>NC_060126.1:113600412-115045412 GCF_021461395.2 Schistocerca americana | reverse complement strand
TTTCGAGTGACGACACAAGCGCTATGTATGGTCACAGGACACTTATTCCATCTTTTATTTGAGCTTCTGTATGTCGATAAAATTGGTTCTGAACTGGGAATGCAACTCAGACCGCCCTCAACGCGGAATTTGATCCCTTCGTGGCAATACAGCTCGGCTACAATTTGTTGTTTGTCCAAAACTGCAGATTCCTCAACACCTTCACATATTACGCGTGAATGGGATCGAATCCTGGCCGGCACTAAAGATTTAATTATGTATTATCAAGCTCTATCATGAGAACACCTATCTGCTGGTGGATAATAATTTTGATTTTTAATGTATTTTCATTCGCTGTCAACACTAACGATATCTGACGTTTTTAACTCCCAGTGAGACACAGAACTATTTGCGAGATGACTGTAAGTTCAAGATGCTATTCTGAGCAGCTGGTGGAGAACAATTCGGTAGCTGACTTATCTTTGTGTGTAGTCAACAACGATATGTGTGGGGCTCTATTCCCAGTGAGCGCTGAACTCTTCGTCATATTATTTCAGTTCAAACATGCTCACATGTCACTGCTGGTGCAACAAACCTATATTTAACGTTCGTTTTCTCTAGAATATAACAGCGATAGGTGCCGGGTTGGAGTCCTGGGAAGGAAAAAATTAATGTTTCGTCTCGTCATTTCAGTTAAAACATCTAGCTACTGCCGCAAAATTCCGATATGTCACATTTGACTGTGCTTCGATAGAAATCCGATTAGGTTCCGGGTTCGAATCCGTGTCCAACACACAGCTTTACCTCACGGCATTTCAAGTAAGTTACTTGTGAAGAAGCAATATTTAACATCTCTCGTCGTTCGTTAACAGGGACAATAGATGCTGGGTAGGAATTCGCGTCTGTTAAAAATGTTTGCGTTATGCAGTTTAAAGTTGATATTTGCTAACTGATACTGTCTAAAATCGAGGTATATCACTCTCTGTATGCCTAATCAGGAATGACTGTTAGTGTCCGTCAGTCACAAAATCTTTGCTTAGTCTGCATGAGCTGGGTTTGAATCCAAATGCAGAACAAGACGGTTCGTCGTGTCATTTAATGTTAATACATATTCTCAACTAGCTGCTTGTGAATAACTTAAATTTTTAATGTCATTTTGTGTTAAATAGTTCAAATGGTTCAAATGGCTCTGAGCACTATGGGACTTAACTTCTAAGGTCATCAGTCCCCTAGAACTTAGAACTACTTAAACCTAACTAACCTAAGGACATCACACAACACCCAGCCATCACGAGGCAGAGAAAATCCCTGACCCCGCCGGGAATCGAACCCGGGAACCCGGGCGCGGGTAGCGAGAACGCTACCGCACGACCACGAGCTGCGGGCACATCAATAATAACCTCGTGTATTGCTTCAGTGACTGTTACCGTCTTGTTTGACACCGAGATGATGTAAACAACACAAATTCGGGTCCCTGACAGATAATTCTAGTCTCTTCAGGGACTTAGGCTTGTTTGGTTGTTGTTGTAGATTGGCATTCGCGAAGAATACTACTGTCGCAAATCCTGAGAGGTTTTCGAAACACATACGATACGGAGGGCTAAGAATAGTCTCTCAGTTTTGACCTTTAGAATAGTAGTTGCCGCGCGGTGTGGCCGCGCGGTCGAGTGCGACGTGTCACAGATTTCACGGCCGCTTCTGCCGGAGGTTCGGGTCCTCCCCCGGGCATGAATGTTTGTGTTGTCCTTCGAATAAGTTAAAGTTAGTGTAAGTAGTTTCTACGTCTAGGGACTGTTGACCCTAGCAGTTTGGTCCTTTAGTCATTAGAACTTAAAAAAGAGCACTAGCGGAAGGAATTGATAAGATCAAGCTTCCGCAGAACAACTGGAACTAATGAAAAAAAAAGCAGCTATGGTTACACAATTTGAGCACTTTACTGCAGCAGTGCCTTGTTCGCACAGTAGTAAATACTGCCCTTACCATAATCGTAGCTGACGTATACAGCTCCCAACGTGAAACATGAAGAGTACGACCACCTTTCGCATGAAGCGACCATTTTGAACTGAAATACGTTTCCTAACTCAAAACCACTCCTTCTGTGATAATTATTGACAATATTTGATCGAGATGACAAGAAAATATTAAATGGATGTAGCAGATACAATGTAGCCCCACAACCGCAAATCATTCTCATACTAACACAGTTGCCAACAAAGGTGTACGACGTTGTGAGTCCTTGACTACGTTAGTGGCAAGAAGATTCCGTTTCCTTAGCAGGAATTCTTCACGAACGGATGCGGATGCATTGCAGTCCGAATGACAGGTATGGCGGTATGCCTACATGTCTAAAAAGAGCAGAAAACCTAATTGTTAACCCTTTGAGTAATATTCCCACGTCTGTGACTCGTATCATGGTTAAAGCCCATGTATTACCACTGTTCGTGCTTACCTACATCATCAAATAACAGCAGAAACGGAGAGAAATACTTTCGGAGTATACGCCTTGATATTTGAATTCATTTTTGGATGTAGCAGATTTTATTTTTCAATAAAGCTATTGTTTCTATTTCCAGACAACATTTCATATCCTTCTTACTTCTGCGCAGCAGTTATTTTGCTGCCCACATGGGAAACCATGCCTACGACTACCACCGTCTCATTTCCTGACCTAATACATTCTGCATAGCCTTACGTAATTTTACTGCTGCTCATTACCCTTTTATTAAAGGCTATACATCAAGGAAAGAGAAATAACATCTACATACAATGTTTACCGTGATGCAATCAAAAAATTGTGCTTATAAAAGTGCTCAAAACCGCTGAACGAGCCTTTCAATTTGCAGCACACTCCAGACCGAGTGAAACAAAATAATATTAAGAGGAGCAAGTTGACCATAGCGAGCGTCCGGAGGGTTTGATGTAGTGCCGTGAAGTTGGACCAGTTTCAATCGAATTTAGTTCCTGATAGAACAAAATGTGATCTTGATACAAAAGCATCAGTGTACTCATATGGGAGCTCCTTCCGACGTGTAATTGATAGAATACCTGGTCACGTTAGGTAACGTTTCGCTTGCGACCATCACTGATTTTAATTTCAGCCCATTCCTTGATGACGCACATTTTTTCATTGTTTCCGGCCTCAGATAATTCCTAAAGCGTTATATCGTGTGTTAGTCACACCGTAAGTTAGACACCCATAAAGCTCTGGCTTGCTTTAGAGCATCAAATTGAGCAGCGATTCGAAAATACAAAAGACCACTTCTGAAGAAGGGCCTGCTGGCAGCCGCACTGTGGGCAGTATCAATGCCCATGTTTTACGTCACAAGATACAGAAGTGATTTATATACATTTCGAAAAATTCATTTACTGAATGCTTTCGAGTCTGGTAGCGTATGGGAAGGGTGTTTTTGTCATGATGAAAAGTCGCGTAACGCAGATTTCACTAGTTTCGTTGGATTTGAGAATGGGAGTCAGTTTCTGGGTAGTCGAGTGATGTGATCATGGTCAAGACCGACTGCTATTTTCACACCACGGTGGCTGCAGCAGCGTTCCTGTTTCGTCAACACAAACACCACGTGTCTGCGCCCACTGCTCATGACGTCACATGCTGCGAGTGGCAGTGTCAAGAGGGCGCAGTGTTTTTTCAACATGTTACTCAAGTAATAAGTCAAATAGATTACATGGATATTATAAGTGGGACAGAAACCTTAATTTATCTTTCATTGCTTATTTGTGGGCTGACTTAAATGAACAACAGCATCTTTTAATATTTTGCCTAATGATTGTCAAGAATCACTGTTAAGAAAGAAACGACAAAGCATTTTAACGAAGTTTATATTTTTGTGTGTCAGATAACTGAAAAAAGATATTCTTTTATTTTGTCAGTCGTTGTTTCTCCACTGAATTGTAAATGGTTCTCTCTATAAAACGTATGGTAACGTCACAAGGGCGACAGTCGCAATGCAGTCGCAGTGGAATCGAGAGAGTAGGGTGCGCGTGGTTGCACTGATTGAGCATGGCAACTACTCGGCATCAGAAGCTGGAGAAAAGTGTGGAGTACCGGCAAGAACAGCTAGACGCTGGTGGAAAGACTACCAGGAAAGGGGCTATATAGGGCGGAAAAGAGGAAGTGGCCGGCGCCGTGTGTCTACTGCAGCAGATGATCATCGTGTTTTGGAGAATATACGTGCTAATCCATTCCTCAGTTGCCGTGGCCTGAAAGAGCTATCTCAGTTTCCCGGCAGCGGAAAGACTGTTGCGAGGAGACTGAAAGACGCCGGATTATATTGTCGGAGAGCTGCTGTAAAGCAGTCATTGACCGACTACCAGAGGATTGACTGCATGGCTTTTGCCGCACAACATATCGACTTTGACTGGAGCAGAGTCATCTTTTCGGATGAAAAAATATTTTCTTCCTGTAGCGACGCCCCTGTTCAGGTGAGACACGAAATTTTCTCTATAAAGTTATTAGTTTATGCTGTTAGTGACATTACATTTGTAGTAAGCACAAAATAATAAATATAAACAGTTCCCTATATCATGATTTTAGTAGTTCATCCCTCATCTGATAAGTAATTGTAACCCCTGAATTTGTGAATATTTGCATTAACACGCAAATGTTTTTTGCGTTAGGTATACCGCCCACGAGGACAACGCTTCCAGCCAATGTATATTAACGAAAGACAAAGAAGTGGACGGTTCTCTGTAGCTGTATGGGGCTATATTTCGGCTCATGGGGCAGGTCCTCTCTGGAGAATAGAAGGAATTCTCAACGGAGAGGCCTACATTAACATACTGAATGCCATTATGAAGCCGAGTGCTGAAATGCTGTACCCAAACGGTGAAATATATCTTCTGCAGGTGTGAACAGTGGACGTGTGGAACAATTAAGAGTATTTCCGGTTTCTCCTACGATTTATTCATTACTTTGATAGGCTCTACTTCTTATCGAAGCGACTAATCTACTTTGTCCGACGTATAATTTTGATATCTCCACCTTGCTTTGATATTGATGGCCGTGAAATATAGCTTTCCCGGGCATCATCTTAGTCTCTTTCTTAGTGCCTCGTTCGATAATTGTATGTCTAAGGAAGACGCCGTGTATAAAAAACTGATATACATAAATTTTCCTACTTACGTTTTCTCTTCTTAGGCTTCTCTCCACAGTTACTTCTTACACGACTCTGCGATTCGTTTCTATCTCCGTCTACCTTGTTTTGGTCATTTTCCACAACATTCAGTATCCTGTTACCTGTAGGCGGATTATACTTTATTTTTTCAGATTCAGTCTTTCACTTCCAAAGAAAAGAGTACTCCACATCGTCCATTTTGCAGTGTGTTTCTATGTTTCTATCACTTGTATGTTTACTTGAAAGAATATTATTCGTAAACATAAATGGTTTGCTAGCACTTTTATTCGCTTTACTTTTGTTAAGCATCTATTTCTCTCTCATTCTGGTCCTGGCGTGGCTGAAGTGCTATACTTTTAATGCCATCAGTTTTTATTGCTGTGTTCCTATGTTTATTACTTTTTCTCATTGCCATTACCATTGGTGGTTGTTCTTACATTCCAGTGTTATTATCTTCTCGATTTTCGGGTAATACCTGCAAAATGTTGTTCATTTTGTTTCTAAATCTGGAATGATTAGGAAATTGTTAACAAATGTGATGCAGCGTATCTTTTCACAATTGAATTTAACTTTTAATGTTAACTGTTCCGTTGTTTGTATTGCTTCTGTAATATATATACACGGTGTTAAGGAAAGTGGTTTTCCATACTTTGCGAGTCGGTAGTATGGACTAAAACAAGACAAACTGCATATCGTAAGAGCTACACGCACTTCTTCTGTACAAGAAAAGTGTTTTAAGTAGAAAGACAGATGTTTTTCACAGTGGTAAAGGTGAGGAAGTGCTCATTGCTCTTAAGATAATCATTTCAGACTCATTGCTCTTATTTACTGAATATGTGCCGGCCGCGGTGGTCTCGCGGTTAAGGCGCTCAGTCCGGAACCGCGCGACTGCTACGGTCACAGGTTCGAATCCTGCCTCGGGCATGGATGTGTGTGATGTCCTTAGGTTAGTTAGGTTTAAGTAGTTCTAAGTTCTAGGGGACTGATGACCACAGATGTTAAGTCCCATAGTTCTCAGAGCCATTTGAACCATTTTTTGAATATGTTTGTCTTATTTCTGTCCACCCTATCAGCTCTCGAAATATGGATTTCTTATTTTTAATACCCTATATTCGAAGCAGATATGTAGACAAAGGACGTCCTCGCTTACTCATTTCCAGACGTCATATTCCCATTTTATTCCATTTGTATTGATTATTGAGCTAATCAACTCAATCCAGGCCAGTTTTTTATAATAGTAAAATTATACCTTCCATTTCGAACAATTCCTAAATCAATGAAGGCATTATTTCTTTATCGGTTCATTTCTTCTCTTTTAACTAGCAGCACATACGAACCTGTAACTGATTTGGTTGTTCTTACTTTGTTCCCGAATTGGCCTGCCCCAATAAACCGATCTATATTTCCTTTTATTAAAATAGTACGATATTCGTACGTTTCTTGGAGGCATGCTGTACTTTTCACTGTTGACTGCCTTGACTGATTTTTCTCTTAAAGTTAAGCATGAGATAAAATATACTTTACAGTACTTTACTAACATTACAGTCATGATCTATAACATTTCCCCCAAGGTATACACTCTTTTTCTCCAGGTCACTTCTCGTAACTTAGAATATAACTGCGCAGTAAAGTCCACATGTAAAATTAAAATGTGTTCAACGTCTTCGTAAGTGCATTTCCTCACCTCCTGGCATGGGTGAATGATAACACATCTGTCAAACAGGAGAGACGAGGCCTGTATCACCAAATCCCAGGTCGTTCGCGCTGGTTTCTGCCAGCCACTTTGACATTGGAAGTGCGTGGTGACGGGGCTAGGAATCGGAGAGTGAACGTACTGGTGACGTAGTTTGAGGTTCCTTGTGTCTCAACCTAAAGCCGCTCACCCTAGTGTTCTTTCTCTCAGGAAATATCGTCCCCGAAAAGTGGACAGGATGGTTTTCTCATCCTTTGAAATTGTGTGATAGCCGGATCAGCACGTTTCCAGGATAGTACACAGTTGTTCATGGGTTCGAGATTTGTTTCTTGTATATCTTTTTCATTATTCATCCTTTACATTCAGTTTTGATATCAGCTGGCAACTGCCCGCATTGCCTTGATTAAAAATTATATGACAAAGAAACAAACTGTTTTCATGTTTAATATTCCGTAGGTGCATGCAAATATATGAATTGGGTTACGATTTGCAGATTTCTTGATCTTAGTCATAACAGCAACGTTGCATACACGAATTGTTCTTGAGCAATGAGCATTACATAAAGATACGTACTCGTAGTGATATTTAGTTCTCACTAATATGAAGGGAAGATTATTTTATTAACATTCCTGAAATCAGCCATTTACCTCAACTGCAGGCGTTTACTCCGAGCGCGGGGCCGCGTTGGCACGAGGTGTGAACAGGTGACGTCAGCGGCCACGGCCGCCTTCCGTAAATGCAACACATTGAGCGAACGAGCACGTGTAAAGTCCGTAGAGAATAGCTCACTATAAAACAGATTTTTTTCTTCTATATATCTTTGACAGTGGATGTACAGAAGAAAGAATTCTATAGTGAAGGCAATCAATCGTTTTGAATAAGCGAAGCAGATTAGCTTTACAACCATGCAACGAGTCTAACAGTTCAACAGACTGCTGCACTGTATTGAACAACCTACACTCGACCTCATCATTACCAAAGCATAGGAGTGGTCTCTCGGTTCTAGGCACTTCAGTCTGGAACCGCGCGACTGCTACGGTCGCAGGTTCGAATCCTGCCTCGGGCATGGATGTGTGTGGTGTCCTTAGGTTCGTTAGGTTTAAGTAGTTCTAAGTTCTAGGGGACTGATGACCTCAGATATTAAGTCCCATAGTGCTCAGAGCCATTTGAACCATATTCCGAAAGAAGGCCTACCTGTGTGTTATAACTGGCGCCTTAAACTGCATTACCATTCGCTCTGTATCCTGATCTCCGTCCCAGCACCCTCCCCTTGTCAGCATAGGTTTTTGTCAACAGCTATCAGCAAAGTATTTTGGACTGTGGAATCCTCCGAATGATTTATAGACCTGTAGCTTAGACTACACAGCCATTGCAGTTGTCGAATTTTTTCACAGTATGGAAATTAAGTATTCATAGTATTAGAAGTACTGAATTTCGAAATTAATGGATGATCATTTCTTTACAGGATCATAGCCCGATTCATAATAGCCTAGCAGTCCAGAACTGGTTCCAAGATCAGCAGAGAATAAAACTTCTTCCTTTCGTGCCAAAATCACCAGACCTCAACCCCATTGAAAATATGTGGGCGGAGGTTACGAGGTCGTTACCACCTGGGTCAAGGCATTCGGAAACTCTGTGGGAAAATATAGAGAATACATGGTGGGAGATCAACGATCATCTCAACCTCTCGAGGAATTTAGCCTTATCACTTCCCAGACGCCTTCGAGCAATTATAGAAAACGAGGGAGGATGGGTAGGGTACTGAAAGAAAAATAAAGGTCAAACCAGTTGCGTGGTCCTAAAGTGTTCCGGAAACCTACTAAAGCTAAATGGTCCCTGTGTATTCTCATTAAATGTGTCACTGCGTGATTCTTCCACATAGCAACTACTAATTAAATTCTTTACTCAAGGAAATAAATAAACAAATGTATGCACAACGGATAAATGTTTGATTTTGTAGTATTAACCCCAAATTTGGTACACTGTTAATCACCTGATGGTGTTTAAAGAAAAAGCGTAAGTAACCGGAATCGTAACTGGACCTGCATAACAACTCCTCCTCCGTTCTACAATCTATTTCGTTTCATTCTGTCTTACTTTCATCTCTCATAACATAATAACGGTATTACCAGTAACATACAGGATTAAATTCCCTAACAGATGATCTTGTAACAGCTCATATAAAGATATTTCTACTTCCTATGGTTTCTTACGAAGATAACCATTGTCTCACCTACGGGAAGGAACGAAGGATAGCCCACAATGCTTGATTCATAATGTCACAGCCACACACTATCACTCTTATTACCATTGGACAAAGCAATGATCGTATCTCAACGCGGACTAGTTCTAGAAAAATTCTGTAACTTCTTCAATCACTGTCTCATCCCAAAAACACCTCTCACTTATCGATGTGCCTCGATGTTAACTAAGTCTCGCTTGGTTGGAAAGTTCGCGCGGTCGCGATTCTGAAATTTACGTTCCGCTCATATTCGCGCGCGGCACGTTATTCCAACTGAAAAAAAACCTCCACAAGTTACTTAGACTGATTTCCTAATAATATCTCGAGACCATTAAATAATATACCATCCAAAACCTCCCTTCCAAAAGATACATAAATACACACACAGAACTTTTCACAATACTTACAGTTCGTGTATAGATTGCATAGCATGGCTACACGAATTACTGTTATGCTGGTTCCCCTTTATTTGATTCAGGAAACCGGTCTCACTGATTCCCACGTATCTTTCAAATCCTGTTGTTCTAAAAATCAGCTTCACACGTAAATTTCTACTGACTCATTTCACAAAACGTGACTTCTTATTCTTTCATATTAAATTAGCAACCTTTCCTTCATCCATGAATTTCAGAAACCCGTCAAAATACAAATTGAAACACATGCAAGCTACAAATGGCTTCTTTGAAAATTAATTTTTTCAGATCAAAATTAAGAACATTACTTTCTACCATGAATTTCTCGTAGCAGCTCGATTAGTTGAAGCCACGAGTTAATATGTTCCTGCACTTCCAGATCAGATTTTGATACAAACTAACCAAAATCATGAATTGAAATTGACCATTACTAAAAAATTATGGTAAATCAACACATTCCTACTTATAAACTAATGGTTCCGAGCACTCACAAATGGTTCAAATGGCTCTGAGCACTATGGGACGTAACTTCTCAGGTCACCAGTCCCCTAGAACCTAGAACTACTTACACCTAACTAACCTAAGGACATCACACACATCCATGCCCGAGGCAGGATTCGAACCTGCGACCGTAGCGGTCACGCGGTTCCAGACTGAAGCGCCTAGAACCGCACGGCCTCGCCGGCCGTCCTCTCAACCCAGTCGACGTATATTTAGGATACGATAAGTGGGGAAAGTGGGTTTTCATACATTATACCAAAATAATAAACTCATTCAATTACTATGATCAATTTCCTTAACACAGCAGGTTGATTCAATAAAAATTAACAGCTCAGATCGAGCGTCTGATAACACATACCTGATACCTGACGTAGCAAGGTATTCTAGCAATTACATGTCGATAGTAATTCCTGTGTGAATATGCTGATATTTTTGTAGTGACAGCGCCTTTGGGTTATCGGGAAGTAAATTCGGAGGAATATGGCCAAATTAAGGGCGCTGCGTTGACAGTGCCCACGCTCAGTATGAAGAGCCTGCTGCTCTTCCTGTTATTTTGTTTCTTTCGTTCTGAGGTGTACCACGAAGTAAAGTTCTCATCCGCTAAGCGATTTTCGCTTCTATTCGAAAAGCTTCTTGAGTAACCCCGCAGTGAACATTACATAGAGATGATACTTATACTTTTTGAAATATGGACATATTTCTAAGGATAACGAACTGTAGTCGAAAGTAAACCAGATGATGCTGAAGGAATTAGGGTATGACATGCGACAGTGAGAGTGGTAACCATTGTTTGCTATGTGGGAAGCAAGACACCTGAGGCCTTCAGTTGTAACTTGTATGTCAAATGCAATAACAAGAAATCCTTTTTGATGGGGTAAGGATGCTAAAATGATTTATGTCTGAGGTTCAGGAAACATTATCTGAAAGTATATGATAGGCTTCCTGCTATTATGTAATGTCGCTTGCTTTCAGTAAACATATAGATAACCCATAGCAGGGCTTTCTCGTCATCCGAATCACATCAATGGGAATAGCCATCAGAGGGTTATTATTAAATTGTAGGCACATGGCCAAAAATTTGGAGAGCAGAATCTCTCGCGACAGATTGGATGTCTGGATCCTATCATGAAATATTCAGGCTACGAAAACACGTTCTTCTTGCTGTCAGCGTGGTCCTGACTGCAACGTTGTAGGCATCACTTGGCAATCCTGTAGGCATAACACTGATTTGCAGCTGTGGGACAGATTTATTCTGCTAAATTCGCCTGACGTTTTCTTGTCTTCTCTATGAAATATTCTGAATATTTTGTGAATACAAGGTCATTTCATGCAGAAGCTACCCCTTGTCTCATTTTGCGAGTTTATCAGTTATATACTGCAGCCGCGATTGTGGCAATGAGAGTGTTTATGCTGGAATTCCTTGGCAGCGTAGTTGTAGTGACTTTATAAAATGGTAGTTGCCTCCGAAAGCTGTTCCAGGTTTGCTGCAAACGATGTATTAATTCCTTTCAGTAAATTTTAAATCAGGTGATACCTGTCACATGTAAGTGTGTCCTAACAAGTTCGCAGAGGTTGCCATGATCGTAGACCTAACTGATCTTAAGTCACATCAAAATTACTGAACAGATTCGAAGCATCTGTAAGAGTCACGAATTTGTACTTTTTTTAATCAATTTGGTCTGAAATAAGAGGGAAAAAACTACAGGGACAATGACTAAGTTTGTCAGTATACATTATCTGTGGTAGATCTGGAGGTGAAAACGTACGAAAAAGTACAGCTGCGCTTTTGCGAACTGCTTTTTTATTTTCGCATCAATAGTGTTGTGAACCCACCATCTGGTATCGATGCATTACATTAGCATCCATTATATATAATCATTTTGATAGTACACCGGATATTATAGATGAGTAGGACACAAGACGGGGCGTATATAATGTCCGTTTGACGTCAACAGTGTGTAACATTTTACTTTTTTTGAATAGGACAATGTTGCTCTCCAATCATTTTAGATTAGTTACAATAAGCTTAAGCTGCAAGAGAATTCGCTTGTATTTTTCAATATGTGATCCGTTATCGGTTTGAAGGTCTTCCATTATATCGGCAACTTAGTGCAGCTCCTCCGAGGGCTCTCTGGAGTAGGGTGCAGATAGCAATGTGAAAGCCGCGAGCTTCATACTGTTAGTGCGATTGGGACTTGGTATACTCTTGACGACGTTTAGCACCTGTGCGGTCAGTAACCCAATTTCAAAATTCATGTTGAGTAATCCTGCTCCATTCAAATAATATTGTCTTTTTATATTGATAAGTAATCTGGATAGTCGTCACGTTCATGTGCCATCTACATCGCAAATTTAATGTTACGATCCTAACAAGTAACCTGCAATACGTTTTGTATTTCATAATCGGAACTATCTGCATTAACCGTCATCAGAGCAGTGTCAGGGAACAGACTGCAGCACTGCCTTGGTAGCTACTTGGAGACCTGCTTGAGTCGTGTTCTAAGGTTCACATTATATTACACTAGCGAGAAGTATCGACTTTTCCTTTTTTTCTGCAAACATCCAGAACTAAATTCAGTAACAAAATGCTAAGAAGATTTTGCATTGTGCCAACTCAATGATCAACCTATTTTTATAGATTTTTATTTTCACAGCCATTCTCGTTCTGCATTGCAATAAACTTCATTCATCATTTGCTTGTTCTTGTTACGATTATTATTGTCATTCTCTCACTCGCAAGAGTTTTCACATCCCTATTTGCTATCGATGCACATGAAGAGTGGCTATGAAAGAAGGGAATACTGAATGTTACGTTATGCAGAATACACTCATTTACTTCTACTTCTCGTGATCAACGCTACAGGAGAAAAGAGATACATAAAGTTGACAATGGAGGACAGATATGCTGGCACAACTCTGCAACTATTCCTGTTGTTTTAACACAGCGTTACCAGATAAACAGGTGCTGCGGAATCGAAAATGTAGTACGGACTTTGCCACAGTAGCAGAGAGCTGCTAATTTCGGACCATGACCGTGGATTACCCTTCGGTCAGCTGCTGGTTAGAGTGTTGCAACTGTAAATGGATGACTTTGTTTGATAGTCTTGTGCTGATGTTGTCTGAATAAATTATGCCATTGGATAAAAAACGGTTTAGTTTTGAGACCTAACCCTCGAGGGGAGAAGGCACAGTGGTCTGCTTCATGAATTCCAAGCAAAAAACACAAACAATACAGGAAGGGTTCAAACAACTACTTTCATGCAGAGACACGCATTTGGAACCTGTTCATCTTTAACGGCCAAACAAGAGCGTAACATTACGGAAACAATAATCAAGCTACTTAGTATATGATAGAGCATACAGATTTCAAGGAGGAAACGTATGAAGACGCATACTTTCTCGTTATCCATATGTCTGGTATATCTTTCGCGTTAACGAAAGTAATATCCCGTTTTACCTCTTCTTACGTGTCAAATGAAATGAATGCCATGAGGAATCGAATATTTGTTGACTGCGTCCTTTCTTGCTTCCATCCTTACCAACATATTTCTTCATTCTCGTGGTAATCATGACATTCTATACGTTGCTGCAAAAGATTGCACGTGGATACATTCGACATCGAGGAGCAAAGCGTTTAATATCTTACATCATATTCCGTTCAAATACGCTTCCGATGTATTTTTACTTCGATTGAATTTTGAGGTGATTACGAACGTTACGGAAAATTATCTCACATGCTTTACGCTGAATGAGGAACACTGAACCATCCGTTTTGCTTTCCCAACGTTGAAATGATATGTCAGCGTCAACAGCCTTCTTCCACGCCGGAGGGTGAAACGTGTATCATTCTGGATTAATGATGATTGAAAGCCTCAAATGTATACATAGCCCACAAGGCGACGTCAGAAACTGTCAGGGGAGAACGCCGCAGGAAAACCGAACGTGCACGCGCGTCTCCACTCTGAAGAACCGTATCGGAGAATCACGGCAAGCATTTCGCTGAAGAGCTGCCTCGTAAGAGAGGCGAGAATTGGCACCGTCGTAGCAAGTATTTGTCAACACTGTGATAGAGCATTTACTTCCGGGTGTAGCCCGGCATTACTTCGCTAAATTCACTTGACATTCGTTTTCCACATCGAAGACTCATACGATATAATTCACTGTAAGATGAGACACCTATAAAGTGTATTTAATTTCTGGACTCCAAGAACGGCGTTCTTCACATACATAACACCTGTTTGTGGGTTTAAGGTTGCGTTTTGAGGCTCAGGCAATATCGCAATGACTATCGTGGGCTTGTTGCCGGCAGTGTGTCGTTAGCTCAGTGGGAAAAAAAAAAAAAAAAAAAAAAAAAAAAAAAAAAAAAAAAAAAAAAAAAAATGGTTCCCTTGTGTGCTGCGATGCTTGGGCTATATGAGATTGCAGTTCCAATCTCGATGAAAGCTGCTGAGTACAACTTTTCAATTTTAATTAATGGAGTTGCAAACTGCTAGTAAAAATTCCTTATACGAAATCTGAACAATGCCTTTACACATCAATCTTCGTGCAATTTCAACTTAGTAAATTATGTTAATATCATGGATGTCTGCTTTCCGAATGCCAAGATGCTTCACTGTAAAATGGTTCCTGAAAAGATTCAAATTGACTGTCAACGATACGAATTTGAGCTTTGTTCGTCATATATCACTTCCGATCAACGTTAAATAGTTCATGAAACCATATATGGAACACCAAATGTGCAGTGTTCCTGCACTGCTACAGAGCATGCGTTGCAAGGTATTCACACAATTTATCACATAGACTTACCATAAGGAATGAAACAAGAACTGTAATACACTTTACACCACAGACGCTCACTCTGGCTTGACGAAAACATCCGAATATTGGCCAAAAGTTGCACAAATAATTGACTTTGAAAGGAAAAGAAACGAGGTATGAAGCAGTTATTAATTGATCGAATGTAATGACGTGGTTTAATTTCGTCCCAGTCTATAAACTTAATTTCGGGCCATACTCCGCTCTCACCGATTAATGTAATATAATACCCGTTTACTAATCACGGCGTCTGTCTCCGTTCTTTTGAGTGTGAATGGAAATCGTAGAAATTATCTGTGGAGCAACATTTAATAATAAAGCGTTTTAAATCATCAGAAGCGATGAGCGGTAGCAGGCGCTTTCGATAAAGAACGGGGGAGTGCAACGCCGCTGCTGTCGCCACGGCCGCTGCCAGTAGCCAGCAAATGGATCCCGGAGCTTTGCCGATTACGGCGTCCAGAGGAGGACAGTCTGCAGGAAATCTGCCGCAAAATGGTTACTGGACAAAATTTTGATATCGGTGTGTCAGAAAGCGAAATAGATTGAATCAGCGCTACTATTACATTCACGTGTTCAGTATTCAGGCAGAAGAGGCTATAAAAATATTTTACGCCAGCTGCTCTCGATCCACTGACATTATTAACAGAAACAACGCACGCTACCGCTAGACCACAGGTGCAATCAGCCTATAGTTTCTCCATCATGGGACAAGTTTTCCTCCAGGAAGTGCCGCAGTCTACAGTGTTGCCAGATTGTGCAGCTTACGGGACTTAGAGAAATAGCGAGGTGGCCAGTTTTATTGTCCCATGTCGCGATCGGCGCGGACTTAGCCTCTGAAGCGGCCGGCCGCCGGTCAAGTTTTATGTCAAAGAGTGTACATAAAATGATATTATATCGTTTCAATGTCCTCTCCCCTCTTCTCTCGCCCACAGCGTGGAAATGCAACTTGTTAGATATCGCAAGTAATTACGTGACGGAATCATTATAGTATAGTTGATATAACAAAAGTCTGTCTGTAAACTGAAGAGCGAGCAGCGCTTATCGAAGGAAGTAGCGCTGGAAGAAGGCTAAGAATCTGTTTTCCGTCTAGAAGTGCAATGCTGCTTGCGATGATTTACGTCAGTTCTGTTCATGTGGACGTCTCCCATTTGTTACATTGCTTACTCAACCTGTATTACGTATTGTGTTGACGCATTTAATGAGAAACAAACACTGCCCGAGGTAGGTTTACGCGCTGCATCGGCGCTGTTTCTAAAAGCGCGCTGCGGTACAGCTTGTACAGGTTTCAGAAAATAAACAGCCTATAGTTGCTCCTTACGACGTAGGACAGACAGAGTGTGGGCTCGCCCGTCTGTCACACGTGAAGGTGACCAGGGATAGATCCCATCGGGACGGCGACGAAGTTGCCCTTGAAATCTGGTTTCGCAGGACAGAGAGGATCAGGTTGTAGAAAGGGGCCAAGGTCCATTACTGTTAGTTATACAAGAACACACACACACACACAACTTTGTTCCTCAAACCAATGCACCATTTCCTCTTTAAAATACCAAAGACCAATTTACAGCTGAGGGCCCAAGTAACTTCTCTAGAATAAGTTTAAATGATTGCTTTTAAAATACCGGGACTTGGAGTAACGGCTGAGGCCTTACTTAAGTAAATTACAATATCTTCTCAGCTAAAGGCCGAAATAATATTTCAGATCAGCTAAGGAAATTCATTAAAAGCCAAGCACTTACAAATTCTGGCTAAAGGCCATATTAAGGAAAATTCAAGTTCGGCTGAAAGCCCAACAAAAAATTTTCTTTACATAATAAAGGAGAGACTTTAAACATAAGCCTTTACACAGTACAACAGAAAAATATCTTCAGAAAACTTGAAGTATCTAGTCGACTGAAGGGCCAAGCAATTGCCGGTCGGTGTGGCCGTGCGGTTCTAGGCGCTTCAGTCTGGAACCGCGTGACCACTACGGTCGCAGGTTCGAATCCTGTCTCAGGCATGGATGTGTGTGATGTCCTTAGGTTAGTTAGGTTAAGTAGTTCTAAGTTCTAGGGGACTGATGAGCACAGATGTTAAGTCCCATAGTGCTCAGAGCCATTTGAACCAAGCAATTACTCAGGAAAAAGACAACCTTTACAGAACATGGAATTCATAATAATTAAAAGGAGAAACCTCACAGACAAGGATTTACATATAAACGCGGTTGAAGGCCTAAATATAGAGCTACAAGAATTATAAAAGAAACACGGCTGAAGGCCTAATCTTAAAGTTATTATGACGTTCGGCTGAAGGCCATATACTAAACATAAAACAGACAATATTAATACACACCTGAAGGACTGGCACAGTACTTGCGACCAAATAAAATGACAATCACAAACAGCAAACAGTGGTGCTCAGAAGTGTTCCAAGGGTCGGCCTGGGGAGGAAACTCTAACCACAGTTTAGGTGAGACAGGCAGCCAAGCGTAACACTAAACAATCGGGTTGCAACACGACCTACGGACGGCTGACGAACCAACCGACCACCTGATCAATTTCCTTCCACCCGACCAACAGCATGACAACCAAAGGTACCATCAAAGATGAGGATCGCAGCAGGATTATGTCTTAATAATTTGCTTATAAACACAGTCAAGGCAGAACAAACGCTCAAAGACACAAGGAGAGCAACACCAAGCCGTCGAACTACATGCCGTGCCAGACAGCATCAACACGGCGAGGAAAACACACTGACGCAAAACTACGCTAACGACCAGGGCAGGTAACCGAAACGTTAACGGTCACAAGGCAGAAGATACCACTGGTGGCCTTCACTAATAAATTATAATAATTTCAAAGGTTAAACACCATACAGGGAGACGGCTGGAAAATTTTGCCGACTCCAACACACCATCACGTAGCTGCTTGCTGGGACAGCACAGGATGCAACAACCAGCAATCAACGAAGAGATGCCACAACGGTTGAGCTTTCATGACAGGTTCACTGATAACTCCAGTATGAACTTAGCAGTTCTCGCAGCTAGTGCCACACAACTCTGACTGTGCGTGCATGCCGCCAGCGGTCCCGGCCTTATTACACCCCGCAAAGACTTCCTCGCTGCTCCGCCGCAACCGATCAACTGCCGCACACACCATGACACGGAAGTCAAACTCCCCCACCAAAGAAGTTACAGCGGTACTAGTATCGATAAACGCTGCTGCTGTCACTGACGGAGGCAAGTACGCAACTCGTTCAGAAAGTGACTGAGGGAGGAATAAGACGCCACTCGATGGTGACAAACTGCCCAAAGGTAAAAACGCCATTAGCGCAAGCCGACCATATCTCAGCCCTAGCGTCGAGCAGACACCTGCTTCAAAACAACAACCATGGATACTCTGCATCTTGGCGGGGTACTGCAGCCAGTGTAATGCGCCAATAATACGAATGTGAAGTTAGTGTCCAATAGAGACAAATAAGATTCTCGCATGTGTTGAGCACCAGTTTTTGAGTGGTAGTCTCGGTCTTATGAACTTGCAGCTTCTTTCTTAAAAAGAAAGTGTACTACCCAGCAACATAGTCGGTTGTAATGTAACTTCATATATGTACACATCATTGGTATGTCTGTAAACGATTAGACAGAGTTTGAAATCGGTCTGATTGTGGATCTTCATTTGAGCAGCTGGTCGAATCGTGAAGTATCCGGATTTCTGGGTCAGTCAGGTGTGACAGTGGCCCAATGAGGTTTCAAATTGGTCTGAGCGCTATGGGACTTAACATCTGAGGTCATCAGTCCCCTAGAACTTAGAACTACTTAAACCTAGCTAACCTAAGGACATCACACACATCCATGCCTGAGGCAGGATTCGAACCTGCAACCGTAGCGATCGCGCGGTTCCAGACTGAGGCGCCTAGAACCGCTCGGTCACAGTGGCCGGCCAATGAGGTTTTGTTTCATTTGTGTTGCACTCAACTGCGCGGTCATCAGCGCTCATACAAAGGCCCAATTTTCACACAGTTCAGTTTTTCCACATTCCAATCTAGACACTGTCACGAATGATGATGACGATGAAATGATGACGACAACACAACCACCTACTCCCTGGGCAGAGAAAATCCCCAACCCGGCCAGGGATCGAAACCGGGGCTCCGTGATCCAGAGGCAGCAACGCTAGCCACTAGACCACAAGCTGGGGACCAGTGGCCTGATGTTGGACTGCGTTGAAAGCAGGCATAGTCGTCGCCAAGGTTTCGGTAGACCACGTCTGCCACATCAAAGAGGTTTGCTATATTGTAGAGCAAGCACATCGTGACGCCCTCACATCTGTGCCTACCCTTCTAGAACAAGTTACAGACTCCCCGCAACAGTCTGTGTCATTTCACACCACTGGTCGGAGACTAGCAACCGAGTAACTAGGGAATTATCGTTCTGTGTGCAGGGTGCCGTAAACACCACAACAGACATGGCTGCGTTTCTAATATTACAATGACTAAGGATCATGGACAGATGATGAATGGCTTCGCATAGTATTCGGAAATGAACTGCTGTTCTGCACTACCCTGGAGGACCATCGTAGGCGAGCATGGCGGCGTTCTAGGGCGAAGTCCCATTCCTCCGGTGCTTTGGAGAGGCAATAGTTACTCCTAGCGTAGTGGTGTAGGCAGGTATCGAGTAGGACTTCAGGCACAATTGGTAGCGATTGAGAGAACTCCGACAGCGATAAGGTACATCACAGACATCGTGTGTCCCTATGTGCTACCTCTCATGGGATGACATTGTGGTGCCATTTTTCAACAGGATCATGTTCATCCTGGGTGGAACACGTCTCCGTGAACTGTTTCTGTGATGTTCACGCACTCCTGAGGCCATCATGGGATGGTATTTCAGTGCCATTTTGCAACAGGATAATGTTCAACTACATGTGGAAAATGGCTCTGAGCACTATGGGACTTAACATCTGTGGTCATCAGTCCCCTAGAACTTAGAACTACTTAAACCTAACTAACCTAAGGACATCAGACACATCCATGACCGAGTCAGGATTCGAACCTACGACCGTAGCAGTCACGCGGTTCCGGACTGAGCGCCTAGAACCGCTAGACTACCGCGGCCGGCAACTACATGTGGAACACGTCACCATAGTCTGTTTGTGTTATGTTCACGTACTGATGAGGACAGCAAGAGCCACTGATCTGTCGCCGATAAAACATGTGTGAGTCCAAGTCAGATTCCATCTCCATCCCAGTTTCAGCGTCCAGGCTGTCAAGGACCAGTTGCGACAGATGTGGGACAGCTTGCCTCAGAAGAGGATACGAGAGACTTATGACATCATTCCCAAACGATCTAGTGCACGCAGATAGGGTGCAACGGCATAATGCTGAGTAGGTTCTTACTTGCAGCATCACGTAAATTTGACTCGATTTTGTAATCACTGAAATAAGATCATGATATATTCACAACCCACGAAATTTCGTTTCGTTTACTCCTCAGCCTCCATGTTTTTTTTTTTTTTTTTTTGTTTGTTTTTTGCCACTGAGTTTACTTAAGATAGAGACGGGTAGGGGAACAGCAACCGCTGATCGGCTATTTTGAAGCGCCTTTCTGCGGTCAAGAGAGAAAAACTTGTGTACTCGTTGCCTCTGATAGCCTAGCGCTCGAGCGTAAACATTTGTTCTCGATGGTGTTCACTGATTGTACATTCACTTTTACAATTTGGTTATTTTTGTTTCATGAGTAATTGGTAGTCTTCATTGGTGTTAGAAACTGAGAAGGTTGCGTAGAATAATGCATGACTTAAGAAATGTTTTGTGAGGCTGTTAATATGTTGTGATATTCCAGAAGAACTGTAGTTCACATGTTATCATGCAGATATAATAGCTTAAATGGTAAATAAATTTTAATATTGCTACAGCCCTAGTGACGACTTGATATTCTGAAATTTATTAACTTTACAGAATAACATTTCTGATCTCCTGTGCGATAGCCGTTAACAGTGCTTGTGTGAAAGCAACAACAAATTCTCCCTCGCAATGCCCATTATCATGTTTGATTTGTCTTGTACAATTGGGCGAGTAATTTTTTATTATTTTTTGCGTGAACCGCTATTATTAGTCTTACATTGTATTCTCAATCGGTATTTGAAAATGTTATGAAACAAAGTACATGATAAACTCAGAGACGACGAAGGAGCAGGGTGTAAGCGGTGAAAAAAGTCGGCAACCTTCCAGTTTTCCTTTCCATTTATTTAAAGTGCGATTTGTGAACTGCGTTGAGAGTTGATATGATTGCTTGATCTAGTATATTCTTCAGGTGCTAATTATCTTGTCAACAGATTTAGGTCGTCTTGCATTTGTTTGAAAATGAATTCCAGGCTCTGGATGTATGTATCGGTGGCGGCATTAACGGTGCCTTGTTCATTTTCACTATTAAGGCATTTCCTTCACACCACATCCATTACGACTGTACCACCTTCGCAAAGGCTCGATTCCAAATTTTAGCCATACTCACAGTGAGTTTAATTTGCTATCGTGGAAGATAACAGCTCTGGATTTCCTCCCAGAATTACTCTACAGTACACAGCGTCTGCCTATTACATATTAATACAGTACTTTAATTGCAGTGAATATTCTGAGACTGCTACTCTGTCACTGAAATTAGGCGTTGCAGTGTTTTCTATTGAGGTCTGAGGACTGATTTTCTCAGGAGGCGATTTATTTTTCGCGCACCTGAGGCAGAATGCAACGTTTTTGCTGTGTTTCTAAACGGTGTTCGTCTTGCGTATCCTTTGACAAATGGCATAACTGTGACACTGTCACATGTTGCTGCAGGAAAAAAGGCAACTCTGCCCCACTCTCAGTATCCTGCTGGTGATAAAACTGAGCGGCAGTTCACCACTAGTGACCTTGGCGCCGAGTTAACGCTGACACAAGGCATGTGATTAGTGACAGCGTTTCGTGCCGAGTTAACTCCGGGAACGTGGGGGTGGCGATGGGAAATGGGAGGAGCGGGAACTCACGCTAACCGTCGAGACGGAACAGTCGCACTGCTGCAGCAGTAGTACGTCTTCTCAGACAGATAAACGCTACGTATCCTCAAAGGAATGATAAGTAAACTTCTATTTGTAGTTGCTTGCACATAGAAATTCTTAACCTTATTCTGAGAAGGACGCAAAATGAAGAGAAAGAGATAAAGAACGGAAGTCAACGGATTGGTAAGTTTTTAAAAACATTAGTAGATATATAATAGGTATTTATGTAGCAGCCTGGATTTGAAAAGTCGGTTCAAACATTTCCATTTTCGGATTATAACATTCCATCTTCTAATCTACCCTTGTTAAATGTAAAAAAAAAGGAAAATGGGGTTCGGTAGTACAATTACGTATGGAACACTGCATAAAACCGGGACAGTTGAGCAGCAGCATTAGAACAGTTCCAGTACAAATACCTCTGAGCACTATGGGACTTAACATCTATGGTCATCAGTCCCCTAGAACTTGTTGTTGTTGTGGTCTTCAGTCCTGAGACCGGTTTGATGCAGCTCTCCATGCTACTCTATCATGTGCAAGCTTCTTCATCTCCCAGTAGTACGTACTGCAACCTACAACCTTCTGAATCTGTTCAGTGTATTCATCTCTTGGTCTCCCTCTACGATTTTTACCCTCCACGCTGCCCTCCAATGCTAAATTTGTGATCCCTTGATGCCTCAAAACATGTCCTACCAACCGATCCCTTCTTCTAGTCAAGTTGTGCCACAAACTTCTCTTCTCCCCAATCCTATTCAGTACCTCCTCATTAGTTACGTGATCTACCCACCTTATATTCAGCGTTCTTCTGTAGCACCACATTTCGAAAGCTTCTATTATCTTCTTGTCCAAACTAGTTATCGTCCACGTTTCACTTCCATACATGGCTACACTTCATACAAATACTTTCAGAAACGACTTCCTGACACTTAAATCTATACTCGATGTTAACAAATTTCTCTTCTTCAGAAACGATTTCCTTGCCATTGCCAGTCTACATTTTATATCCTCTCTACTTCGACCATCATCAGTTATTTTACTCCCTAAATAGCTAAACTCCTTTACTACTTTAAGTGTCTCATTTCCTAATCTAATTCCCTCAGCATCACCCGATTTAATTTGACTACATTCCATTATCCTCGTTTTGCTTTTGTGGATGTTCATCTTATATCCTCCTTTCAAGACACTGTCCATTCCGTTCAACTGCTCTTCCAAGTCCTTTGCTGTCTCTGATAGAATTACAATGTCATCGGCAAACCTCAACGTTTTTACTTCTTCTCCATGAATTTTAATATGAATTTTAATACTTACTCCAAATTTTTCTTTTGTTTCCTTTACTGCTTGCTCAATATACAGATTGAATAACATCGGGGAGAGGCTACAACCCTGTCTCACTCCTTTCCCAACCACTGCTTCCCTTTCATGCCCCTCGACTCTTATAACTGCCATCTGGTTTCTGTACAAATTGTAAATAGCCTGCCGCTCCCTGTATTTTACCCCTGCCACCTTCAGAATTTGAAAGAGAGTATTCCAGTTAACATTGTCAAAAGCTTTCTCTAAGTCTACAAATGCTAGAAACGTAGGTTTGCCTTTCCTTAATCTTTCTTCTAAGATAAGTCGTAGGGTCAGTATTGCCTCACGTGTCCCAACATTTCTACGGAATGCAAACTGATCTTCCCTAGAACTTAGAAGTACTTAAACCTAACTAACCTAAGGACAGCACACAACACCCGGTCATCACTAGGCAGAGAATATCCCTGACCCCGCCGGGAATCGAACTCGGGATCCCCGGGCGTGGGAAGCGAGAACGCTACCACACGACCACGAGCTACGGACAACAGTTCCAGTGTAGAGGACGGCAGGGATTCAGTCATTCTGCCCTATTATTCAATTTGTGCACGAGACGGGCTTGCCAGACATCAAAGGAAGATCATATAAGAACCAGTTATAACAAATGTAAAAACAAGCATTTCGTTTACAAAAATATCTAGTAAAAAGTTTTGTTTGTTGGAGGGTAGTCTACAAGAATGGATATGTACCATGGGAGTTAGAAAGAGTATCATTCAAACAATC
This sequence comes from Schistocerca americana, assembly GCF_021461395.2. NCBI lineage: Eukaryota > Metazoa > Arthropoda > Insecta > Orthoptera > Acrididae > Schistocerca > Schistocerca americana. The sequence goes on along the minus strand of NC_060126.1, from coordinate 115,021,569 downwards.
CTGAATCTCGCATGAAACTCAGCTTTCCCTGTACTCCCACGATATCCTACAAACCACGGATGGAGGGCACAGGCAGATCGCTTATCCATAGATTTCCAGAAACTATTTGATACAATGCCCTACTGAAGATCGTCGACGGAGGTTCAAGCTTACGGTTTAGATTCTCGTACATGCGAGTGGCTCGAAGACTTTTCAAGTGATAGGACCCAGTCCGTTGTCCTCGACGGCGAGCGTTCATCAGAGACAAGGATATCGTCAGGAGTGCCCCAAAGAAGCGTTAGAATGGCTTTCACTCTAGATACATAAATTACCTGGTGGACCGCATGGGCAGCAATCTGAGGCTGTTTGCTGCTGATGCTGTGGTATACAGGAAAGTGTCGAAGATGGGTGACTCTATAAACTGTCACTTAATCCGAGAAACAACAGAACATCACGCCATCGGGCCACATCAGTCCTGCTTCCATATTTCCTATGGCCCTCCACCGCAGAGTATCTGGTAGGCCTCTCCTCTGTGCCATACTGCACCCGTCTGTGACTGTGCACGCAGCGATTGTGGATGTGGAACTACCCGGCGGACACTACCCTGTTTCATAGGTGCCCTGACGTCAACGTTGACGTGATTGGCCATTGACCGGAGTGCCATCTTCCGTGCAGAACACGATTGTACGGACATTTGTTGACAATTTGTATGAGTATACTGTGAATTTGACAAAACACGAGAAAATAGTTTTTTGCTTTAATTTTGGACAGTGGATTTACTTATTTATTCCTTCATTCAATCATGCATTCATTCGCTCATGCAGTTATTCACTCATGCACTCATTAATACAGTGATTCACTCATGCTTCCACTCACTTGTTGTGTTTTCTCTATCATGTTAGCCAGCCAGTCAGTCAGGGAGCAGCAGAAGGCCTAGACACACGCAGCAACAGGGAAGTAACAGAATCTGTGACTTTTAGGAGTTCCCAACCAGGACCGAATTTTATGATATCATATGTGTGCTTCAATAGTTTAGTTTCTTGAGTTTCTGCGTGTTAATTTAATATCTATAACCACAGTTCTCGCGTTTTCGTTTGCGTCGGAAAGTAAACCGATTTTGTAAAATATTAAAAGTTCCTAATCAGGGGACTAGTTATTGAGTATTCACCTCAGTGCTTCAGTAGTAAGGTTTTTGAATCTCTGCGTATTAATGTGATTTATTAGACACAGTTCCTGCGTTTTCATCACTGTTTACAGTTGAGTTGCGCAGCACGTGCCGATAGTCTGTTTATCTGCGTAGTTTAGTTTTCCTCTGTCTTTAGTATGGACAGGGGATGCGATTGTTGTGTGCGGATGCGAGCCGAGTTGGCGACACTTCGTTCTCAGCTTCAGGCTGTGATGGTCTCGGTTATACAGCTTGAGGCTGCAGTGGGTGGGCACTACTGTTGTGGACTACTGCTGTGTGTTGGGGATCCAACGGACGTTCAGCACGCCCTAGTCCTCCGATCGGTCCTCACCAGTGGCCAGCCCAGTTACTGCTTGCACTGAGGATGACCCCTCACCTGTGGTCGAGTGGGAGGTCGCCCTGAGGCGTAGCAGGTGGTGAAAGATATCCCAGAGGGCCGCAGATGAGGCCTCCCCAGTTTGTCTGACAAACAGGTTGCAGGTGGTGTTTGTGGGTGACACTGTCGCTGAGCCAGATGCCATCGCCTGTCCTGATTCAGAGGAAACCTCTCAGACTGCAAGATCTGGGCAGTTACAGAGGGTGGAATTATTCATAGTTGGGAGCTCCAACGTTAGGCGCGTTATGGGACCTGTTATGGACATGGATGTCAAGAAGGAAAAGAAAACTAATGTGCACTCCATGTGCATACCGGGTGGAGTCATTCCAGACGTGGAATGGATCCTCCCGATTGCCATGAAAAGCACAGAATGCAGCCAACAGTAGGTGGCGGCTCACGTCGGTACCAATGATGTGTGTCACTTTGGATCAGAAGAGATTCTGTGTGAATTCGAGCGGCTGACAGAAGTGGTAAAGACTGCCAGTCTTGCTTGTAAGATGAAAGCAGAGCTAACCATTTGCAGCATAGTCGACAACACCGATTGCGGCCCTCTGGTACTGAGCCGAATGGAGGGTCTGAATCAGACGCTCAGACGGATTTGCGACCGTGTAGGCTGCAGATTTCTCGACTTGCGCCAAAGGGTGGTTGGGTTTCGGGTTCCGCTGAGTAGGTCAGGTGTCCACTATACGCAGGAGGCGGCTACACGGGTAGTAGGGGCTGTGTGGCATGGACTGGGAGGTTTTTTATGTTAGAGGGTCTCAGGAAAACACAAGAAGGGCTTCAGTCACAAAGGCTGAACACAGGAAGAACGTAGATAAAGGAACCACTGGTGTAACAGTTGTAAATTGTCGTAGCTGTGTAGGGAAAGTACCAGACCTCCAAGCGCTAATAGGAAGCACTGATGCTCAAATTGTTATAGGCACTGAAAGATGGCTAAAACCGAACATAATCTCAGCCGAAATTTTCGCGAAGAACCTAACGGTGTTCCGAAAGGATAGGCTAAACATGGTTCGCGGTGACGTGTCCGTTGCTGTCAGAAGTAGTTTAACTTGTCGCGAAATTGAAGGAGATACTTCCTGTGAGTTAGTATCGGCAGAGGTCATTGTTTCCAACCGAAATAAAATAATAATTGGATACTTCTACCGACCTCCCAATTCAGATGATACAGTTGCTAAGAGGTTCAAAAAAAACTGGAGTTTGATTTCAAACATTTACCCGACTCATACGATAATAGCTGGTGGTGACTTTATTTTCCCATCGATATGTTGGTGGAAATACATGTTTAATTCCGGAGGTGCGCATAAAATACGTATTATCCGAAATTGTGCCAAACGCATTCTCTGAACATTATTTCGAGAAGTTAGTTCATGAGCCCACGCGAATAGTAAACGATTGTGAAAACACACTTGATCTCTTAGCAACAAATAATCCTGAGTTAATAACGTGCATCAAAACCGATTCAGGGATTAGTGAACATAGGGTTGTCGTTGTGAGGATGAATATTGTAATCACCAAATCATCGAAAAATAAGCGAAAAATATACCTATTCAAAAAAGCAGATAAAAATTCACTTGACGCCTTGCTAAGAGACAATCTCCACTCATTCCAAATTAATAATGTAAGTGCGGACCAGATGTGGCTTGATTCACAGAAATATTATCGGCAGCAATTGAGACATTTATACCAAATAAATTAACAAACGACTGAGCTGATCCTCCTTGGTACACAAAACGAGTTAGAACACTGTTGCAGAAACAACGAAACAAACATGCCAAATTTAAACAGACGCAAAATCCCCAAGTTTGGCTATCTTTCACAAAAGCTCGAAATTTAGAGCGGACTTCATTGCGAGATGCTTATAATACTTTCCACAACGAAACTTTGTCTAGAAACCTAGCAGAAAATGCAAAGGCATTCGGGTCGTATGTGAAGTATGTTAGCGGCAAGAAACAACCAATGCCTTCTCTGCGCAACAGCAATGGAGATACTATCGATGACGGTGCTGCCAAAGCAGAGTTACTAAACACAGTCTTCCGAAATGCCTTCACAAAAGAAGACGAAGTAAATAGTTCAGAATTCGAAGCAAGAACAGCTGCCAACATGAGTAACGTACAAGTAAATATCATCGGAGTAGTGAAGCAACTTAGCCGTGCGGGATTAGCCGAGCGGTCTAGGGCGCTGCAGTCATGCACTGTGCGGCTAGTCCCGGCAGAGGTTCAGGTCCTCGAGCATGGGTGTGTGTGTTTGTCCTTAGGATAATTTAGGTTAAGTAGTATGTAAGCTTAGGGACTGATGACCTTAGCAGTTAAGTACCATAAGATTTCACACACATTTGATCATTTTGAACAAGCAACTTAAATCATTCAATAAAAGCAAGTCTTCTGGTCCAGACTGTACGCCAACTAGGTTCCTTTCAGAGTATGCTGATGCATTACCTCCGTGCTTAACAATCATATACAACCGTTCGCTCGACGAAAGATCCATACCCAAAGACTGCACAGGTCACACAAACATTCAAGAAAGGTAGTAGGGGTAATCCACTAAATTACAGGCCCATATCATTAACGTCGATATGCAGCAGGGTCTTGGAACATATATTGTGCTCAAACATTATGAATTACCTCGAAGAAAACGGTCTATTGACACACCGTCAACATGGGTTTAGAAAACATCGTTCTTGTGGAACACAACTGGCTTTTTATTCGCATGAAGTGCTGAGTGCTATTGACAAAGGATTTCAGGTCGATTCCGTATTTATGGATTTCCCGAAGGCTTTTGACACTGTACCACACAAGCGACTTGTAGTGAAATTGCGTGCTTACAGAATATCGTCTCACTTATGTGACTGGATTTGTGATTTCCTGTCAGAGATGTCACAGTTCGTAGTAACTGACGGAAAGTCATCGAGTAAAACAGAAGTAATTTCTGGCGTTCCCCAGGGTAGTGTCATAGGCCCTTTGCTGTTCCTTAGTTATATAAACGATTTGGGAGACCATCTGAGCAGCCATGTTAGGTTGTTTGCAGATGACGCTGTCGTTTATCGACTAACAAAGCCATCAGAAGATAAAACAAATCGCAAAACGTTTTAGAAAAGATATTTGAATGGTGCGTAAATTGGCATTTGACCCAAAATAACGAAAAGTGTGAGGTCATCCACATGAGTGCTAAAAGGAATTCGTTAAACTTCGGTTACACGATAAATCAGTCAAATGTAAAGGCCGTAAATTCAACCAAATACCTAGGAATTACAATTACGAACAACTTAAATTGGAAGGAACACATAGAAAATGTTGTGAGGAAGGCTAACCAAAGACTGCGTTTTATTGAAAGGACACTTAGAAAATGTAACAGATGTACATCTACATCTACATCTATACTCCGCGTGCCACCTTACGGTGTGTGGCGGAGGGTACTTATTGTACCACTATCTGATCCCCCCTTCCCTGTTCCATTCACGAATTGTGCGTGGGAAGAACGACTGCTTGTAAGTCTCCGTATTTGCTCTAATTTCTCGGATCTTTTCGTTGTGATCATTACGCGAGATATATGTGGGCGGTAGTAATATGTTGCCCATCTCTTCCCGGAATGTGCTCTCTCGTAATTTCGATAATAAACCTCTCCGTATTGCGTAACGCCTTTCTTGAAGTGTCCGCCACTGGAGCTTGTTCAGCATCTCCGTAACGCTCTCGCGCTGACTAAATGTCCCCATGACGAATCGCGCTGCTTTTCGCTGGGTCATGTCTATCTCTTCTATTAATCCAACCTGGTAAGGGTCCCATACTGATGAGCAATACTCAAGAATCGGACGAACAAGCGTTTTGTAAGCTACTTCTTTCGTCGATGAGTCACATTTTCTTAGAATTCTTCCTATGAATCTCAACCTGGCGCCTGCTTTTCCCACTATTTGTTTTATGTGATCATTCCACTTCAGATCGCTCCGGATAGTAACTCCTAAGTATTTTACGGTCGTTACCGCTTCCAATGATTTACCACCTATGGCATAATCGTACTGGAATGGATTTCTGCCCCTATGTATGCGCATTATATTACATTTATCTACGTTTAGGGAAAGCTGCCAGCTGTCGCACCATGCATTAATCCTCTGCAGGTCCTCCTGGAGTACGTACGAGTCTTCTGATGTTGCTACTTTCTTGTAGACAACCGTGTCATCTGCAAATAGCCTCACGGAGCTACCGATGTTGTCAACTAAGTCATTTATGTATATTGTAAACAATAAAGGACTCTGCCTACACTACGCTTGTCCGTCCTCTCTTAGAACACTGTTGCGCGATGTGTGATCCTTATCAGATAGGACCGACGGAGTACATCGAAAAAGTTCAAAGAAGGGCAGCACGTTTTGTATTATCGCGAAATATGGGAGAGAGTGTCACTGAAATGATACAGGGTTTGGGCTGGACATGATTAAAAGAAAGGCGTTTTTCGTTGCGACGGAATCTTCCCACGAAATTCTAATCACCAACTTTCTCCTCCGAATGCGAAAATATTGTGTTGACACCGACCTACATAGGGAGAAACGATCACCACGATAAAATAAGGGAAAACAGAGCTCGTACGGAAAGATATAGGTGTTCGTTCTTTCCGCGCGCTATACGAGATTGGAATAATAGAGAATCGTGAAGGTGGTTCGATGAACCCACTGCCAGGCACCTAAATGTGATTTGCCGAGGATCCATGTAGATGTAGATGTAGATATGATTGAGCCCGAGATTCGTTTCCTCTACACTTACTTTCTGATACTTAATATTAGCTCTCCACTTAGTCCAGTCACAAGCTTCAGCCCCGTGATGCTATTCGCACTACGTTTTTCTTGAAATGTGTCCTTCAAGCATGCTAGGGACCTCGCTACAGCTGTCTGGAGATTAGTTCCCAAATTTCCCATCGATAACGCCACTTGTTTCGATATTAACTTATTTAGCACTAGATTTTTATATTACTTACTACGCTGCTTATGTTCATTCACATATTTGTTTATGACGTATGACAACTATAGTTGTTGTGTTTTATTGTTTTATCGTACTTTCACTCCCAGCCCGAGACCAACTTTAAGATATGCATGTAATTAGCTGATTAGTTCCTGTTCTGGCATGATGTTTGCACTTGTTGTTTCGCTTCTTTATACTATTTTTTATACAGACATCTTCGAATGTATTCATAATGTGGATAAAGCCGTTGACAGTTCAGTCCAAGAAAGGCAAAGCGTTTGCACTTAAAGGAATATGCCAAGCTGATGATGTTACTTTCATCGAAAAAGGTTTGCTAAACTACTTTCGACGTATGTACACTGCAGAGCCAAAAAATAATGAGCACCTGCTTAACAACTTGTTTTTCCGCCTCTGGAACGAAATACATCACTGATTCTATGGATCACGCATCCGACAGTTTAATGATAGGTTTGTGGAGGCAAGAACCTTAGATGTCTATGCACAGGTCGTGTAATTCGCGTAAATAATGGGCCGCTGTTTTGCGTACGCGGTGATGACACCCGATAGCGACCCAGTTGAGCTCCATTGGACTCTTACATCAGGCGAATTTGGTCGCTGAGATATCAACGTGAGTTAAGTATAATGCTCCTAAAACCACTGTAGCACTGTTCTCGCTCCGAGACATACACAATCATACCGCTGAAAGATGACATCGCCATCGGCGAAGACATCAAGCATGAAAGAGTGCAAGTGGTTTGCAGGTGTCAGTTTGTCTTCAATTACTGTCACGGGTCCAAAGCAACCGCAGGAGAATGTCTACCGTATCATAATACTGCTTCTACCTGCCTGCGTCCGTGGCGAACTGCTTCAAGCCGAAATTCTCTTCGATGATGGTGTTTGTGAAGACAAACATCGACCTTGTGTAGCGAAAATGTGGTTCACCCGAAGAGCCGACACGTTTCTATTAATAGACACTCGAATCCCGATGATTCCGTGCCTACTGCAATCGTAACTGACGATGTCGTTGGGTCAACAAGTGAACGCGTAGGGGTGATCTGCTGCGGTGCTCCATGTTCAACAACATACGATGAATGGTGTGCTCCGAAACACTTTTGCGTGGACCAGCATTGTGCTCTTTCGGCAGAGATATAACAGATCACCATGTAACCTACTTTACAAACTAGCCTTCGAATACCACGTTCTGTGAAGAGTCGTGGACATCCAACCTCTTAGTAGGCGCTGAGTAGTTGGACGTCCACAATTTTTCCTGTCCTTCTTTCTCTTTCTGTAGGTGCTCACGAAAGTAGCACGTGAACATTCGATCAACTTTGAGGTACTCGTTCACAGGCCTTGCGTAATAACAATCTGTCCTTTGACAATGTCGCTTATTTCAGTGGATTTCTTCATTTGTAGTGCATGTCTTCGCTAGGGTGATCCCCTGTCCGTCTCGCTGTGCTTACGTACTTTACATAGCGCGTTACGTGCCCACAACGTCACCAGTCGGTATCCAGCCTCGCGGTGGCCGGTGTTCATAATGTTTTCGCTTATCAGTGTATGTCCCCACTGACCACTTTACCCCGTTAGGGTGCCCGCCTGGCTAGCCGTGCGGTGTAACGCGCTGCTTTCTGAACGAGAAGGTGTGCCGGTCCCAGGCACGAATCCTCCCGGCGGATTAGTGTCGAGGTCCGGTGTGCCGGCCAGCCTGTGGATGGTATTTAAGGCAGTTTTCCATTTGCCTCGACGAATCAGGGCTCGTTCCTCTTATTCCGCCTGAGTTACACTATGTCGGGGATCGTTACGCAAACAATGTCTCCACGTGCGTGCACACCACAATTACTCTACCACGCAAACATTGGGGTTACACTCATCTGGTTTGAGACGTTCCCTGGGGGAAGGGCCGGGGGGGGGGGGGGGGGGGGAAGGAGGTCCACTTGGGGCCGAGCTGCACTATAACTCTGGGTTCAGTGTGGGGCGGCGTTGAGGTGGGCCTGTTGTGGGGTTGTGCACAACTTCGGACTACAGTGGGACGAAGCCTCAATGTCATTTCCAGGTCCCCAGTTCAATAGTTCAATATACATACACCACAAACACACACCCCGTTAGGGTGGGAAAAGTGACCACTGTATAAGGCTTCGGAAAAATGGGTATAGATCTTACACATTGTACATCTTATTACCTGCTAATATTCAATGTGATACCTCATATTATGTAGAGACAGATTACGTAAGTTGCGAACTTTATCAATAGTCATACTTTTATGAAATGTCATTTTCCCTTAGAATGACCACTTTCCCCCACCTTCCCCTACTGTCTCAGCAGATGGCCATCTACACCAGGTCCTCCATTATCGAAATGTGTGCTTGCATCGACCACTGTTCCCTTGAAATAATGTCGATTCGACTGTGCGATCCATTCCACGAACTAAAAGAAATATTTGCTGAGACGACTCGTGTCCGTCCACTTACATAGCTAATTCTTTTGTCGCCAGAAGAAGTGTTGAGGCCGTTCCTGACGTGAGGAACACACGCCCTTGGTATCCGCCTGTAACAGGAAGTACAGATGCTATCCGATATGCAGCTGTTTATAGTTCCCTTTTCTGCTCTCTCTGTGCGTTTGGTCTGTTGGTCGATGTTGGAGTAACCGTGGTGGGACGCAGTCCAACAGCTGACACAAAGAGTATGAATCGACATGAAATTTACGCAATGAGAGATAATGACTACTTGCAGTACTGGAATTAAAACATGAATTCTTGTATTAACTAACATGAACAGTATTCCTCGCAGCGTTAGAAAAATACAATGGAACGAACCAATACTGAAGCCACAAAAACCGTATTTTGGAGCAAACTAGGTGCTAGCAAAAAGTCAATTGTTCGACTGTTACACACATATATATATATATTTAACAGAAGTCATTAAGGTAAGCAGACATCATTAATTTACCTCTAATTTTCTGTGGTTGCCGATCTCATATATATATATATATATATATATATATATATATATATATATATATATATATATATATGTAAAAGGTACGGCCAAACTTTCAGGAAACATTCCTCACACACAAATAAAGAAAAGATGTTATGTGGACATGCGTCCGGAAACGCTTAATTTCCATGTTAGAGCTCATTTTAGTTTCGTCCACCTACGCTCAATGGAACACGTTATCATGATTTCATACGGGATACTCTACCTGTGCTGCTAGAACATATGCCTTTACAAGTACAACACAACATGTGGTTCATGCACGATGGAGCTCCTGCACATTTCAGTCGAAGTGTTCGTACGCTTCTCAACAACAGATTCGGTGACCGATGGATTGGTAGAGACGGATCAATTCCTTGACTTTCATTTATGGGGGCATTTGAAAGCTCTTGTCTATGCAACCCCGATACCAAATGTAGAGACTCTTCGTGCTCGTATTGTGGACGGCTGTGATACAATTCGCCATTCTCCAGGGCTGCATCAGCGCATCAGGGATTCCATGCGACGGAGGGTCGATGCATGTATCCTCGCTAACGGAGGACATTTTGAACATTTCCTGTAACAAAGTGTTTGAAGTCACGCTGGTACGTTCAGTTGCTGTGTGTTTCCATCCCATGATTAATGTGATTTGAAGAGAAGTAATAAAGTGAGCTCTAACATGGAAAGTAAGCGTTTCCGGACACGTGTCCACATAACATATTTTCTTTCTTTGTGTGTGAGGAATGTTTCTCGAAAGTTTGGCCGTACCTTTTTGTAACACCCTATATATATATATATATTGAATTTTTATCACACATAGCTTTTGCTACGCAGATTGTTGACGCACGGGTAAAAATAACACGGCCTTTTGTGTGAGATCTAAAACATAAGTACTCTCAAGCGAAATTGAAACAACGTTGTTATAAAAAGTTGACTATTCCCCGGCCATTGCTCTTTTGTTACAAAGATAATTTTAAAAGCCTATCTTTGCCGTTTCTTGCTGCAATGTAAAAATTTCTTATTACTAATGAGGAAAAAAAACATTCAAATAAATTAATAACGAGAAAAATAAAAGATATGATATTGAGAGTTAGTTGTTTAGGTATTACACAACTGCCGTTGGAAAGCCAAATTCATGTTCCGTCTTCGAAGCCGATGGCCGAAATATAAAGTATTTTAAATTGCCCTCTACAGTCCTTACCTTTCAGTTAGAAATGCAAATCTCACAATCAGAACTCGAAGTGAGTTATTGCAAATGCGAGTGGTCATTATAGAAGATTTGAAACAGCTCAAGGTCGGAAACTCATCGAAGTTGAGTTATCGTGTGAAATCACGCTATAAACATTTGATAAGAGACGGGAATTAATGACCATGCGCGTGGAAACGTTTCTTATCGCTGAAAACAAGCATGCCGTAATACAATTGTTACACATGATAGTGCTGTGTGATATGAAACTGATGTCAGACAAATCAGTACTCGAAGAGTGAAAACGCTTCACTGAGATTAGCGTTGCATCACTGAAGAAAGATGTATTATCATTCATCTGCGACTAGGTTATCAATCAATTCTGTTGAGTGCAAGCAATACGTTTTGTAGTTTTGTATTGCTCCAAAATAATGGTTCAAATGGCTCTGAGCACTATGGGACTTAACTTCTGTGGTCAACAGTCCCCTAGAACTTAGAACTACTTAAACCTAATTAACTCAATCCCAAAGAAGGGTAAGCAGAAAGGTGGAAGGAGTATATAGAGGGTATGTACTAGAGGACAACATTTTGGAAATGGAAGAGGATGTAGATGACGATGAAATGGGAGATATGATACTGCGTGAAGAGTTCGACAGAGCACTGAAAGACCTGAGTCGAAACAAAGCGCCGAGAGTAGACAATATTGCATTAGAACTACTGACAGCCTTGGGAGAGCCAGTCCTGACAAAACTCTACCATCTGGTGAGCAAGACGTATGAGATAGGCGAAAGACCATCAGACTTCAAGAAGAATATAATAATTCCAATCCCAAAGAAAGCAGGTGTTGACAGATGTGGAAATTATCGAACTATCAGTTTAATAAGTCACGGCTGCAAAATACTAACGCGAATTCTTTACAGACGAATGGAAAAACTAGTAGAAGCCGACCTCAGTGAAGATCAGTTTGGATTCCGTATAAATATTGGAACACGTGAGGCAATACTGACCTTACGACTTATCTTAGAAGCTAGATTAAGGAAAGGCAAACCTACCTTCAAGCATTTGTAGACGTAGAGAAAGCTTTTGATAATGTTGACTGGAATACTCTCTTTCAAATTCTGAAGGTGGCAGGGATAAAATACAGGGAGCGAAAGGCTATTTACAATTTGTACAGAAACCAGATGGCAGTTATGAGAGTCGAGGGACATGAAAGGGAAGCAGTGGTTGGGAAGGGAGTGAGACAGGGTTGTAGCCTCTCCCCGATGTTATTCAATTTCTATATTGAGCAAGCAGTGAAGGAAACAAAAGAAAAATTCGGAGTAGGTATTAAAATCTATGCAGAAGAAATAAAAAGTTTGAGGTTCGCCGATGACATTGTAATTCTGTCAGAGACAGCAAAGGACTTGGAAGAGCAGTTGAACGGAATGGATAGTGTCTTGAAAGGAGGATATAAGATGAACATCAACAAAAGCAAAACGAGGATAATGGAATGTAGTCGAATTAAGTCGGGTGATGCTGAGGGAATTAGATTAGGAAATGAGACACTTAAAGTAGTAAAAGAGTTTTGCTATTTGGGGACCAAACTAACTGATGATGGTCGAAGTAGAGAGGATATAACATGTAGACTGGCAATGGCAAGGAAAGCATTTCTGAAGAAGAGAAATTTGTTAACATCGAGTATAGATTTAATTTCAGGAAGTCGTTACTGAAAGTATTTGAATGGAGTGTAGCCATGTTGTTGTTGTTGTGGTCTTCAGTCCTGAGACTGGTTTGATGCAGCTCTCCATGCTACCCTATCCTGTGCAAGTTTCTTCATCTCCCAGTACTTACTGCATCCTACATCCTTCTGAATCTGCTAAGTGTATTCATCGCTTGGTCTCCCTCTACGATTTTTACCCTCCACGCTGCCCTCCAATGCTAAATTTGTGATCCCTTGATGCCTCAGAACATGTCCTACCAACCGGTCCCTTCCTCTCGTCAAGTTGTGCCACAAACTCCTCTTCTCCCCAATTCTATTCAATACCTCCTCATTAGTTATGTGATCTACCCATCTAATCTTCAGCATATTTCTGCAGCACCACATTTCGAAAGCTTCTATTCTCTTAATGTCCAAACTATTTATCGTCCATGTTTCACTTCCATACATGGCTACACTCCATACAAATACTTTCAGAAACGACTTCCTGACATTTAAATCTATACTCGATGTTAACAAATTTCTCTTCTTCAAAAACGCTTTCCTTGCCATTGCCAGTCTACATTTTATATCTTCTCTACTTCGACCATCATCAGTTATTTTGCTCCCCAAATAGCAGAACTCCTTTACTACTTTAAGTGTCTCATTTCCTAATCTAATTCCCGCAGCATCACCCGACTTAATTCGACTACAATCCATTATCCTCGTTTTGCTTTTATTGATGTTCATCTAATATCCTCCTTTCAAGACATTATCCATTCCGTTCAACTGCTCTTCCAAATCCTTTGCTGTCTCTGACAGAATTACAATGTCATCGGCGAACCTCAAACTTTTTATTTCTTCTGCATAGATTTTAATACCTACTCCGAATTTTTCTTTTGTTTCCTTTACTGCTTGCTCAACATACAGATTGAATAACATTGGGGAGAGGCTACAACCCTGTCTCACTCCCTTCCCAACCACTGCTTCCCTTTCATGCCCCTCGATTCTTATAACTGCCATCTGGTTTCTGTACAAATTGTAAATAGCCTTTCGCTCCCTGTATTTTATCCCTGCCACCCTCAGAATTTGAAAGAGAGTATTCCAGTCAACATTGTCAAAAGCTTTCTCTAAGTCTACAAATGCTAGAAACGTCGGTTTGCCTTTCCTTAATCTTTCTTCTAAGATAAGTCGTAGGGTCAGTATTGCCTCACGTGTTCCAACATTTCTGCGGAATCCAAACTGATCTTCCCCGAGGTTGGCTTCTACCAGTTTTTCCATTCGTCTGTAAATAATTCGCGTTAGTATTTTGCAGCCGTGACTTATTAAACTGATAGTTCGATAATTTTCACATCTGTCAACACCTGCTTTCTTTGGGATTGTAATTATTATATTCTTCTTGAAATTTGAGGGTACTTCGCCTGTCTCATACATCTTGCTTACCAGATGGTAGAGTTTTGTCAGGACTGGCTCTCCCAAGGCCGTCAGTAGTTCTAATGGAATGTTGTCTACTCCCAGGGCCTTGTTTTGGCTAAGGTCTTTCAGTGCTCTGTCAAACTCTTCACGCAGTATCGTATCTCCCATTTCATCTTCATCTACATTCACTTCCATTTCTATAATATTGTCCTCAAGTACATCGCCGTTGTATAGACCCTCTATATACTCCTTCCACCTTTCTGCTTTCCCTTCTTTGGTTAGGACTGGGTTTCCATCTGAGCTCTTGATATTCATGTATGGAAGTGAGTCATGGACGATAAATATTTTGGACAAGAAGAGAATAGAATCTTTCGAAATGTGGTGCTGCATAAGAATGCTGAAGATTAGATGTGTAGATCACATAACTAATGAGGAAGTGTTGGTAGAACATGTTCTGAGGCATCAAGGGATCACAAATTTAGCATTGGAGGGCAGCGTGGAGGGTAAAAATCGTAGAGGGAGATCAAGAGACGAATACACTAAGCAGATTCAGAAGGATGTAGGTTGCAGCAGGTACTGGGAGATGAAGAAGATTGCACAGGGTAGAGTAGCATGGAGAGCTGCATCAAACCAGTCTCAGAACTGAAGACCACAACAACAACAACAACCTAAGGACATTAATTAAAACTTCCGGGCTGAGTTGCCGTGGTCCATATATAAAACTGCTTCTCCTTCCTGACGCTTCGTTGCCTACTGCGGGCAAAATCTTCTGAGGTGAGTCGGCGACTGGCTGCTAGGCGCTGAAGCTCCCGCTTATATAGAGCGCTTAGATGGCGCCACCACTCATCACTTGCTTTCGACTTTAAAACTATCTCAGGATAGTGCCATGTCTCTCGATGATAGGTAATCGATAGTCACCTCGTTGGTAGAGAGTCGATCGCCATATCTTGTCTAGTTTTAATCCTTCTTCTTTTTTATTAAAATTATATTCGTGCTTGTAGATCTCTATAGCTTCTCTATACATGCGGGTATAATAATGTGAGATCCTAGCTATCACGTTTGTCTCATTAAATTTTATTTCATGATCACCGTCTTTGAAAACGTGTTCCGCTACAGCTGATTTGTCAATCTGTCCCAATTTACAGTTCCTTTTGTGCTCCGTTAGGCGGGTATTAACATTCCTTTTAGTTGTTCCAATATAAACAATGCCACAGCTACACGGAATTTTGTACTCACCTGGGGTAGCTAAGGGGTGTCGTGCGTCTGTCACCGATCTTAAACTTTCACTAATTTTCTTGGTAGGTCGAAAGATTCTCTCCACTTGAAACTTGGCCAAAACTTTCCCAATACGGTCCGTGATGTTATGAATAAATGGAAGAAAAACTTTTCCAGCCGGCGGTTGTTGTTGTCGTGTATTTTCGGACACTTTTCTTCTAGGGTGGAGTGCTTGATCTGTTTCATTGTCAGTGTACCCATTTCTCTTGAAAGCCGTTCGCAAATGACTTAATTCATCTATGGCGGTCGACTCTGTACCAGCGAAGTGTCTATCGATTACCTATAATCGAGAGAGATGGTACTAGCCAGAGATAGTTTTAAAGTCGAAAGCACGTGATGAGTGGTGGCACTCTATATAAGCGGGACCTCCAGCGCCTAGCAGCCAGTCGCCGACTCACCTCAGAAGATGTTGCCCGCGGTAGGCAACGAAACGTCAGGAAGGAGAAGAAGTTTTATATATGGACCACGGCAATTCAGCCCAGATGTTTTAATTAATGAAGACGCCGGCCGTGAAAGCTTACATGTTATGATAACTTAAAGACATCACACACATCCATGTCCGAGGGAGGATTCGAACTTGCGACCATAGCGGTCGCGTGGTTCCAGACTGTAGCGCCTAGAACAGCTCGGACAAAGTATTGCTCCCTAAGGCACTTTAAAAGATTGGCTCTTCTCATCCAATTTCAGCTGTACTCCGCTAGATCAAATAATTTCCTTCTGCCAAGCACGAACGTATTCAGCTATTCGAGACACATTCGCACTGTCCAGTCAAATTGATGTAACCACCTGTGAAAAGCCTGAATAACCAGTTTTCGCAGCGTGGACCGTTGAGAGAAGTGCAGGAAGAAAGTCAGCGAGTTTTCTGGAAGGTATTGACAGCATGTGGAGGCATGTAGACTCCAGTGCTTAGCCAGCTGTGCTAGGTTTTTCTGCTGGCATCCGTGGCGCGAACAGCACGATCTGCGCGGTACTACGGATTCTCGGCTAGGTTTAACCAGGGAAGGGTGACCTGGAGAGCATGGTAAACTCTTTCTGGTGCTCTTAAAAACACGCATCTACCGGTAGATGCAATTGTTACGAGGAAAAACTAACTGCATGTAGGGGTGGACATGATCTCCAGGGATAGATGAATACTTTTGTTGACCCGTTGCGTCTTCGAGGATGACGAAATCACATAGGGAAGGCCATGCAATCATCCCCCAGACCACAACGCTCTCTTCTCCGACCTGGACCCCTCCAATGATTGGAGTGTTTGCTTTCAGTCCTATCAAAAATAAAACCTTATTAATCCGAAAATTCGACTCAGTGGACGTCTAGCTGCGGCACTGGCTTGCAAATTTCAGCCCTGGTCGCCGATACAGCACGGGTACATAAACTAGGCGAATTCTGCAGAGCCCTGTACGCAGCAACGTTCACTGCACTGTCGTTGAGGAGACACTGTTGGTAGCCCCCTGGGTTCGGCTAGGCAGTCAGTTGCTCAGTGGTCGCACATCTGCCTGCCCGTACTCATCTTCACAGGCGTCGCTACTCTCCTGTCATCTGTGTCCTGTGGAGCACCACTGTTGACTTGGCGCCACTTTTGGGTACCGTCATTTTGCCATGCACAGTGTGCTTTAACCCTGGAGGCAAGTGAACAGTTTACAGACATAGTCATCTAGGGAATTCTTCCACTCTTGGCCCAAGAGCCTATGATCAAGCCCTTTTGTACATCACATAAATAGGACCGTCTCCGTATTATGACAACAACTGCACTGTTTCCAAGTCCCTCCAACACGCTTTATATACACTCCACTGCCAGTGCAGCTATATGCCATCTTTAAGTGGTTATTACATGTTGGCATCGAGCGTGGGTGATGGTCCCATTCATGTGAATCGACCGTATATAAGAAAGCATGGCACAGATAGCTTCAAGATGAGAGAGGATGAGTCACTTTCTCACTATTTTCCATATTCAGAGCCACTGTTTAATGATGATTTTACTCCTAAGATATCATTTTTGTGAGACAGCTGGAAGATGTCAGCATGAGCAGGCATTGATGGAAGCACATAGTTAATGCATGCAGGATTTCTCCTTCGAATAGTATTTTTCTGGAGTTGAGAACAAGCAGGCAGTTTGGTCATTTAACAGTAAATCTTGCAGTGGACGTTCGGACCTTGGAAGCCACGTGCGGTAATTAGGGGGAGAAACATCATGAAGCACTTACCAGGGACACAATACTGCTCCCAAGAATTTGTTGTACCGCGGTGTGCAAATAATGTTGTCTACTGAAGAGGCAGAAAAACTGTCTACCTGGACCCACCTGCTAAGCGCCTCTAGCCATGGCAGGGCAAGGGCGTGAGAGAAATCTAGGCTACCCAGTGAGCGCAGGTCGAGAGTGCCTTTTGTCAACAGGGAAGGCGGCAATAAAAATTCGTGAGTTTCCATGTTCGCCATGGATTGGACGCTATCGAGGGAGTCGTCAGGTGGTGTCGTCCCTCTGCCTCCAGAGTTTTTTGGGAAGCTTCGGGCCTTCTAACCAATTTTAGAATGATTGTAACATTTGTGGATGATCTAGGATGGCCGATGTTGGGACACAAAAGCACTTCTCTTAGTTTAACCGAGGCCCTAGTCAGACACAGTATAGCGTTCAATCCGTCCAGATAATGATCCCCACGATAAATGTGTTGTTCGCTTCAGAGCTAAGTGGAAACTCAAAACGCACAGCGTATGGTGGCCGTGGAAAGAAAAGAAAAAAAAAAAAAAACAAGTCAGGAGCACAACGTTTTCTCCTCTCTGTGCGGGAATATGACATCAGGGGTCGGCTGCTTCACCAGAAAAGAGAAGAATATGGTTAACTTTGATAAGGATTGGCCAATGGGTAGAGCAGAGACGTGGAGCTCGTCTTATGATTGGCACGAAACTCTGTAGGGAGCAGTTGAGTGAGTGCTTTGGTGGAGTTTACCGATGTTTGATGGAAAGTGATCAGTGGAGAAACTGGTCTTCTGGTTCAGACTTCAATCTGGAGGGGATTCTGGTCTTTTGAGTGGGTTGCATTTCAGACGTTTGTCCTGAGCGCGACTTTGTGCTAGCATTGGTCTTGACTGGGGACACTGCGGTTAGGACTTAGTTATACCGCCAGTTTAGACCTCAGTCCTGTCAGACAACTCACTGTGCCAAGAGCAATCTTGTTCGTGACAGGTCTGTTGCCTTGACATATGATTTCCTTGTGTGCACTTCTGTACAAGTGAATCAAACTGGTCCATGGTACGACCACCAAATCGGAGTGTCACAGCTGAAATCTGTGGAGATTCCAGGGCTCCATTAGATAGTTCAAATGGCTCTGAGCACTATGGGACTCAACATCTTACGTCATAAGTCCCCTAGAACTTAGAACTACTTAAACCTAACTAACCTAAGGACGCACACACCCATGCCCGAGGCAGGATTCGAACCTGCGACCGGAGCAGTCCCGCGGTTCCGGACTGCAGCGCCAGAACCGCACGGCCATTAGATAGTAATTGTGATCTGCCTAACCGATCAGCATCTACGACTTTGCATATTTCATGTCCACACATCGCTGCTCTGCAGGCGCTTGAACCGCAACCGTCATCTGAGACAGCACTGCACATCGAGAAAGGGGTACAGCATTGCTGCTCCAGCTTGTCAGGGCAAACAGAGTCACAGGCTCGCGACAGCTGTACTAACGTAGTATAACTTCTCTGTAAAATAAATCCATTTAAGTCTATTCAGCGTTAGATAATCTCGGACTGAGTTATGCATATTTTGAACCAGAGTAAATATTTCAGTCTGACGAAGTTCAGGCTTTACCAAGCGGTCGCCACCTAGTGGAGTGTTAGCTATATGTTGCGTCTATTTGTGTTGCCAACAGTCCACATTTTATTCGTCATCACGCATAACATGTATGGTTTGTCCTATTTATTAATCAATAAACTTCAGCCGTAACTTTTATAAAAATCAACCCCGTATTGACATATTAATCCATCAACAATTGACTATAATATGGCAGTGCCACCTTTACTTTTGCTTTCAGGTTCATTTATAGTCTAATAAATGTGGTATCCTCTAATGCAGGCTAACAACAACAACAACAAACACAGTCAAAGGGCAAAATCAGTTTAGCAGAGGCATGGGCCAGGTAGTCAAGTGGAAGGCTTACTAGTTAAAGTGATTGCTGCGAGGATGTAAACTCTTAGTCTGCTGTAGTCTTTCATATCGTAACGCAAGTCCGGTGTTTTGTGTTAGCAGAAGAGCCAACACCATGTTACGAGTGGAGGTCGAAATGGACGCGTTTTGCCGGCCGGAGTGACCGAGCGGTTCTAGGCGCTACTGTCTGAAACTGCTTGACCGCTGCGGTCGCAGGTTCGAATCCTGCCTCGGGCGTGGATGTGTGTGATGTCCTTAGGTTAGTTAGGTTTAAGTTGTTCTAAGTTCTAGGGGACTGACGACCTCAGAAGTTAAGTCCCATAGTGCTCCGAGCCATTTTTTTGCACGCGTTTTAGCTCACGCAGGCTGGCGTGAAGAGGGAAGAACTATACTGACGTGAGGTCTGGAATATGACAAGGAATGAGAATTCAGAAAGCGGACATAATTAGTTTCATACTTTAATCCATTAATAATGAACGTCGCTCTTGACAGTACATGATTCACAATATTATCTGTTCATAATACATTCTTGAAGATAGTAATGATAGTAACTGAATATGGCGCCTTGCTAGGTCGTAGCAAATGACGTAGCTGAAGGCTATGCTAAACTGTCGTCTCTGCAAATGAGAGCGTATGTAGACAGCGAACCATCGCTAGCAAAGTCGGCTGTACGACTGGGGCGAGTGCTAGGGAGTGTCTCTAGACCAGACCTGCCGTGTGGCGGCGCTCGGTCTGCAATCACTGATAATGGCGACACGGGGGTCCGACGTATACTAACGGACCGCGGCCGATTTAAAGGCTACCACCTAGCAACAGGGATGGGCTATGATCGCGCTCGAGAAACGCGCGACGCGAAGGCAATTTCTCGAGAATTTCTCGGGTACGCTCGAGAAGTTGACAGTGCTGCGCTCTCTGAGAAATTGCGCAAACCTTCAGCACACGAAGCACTGAGCCGCAGCGGTCGTAATCGTCGTACGATCGTGCTCGGAAAACTTTGAAATTCTATGATTCATATCAACTGTACTACCGTTATTAATGTGTACTGAAGGATTAGTATATGTCTCATAAGACAAAAATTATAGAATTGTTGTTTAAAACAAAGGACAGAATTCGCATAAAACAGAAGCTTCATTCTTACAAAATAAATTACCTTGTACATTCTGCATGTATGCATGCATCCTTAAACGTAAAAGATAAGTGCTATAGCCTTTTTTTTTTATATACAGAAACTGCGTATGTGCGTTTATTTACTGAAGAAAGAAAGGAAACAAAAGTTGTTCAGCAGAAGGCATTTTTACATCCCATTGCTACACTGCCGTCGATTTTTGTTTAGAAATATGATTTTATTAACCAATTGGCCTTTTAGTCTGCTTATTTGTTTGTTTATAAGTAGTCCTGTTTTCGAAAATATTTTCACTGGGAACAGAAGTTGCAGGTATTGCAAGATATCTTTTTGCCACGACAGCTAGACCCGGGTAACTGTTTTCATTTTTTTTCCAGTGGTGTTAAGGATTATCATTGCGTTGTAGGTACGGTTCTTACAAATATCGTTGTACCTCCAGGTCTATGCTATTACAATCGCTTTTCATTAGATTTTTGTTGGAAACCTCTTCATCGAAAGAAGCCCATAAGGAACTACTGCCGTTTTGTACGAAATGGTACTCCTGGCTAGTGTCGTTAGCAGCCAATGGATAGATCGTACGGTCTCTGCCACGTTTGTGCACTCTGCAATTGGGCTTGCAATGTCATATTTTGAATGAATGGGCTTCGTAAATGGTAACGTTTTGAATCTTGGGTCGAGAACTGTGGCAACAGCATGTTCTTTGTTTCTATTAATCCTAGCCGGGCTATCAGTGAGTTGTGCAGACGTTGCTGTAGCTCTTGCGCTGTCGTTGTAGCCCACTTCCCATTGCATACGGTTAGGATTAGCTGTCTGATTACTGGAATAGCTTTAGAAAGAGAGGTATAGTTTTCAGTTGAGATATCACTTGTTACCACTTCAAATGGCTCCAGTACACTCAAACATTCGCTCAAAATTCGCCACTCGTCAGCTGTGAGGTTCTCTACACCCGAATACAAAGATTATAAACAGGCTGCAATGCATTCCTTTTGCTCCACTAGACGTTGTACCATATAAAACGTACTGTTCCATCGAGTTTCGGTTTCCTGAATCAATTTATGAACAGGCTTTTTCATTATATCATGGATCTCATGGAGTTTTTCATTAGCATTGCAACTTGTTTTAAAATAGCTAACAATTTTTCTGGCCTTTTCGCGCATTATGCAGAGCTCACTGTTGCTGTTCAAAGAACTTTTCACAACTAAATTGATGGTGTGCGCTAAACAAGGCACATGCAGCATATCTATGTTGCCACTGTGAATAAGTTGTACGGCTGCCGTCATGTTACTGGCGTTGTCAGTTGTGATGCTTACTAGTTTGTTTTCAATGTTCCATTTTGAAATCACGTTATCTAACGCCTCACTAATATTTAGCGCTGTATGCTTTTCTGGGAAAAAGGAATGTCTCGAGAGCTAAAGGTTTCAGGCACCAATTAGTGTTAATGAAATGACCAGTTACAGCAATATATGCCTCACTATTGAGTGAGGTCCAAATATCGGTCATTAAAGAAACACGAGTAGAGTCTTCCACTGCCAGGTTTACAGCCTCTTTCTGTTTATGGTAATCGTCCTCAATCATGAGGCGCAACCTTTTTCGATTTGGTATCGAGTATTGTGGGTCCAACAGTGAAACAAAACGTCGAAAACCAGTGTCCTCGACGATTGAAAGCGGTTGAAAATCGTCTGTTATCATGGCCACTAGTGCTTCATCTAGCTGTTGTTGCCGTTTACTTCCCTCTATGAAGATAAAAGTAAGATTTAGATCAGTGCTCCTGCAATGGGATACGTTATGCTCGAGAACTAGTCCAATAAAATTACATATCGTATCGTGCAAAAGCTAGGATAGTATAGGTTTGATTTTGGGGTATGTTGTATGTTATCGGAGTACGATTAAAAAATCAATGTTTTTTAAGCGTGGCGGACCGCTTCGGACACTATCCGAACTTTTGCACGGAATTCACCTTTTGTACTGTACGTATCTGGATATTTTGTCTGCCTCGCACTATTGGAAGAATGAGTCTCTTTATCCAAGGACGTCGCTGTTTTATTGCTCGATAAATTGTGCAGTTTAAGATGTCTAATCATGCCCGTTGTATTTTTTGAAACATTACGGAGATTTTTACGACAAATGTTGCAAGTAACGTTATCTCCAACCTCCGTAAAGTATTGCCTGCACCATGACGTTCGTTTTCGAGTGTCCATATTGATTTGAATAACAACTTTACTCGAATGAAACCTGAGACATACTAGTTACGAGCACAGCGAGCGTGTTTGTCTAACGGCGGCATTCAATTCATAAAACAACAGCGGCGCGGCGTATGTTGTCGGAGCCAACTGGCGCGCAGCGGCACACGCCGCCGCGCCGTTTCTCGTGAACTTCTCGAGAATCGCTTGAAAACTAGAGGATCAAGAAATTCTCGGTGCGCTCGAGTCGCCGCGTAGCAAGTGTGGTGTCTGGCGGTGACACCACGTCCGCAGCTCGTGCGGTAGCGTTCTCGCTTCCCGCGCCCGGGTTCCTGGGTTCGATTCCCGGCGGGGTCAGGGATTTTTCTCTGCCTCGTCATGAGTGGGTGTTGTGTGATGTCCTTAGGTTAGCTAGATTTAAGTAGTGCGAGGTGCCGGGGCAAGCAGTGTATTTAACACTAAATTCTTCTAGAATCTACATATGTAAATGATGCTCTAAGCCCCCCCCCCCCCCCCCCCCCTATTCTAACTCCGACTTTTGCTGTTGCACATGGATTAAAAAATATACGCGAACTGACTGTAATCAACCCTGCAAGTGGAGTAGAAAAGAGTTTGGCACCTGCAATAATTTAATTTGATACATAAGTTAAATAAAGGAAGGTTTCATTAACGTAGTGAGAAATGATGGGTTGCTCTACCGATTAACAGAATGAAAGTTCTGTCCATAATAACAATATGATTTATTAAGACTAAACACAAAATAATAAACAAAAACACATGAAACATTTATAATACATCAAATTGGCTCAAATTGGATACTCAAACAAACGCTGTGAAGGTGAAGTTGTCCCTAAACTACACTCCTGGAATTGGAAAAAAGAACACATTGACACCGGTGTGTCAGACCCACCATACTTGCTCCGGACACTGCGAGAGGGCTGTACAAGCAATGATCACACGCACGGCACAGCGGACACTCCAGGAACCGCGGTGTTGGCCGTCGAATGGCGCTAGCTGCGCAGCATTTGTGCACCGCCGCCGTCAGTGTCAGCCAGTTTGCCGTGGCATACGGAGCTCCATTGCAGTCTTTAACACTGGTAGCATGCCGCGACAGCGTGAACGTGAACCGTATGTGCAGTTGACGGACTTTGAGCGAGGGCGTATAGTGGGCATGCGGGAGGCCGGGTGGACGTACCGCCGAATTGCTCAACACGTGGGGCGTGAGGTCTCCACAGTACATCGATGTTGTCGCCAGTGGTCGGCGGAAGGTGCACGTGCCCGTCGACCTGGGACCGGACCGCAGCGACGCACGGATGCACGCCAAGACCGTAGGATCCTACGCAGTGCCGTAGGGGACCGCACCGCCACTTCCCAGCAAATTAGGGACACTGTTGCTCCTGGGGTATCGGCGAGGACCATTCGCAACCGTCTCCATGAAGCTGGGCTACGGTCCCGCACACCGTTAGCCCGTCTTCCGCTCACGCCCCAACATCGTGCAGCCCGCCTCCAGTGGTGTCGCGACAGGCGTGAATGGAGGGACGAATGGAGACGTGTCGTCTTCAGCGATGAGAGTCGCTTCTGCCTTGGTGCCAATGATGGTCGTATGCGTGTTTGGCGCCGTGCAGGTGAGCGCCACAATCAGGACTGCATATGACCGAGGCACACAGGGCCAACACCCGGCATCATGGTGTGGGGAGCGATCTCCTACACTGGCCGTACATCACTGGTGATCGTCGAGGGGACACTGAATAGTGCACGGTACATCCAAATCGTCATCGAACCCATCGTTCTACCATTCCTAGACCGGCAAGGGAACTTGCTGTTCCAACAGGACAATGCACATCCGCATGTATCCCGTGCCACCCAACGTGCTCTAGAAGGTGTAAGTCAACTACCCTGGCCAGCAAGATCTCCGGATCTGTCCCCCATTGAGCATGTTTGGGACTGGATGAAGCGTCGTCTCACGCGGTCTGCACGTACAGCACGAACGCTGGTCCAACTGAGGCGCCAGGTGGAAATAGCATGGCAAGCCGTTCCACAGGACTACATCCAGCATCTCTACGATCGTCTCCATGGGAGAATAGCTGCCTGCATTGCTGCGAAAGGTGGACATACACTGTACTAGTGCCGACATTGTGCATGCTCTGTTGCCTGTGTCTATGTGCCTGTGGTTCTGTCAGTGTGATCATGTGATGTATCTGACCCCAGGAATGTGTCAATAAAGTTTCCCCTTCCTGGGACAATGAATTCACGGTGTTCTTATTTCAATTTCCAGGAGTGTAGATTGTGAGGTTTATGATGAAGTGGTATGTGGAGCCAATTCCTTGCCACTCAAATCTTAAGAGAGACACACAGCTAACCCAACATTAATTGCTGCTACTCAAGACAGAACAAAGTTAGAAAAAGACGAACGGGCGCACTCTGCTGAGCTCTGACTATCACCAAGGAAAATCCCTATCTGCCGGTGCTGCGGACATACATTACCAAACTGTGTTCTTAACAGCCAGAACATGATCTGGCGTACCGGAGGCGATGGGTGGTTGCTTCGACGTCCTCGACCAAAAGGCGAGAGCCGACTACCCTAGAGCACCCGTTCATGTCGAACACCGAACATTCCCGCCCCCACGACAGTGGCCGTGGTTAAACGTTCCAATCAGCAACTCGAAAACCGGCGGAAAAATCCACTCCATTGCCGGAGCACTACCATTCCACCAATGGAGATCCTTGGCGCCAATTTCTGCGCTGATTTTGCTACGTCACGGAGCTATGCCCTGAGCAAGCCAATCACAGTTACTATTTTGCAGAAAGCGCGGGAATTTTCCCGCCACAACTGCCTGGGTACACAAGTCATTCCCACGCCTCGCTGGTAGCCCGCCAGAAAGTGTTTTCGCTAAGGTTCTGCGAAGTAACGGAACCTCTAGCCCAGCCGCTACTTCAGGCCCCTCCGGGAGTGTCTTTTGACAATGTCGGCGTCTGGAAAGCATTCACTCGACTCCCTCACACCCTTTCAAAGTCAGCAGAGCCTGCCTGTCACCGGACCACCCGGGTGACGAGAGACGCTGCGTGGGAAGTCCGCGTGTGAAGGAATAGCAACTTTCCACCGCATGCAAATAGAGAGGAGAATCGTGAGATAGAAATATGAGAGGGGGCTCATGCCACCTCTCAGTAGTTCTAAGTTCTAGGGGACTGATGACCTCGGAAGTTAAGTCCCATAGTGCTCAGAGCCATTTGAACCATTTGGTGACACCACACCGTGTAATCACGCAAAATCTGTTGAGCAAGTGAATTCCAGTATTGAGGTAGCTGTTTCTGCATCAAGTTCGTATCTTCTCAGACTTACACACATGCTCATAAGTTAAGGATAATTGCAGAATGTGGTGCCACACAGCATGGCACTACACAAAACTGGCGCTAACAGCATAGGCATATAGGGTACACACACAACACAGATCTGTAAGTCCACGGTATTGGTGATAAGTTCAGAAAACCGTACCGAAACACATGCGCTACAAAACGCCACTGCTTCCTACGTATGTACCCCGACATCAATATGGGATATGATCACCATGCTTACGTACACAGGCCGCACAACGGGTTCACATACTCTGGATCAGGTGGTCCAGCAGTTGCTGGAGTATAGCCTCCCATTTTTGCACCAGTGCCTGTCGGAGCTGCTGAAGTGTCCTAGGGGTTTGAAGACATGCAGCGATACGTCGACTGAGTGCATCCGAGACGTGCTCAATGGGTTTTAGGTATGGAGAAAAGGCAGGCCACTCTATTCGCCTGATATTTTCTGTTTCAGGGTACTCCTCCACGGTGGTAGCTCGGTGGTACCGTGCATTATCACCCATCAGGATGGTGGGACCCACTGCACCCCTGAAAAGGTGGACATACTGGTGAAAAATGGCGTCCCGATACACCTCACCTGTTACAGTTCCTCTGTCAAAGACAAAAAGACATGCAGGAGTTTATATGCACCAAGCATAATCCCACCCCACACCATCACACCACGACCTCCATACAGGTCCCTTTCAAGGAAATTAAGGGGGGATGGTATTTGGTTCCTGGATCACCCAAGATGAAAACCCGGCGAGAATCACTGTTCAGACTATACCTGGACTCGTCTGTGAACATAACTTAGGACCACTGTTCCAATGACCATGTACTGTGTTCTTGACACCAGGCTTTACGGGCTCTCCTGTGCTGAGGGGTCAGTGGAATGAACCTTTCTGGTCTCCGGCCGAATAAACCATGTCAGTTCAGTCGTCTGTAGACTGTGTGTCTGGAGATAACTGTTCCAGTGGCTGTGGTAAGGTAACGAGCAAGGCTACCTGCAGTACTCCTTGGCCGTCTGTGGGCGCTGATGGTGAGATATCGGTCTTCTTGTGGTATTGTACACTGTGGACGTCCCGTACTGTAGCACCTGGACACGTTTCCTGTCTGCTGGAATCGTTGCCATAACCTTGAGATCACACTTTGTGACACACAGAGGGTTTGTGCTACGACCTGCTGTTTTTGACCAGCCTCCAGTCGCCCTAGTATTCTACCGCTCATAGCGTCATCAATATGTGTTCTTTGAGCCATTTTCAACACACAGTCACCATTAGCACGTTGTGAAAACGTCTGCACACTTACCCGCTGCACCATACTCTGACATACACCAACGCACCTCTACGTATGTGGTCTGCTGCCAGCGCCACCGTGCGACGACCGCAGGTCAAATGCACCGCAAGGTCATACATCGAGGTGTTTCACCATGTATCAATATTATCCTTAATTTATGAGCATGAGTGTAGTCTATGAGTCATTGTCTATCTTTGTAAGTAAAGAGAAAATCGTGTATTCAGCAAGGAAATTGATCACAGCATTGTTTGAAGAACGATACTGGCATTCACCTCATGTGACCTACGGCTACCATGGAAAACCCATGAGTGTGGTGCGATTTGATCCTCGATGCTCCTGGATACGAGTCCAGAGCCTTTGCATTTGTACCAATCTGAGATGATCTCGAGACAGATTTAATATTGATCGAAGATGGTCTCGTGACAGATACCCTAACATCAATCTAAATATTCTCACTTCATTCGAAATTACAGCCATTTGTCACTCTGTCTCGAATCTTCAACGTAAAACGTCTGGTACATCCAATAGAATGCTTTCGAGAAATGCAGCCCGTTGCATTACCTATCAATAAAACGTGCTACTCACAAGTCTTGAGGTGTATGTCTTGCAGACCGGAAGGATACTTTCACTTTTAAGGGCTTCTCCACTCTTCAACAGTTGCCCTAAATTACCATTCACCAGTTTTCACTATCATGGCGTTCTTTCCCTTTCAGTTCCCTCGTCCTCATCATTGAAATTACTCTCCTTGTTGTTCTCGGCCGTCCACGCTTCCTCCTTCCTGGCGGCAACCATTCCAGAGGATAGCTTCTGGCCGTGCTCTGTTGGCCATACACGGCCATACCATTGAAAAGCTTCAGTTCTTTGCACGACTGGTTGTTCCACGTCTGTTATCTCCCTAATTTCCCCATTTCTTCTCCTCTGTGTTCTGTACCTGCTGACTGCCCTCCTTATTCCATCTGCGCTTTACTACTCTGCAGCTCCCACTGATTCCATCCTTCTGCAACATGAGTTAGTATACTTACTACTACTGTTCGCAGAATCCTCTTTTGATGTTGCCCTGCTCTACAGAACTCCATTCATCATCTTAATTGCTCCTCTTGTCTTCTGACTCCCGCGTTCCACATCTGTTTCACAGTTTGCTGAGGAACGAATAATCGATCCCAAGTACTTAAATTGCTTTACAGCTTTAACAGCTCCTTACAGCAGAACAATATCCCTCCGTGTCCTCCCACTAGTAAATATTCTGTTCTGCCCAAATTTATTCTAAGTTCGCCTCGTTCAAATTCTTCCATTAAGTTCCTTATCATACAATTCCGTACTTTGTGCTCTCAATACCTGATTATAGGCAAATAATTAATAGTAAATACGACCATGCTGGAAAGGAATTTCCATACCTCCACATGACAGATTCCACTTTTCCAGTATATGCAGCATTTTAATACATACTGCAACCATGTCTAAATCCTCATTTTGTTTCCAATGGCTCTTTGACATTTCTCCCTACCTTGTGTATTGTGTATTGAACCGGGGACCCAGAAATGACGGAGAGGCTTCGTCCCGACATAGGCCTCAGTGGTTCACAATCCCACAACAGGCCGCAGCAGTCCACCCAACCCACCGCCGCCCCACACCGAACCCAGGGTTATTGTGCCGTACGAACCCCCCCCCCCCCTCCCAGTGGACCCCCACCCCCTCCCCCGGGAATATCTCATCATGCCAGACGAGTGTAACCCCAAATGTTATTATAGTGTACACGTACGTGGAGACAGTATTTGCGCAGCAATCGCTGACGTAGTGTAACTGAGGCGAAATCAGGGGAACCAGCCCGCAATCGCCGAGGCAGATGGACACCGCCTTAAAAACCATCCACCAGCTGGCCGGCACACCGGACCTCGACACTAATCCGCCGGGCGGATTCGTGCCTGGGACCGCCACACCTTCGCGCTCGGGAAGCAGCGCGTTAGACTGCACGTCTAAACGGGCGGGCTCTCCGCACCTTAATTGCTGCGTACACTTGCTGGTATATCCCCCGACTCAGAAACTTTTGCTGGGCTTCTATACCCATATTCTCCATCACCTCCCACAGTGCGTTGATGGCAAAGGTGCCCATACGACATTTTGTGTGTGTATGTTTGGGGGAGAGGGGGGGGGGGGTTACGGAGTATTTATAATATTTTGGAAGACGAATGGCGACTTGTGAATACCCATAAAATGTTCTAGTTCCGACACTGTTAAAAACATGCGTGCTATGACTTTCAAATCATTTACTTGAATGAAAACCACCTGCCTACGCACTACTTTTTTTCCTGAGAGTTAAGAGGGCAGGCAGCGGCTCCTAACCCTCCCCCATTCTACAGAACCATACGCATTTTCTAAACTCACAAATACTAGGTGTACTTCTTGACTCTTGGAATATACTTTCTCACTTATTTGTCTAAGGCTAAAAATATGACCCATACAAGATCGTCCAACGGTAAAACTTGCCTAGTCCTATTGCATCTTTCCCTCAATCACATTTTCCAACCTGATTTTCAGCATAGCGCTAAAAAGTCTTATGATAGATGCTGTAACACTGATTCCTCCATAACTATTTGAGCGCTTCTTGTTTCCTTTAAACATGGCAGTTTTGTATAATACACACCGCTCTTCGTATTTCCTCTACCTGCACAATCCAACTGAACAATTTACTTATAAGTCTCATTATTTGAGGAGGCCCATATTTCCACAGTTTCATCACAACTCCTTCCAGTCCAACTTACCTTTCTATTTCTTGCCCTTTTCAGCATCTCTTTTATTTCTTTCTCAAATATATGATATGCATTACCTCATGTACTGCTTTTGTTCCTGACTTATATTATGTGGTCTCTTCTTTAAGCGTGCATGGCTCGTGTTCATGCCATTTATTGTTTGTCATCCTCTACTACCGTACTGCCGCCTCATTTTGTTATTCCATTTACTGGCGTCACTAACTTCCTGCCTCACTTGCCCATGAGCAGTAGCAGCAGCGGGTATCGATAAGTGCACTGTCGTACCATCGCTGGAGCGACCGATAGTATTTCCGGGCCGTCGTGTGTCTGGCGGTCAGTTCGGAGACGGACTGGCAGTGCAGTCGGGATGCAGCAGCAGTGAAGTCGGGGGACGGGGCGCCGCTGAGGCGCCGACAGCCAGTGCTCGCCGACCGCTGGCGACTCACAGATGAACTGCCCGACGGAGGGAGATTGGAGCGGGACGACCGTTGGTTGGTGGTTCCGTTGGTCGTCTCGTCAGCCGATGTATATTTTGTCGTTTCACCATTTCCGGGCCTGGGCAGTCAGTCGGTTGGCGTGGAACAGCGAGGAATTCTCCACGGGACGTAGGTTGGTCGGGCCCGCTGGCAGTCTCTACGCGGTCTTAGAGTATGTGGGGCTCTTCCCATTGCTACGAGGTCCGTGGCTCACCCACCCTGGACACGAAAGTTTTGATTTAATTTACCAGCAAGTCAAGGGTGTTCACATTGTGTCATTTCGATTTCGTTGTCGGCTGTTGGGATATTCCCGCGAGCAACAACGTTGCCACCCTCTGGTGGAGTTTCACTGTATTTGGTTACTTGAATTGAAGTGCGGCAACAGAATCTTCTGCCTTTTGGCCGTTAACGTTCCGGTTACCTGCCCTGGCCGTTGACGTAAATTACAGGCGGTGTAGTTTCCTCATCGTGTTGTTGCTGTCCAGCAAGGTGTGTAGTTTGACAACTTCATGTATGATTGGTAGTGGGCGCCAAGATCTTCTACGTTGTTCCATTGAACTCCCGGTTGTGTGCTGGTCGGGTGAAGCGGAGATTATCTTGTCGGTGGGTCCATTGGCTGTAGGTCGGTTGGGTTGTCGACAGATCGTGAATGGTTGGCCCGACTGCCTGTCTCACCTTAGTGAGCGTTAGTGTTTGAATTTCAGGCTGACCCACGAACATCTGAGCACCCTTGTGTCTACTGCCGTTTTTTTTTATTTGTTCTTGTTGTTTGTACTTGTATGGCTTCTAGTCGATTTTTGTTTTAAATTAAGGTTGTTTTGCCCTTGAGGCGTAAGATTCTTTAGGTCTTCAGCCCAATTTAAAGACCTGTTTCACGTAAGACCTTTGGCATTTTGAAAGGTTTTAATGTTGCTGAATTTTAAGCGTTGGGCCTTCAGCCGATTTTGAGTTTGAATTGTTTTGCTCTTAAGGCGTTCAGCCTAGTTCAAAGAACTGTTTCACGTAAGGCCTCTGGCATTTTAAAAAATTTAATGTTGTTGAATTTTAAGGGTTGGGCTTTCAGCCGATTTTGAGTTTGCGTTGTTTTGCTCTTAAGGCCTTCAGCCTAAATTAATGTTTCTAAGACCTCTGACATTTAAAAAAAATAATGTTATGGAGTTTTAAGTGTTAGGCCTTCATCCGATTTGAATTTAACTTGCCTACTTTTGAAGTGTCTGGTTCTTTGGGCCTTCAGCCTAACTAAAGAACTATTGTAAGATAAGGCTTGCCTTTTAAATTTCTGATTATGCTTGCGTTTTAAGTTATTGGCCTTCAGCTGTTTTTTAATTGAAGTGACTTTCAGCTGGCAATTAAGTCCCAAATTTTTTTGGGCTCTTGTAATGTTTGATCAAATAATAAACTTGTATGTTCGAGTGTAACTGACAGCCCTTTATTTTGGCCCCCTCCCCACAATTTGTACTATCTGTCCTGTCATGCGGGCTTAGCAGGGCGTCTCATAAGCGTTTTCTCCACTGTGCAATACAAATACGTAGATTGTATTGTGGGTGCGGGACTGCTAGCCATTTTCATCTTCCTTCTCATCCGCCATACGTCTGCTGTTTTCTTACATCCAAGCGAATGCTCTATTTCCCCACATACTCTTTCCCATTCCTCTTCCTTAAGCTTAATTTCTTATCCCTCTTTTTATATACCACGTACCCATTCCATTCCTCTTCACTCCCAGAGCTTAACTAAATGTGATATAGTTTCTTCTTTCCCTCACCCACTTCCAAAACCTCTGTGGTTATCCATTCAGTTCTTCCCAAAGCCTCCTCCGCTGCTTTCTTAATCGACTGGTCCAGGAAACCACGTAGTTCATTGACATTCCAGTCCTCCTCCATCGCATCCAGTTTTTGCTGAAACAAACGTTAAACACTTTCACCTTGCAGCAGACGTATCCTATATGTTGGATCCTCTACAGTTACACTTCCAGCACTCTGCTTATTCTCCTCCTGTTTTATATTGGCCTTTATCGGAAAAGTACTTTTCGAAGTAACTATAAAGTGATCAGAGTCACATCCCGTTTCTCTTTTTACCCTAACATTTTGTACGTTAATTGCTGTTACATAATCTATTATTGATTTTAAATTCCTTGACGGAGTGATCAGATGTATTTACGTATTTCATTGTGCTGCAGTTGGCCATTCATTACCGTACACCTCTGAACCTTACAGAAGTTAATCAGCCACATCCGTTATCGTGCTCGACATCCTCTCCTTGTGGTCTTACAATATCATCATTTAATTTTTTCGAGTCTGTACTTTTAATTCCCTATTTCTTAGCCCTCTTTATATACGATGTACCCATTCCAATCCTCTTCACTCCCAGAGCTTAACTAAATGTGATACAGTTCCTTCTTTTCCTCTACCACCTCCAACAACTTTGTGGTTATCACGGTTATCACGTCCGTGTGGACATTCGTCACAAATTTATTGGGTCTCTCCTTCTTCTCAGGAGCATCATCATTAGGGCCAAACACCCCAACTAATTTTAATTTTATTCCATAAACTTTTATTGTTACACTGATTTTTCCACCATTCATTTTTTTCCAATTAATTATTTCTTATTGCATTTTCTTCTTGTACGAACTGCTACTCCAGAATCTGCTCTTTCAGGTTTCTTGACTTCAGTCCAAAAGAGAATATAGTCCGCAACCACTTCTTGTCCACATTCTTTCATTTTAGCTTCTGTCGTTATCTGGATATCCATTTCCAGTACTTCTGTTTCTTTAATTATATTCTCAGTTTTTCCTGCTAGCCTCTGTACGTTCCGTGTCCCATAGATCAGAGTCCTTGTTCTTAACCGGAGTCGATACCTTTTTACTTTGTCTGGGAAATGTAGCGAAACCTATTTTTACTAGGGTGGGATGCCAACCTCCCTACCGAAACTCCAACTTAGAGGACGAGTTTTTCTTCAGGGTTTACGCCCCTAGTGAGGCTGCCTTTACTGTCCCTAGGAGTCATCCCTACCCTATGTTGCCATGTCAAGAAAGCATACGATCGGACAGAAGAAAGGATAGACACACCTTGTCTGGTTCATCTGCAAGAAACCTACACAGCGTGGCAAACCCGACCACTAACTACGGTACCGCCAGCACAGCCCTCTGCTTCTGTGGTGTCACCGCCAGACACCACACTTGCTAGGTGGTAGCCTTTAAATCGGCCGCGGTCCGTTAGTATACGTCGGACCCGCGTGTCGCCACTATCAGTGATTGCAGACCGAGCGCCGCCACACGGCAGGTCTAGAGAGACTTCCTAGCACTCGCCCCAGGTACAGCCGACTTTGCTAGCGATGGTTCACTGACAAAATACGCTCTCATTTTCCGAGACGATAGTTAGCATAGCCTTCAGCTACGTCATTTGCTACGACCTAGCAAGGCGCCATTACCAGTTACTATTGATGCTGTAAAACATGTACCGTCAAGAGCGATGCTCACCATTTATGGATTAAAGTTAAGTATTCCACAGCTACGTCCTTTTTTTGCTAGTCTAAATTCCTTGACCTGTTCCAGACCTCAGGCCAGCCTGCGTGAGCTAAAACGCGTGCCTTTCGGCTTCCTCTCATAGTGGGTTGGCTCTCTTGCCAATCCACAACAGCTTCACTGAAAAACGCAAACCCTCTCCACCTGACGGACAGTGCTACTTTAAGGCGGTGTCTTCTCGAGAGGGAGACTGAACGATAACGTCTTCACTCCATGTTCTTTGGTTATGTTTATCCTGAACTGAACAGAGCGTCGGTAGATAACCGCTGATAGTGTTATTTTCTGGAATTTATTCGAGGCGAACATGCTTTCAGATAACTGTCGCAAACTAGGCCAAAGGACCTGATGTCGTGATATACCTTTCCAGTGTCATGTACGTCTTACTTTGGATCATCGAGTGCAGCAGATTTACATCACACAGGTTTTGCCAGTCGGTACAAACAGTTATATTTTCATTACGCTGTTTTGAAAGCCAAATACAATTACGCTTTTGTTGCAGGCAAAAGACGTGACGTCGAAATTGATGATTCGGTTCTGTTAAAATGTATCATGGCTGGCGATACGGGTAAGCTTACCATTAATTGGAATTGCTCAGAATAATTCGCAAGCTATTAACAAACGACTCAGTCAGGTTTACATGGCTTATTTTCATTCTGAGAAATGTTTTATTGATAGAGTAAATAATGTCCATGAAGGGCTGAACGGGACTACCAAGCAGCTGAACATACAGATTTCTACTCGATGACAAATTTAGTTACTCCATAGTCTCAATGATGTCAGGGAAACGCTCTTCCTGTTATTACGGAACCAGCAATATGTTTCACAGTAGCTTGTTGATTATCGTAGGTCATCGCTTCTTGTGACCTTTTCTACATCTGAACACAATCATTTGGCCGTACCAACTCAGTCTTTGTCAGCCTGTGATCGGATGAATTTGCACATGCACAGACGTGACTTACTGGTTCTGATGGCTTCTCCACTTCGTAGTCTCCTATTGCATTCTATCAATGATAATTCACTGCTATGATTTCATCTACGCAACTCTCACATTTGTCTTATTTCATGTTTATGTTACGTTCTACAGCATCGACGTCTGCAAGTACAAACAATTGTGCTAAAGGGTTGCTTGTGTAAGCAAGTAACAAAATATGGTCAGCCAATGCACTGTCAATGATGGAAGCTGATGGCTACAAAGAGATGGCCCCGGTACTTTCTTGACACCATGGACCGAAGCCGAAGTGACTTTAGAATTTAGATGCTCCATTTACCTAACTTCAACAAACATACTTTGCTAATTTCTGTTGCAGAGTCGTAGGCTCCTCAAGATACATATAACCGCCATGTTGAAAACAGCAAGGGACTTCAGATCAGAGGAAGGAAAGGAACTGGTATTGAAGTACACTGCGCAACACAATTAACCGATTAGTTCTTGGGAAACTCCTATTTGTACCACCTTGCGAGTATCAATTTTAAATTTGGCTCAGAGGTGTCTACAGCCTTACTCTGTAATCGTGCAAAGTCATGGGGGCCTGCGTCGTTACCCTCGAGCTGGGGGACGCCTCAGATAGCAAAGTGTCGACACACGCGAAAAAAGGCCGCAGCTCAAAAGCTCATGTTAGCTGGAGGGTGGGTTAATGACGTCACATTGGCACCAAATTTCACCACAATTCTGCCCAACGACAAAGTGGACGTGTCACACGATGGGAAGGTCGTCGCAGCCCCTTCTTACCCACATTTCACCCTTTCTTTCGACGCCTCTGCGATTTAAGTCAAAACCGCGATGCCCAGCGTTGAATTCAAGCGGTTTTTTTTATGGGCGTCCCAAAATTTCCGACATCTCCGCTCAGTATAGACACGGAAAACCCTCCGGGGATGGCATAAAGGGTGTTAATGAAACCAACCCTTCCTTTGCGGCCTTGATTGCCACACACTGCGCGGTCGAAAGTAACAGTCACAGTGCAATGAGCGACAGGACGACATTCTTTACTACCTTTGCCACTGCTCACTCCTCCGGACGATTCAGCCCTTCTCTAAGGACATCGTTTGCCTGCAACACATGGAGCGTGATCGTTCGACTTCCGAGTGTAGAGCGACTGTCATTTTCACTCTGTTGTACTGGGTGAAGCCACCAGCGACCGTTCAGACCCATTCGACGAAATGTGAGTATCATCCAAATCAACGCAGTGTTTATGCTTTTTCAGTTCTCCTGTTTCGCACCGTCCCGCGTTGTTATCACGGGGAAGTACGACATTGATGCATGAGTGAATGAAACGGCAGACGGTCCGTCTACGACCAGCCAGTTCGGCAGCACACTCATGCAGGACAATGCTCAGCCCCACACCGTCCGATTCGCCAAAGAGCGTCTGAATGCACTGGTCGACACAGCGATGGAGTAGGCTGCCAACAGCCTAGACTTAAATCCAATTGAAAATGTGTGCCATTACACAGGCCGGAGGCTAAGGCGCAGGAAATCACAGTCACAAACAGCAGAGGAATTGGCCAATGCCTTAAAAAACTTCTGGATCAGTATCCCTAAGGACTACATCAGCAGCTGTCGTCACCGATGCCAGGCGGTTATTATTGCTAGAGGTGTTGTCATCACTTTCTGAATATTCATTGTAATCGATAAAAAATCATTGAATTTACACTTTCTTCGGTTTGAAAATGATTTTCTGGTGCATCGAAATAAAACAGCTGAGCTGCACTACGCCTCTGCACTAGCGTTTGCTGACCATATGTCAGCTGTAATGTGTGTCGAAAGAGTTGTCTATACCACCGGCTCTTACGTTTCACTGAATGGTCGGTCTCCGTACAGGTACATTTTTCATGTCCTCAACAAAGGAGCATGATTGGCACCGAGGGTGTTGCCAGGCTGGTGGGGGAGGTGTAAACGGACTGTTTGCCATTTTATGAAAGTATATGAAATGTGTCGCACTTCTAGGAGGGTGCTAAACATGACGGCTTATAAAGCGTAACTACGCTTTGCAGCTTCGAATCACGTTCACATTAAGCCGGATGGATTTAAGCACTCCCTAGTAGTTCCACCCTTTACATGAGAGCAAAAACTGCAGTCGCGTTATACTCCGAAGCCGTACGATCACGTCGAGTGGGGCTGCAGACGTACAAAAGTGTGGAATAGTCTGGGAAGTGTCAGCAGTGTCAGTTGTTGTCAACAAAGTCTTCCTCTTGCTCATCGCACTGCGAATTGTCCTTTCGACCGCCAAATATGTGGATTCAACGCCCCAGGGGAAAGGTGATTTCATTGAACCATTTTTGCCGTCTCCTGAGGCTATTTCGAGTCAGTTAAGAGTGGTAGTGTCTCTAAAATGTTCTACTCGTCCACCCCCAAGAAAGCCGCATGATTTAAACGCTGGGCGTTGCGGATCTGACCTCCATTGCAGGGCCGTCAGAAGTAGGGGCGAAATGTGTGTGTGAGGGGTTGTGATAACCTTTCCATCGTGTGACACATCTGCGATGGCGTTTGGAAGATTTGCGGTGAAATTTAATGACATCATTAACCCACTTTACGCCTCACATGAACTGGCTATTTTTCCGGATGTGTCGATACGTTGCTGTTTGCAGCATTGGCGGACCCGAGGGTGACGTATCAGTGCGCCACGGTTTTGCACAATTACAGAGGAAAGTTTTTGGCACCTTTGAGCGAAATTTTAAACTTATGCGTCACAGTGGGAGGCAGTTACGGGGTTTCGGAGAAGTGATGCTTTAAGTGTACTGCACAGTGTGGTTGCAATCGGAGCACTAGTTCAGGCGACCAGGAAGCATAGAAGGGTACAGCTGAGGAGAGGGAGGGGTTTAAGTTGTATGGAAGGGTGCTACACTGAAGCGCCAAAGAAACTGGTGAAGGCATGCGTATTCAAATACAGAGTTATGTGAACAGACAGAATACGGCGCTGTGGTCGGCAACGCTTATATAAGACAAAAAGTGTTTGCAGCAGTTGTTAGATCGGTTACTGCTGCTCTAATGGTAGATTGTCAAGATAAAAGTGAATCTGAATATGGTGTTACAGTTGGTGCACGAGCGATGGAACACAACATTTCCGAGGCAGCGATGAAGTGGGGATTTTCTCGGACAGCCATTTCACAAGTGTACCGTGAATATCAGGGGTCCGGTAATACATCAAGTCTCCGACATCGCTGCGGCCGAAAAACGATCCTGCAGGAACGGGACCAACGACGACTGAAGAGAATCGTTCAGCGTGACAAAAGTGGAACCCTTCCGCAAGTGGCTGCAGATTTCAATGCTGAGCCATCAACGAAGTGTCAGCGTGCGAACCTTTCAACGAAACACCATGGATATGGACTTTCGGATCCGAAGGCCCACTCGTGTGCCCTTGATAACTGCTCGACACAAAGCTTTACGCCTCGCCTGGGCCCGTTTTTGATGACTGGAAACATATTAGCAAGTCGGACGACTCTCGTTTCAAATTGTATCGAGCGGATGGATGTTTGCGGGTGTGGAGACACCTCATGAATCCATGGACAGTTGGAGTGATGTGGGACACCTGATACGCCTAGATACGACTGTGATAGATGACACTTACTTAAACATCCTGTGTGATCACTTGCATCCATTCGTGTCCATTGTGCATTCCGGCGGACTTGGTCAATTCCAGGAGTACAATGCGACACTGCACACGTCCAGAATTGCTACAGCAACACTCTTGTAATTTTAAATACTTCTGCTGGCCACCAAACTCTCCAGATATGAACATTATTTAGCATATCTGGGAAGCCTTCCAACGTACTGTTCCGAAGAGATCTGCGCCCCCTGCTACTCTTACTGATTTATGGACAGCCCTGCAGAATTCATAGTGTAGTTCCTTCCAGCACTTCTTCAGACATCAGTCGAATCTATGCCACGTCGTGTTGCGGCACTCCTGCGTGCTCGCGGGTACCCTACACATTAAGCAGGTATACCAGTTTCCTTGGCTCTTCGGTATAATATTGAAGTTGTTCTAGACGAAGCACTAGTTCGAGATGTTGGGCATGACGTTGGTGAAGGGAACAATCCAGCGTAATTTGATGTGATTAAGAGGAAATTACGGAATATTAAACCTACCTGGCCACGCAGTGATTCGAATCCCCTCTCCCCAATGGAATTCCAGTGACTTGAAGGTAGCGTCTACATTGAGATTCATAGACACGTACCATTCGCTAAGCTGGACGATAAATCTGATGGGGGTGGGGGTGGGGGGGGGGGGGAGGAGGGCGTAAATACTGCTGGTTGGTTGGAAGGGAATTTCATTTTCAGTCTTACCAAATGTGTTTTTACTGGTGCGTTATCTCGTTAGCTACGGTCCTGCTGGCAGTAGTAATGAGGCTACGACTATTTGTACATTATTCGCGCTGTGGTGGCTACAATACAGTAGATTACGTGCGAACTGCTGTTTTGTCTCTATCGCTCTCGAGTGAGCTGGCACGTCAACGGATAGTTTTCTAGCTTTCAAGCTTCACTGAGCCATTACGCTGCGTACTAAACTCGACTGTGTAGTAACTGTGTAGTAACTGTTCTGGAAATACGACAGTTCTGACCCACAGGAGTACGAAAACATATTTAGTGAGTGGTTTCCATCCTTAACAATAAGCCGTGAAACTAGCAATAACAGCAGCAAGTTGCTATGATAACGCTCCTTTATTCTTTGCACGTGTCTTGAATCGAAAATTTTTATAGCGGTCGTTATTAGCTTACACGTATTACATTGCTACCATTGGAGCTTACAGAAACAAACGCGGCATCAAGGC
Source organism: Schistocerca americana (assembly GCF_021461395.2). Lineage (NCBI taxonomy): Eukaryota > Metazoa > Arthropoda > Insecta > Orthoptera > Acrididae > Schistocerca > Schistocerca americana. The sequence continues at coordinate 114,981,988 of NC_060126.1, read as the reverse complement.
GGAAACTGCAAAGTAAAACACTGGGTTTTTTCTTTCTGCAGTGATTAATGTGCGGCGGTTTGTGAGCGATTGCTAGGGTATCTGCCTAAAAATTATTTGGAGACAGCTAACTTGTATTTTTGTATTTTCATAGTTGTTATGTTATTGATTTAATTTTACTTTGAACGCACCGTTCGCGCGTGAGTATTAATACGTGTGTTTGCAGCCATGTCTACGAATACTTCTCCTTAAGATAACTTAGCTCTTTACAAAGGACATTTTCGGGTGAAAATTTCGTATCTCTACAGATACTAAGGAACAGCATTCGAGCGAGGACGCACATAAGTATAGTACAGCTGCCACTAAGTACAAAAATTCGCTTGGTAATGACGACGAATGAATCTTAAATTTCGAAGGAAAGCGTGAGAAAGTCAGTGTATGACTCTCATACGTCAAAAGTGGAGAAATATTAAAGGTATTGAGAGGTGGCGCAACCAATCTAACATAGCAACCAAGAGAGAAATCGAGATACAGTAGCAAAGGCGGCGCAGCACACAATAAACTCAGCTTAATATATTAGAATAATGTGACACGGTCGTGGTTAGCTCAGTGCGTAAATAGCTGGAAGTACCGGCTGTCTCACACCACGTAGCTTTGGCCTACAGTGCCGTCGGCGGACACAGCTCGGCACAGGTCACCGCAGACGCAAGTAGAGTCCGCTGTAATTACTCTCGCGCCTTCATTTCCTCATTGCTGACTACGGGATGTACGAAATAAAACTGTCAGTTCTTATCACATTACCTCGATTCCCTGGTCCCACACAGTTAAGGCGAATAAAAATTTATAAGTTCCATAATTCGCATGAAATTTAGTCATGGATCATTCCCCAGGTATCTTCATCTAACACACGGTCGAAAAAAATCCTTTTTGTGAAGATGATGAAAACACTCTAGGTTCACATCAATCAAAGTTTTTTTTTTAATGCAGACTATTTGCAAGCCAGTAAGTCGATTTCATGAAGCAACTAATCAAATATCATCAGCTTTTATCTACTAGTGTACCAACTCCCACTCATCAAAATAATATTATAGTCTTAAAACTAATTATGAAATTGTTTGATAAATGCAACCTTATTCTGTAAAACTCCAAAACATTGATACAGGGTAGCATGGCCTTCAGCCCGAAAATCGCAATATGCACACATAAAAAAAAAGTTTTGCGTCACCCCGGTTCCCAGAACTCCTGAAGACAGACGTTGACTGTGGATATTGTATCACAGACACAGTCCCTTTGACTGTTCAGAGATGTCACTTAAACTGCCCAGAGATGTAAACAAACATGCATGAGCAACACCTGTTAGACGGAGGGGGTCCGACAGCTTATCACTTCCAGTCATTCCAGCAGGAAGGAGGTACACGGCTCGTGTTGTCTGTAGTCCAACGAAGCCTAGACGGTCAATACTGCGGTTCAAACGCTTTCGCATTGTTAGTTTGTGCCAGGCAGGGCTCTCAACAAGGGAAGTGTCCAGGCGTCTCGGAGTGAACCAAAGCGATGTTGAAACTTTCCTGGCAGATTAAAACTGTGTGCCGGACCGAGACTCGAACTCGGGACCTTTGGCTTTCGCAGGCAAGTGCTCTACCATCTTCTTTTTAATAACATTTTTAACTTTTTATTTTTATTTTGTAGTTTTGGATTTATTTTTGTTTCTTTGCAAAAAAAGGTCCCACAATTGCCGTAGCCGAGCGTCCGAGTTGTCTTCTCGTCTGTTTGGAAGGGGTACCCCCCTATTCCGTCCGTAGAGGATCAATATGCTCGAGGATTCTTCTTAATTTTCAGTGTCTCATACCCGGAACGCCCCAGTGAGCAGGAGGATCCGCAAATAATGAACCTAAATAATTTGTGAAACTGGTTCTGTACTTCGGGTTTCGGCTGAGTGTTGCATGTGTCGTCATCAGTAGGGACCAAAAGTCGAGTGTGCTTTTTTGAGCATCGAAAAAATATGTAGTAAATGGCCATGCCTTTTAGCCAGTTCGTCCTGGTTGATGGAAAGTATACGCCGTCGAGGCGCCATATATCGTCAGGGGAGACAGACTCCGGCAATCGCGGCAAGAGTAATACCAGCATGCGCTGTGTCAGTAGCCAGCACTCGCTGGTCGCGGCACAAGTCAGACGGTGTGCATCCGAGTCAACGACTGAGCATGTCGGACACAAGGGGTCGTCTGTCAGGTGAATGGAATGTAGCCTCTGACGAGGAGCGAACTTCCCATTCACAACCACGTACCACAATGAACTCACCGTCGTAGGCAGAAAAGGCGTGTGTATTGCTCGCCACACCGTGTTCCAGGCAACTTCAGGATGTCTGTGTGCTACCGTATTGATAGGTTGCTGCTGTTGATAGAGGCGATAATAATCTTTCGTGCCGGGCATCCGTGTCGTCGGAAGGTCTGACCGTTAAGTCCATCAAGAAATCTCTGATGTGGGCGAGTGCCGGTGAAATGTGTCCTACAGAAACCGGGGGATGCAGAGAGTGTGGTGCCACTTCCGTTATCATGTGCCTGTCAGAGTGGCGTGGGCAGAGGTCCACGTGCGACACACAGTGTTGAGATAAAGCGATTGCGCACGGTTATAGACATGAATTAATCCGATACAGCCCGCCCGCTGCGGCAGTGTCAAGGTGGCGTATCGGACTTTAAAAAAAGGCCGGCGCTTACGAAATATCCATATGCTGCTTGAAATCTGCCGGCCATCGTAGCCCTCAAAGGAAGGACATGCACAAAATAGTTCAGTTTGGAGACTAGATAGGTGTTGACACAACGTGTTCTGAGGAGCATTGAGCCGTAATAAAGTTAGCTTTGAAAAGCGCGCCGCAGCGCGTAGCGTGAAGCAGTCGCCCTCCGTTTTCTGGCGGTGGCGCCGTTGTCGCAGTTTAAGGCATCGAGGTCTCCCTCTAGCGGTAAAGGGGAAAAGTGGACTTCGCGTGGGTTTAAGAAGAAGCTGTATGGGCTCTCGTGGAGAGTTGGCAGTCGGGGCATCAAGAAGCGACTTCTCTGCCGGTGATAGAGGGACAGCACGCAGACCGCGGCATCAGCGTAAGCGACGCGAGCAACGGCTCCGTGGTATGGGGCGTTAACAGCTCGTCGCGAAAGGAATCTTCCTCAGCGTGGGTCCGCAAGGGGCCTAATCTGCAGTTCGGCCGTATGCTGTCGGCCAGCGAGGAGATTCTGCAAATCGGTGCGCCTTCCTGTGTCCGTTGAAGTTTAATTGAATTCAATATACTTATTCTTGTTAGTTATACCAGCCGTATATATATATATATATATATATATATATATATATATATATTTTTTTTTTTTTTTTGGGGGGGGGGGGGGGGGAGTTCCCGCCATTCATTCCCGTCTCGAAAGGGTGGTCCGTTTGTCCCCTTTCGAGGACGAAAGGGGGGGAGTCAGAGTAAATCTGTGGTTCGGATTGCTTCTTTCCCCTCCCAGCTTACCTACGGGTTTATTCGACTGTTAGCCTCTGCCATGTCTGTGAAAGTCTAAGGCACCAATGACTGTACTGTTTAAAATGCAAGGCGCTAACACCTGATCCATTATATCGTCTGCCATAACTAGTATTACTAGACTCACGTGTAAAAGGTACTCTAAGAAAGAAGAAAAATTCCTTTTGCCTCGTGGTAAGAACTAGTCAATTGCATAACGAATTCCTGCTCATCTGGAAGCTGTTACTTACGTAAATTTGTGTTTATGTATATTTGGCTATAATGAAGCAAGGTTAATGTACGCCGTAGTGGATTTTTTTAATATTGTTTCTAGTCATCAAAAAACTGTTGTGTCTTTTTCCAATACAGTACCTCTTAAGGCTTTTACTCAATGTGCTTATGTGTTTTATACAGGTAGTTCGTTATTAGTGTGTTTTCTTGCAGTGCAAAAGTTTGCCATTTCATTACGGGTAGAAACTGTTGCCTTGAAAGGAGAGTGTTGTAAAAGTTCGCAAGTCTTACCTGGCGAGCGTGTGTATTTGCCGTAAGTTAATTGGCAGAAATTTGTAAAAATTTTTTTTATATATTTTGGAAATGTTAATGTTATTAACTGTGAATGTGTCCCCCCCCCCCCCCCCCCCCCCTCCCACGTGTGCATGACTCATGCGTTTTCGTTTTTCTATTTTGAGAACGTTTGTTGCAGACAAGTTAGATTCTGCGCCATTTGGTGAATGGAGTGAGATTCACCTGTAATTTAGCTCAGTTTGAAATATTATACAGCGTCGCGTTGTATACGTTAAATTGCTTGCCTGTACTTGCCATTTACTGGCGTGAAATTTTTTGTAATAATTTAAAAGTCCTTTCCTATCGTAAGTTGTGACTTATTTGTTAAATGATTGTGGTTTTTTTTAAAAAAAAATATCGTAAGTTCTTGCACCAAATCTGAATAAAAATTGTTACTGAAAATTGTGTGTAATTTCACTAGTTATTCCTTGGCACCTACTTCCACTTTACATTTTGTGTATTGATTGAGATTAATAACCTTTGGTGAACCAGAAGTAATTTTACGGTTCAAGCATATCCATGCGACGCAATTTGTTGTCCTACAACAGAGCACGTGTCTGGTGTAGGAGCCGGCAGTACGTAGCCGCCGCCGTGCGGCGAACATTGCTATAGAACTGCGCTGCTAAACATTTGAGTACGGGCACCTTGTCAAAGGGCATCGCCGTTGCTTGGGAAAGCCCCCTCCGATATCCATGTATTTTGTCTTCTTTACGTTGATGAGGCTCCCATCGACCGCCCCGTACTGGCGTAGTCACTGAAGCGCCATATGCATTTCATCCTCTGATCTGGCCAGGAACACAACGTCATCGGCGAATGCACCACAACGAAAGGTCACGTCCCGCATGGAAATGCCTGTCAATGCCGTATACCATGTAAAGGTGGTTCAACATCTGCTGCAAATAGTATACCGGTACCCGACAAAGGGCACCCATGTCGCACTGACAGTCCAACAACAATGTGACAAGATTGGTAACTGTTGACCATCATGCGGGAGCGCGCTCCGTCGACCAGTCGAAGGACCACCTGTGCAGACTCTTCAGAGAGGCCCATGTGTTCCAAAACTGCGCGTAGGAAGCCGTGGTCGACGCGGTCGAATGCGTGGTCAAAATCGACGGTGGCAAGAGCTCCACGTACTTTGCAGGCCGCCGTCAAAGCAGTTACGTCGCGGCATGCTCCTAGCGCTGTATGAACGTCACTGACTCCACCTAACCAGGTCTGATCGGTGTGGATGGCTTTCCCGATAGCGGTGTGAGGACGCGCGCGGGAGATACGGGCGAAGATCTTGTAGTCGTTGTTGAGGAGTGTGAGTGGGCGAAAGTCCTGCCACCTACAACCACCATTCGGTTTCGGTACTGGGATCAAGATGCAGTCTGTGAAATCTGTGGAGACAGTGAAATCAGGGCTGATCAGTTCTTGAAACATTTGTAGCCACTTGTCACCCATAGGTCATAAAAAGTGCGGTAGAATTCCAGGGGTAAACCGTCCGGCCCAGGCGATTTGTTCGGTGCTCCACGTGCCAAGGCCGATGTCAGCCCGTCGGATGTAATGGGCAACAACGGAGTATCATCGGGTGCCACGTCCCTAGGGGCGAGAAAATCGTGCAGCAGCTCGTCATAATCACGTACGTTTCGCGGATCTTCCATGTACGAGGTCCCATAGTGTCGGGCGAACGTATGCGCTATGCCCGTTTGCGTCACTGCGCGACCGCCCTCCTCCGTGTTTACCGCCGTTATGAGCTGACATTTGCGGTGGCGCCTCTCGCGCACAATGTGACAGACTGATGCCGTTTCGTTGGGGATGCAGTCTTGCACTCGCGCACGGATGCGGACACCTTCTAGCTCCTCTGCCTTGATGCGAAGCAGACGAGCTTTGATGCGTTGTACGGACATCTGACGTTCGCGAGATGGCGGTTGCGTCGCCAGCTCACGTAACGCTGTATAGTAAAATTCCAATGTTGTCCTTTGCCAGTTCGATCTGTCATGCCCGTAGGCCACAGGGTCTTTCGGAGTGCAGGTTTGACACAACCCAGCCACCACAGCAACGTGGAAGCATACATGGGCAGGCGCCTGAAACAACGACGCCACGTGTCAGTACCTCCTTGCCGACAGCGCTTCCTCGCGAAGGAGGAAGACGTTCAGCATCCACGGGCCTCTGCTGCGTCTTGTGAGTTGTCGGGGTAAGGTGATAGCGCAGATATACGCGAGATGATCCGTGAAGGCTGTCGGCCAGAGTTCTGTATCACGGGTTGCTGTGCGGAGAGCAAGCGAGACGTATATCCGGTCCAGACGACTGGCAGAGTGGCTGGCAAAGTGCGTATATCCACGCTGGTTCCCGTGATGTAAGAGCCATGTGTCGTGGAGCGCGAAGTCACGTATCAGTGCTCGTAACGCAGGGCATGGGAAGTAATGCGTTATCTGGTCTTCGGTCCGCAGAACACGTTTAAAATCGCCGCCCACTCTGTAATGGTCCATATTTCCTTGCAAGAGTGGGGCTACCTCCTCTGAATAGAAGACATGCCTGTGACCACGGTGCGAATTACCGGAGGGAGCGTAGACGTTAACGAGGCGGACTGCGCCAAGTGTGAGAGCGATGCCTCGTCCGTTCAGCAAGTATGTCACGTCCGTCGCGTCTATGCCATCCCGGAGAAGGATGGCCGTTCCTTCTGCGCCATCACCAGAGGGTGTATGTAGTGTAGCCATATAGGTCTAAACGCAGCTCGGGACGTACCTCCTGGAGAAGGGCAATGTCCAAGTCTGCCGCTCTGATCATGTCGCGTAACATGCGGGTCCTGACAGTGGAGTGGACACCATTGACATACAATGTTCCCACGCGGTATAACTGAGACATATCACGTGGTAGAGGCAGTGTGCTGGTGCAAGCCCACAGTGATCTCGAACGCCACACAGCCATCCAGCTGCATGCCGTGCATTACTGTGCCATATGATCCCCTGACATCACCGGCCTCCATATCGTGTGCCCAATAACCAAGAGAGGATTCGGAGATCAGTGGTGGCTGGTCGCTTTCATAGCCCATAGTTTGTGAGTCTGAAGGTCTCGCAATTTTGGTGGTGCAACATGCATTGTGTGGTTTTCATGAGCAGTAAAAAGGGTGTAAATGATGTTTATATTGATCTCTATTGCAATTTTCTGTGCAGGTTCCGGAACTCTCGGAACCGAGGTGATACAAATTTTTTTTTGATGTGCATATAAATAAATAACCTTTTTACTATAGTCATTTGTTACCATCTTTGGGCAGTGTGCTCTGTAAGTGACTAAAATACACCTTTTGTCTGCTGTGAAAAAAAAATTACGTAATACGGTATTCTCTCTAGTATTTGTAGTGACATACAATCTATATACAGTTCTGAATATTATCGCCTTAGTCAAATGCTAGTGGTTGTACAACACTGCGAAAAATTTGTACTGTTTTTCACTTTTTTGAAACTTACGAAATTATATAAAGCTGCTCTATGGGACACAGTGCAACAGTTTAATGTGGGACACAGTGATGTAGACAGCGCACCCTTTTTCTAGATGCCAACAGCAATGATCAGGGCCAGTGAGCCACATGAAGACTCTTCCAATATACCAGGTGAGAAGGACGAACCATGACAGAATTTATTTAGTCCTAGTATTTTTCGAGGTTTCTGCAAAGCTGGTGAAAGGACGAGCTACTAGCAAATTGGAAAGATGGGAAGGACAACAAATAAGCGAGTTAAAAAAGTGCCAAACATCATTCTTGACATTGGAAGATAAAGCAGGTAAAGAAAACCAAAACTAACAAGAGACATCTGTCTTCAAAAGAATCAGATTTGCCTGGAACAGCACAAGACAAAACTATGATCTCTTAGATTACTCAGGCAATGAGGATAAAATGAGAGCAAAGAAGAAAACCTCAGGCCGCTGTGAAGACGACTGTGTTTTGGTTGAGTCCCTGACAAGAAATCATTTCACTTTATTGGTAAAATGGTCAGGAGTAAGGATAAACGTGGTGACGATGTAGTGATATTTCTCTGTGGGATGGCCAATAATCCAAAGCCATTTGTATATCCTTTTATTGTAGACACAATGTCAGAAAAGTGTATAGTAATGGTTTTACCAATATCTATTTGCTTGGGAAAAACAAAAATGTAGTAGGCATATATTAAGTTGAAGTTAAAAAGATTTAACATTTGAAGAATATTGTAAAAAAATGTAAATTATTTTCAAATATTGTAAAAATTAGTTCTTAGTAACATTTAAGTATAGCTTGTATTCTGAAGCAGCTGAATAATAGAAATTACGCCAACATGAATACAATTGCTCGCGCTTGTTACAGTGTATCTCGGTATATGTTACATTCCATCCCAGACTGGAGCACGCTTACTTAATACCAGTTTTAAAGTCATACTAAGTCTGTGGACTTTAAATGATTGCTAAGGGTCCTTAAAGAAAAATGCATAAAAAGAACAATGTCTTCAAAAATATATTTCTCAAAATTTAAGGAAACAACTTTTTTTACAGTGAGCCCAACCTTTCTAAGTAATTCACCTTAGAGCCAAATGACGTGCTACGGGCATCTCTTATCCATACTTTTATCCTAGCCTTTCTGTTTAGAAATCTGAATATTTAAAGATACACCCTTTTATGTTATGCATAACGTAGTGAAATGTCAGTCTCTTCTGGAACGCTGACAGATGACTTCTGTACTGTACATGCAAAGCGAGTGAACAGAACGCACCATAGCTATTTCAAATATATGTATGTACTAGTCACCACGGCAGTGCAGTTCAGAAACTTTTAGTAAGAAAATGTTTAATTGTATTAAAAACATGAATAAAGTCACCACTGGGCACACAACGTAACTGCATGAAACACGTGGAACAAAGAATCAGAATAGGTACAGTACTTAAGCAGGAGTGGGGATGTGATGAGTTCAAATGCTCTGATACTCGGAGGGATAGATATAAACCCGATTCTGCGTCGTGCTTCGAAGGTTACATGTCTCACAAAGCTCCTAACGTATTGTATTAACACAGAAAGGGCTCATTCAAGTCCTTTAAATGTTGGAAATAATGTCACAGAAAGCGATGCAATACGAATAAAAAATAGGCACGCACTTATAGCGTGATGTCTATGAATGCACGACACCCGCTGACTTATGATCTACATACATTATGTTTAGGTACACTGAGGTGACAAACAGTCATAGCATAGCGATATACAGGGTGTTACAAAAATGTACGGCCAAACTTTCAGGAAACATTCCTCACACACAAATAAAGAAAAGATGTTATGTGGACATGTGTCCAGAAACGTTTAATTTCTATGTTAGAGCTCATTTTAGTTTCGTCAGTATGTACTGTACATCCTCGATTCACCGCCATTTGGCCCAACTGAAGGAAGGTAATGTTGACTGTGTTGACATGCGACTCATTGCTCTACAGTACTAGCATCAAGCACATCAGTACGTAGTATCAACAGGTTAGTGTTCATCACGAACGTGGTTTTCCAGTCAGTGCAATGTTTACAAATGCGGAGTTGGCAGATGCCCATTTGATATATGGATTAGCCGCGCGACTGCTACGGTCGCAGGTTCGAATCCTGCCTCGGGCATGGATGTGTGTGATGTCCTTAGGTTGATTAGGTTTAAGTAGTTCAAAGTTCTAGGGGACTGATGACCACAGATGTTAAGTCCCATAGTGCTCAGAGCCATTTGAACCATTTTTGATATATGGATTAGCACAGGGCAACAGCCGTGGCGCGGTACGTTTGTATCGAGACAGATTTCCAGATCGAAGGTGTCCCGACAGGAAGACATTCGAAGCAATTGATCGGCGTCTAAGGGAGCACGGAACATTCCAGCCTATTACTCGCGACTGGGGAAGACCTAGAACGACGAGGACACCTGCAATGGACGAGGCAATTCTTCGTGCAGTTGACGATAACCCTAATGTCAGCGTCAGAGAAGTTGCTGCTGTACAAGGTAACGTTGACCACATCACTGTATGGAGAGTGCTACGGGAGAACCAGTTGTTTCCGTACCATGTACAGCGTGTGCAGGCACTATCAGCAGCTGATTGGCCACCACCGGTACACTTCTGCGAATGGTTCATCCAACAATGTGTCAATCCTCATTTCAGTGCAAATGTTCTATTTACGGATGAGGCTTCATTCCAACGCGATCAAATTGTAAATTTTCACAATCAACATGTGTGGGCTGACGAGAATCCGCACGCAATTGTGCAATCACGTCATCAACACAGATTTTCTGTGAACGTTTGGGCAGGCATTGTTAGTGATGTCTTGATTGAGCCCCATGTTCTTCCACCTACGCTCAATGTTATCATGATTTCATACGGGGTACTCTACCTGTGCTGCTAGAACATGTGCCTTTACAAGTACGACACAACATGTGGTTCATGCACGATGGAGCTCCTGCACATTTCAGTCGAATTGTTCGTACGATTTTCAACAACAGATTCGGTGACCAATGGATTGGTAGAGGCGGACAAATTCCATGGCCTCTACGCTCTCCTGACCTCAACCCTCTTGACTTTCATTTATGGGGGCATTTGAAAGCTCTTGTCTACGCAACCCCGGTACCAAATGTAGAGACTCTTCGTGCTCGTATTGTGGACGGCTGTGATACAATACACCATTCTCTAGGGCTGCATCAGCGCATCAGGGATTCCATGCGACGGAGGGTGAATGCATGTATCCTCGCTAACGGAGGACATTTTGAACATTTGCTGTAACAGAGTGTTTAAAGTCACGCTGGTACGTTCTGTTGCTGTGTGTTTCCATTCCATGATTAATGTGATTTGAGGAGAAGCAATAAAATGAGCTCTAACATGGAAAGTAAGCGTTTCCGGACACATGTCCACATAACATATTTTCTTTCTTTGTGTGTGAGGAATGTTTCCTGAAAGTTTGACCGTACCTTTTTGTAACACCCTGAATACATACACTCCTGGAAATGGAAAAAAGAACACATTGACACCGGTGTGTCAGACCCACCATACTTGCTCCGGACACTGCGAGAGGGCTGTACAAGCAATGATCACACGCACGGCACAGCGGACACACCAGGAACCGCGGTGTTGGCCGTCGAATGGCGCTAGCTGCGCAGCATTTGTGCACCGCCGCCGTCAGTGTCAGCCAGTTTTGCCGTGGCATACAGAGCTCCATCGCAGTCTTTAACACTGGTAGCATGCCGCGACAGCGTGGACGTGAACCGTATGTGCAGTTGACGGACTTTGAGCGAGGGCGTATAGTGGGCATGCGGGAGGCCGGGTGGACGTACCGCCGAATTGCTCATCACGTGGGGCGTGAGGTCTCCACAGTACATCGATGTTGTTGCCAGTGGTCGGCGGAAGGTGCACGTGCCCGTCGACCTGGGACCAGACCGCAGCGACGCACGGATGCACGCCAAGACCGTAGGATCCTACGCAGTGCCGTAGGGGACCGCACCGCCACTTCCCAGCAAATTAGGGACACTGTTGCTCCTGGGGTATCGGCGAGGACCATTCGCAACCGTCTCCATGAAGCTGGGCTACGGTCCCGCACACCGTTAGGCCGTCTTCCGCTCACGCCCCAACATCGTGCAGCCCGCCTCCAGTGGTGTCGCGACAGGCGTGAATGGAGGGACGAATGGAGACGTGTCGTCTTCAGCGATGAGAGTCGCTTCTGCCTTGGTGCCAATGATGGTCGTATGCGTGTTTGGCGCCGTGCAGGTGAGCGCCACAATCAGGACTGCATACGACCGAGGCACACAGGGCCAACACCCGGCATCATGGTGTGGGGAGCGATCTCCTACACTGGCCGTACACCACTGGTGAACGTCGAGGGGACACTGAATAGTGCACGGTACATCCAAACCGTCATCGAACCCATCGTTCTACCATTCCTAGACCGGCAAGGGAACTTGCTGTTCCAACAGGACAATGCACGTCCGCATGTATCCTGTGCCACCCAACGTGCTCTAGAAGGTGTAAGTCAACTACCCTGGCCAGCAAGATCTCCGGATCTGTCCCCCATTGAGCATGTTTGGGACTGGATGAAGCGTCGTCTCACGCGGTCTGCACGTCCAGCACGAACGCTGGTCCAACTGAGGCGCCAGGTGGAAATGGCATGGCAAGCCATTCCACAGGCCTACATCCAGCATCTCTACGATCGTCTCCATGGGAGAATAGCAGCCTGCATTGCTGCGAAAGGTGGATATACACTGTACTAGTGCCGACATTGTGCATGCTCTGTTGCCTGTGTCTATGTGCCTGTGGTTCTGTCAGTGTGATCATGTGATATATCTGACCCCAGGAATGTGTCAATAAAGTTTCCCCTTCCTGGGACAATGAATTCACGGTGTTCTTATTTCAATTTCCAGGAGTGTATATAGATGGCGGTACTATCACATACACAAGGCATAAAGGGACAGTCCATTGCCGTAGCTGTCATTTGTACTCAGATGATTCCTGAGAAAAGGTTTCCGACCTGATTATCGCCGCACGAAAGGAATTAACAGACATTGAACGCGGAATGGTAGTTAAAGCTAGATGCAAGGGATACTCCATTTCGGAAATCGTTCAGGTATTCAAAATTTCGAGAGCCACAATATCAGGAGTGTGCCGAGAATACGAAATTTCAGAGATTACCTCTCCTTACGGGCAACGCAGTGGCCGACGGCCTTCGCTTAACGACCGAGAGCAGCAGTGTTTGCGTAGAGTTGTCGGTGCTAAGAGGCAAGCAACACTGCTTGAAATAACGGCAGAAATCAATGTGGGACGTAAGCTGAACGTATCTGTTAGGACAGTGCTGCGAAAGAAGGCGCTACTGGGCTGTGGCACCAGACGACCGACTCGAGTGTCTTTGCTGAGAGCTCGACATCGCTTGCAGCGCCTCTCCTGGGATCGGGACCATGTGGTTGGATCCTAGACGACCGGCAAACCGTGGCCTGGTCAAATGAATCGCGATTTCAGTTGGTAAGAGCTGATGGTGCAGACCACAGAATGTGGAGCAGACCGCACGAAGCCATGGACCCAGGTCGTCGACAACGCACTGTGCAAGCTGGTGGTGCCTCCATAATGGTGTGGGCTATGTTTACGTGGAATGGACTGGGTCCTCTGGACATAGTGAACCGATCATCAACTGGGAATGGTTATTTTTGGCTACTTGGAGACCATTTGCCTCCATTCGTGGACTTCATGTTTCCAAACAACTACGTACATCACCAGACCACAATTGTTTGCAACTGGGTTCCAGAACGGTCTGGACAATTGGAGCTAATGATTTGACGCCCAGATCGGCCGACATGAATCCCATCTAACATTATGGAACATAATCGAGAGGCCAGTAGGTGCTCAACATCCTGCAGCGTCAACACTTCTGCAATTATGGACGGCTCAATATTTCCATAGGGGCTTGAACGACTTTTTGAGTCGAGCTGCTACACTACGTGCGGCAAAAGGTGGTCCAACAAGATATTAGGAGGTATCATGGGACTTTGTCGCGTCAGTGTATAAAAGGGCGTTACCACATCTGCGTCTCTCGAGCATCAGCCTCCGAGTAGATACTCTCTACCAACCACATGCCTTGTTCACCACTCACTGGCTTGTGTGGCTGGGCTCTGCAAAGATTATCTACAAGACAACCTACTAAGTGTAGCCAAACACAGCAATGCTTCCAGAGATCGGTAACTTGGTACAGAAAATGTCTCTACAAAGTATCTCTGACTTAACAAAACACGAAAGAAGACCAATACCGAAAGTTGTCAGTTTAAGAGATAACTTTCAAATAGTATCATTTAAATGAATGAAAAGGATATTTCATATCAGTACTGATTATTTCATAATTCAAAAAATCACCATCGTGTATGTAGCGATCTTATGAATGTTATGGCTTGAGGAAATAAAACATTAAAGATAGGAACATTACAGATAGGAATATAACCGACCTCGTCAGCTTCATCATAGTTGCCACCAATAAAAGAAAGAAAGATTAGAATATGTCTCATCGACAATGAAGTCGTTAGAGTTGGTGTGTTACCTCAAAACTGTTGTGCACAGTTCGCTTGCAGGCCTCTCGTCCTGCGTCATTACGTTTAACTTTTCAGCGTGTAGTGCGGGAGGACTCACTGGCCTCTTTGCTCTCACATTAATTACACCGAAGACAAACCTTCTGATAAATAAACACTTCCTTTGGCATATTAAAAACAAATAAGTCCTCGGTCACAAATATTAAGTCAAAATTGACCAGGTTTCGACGCTACTATGAGCGTCGTCTTCAGAATTAAACTAACTGTTAGTTTAATTCTGAAGACGACGCTCATAGTAGCGTCGAAACCTGGTCAATTTTGACTTAATATTTGTGACCGAGGGCTTATTTGTTTCTAATATAATTCTGAAACGGTCACTGAACCTTAGCAGCTATGTTCAAATTTTCTTTGGTACAACTTTGCAGGTACTATTCAGCAATATCTAACACGTGCCCAAGGCGCCCGCGAGCTGCAGCCCTTAGCTGCACGAGGCACACGTCTGTTCGCTGCCGACTACCTGGTCTACCTGCTGGCCTGTGACAACAGCCGACCAGCTTACCTGCGTGCACGGAGGACCTGGGAAGTCCACTTCTGCACACACAGTTACAATGTTCCCCGAAAGGGAGCAGATTGTAACGGACAGTCTGACCTGCCCAGTTTTCAAACTGCCGTTAGATGGCTCTTACAGAGACCAGTGAGTTATGGAACTCAACATACTCCCACTATAAAATAAGTCACCTCGTTTTACAAATAGACATAAATTTAACAAACAATAATGTTCAAAAACAAGGAAAACAGCAAAAATAATATTAGACCCAAAATCAGGGCACATTGTATGCTTGCCGCAATCTAGTGTTGTTGGCAAACCTCAGTGCGTAAGCCAAAACCCTGTAGGTTTTCTTGAATGATGAATATCTATCAAGAAATTCCCCATCACGCTTAACAATATGTATAGCTTGCTGGTAGGTCACTTGTGAGATTTTCAACAATAGCACAAGTGGTTCTGATATGAAAGTCGCTAAGGTTAGCCGACAGTTCAACGTTACAGGTGAAACACACTGAGGCTGCAAAGGCATTGTTTATACCATTCACAGGAAACGACTGTTTACTTTTTTTCAATTTTAATTTATCTGCCATATACAGGAGAGGTGGCTCGCACTATCTAGCATCACCCTACAAGACTGCAGCCTACCCATGCTGTCTTTATTGTTGCTACAACAGTTGCCAACAAAGCATAACAATTTGTGTCACATCTCCCCTTCGAAGCCTGATGGGCCAAGGAGTTGCTTCCAGATTCACCATTCTCTCTACGCCTTGAATCCGCTGACATGTGGAGCAGTATATTGTTCTTTTCCTTATAGGCCTTACAAGGAGTAACCTTTCATTTACTCGGGAAATGACCAGGGCACATGCACAAAGAACAAAGCTTGTTTCGTGTTACAACTGTCCGTTGCTCTTCGATATTTAGTGCTTGAAACCCCTTGCATTTGCTGATAGAATGAGGTTCATTACAAAATTGACATGCCCCTTCAGCATCAGCATTAGCCAGATGAGCCTTTATCACATGCTTAGTTTGATTTGAGTTACTGGCATTTCCTTGCGGATCCCTTGAGGTGATGTCCCTGAATCAGATCAACCCAAGAGCCTGACATTTTGTTTCCAAAAAATCTATCTGTTGTTTCAATGTGGTGATCGTGGGTCCTGACGTTTTTACCTCCCACTCATGCTGGTTTGTGGGTCGAAAAGCAGCCAAAGTGGCTTTAGAAAGAATCAATCCACGAAGTGGAACGTCAGGTTTAAAAGATTCTACGGCCTTAAAATGGCTGCGTAGGAGTTTAATTAATTGACTGTAATCGGTTGCCGTGCCATGCTCGACAGCAGGTAGAGCTAACAACGCCTTTGCATATCTGGTTGCAATTACCTTTGGGTTATCATACCTTTGCATGATAAGTCCCCAAGCAGTTGATAGATTTCCTGATGTTACAGGTACAAGTTGCAAAGAGGAGTTTATGTAATAAAATTCCTGTATGTCATCAACTGAATTATCGTTTATAAAGGGACTTAGAAAGGCATCTCTTTGGGACGACCACTTAAGGTAGTCCTCTTCGAAATTTGGCAAATTAATGGCAAGTAGTTTTTAACTACTGGCACTGCTCGTCGGGCTCGATTCCATAGGCTGTAGCTTAGCGTGCCCCTTGATTAAACCCTTAATAGTCGATTCAATCAAGTCCCATGAATCCTCGAATTCTTCTCTATCCTTGCTGTGATTCGTGGATTCGTCTTCAATTTACAGCCGACCTTGAGACGACTCAACATCAGTCTGAATCCGCGTCAGTTTGCTTAATTTTGCCTCTAGTATTTGAATGCTAGCACTATCTGCGGCCTTTGCAACCCCTCTCTGATTTTGTTCTCTCATAGGCATCCATTTCGGAAATTGGCAGTTGATAACAGGAAGCCAACAGTTGCACCTACCAGGTTGCAGCGGCAGTACGGGATCTGACACTAATATTTCTTTCAATTTTTCAAATGCTTCCTGACATTCTTGCGACAAATGGAATTTCGTTCTCTTCTTCAGTAGCTTGTGCAAGGGTCCGGTGATTTTCGCAGTCTTTCACGAACCGTCTATAATAAATACGGAGGCCAATGAACGACTGTACCTGCTTAATTGTTTGTGGTATCGGACAGATTTTGAACTGCGTCTGTAAGACGAGGCTCAGTCTGTACGCCACGCTCATTAATCACGTGCCCCAGGTAGTTTACTTGAGTCTGCGCAGAATGGCAATTGTCCACCCTTAACGTTAAACGTGCCGATCGTCGCCTATCAACGACATTCTCCAAACGCCTCACATGCTCCGGTAAATCCTTTGAGTAGACAATTATGTCATCGAGATAGACTAGTGAAATTTTTGGCTTTAATCTTCTCGGTACCCCATCTTACAACCGCTGAAAAGTTGCCAGTGCTTTCTTTAGTCCAAATGGCATGCGTTTGTAACGAAAATATCCTGCTGTGACGGTAAGCTCTGTTTTTGCCTATCTTCAGGCGCCACCTCCAATTGATTGTATCCGCTCCTGAGATTCATAGTTGTAAAGAACCGACACTGACCCAGATTATCTAAAGTTTCCGTGATTTTTGGAATTGGATAAGCACCGGAAACGGTTCGCACGTTTAGATATCTGTAAACACAGCTAAATCTTTATTTCCGTGTCCGGTTCGCCGACTTTTTTGGCACGATGACAATATTGGTATTCAAGGGACTATCACTCGGTTCTGTGATTCCATACTGTAATTGTTGTTCAATAAATTCCTCTACCAATGGTGGCATCTGTTTTGCTATACGATACGGGTTCCTGTGAATTGGTGTACTACACCTTGGCGGTGTGTGATATTGCATGGCTGGGGTTGCTGGTAACCTTCGCACGAAATAGATCACTAAAACTCAACTAGCTCTCCATAGCCATTCGATCATTGCTCTTCAAATGATCTACTTCCTCTGGTATCCCTTATTGACGGTTTGCTTGTGGCTTTCCTCTAGGCTCGACCTATCGATATCCTCATCTTCCTACATTTCCAGAGTGGCTATTATTGCACCCTTTGACAAAGTCACCTCCCTTCCGCCTAAGTTATCCACACTACTCGGAATCATCTGTTACCCATTAATTTCACTCAAATTCGCTAACTCCTGCGGATAAAACAATGCGAACTATCCAACTCTTCATTCCTTAAGAGCGGTGCAACCATATAGGCTATAATGTTTCCCTCGACAAATCGGTATCCACTGAAATCCACACTACCTTTCCCCTACCTGCTGGTATTTTGTCCTGCTGATAGATCTTTAATGAAAATGTACGCAGTTAGTTGGTTTCACGTCCATGATAGGTGAAACTTGCGCCATTGTCTCAGTTTCAATTGTTGCCCCAGTCGAAACAAAGTCCCCTGAGTTCCACTGTGCGTTGCAAAAGATTAGTCTCAGCGCGATGTTTATTGAGAAGGTCTAGCTCGAGACCACTGAATAACCTTCGCCTATACGTGGCATCACCTCCATGCGGCGCCCGGAGTGGCCGTGCGGTTCTAGGCGCTACAGTCTGGAACCGAGCGACCGCTCCGGTCGCAGGTTCGAATCCTGTCTCGGACATGGATGTGTGTGATGTCCTTAGGTTAGTTAGGTTAAATTAGTTCTAAGTTCTAGGCGACTGATGACCTCAGAAGTTAAGTCGCATAGTGCTCAGAACCATTTTTTTTTTCACCTTCACGCATTCACTCAACTTAGTTTTCCCGACTGAAAACTCCAATACAGCCGTACCCAATGATTCTACCCTATTATCGCCAACGCCACGTAACCTATACTGTAGTGGTCCGTCTCCTCTTTCCTAAAGGTCCATACTGATAACGGAATCATTCGCACCTGTGTCCACCAAAAATCTCTGTTTCCTGCCAGCCAATAAGCCCACCAAGCTACATTCCGCCTGTGCACTAACTTGTGCCGTGTTAGAATCTATGGGGACTGCATTTCGACGGTTGAAGCAATCCCGTGAGTGTTTAATGGCTGCTTCTCTTGCCGGTGCTTTGCACTCTTCCTACGTCTATACTAAAATGCCCAGTAGCCCACATGCCACACGTACACCACTTTGGTTGCTTACAATGCTTCCTTAAATGCCCCTCCCGACCACATCCATGACACTTGACTTCAGAAGCGAACCCGCAGCGGTCACCTCTCTCCTTTGTGTCCATGTCCGCGTCCTCTTTAAGTGTTGAGATCCTAAGAGCTGACTCTAAGTCCTCTGACTTCTCCGTGAGACTTCAGAGGGTATGCCACGCAAAAAAACATCCGCCGCTCTTTTTGCTGCTTCCTGTAACAGAACCTATTAATTCTGCATTCTGAGTCTGTACATTACGTCTTTGCATTTAGCTTACAGATTCCATCCGAGAACGCTTCCGCAGACTCTTCGAGCTGCATCGACAAAGTATTTAATTAATCCTGAAAAAACTGTGCACTGTTTTGACTCTGGTACCGCTGGGCAGTGCCATGGCCCACTGCTGGAACAGATTAGCAACATACAGGGTTACTGTACCAAGAAGGGATTAATCAGTGCAGAAAAGAAGGCACTCTTAAGTGAAGACTTACTTCCCGAGTCTCTGATTACGACTGATCGTGACTCTCCTTACGAGTCTCTAACTCGCGGTTAAGCTCAAAATTTCTCTCCTTCACGCTCTCAAACTGCTCTGTTAACGCGAGTTAAAGCAGCAGCAAAATCTGCGGTAGTAGCACGCGTTTCCACCATTTTGCGTACTCTACTTCCATCTTAAAGCAACATAAACTTCCATTCAACACTACAAAAAGAAATGTAAATACAAATTAATTCCTCCGGCGGATCATTGCCCGTCTACACTCAGTACAACTACTGAACAGACGACCAGCACGCCTACATAAAGAGCGAACTGCTGCTACAGCTCTGGTACACAGCAACTCGAACACAGACAATCTGGAAAACACCCCACTACCACTAAATTATCACGTCCACCATTATCTCTAATCAAATATGAGTCCACGAGTTCCTGTGGCTTCACAAAAAGGTATCTCTAAACATCTTGTACCCTAGCTCACACAACTAACTCTGACAACGAGAACAAACATAAAAAATAATATCAATAAAATGTAGACTCATCGCACCGCATTGTGGTGAGCTTGTACCTACGTCAAGTGCCACAGCCTCACTCACCACTCACCAAAACCAACTCTCTCACTAAATATGAAGATAGTAGCTGTTCTTGAAAGAACAGTTACCATTGATGACCGTGCGGCTTCTCTAGAATAAATGATAATTAATTGAAAGCAGAAGCTGCCGACAGGTGTTGTTGACATTCCTTGGTGGGAACAGCTGAAAATGTATGCCCCGACCGGGACTCGAACCCGAGATCTCCTACTTACGTGGTAGACACTCTATCCATCTGAACCACCGAGGACACAGATGAATAGCGCGACTGCATGGACTTATCCCTTGCACGCTTCCCGTGAGACCCACAGTCCCAACTGTCCACAATCTACATACGTAATCTTCCTAATAGATATTTTGCCCATCCACTCGTTACTCAAGGTGTGACGCGTGGGATTAGCCGAGCGGTCTAGGACGCTGCAGTCATGGACTGTGCGGCTGGTCCCGGCGGAGGTTCGAGTCCTCCCTCGGCCATGGGTGTGTGTGTGTATGTGTTTGTCCTTAGGATAATTTAGGTTAAGTAGTGTGTAAGCTTAGGGACTGATGATCTTAGCAGTTAAGTCCCATAAGATTTCACTCACAGCTGTACTTCTGCCAGTATCTCGCCTCCTACCTTCCAAACTTTACAGAAGTTCTCCTGCAGGAGAACTTCTGTAAAGTTTGGAAGGTAGGAGGCGAGATACTGGCAGAAGTAAAGCTGTGAGTACCGGGCGTGAGTCGTGCTTCGGTAGCTCAGATGGTAGAGCACTTACCCGCGCAAGGCAAAGGTCCCGAGTTCGAGTCTCGGTCGGGTACACAGTTTTAATCTGCCAGGAAGTTTCAATTCTCATTTTTTCTCTCACTAAAGTAGTGTTGAACGTGGACGCAACCTAGTGTGTTAAAAATCGAAATGACCACTTCCTCACGTCAGATTGTTACAACTCCCCGAGCCCAGGAGTTGTAATATGTCAGAACGACAAAGAGACAAGGTTTGGGAGAGATGGAAGACTCACGCTGAAGCGTGCAGAGAAACACAGGGAAGTGTGTCATTCACTTTACTACATCTTAGGTACACAGCCGACCCTGCGCTGAACTCGGCGATGGCGCCGCACAGCGTGCTTGGGTGAGCGTCAACGCAAACGCCGGAATCTGTAGCATCGGCGTCCAGGTTCCCAGCCTTGCAGACATAGCGATCCTACTCGCGCCGTGGCTAAGTGGCCGCCGGGTGCGTTAATTGTGCCCGCGGCCGCCTACTCCGTCAAGGGTGACTCGTGGACCCTATGTAGAGCGACGAAGGGGAGCAGCCGACCGTCGCCGCTGTATTCAGCCTTAGCAGCTTCAGCCGTACGCCCTGGGGTAGCTCGTTCAGTGCCCGCAAATACCTCTGCACCAGGGAGGCCGCGGTTCGCGACCCGGCCCCGCCCCTGCGGACGGCAGCTTGCAGTTCGCTGGAGGATGCCAACCAGAGAGCTAGGCTAACAACCCTCTCGCTCCTCGCGCCAGCATATTTTTAAGGTGCGACGTGCCCCGCCACAGCAGTGATGCGTACGTGCAGCAGAGATTGGAGGTAGATACAGAGGGCCGGCAGGCCGTCGATATGCATCACCAAAAGCTCGTCGTGGTTGGCCTGCTATGTAAACAATCGTCGTTCTCTTCGATTCTAGACGCGGAGAAAATGGCGAAACGACTGCCTGCATTGAGCCTCTGGGCTCGCTTCTTTATACGTCTTTTCCCTACAACTCTGAGGCATTTCCTCTGGCGGGGACAAGTGATGTGGCTCTTCAAGCTTTCTCAGCGGATATGTTGTAAATAGCTTGCCGCCGGATCACGTTGTGCAAATTCCACAGTATTTCCTGTCCGACATCTTCAGGTGGTTCAATCTTGCTGGTGGCTAGGTACGACTGCGGTATCCGCGCTTCGACGCACTGTTTCTAGAATACGCGCGCGAAGAATGCGCAGGCGCAGAAATTGCGCATGCGCACTGATTTGCAGATAGATGGCGCCATATTCAAACACCCTCTGCCGAAAATCGCAGGGCAGCTCTCCTGCACGTGCGCTGTACGCTGCGTTTGCTAACAGTGCGGAACTTATCAGCAAGTCGCTAAGAGTTTGCAGCAACAGGCTGCAGTTCCTCCTAGACTCTACGACCTACCCAAGATCCACAAGAATGGAGTGCCTTTCTGTCCCATTGTAAGTAACACAAGAGCACCTACTTATTTTGTTACCAAATATCTGACATCACTATTGGGACCTCCCGTAAGCAAGTGCGACCACCATATTCGGAACTCTGAAGATTTCATAGGTTGCCTGAAAACACTTAGATTGCAATCGTCGGATCTCTTGGTAGGTTTCGATGTTGTGTCTTGATTTACAAAGCGCCCTTGCAGGACTCTGTAGCTTATTAGCAACAAGATTGAGGAGGACATAGTAGCATTATTTAAACACATGCTTAGTTCAGCATACTTCTTATTTCATGACCAATGGTTGATCAAATGGACGGTGTCGCCACGAGAAGTCCTCTCTATCCTGTGGTGGCCAATTATTTTATGGAGGGCTTTGAAGAAAAGCACTACAGTCAGCCAAGCCCTCTTGTTTTCTTCGGTATGTGGATGATACATTTGTGGCGTGGCCACATGGACTTGATACTCTACGTTTCTTCAGCATCTCAGTTCGTTCCATCCGAATACAAACTTCACAATGGAAGTGGAATAAGATGGTACTTTACCTTTTCTTGGTGTTTTGATGCGAAGGAAAGTAGATGGAACCTTGGGACACAGCATCTAGTGCAAGCCAACGCATACAGATCTATACCTGCAGGCCACAAGCTGTCATCATCCTGCACAGTGCGGTAGGGCATTACATATGTTAGTTCATAGAGCACATCTGGTATCTGATCCTGAACCCTGCCGACTGAAATACGGCATTTGAAAGCGGTGTCCTGACAAAACGGTTATTCTGAGAGGCAGGTACGTAATGCATTCAGGCCCAGGAGAGTTCAGTCTATGTAGCAGAATGAAGATACGAAGACACCCACCACTTTGGCCTTTTTGCCGTATTTTGGTGACATGTCGTCAAGAACCGGAAGAGTCCTCGGAAGATATAGAATTAAGTGTGTTTCTCAACTATCTGTAAAACTGAGAAACCTGTTAGGTTTGGCATGAGGAAATGTGGTGCGTACAAGATTTCTTGAAATGTGGGGCAGCGTATAGGCCAGACATGCCGCACACTACAAGAACGCCGCGATAACATCAGCGTCATACACGCCTTCGTCGACCGGAAAGTCGGCAATGGTACCATCTATCTACAAATCATTGCGCATGCACGATTTCTGCACCTGCGCATTCTTCGCGCGCGTGTTCTAGAAACGGGGCGTCGATGTGCGGATACAGTCAGTCGAACCTTGCCACCAGCAAGGTTGGACCACCTGAAGATGTCGGACAGTTGCTCCGAGGAAATATTATGGAATTTGCACCATGTGATCCAGCGGCAAACCCGTGAAGACTATTTACAAGTGGAGAAGTGGAGTTGACAATTACGTCAGCTTTCCTCAATTCACTTCGGCCCCTACACTCATGATAGTAGGCGTTGTTGTATCTACAACGTATGGGTTCTTCACAACACGTCCCTGGTAACTTCAGATTTGCATACAGTGCCCGCCGGCCATGCAGTGTCGTAAACCTGCCTCGCAAAACCATTTGCAAAATATCAACATTGCTCACACGCCTGCCATCTGTTGTGCCTTCCAGCCATAGCTGGATGAGCTTTTCAAGAATTCCCCGAACCCGCGCCTGCACTCATTCGTGGCACAGCATTAGTGTCCAGGGGACCATCACGAATCGCGGGGACTTGAGTGTAATTAGGATCTCTGAGTAAAAATGTCATTCCTTTTCGTCTCATTGCTTATATTTTTCAGTTAACTTTTGCTGTAGCAATTCTTTCAATGTAGCATCCATGTTTCATCGAGCTATGTTATTTGATACTGATACACAATGTGAAAATTACCTTCGTCCTTAAGTTTTGCACATCACTGTATTTTCTTATTCGATTTTTAAACGGTGGCCTTCACTTGTATGTGCTGCAGTCTTTTTTTGAAATAACAAGTTTTTCGCCGAAAACCTATTTTTCTAGGTATGAAAAGATGTTTCAAGGCTCAACACGATCTTGTACTTAGGAACAAATAGTCTACTGACATTTGAAACCACTGAAATCGATAAAATGTTGTGTGTACTGTATCTAGTTACCTATCTGTTACTTTATTACTGTACTGCACACCAATAATCAGTAAATGAAATCAAATTAAGCAGAAGTATTGTCAGAAACCAGTTACAAGTTAAATAAATTTTGGAACTAAAGCTATTGGAAACTAATACAAATTTCTATTTTCAAGACAGGTAAAACTGTTAATACATTAACGAAAATCAGTTAATTTGCAAATACCACATGCTCCATGGCAAAAGACCTTGTTCGAAAGTACAAGATGCACTATCGATGAAGTATGATTTAACTGTTCACAAGACATGTAACTATTTTTTTAAAATTATAGAATTTAGCTCGCTATAATTTATAACAGAAAAATTAAAATGTATTCCTGATAGCTGTAATATGAGTATATTATACTGCACTTAAATGTCCAGAGAACGAAATACTTACAAACGCTGCTCAAGATAGAACCTCATGTGTAACAGCAAAAACTGTAGAAAATGGCGTAAATTGCTTATGGCGGTCTCTAGTGTGCATCCAATCATGTGACTCTAAAATCAGTCACTAGACTGAAGTACCGAGCAGATAACATCATGTATTCCAAGGCACACCATCCTCTAGCCGGAACACTCTCTCCCAATGAAAATGAAATGCACTTGTAAATATTGCACTTTAAAATAACATTTATTCAACTTCTATTGAAAGGGCTCCATATCTGACTAGCCAGATTCTGATAATAAATTTATGACACTCTTACAAACGCTGCCGTTCCTCGGATACTGGCTTATTAAGACACTTCAGACGTTGAAGGAAACCAGGGGCATACCAAATCCAATAGCACTGTCGTAGTAATGCACTGCGGTGTTCAAACCGACCATCGAACTGAGGGCAATGTTTACTTTACGCTAACACCAGAAATGGAAACGTATCTACTCTGGAACGCGCTCTTATCCTGTCAGCTATCGAAGTCTTTGTCAGCCATGTATTTCCCGTTATGGCTGTTATTCATTCGCTTACCATGGAATCCACTCCCACACCACGATTCCCCATAGTGTTCCCGATCCTATCACGCTAATCTAGTTTAGGTTAAATGAAATCTACCTTTGCTCAAGGGTGCATCCGCGTCCACGCTATGTCCCACATTCTTCCAGTTTTCTTTCCAGTTCTCAGTTTGTTTGTCTCAGCTTTCGATACTCTTTCCTCCTCTGCGTAACGTCACGTGCCTTCCTTTACCCTCAGTTGATCCTTCCGATGGGCTGCCTCGAAATTATTAACAACAGTCGCCTAGGATTGGTGTAGATGTTTCCCTTCTCTGCATATTTTAGAGACATGAATGCTGGCCACCCCCTTGTTTATGTTACGGCTGTGGGTTACTCTCAGTAACTTCGAAGTTCACCTGATGCTGCTGACGTATTGCCCATATCTGAGGTCCCTGGAGCCGTTCTCTCGCTAAACAATCACAACAGGAACCATACTAGTACAATTTATCTTCTAGTATGTGGTCACTCTCACTACAAGACCAACGTGCAAAGAATACCCACTCAGCTACGTGTTAACGTCTCATCGACCGTTCCTTTCTAAGCCCCCAGTCCTTTCTCTCTTGAAGTAAACTGGTATGTCTCTCACGCTTGGTCAGAAATCGGTAGGAGTCGTTATCACAGTCGTGTTGAGAAGACAGTGATCACAAGACGAGATAAAAACAACGGCGACGTTTATCTAAAGAAAGAAGGCTTCTTGCAACAACGAATAAAGGGTTCATGATGTACCACAAAATGAACGTCTGCAGATCAAGCGTATCCCTGGCGACTGTACCCGCCTTCACCCTAGCAATACAAAGCACTTTCCTCAATGCTCGTTATCAGGGGGCTGGCTGAAGTGGGGAGGTGGCGGAATGGGGATACTTCACGGCCACCCAAAAAGTCATAAAAAGAAGCAGATTTTGTTAACTTTTGTTGACTTACATTAACACGTAATTTTTAAAGAGGTACTAATGTGTAAGTAGGGTCCAGAACCTGAAAATATCTTTAGCACACTCTTAGCAAATATGAACACACTTTAAATAACATGTGCTACCAAGGGAGGGGTACTTTGCGACCACCACAAAAAATTTTAAAAAAATGCAAATTTCGCTCACTATTCTTGACTTTTACTCGCAAACTAATTTTTGCAGATATACTGCTGTGTACATAATGTCCTGGACCTGGGAATATAGAGTATGACATTCACTGGGTATGATGATGATGTTTGGTTTGTTGGGCGCTCAAGTGCGCAGTCATCAGCACCCGTACAAAGTACTAATTTTTGCACAGTAAAATCGAGCCACTATCACGAATCATGATGATGATGATTACGATGAAATGATGAGGACAACATAAATACCCACTCTCCGGACAGAGAAAATCCCGAACCCGGCCAGGAATCGAACTCGGGACCGAGTGAACCTGAGGCAGCAACGCTAGCCACGGACTGCGGACATCTGCTGCTTAGACTTAAATTTATGGTTTACGTTTAACGGAAAAACTTAAAACATACACGGATTCTGATAGCAGAATGAATTAAAAACAATAAATTTTTTTTTCAATATTTTAAAATGTCATGTAACTGACTAGATTACAATTTACCTCCCCTTGGCATTGCGAGGGTTAATCTGTTGTGGTAAGAGTGGAATTTATTGGAGGCTATCTGATGACCTAGTAAATGTTTTTATTTACTTAAGATATGATTGTTAGTTATAGCCAACGACAAAATGAATGTGCTAGGGGTAGTCAAAAAATGTAAATATCACGTCGAAGAATACGAACTTATGTAATTAATTTTTTGATTGTTTCCAGGTTCATCTTTGCAGTTGTGGTATACTTAGAAGGACTCGCGCAACTGTATCATAGCACACCTCCAGAAGATCCAAAAGAAAATGGCGTAGACTGTTGATGAAGATAATTATCGTATGATGATTCATTTTTTGCGTTTGAGGGGGAACAACCATGGAACAATTCGTGCTGTGACAGACTACAGCAACAATGCACCATCGTAAACTGCCCAGTGACATTAATGTGAACACCTGCCAAACACTTTAATAACCACCTTTTGCAGGTCAGACTGCTGCGAGACATACAGGAGAGAGTCAGAAAGGTTCTGGAAGATACCAACGGGGATATGGAGCCCTGCCGACTCCAGTGCCGTGGTCAACTGCATTACGTTTCTCGTTTTAGACTCCATGTAGCGAATGGCCTCGTGATGATGTCCCACAGATTCTCGGTTGTGAAACCGGGGAGTTTGGTGGCCAGGGGAGTATGATAAACTCATACTGGTGCTCTTAGAACCAACCACGCGCACTGCGACCTGTTGCATTGTCCTGCTAATAATGTCGTCATGTCGAGGTAAAGCAAATTGCATGTAGGGATGGATATGGTCCACAAGGACAGATGCAGACTTGTGTTCATTATTTGAGCTTTCCATAATGTGTAACAGAAAAACCTGTAGAAAATGTTGTAAATTGCTTACGGCAGTGACTAAAACATTCCCCAGACAAGAACACTCTGTCCTCTGGAATACACCCTTCCGACGATTGACGTAGGGTGTTTGCTTTCGGGCGTTTCACTCCGAACACGCCAGCGGTTATCTGTCATCTGAAAATACTACTTCTTGTCACTCAGTGAAAGTCAAGCTGCGGTATTGGCGTGCAAATCCCAGCCTTCGTCACCGATCAACAGCAGTTAGTATGGGTGCATCAACGAGGCGCCTCTGCAGAGTTCCACACGGTGTAACGCTCACCGAACGGTCTTTGAAGAGACGCTGTTGATAGCCCCTCGGCTCATCTGGGTGGTCAGTTGCTCAACAATTGCACGTCTGTTCGACAGTACACATCTCTGCAGGTGCACCATAGTTGCCTCGGCGCCAGTTTCGGACAGCGCCATTTTTTGATGCATCGTACAATTTAACCACGGCGGCTTGCCAACAGTTTACAGACTTAGCCGTTACGGAAATACTTCCACTCTTGGGCCGAAAGCCAGTGATCAGGACCTCTTGGAGCTCAGATAAATCGCTCCGTTTCCACTTTACAACAAGGATTGCACTGTCTTCCGCGTTTCTTTCCCCTTCGACGTGTTTTATATACTCTGCAGTGCTAGTGCTGTTACCTGCCGTCTGTGAGCGTTTATCACACTTTGACGTAGAACTTAGGCGGTGGTCATATTAATGTGGCTGGGCCATAAACGATATTGTGGTTGTGTGACGTTATGTGGGGTGACACAAGCCTCAACAAGGAATAACGAAGCGACAGACCATCTGTGATTAACAGGGAATCGCAAGACAAGAGGAGGCCCTGGTGCTCAAAAACTGGCATATCACGATAGAGACAAAATCAATCTTGGATCAATTAAGAAACATCTTCCACGGCATTTTAAATCTGACAAAGGTAGCCGCTTGCAGAAATCCGCGACTGGTCATTCTCGCCAAACCGAGGCAGCAGCGGAAATGATGGAGCTTAACCAGGCCAACCAATATGACTTCAATAGCTGCATGGACGAGACTATGACTATGACCCCCAAGACAGAGGAGCAACGGAAGTGGATGAAACTTGGGAATGGCCACGGTAGAGCAAGGCGAAGAAACAACCATGATTGGACAAGATGATGCTCAGGGTTGCCATGGTGTGATGCAAACAGATTATGCTCGAAAGGGGGAAATCTGCCACAGGAACATACTGCCGAATCTCCTAACTGGGTTGGCCGGCCGGGGTGTCCGAGCGGTTCTAGGCGCTTCAGTCTGGAACCGCGCGACCGCTACGGTCGCAGGTTCGAATCTTGCCTCGGGCATGGATGTGTGTGATGTCCTTAAGTTAGTTAGGTTTAAGTAGTTCTAGGTTCTAGGGGATTGATGACCTCAGATGTTAAGTCCCATAGTGCTCAGAGCCATTTGAACCATTTTTTTCCTAACTGGGTTACGTGAGACTGTGAAGTCCAAGCATCGTGGCAACCTGCTCAAGATGGCGATGTATTCTACAGCAACGTTCCAGCTCATTCCAGGCACAGCTTCATAGGTTGCTTATTTGGACTGTCCCATTTTGCGTCACCTTTGGTATTGTGCTGCATTGCCACTCAGTGACTTCTTCCTCTCTCCTTGGATGAAGAAACAATTGCGAGGCAGCCATTTTCAGAACGACGAACGGCTGATTATCGAGGCGAATTGATTCTTGAGTAGCTAATATGCAGACTTCTACACCCAACCTCTCCAGGTCATGCTTCGTTCGGAAAAATGTATTGCTTTTAAGGATGGGTATACAGAAAATAACTAATACCAGCACCACGTTTCATGGGCCCAGCTCGATTTTGTCGAGGTGATAATTAAAACTTTATGACTAACGCTAGTAGCTATTCATGACAGTAGCATGATTCTCGTACTATGCCAACAATTTTACACCAAATGTTTCCCTTATGAAGTACTAGCTGGAGTACCTAGCTCCACTCAAGTAGTTGATATGAGGTTGTGGTGTAACTCGATTAAAAGGATAAACTTTAAAATATAAGAGCTAATTTTTTTTATTGAAAACATATTCTAACTATTTACAATACTTCTTTGTAAACATTTTTCATTTTGTTATTTGGAATATACATGTACAAATTTTTCGAATTTCTTACCCGAGAGCAAGCTAAGTATAGTTGACCGTGGGAGAAGCAGGAATTTTTGAGGTTGATGCCACAATACTTTAAAGTTTGTCCTTGCACTTTGTTAATTGTGTAACGATAGGCAAACTTGATTACAAAGTGCAGTCTTTTAAAATATAATATTGTGACCGATTTGTCCTTGAATGGGAAAAACATAATCGATTTCATCTCTGTTAGTGTTGATCGAAGTGAAACCGAAAGAAGTGATGTAGAAGCAGGCGTTGCACGCTTTTGTATTTTGAGGAAAATGTTTTAATTCTGGAGTCTCCCCAGTCACATAATGCAAAAATTCCTGCGAAGGTGCTTCCAGTGGTGGTAATCGATTTTTTTTCGTTCATGGAATAGAATTATGAAGTTTCTCTCCCGAATTTTTTAGCTTTCCAAAACTGGCAGATGTTATACGTTTTTCCAATTACGACTTGTTTGTGCTTGTTACATTCTTTCTTCGGGTCGTAGTGGAATGCTTCATTTGTTAGGTTGTATTGTTTATTTGTCCTCGTCCACGTTTCTCGTTTTCATGGCTGGCTTGAGTTTGCACTCTTTCATTATAAAATTGTGACGCAATTCTTCATTCTTCAATCCGTTCATTTCGTTATTATTCAGTTTCTTTGCTCCTCACGGTGCTCATTCTCGCTCGTTTGGAACTTAAAAGTGCTTCACGCTTCTCGTCTGTTTCGCTTTTTGTTGTTCTTTTTGGTTTCCTCGTTTTTCTTCAGAACTGGCAACATCTCCTCCTCTTTTACGTTTGGACATAGTCTAAAATATAATTCAAATCAACTTCTTACTAACAAATGCACTACGTACACTTTACACACTTCATTTTAGATTTATATTTAGTCACTGTATCACTTTGACTACTCACACTTCACTGTTTGTTTTCATTCTCTCACTGCACTTCCTTCTCGGTTTCTTCCTTCGTCACTAATAAGAAACTGAAGTTCTAACCCACGACGGATCTTGCTTTGTATACTCCTACCAATGGGAAGCCCCACCATTGGCGAAATCCAGGATATACCAAAAAGGCTTTGAATTGTCCACAATGTTCCAGAACACTCCACAACATTCAAGAGCGTTCTGGAATGTTCCACAATGATCTGGGATGTTGCGGGATGTTCCCGAACATTCTGGGATCTTCCCGGATGTTCCAAACTATCCCGGAACATTCCAGAACATCCGAGATCATTGTGGACTATTCAGGAACATTCTGGGATGTTGTGGAATGCTCTCGATCACTCTCGAATGTTCTGGAATGTTCTATGAAGTTCTAGAGGGTGAAACTTCCCAGCCTTTATATCTTCAAAATAACGCCTTTCAGGTGAAAACTGGAAGCTTCTCCACTGATGCGGATAGAGGCTACCACCCTTTATAACTCCCTTGATCGTGCTGGACTCGTTTCTGACTTTTAGCAGCATACACATTGCACACTTACTTTTATCATACATGTCTACAAATCGAAAATAGTGACGTCATGGATCGAAGAAGATCATGTCGATTTATTGGATTGCCCTACCTGGAATCCTGAACTACATTGACGGAAGAAAATCGCAACATCAAGAAGGAGCCTCGCGACTTTAACGAAAGATGATGTCCATTCATATTTCGCCCCAGTCGCGTAAGAGTGGCGCTAGTATCACTACTATGAGAACGCAAATGCTTTAAATACAGGCTGTAATGGTCGTTAGTTTACCTTTGGAATTGGTCGTGGTGAGTTGATGTTGGTCAATAATGCCTTTGAGGAGGCAAAGACGCCATTATCAACATGTGACCTGAGTTTGAACGAAGTCATGTAATGGGCCTACGAGAAGCTGGATGTTCTTTCTGCGATACCGCAGAAAGACTTGGCAGGAATGTAGCTACTGTACTTCACTGGTGGCAGCGGTGGTCACGACCATATACGGTAGCAAGAAGACCGGGATCTGGACGGCCACATGGCAGTACTGGGAGGGAAGACCATCATATTCGGCGTATGACTCTGGCGCATTGTTCTGCATATGCAGTGGCAATCAGAGCAGCATTTGGCATCGCAGTGGCACAGCGACCTGTTAAAAATCGGTTACTTCGAGGACAGCTCCGAGCTACACTCCCTGTAGCGTACATTCCACTGACTCCAAACTGCCACCATTTGCGAGTTCAGTAGTATCAAGCGAAAGCTCATTGGAGAGCAGAGTGGAGGTCTGTTGTGTTCTCTGATGAAAACTGGTTCTGCCTCGGTGCCAGTGGTACCTGTGTGCTGGTTACAGGGAGGCTAGTTGAGAACCTGCAACTAACCTGTCATTGTGCTAGACACACTGTACGTATACCTGCAGTTATGGTCTGGGGTGCGATTTCGTATGGCAGCAGAGCACACTCGCGGTTATCCCACGCACCCTGACTGCAAATTTGTACTTCAGTCTGGTGATTCGACCTGTCGTGCTGCCATTCAAAAACAGCAGTCCAGGGGGCGTTTTCCAACAGGATAACGCTCGCCCACATACTTCTGTGTTAACCCAACATGCTCTAAAAGGTGTCGGCAGGTTGCCTTAGCGAGCTTGATCACCAATTCTATATCCAATCCAGCAGATATGGGGCTTCATCGGACGACAACTCCTGCATCATCCACAAATAGTATTAGCTGTCCCGGTATTGACTGCCCAAGTGCAACAGGTATGAAACTCAATCCCGCAAACTGACATCCGTCACCTGTGCAACACAATGCATGAGCGTTTGCATGATTGCATTCAACATTCTGGCGGCTACACCGGTTATTAATGTATCAGCATTTCCCATTTGCAATGGCTTATCTCGGTCTTACATTAACTTGTGACCTTGCAACATTGATTACTTAAATATGTTATTTAGACAAATGTATTCTCGGAATTTCATAACTCGTATTTATTATATTTTGGTGTTGCGATTCTTTTCTCGTCAGTGTATATCCCATCAAACATCTTTCAGGTGATTCAGATGGCCGATACAGTTGCATGTCAGTTCGTTCAAAACCCACCACAAAATTATTCAGCCTGCTACAGGAAGAAAGGTAATAAAAGATACTGTGAGGACAACATTCCGAGAAGTTTAAGCAGAAAAAAGTGAGAATTGTTCTATTGGTAGGCATAACGTTTCCAGCCGCGCCCAAAACCAATATCGCTCGTCCTTCACAACTTCCGTAGTTGATTACGAGCCACGTGGCAGGCAGCCACACAACTGCGAGTCTTGCGCCATATAAAGCACCACAATCATGCTCGCCAACACGTATCCAGTCGCTTGCAATTCGTCACCTCCGTCTATTTCGGGCTTTTTTTGCGCAATGTATAGCTGCAGTAGTGTTACCGCCAACATTGCTGCAATGAAGCTGCAACACATGACAATATTTCGCTAAGGCGAGGCAATATTGCTGAGGGAACAGACTTTAGCAGGTAATTGGTGACGTACTGCCAAGGCGCTGTCTGTGTTGTGCACCAAAGCTGGAGAATATTTCGTATGGATGGGCCATGTCTGCCTCTATCCTTGCCTGTATAAGTGTATACGCTTCCCTCTCACTCTCAGCCTTGTGCCCTCTGTCTCACACCAACAGTGCTGCAGTGCCAAGACACACGAAACAAATTGTCTGTTCAAAAAAGCAAAATGTTATTCGCTTCAGTCCGAAAGTTGTCGTTCATACGTAGAGGTAAAATGTTAACAGCAAAACACTATTAAAGGATCACCTTTTTTTCTGAAAGCTGTAATTGTCTTCCACTGCGAGGCAGAATTTTTAAATATGGCTCAAAGGTGCCACAAACTTCCTGGGTAATAGTACAGTAGTGCAAAAGTCTCCAGGCTAGGCGAAGCTTCAAGTAGCAAGGTGTCAACACATGCGGAAAAAAAAAGGTCAGAGTTCAGAAGCTCATGTGAGGTGTTCATCACTAAACACCTCGGCACCAAATTTCACCGCAATACTACCCAACGCGACCGTGGACTTGTCACACGACGGGAAAGTCTTCAAATCTCCCTTAAGTATATTTTACCCCTTCTTTTGGCGACTTTGTGATTGACATCAGAATCGCAATGCCCAGGGCTGAAATCATGCGGTGTTCTTAGAGGAAGCCAAGGAAAACGTTTCAGACATACCGCCGTTCAGAACCGACGAGAAATGGCCTTATGGGATGGCATAGAGGGTGCCAATGAAACCACACCTTCCCTTGAGACGCTGATTACCACACATTTCGCTGCCAATAACGCAATTCGCACTGTGGTAAACAGCTGGACGACGTTCCTGACAACCTTTGATAATGCTGACACCCCCAGGCAATTCAACCCTTCTCTAAGGAAACTGTGGGCCAGCAACCCTGTTGAATGTGATCGTACCCCTTGGAGTTTGCAGTACGACCGCAGTTTTTGCTCTGGTGTACAGGGTAGAACCATTCGAGACCGTTGAAAACCATTCGACGAAATTTGAACGTGATCGGAAGTGAAGGATGTTTATGCTTTTTCAGCCCTCTTGCTTCACGCCCTCCTGAGGTGTAACCATGAAGGGTTGCGACGTTGGCACTTGCGTGAATAAAATGGCAAAGGGCCCCTCTGAGACCACCAGATTCGACAACACCCTCAGTGACATTCGGCAGCCTTTGTTGAGCTTTGAAAATGTACCTGAACAGAGATAAACCAAGAAGAGAGTCCTAGGTAGGCAATCCTTTGACACTCCTCCGATTCTGCATGCCTACTACTAGGCAGAAGAGCAGCAGCATAGCTTAAAGCAATGAAACCGCCCTCTGAACTCTTCTGTATGTTTTATTAATCGTCTCGGAACTTTTTGGACAAACAGTGTATACTCTACGGGGACATTGTATGTCCTATGCTGCCAATGTTAAATTATCGAATTTTGTGGCCCATTATCTTGGAAACTTTTTAAGGGAACCACACCCTGCCTATCCAACCCATGTTAATTTAGGCAAGTATTTGAACAATCTCTGATAAAACTATTTGATGCAGGACCTTAATATTTTTACTGTATGTTACACGATGCTAATAGAGCCAATGGTACTAAAATCTACTTTATCCATTTTACAGTTTTTAAGAAATAATTTTCTAAATTTATTAACAAAAAATATTAAGTTTTTTCTGTAGAAAATATATTTTTGTGAACTTCCTAGTGGGGGTATATTAATGAATGTAGTACCAGAAGTGGCTTTCTATGTTATGCAGAGTCTCTGAAAATTTCATTCATTTATCTGTGATAGTTTCTGATATAATGGGGCATATGTAGTGAAAATTTTAGTTTGCAGGAAATTGACTTTAAAGAAAAAGCTTTGTAAAATTGTTACTTACAGTTAATTAAAACTGTCCTGCTGCATATGATGGCCTTTCTTTGGCCTCTAGCAGGCTTTCCAACTTCTTTTTCACCTTCCTGGATGCTTGCTTGCTTTCTTGGCCGTATTAGACGCAGACCTGTCTGCATTGGCTATCCTCATTTTATCGCATTGTTGCAACGCAGTGATCATATTTTCACCGGGATTAATTCCCAGCTTTTTCAGTACCAAACATTTTCCAATATGACCACAACTGAATGTAATAACTCCTAGTTTCATTGTATGCATGCCTACAAATACAGTTTTAGGAAGGCAGTTCCAAATTATGCTGTTGAAACATTGATTTGGGTTCTGTGTCTGCCCATGCAGACATTTCCTTAGAAGGTCAGGATGAGCCAAGTCTCTGAAAATAGGTTTAATTGCTGTAATATCACAGCAGGAAGAGAATGCTGGTGAGAATAAGATTCTCCAGTTGCCGGAGCCCTATTGTATTTGCACCACAAATTTGCTCCTGATGGACACAATCCATGACATGGCTTATCATCAGTAGAGGACTTATGGAAGAATATGGCCCAAACATATCTCTTAATTGCCTCCAGATTTTCTTTATTTCTCCTAATTGCCTGCCCATAGTATACCTGCAAGTTTTCTATTTCAGTTTTAGCTAACCAACCCTGTCCGGTCAACAATTTTCCATCTTCTAACATTTTTCCTCTCATATCAACAGTTAGTTTTCTCAGCCTTGTTCCCAAATATTTTTTAATATGGCCTACATATTCCATTTTGCTAATAATGGCATCTCTATATGGCTTAGAGTGGATAGTGAAGGGGCTGACAGTTGGTGACAGAAAAGTGGGCGTGGCACATAAACACACGTGGCAGGAAAATGCTCTTTAAATGCTCCAAAAAAATTTTTTTCAGCTAAATCCTTTTCAGAGTACTTAATTAAAACCTTAATCTGTCGAAATATGATGAAAACTGAAGACCGATTTTTTTCTACCTGAACCTCAGTGTGCTCCCCTTACACCAACTTACAGTTTTCTGTAATTATTGAATTCACCTTTCTAGATACACTGAACTAGAATTATTACTAAAATTGTGTAGAGGGGCATGTTGTCTTTTTTTCAAACTCTTAATTTTTTGACAGAATTTTCTATATAAATGAACATCAAAACAACTCAGGATATTTTAATTATTTGAGTTCCATATGTTTTGAATCTCACACATAGCATGCTGTGAAAATTTCATGTCTCTACCATCAGAACTTTCTTAGAAAATGGGTCATTTATTGCAAAAAATGTAGTTCAGGGATATTGAGGTTTAAAGCTTTTTTCATTACAAATTCTTATACAGACTTACATTTCTGCATCTTTTATGCACTACAATTGCCCTGGCCCATAGTCTGTGTCTTCTTCAGTGTCACAACAGCCCAGTGCTTGCCTCCTCCTTTGTTTCTTGCTTTTTTTGTCATTTGCTGAGCACCTAACTCTACTTCATGTACACGAAGCTCATCCAGTTCCTGCAGACCTTTAGCTGTGTTCTGTCCAAATCTTACCCCTAACTTCTTCTTCCATAGTTCCCACCATTAAAAGTTATCACAGTATCAGACACTGCAAACTTTAGAGTCATAAGGCCAACAAATACATTTTTAGGCACATTGCACCACACAACATTAATTAAGGACTGATACACATTCTGGGTCTTCCCATGTAAACACTTCTTTACTAGTTCAGGATTTCCCAAATCTGTGTAAATAGGTTTAATTGCCTCAATTACTGCCAAAGGAAGAGAATGTTTATGTGTAAATTTATGCAGGGTGCCAGAAAATTCAGCTTGCCTATATTTACACCAAGTGTTTGGTGGAGGTGGACACAAAGCATGACATGGCTTTTCATGGGTGATGAAAGAAAGTGCTCCACACAGC
Source organism: Schistocerca americana (assembly GCF_021461395.2). Lineage (NCBI taxonomy): Eukaryota > Metazoa > Arthropoda > Insecta > Orthoptera > Acrididae > Schistocerca > Schistocerca americana. The sequence continues at coordinate 114,945,210 of NC_060126.1, read as the reverse complement.
TCTTTTCATCTCACGTTCCTTGAAGTTATTTTTGTGCTTAGTCATTTCATTTATGTGTAAAAAACAATAGAAGTTAGCTTACTACAAAAATAGCTGATAATCACACTACATTCAATGATAACTAGTATCAGAAACAAAGGACTGATTTGTTTATTCGTAATGCCAACTTCTGAGACATAGCAGTAGACACAAAACAAAGCAATTCACAGCCTTCTAGACTGCGTAGTTCCCAAGATATGAGTGCTCAACTGTGGCAATATAAGCGTAGCCGTGAAATTTGACAGTCACACATCAACATTAAAAATATTATTTGAAGGTCTCACAATTGTCTGATTTTAATGTATTATATACCAAAATGTTCAGGAAAATCCAAAGTACATTATGGAATAGGAGACAGAAAATGTCAAATTTCAACAAATTTCATGTACCATGTCCCCTTAACATGTTTGTGTGGGCAATGAAGTAATATTTTGAAAGTGCTGTAGTACATCAACAGAAAATCTAAGACGGAATACATTTTTCACATTGTGACACACGCAAAACTTGCCACCCTGTACACTGGTTCCTATCGTCCCATGAGCAGAGCTGCCAGGCCCAGTTCCAGTATATTTTTCCACCCTAGTGGAACTGCATTTGCACCATCCACACCCCGCCCCAGCTCTCCCCTGTCCTCCCCTGCCCTTCCACTTCCTTCAGTCATTAGTTGCCTTTCCTTGGACTCATGCTAAGACTTTTAAAACTAAATCCAAACGTAGTGGAAATGTTTTTTTTTCTTTTTTTCTTTTAAAATAAGAACCACATAGACATTCCTTGTAATACCCCAGTTAACTGTGCTCGAATTTCAACTATGGTCTATCTTACCTTGCACAATGTTTTGGAATGTGGTACAAGCATGATATGCCACATTTTACAGCTGATTTAAGACGATATCTAACACGTCAATATGGTCCAAAATGTATAGGCAGAGCACATTCTGTACTTTGGCCTCTAAGGTTGTCTGACCTCAGCCCTCTGGATTATTCTGTGTGAGGCATCTCAAAAGTGAAGAGTAGATCACACCTCTCAATATGGGTGAAGAATTAGAGCAGCAAATTGTATAGTCTTGTTAAGATTGATAAGCTGTGATGGGAGTGTTTGAAAGAATTCATACCTCACTGCAGAGTCAAGTGAATCATTGTCTCAAAATATGAGCATGGTGCATGCACCGCCTGGTTTAACAGATATGAGTGTAAAGGAAATTGTAACATGTAGTGTGCTGAAATATTTACTGTTGAAGTAGGCTTGCAAGAAATTCGGACCCCATTAGATAGGAATTAATTGAAAAATTTACATTTGAAATGCGTATTTACTAACTGGGACAATATCTGATACTAAAGTCCATGGCCGCACACATACTCAACCATCCCACAAATAGTTCATTTACAGACCCTTGTTTACCGGGGCGTTTTTGCTTCTACTGCCATATAGTTTTGCCCACGTTAGTTTTAACATTTATGAGACACCCTGAATACCAGCTTTGCAACCGGGCACTTCTGGTGTCCCTTTCCGTGAAGTGTCCTGAGGGCCCACTTTCGGCCATTGGACATTAAACCGGTCCTGGAACTGGCAGTGGTCTCTTCTGTAGGACATTAATACCAGGTGGTTATAATTAAAGTGCAGCTACTCACAGAGGTCCAGTATGGCCTCTAAACATTGTATGACAGTGAAAGTTGGTAGATATGCTAATGTGTTAATGCAGAACCAGTTTACACTGAAAAAAAAAAATAGTTCCAATTTGGGCCACCAGGTTCAAATCTGGTGCTGTGCAGCATCTCGGCGATATCTTCAGTGCTCATACTGAACAAACTGTGTAAGCAGCAGTTAATAATAAAAACAACATTAGTCTTTTCTCACTGGTTTTACCTTTTCTGCCTACATCCCTTTCCTAATCCACCACACATGGAACCATTTGCATGTGTCTTTCTTTCATTCACAGCACCTGGTTTGCATCTGGTGACGAAATTGGAACTATTTTTTTATTTTTTTTATTTTCCAGTGTAAATTGGTTCTGCATTAAGGCATTATGTTATCTAAAAAGTTTTGCCTACGCTGGAACTCTCAGTGTAGCTGTACTTTAATTACAATGACCTGCTACATGAACTTCATGCGTTGGATGCAGAGACGCTAACAGGCTTACAAATAATTTACTCTTTTCACTGGTCAATTACTAATGTGCATAGAAAATATCCATATGGTTTGTTACATACATATTTTATTAAATAACTGTATGCAGGAGGTCCCAGGAAGAATGGTTAATATTCAGGGATATGATAGAAAGGATCATTCGAGGCAAAATATTCTAGTGAACGTGGGTTCATGTATACCTTATGAGCGATGAACACTTGTTCAGTAGAAGAGAAGTATTTCACAGCAGCACAGATTAACAAGTGCTCATAGCTATTAGAGTATGCACATTAGTTCACATATTTACTGGCAGCTTTTTTCATTTTTTGATCCGTGCTACTGTCTCCCAAAACATGGAAAGCAAAGTGTTTGTAGTATAAGAGACTAGTTTCTCAGATCAAAGATGAAGTGCTCACAGCTCATAAGGTAAGTCAATGTTTACTAGACTTTTTTGCTGAGAATATTGTTGCTGTCATGTTCCTGAATATTGTCCATTCCTCGAGGAACACCCTCTACAGTATTAGAAAGAAGACAGATGGTCAGCGGGTTATGGTTACCTTCAAATAATACATCTACGAGATTTAACAATCAAAAACCCATCAATCTATATCTGCATCTGCATCCATACTCCGCAAGCCACCTGACGGTGTGTGGTGGAGTGTACCTTGAGTACCTCTATCGGTTCTCCTTTCTATTCCAGTCTCATATTGTTCGTGGAAAGAAAGATTGTCAGTATGCCTCTGTGTGGGCTCTAATCTCTGATTTTATCCTCATGGCCTCTTCACAAGATATACGTAGGAGGAAGCAATATACTGCTTGACTCCTCAGTGAAGGTATGTTCTCGAAACTTCAACAAAAGCCTGTACTGAGCTTCTGAGTGTCTCTCTTGCAGTGTCTTCCACTGGAGTTTATCTGTCATCTCCATAATGCTTTCATGATTACTAAATGATCCCGTAACGAAGTGCACTGCTCTCAGTTGGATCTTCTCTATCTCTTGTATCAACCCTATGTGGCACAGATCCCACACTGGTGAGCAGTATTCAAGCAGTGGGCGAACAAGTGTACTGTAAACTACTTCCTTTGTTTTCGGACTGCATTTCCTTAGGATTCTTCCTATGAATCTCAGTCTGGCATCTGCCTTACCGACGACTAATTTTATATGGTCATCCATTTTAAATCACTCCCAATGCCTACTCCCAGACAATTTATGGAATTAACTGCTTCCAGCTGCTGACCTGCTATATTGTAGCTAAATGATAAAGGATCTTTCTTTCTACGTATTTGCAGCACATTACACTTGTCAACACTGAGATTCAATTGCCATTCCCCACACCATGCGTCAATTCATTGCAGATCCTCCCGCATTTCAGTACAATTTGCCATTTCCATCAATTATACAGTATTAGAAGGAAGTCATTTGGTCAGCAGATTATGGTTACCTTCAAATAATACATTTATGAGATTTAACAATCAAAAACCCATTGATTATCTTTGAATGTTCATTTTCATTAACACACAGAGTAGGCCTATTTCAGGTAGGAGACTGTTTTCAATTCTTTTTTGATATGACTCACTTTTCAAACAGTCATTGTCAACCCAATTCAAAATTATTCTCCGTGTCTTTGCAGTAATTTTGAATCAATCTAAATGTACCACTCCCAATTTTGTTTGATGTAAGTGCTGGTAAATGTTGAAAAAAATCCTAATTCACCCTTTGAGTTCCCTGTCTTCCTTCTAAAGTGACAGTCAAACTGTTAATAATTACAAGGCAAAATTCAGTTTTGAATTTTCAGTATGGCCCCAGCCTTTTTGCCATGTCATCATTTGAAGAAATATCTTGAGAACTGTCATGCTTTCTATTTCATTGTCTTTGCCATGAATTCTTCTCACTGTAAGGATGAATGTAAGTGATATCTGTCGTTTGGTTGGCCACGTGGGTTAGCCGAATGGTCTGAGGTGCCTTGCCACAGTTCGCGTGGGTCCCCCCGTCAGACATTTGAGTCCTCCTTCGGGCATGGGTGTGTGTGCTGTCCTTAGCATTAGTTAGTTTAAGTTAGATTAATTAGTGTGTAAGCTGAAGGACCAATGACCTCAACAGTTTGGGCCCATAGGGATTTACCACAAATTGCCAAATTTTTTTTGTTTGGTTTTCAAAATAAGCAAACGTTGGCCTGAGAACTTTGATGTATAAATGGCAACATTTAACTCCTTGAGCCCTAACGCTATGAAAAAAAATGTAATTTTAAAATTTTTCACATAATTAATTTTTCTTATCAAGGTAAGAGTCCAACACAAGAAGAAATTGGTAAATACCAAACAATCAATCGTTATAAGGTGGTGACTGCACAATTTCTGACAGCATTGTTTATTCCAATTTGTAACAAGTCTTTTGCACAAGAAGAAGAACAACAGTTTTTTATTTGATATGGAAGAATTGACTTCAGATTTAAATAAAAATTAAAAACAGTACTGAAAACTGAAAGGAAGTCACAGTTGCCAGAACATTATTTGAGAATTTACTTCCTCAAAAGCTAAAAATGAAAATAAAATGAAATGCTGTCAGAAGTCCTATTTTGTTGAGTCTCACAAACTTGCAAATGGAAAGGAGTGGGCTCTGCTGTTTACAAAATAATGGTTGTCTTTTTTTGATTTCTCTGCAAAGTTATGGGTGTCGAACACCCATCTGTCGTTGTTGAAAAGGCGTTCAAAGATGCGTTTAGTGACTGGAAGAATGGTATTTTTCACTTTAACTTAACTCAACATGAAAAAATTGTACACAAGAAAACAAAATTGTTCTATTAGCTTTGAACAACGAGGTTTTTTCGTGCTCTTGTGATATAGGTAGAAAGAGAAGAACAATATTGCTGAAAAATACTTGTGTCTATCTCAGTGTGACATTTACCTATGTATTGTTATTAATTTAGTTTGATTATTATTTTCAGTTTTACACAGTACCCTTCCCACACAGTTTTTTGCGTTTTTCATTTATCTACATTTGGGTGATATTTATTAAACAACTTGACATCAACAGCAACAACATTTTATTTATAAAAAGGAAATTATCTGGCAGAAAATTAAGTATACCAGTTCCAAATTATTTCAAAAGTAAAGCTAATAAAGAAACATCCTGTATTGCTTGAGGGTAGTACCAACTATTTAAAAAATGGCCTGCACAGACATACTTCCTCCACTAAATTTTACAGTCAATAAAATAAATCTCTTTTTCAGTTTCTGCACTTCATCAATTAATTCACTTTCCTCAAAACATCATAGGAAATGACTGAATCAGTGGTCTATGATTTTCTCACAAAGTGCTTAAGTGAGTAATGAGCATTTAAGTGAATCTTATCAATGTAATTCCCTTTGATAGGACAGCTAGTTTTAAAAACAGATTATGTACCTTTTGAATGGTGTTTCACAATTTCTATCTCCTTTCGTTCACTATTTCCTATTTTGCAAAATTCCTTTTGCCTGTAATTTAATCATCCCAGAACCATTATGCTTTTTTATTACATTAAGGTGACAAAAGTCATGAGATAGAAATATGTGCATACACAGATGGTGGCAGTATCATGTACACAAAGCATAAATTTACAATGCCTTGACAGAGCTGTCATTTGTAGTCAGGTGATTCATGTGAAATGGTTTCTACTTTAATTATGGCCACATGACAGGAATTAACAGACACTGAAAGTGGAATGGTGGTTGGAGCTAGATGCATAGGACATTCCATTTCAGAAATCATTAGAGAATTCCATATTCCTAGATCCACACCATGTCAAGAGTGTACCAAGAATACAAAATGCCAGGTATTACCTCTGACCACAGACAATGCAGTGGCTGACAACCTTCACTTGACAACCAAGAGCAGCGGAGATTATGTAGAGTTGTCAGTGCTAACAGACAAGCAACTTGGTGTAAAAAAATGACAGAAATTGATGTGGACTAATGTAACAACGAAAATAATCAATGATTGATCATATAATGTAAATAGACAGATATAAAGTTACTCACCAATTGGCGGCAGGAAACATACACACATGAGGATTTAATGTTTACAAGCTTTGGGAGCCAGTGGCTCCTTCTTCTGGAAGAAGAGTTGAAGGGGAAGGAAGAGGGATGGAGGAAAAGGTCTGGAGAGGTTTAGGGAAAAGGGGTACAGTTCAGAAAAGTCACCCAGAATGTGGGTCAGGGGAGACTTACTGGATGAAATGAGAGGGAAAGACTTTCCTTCTCATCTCGTCTAATAAGTCTCCCTGATGCAGGCTTCTGGGTGACTTTTCGGAACTGTACTCCTATCCCTAAACCTCTCCAGTCCTTTTCCTTCACCCCTCTTCCTTCCTCTGCAACTCTTTTGCCAGAAGGAGGAGCCACTGGCTCCAAAAACTTGTAAATGTTAAATCATTTTGTATGTGTATCCATTTTTAAGTCAGAACCTTGTGGTGAGCTCAACAACTTTCCCCCACAAACAGATCCACAAAGGCACCTGTATTGCCCCAGATGGTAGCACAATCAATCAGATAGATCATCTGCTGATAGATGAGAGGCACAAGAAGTGTGTGATGGACGTGAGATTGTACAGAGGAGCAGATGCAGACACAGACCACTTCCTAGTCATAGCCAAATTACGGTTACAGCTGTGCTATAAAATGAAAAAGAACAACATGGCCAAGAGATAGTTTGATATAGAGAAGCTTAAGGATCCAGAGATATGCCAGCAGTATAACATTAAAGTGCATAACAAGTCTGAAGAGTTGGCATCAGACAACACTAATGAAATAAGTGTTAACACGCAATGGGAAGGAATAAGGATTTCTGTAACTGAAGCAGCTGAAGAAATTCTAGGAGAGAGAAAGCTAACAACAAAGAAGAAATGGTTCAGTGAGACATGTGAAAAAGCTGTGGAGGCCAGAAAGAGAACAAGGGTGGTGCACATGCTGGACAGACAATGTGCAGTCCAACACGAGCACTGAAGATCGTAAGAAGAGAAACAAATATGATTCTGGGAACAGAAAAAAGAAAGTTCATGAACAATATGATTGATGAAATCGAAAAGAGAAATACAATACCAGACAGGAGGAAAATGTTTCAGATTTTGAAACATGTGAGGAACGGTCACAGAAATGAAGCTTTAATTATTAATAATAAGAATGGAAATATACTAACAGACAAGAAAAAAATTCTGAATACTTGGAGAGAATATTCTGAAGAGCTATTAAATGCTGAAGATCCAGAGAGTGCCTTTCCACATGAGAATAATATAGAGGGCGAAGGAGAAGCCGCAAACATTCAAGTCACTCAACAAGATGTAGAAAGATCAATGAGGAAACTAAATAATAATAAAGCACCTGGAGATGATGGGATAATGGCAGAGATACTGAAGGAGAAACACTTCAGGAAGAGCTATACAATCTCATAAAAGAATAATTGGAAAAGAGGAAATCCCAGAAGAGAGGAAATCAGCCGTCATTATCCCACTGCATAAAAAGAACAGTAATAGGAATTGTAACAACTACAGAGGAATTTCTCTCCTAAGTGTACACTATAAATTTCTATCTTTAATAATACTTGAAAAACTTAAACCATTTGCAAAAGATGTTGTAGGGAGCGCCAGGCAGGCTTCCAGGAAGGACAATCGACCATCAATCAAATTTTCACCATGAGGCAAATCTGGGAAAAGTGCTTGGAATTCAACCATCAGTTTCTGGTGATGTTTGTGGACTTCTTAAAGGCTTATGACAGTATCCACAGATTAAGTATGTACAACATCCTGAGAGAGCTTGGTATACCAATGAAGTTAATAAATATGGTCAAGATGTGCACAGTGGAGACAACAGCCAAAGTCAAACACCAAGGGGAGCTGTCCAAGGAATTCCACATCAGAACGAGTGTGAGACAAGGTGATGTTATTTCACCACTGTTATTTAATCTGGTCCTAGAGAAAGCAATCCGAGAAATGAAAAGAGGAAACAAAGGGGTGAACTAAATAGTAGGACAGATTTATTGGGTTATGCAGACGACATCGCAGTTCTAGTAGAATCAGAGGAAGAGATGGCAGAAACTGTAGAGGACCTAGCACAAAATGCATGTAAGATCGGGTTATGGACAAATGCGGAAAAGGCCGAGGTAATGGAGGTATCAATAATGACATCCCATTACAGGTCAGGATATGGAAATTTACTAAAGTGGAAAATTTTAAATATCTTGGTATGTGGTTCAACAGGCAAAATAATTTAAGGAAATAAACCAACGTATTGTGAATGGGTCTAAAACTTATTTCAGTCTAAAGCAGATAATGTCATCCAAGAATCTGTCAATCAAGACCAAACTTAAAGCATACAATGCCATGATAGTGCCAGTATTGTTGTATGGGACAGAAGCCCTAAGCACAACAAAGAAGGATGACGAAAACTTGTTGGTCTTCGAAAGAAATATTATGAGAAGGATCTTTGTACCCATCCACGGGTGGAGCTCGTGAAGATGTAGAAAAAAAACAAGAATTATATGAGCTGGTGAACCGAACATTGTTCAAAAACTGAAAGTGCGGAGAATAAGCTTGGCAGGCCACATTGCTAGGAGACCAGACACCTCTTGGGAAGACCTGATGGTACCCGTCCAATCGGAAGACCGAGGAAGTGATGAGAGGATGAACTACAGAAAGACCTTTGCCAGGTAGGAGTCCATGACAACTGGGAACAAAGTGCACAAGATCACCATCTATGGAGGAGCATTGTGAGATTGGTGCATGATCTACAGGGTCCTCAATCATCGATTTGATGATGTTGATGACAGCATTGTGAGATTGGTGCATGATCTATAGGGTCCTCAATAAACGATTTGATGTTGATGATGATGATGATGATAAATTATCCATTTACATTAGAAATCGATGTGGGATGTATGATGAACATATCCGTTAGGACAGTGTGGCAAAATTTGGCATTAATGGTCTAGAGCAGCAGATGACTTACATGAGTACCTTTTCTAACAGCAAGGCAGCACCTGCAGCACCTGTCCTGGGCTCATGGCCATATCGGTTGGACCCTAAATGACTGCTCAGATGAGTCTCAATTTCAGTTTGTAAGAGCTGATGGCAGCATTAAAGTGAGGTGCAGGCTTCTTGAAGCCATGGACCCAAATTATCAGCAAGGCACTGTGCAAGCTGGTGGTGCCTCCATAATGATGTCAGCTGAGTTTACTTGGAAGGTACTGGGTCCTCTGGTCCAACTGAAACAATCATTGGCTGGAAATAGTTATATTTAGCTGCTTGGAGACCATTTGCAGCCATTCATGGACTTAATTTTTCCAAGCAATGATGGAATTGTCACCCAACATGAATCCCATTAATCATTTATGGGACATTTTGTGAGGTCAGTTCATTCACAAAATCCTGCACTGGCGACACTCACAATTATGGGTGGCTACAGAGGCAGCTTGGGTTCGTATTTCTGCGGTGGACTTCCACAGACATGTTGAGTCCATGCCACATCGAGTTGATGCACTACACTGGGCAAAAGGAGGTCTGACATGATGTTAGGAGGTATCACATTACTTTTGTCTCCTCAGTGTATTATTATACATACTTCATACTTTCTGTAAAGTACTGAGAACTGCATGCAGGATATCAGAAGCAAAGAGGGCTATGATAAATAATACATATTGTCTACATTTAAAGTACATCTTCAGCCTTATATTTTTATATATTTCTTTTTATTTGCTAGGGGTAAGACTAATATTTTTGTTAATAATTTGCAGCTTTTATTTTTAGAATATAGTTTATTTTTTAACAGTAGTAAAAACATTAATTTTTCTTTACTTGTTCCCTTATGGGAATCTCTGAATTATTTACAGGAAATCATCACAGATGTCACTGTAGAATGTAAGAGACTATCAGAAAAATATTTTAGGAGAATAGGCTTATATACTTGAAATTTAATGAAAAAGGATATAGACCTACCCCAAATTAATCCATAAAAAACCATTTTAAATTGAAATATATGTTGCAGTACATAACAACAATGAGCAGTTTGACATGAAACAGTTAAAATTTAGCAACAATAAAATAAAAGTTTTGAATTATGAATAACATACACTGACTAGGTAACACTAAATGAGACAGCTAAATTTCCTGTATTTTCTTTAGGATCAAATCTGGTTCTTAATATGAGGGTTCCAAAAAACCCATCTGTAAATGTGAAGATATACATTTTTGTGTAATGTTCAGAAATGATGATTTTGATAGATTAAATAGCATACCATTCTGCTCAGTGTACATTACTTCCATTATACTAGACCTTTATAATATGAAGCATTTTCTAACATTAAGAACCATTTATTTGTATTTAACTGTTGGTATCTCAGAATAAAATTGCGTGAATGGAGCACTATTTATTGATTATTTATAAAATCACAGAAGTCATGATTTTGGTTCAGTAATCATTCAACATGGAGAGAAAGTAAACAAAAACATACTTTCAGAAACATTTTGGGAAAACAGTGACCAATTTTCACAGTTGTATGTAGAAAAACAATCTAGATCACACAAATCACTTTTATTGGTCAACAGTTGCAGTGCAAAGGCAGAACATCTTCAGACCATGCCCCAAAGCTGATGTGTGGAGGTGGATTCACAGACCAGCTACTCAATAGCTGACAACTTCTGCAATTCCTGTTCTGTGAAGCTGTCTCCACACATTAACTTTTGAGTACATTCTCAAGATGGTCCACCTTCAGATGGAGAGTAGTCACCAATAAATGTGATTTGTGCAATCTAGACTGTTTTTCTAAGGACAATCAACAAAAACAGCTTCAAAAATCACTGATCCTAGTAGTGGTGAAATTCATTCCATTACTATTTTTTGTGTTGACAAGGAACACTCAAATTCTTCAGGATTTGTGTTTGAGTGAAATAAAGAGAGATAGTGATAGTGGAAAAAAATTTAAGAAAGTATGAAAGAATGTCTACGATTTGTAACATCCCCACAGAAAATACCCTCTACCATGCACCAATTAATCATTGTCAATCAAACCATCCACATTCATTCACTTTGGAAAAGTATCTGATCTGATTTTCTCGTAACATATGCGGTGACAGCTAGACGACACCAAAGTATTTTCTAGCGCGTTTATTCTTTGAAATAACAGAGATGCATATATGCATTCTCCATGGTTGTTAGAGTGGTAACTAGGACAGCTTCTGCAGTAGGGATTGAGGGATTAACGTATTTCTGAGAGATACATATTCTGATTTTCTTCTCGCTAAATCGAGCGAATTAACTTTTGTGCCACTAGCGGTTTGTTTGAATAGAAAGACAGTGTAAACAGAAAATAATTAAGATGTAGATCACCGGAGATCTGGACATATAATAGAGACGTATTTAATACACAATTTCCTTCATAAATAAGGTTTGTGACTTTTTGTTCCGGAGTGAATGAAAGAATGAGTTTTTTTCTGAACCATTTGATGATCACGTTGGCCCTGTAATTAGTGGGGAAGTTTCAGCTGTGTCGAAGAGAGCCTGCAATCACTGAGTCTGTGTTAAATTGTCCAAAAAGGCTTCGTACACATCTGGAATTCGCAATCTTTCGTAAAAGGAACAAATTGTCCACACGATTGATTCTCCCAACTGAATACAGTGTTTAACAGTAATAATAAATGTAAAGATCTCTTACAGCAAGCCAGCCGCTGATTACCAAGACGAAGGACTCCACCAAAGATCCTATTTGGCTGATTTCACATAATGAAATATTATAATAAAAACTGTACATAGATAAAGGAGAGAAAGAGAGAGAGCGAATGAAAATAGAGATAATACTAATAATTCTCCATTAGTCTAACTTTTTGCCTGTCTTATCACGGATCAGCCAAGACACGGGAGGCCCTTACATTACTGTATAGATTTATGTGTGAAGGTGAAAGGGTCTTAAAGGCAACAGATACACGTCTATATAGAAAAGACATTACACAAAGTTAGCGGCTAGCTGCATTCATCATCTATTCATAGAGGAAGAGACGACAACTTATTATCTTGTTAAAGACTGAAACAAAATTCAAGAATAAAATTTTCTCAGTAACAGAAGAGTGTATTCCTTCCCATGGAAAAGTGTGTCCTGCAAAGAAACCATCTACTGAAAGTGATACATTTGATTCCTGAGGGGGCTAAAACAAAACAAAATTATTATTCTGCAGTGATGTATGCATTGTCCAAAATAATAATTCCCAGTAAGCAGACTACAGCTGTACAGTACTACTTGCTGATGGCCTGAGGATATGAGAAATAAGTTTCTTGTGCCATCGCATATGTTCTTTCCATGTAATACAGATTTGGTTAGAAAAGAATAACAATATGTGGACAATGGACTGAATTCATGAAGTTGCACAGAGAAAAGTATGTTACAAAGTTTTTTAAATGAGGGCAAAGAATTTTTAAGATTTTACTAGTTTTGGTTGGTTGGGTGGTTGATTTGGGGGGAAGGGGACCAAACAGCGAGGGCATCAGTCCCATCAGATTAGGGAAGGAAGTCAGCCTTGCCCTTTCAAAGGAACCATCTTGGCACTTGCCTGAAGCAGTTTTTTACTTGTTTTGTAAAAATTTTGATAACATTAAGGCCAGTAGAGTGTAAAATGACATAGTTATAGAAGAAAAATTAGTCTACGAAAAGGGGGAAAATACCCAGTACTGTTTCCAGCAAAATGCCCCTAGGCAGTCAACTCACTAGTCTAAATACAGAGACATTGAGTATCTAATGCAGTTGCCACCTTCAGAAAAATCAAGATCCACTCTGACAAACACATTATTTGAAACAGTGGAAGCACCTTTATGAACTACTCAGAAACTATTGCAGCAGGAAATTTATTTTGAAACACCAATAATGCTTTGGGAATAAGCTCATAAATAAAATCTGCGACCTTAAAACAATATGCTACACCAGCCAATGTTCTGTCCACAAATAAACACCATCACTGATGAGGTATTTTCAACTCCTAGCAAGTTTCAGGATCTCATTCAAAAATCATTTCTGCTACCCTATTATGAGCAACAGCACAAAAGTATTAAGAAGATAATGGACTTAAGTATCAATACAGACTATTCTGATAAACCATAACAGTTCAGAAGGCTTTCGCCATGACCATGTGTTGTGCTATGATATATGTGTGTGTGTGTGTGTGTGTGTGTGTGTGTGTGTGTTTGTGTGTGTGTGTGTGTGTGTGTGCGCGCGCATGTATCTCATATTGGGTCCAAATAAGTTGACGCTGTTGGCTGTGCACCTATGTATGTTACAAGAACAAAGATCAGACTATTCCAACTACCAAAAGAGGTGCCGGTTTACCTGGTAGAATTTTTAGCCATCGAAGCATATTAAGATACAGTATCATGATCCAAGAAGAACATATTATAATAATGGACCCTCTCTGCAGTGCAAACACAATCATCAATTGATAGAAACAAAGCTGCTAAGTGCCATACCAAAAAAGTTCCTTCTATATAAGAACTCTGGTTAAATAGAGCAGTAGTCTCATTTCTATAGTCCAAAGCACATGCCAGAATTATGGGGAATGAGAAGGCTGACTGACTGGCAAGGAACTGTGGTGTAACACATTGTTACACCTCTTCCTCATGATTAGATGATAGGTGCTCATGAAAAACTTTGTGTAAGTAGTTGGCATACAGAGAACTTTCGACTGTGCATGCGCTGGTTTGAAGAATGTACAGAGTTGACATGAGATACATGAGTATGGAATGTTACCAAGGTGCAATGGCACTTGGCCATTTCCATCTGCTGTGAAGGTGTCGCTTATGCTTTGGCATCATGAAAGAAAGAAAAGAATAGGCACTGTGTACAATAATAACACCCAGAAACAGTTGAAAGAAGCTGAAGACAAATGTCATTCTCTTTATTCTGTTCTGTGATTTTGTTTGGAGATGTCGTTCTGACTAATGAGAGATGTGCTCATCCAGTGTTGTAATTTTTGCATAAGAGCAGGAAAATACAGATTTCTTTAAAAAGCAGTAATTTCATTTCGTAGCTTGAATACTACATAGTTCTCATCCTGCCCCTGACCCTCTGCAAACACAGATGAAGTCATGTGGCGAGAGTTGGCAGCATTGCATAGCAGGTCCACTGCAACAAGAGAATTCTGAGTGACCATACAATAAAATAGTTGAGGTAAAACATATCATTGATAGCATCAGGGTGACAGATTATTTGGAAGGTAAGACTTCCTCTGGGCTCAGTACAGCTATATAACGGCATCATTACAAGCCAGAACACAGCAACAAATGGAATACAGGAGAGATATATTCCAGTTGGGAAGCTAATTGCTATAATCACAAACATGTCCGGAAGCAAATGGAACAAGTACTGGCAGAATGAAGATCTACACAAGGGCAAAGGGGTGCAGACAAACTCACCCACATATATTAAAGGTACTACGGTACACTAAAAAGGGGGATACAAAATGTAGAATCACTAGCAAAAAGAGACAAAAGCAGATTTTTAATGACCATTCAATCACAACTCTACCAAAAAATATTCCATTGTGACTGTGCGGTGATGCAAAGCATCAATAACATAAACTTTGACTAGCCTTGTCACAGAAAGGTACGAAAGGAAGTAGTTAGAATCTAACTATAACTTCCCTCAACTATTTTGGTACCCCTGATGGGAATAAACATAAACAATTAAGTTATGTAATTGTGCACATATGTAAGTGTGTGTGTGTGTGTCTGTGTGTGATCCTAGAAACTTATAAAACTTCCTTGGCCATGAAAAGCAGAGGTCCCAAGTTTGAGTCTCAGTCTGGCACTCAGTTTTAATCTGCCAGGATGTGTCATATCAGCACATACTCTGCTGCAGAGTGAAAATTTCATTTTGGACCAAGGAACGTATATTTGGGAGACACATGTTTTCTCATTTTCATTTTATTAGTTGGCTTTATTTCATGTGAGTTCATTGTGTAATGAAATAATAGTACTGGAGCCATGATACAGGGTTTTAAAACTATCGATCCTCATATTTAATGACATTTGTCCACTGGTACTCCTGAACAGTAGCAGCAATGACACATCTATTGCAAATGGGCCATGGGTGTCATGCCAGATGCATAACAGACCCAAAACACCATTGCATTATATGCAGCAATACCACTAGTTGGTTTCTAGGTTGCCGGACACTTGCAGGTGAGCCACCACTGCAGGTGAACCAACCAGATCAATGGCGGGTTAGTTGTCATGCCTACTGGCTGCCACCTTGTTTCAATCTACATAGACAGAAGCAGTATTGACAGAACCAGCATAAATACTCATAATTCCTAGCCAAAATATTCACAATTGGCAGTACATACTACAATGGGAAGTCTACACCAGGTGACAGAGTGACTTGATTTTGCAAGCTACCACCTCCACCACTGACAAGCTGACTGCCGTGGCTAAGTCCGTTCATGAGGACTTGGTGCCTTCCAACTGGTGGGCCACCTTGAGCTTGCTTCAGCTGCAGCTGAATTCTTGCCCTAAATGGCAGCAGTTGGTGTCCAGATTGACGCAACTGATCAAAGTCCTGTACCTATGCAGAAGAGCTGTTGCTGCATGCAGCCACTCAAAGGGCTAGGCTTCGCTGCAGCCACTCACAGAGCTAGGCTTCACTGCTAGATGCTGTCTTTGTTCTGAGTTGTAGAACCGCACCAGACTTGTGTACATGCCACTGTGGGCATTCTGTGTCAGTGGTCCTGCTTTGCACTGATACCAAGATGGCCATTAGCTGGTCACTGCCTCAGCAACTGTTGGCCTCAGTACCATCAATACATGCCCAGGATGCGTAACCACTTTGGGTCAATGCCAAGAGTGTTGTAACTTGAAACTACTTAAAATGGTTGGCTATTGATGCTGTTTACATGTGATAACAGTGGCTATGACCCGACAGTGGCCCACCACCTCCGTTTACTCCTGCCAAGGTGGTGGCTAACTATCCCAGCCCACCATAGTTGCAATCAGAACTTTGGAGCATCACCACTGCTGATGTTTGCATGATGACCTCACTGCTGCAGCTAGCAGTGTCCATGTGGTGAGTGAATTAACTGCATTCTTTCTCCTACTTTCATATACAGTGGAGATGGTTTCTAAGTTCAGGATTCAGAATATGAAGATTATGTTTGTGAACCATTACAACCAGCTGATGTATCACTATTTCATGGCAGCATCAGGGAGCACTATTTGCAGCCAGTGAGGTGTTCATGTTGCAACTTACTAATGCGTAGTGCCTCACATTGTGAGTCTGTACCAGTGGAGTGTTTTAAGTGCCACCATTATGGCCATAGTGTTAGCCAGTGTACTGAATCAAAGTGGTTAATGATTATGCTTAGGGTGTGAGTCGGTATGCTATGGTTATGAGTGAATAAATTATTGGTTTGTGTTGTTATTGGCTGTGTATTGTGAATAAAGGTTCTACACTGGCACGGTTCGGGACACAGGGTGTTTCCCATCTGGAAGTGATTGAGCTGCTGGCTAACTAGATTGCACAGTTGTCAGGAAATAATAAGAGTTGCATAGGTGACTATCAGTTAAGAAGGAAAGGGAGATATTGACCAAGCCGACTAGTCGCCTAACAGATTAGCTCCCACTAATTTAATTACTCCCTTTTCTGGCAAGCCAAAAAGGGTGTGGTGTATTTCTTGCACGACCTGGAAGCAGCAGCAAAGATTGTAGGTTGGGTGGATGGTTGGCTATTGCAAATGGCAACATTGAGGTTGACAGGTGAGAAAATGCCTTTTTTGAGATGTACAGAAGGTTTAAAAAAGGCACAGATTTTTTAAGTTTTAAAACAGGACCTTCAGAATGCTACAAGAAACAAAATAGCAAAAGGTTTCCTGTTAGCAGTTAACTGGAAAACAAAGAAACACAGTGAAGTGATGGAAAGTTTTGCTGATAGAATATGGAGATTTGATGTATTGTGACTAAGTCCACACCAGTGACTTGGTACCTTCCAACGGGTAGCCACCATATAAGGCTTGATTCATCCATAGCTGGTCTACTGCCTTGGAGGACCGCAGTTCATGTCCAGAGCAGAGTACCTGTCCAACTGCCTGTACTTGAGCAGGCACACTATCACAATGCCGTTTCTTGCAGGCACAGATCCCATTGCTAGAGCCTGTTTTCTGCTGAGAATCATGACAGGCTTCATTGTATGCAGATACACCCTGCCTTCAATTGAAGTCAATATCTGGCCAGAATACACGCTACCATGGGCAATCCATTTCAGCAGTTCTACACTACACTGCCATCAGCACATGCCCAAGGGTATGTAACCACTACAGTTAACCACTAAGAGTGTCAGTTGGCTGTTGTAGTTCATATATGTTACTGATTGCCGACATCCTGACAATGAACCAGCGCCACAATCCAATACTGCCGAGGTAGTGGACAACCACCACAGCCCACTACACATTTATGCATGAGAGCTATGAAGGTAACAATAAAATATGAATAATTTCGAAAAGGCTCACACTACCTCCTGAACTTTTGCAGACAAGATGTTTGTGGAGTCTTAAAATCATATTTTGTAAAACATTTTTGCCATTTCAGTTATGCATATAAAACCTCAAGCTTTCTATTATTACAAGCATCATTCTTCATCAGAAGCAACTGATTGCCCCTGATGAAGACTAAGGTGGTAACTATAGAAAGCTTGACATTTTACCAAGAACTTACATGACAAGAAATCTGAGAATGTTTTATACAAGAATGTCTACACAAGAAACTTTGTTCTCATATTTTATAAAGCTTACATCTCTGCTAAATATCAGCATTCAGTTAACACCAATTCCAGTTGGGCTAGGACTTTATTGCACTGAACCACTCAGTTACAGTTAATGTTATTGCAAAAATTCTTATGTATCATCTAAAATCAATGGCTTAGGGAAGCTTTTCTATTAAGAACATTTCAATCACCCATCCTACAGTTCCACGTTTTCTCTCAGAAACTGTCATATTTCTTGCACATGAAACAGTGATCTAAAGATGATGAGGACCTCAATACCACCATTGTCAACTGGTTCAACTTCTAGGTGGAGATATCCTATGCAGTGGGGTTTAAGAGGCTAGTGCTATGTTACGAAAGTGTTTATAAGTGACTGGCCTTTAGAGTGGAAATGTGAAGTAGGTTTGTAGGGAACTCAAATCTCCAGTGAAAACTTTTTCTAAGGAGCATACATAAATCAAGTAGCTCTTGCTTTTTCAGTGTGCCTCATATTATCATGAGGAGTGTTCTTACTGCAACCATTCAACTCCCTCTCCATTGTTACTGCATGTTACTGAAACATAAGCTCATGTTTCAATAGCATATTCATTTAATGACTATTGTTAAATAATTAGACTAAATAAGCAAATGGAAGCATCATTAACTTTTGTAAGTTTTTAAAGTTCAAACTGCTTGTAGCTTGTCAGGCTGGTAAGGAAAACTTTTTCTGGGGTAGCAGGAGGATCTGAAAAACAGAATGAATTATTTTTTTAATATTTAGTAGTAGCAGCTTTCCAAAGTATAGTCTAAGATTTAATTCCATGATAGTACAAAAATTTAATTGCACACATACTGTAGATTTGTGTTTCATTATGTTTCACGCAAAACAAAATAATTACCAATTTTTGTATGTAATTTCATGTTATTCTTGAGTATGACAAATCATTCCACCTCAATTGACTTATGAATATCACAAAGGATGATTTAAGTTACTTACTCATCTCAAACCACTTGCCAGAGTGACCAGAATCTTGTCTAGCTGCCAGTACCGCTTCACGTGTTGCAAATAAAGCACTAATGCTCATGCAGAGGGGTGGTTCACCAGTTGCTGTAAATTATAAGTAAGTCAGTAATATGTTGTTTTTCATTAACAGTAACGTTTTAAACATGAACTAACCTTTTGAACGAAGAACTCCAACAGGATTAGGAGCATTTTTCCTCAGCTCTATTCTGAAGTCAATAGGGATATCTTTGGCTCCAGGAGGTTTGTAATTCTTAGAACAAAATTACACCATTATTAAAAACCAGAAAAAATGTCCTGATGAATGAAAAAAGTGCACTGTTTTACACTTTCAAAGAAAAACTGAGAATCATACAGAACTGTAAGCTGCAACATTCATTTTGCCTGCATTAAACACAAAAATAATTATTTGAGTATTTTAGGAAATATTGTTATGTTAATATAGCTATTATGTGTTATATATGCTGCTGTTATGTGGGCGAAGTGGAAAGAAAGAGACAGAAACTTGAGTGTTTGTATCTCTAAATAAGACCTTTGAAGATTTGTATGGCTTCTTCATTGTATGCATTAAACCAATCTAGAGACAAAATATAACCTGCCTTGTTCCTTCTTGTCTTTAATATCCTTCCCACTACTAGTTTTCACACTTTATATTTGTATAATTTATAAATATATTCTTCTGTCCTTGCAGTCTAATCCAATTTGCTGGTACTCTATGCCCATCCATATCTGAGTTTCTTTAGTTGTGACCCACAACATCCAAAGACACCATTCTTGATGCCAACAAAGCATATTTAAGCATCACTACATACTGATAATGCAGTACAGCTTCGGTGTTTTGCCCTACATCACTGACTGAGAAATGGCCCTTCTGGACATGGAATACCTACTCGACATATTCAGGGCTCTGCAGCAATGCACTTAGCGCTCTCTGCAGAACAAAAATAGAGAAATGGAGTGTCAGTGCAGTGATAGACATTTCCATGCTACCCAAGTAGTTGGACAGTGCTCACAAAACAATGCCCATGCCACTACCACGCCATGCTTGTTCAATCAAATTCTCCAAACCATTCTTTTCTACCTGCTGAACAGCATTCAGACATTCTTTCCGACCCATTACTTTGTGCAGTTGATAATGTGTAACTGATGTCACAGCCTGTCATGGAGCACACACTCATTATTTGTGTGCAGGTACATGTCTATGCTGGTTTCACCTGTGTTTGGACCCCTTTGCATGGAAATGCAATGAGAAAGACTGTCTGCACTGATTGACAGATGCAACTCAAGATGTCCACCTACTACATACACCAGCACAATTACCAACACACAGGCTGTAAACAACGACCACTGTGATGTCATACTGCAGTGATTATGTCACTTACAGAAGTGTCACACAATGATAGTTACATTACTTCCACTGCATGATGGTTGTACTGCCAGAATAAATGAGATGTTTAACCTACAAGATGAGAAACACAGCTATGGAAAACAGTCTAGCTATGCCTGGTTCCTAGCCCAGCCATGGTTCGTCAGGCGTATCTGCAGGAACATGAAATATCATCAGCACAGTCTCTCTATCACGCACACTCCCTCCACACTACTGGGGGGCGTTTGGGAGGGGGAGCAGGGAGCTCTATGGGAAAAACAACATCACTGACCTGTGAGAGAGACTGAGTGGACTGTCTCTGACTGTTTAGTGCATTCTGTGTCCTTGTCATGTCCAGACGTACTGTGTATAATTGTGACAGAAAAACCATTATTACTCTGTATAGGGGTTGTGAATTGAGTATTCTATTCCCATCCATATCTGAGTTCCTTCACATTCATTAGTTTTTCCTCTTGGTCATATTTTAAAATTCCTTCATGAATATCTTGGAGGCATTAGATAAGATTGATGCCACCTGTAATTTGTGCATTCATATGCTTTTACTATTTTTATTATAGTTATTATCCTGAATTTAATGAAATAATCTTACAAATTTGTTAGCAGAAATTAAATTCATTACTAAAATCAAGCTTGCGGGTGATGTTGTTAAATGCTTCCACATTCAGTGAAAGGAAATAAACAACATGTTTCGGTGCTGTGTGATGAATTGATGAATAAAAAGAGAAAATCAAATGTAAATATCAAGAAACACACACAATGGCAGTTATGAAAAATGTGAAATGAGTCCAACTTGAAGATAAAAATTGTTGGCACAAAAAGTAAATTAGTAACACAATTCAGCTAACTCAGCAGTGTAATTATGAAAGGCAATTAATGTGTAATAGAAGTAGGGAGAAGAAGATCATTGCCAAAATAAGAAAACATGGTTATGAAAAATATTCCTACAAATAAAAATATTTGTGTGAAAATCCAGAAGGCTTTCACAAAATTATTTGTGTGGAGTGCACGTCTTTATGGATACAAAAGCTGGACACTGGAGAAATAAGACATGCAAAAGCAACATTTATATGGCAGAAAATGAGCAGAATAAGTTGAGTGGAAAGAAAAACAAAGGAAAAAGTCCTGCAGGGATCACATGATGAACGAAACCTAATAAAATAAACACATACCAGAAAAATGAAATTTATTGGATAGATCTTTACAGAGAACTCCTTTCACTGTTAACAGCCTTCTCTAAAATTCTAGAAAAATTAATGCACAACAAAACTACTGAACACCTCATAATGAACAGACTTACCAACAAGAGCCAGTTTGGCTTTCAAAGGGGATGTTCACCTGATGATGCAGTGTATGCAGTTACAAATGAAGTACTTGAATGTCTAAATCAAAAAATGATAGGAATTGGTGTTTTCTGTGACTTATCAAAGCCATTTGACTGTGTAGATTACCACATTCTCATGCAAAAAGCCAAACTACTCGGAATAAGGGGTGTCGCAGGTAACTGGCTGCAATCTTATCTTCAGGAAAGAAAACACAAAGTAATTTTAAACAGCTCAGATGAGTCAAGGGATACTTCCGCTCAGTCTGAATGGACTTCCATTAGTTGTGGTGTGCCTCAAGGCTCAATTCTGGGGCCACTGTTGTTTTTGAAGTTTATAAATGATTTACCATTGTGTGCAAGCCTGCCTTGCAAATTTACTCTTTTTGCTGATGATGCCACCATCTTCATGAGTGGAAAATCAGATGCTGATTTTGAGGAGTCAGTTAACAACATACTCTCTGAAGTGATTACCTGGTTCAGAGTTAATGGTCTCTCTCTAAACTCAAGTAAGACAAATTTTATCCAGTTCCATACAAAAAAAAAAGTGAGAGAAATAAATGTAACATGTGGAAATCAACCAGTAGAAAGAATGGATGTGTCTAAATTTCTTGGAGTACATATTGATAGCAAAATGAACTGGTCCTTCCATATACAACAGACCCTAAAAAAATTGAGCTCGGCTATGTATGCTATCAGAATGATGTCTTCCATTGGAGATTTAACCACTATGAAGTCCGCATACTATGGGTATTTTCATTCCATTATGTGTTACGGAATTATCTTCTGGGGAAATTTAGCTTTGGCAAAGAAAATTTTTGTAGCCCAGAAAAGGGCTATTAGAATTATGTGCAGAGTACGCCCTAGGACATCATGCCGTAACCTTTTCCAAAAGCTGCAAATAATGACCAGTGTATCCCAGTACATATATTTGCTGATGTGTTTTGTAATTTTTTATATATTTAATGAAGACTGTTTTGTATCTTTTTGTATGTTTTTGTTGTTTTGTATGTTTGACTCGTTCCACATCTCATGTGACGTGCTCACAATACGAGATCTATGGAACATGAAATAAATAAATACAAAGACAATGGATGAGGCAAAAAGAAAAGAGGCTGCCCAAGAAGTATTTATTTTGAGGATATGAAAAGCATAATAAGATCAAAACAGAAGCAAATGGCAGATCAAAACATTGCTTCAACAAGGTTTAGCCTTTATGAAATGAATGGGATGAATGAATGGATGCAAGATCTGTTCATGTTTTCAAATTTCCTCTACTGCAGAAGCTTTGTGTTTGACTCTGACAGCACCTATGAGTCAGTTTAATGAGGAATTCTTGAGTAGTCCAAATGTTAGCACATTGTCCTTCAGAGGCAAGAGTGTTGTTTCAAATTCTAGTACCAGATGTACAAGTATGAAATGTGAAATTTTTTGTCTTAAAACAGGTTCCATTTGGAAGAATGATAAATAGCACTTTATTCAAAGTATGCTCTATCATCTGTTGTACACTTTTCCCACCTTTTGGGTAATTTGTGAATACCACACCAGTAAAATTTTTCCCCTTTTGCTGTGAACCATTCATTGAATCATTTACCCACATCTTCAAACGAACCAAAGTGCTGTTCAGCAAGTGTGTAACCCATTGACGCAAACAAATGGCAATAGGAAGGAGACAAGTCTAGTGAGCAAGTTGTGTGGGTTAGAACTTCCCAGCCAAGTGCTCCCAATGTGTCATGAATTGGTTTTGCCATATGTGAAAGAGCATGGTTGTGAAGATAACTGAATTTTTGTTGCCTCTTTCAGTATTGTGGCCTTTTTGCAAGCAGCAAATGGTTGAAATTGTGCAATTGTTGTTGGTAATATTTAGTATTAACCATTTCCCCAGATTTTAACAGCTCATAATAGAACACACCACTCTAGTCCTAGCAAACACAGAGCATTGTCTTTCTGCCAAAGCAATTCGGTCCCACCGTCAATGTGGATGGTGTGCCTTGTCCATACATGATTTTTGTGCTTGGGATTCTCAAAATAAATCCACTTTTCATCCCTTGTAACTATATGATGCAAAAATGACTTCCTTTTGTACCGAGCAACCAAAATCTCATACGCATTTTTGCACTTTTCGATTTACCCGTCATTCAACTCATCTATCAGTATTCTGAATCTTTCCCATCTCTCATAGCCAATTGGAAACATCTTGTTGACTGATGTCCCATTGCTTGGTGACTTGTTTTTGTGTTTGTGTATCATCTTTATTCAACAATGCTTCCAATTCCACATCTTCATATTTTTTTGGTGGTTTTCCACATTTCGTGTCTGCAACATCAAAGTCAATATTTTGAAATGCTAAAACCATCATTCACATGTATCCCATGATGGAACATATTCACCATAAGCTTCTTGAAGTAGCTGGTATGTTTCAGCAGCGGTTTTCTTCAAATGAAAACAAAAAAATTAATGCTGCCACCAAATGCTCTTTGTTTCGTATAAATTTTAACATTTTGAACACAACACTATGCACACACTTTTCCAGTTTATCACTCATGTACGTCTGACATTTGTTGATGGTACAACAAGGTGTCACAGTGTCACATCATTATAGTGCATTGGTGTGACAACTATTGAGTCAAATGTAGATTTCTTGTATACCTGGTAAAGCATCCAGATTTACTTCATACCACATTACATATTTCACAAAAGACTAGAACAGTTTCATATCAGTAGTTACATGGGGCTCTAATGAACCTAAAATTCTCACTATATTCATTCCACCAGCATGCTGTTGTAGAGTTTTAGCAGAGTTTGTGAACAATGGTAAAAAGTGTTTACCAAGATACGGCTCTGAGTCACATTGTAAGTAGGTTTAGTTAGCGTAAGTCACTACTGCAATCTATTTTTATATCTGAACCAAATATACACTCCTGGAAATTGAAATAAGAACACCGTGAATTCTTTGTCCCAGGAAGGGGAAACTTTATTGACACATTCCTGGGGTCAGATACATCACATGATCACACTGACAGAACCACAGGCACATAGACGCAGGCAACAGAGCATGCACAATGTCGGCACTAGTACAGTGTATATCCACCTTTCGCAGCAATGCAGGCTGCTATTCTCCCATGGAGACGATCGTAGAGATGCTGGATGTAGTCCTGTGGAACGGCTTGCCATGCCATTTCCACCTGGCGCCTCAGTTGGACCAGCGTTCGTGCTGGACGTGCAGACCGCGTGAGACGACGCTTCATCCAGTCCCAAACATGCTCAATGGGGGACAGATCCGGAGATCTTGCTGGCCAGGGTAGTTGACTTACACCTTCTAGAGCACGTTGGGTGGCACGGGATACATGTGGACGTGCATTGTCCTGTTGGAACAGCAAGTTCCCTTGCCGGTCTAGGAATGGTAGAACGATGGGTTCGATGACGGTTTGGATGTACCGTGCACTATTCAGTGTCCCCTCGACGATCACCAGTGGTGTACGGCCAGTGTAGGAGATCGCTCCCCACACCATGATGCCGGGTGTTGACCCTGTGTGCCTCGGTCGTATGCAGCCCTGATTGTAGCACTCACCTGCACAGCGCCAAACACGCATACGACCATCATTGGCACCAAGGCAGAAGCGACTCTCATCGCTGAAGACGACACGTCTCCATTCGTCCCTCCATTCACGCCTGTCGCGACACCACTGGAGGCGGGCTGCACGATGTTGGGGCGTGAGCGGAAGACGGCCTAACGGTGTGCGGGACCGTAGCCCAGCTTCATGGAGACGGTTGCGAATGGTCCTCGCCGATACCCCAGGAGCAACAGTGTCCCTAATTTGCTGGGAAGTGGCGGTGCGGTCCCCTACGGCACTGCGTAGGATCCTACGGTCTTGGCGTGCATCCGTGCGTAGCGGCGGTCCGGTCCCAGGTCGACGGGCACGTGCACCTTCCGCCGACCACTGGCGACAACATCGATGTACTGTGGAGACCTCACGCCCCACGTGTTGAGCAATTCGGCGGTACGTCCACCCGGCCTCCCGCATGCCCACTATACGCCCTCGCTCAAAGTCCGTCAACTGCACATACGGTTCACGTCCACGCTGTCGCGGCATGCTACCAGTGTTAAAGACTGCGATGGAGCTCCGTATGCCACGGCAAACTGGCTGACACTGACGGCGGCAGTGCACAAATGCTGCGCAGCTAGCGCCATTCGACGGCCAACACCGCGGTTCCTGGTGTGTCCGCTGTGCTGTGCGTGTGATCATTGCTTGTACAGCCCTCTCACAGTGTCCAGAGCAAGTATGGTGGGTCTGACACACCGGTGTCAATGTGTTCTTTTTTCCATTTACAGGAGTGTATGTTCCACATGCTTGTTGCAAATGTAGATGAGTTATAAAAGATAGTATTTCAAAGTATTTTCTGCAGATACAGAAAACAGTTGATACAATATGGACAATATTTGATAGCTATTGAATAGAGATTAATATTGTTTTTTGCATTATGATAGAAGGAAAGAAAGAAAAAGAAATTTAATTTCTCATTACAACACTGCTTTGCTTTCATAACAGTTCTGTAAATGTGTATCAGTTTTATGATAATAGCATTGTACATTGTGAATTTAAACATACCCAGGTTCTGTTTGTCAATGCCTTTCCAGTTTCATCATCATAAACCATGAATTCCTTTAACCAATAGCCAAGACCCATCACAAAGGCTCCTTCTACTTGGCCTATATCAATCTCTGGGCTCATGCTTTCTCCGGCATCTTCCAGTATATCTACACGTAATATCTGAAACATTTATATCATAGGCTCATACCTTTCAAATTCAATACTATCTGAGAACATGTCTAATCTGATGGGCATCTATGGGAACTTATTTTGCTTTATGTATATGACAGCTGAAAAGTTATCATAGGATGCACCATCACAAAATCTTTATCAATTTTAAAAAATGGGAGATGAGGATGGAACATAACAATATTACAAAAATGATAACTGCTACCCATGATATAGTGGAGATGCTGAGTCACAGATAGGTACAACAAAAAGACTGTCAGAAATTGAGCTTTAGGCCAACAAAGCCTTTGTCAAACGCACACATACACTGTTTGTCAAAACACACACACACACACACACACACACACACACACACACACACACACACACACCTGCACGTGCAAATGCAACTCCCACACTGGGTGGGGATAAGGAGAAGGATGGGGTGGGGCTCCTGACGTGACTGATATTTTATCAGGTGATGTTATTTTCTACCAGCAGCCTTCTATATGATAGACACAACTACAATGCCTCATTATAGGCACCTGTAATGCTGTAAGTCCCTAGTTTGCTGCGAAGAAAAGAGAAATGCACTACATACAAGCCCTTTCTGAGATCAAAGTCCCCCTGAAATCAGTTAAGAGTATAGAGTTGTTTTTTTCTTCACTGAATGCATGTGTCATCTTCTTGCTGCTACTTAGAGATTCCCGTAGGAGGTCAGATGTATTTGTGCATTTGTACTGAAGAAAATGGATCCATTGCCCAGCCAGGCTTATCAATTATTTGAATGTGCAGTGTCTCTTCCTTCAACAGAAGAGACTCCACACAGATCCAGCAGCTGTGAAACACTATATGTAAATTGAAGGGGGTTCACAGCTATCAGCTGCTGTGGGACATTTTTGAGGTATCAACGGCAATGAGTAAAAATGTGCACTGGACCTGTATTCAAACATGGGAACTCCTGCTTACTAGGAGGTGCAGTAACCACTGTGAACTGGAGTATAATGGACAGGGACTGCGGATAGGTGGTGCTCGATGGGAGTGCCGATCAGCCATGAGGTGCACTGAGATAGTCTGTGCAGTTGCGATAATGTTGTGTCCCAGATGGCACAGTGGTTACCACACCTGTCTAGTAAGCAGGAGATCCCAGGTTCGAATCCTGCTCCAGTTCACATTTTTGCTCATTGCCACTGATTCCATAAAAATATACTGCAGCAGCTTATATCAGTGATCCCCCTTCATTATGAATTGAGTTGCCAAACTCGTCAGTCTCAAGAAACAAATGCATTATTTTGCCTGACTAAAGCAATCCAGAAAGAGCTTGCATCAACAGACTTCACCAAAGTCACAGAATATCATGATTGTATAAATGGTTTAATTCCACAAAAGAAGAAATGGATGTCTTCTAAGAAAATGGTACCTTGAAATTGATACAACTACCTAAAGATAAACTTGTTATCAGTAATCAAAGATTACTTCTTGTAAAATATAAACTTGATGGATTGATTGATACCATGCTTACACAACTGTTTGTGGTATGTTTCAATGTCCAGGACTTGAATATGGTGAAACTTTTAGTCAGGTTCTTTGTTATGACACTATTCGTAATTTAATAACAACTGCATGTGAAGAAAACTTGAAACTTCATCAGTTCAACATTATAACTACATTTTAGTATTGGGACTTGGACACAGAAATATATACACTGAAATGCCAAAGAAACTGGTAAAGGCATGCATATTCAAATACAGAGATATGTAAACAGGCAGAATACAGTGCTGCAGTAGTCAATGCCTATATATGACTGCAAGTGTCTGGCCCAGTTGTCAGATCACTTCTTACTGCTGCTGCAATGCCAGGTTATCAAGATTTAAGTGAGATTGAACGTAGTGTTACAGATGGTGCATGAGCGATGGGGCACAGCATCTCTTGTTTCAAATTGTATCGAGCAGATAGACTTGTACGGGTGTAGAGACAACCGCATGAATCCATGGACCCTGCATGTCAGCAGGGGACTGTTAAAGATGGTGGAGGCTCTGTAAAGGTGTGAGGTGTGTAAAGTTAGAGTGATATGGGACCTTTGATAGTCTACAGTCAATACAACTCTGACAGGTGATACATATGTAAGCATCCTGTCTGATCACCTGCGTCCATTCGTATCCATTGTGTATTCCGATGGATTTTGTCAATTCCAGCAGGACAATGCGACACCCCACATGTCCAGAATTGCTACAGAGTGGCTCCAGGAACACTCTTCTAAGTTCAAACACTTCCAGTAGGCACGAAACTCCCCAGACATGAACATTATTGAGTATATCTGGGATGCCTCGCAACGTGTTGTTTGGAAGAGATCTCCATACCCATCCCCTTGTACTATTATGGATTTATAGACAGCCCTGCTGGATTCATGGTGTCAATTCCCTCCTGCACTGCTTCAGAGATTATTCGACTCCATGCCACATTGTGTTGCAGCGCTTTTGCGAGCTTGCGGGGGCCCTGTATGACATTAGGCAGGTGTACCAGTTTCTTTGGCACTTCAGTGTATATGTCAGCCAGGTTTCAATGATGTGTCAGATCATGTTCATCAATTAAAGAAATAATTCTATGAACTTAAACCATCACCTCATTGCTGGAATAATGTTTGATCTACATTCATAAAAAAGTATTTATTTGTTCACGTTTCTTTCGACAGAGCAGAACATAAAAATTACTGATTGCTATTTATACCGATATCGTCTCACTGCAGGATGATCTCAGAATGCAGTGAATTTGCTTCTACATTTCTTAAGCCAGAATTCAAAATCTGGGCTCTTTAGTCTCATTTTTAGGCATGAAAATAGAACAAAGAGTTTGGCTTGTGTATGAGTATTTCACAGCAAGCGTACACAGAGAAGCTTCTACATCATGCTAACATGGCTGATTGAAAACCATTAAATTCTCCATGAGATAATGCACAATTTGACAATGAGTCCAGCAACACTCTCAATAGCAGCATTCCTTTCTGTTCATCCGTGGGATCATTAATGCATCTGTCACGTTCTTCCCATCCAGATCTTGCTTGTGCTGTTTCGAAAGATGCTTGATGGCTAAATCCACATCTTTTGTCTGGAATGCTGTAAACACATTTTCAGATATCTTTATGGTACTCAATATTTTTGAAATCTGAGGGTATTTTGAGTGTCTCATATACCTTGCTTACAAGGTGGATTTGTATTGTCATAGGATATTGCGGTACCTAAGTTGTTCAGAAGTACAGTGCAATGTTCATTTGGTCATGCACTTGCACAAGTATGTGGTTGATGACATATGGAAATTGGGATCTGGCCAAGTGTTGTGTTCAGACAGTTTAACCATAAGATGACCCCTTCTGATAAGCAGGAAATCTGGGTATGAGTCCCAGTCCTACACAAATTTTCATTGTCATCATTCCATCATACAGCTAATGGTTGTCCACATTCGCAGCTGCAAATACATTTCATGTACTGTCATCATGGCTGTCCATCCCTAGGATTTCAATAATTCTGAAGAAATTTTATCTACTCTAGGTACCTTGTTTTAAGTGAGGGCTTTTAGTGCTTTATCTGTTTCTTCTCACAGAACCAAATATCCCATCTAATGTACATCCACTTCTTGCTTCCTTTCCATAATAGTATCCTCAACTTTATTTCCTTTGTGTAACACTTCTACATTTACCTTTCACTTTTCAGCCTTTTCCTCTTTGCTTATCTTATATCTATTCTTTGCTCATCTTCTATTGTATTCCTTGCCCTTTTTTCCATCAGTTGCTCCCTAATGCTTCCTTTGAAATTTTGACACACTTCAGTTGTTGTAACTTACCCAGGTTCATCACCTTAATTTCCTAAAATTCTGCAATGTCTTCAGTTTTAATCTCCAGTTCATAACTAATAAATTATGGTCAGAGTACAAATCTGCTGCTAGAAATATTTTATAGGTTAAAATCTCACTTCTGAATCTGAAATCTCCCAATATCTCCAGGTCTCTTTCACATACACAACCTTCAAGCGTATCTCATTACACATTCTTTCAATCTTTTCATCTTCTGTGGATCCAGTAGGCATATAAACTGGTCTTATGTAGTGAGCATTTACTTCATATTTATCTTGGCTGGAGTAACACATGCATTATGCTATTCACAGCATTAACTCATATTCCATTTTTTTAAATGCATTACTACTGTTGAGTTGGCATAAGTTGATTTCTGACAGTAGCAGTGGGCTGGGTGCAGCAGCTTCACGGGGCTATCTCAATGAATAACGAAGCATGATTTTGTAAACACCTCTGTGGCAATGCCTCACTATTGCCAAAGCTCTGTAGATGGCTACTGTTTTTGCCAATAGTCATTAGGAGTTTGCATTTGAAAGCTGATAATAGCACTATGAAGTGTCAGGGATCTACTTGTACCATTTCACATATAGACTCCACACTTGCTTACCCCCTATTTGATTTTTTGTTTATTACCCTGCACTCACCTGACGGAAGTAATTTTCTGTGTACCACTATATTTCACTAACAATCACTGTACCTAACTTCACATACATATTTCCCTTTTTATATTTTCTAACTGACCTAAAGGCTCTAATATTCTGTTGCTCTGACCTTTAGAATGTCAGTTTTGTTTTTCCTGATGGCACCATCTTCTTGAGTAGTCATTGCTTGATCCAAATGAATGACATTTCTACCTCCAGAATACTTTACCCATGAGAATATCATCAACATTAAACCGTGCTGTAGAGCTACAGTAGAGACATTTCAGGAAGAAGAAGAACAACAACAACAAAAACAACAACAACATGTAGAACTACACATCCTCAAGAACTGTAACAGCTGTGGCTGTTCAAACTTTCAGCCATTCATAATACTGATATATGAATGCCATGTTGAGATAGGTTGCTAGGGAAGATCAGCCTGGCATCCCAATAGTTTTCCCTGCCACTACTGAAAAGGCAGTTCTCCCTTTTCAGGAACCATATGTTAGTTGGGCCTCTTCACAAATACCCTACTGAAGTGGTTGCACCTACAGTATGGCTGTCTGTATTGTTGAGGCAAACAAGTCACCTCATCAAGGCAAGACCAACAGTCCACGAGAAAGAATATAGCTATGCTCTTGAAACTTGGAAAGTTCTAGAAAGTAAATTTTGCAAGATATTTATACCAAACTGGCTGTTTTTATGTTGATAAGTTAAAAACTGATTTCATTTTTTTCTCTTAGACAAAAGTTTAAGCATTAAGTACAAACAAATTATTTAAACATGGAGATTGCCTTATTCAAATACTATTTTTTATGATCATAAGCTTTCTTTTGATTATGCGAAATTAAACTGAAATACTGTATCAGTTAACTTCATTAAATTTAGTAATTTTCTGATATTAAATTATAATATTTTATTTTGCTGCATATTGTTATACTGACCTGCTGTTGTCCTGTTAGTACATCAACTTCCACTTCAGCTACAGTTACTCCATAAATGTAGTACTGCTTTAGGGCATCTGTGATCCCAGCATACCTGACATACAGATTTCTTTAATATATTATCACAATTATGATACAAAAATGTCATGTCATGAAACAAATTTATCAATTTAGAATAAACAAAAGCAAAAGCAAACAGCATGATTCTTTATATGGCAAATGAAAGGGAAGATTTGAGTAACTGATAAAGTTTTTGGACTAAACAAAACACTGCATTCACAATTGGGAGTCAAAGAAACACATAAGTTCAGGAAGAGAGGGGGTAAATGGTTTTTTCCAGGTACTATCCTGCTGTGACCTCCTCAAATCAGGATCTTGGTTGACTTTTCAACTTAATTCTTAATGTACCAGTTTCCAGAAAACCTTTCAATTGTACGCTGAACTTTAATTTTAGTGTATTACTCTCTATCTAGTTCTGGGTTGCTTTCTGCAACACACTGTTCCCTGCAAGCCACATAATTTTTTTTTTTTTTTTTTTTTTTTCAACATTCATTTCCGTAAAGTGCAAGAAAATTAGTAATGTACATGAATGATGTAGCCTTGACACATACATACATCATAAATGTTGAACAGAGATCAACATTTGCTGAATATGCTGCAGCAATAAGCTCCTGCCAAGAAGGGTCTTTTAGCTTTGCTTTGATAGGAGCCAAACGGTTTGAAAGTTCTTCACAAGCACGCAGTGTAGCCTGAAAATAAAGGTTTTACAATATTTTGATTTAGTAGATGAAAAAAAAAAGATCAGATTGCTCAAGCATTTCATAGCTGTGTTCACTTACAAATGCACATGCTTCACTTGCAATGCTTCCACCTGTGACTACATTGTTAGGGGCTGTCAGAACATTACTTGGCTTTACACTCACAAACTCTAGTGGCACTCCAAGTGCATAGGCACAAACCTGAGCAACCTAAAAAAAGAAATGTATTATGTATTAAAACATGGAAAGAGATGATCTGCTGCTACTTGATGTTAATAGCAAATCTTCCAGAAAAGATAATGTTTCATTTGTGCTAGTTCTCCACTGTGTCATCTATATCTACATTGTATGTTGTGTCGTAAAATAATCTAATATCATTAGATAATGTATTCATTAATTGATCTTTCACACATTGACTATTGTGTCACCTTCAGATTGACTTTTCCAATTTTTAAGAGAAGCTATCAAAATTTTTTTGCCACCAGAGAGAGAATACTACAATGGAAAATCCAGAATGGAACCTAACATTATTGTGAAAAGAATAGTTGCTGGTCACCACATAGCAGAGATGCTGAGTTGCAGACAGGCACAATAAAAAGACTTTCAGAAAGTGAGCTTTTGGCCAACTATGCCTTCGTCAGAAATAGACAACATACACACACACTCTCATGCAAATGCAACTCATAGACACATGACCACCGTCTCTGGCTATTGAAGCTAGACACACAGTTGCTGGCTTCAGTAGCCAGAAACAGTGGTCATGTGTGTATGAGTTGCATTTGCATGAGTGTGTGTGTGTGTGTATGTTATCTATTTCCAATGAAGACCTAGTTGACCAAAATCTCACTTTCTTACAGTCTATTTGCTTTGCCTGTTTGCAACTCATCATCTCTGCTATATGGTGAGTAGAAACTTTAGTTTTCATAATATTGTTACAATCCCATAGAAGCTGATATATTTAGTAAAATGATATATTTATTTTTATTATTCATAAGTAATTGAAATCTATTGGACTTCTGTTCTATGAGGTGTGATCAAAAACTAATGGGAATTATTGTTTTTCTTAAAGAATCCTTATTTATTCATCAACATCAACTTTCTCCCTTTCAGAGTAACCCCCTTGATATAATACACTTGAGACAGGACTTTTTCCAATCTTGGAAGCACTTCTGGAACTCATTTTTCATTAAACTGTTTAGCTATTTCAGTGATGCTGTTTTTATCTCATCAATAGTGGCAAAATGACATCCTTTCATAGTTCTCTTCTGTCTCAGGAATAGAAAGAAGTTGCAAGCGATCACATTCAGCAAATATGTTGGCTGAAGCAACATAATAGTTTTGTTTCCTGCCAAAAAATCATGGACAGGCATTAAGGTATGATTGGGAGCATTATAATGACGCAGTTTCAATGAGTGATTTTGTTACAATTCGGGTAGTTTTTTTTTTGGATTGCTTCGCACAGATCACACATTACTTCCAGGTAGTATTCCTTTTTGACTATGTGGCCATCAGGCAGGAACTTGTGATGCAATAACCCATTGTAATCGAAGAAAACAAAGAGCACAACCTTCACATGTGATCAGAATTGCCGAATTCTTTTCAGTCTTTGTTCTCTTGGATCTTCAGGCAGTTTCCATTGGGACGACTGGACCTTGTTTGGACAACTGGACTTGATTTTGCCATATATTCATGTACCCATATTTTATCACCTGTTATAACATTCTTTAGAAGTTCTGGATCGTTGTCGACGTAATTCATAAATTCCTGAGCAATGTCTATGCAATGTCATTTCTGATCGAAATTCAATTATTTCAGAACAAACTTTGCTGCTACACATTTCAAGTCCAAAACAACCAAACAAATTCCATGACATGAACCAAAGGATATGCCAATATCATCAGCAATTTCTCTTATGGTGATTCAGTGATTTTCCAGAACAATTTTCTTTACTTCTTCCACTTGTCACCTGCAAATGATGTGCTAGGGTGTCCAGGGGGGTTGACATCTTCAACATTTTCTTGACCTTCTCTGAAACGTTTATACCACTCATGAAGTCTTCTCGTATTCATAGTTCTAGATCTAACAAAAGCCAAAGTCAACACTTTGAATGAAGTGCTGCCATTTATTCCATTTTTCAAGCAAAATCTAATACAAATTCTTTCATCCATCTTTTATGAAAGTAAAAATTTGCAGAATACTCAGAAGCTCATATGACCTTTTTGACTGTCCACAACAAAATAAATATTCAAAACAGATAAAAAGGTTAACATACATCAGAAACATGTGTGCCAACAAGATAAAACAAATTGAAAATTTAATTGTATAAAGCTTGATAGTTAAAAAAAAAATTCTGGTTACTGTTTGATCACACCTCATATACTACTCAGTGTTCTACTCTGTACAGTACTGATTACAAACTAAAAGTAAGTTTGAGTAATAGCCATTTCCACTTTCATAAGCCAGTATTTTCCTTGTGTCTCTAAAGTAAAGGAATCACAGAGCAGCTGTTCAATTTTTGGTTGCCTGCTGTCAATTTTGAAAGAGTATAACAAACAATTCTTATACAGAACTATATTTTGTGAGAGTATAATATTTATTCACATTATATCAAGTTCGTTTTGTGAGAGAGTAATACTTATTCATACAGTATCTCATCAACACTTCTGCATGTGTGACAGTGTAGTTAGATTATTGATATGAGAGTAGGAATTACATACAGCAAAAGTCTGAAATTTGTGAGCTGTTCTGAACCCACCACATTGTGTTAATTTGCTGTCTCTGTGTGGCACATAGCACAACTAGGAGATCACTAACCATTACTAACATCAGTAAAACTTCTTTCTTTCTATAAAAAGTGGAGCTTCTATAGACATCATATAATATACTATAATGTCCCAGACAGCTTCTCCTGTATGACCTAATGTAAGACTATTTGTAAATGGATAACTATCAGCTATGTATCAAATACATCTGTTTCTCATCAAACACTTATTTTTAATATGTGGATTCTACAAAACAGAGATTAGTTAGTAACATATAATTCCTGGTCATGCACATGGGCTCATCCTCTTGGCTATTGAGTGCCACAACTGGTTCATGGTATTTGGTAGAAGTGGGCTTTGTCCAGCCTGAATACTAATTTGCTTAAGAAGTTTGAGGTCAAACTCTCTTATGCTGCCTACAGGATTAGGAACTTTTTGCCTGAAGGCAGATGTTTTCAAGCACTTGTAGAAAATAAACTTGTGAAGAACTAGTTTAACAAAGCTTCTACATCACGCTTTGCAGAGGGAATGCTATTAGGCAGAACAAGAAATGGTCAGTGAAAACACTTGGATTAAGTCCTTGGGACTGACTATCTGGAACATTAAACATTTTTGTGGAGCTGCGAGGGCACCGTGAAATGAAGAAGTCAGCTAGCAACATTCATATGTGTTTGAGGCAAAATGTTGCCCTCTGGGATGTAGGATTTATTTTAAAGTTTCTAGCATTTTGGAAATCAGGAGTTTGTAATCCTTCTTGATCAACAACCTTTTTAAATACAGAGAGCCTACAAGAATTTGAAAATGCATTCCTGTGTAGGGGTGTGGAGTTCTGCTCAGGCAGTTTCCCAGTTTGTAGGAGAGTGTTACAGTCTGATGATGTTGCACATGTTTAGTAGAATTGAGCCTCCTACAGAGTGCCAAAGCCATTAGTTGGCTGCAAGCTTGTGTTTAAAGAATGTAATGGACTTGGACAGGTACCATTGAGGCAAATAAGTTTCATTTGTTTCTATGTAAATTTGAACTGTTTTGTTTTGGTGTGATTTTTAACCTGCTGACTTTGACTAGTATCCTGTTTTCCATTTTTTGGAGATTATCTGCAGAAGCTGCAAGGCTCCATAAGGATTCTATGTATGAACTGTTAATAGGGTACATTTTGCCACCAGTGATCAAATCTTAGAAGTAGTTATATAGCTACAGGTCTTCAATCATTGGCTTTGGAGTGGTGATAAGTTTAATTCTGTCTCACAGAACAAAAATAGTCTAGACTGATTACCTTAGTATTTATTCCTTGTCCACATTCAATTCCTCCATGTGACACTGAGATTGTTCCATCGTGATGATAAACTGACACTATTGCATTAAAATTACCAAAATACTGAAATCCATATCTCATAGGGACAACTGAAATCCCTCTTTTTCTCCAGCGGTTATTCTGCAATTGAAACACAAATGCAGTACACTGTGCCATTAATTAAAGCATATGTTCCTCATTATAGTTGTAAACATGTACCAAATTTACATTTCATTAAAAATATATACTACTGGCCATTAAAATTGCTACACTAATAAGAAATGCAGATGATAAACAGGTATTCATTGGACAAATATATTATACTAGACCTGACATGTGATTACATTTTCACACAATTTGGGTGCATAGATCCTGAGAAATCAGAACCCAGAACAACCACCTCTGGCCGTAATAACGGCCTTGATACGCATGGGCATTGAGTCGAACAGAGCTTGGATGGCGTGTACAGGTACAGCTGCCCATGCAGCTTCCACACGATACCACAGTTCATCAAGAGTAGTGACTGGCGTATTGTGACAAGCCAGTTGCTCGGCCACCATTGACCAGACGTTTTCAATTGGTCAGAGATCTGGAGAATATTCTGGCCAGGGCATGAGCCGAACATTTTCTGTATCCAGAAAGGCTCGTACAGGGCCTGCAACATGCGGTCTTGCAATATCCTGCTGAAATTTATGGTTTTGCAGGGAGCAAATGAAGGGTAGAGTCACGGGTCATAACACATCTGAAATGTAATGTCCACTGTTCAAAGTGCTGTCAATGCAAACAAGAGGTGACTGAGACGTGTAACCAATGGCCCCCATACCATCACACCGGGTGATACGCCAGTATGGCGATGACGAATATATGCTTTCGATGTGCCTTCACCACAATGTCACCAAACACAGATGCGACCATCATGATGTTGTAAACAGAACCTGGATTAATCAGAAAAAATGACGTTTTGCCATTCGTGCACCCAGGTTCATTGTTGACTACACCATCGCAGGTGCTCCTGTGTGTGATGCAGCGTCAAGAGTAAACGCAGCCATGGTCTCTGAGCTGATAGTCCATGCTGCTGCAAACATCATCGAACTGTTCGTGCATATGGTTGTTGTCTTGCAAACGTCCCCATCTGTTGACTCAGGGATCAAGACATGGCTGCACGATCCGTTACAGCCATGTGGATAAGATGCTGTCATCTGAACTGCTAGTGATACAAGGCCACTGGGATCCAGCACGGCATTATGTATTACCTTCCTGAACCCACCAATTCCATATTCTGCATATAGTCATTGGATCTCGACCAATGCGAGCAGCAATGTCGCGATATGACAAACCGCAATCGCAATACGCTACAATCTACCCTTTATCAAACTCGGAAATGTGATGGTACACATTTCTCCTCCTTACACAAGGCATCACAACAATGTTTCACCAGGCAATGCCAGTCAACTGCTGTTTGTGTATGAGAAATCGGTTGGAAACTTTCCTCATGTGAGCACGTTGTAGGTGTTGCCACCGGTGCCAACCTTGTGTGAATGCTCTGAAAAGCTAATCATTTGCATATCACAGCATCTTCTTCCTGTCGGTTAAATTTTGCATCTGTGGCACATAATCTTTGTGGTGTGGCAATTTTAATGGCCAGTAGTGTAGATTAAATATCTAATTGGAAATATACTGTTAATAATACGTGATCACACAAACAAAATAGTAAAAAATCTTTATTTCTTCAACACAGTGCCTTTATTCTTATAATGTCAAGAAGGAGGCTGAAACAAGATGCAACAAAAAGAAAGAACACAATAAACTTTTGCAAAAAATAAAAAGGCAAAATACCATCAGTTAAGGTGGAAGCAATGAGGAAGTGTTAAAAGCAGAGAAAAACAACATTCACACTTTGTGTCAGTTTTTTGTCATAGACATCAGTTGTATATGAGATCAATAGCAATATTTGTTAGATTTTTACAACAATACATTGTGTGCATGTGGGTGCTTATTGAAATGTTACAGTGAATGTACACTGGAATCAGCATAGATTAGCATTGTATCATACCCAATTACAGAGTATACTCTGTAAAAAAGCAGCATGTGTCTTTGTGATTACTTAGCTTTTCAGGTGGTTTGGCAAAACATTATATCTACAATTATTTCATAACTTTTCAGATGGAGGCACACCTTCCAGAATGCACTAATGTTTTACAATCCATATACCCTCACCATACAGTAAATTGTTTTCCTACTTTTTACTTGCTACCCAACTTTTACCAGTTTGTATTCTGGACTTTTGCTTTTTGATCTCCTTCCACTTTATATTCACGTATTGTTTAAGTACTGTTCTTCTTTCATTGTTTCCCACTTAACCTTTTAGAACTGTGATCCCTTCTTATAGTAAATCCTTTTATTAGTTCATTAAGCAGAGACAGAAAAGCCACAAAAATGGCCATTTAGTGTGACTAACTGAATACTGTACAGTCAGCTGAGACTGTTGTAAAATATTGTGATAGTGACCATGAGTGTGTGATCCACATGACAAAGGATGGGAGAAATTCTAGCTTTTTTTAAGTCATCAGACTTCTGACTGGTTTGATGTGACCTGCTATGAATTTCTCTCCTGTGCCAACCACTTTGTCTCAGAGTAGCATTTACAACTTAAATCCTCAATTATCTGCTGGATGTATTCCAATCTCTGTCTTTCTCTACAGTTTTTGCCCTTTATAGCTCCCTCTGGTACCATGGAAGTCAGTCCCTGATGTTTTAACAGATGTCCTATCATCCTATCAATTCTCCTTGACAGTGTTTTCCACATGTTCCTTTCCTCACCAATTTTCTGCAGGCTCTCCTCTTTCGTTACCTTATCAGTACACCTAATTTTCTACATTCATCTGTAGCATCACCTCTCATGTGCTTTGATTCTCTCCTGTTCCAGTTTTTCCACAGTCCATGTTTCCCTACCATATAATGTTGTATTCCAAACATATATTCTCAGAAATTTCTTCCTCAAATTAAGGCCTATGTTTGATACTAGTACACTTCTCTTGGCCATGAATTCCCTTTTTGTCCATGCTAGTCTATTTTTGATGCCCTCTGTACTCCATCTGTGATGGTTATTTTGTGCCTAGGCAGCAGGATTACTTAATTTCATCTACTTCATGACCTTCAATCCTGATGTTAAGTTTCTCACTGTTTTCATTTCTTCTACTTCTCATTACTTCCATCTTTCTTTGATTTACTCTCAAATCCATATTATGTACTCATTAGACTGTCCATTCCATTCAGCAGATCATGTATTTCTTCTTCACTTTCATTTAAGATAGCAATGTCATTAACAAACAATACCATTGATACCCTTTCACCTTGAATTTTAGTTCCCCTGCTGAGTCTTTCTTTTATTTCCCTCATTGCTTCTTTGATGTACAGATTGAAGAGTAGGTGACAAAGACTACATCCCTGTCTTACATCCTTTTTAATCCAAGCATTTCGTTCTTGGTCATCCAATCTTATTATTCCCTCTTGGTTATTGTGCATACTGTTCATTACCCATCTCTCCCTATAGCTACCCCTATTTTGCTCAGTATTTTGAAAATCTTGCACCATTTTACATTGTAAAATGCTTTTTCTAGGTTGACAAATACTATGAGCATGTCTTAATTTTTCTTTAGTCTTGCTTCCATTATCAATCGCAACATCAGAATTTCCTCACTGGTGCCTTTACACTTCCTAAAGCCAAACTGATCATCATCCAACACATCTTCAATTTTACTTTCCATTCTTATTTATGTTAATCTTGTCAGCAACTTGGATACATGAGCTGTTAAGCTGATTGTGCAATAATTCTCACACTTCTCAGCTCTTGGCAACTTCAGAAATGTGTGGATGATATTTTTCATAAGTCAGACAGTATATTGTCAGACTCATACCTTCTACACACCAACGTGAATAGTCATTTTGCTGCCACTTCCCCCAATGATCTTAGAAATTATGATGGAATGTTGTCGATCCCTTTTGCCTTATTTGATCTTAAGTCCTCCAAAGTTCTCTTAAATTCTGATTCTAATAGTGGATCCCCTATCTCTTCTAAGTTGACACCTGTTTCTTCTTCTATCGCATCAGACAAATCTTCTCCCTTGTAGAGTCCTTTAATGTACTCTTTTCACCTTTCTCCTCTGCATTTAACAAAAGAATGCCAGTTCACTCTTAATGCTACCACCCTTGCTTTCAGTTGGACAAAAGGTTAATTTGACTTTTGTATATGCTGAGTCAGCCTTTCCGACTGTCATTTCTTTTTCAATTTCTTCATATTTTTCATGCAGCCATTTCATCTTAGCTTTCTTGCATTTCCTATTTATTTCATTCCTCAGCAACGTGTATTTCCATATTTCTGAATTTCCCTGAACACCTTTGTATTTCCTTCTTTCAGTGATCAGCTGAAATATTTCTTGTGTTACCCACGGTTTCTTTGCAGTTACCTTCTTTGTACCTATGTGTTTCTTTCCACCTTCTGTGAATGCCCTTTTTAGAGATGTCCATTCCTCTTCAACTGTACTTCGTACTGCACTATTCTTTATTGCTGTATTTACAGCTTTAGAGAACTTCAAGTATATCTCATCATTCCTTAGTACTTCCATATCCCACTTCTTTGCATGTTGATTCTTCCTGACTAATTTCTTAAGCTTTAGCCCACTCTTCATCACTACTACATTGTGATCTGAGTCTACATAAGCTTCTGGGTATGCCTTACAATCCAGAAGCTGATTTTAGAATCTCTGTCTGACCATGATGTAATCTAACTGAAATCGTTCCATATCACCCGGCCTTTTCCAAATATGCCTCCGCCTCTTGTGATTCTTGAACAGAGTATTTGCAACTATTAGCTGAAATTTATAACAGTACTCAATTAGGCTTTTTGCTCTCTGATTCCTTGTCCCAAGCCCATATTTCCCTGTAATCTTATCTTCTACTCCTTCCTCTACAACTGCTTTCCAGGCCCCCAGCACTATTAGATTTTCATCTCCCTTTGTGTATTGTGTTACCCTTTCAATATCCTCATATACTTTCTCTCTCTCTTCATCTTCAGCTTGCGACATTGCCATGTTGCCGGTGTTCATTTGCTGTCGATTCCGATAAGAATAATTCTATCACTGAACTGCTCACAGTAACACACTCTCTGCCCTACCTTCCTATTCATAATGAATCCTACTTATGTTATACCATTTTCTGCTGCTGTTGATATTACCCTATACTTGTCCGACCAGAAATCCTTGTCTTCTTTCGATTTCACTTCACTGACCTCTACTAGATTTAGATTGAGCCTATGCATTTCCCTTTTCATATTTTCTATCTTTGCTACAACATTCAAGCTTCTGATGTTCTGCATCCCTACTCGTAGAACACTATCCTTAATTATGCAATCTGTTTCTCACTGTCACCTCTCTCCATATCAATCCCCTCCCACCTCCTCTCTCTTTCCATCTCCTCCTCTATACATCTCCTCCCCCCCCCCCCTCCAGGCACACCCTTCTACATGTATAACACCTGCAAAAGATGTCAATAAAGCATCCTGATACAACTCCCACAACACACTATATGCAAAGCCTAAGAAATCTGTTTTTCCCCATGAACTGTAGGCTTCTACATGAAGCAGGCTGATAAAGCAGGCCAATTCTATTCCAACACAACATGTGTGTTGCACTGTGCAG
This sequence comes from Schistocerca americana, assembly GCF_021461395.2. Lineage (NCBI taxonomy): Eukaryota > Metazoa > Arthropoda > Insecta > Orthoptera > Acrididae > Schistocerca > Schistocerca americana. The sequence goes on along the minus strand of NC_060126.1, from coordinate 114,902,891 downwards.
CCAACATGCCAGGGACTGGAAGACTGTTTCTTGTCCCTGAGCCGGCCGTGGGTGTCTTGCGGTTCTAGGCGCGCAGTCTGGAACCGCGCGACTGCTACGGTCGCAGGTTCGAATCCTGCCTCGGGCATGGATGTGTGTGATGTCCTTAGGTTAGTTAGGTTTAAGTAGTTCTAAGTTCTAGGGGACTGATGACCTCAGATGTTAAGTCCCATAGTGCTCAGAGCCATTTGAACCATCTTGTCCCTGATATGAAGGCTGCCCTGCAGAGCAAGTAGACAAGGCAGGTTGACAGAATTCCTACACAACACACCTGTTGTGCAGGGCAGCCTGCATAGCAGGAGCTTAAAAAACATGCATGTCTGTATCTCAGTGAGTATTAGAAATAGAGCCCTATAAGCCCCCCTGTGTTAGCCATCTTGAGGCAAGGAGACTGTGTGTCAGATTTGGCCCACTTCAGTCCAGGGCCTGCAAGGAGTTCTTACACATACATACATATGCTCAGCTTTAAAAATATATACTAGTCTTTTCCCTGCATGCTCACACACATGTTTGACCCATATACTACACTTTTCTCCTCCCCCACTCTTGGTCCATCTCCACCTCCCCCACTCTGCCTATCTCCTCCTCTTGTCTATGTTCTCTCTACCCAGTTTCTCTGCCAATATCCTCCTTGCCCTGTGTTTCACTCCTCCTCAGTCCTCTCTCTGACCCATCTCCTCCTTTCCCCCCTGGCTGCAAATCTCCTCCTGCCCCATCTCTCTCTGTCAATTTCCACCTCCTCCTTCTCTCTCTCTGCATCTTGTCATTTCCCACTCCCTGTCCATCTACTCCTCTCACCTCTCACTTTCTGTCCAGCTCCTGCTTCCATGCCTCCCTCTGTCCATTTCCATGTCTAGCCCTCCTCTCCCTATCCTCCTTCTCCTGTTCCCATATCCTCCCTACTCACCATATTAATCCCTTCTTTCATCTTTCTATCGATCTTTTCCTTCACCTCTACCTGCCAATCTTCCCCTTCTACTCCTCTCTGTGTCCCTCTCCTGTGTCCTTCTTAATGGTCTATCCCTCCTTCTACCCTCTCTTTCCCAGCCACTGCCCCCCCCCCCCCCACCCATCACATCTATCCATTTCTACCCCCCTCTCTGTCCATCCCCTCCTCTATCTATCTCAAGCATCACACATATAGCCTCTGCAAAACTGGCCAATAAAGCAGGCCTATACTACAGTGACAACATGCCTGTTGTGCCAGGCAGCCAACACATCAGGGGCCCCTAATGTGTAGGCAGCTCTGCACAGCAGGCCGATAAGAGCAGCCAATACTATGGCCACACACTAAGCCTTTCATGCAGAGCAGCCTAAATGGCAGGGGTTGAAAAAACATATCTCTGCTCTTTCACAACTTCTATTGAGGCTTATAAACCCTAAAGTGCTGATACTCATGAGTTTGCTGTTTGTGTGTCATATTTGGCTGAAATTGATCCTTGATCCTAGGGTTTGGGAAGACATGACATAGACACTCACATATATATGCCTTTTCTGCATGGATTTGCCCACCTACATATTATCACACATATCGTGTGCACATCTCTTGGTCTATCTCCTCATGCCGCCTTCTCTGCCTATCACTCTCCTCATCTCCCTATCTGACCCTCTCCTCTTACCACCTCTCAGACCAAACCCTCCTCGCTCTCCTCTCTCTGTCCATTTTCTCCACCACTTCTCTCCCTGTTCATCACCTCCTACCCTTCTACTTCCCCTCTCTCAACCTGTCCACCTGCTTAGCTCAGTGGTTATGTGCTTGCCTACCATTCAGCAGCCCTGAGTTCGATTCCTGGCTGTGTTAGAGATTTTCTCTGCTTATGGACTGGGTATTGTGTTGTCCTCATCATCATTCATCATGACTGACATGGAAGTCACCCAGTGTGGCATCACTTGAAATAAAACTTGGAGCCCAGCAGTCGAATTTCCCTGGATGGGACCTCCTGGTCAACAATGCCACATGATCATTCCACTTCATTTTTTTTTTTTTTTTTTTTTTTTTTTTTTGCCCAACCAATCTACTCCTGGTCCTCTCTCTCCCTATCCAGCTCCTAACCCCAACCCTCCTCTCTTCATCTACTACTCTACCCATCTCATCCTTCCCCCAGGCTTGCTCATTCACATGTGCAATCCCTGCAAAAGAGGTCATTAAAGCAAGCCTCTCACACAGCATGGCTTGTATCCCAAGGGTATGGAAGGCCTTTTTTCCATCATGTGTAGGTTGCCATGCAAAGCAGGTTGATAACTTTCCCACACAACACATCTGTTGTGCAGTGGAGCCTGTATGGCAGGGGCTTAGAAAAAAAAACTTGTTTGTCTTTAACTCCCATAAATATTAGAGATAGAGCTTTGCTTGATAGTCTCTACTCTATGACCACAATTTCCTGAATTATATTACTTGTAGTGTTTCAGGATATCTGTAAACATCGCAAAACACCACTGGAAAGCTGTTAACAAGACATGCCTGTGAATAAATTGAATAAGGATGAATGTAGTGGGAAAGGAAAGCTGTGTGTTTTCCTTTCTTGTATGCAGTGAATGTGGAGCACTGGTGGAGCCGGCAAGAAGAGGACCAGTAAAAATGGTATTACAACCACTGGTTGTCTGGAAGTCATTTGTGCCGTGGTGCAGCAAGTGCCTAAATCTGAGAGCCATGGAGTAAATGACACACCAACAAAGGTGTAATGAACAATTGAAGAGTGGTAGTTGTTTTTCTGGTTTTTCTCTCAGGTCCTACAGTATGCATGTATGGATGTTTGTATGTACTCAGGAGAGTGGTGTTACTGTAGAAATTGTTAGTTGTCTTGTGGAAAGTGATAATAAAAATGTTGGGCAAAATATACCCCCGTTTGAGAGAAGTGTGGTTATTTATTTAGTAGCACAATAGAGAGAACTTGCAGAAGAATTCCAGGGATCTTCACTGCAGCTGGATCGACAGCGGGGGGTGGCACGGGAGGACCCAGACTAAAAATAGGATAAAGGTAATACTACTTTCATCTGGTGGTGCATTGGGGTTGGCAAAATATTGCTGTGTTACAGTATATCAGCCATGGAAGCAACTTCCCATTAGTGCTGGACTAAGACCGACCACAAATCTTACCAAATAAACAGCAGCAGGAAAGAAGGAAAGATACATGCCATACTGCAATAATGACTCTTGCCCTTCAACAGTTGAGATAACATTTCCCACATCTTCTGAAGAAGCTGTCCCAGCTGCTCATGTCCCATGCCCACATTGGATTACCTATAACCAGGGAAGGGCCTAACACTGTGATCCTAATTCCTGTCAACCCCTCGTATGTCCCTGACCATGACTTGCTGACTTACTGTGCCTTCTATATACCCAAAAATTTCCTCTATGCTCCATGAATCAGACTGCTCCTAAACGCCCATCCCATAACTTTGTTGTAAACCTTTCTGCCAAAACTATGACTCCTGAAAAAGTGTCAGTACTTTCTAACCTTCTCCCAAAACCTAATTTCACAGGACCTTTTCCCTTCACTTATTCTACACAGTCAAAAATTTCTTTCACCAGAAACCCCACTGACAACAGCCAACCTAAAAGCCATAAATAAACTTGCATAGAACAGTTGCAGCTTTCCTCCAATCCTGACCCTCCTTGCCTTCCACCCATTCATCTCCCAATAATCTTTCAGGAATTCCTCACTTCTAACGTGACTTCATCTACTTTACCTAAATCCCTTCCTGGTGAATCCAGCAAAAGTTCTATAGAACATTCCACTATCTGTAACCTGAGGAACAATCTACGCCTGATCACCCTTGCTGCAGACAAAGGCTCCACCACAGTGGTCATGAAAAGTAGTGAAGATGTGGCTGATATTCTGCGTCAAGTTTCTGACACCTCTGCATACAAACCTTATGACACTTAACACCTGAATCTATCTCCCTTCTCACACCAGCACCCCCACACTCCTCCTTTTACCTACTACCCATACTCCATAAATCCATTTCCACAGGTCTCCCTACTGGCTGTCCCATTGTGGCTGGATACAATACTCCCACTCTGCCTTTGTTGACTAACACCTTCAAACTGTTGTATGTAATTTCCTTTCTTACATTCAAGAAATTGCTCACTTTGCTCACCGCCTCTCCATAATTCCTGCCCCATGACCAGCGGACTCCTTGTTGGTCACTGTGGATGCAACATTCTTATACACCAACATCACCCAAGCCCATGGTCCCACAGCCATGGAAAACTACTCTTCCCAACATACTCTCTTTCGTATTCCACCTATCCAATCATACCCTGACCCACCATTAGTTGACTTTCAAAGACCAACTTTAAAAACAAGTATGTGACACTACCATGAGTACTCACATGGCACCATCCCACGGCAACTTATTTATGGGCCATCTGGGGAAATTCTTCCTATTGAGCCAATACATAAAGCCTCTCGTCTAGTTCAGATTTACTGATATTTTCATGATCTGGACTCATGGCAAGGACAGTTTTTGCTCTATCCTCCGTGGCCTCAACAACTATTCTCAAATCCATTTCACATGGCCTTCCCTGACTCACTGGGCCACCTTCCTAGATTTCAATCACCACCTCTCACATAGCTCCACAAAGATGTCTGTACATATAAAGTGCTCCAACCACCACTTTGACAGCTGTCACTCATTCCATGTCCAGTACTCTCTTCCATAAGCCTAGTCCTCCACGGATGCCACATCTATAATGGAAAGCAGGATTTGTAGAAATCTACCAATAACCTTACCAGAGCATTTACTGGCAAACAATATCCTATCCAGCTCATCCGTAAACAGGTCTCCCATGCTATGTGCTCCTCCAACACCAGTAAACCTGTTAACCAGCCACTGAACAGCACTCCTCTCATAACCTAGTATCACCCTGGCTTTGCAAAACTCAACCCCATCCTCCACCAGGGCTTTGACTACCTCACATTGTGCCCTGATATGAGTGATGTCCTACCTAAAAATCTACCCACAGCCCCCAAAGTAATGTACTGCTGCCCACCCAACCTACAGAATATCTTTGTTCATCTCTATTCTAATCCTACTCCCATTCCAGCACCCAATAGACCATTTTCTTGTAGCTGGTCCACGTGCAAGACCTCTGCAACCACCCAGGATCTACTACTGCAGTCCAGTTTCAGGAACTCCCTACAAAATAAAAGGCAGGGCACATGTGAAAGTAGCTATGTTATATTTTATCAATTCTGAAATTACTGTATAACATTTTATCTGGGTATAACGAGTAATGAACTGCCTACTCACATGAATGGCGACTGCAAAACTGAACTTGCTGCACACCACAATGCAAATGACCTCAATTTCTGTTTAACTACGAAGGCCATTTCAATACTCCATACCAGCTTAAGTTTCTCTGAACTACGCAGGTAGGAACTGTCTCTCCAACATATACTGCACTCTTGCAGTCCCCCTTGGTCAAACTTCCACTGACCTGTTCACACTGCCTCATCTTGTATTCTTCCTCTCTCCTCTGTCAATACCACACTTTTTTGATCCAGATCATACACTACTTCATCCCATCACCCTCCCTCCCCTCGCTCTCCCTACCCCACCCTTCCCTCTCTCTCTGTCCCCCCCCCCCTCGTCACCCCCTTTCCTCTGCCACCGTTTCAATCCCTCTGTCTTCCCCCTCTTCTGATTTTCCCATTTTCCCACTCAGTTCCTCTTCCCAATCCTCCTACACCAAATTTTGTTGTATCCTCTACACTTTTTTCATCTTGTTGTGTAGCTGCAAAGTCATTTGTCTAAATACCTGCCTCTTTCCTGCTACCTCCTCCTTGCAAACTTCCCTACCCCTCCCCATCTCCATCAGTGCACACAACTGCTTTTCAATAACTGTGTATCAAAAAGTAGTCTTGCCATGGCCATGTCTGTGTAGTCGTGTGTGTGAATATGTGTACTATAGCTGGAAAAAGAGCTAGTGTTCAAAAACCAGTGTAATGCTGTTTCTGTTATGTGTTGCTGTGCTCCACACATCGATCCACAACAGGTGAGTGGTTGCCTTTCCCTTAGTTTACATACTGCTCCATACAGGAATTCCTTAAGTTCTATTTTTTAAAATTTCACTGCAATCATTTTTTAGCCATTGTACCAAATGTTTTATGTTCTACATGCTTATTGCTGTTTATTGTGATTTTTCTTTAATTTGTAGAAGAAATTTAGCTAGTATAAGATACATTAATTTTATATAGTAGTTGCTCCTCTGTATTAATGTATTCCTTGACTGTTTCACACTATTAGAGGTTCTTTTTTATGGTCAGATTTACAGAGAGCAATAAGTAAACCATCAGATTAACCACTAACCAAATTTAATGATGAAACATTATTAATTTCCTATAAGATAGAACAATTAATAATTGTTGATGTACCTTGTTAAAGTCTTGAATAGCCAATACCCTATTAGAATAATCTGATTTAGTCTTCCAATATGGGACCATGTCAGCAATTTTTGTATCATCTTTGGGCAGGTTCTTCAACCTCACCTCAATAGCATCTTTTCCAAGTTCTTTTGCAATGTGGTCCATAATGTTTTCAATGAATGCAGTACCTTCAGCAGAACCTACAAAATAGAAAATTCTAGAAATTTTCCTTTTTTACATTTAGGAATGCAATCATATTACAATGGTAACTGTTCATCTATAATTGAATAAGTAAATTACTTAAAAGCTCTTATGGAAAACTTGAAAAAATATAAAACTTCATTCACAAGTGGAGAAATGTTTTATAGTTTGCTCATAATCTATTCTGACCACCCCTTAAATCTTCAAGGTGTAAACTACATTATATATTTTGAACCTGAGTTTTTCGTGTTGATAGTTCACATATACAAATATAATATTTTGGCCCTTAAATAGGATATTAGATGTCACAATCATTTAAAAGCTGATCACAGCTCAGATATCAACATGTAGCTTTTTTAAAGTAGGTACAAGGCTATTCAAAAAGAAAGAACAGATCTAAAACATTTGTGTTGTTGTGGTCTTCAGTCCTGAAACTGGTTTGATGCAGCTCTCCATGCTACTCTATCCTGTGCAAGCTTCTTCATCTCCCAGTACCTACTGCAACCTACATCCTTCTGAATCTGCTTAGTGTATTCATCTCTTGGTCTCCCTCTACGATTTTTACCCTCCACGCTGCCCTCCAATACTAAATTGGTGATCCCTCCTTGCCTCAGAACATGTCCTACCAACCGATCCCTTCTTCTGGCCAAGTTGTGCCACAAACTTCTCTTCTCCCCAATCCTATTCAATACTTCCTCATTAGTTATGTCATCTACCCATCTAATCTTCAGCATTCTTCTGTAGCACCACATTTCGAAAGCTTCTATTCTCTTCTCATCCAAACTATTTATCGTCCATGTTTCACTTCCATACGTGGCTACACTCCATACAAATACTTTCAGAAATGACTTCCTGACACTTAAATCTATAATCGATGTTAACAAATTTCTCTTCTTAAGAAACACTTCCCTTGCCATTGCCAGTCTACATTTTATATCCTCTCTATTTCGACCATTATCAGTTATTTTGCTCCCCAAACAGCAAAACTCCTTTACTACTTTAAGTGTCTCATTTCCTAATCTAATTCCCTCAGCATCACCCGACTTAATTCGACTACATTCCATTATCCTCGTTTTGCTTTTGTTGATGTTCATCTTATATCCTCCTTTCAAGACACTGTCCATTCCATTCAACTGCTCTTCCAAGTCCTTTGCTGTCTCTGACAGAATTACAATGTCATCGGTGAGCCTCAAAGTTTTTATTTCTTCTCCATGGATTTTAATACCTACTTGGAATTTTTTTCTTTTGTTTCCTTTACTGCTTGCTCAATATACAGATTGAATAACATTGGGGAGAGGCTACAACCCTGTCTTACTCCCTTCCCAACCACTGCTTCCCTTTCATGTCCCTCAACTCTTTATAACTGCCATCTGGTCTCAGTACAAATTGTAAATAGCCTTTCGCTCCCTGTATTTTACCCCTGCCACCTTTAGAATTTGAAAGAGAGTATTCCAGTCAACATTGTCAAAAGCTTTCTCTAAGTCTACAAATGCTAGAAACATAGGTTGCCTTTCCTTAATCTTGCTTCTAAGATAAGTCGTAAGGTCAGTATTGCCTCAAGTGCTCCAGTGTTTCTATGGAATCCAAACTGATCTTCCCCGAGGTCGGCTTCTACTAGTTTTTCCATTCGTCTGTAAAGAAGCTGTGGCTTATTAAACTGATTGTTCGGTAATTTTCACATCTGTCAACACCTGCTTTCTTTGGGATTGGAATTACTAAATTCTTCTTGAAGTCTGAGGGTATTTCGCCTTTTTCATACATCTTGCTCACCAGATGGTAGAGTTTTGACAGGACAGGCTCTCCCAGGGCCGTCAGTAATTCCAATGGAATGTTGTCTACTCCGGGGGCCTTGTTCCGACTCAGGTCTTTCAGTGCTCTGTCAAACTCTTCACGCAGTATCATACCTCCCATTTCGTCTTCATCTACATCCTCTTCCATTTCCATAATATTGTCCTCAAGTACATCGCCCTTGTATAGACCCTCTATATACTCCTTCCACCTTTCTGATTTCCCTTCTTTGCTTAGAACTGGGTTTCCATCTGAGCTCTTGATGTTCATACACATGGTTCTCTTATCTCCAAAGGTCTCTTTAATTTTCCTGTAGGCAGTGTCTATCTTACCCCTAGTGAGGCAAGCCTCTACATCCTTAGATTTGTCCTCTAGCCATCCCTGCTTAGCCATTTTGCACTTCCTGTTGATCTCATTTTTGAGACGTTTGTATTCCTTTTTGCCTGCTTCATTTACTGCATTTTTATACTTTCTCCTTTCATCAATTAAATTCAGTATTTCTTCTGTTACCCAAGGATTTCTACTAGCCCTCGTCTTTTTACCTACTTGATCCTCTGCTGCCTTCACTACTTCATCCCTCAAAGCTACCCATTCTTCTTCTACTGTATTTCTTTCCCCCATTCCTGTCAATTGTTCCCTTATGCTCTCCCTGAAACTCTGTACAACCTCTGGTTTAGTCAGTTTATCCAGGTCCCATCTCCTTAAATTCCCACTTTTTTGCACTTTCTTCAGTTTTAATCTACACGTTATAACCAATAGATTGTAGTCAGAGTCCACATCTGCCCCTGGAAATGTCTTACAATTTAAAACCTGGTTCCTAAATCTCTGTCTTACCATTATATAATCTATCTGATACCTTTTAGTATCTCCAGGCTTCTTCCATGTATACAACCTTCTTTCATGATTCTTAAACCAAGTGTTAGCTATGATTATGTTGTGCTCTGTGCAAAATTCTACCAGGCGGCTTCCTCTTTCATTTCTTAGCCCCAATCCATATTCACCTACTACGTTTCCTTCTCTCCCTTTTCCTACACTCAAATTCCAGTCACCCATGACTATTAAATTTTCGTCTCCCTTCACTATCTGGATAATTTCCTTTATTTCATCATACATTTCTTCAATTTCTTCGTCATCTGCAGAGCTAGTTGGCATATAAACTTGTACTACTGTAGTAGGTGTGGGCTTCGTATCTATCTTGGCCATAACAATGCGTTCACTGTGCTGTTTGTAGTAGCTACCCGCATTCCTATTTTCCTATTCATTATTAAACCTACTCCTGCATTACCCCTATTTGATTTTGTGTTTATAGCCCTGTAGTCACTTGACCAGAAGTCTTGTTCCTCCTGCCACCAAACTTCACTAATTCCCACTATATCTAACTTTAACCTATCCATTTCCCTTTTTAAATTTTCTAACCTACCTGCCCAATTAAGGGATCTGACATTCCATGCTCCGATCCATAGAACGCCAGTTTTCTTTCTCCTGATAACGACATCCTCTTGAGTAGTCCCCGCCCGGAGACCTGAATGGGGGACTATTTTACCTCCGGAATATTTTACCCAAGAGGACGCCATTATCATTTAATCATACAGTAAAGCTGCATGCCCCCAGGAAAAATTACGGCTGTAGTTTCCCCTTGCTTTCAGCCGTTCGCAGTACCAGCACAGCAAGGCCGTTTTGGTTACTGTTACAAGGCCACATCAGTCAATCATACAGACTGTTGCCCCTGGAACTACTGAAAAGGCTGCTGCCCCTCTTCAGGAACCACATGTTTGTCTGGCCTCGCAACAGATACCCCTCCGTTGTGGTTGTACCTACGGTACGGCTATCTGTATTGCTGAGGCACTCAAGCCTCCCCACCAACAGCAAGGTCCATGGTTCATGGGGGGCTAAAACATTTATTGCTGCCAAACTACAAAAGATAGAAATGTAATTCCAACATTCCCGGAAAGAGAAAAGTTGAAATTTTTATGCAGTAAGTGGGAGCATCATGTGTTACCTGACAAATATTAAAACTGTGACTCATTTCCTGCCACAAACAGAGCAGCTGGTCTCTTGTTATCAGATTCACAGCTTCAGCATCACAACGTTGCAGCCTTTCAGGAGTGTCAGGCATGGGGGGATAAAAATGCGGTCCTTTACATAACCCCTCAGATAAAAACTACAAGGGGAGAAGTCAGGGGACCTGGGAGGCCACCAGCAATGAAGTTCATCTTCTGCTCTCACTCTTCCAATCCATAATCCAGGAATGGTGTCATTCAGGTAATGTCAGACACGCTTTAGGAAATTCTCTAAGCAGGTTCGACATTACCTGGGTGGTTTATAGTATTGTTGTAAGATGGCCTGCACCTACGAAAATTTCAGTTTCCACACTGTCTGTGTAGCTCAATGGCTCTCAAAGTTCATAGATGTGATTTCATTCCTCATTTGCATCTCAATTATTTTCTTTTGCCACTCAACAGATTTGCTTTTTGTTTCCAGTCATAAAAGTAAGAAATACTTTATTTTAGCGTTTGTTTTTCTTTTGGTTTAACCATGTCTGCTTTATTTATGATGATTTATAAGCAAAAGAAAAGTCTTTTTCTGTCTTATTTATCACTGAAGGAAATGAAATGAATCCAGGTTAACTGATAATGAGGAAAATGTATTAACCAACCTGGAGCTCTACACCATGTGTTGTTTGGTAAATCTGTGAAGACAGCACTAGCTGTCACTTTCCATGTACTTTTGTCATAGCAGTTCTCTAGATGGCCAAGGGCAAAAAGACCAGGAGCATCATTGGCTGAAGCCCCACAGTTATGGTACATGTTTGCTTCCATGTATGTTATGGTTCCATCATCCTCCACTCCAACCTAAAAAGAAATGCAGATTTGAATTAATCAATTGCTGAAATTCAATTTTAACAAATATAAAACAAAACACAACCCTTGATCATCACCGGAAGTAGTGTGTGTTCTTTTAAAAATAATTATTTATGTAGCACCACACAAAGGAAAATACTGTGAATGCAAACGCGCAAACACACACATATATATATATATATATATATATATATATATATGAGAGATGATGTGACTTACCAAACAAAAGTGCTGGCAGGTCGATAGACACACAAACAAACACAAACATACACACAAAATTCAAGGTTTCGCAACCCACGGTTGCTTCATCAGGAAAGAGGGAAGGAGAGGGAAAGACGAAAGGATGTGGGTATTAAGGGAGAGGGTAAGGAGTCATTCCAATCCCGGGAGCGGAAAGACTTACCTTAGGGAGAAAAAAGGACAGGTATACACTCGCACACACACCCATATCCAACCGCACATACTTTTCTCCCTAGGGTAAGTCTTTCCGCTCCCGGGATTGGAATGACTCCTTACCCTCTCCCTTAAAACCCACATCCTTTCGTCTTTCCCTCTCCTTCCCTCTTTCCTGATTTTTCCCACGTGGAATGTTTCCCTCTATATATATATATATATATATATATATATATATATATATATATATATATATATATAAAAACACACCACACACACATTTAACTGTGTCAGTTACAACAACATATTACGCCTTCCAGAGTGATGACATTGAGGTATTTCTTTGGAAAGTGCACAGAAGGTCCAGAACATGCAGCACATTTTGCGTTGGCTGATGACACTCTGGAGTTTTGGTGACTGGAGCTCACTGTTTACTTGAATCTGACTTGAATCTGATATGGATGGTCAGGGATCCATGTTCTTCAGCAGAAAGGCTGGCTTGGCTCTGTTGATAGAATGGTCTTCTGGCCAGTGGTGTTCCAATAACAAAATGTTGATCAGACCATGAATGTATCAGATTTGGTCAACAATAGATAGGCTGTAGAGATTTTTTCAGAGTATCATGTCCTATGTACCTACATGAAGAGGTCATGAGTTCAGGATGGATGAAGGCAAATGTTGAACATTTGTTGGTTTAAATGATACCATCTTCTGTGCAATTTGAAAATGATAGCTTGGATGCCACACTCCACTGGTGTTGGATGGAAAAATCAATTGGAAGTCTACTTGCTGTGCCTTAAGTCATTTCATTTCTGCAGTGGTACGATTACATTCTGGAATCACATAAGCACGGAGACCCATTACAATTGTTGGCAGATCAACCTAGTCATCTGAAAGTCAGGCTCTTAATGCTGCCTTGATGTTGCAATGCCATCATTCAACTTTGCTGTCTGCTGCTGGATAGTAAGCAGTGGTTTTGATGCAGTGTATACCTAGGGACCTTGTGAAGTGAGGGAACAATTGATACTCAAACTGCCATCACATGTCAGTGGTGAAGCTATATAGTACTCCAAAATATATGATTCATGATAATAAGGGAGTGCTGGCAACACTTACTGCAGAGATGTCCTTTAGTGGATCTGTCTCTGGCAGACATGTAAACCTCTCAATCTTCATTAAGAGAGGCCTTGAGAGCAACACCTATATGCGTGTGTGAGAGAAGGGACTGTCAACTTCATTGAAATCCCACAAGTACAGGCTGTATGATTTGAAATTGTTGCTTGTTGACAGCAAACCCATGTTTTTGCCCAGAGCTTTACACATTATTTCAATGAAGGCCAAATGAAACATTATTGAATCAAGCCCACTGTACCTTTGATGCCACTGAGAGCCAAGTCATTTAATTCCAAATGTGCTGCCAATAACTCATGATCGTAAGGCTATAGTTATGTTGCATGTCAGCAAGATACCTGAAGAGAAATGCAAGTGTTTCAGGTGTTCCATCTCAACACTCGTGTATGGAAGCACCTGCTGCAGCAGGAACAGACACAACACAGAAGTCTAGCAGCACTGTGAGGTTTCAGGGAGTGCATTTCATTGGCACGGACCAAATATGGGACACCAGGAATCTGACATTACCATGATACACTCCTGGAAATTGAAATAAGAACACCGTGAATTCATTGTCCCAGGAAGGGGAAACTTTATTGACACATTCCTGGGGTCAGATACATCACATGATCACACTGACAGAACCACAGGCACATAGACACAGGCAACAGAGCATGCACAATGTCGGCACTAGTACAGTGTATATCCACCTTTCGCAGCAATGCAGGCTGCTATTCTCCCATGGAGACGATCGTAGAGATGCTGGATGTAGTCCTGTGGAACGGCTTGCCATGCCATTTCCGCCTGGCGCCTCAGTTGGACCAGCGTTTGTGCTGGACGTGCAGACCGCGTGAGACGACGCTTCATCCAGTCCCAAACATGCTCAATGGGGGACAGGTCCAGAGATCTTGCTGGCCAGGGTAGTTGACTTACACCTTCTAGAGCACGTTGGGTGGCACGGGATACATGCGGACGTGCATTGTCCTGTTGGAACAGCAAGTTCCCTTGCCGGTCTAGGAATGGTAGAACGATGGGTTCGATGACGGTTTGGATGTACCGTGCACTATTCAGTGCCCCCTCGACGATCACCAGTGGTGTACGGCCAGTGTAGGAGATCGCTCCCCACACCATGATGCCGGGTGTTGGCCCTGTGTGCCTCAGTCGTATGCAGTCCTGATTGTGGCGCTCACCTGCACGGCGCCAAACACACATACGACCATCATTGGCACCAAGGCAGAAGCGACTCTCATCGCTGAAGACGACACGTCTCCATTCGTCCCTCCATTCACGCCTGTCGCGACACCACTGGAGGCGGGCTGCACGATGTTGGGGCGTGAGCGGAAGATGACCTAACGGTGTGCGGGACCGTAGCCCAGCTTCATGGAGACGGTTGCGAATGGTCCTCGCCGATACCCCAGGAGCAACAGTGTCCCTAATTTGCTGGGAAGTGGCGGTGCAGTCCCCTACGGCACTGCGTAGGATCCTACGGTCTTGGCGTGCATCCGTGCATCGCTGCGGTCCGGTCCCAGGTCGACAGGCACGTGCACCTTCCGCCGACCACTGGCGACAACATCGATGTACTGTGGAGACCTCACGCCCCACGTGTTGAGCAATTCGGCGGTACGTCCACCCGGCCTCCCGCATGCCCACTATACACCCTCGCTCAAAGTCCGTCAACTGCACATACGGTTCACGTCCACACTGTCGCGGCATGCTACCAGTGTTAAAGACTGCGGTGGAGCTCCGTATGCCACGGCAAACTGGCTGACACTGACGGTGGCGGTGCACAAATTCTGCGCAGCTAGCGCCATTCGACGGCCAACACCGCGTTTCCTGGTGTGTCCGCTGGGCCGTGCGTGTGATCATTGCTTGTACAGCCCTCTCGCAGTGTCCGGAGCAAGTATGGTGGGTCTGACACACCGGTGTCAATGTGTTCTTTTTTCCATTTCCAGGAGTGTAGATGGCTGCAGCAGGTGTGGACGGCAAAGTGAACACCTATAGCACCATGAGACTGCAGGGAATGCACTTCATGGGTGCAGAAGAAATATGGAACACCATGAAGAGATCACCACCATGGGAGAAAGATTCAGTGGGTATGAATGGAATAGAGAACACCCGGAGCAACTCAGAAGTGCAACTTGTGGTTGTGGACAAAAGATGTAACACTCAGTCTGGAACAGGTGGCAGCTGGAACTCCAGGCTCCACCCACACATAAATTAGGAACCTTGCACACAGGCAGCCAGTCTCAGGGAAGGCTTTACATTATTCACAAGTCCCTCTGGGAAGGAAATGCACCTAAAGATGTAACTACTGGACAAGCTGTGACACAGCAAAGAGAGGATGGCGAGCTCTCTCAACTTCCTCCTCAGATGCATAGAAGGAGATGTGGTACCTGTATTCACCAAATTAAACATCATATAGTGTCAAGGGTAGCTAACAGGATAAAGCATCATGCCAGTATTGCTCAGATAAGGGAAAAGATCCAGACAGGTGACAAAGACTTGACGTCACCTCTAGGGAGCTGCTGTGTCTACATCTGTACTTGAAAGCCAATTTAGCACAAGAGGATTTGGACAGGACAGACAGTGTATCATGGTCACTAGCAGCATCCATCAAGCACAGCACTACACTCCAACAATTGGAAAAATTTGAGCACATGAACGACAGAGTGGAACAAACACATGACAGCTACAAGGCGGTAAATCTGCATAATCGAACTTTGGATGAAGCCACCCGGAAGATACTTGGAAGGAATCTTGACTTTACAGTCACTCTCAGAGACCTACCAGTCGCCAGCTTCATCAGTTCTGTGGAGAAAGTAGTCAACACACTACCTTCAAGTGTGACAGAATAGGTTCCAAAAGAGACAAGCAGGTCATTAACCAGAGCTAGCCCACGCAAAATGAATATATCAAAAGATGAGAAGATGGCCCTCATGAAGTTGTGAGATGATGACAGCACACTACTATTACACATGAATAAAGGGAATTCTATAGTCATACTGTAGAAGCCTGGCTATGATCTGAAGAACCATCAACGTCTAGAGGACTCTGCTTGTAATCCATTAGAATATGACCCCACCGATCGTATGAACAGTAACAATAAGGCTCCATTTAAGGAAAAAGGCTGGCCTGATTAAGTTGTCAAGTAACTGAAATTGAAGGCACTTTTACCATCCAGACCATATAACTAACCAACTCCAGCTGAATAGGCTTTGGAAGGCTCAACAATATTGACCAAGCCTTCTTCAGCCATTAGACATCACTGGATGCAGATATGGAGGGGCATGGCGTCAACACACTGCTCTCCTAGCCATTGTCAGCGTTCACAATGAGCTGCTACTTCTCAATCCAGTAGTGCCTCAATTGGCATCTCAGAGGCTGAGTGCACACCAATTGCCAAGGTGCCCAACAGACCCAGAAGGTCACACATCAAAGTGCTAGCCAAGCCCAACAGCAATTAACTTTGGTGATTTGATGGGAATCAATGTTACCACTGTGGCAATGCCATTGGCTATTCAGAGTATATAACTACTCAAAATCCACAAAGATGTACAGCTCTGTGCCATCATGAGCAACTTTGGTACAGCCACCTACCCAACATATAATTTCCTTAAGAAGATGTTAGCACCATATGTGGGATAGTGCATCCACCACATCCACAACTTGTTGGACTTTGTGGAACATCTCAAAAACTCATGTATCACAGACGCAGATATCACAGTCAGTTTTGATGTGGCATCCATGCTCACCAGTGTAACACTCTGGGGCTCACTTGATTTGATTAGCGAGAGGTTTTATGGAAGTTTACTGGATGTTTTACCACATATTTTAACTTTGACGTACTTCCTATATGAAGGTCAATTATATGAGCAGACTGAAGGTGTGATGAAGGGAACAAGAAGAAGAGACCAGGAAAGTAGCTTTTCCACCACATGCAGGGCCTATCTCTGCTCTGCCAGGATCAGTAGAATCTTGCAGAAACAATAGAGCAAATGTGTGTTCCACCTGGCCAACAAATTCAGGGCTCTTCTTGGAAAGATCAAGGATGATCTGCAGTTAAGAAAACATGGTTCACCTCATTCCTTGTGAATGCAGTACATCTTATATTGGTCAAACCACCAAAACAGTGGACATAAGATATGAGAAACACCAAAGGTGTTCTAGGCTCACAGAGGCCACAAAATCAGCAATAGCAGAACACTGCCCAGGGGATGAATGCACCATGGAGTATGAAATCATATCTTTACATTTTTTCACCATAAAGGTGATATTTTCACTGATAAATGCAATGTTTCTGTACTGATGTTGTTCAGTGGTTAGTTTGCCTGGAAAATGTTGGGCTTACCAGTTTTTATTTCTTGTAAAAATAATAATTTATTTAGCATCACAGGAAGAAACATATATATTTTTTAATATCAGTTGCAATTCAAATGTTAAACAACTAAGAAACAAAGGTTCAGTTATTCAAATATGAGTCTATAATTTACAGGGTTTACATTTCACCGTACGTGTTAGAGCCGCAGTATCATGTCAATCCATTCATTCTCTTACATCTCCACTGATTTATAAGACAGAAACTGTAAGGAGGTTAGATTATATTTTTGAACATTAGTACTATGGTGAGGAACAATAGTATAAAGCTGTACAGTCTATACTGAATTTACTTCTAACAGTGTTATATAAGTCGTCATTAATTCGTTGCCTTCTTATATATCACCTGCAAATCTGGATGAGGACACACACCTGTTCATATTTTGCTAAAGTTTATGAACTCTCACAGCAACAGGTAGACTAACTTCAAGTACTGATTAGTCACCCATCTTGTTCAAGAAACTATAAGACAATATGAGTGAAATCTATTTTCATAGTTTTACAGTGAAAATTGCTTGCACTTAAACAAATCTACCCATGTGGTTGATGACTAGTGAAACTCTTTTCATACTTAAGATATATGTGTGACTATTTTGTACTTTGTAAATAAAATCATATGTCTCATAATGCCCTGGAATGTGTGTTAAATACATTTCATATAGAAACTTGCACCCAGCAATACTGCACAGAGATGATCCTGTCTTATTTAAATTTTGCTCTATATGAAGACTCAAATTCAGATTTTTGCATTTGTGGGCAGTTTTCTAGCAACTGGGTCATCCCAGTGCACTTCATGACCTAATTAAAAGTTTTGATCTGTCATAAGTTCTTTGCGGACTTTTCTGATGTCATCATGACTCTCCTCTTTCATAACCACAGTTTTAGGAGAAAAGACATGGCAGAGAAGGGCTTAGCCACCATGTAGGTATTGATTTTGGAATGGAATTTTTACTCTGTTAAAACTGAAATCCTTACATATTAAAATTGTCTCTAGGACTGAAACTTAAACCCAGACTAGTATCTTTCATGGACAGCACTACCAGATATCAGTTCCAGTCACAATGTGTCACATAGTTTTAAACTGTGGTGAAAAATTTGTCAGCATCTTACGACAACTATTGTTTCACTGCACTAATGTGGGACCAGGCCAGTTTATTGCAAGCTTGCAGGGGGCATCTTTGTCAGCATGTGAACAAAAAAGATTTATTCCTGTGTGTCTTGTCACACAATGATATATGAACCTGTGATATATCACTAACTCTTTCTGTGAGTGACATGATATTTTTATGCAGAGTAGTTCCCCCCCTCCCGCCCCCCCCCCCCCCCCCCTTTTCACACCTTTCTTAGCCTTTGGAGTAATTAGGTCTAATGTCTTTCATCAATTCATTTGTTTACTTAATAGTTCCTTTTCTCATGACTGTTGTCACAACTTAACTTGTCTTATGCTGTCTGCTATGATCAACTATTCCAGCAATGCCTTGGGCAGATCCTGCTACATCAAATGGAGGATTATCTATGAGATAATGCATGTCATAAGTAAACTAACATGACCCACTGTCCAATTTTCTATATCAGTATTATAAGCCTGTCACTGCCAGTTATGATAAACAGGAACAATAATAGTATCAATACTGTTAACACTTGGGGAGGCCAGAGGATAAAATAGTAGTAGTAGTAGTAGCTTTATTCATCTGTAGATCTCTTTTCACAAGGATATAGGACATGTCAAAGTATTTACAAATTTAGGTCAAATTAAATTAAGCTAATTCATATACACATATATTTACAGACTTCTAGTTAGAGACAATCATTAGATTTACTCCTGGTACACAATACTTTTTTACAAATAACTTATTAAATAATGTAATACCATATTGTTCACTCATACCTCACTATCAGCCACTGCACACACTATACACACATTGTTTTATAATACTTCACTCACTACACACACACACACACACACACACACACACACACACACACACGCTGGTGATCTCTGGGCCATTTTCTGTACCGCAACTTCCCATTTGCTATCCTGAAAAGCTGAGTTAGTATCGCTCCATAATGAGTGAGGTGTTGAGATCAGAAAGAGGAAGAGGTGTTAGTATTGTGCTATGCATAGCTTGGGGGTAAGAAATTCTAGAAAGGAAAAAAATAAGGAAAAAAACATAAAGTGAAGGTGTTATGTGGAATGTTGGATATCTTATAATCATTATCATTATTATTATTATTATTATTTATATAACATTTTTCACCAAACCCCTACTCTGTTTTAGCTAAGTAATCCTTCAATGTATAAAATGTATTGCATAACAGGTACTTATTACAGTCATTACATCTATGATATGTATCATGCATACTTCACCACATTTGTGACTTCAGTTTTCTAATTAGCACCTGTTCCTCGGAACTTCAGGCATGGGAACATCTTACACAGCTTTGCTGTTACCACTTGGCCCTGCTCAATTCATACTTAACTCATCTGTTGCTGCCTACATGCTCTTTGCCCACAATTCCACACATCCTTCCACCTATTCCCACCATTGTCCTCAGAGTCTTCTCATTCATCTTCTCCTTTTCTTCAACGTGCCACTGGCAATCACAGCAGAGAGCTCAGCTGTGGCATCGGCGGCATCATAGTAGTCAATGTGTTAAAAAGAAACTGAATATGTAACAGTAGGTCAACTTTTGAAGTAGTTTTCTCTTACCATTGTTTATATTCTAGCCAGGATTTTCCATTATAGCAAAATAATGTTGAAATGGATCTCAAAGTGTAAAGATTTGCTGTTACAGAATAGTTGTCACATGTGACAAGAACTGCCTCAGAGATTTTGCATTTCTGTCTCCCAAGAAAGGCAATCCAGTATTTTTGAATTAGTTGATTTCATAAGTAAATCACTGACAGTGTGAACTCCAACCATTGTCTTCTCTCATCAGCTAGAATTAAGGGCAACCTGTCACTAATTATCTTACTGATGCAGTAGACAGTATAGTCAGCTTCTGGGCCGTGGGTGATCCACTTTCTTTTTAGTTCAGGGAGCATTGTATGATCTCATGAAAATTATTTGAAGTTGGATGGTTACTGCAGAACTTATTATGAACTGAAACATTTCTAATATGTGAATACTTTAGATTGAAGATCCTAATGCAGATATCAGGGTGTCATCAAATTGATCATCTCTTTATATCATATCAACTACATTTCTTTTGAGCTTGTATTTAGTTGAGCTAATTGTTCACACTCTTGGCTCAGCTGCCTTTTGCTCAAGTCTGCGTAAGAAGAAGTGTGTGAGTCCTACACTGCAGGAAGCTCTCAAGAACGGCAACACATACTTAAGTTATTGTGCTCACAGTTGATGTACATGACAGTCAATGTTATAGTGTTTTGGTCAGCATGTTTTGATGATAGGCAGCCCTCATATGATGTGTTATTTTGTACTAATGAATGTCTTGTGGTACAAGTAGGGACTTATAAGATCTTCACACCAACCTCAGGATGATCTTCTTCAGTTGGATGCCTCATATTTCAACTATAAGTCGATACTGAATATTGAAGTGTCATTAAAATTAACTGTTTCTGTCAAGAATAACACAGGGTTTCATAATCAGTCACAAGTGAATCAAGCTGATTGGCTATTCTGGGTTATTTAAATATTGGCATTTTAAGTATACAAATTTTTATCTTAAGACTCTAAACTAAATTAAACTCCTTCTGAACAGGCTATGAAGGCCCAATGGTACTGACCGGCCACCATGTCATCCTCAGCCCATAGGAGTCACTGGATGCAGATATGGAGAGGCATGTGGTCAACACACTGCTCTCCCAGCTGTATGTCAGTTTCCAAGACTGGAGCCGCTACTTCTCCATCAAGTAGCTCCTTAGTTTTCCCTCACAAGGGCTGAGTGCACCCCGCTTGCCAACAGCACTTGGCAGTCTGGATGGTCACCCATCGAAGAGCTAGCCCAGCCCGCCAGCTCTTAACTTCAGTGATCTGACGAGAACCAATGTTACCACTGCAGCAAGGCCATTGATGATTTTTATATTGCATGATATTTATACCATTTTTTATTTTTGTTATTTTCTCTCAGTATATCGGTGTTACTGAAAGAGGTGGTATACTGATATTTTATTTGGTGTTTTAGGTACAAGAAATATATTTTTTCTTCCTCCATATATTAAGCTACAAAAGCACCAACATAAGTAGATCTCAGTTCTATCTACTTATACCACTTCTTCTTATTTGCTCCATTTCACTTTCTACCATAGCTTCCTTTCTTCCAGCTTTATTTTTTACTTGCAGCTCTGTCAGGTTTTTATTTGTTTCACCAAAATTGAAATAGTCACTGGTGACAACTGATAGTTACAAGTTTGGAATTTGAATCTTGACTGTTAGCTTATTTTTACTTCCACTTCTAATTTATTTCTTCAGGCCTCTAACTTTCATTTTCTTCTGAATAAAACAATGTTGTAAAGGTGCTGGCCCAAGGAATTAGGAGTTTGGTACCAGCCTAGTTAACTTCATGTTCCAGTAAAATCATCATCAAAAGCTGATAAAAACAGTGTAGGAATACTTTCTGCTTGTGGGCTAAGTTATTAAGATTATGTGCTCTTGTATTACCCTCTCCTTTCCCATTTAATTCAAGATTTTATTAGTTAGTTTGGCAAGATGTACAGCTTAAAATGAGTATGAAACAGAGATGTCTGACAATATTTGTATGGATGATTGTTGCTCCAAGGACATTTCAGAATTCTGACACTGAACAAATTCTCCACGAAGCTCCTCCCAGCTTCCAATAAGATGCATTGTTACACTGCCACCATATCCTGCAACAGCCCAATTGCTTGAATATTTCCCATTTGCTTCCTGTATTCACTCCATTTTATTTGCATTTGAACACTGTATTTATTTTCACTTTCTTAACTATATATTTTCACTCACACATCTTTGTTACTTCCTTTGTCCTTCCTGATTAAGTTTATGGATTCACTTTTCATTAACTTCAGCACCAATGCATGTACTTCTCCTTCTCCATATCTTCATTCAAATGAAATTCAAATTTCTTCTGTATTTCCAGTTTTATGTAACTTTTCCTTTGATAAATGCTGTTACAGTTATTATTACTGGTTCCTTTCATTCAGGATACAGCATGGGATGTACCATAATTGGAGGATGCACAGCATGTCAAGTAAGAAACTTGAGATCTACAAAGATGTATTACTGGGTGTCTGGTCAAGCCAAAAGTTCAGTTTTTATGTGCAATATTTCGACATCTATGCCAATACCATGCAAACTACTCTGAAATGCATACAACAGGGTACTGCCCCTTGTACCACATAATAGCATTTCTTCCTCTTCAGTCTGTGATGGAGTGCAAGAGGAAAGATTGCTTGGAAGCCTCTGTGCACATTGAATGTCTAATACTGCCTTTGCAGCTCCTACAGTTGTGATACGTGGGGGCTGGAAAATATTCCTAGATTCCTCACTTACTGCTTGTTCTTAAACTTCATAAGAAACCTTTCATGGGACAGTTGGTGTCTATCTTCAAGAGTTTTCTTATTCAGGTTTCTCAGCATTTCTTTAATGCTTACCTGCGAGTCAAACAAACCAGTGACCACTTGTGCTGCTCTTTTTGTATATCTTCAGTATGAACAGTTAGTCTTTTCTTACAGTTGGAATACATGTAAGCAATATTTTAGTATGCATCACAAAAGCGTTTCATGAATAATCTCCTTTGTAGACCATCTGTATTACACAGTACTCTGTCAATAATCTGAAGTCTGCTACCTGCCTTAACCAGGAATGACCTTATGTGATCATTACATTTCGCATCTCTACACATTGCTACACTCAAGTATTTGTATGAATTGACTCATTCTAAGTGTAGCTAATTGGTAGTGTAATCATAGGATACTGCATTTTTGCATTTCATAAAGTGCACAATTATATGTTTCTGGTAGGATATTTGTGTGATAACTGCATCAACTGTAAGAAATCACATATTACTATTAATATTATCTACCACATCATTAAGATACAACATGAATGTTAAGGGCATAACACATTTTCCTGCAGTTTGTCTATAATACATCTACATCCACTCATGACTCTCCATCCAAGATCATATGCTACATCCTGCTTAGCAAGAAATCCACAATCCAATCATAAATTTGATTATATATCCATAATAAGTGTTGGAGTGGTGTGAGTCAAATTCTTTTTGGCAATCAAGAAATATAGCATCCCGATAATTGCCTTCATTTGTGACTTTCAGGACTTCACACGAACAGAGCACAAGTTGAATTTCCCATGTCCAGCATTTTTTGAATCCATGCTGATTAGCACAGAATAGATCATTCTGTGCAAGAAATCATATTGACTGACCTGACCCAAAAAATGGAATTTCGATCGGGCTGAAATCTGAAAAATATTTCTTCTCAATTACCTTGTGAAAAACTCAGAAACCACAACAAGACATTACATCTCAGGTAATATTTGTTAGTTTCTAAGCAATAAAACACAAAATCATATTTACTTACTTCATAATCTATAGCACAGTCATGTCTTTTTCCTATTGATTCCATGTTTGTTTCAAGTGGAAGAATGAAGCGAACTGGCCTGTTCTGAAGATGTGCTGCTAGAGCACAGGCTGTGCTAACCAACATGTTCCGTGAAATTTTAGCACCATAGGCTCCACCAAGTCTTCTCACCTGGACATTTATGCTGTTAACAAGAAAAACACATCATGAATTATGAAGTATTACAATATTTTTCAACAGTTCACCTCTCCTTTACCACATTACTCATATACACACATATTCAGCAAGAGAAGATTTCAAATCCTAACATACAAATCATGAATTTGGTTCTTAAGTTTTTCAGGTGAATACCAGAATAGAATCTTATGTTCTGGAAGCAATGTTTCAAAGCACACAGAAAAACTGGATCATTCGAGCTCCTTACACAGAACAGTTCACACAGTAAAATATTGGGAGATAAAGCCAGATCATGTTCGAGAGGATTTGCCAATAAGCAACTATTAATTTGCTCATTAAATGCACACTTCAGGAACAAAGTGAAGCTGAACTTATGGTATGGTTCTAGCTACCTGCCTCATTTTACAACAGACAAATCTATATCTAGGTCTATCTGAGTGATATGTAGGGGGTGTATAACCTTAAGTTATCATTTAATGTCACTTCTTGAAACTTTGTTAGCAGACTTCTTGGAACAGTTTATGTCTATCTTCAAGAGTCTTCCCATTCAGTTTATTCAGTATCTGTGTGGCAATCTTCCATCCCCTTCTCTGTATACATTCAGAATCCACTGTTAGTGCTTTTTGGTATGGGCCCCACACATGTGAGCGATATTCTAGAACCAGTTGTACAAGTGATTAGTAAGCAATCCCTATATTGACTGATTGCACTTCCCCAGTATTCTATGAATAAACTGAAATCTACCACCTGCTTTACCCATGCCTGAGCCTAAGTGATCGTTCCATTTCATATCCCTTCAAAGTGTTACACCTGAGTATTTGTACTCGTATGAGTTGTCTGATTCCAACCATTATTCATCAATATTATATTCATAGGATGCTTTACTTTTTCATTTTTTTAAGTGCACAATTTTACATTTTTGAACAGTTAAAGCAAGTTACCAGTCTTTGCACATCTTTGGAAGTTTATCAGGTTCTGACTGAACACTTATGCAGCTTCTTTCAGGTAGTACTTCATTACTTTGCATCATCTGCAAATAGTCTGAAGTTACCATTAGTACTGTCTGCAAAGTCATTGATATACAACATGAACAGCTAGGGTCCCAACACGCTTCCCTGTGGCACACCCAAAGATACTTTTACATCTGACAATGACTCTCCAACTGAGATAAATGTTCTAGCGTCCTCCCTACCAAAAAATTTTCAAACCAGTAACACATTTTGCTTGATACCTCATATGAACATATCCTTGATGATAAGCATTGATGTGCTGCTGAGTCAAATGAATTTTGAAATCAAGAAATACTGTATCTACCTAACTACCTTGATCCAATCTTCATATTACTGATTAATATTATTTGTGGTTATGTAGGCTAAATACACCTACATCTACACAGATACTCCTCAAGCCACTGTAGGGTGCATGGCAGAGGGTACCCCATAGCACTATTAGTTATTTTCTTCATTTCCTTTCCTGTTCCACTTGCAGACAGAGTTAGGGAAAAATGATCATGATGATCATCTATATGTCTCCATATGAGCCCTAATTTCTCATATCTCATCCTTGTGGGCCTTACGTACAATGTATGTTGGCAACAGTAGAATTGTTTGCCAGTCAGATACATATGCTGGTTCTCTAAATTCTCTCAGGTGTTCCTTGAAAAGAATGTTGCCTTTCCTCCAGGGATTCCCGTGAAGCATCTCCATAAGACTTACATGTTGTTCAAATCTACTGGTAATAAATCTAGCAGCCTGCCTCTGAAGTGTGTCGATGTTTTCCTTCAGTCTGACCAGTTAGAGATCCCAAACACTAAAGCAGTACTCAAGCATAGGTTGCACCAGCATTCTATATGTGGTTCTATTTACTGCTGAACCATTCTTTGCTAAAATTCTCCCAATAAAATGAAGCCAACTATTTGCCTGCCCTACCACACTTCTCACATGCTTGTTCCATCACATATCACTTTACAATGTTATACCCAGATATTTGAACAACTTGACTGTGTCCAGCAGGACACTAGCAATACTGCATCTGAACATTACAGGTTTGATCTTCCTACTCATATGCATTAACGTACATTTTTCCACATGAATGACTAGGTGTCATTCATGACACCAACTGGAAATCTTGTCTAAGCTGACTTGTGTCTTCCTACAGTCACTCAACCCCAGTGCCTTACCATACACCATGGCATCATCACCAAACAACTGCAGATCAGTGCCCACACTATCTGCCAAATCATACATGTTTATAGAAAACAACAGCCATCCTATCACGTTCCCTGGGACTCTCCTGACGAAAACCTGGTCTCTGATGAACACTCACCATTGAGAACAACATATTGGGTTCTATTATTTAAGAATACTTTGTGAAAGTATTAATGTTTTAATGTTGTAGTATATATGAATACATATGTATTGTTCATATCCTTTGAAGGTTGTCTGTCACATGTTTCATAAATTCTTTGGTTCATTTTTGCTGTAGCTGTGATGATCTCTGGCTATATTTTGAAATGTGCAGTTGGTGTTTTGTATAATATTGTCATACTGTGTGATGCTTAATAAATTATTCATTTCTAAAATGGCATTTGATGATTTGTCAAAATGGTAGTAGATGTGCATGGTTGATAATGTTTGTATGAAGTGTGACAGTTGTGCCGAATTTGGAAAAAAATTACTCGACAATACAGAAGTGCAAAGACAAGACAATAAGCTACACAATATCTATAACATGCACTCAGCTGAAAGCATTGATCTGCTTAGACATAAATTCCATAACATTGTGTGGGAAGCATCTGGAGGTATATAAGGTAATCTAGCCAAATTTGATGATGTAAAAACTCAGCTTTCATTGTTGGACAAGCCGATTGATGACAGTGACCTTTGTGCACAAGATTTGCAAACTTCGCCAAAAGAGTTCAATTACATTTATATTACATGGCATGATCTACCTAATGTAGAGTAGACAAGGAATAAATTACAAAAATGGTGTTTTAATTATGGACTAAGAATTACAGAACGTGATGACAAAAGTGTTGCTATAGCAATGATGTTGAAAATGGAGATTAACAAACTGCAACAGAAGCGCAAACAAACCTCCTCTGAAGCACATATCTAAAAGTGCCTGATTATAAAAGGAATGAAGACAGAAAATGCTTTTCATGTGGTAAAGCAGGTCACTTATCAAAATAGTGTAAGACAGGGTTGGTTTGTTTTAAATGTAAGAAAAAGGACCATTGATCAAATGAATGTAGTAGCGTAGACAAAAGAGAAGATTCTGCTATGTTGTTAACTAATGTAATATCAGTGGATAATTCAAGAAGCTGCAGTTACACAGACATTTCAAAATCTGTGGAAACAGTATCAATAGTGAGACACAACAGTTTTTCACTAGATGTGAATACACTGGAGTGTGATGAGTAGTACATTGACAGTGGTGCAACACATCACATAACAAATCAGTGTGATTGGCACACTACATATGAACAATTTGAAACTCCAAGGAAGATGGATAGTGCCAAGAATGGTGTACATATTGAAGCATTTGGTAGGCTGAATTGATGTACAGGTGTTCAATGGACAGACATGGACAGAATGATATTTTGAAGATGTTTGGTTTTGACCTGATGGATCCTGTAACTTGTTTTCTGTTAAGAAAGCTCCACAGAAGGGAATAAAACAAATAATCCAAAATGATGGCAAATTATGGGTTTTTCTCAAAAACGATATTGCAATTGCTCTGAAAATGAGCTTTATCGTTTGGCTGTGAAGGTTGTTCATCAAGAAAAGTCTTGTGTTGTTACTGAAACTGTTGACACTTTACAGAGGTGGCATGAAAAAATGGGTCATCAAAATAAACACTATGTGCACCAATTTTTGAAGGATCATGGTGTAGAGACAACAATTGATAACAGTTTTTGTGCAGGGTGCGTCTATGATAAACATCACCAGATGCTGTCTCGTGAAAGAGTGCAGAAATCCACTAAACCTGGAGGTTAGTGTATGCAGATGTTCATGGTCTGATGGAAGAAAATGATCTGCAGGGTCATCGATACTTTGCTGTTTTTAAGGATGATTTTTCCAGTTTTAGAGGAACATACCTTTTGTGACACAAAGATGAAATTAAAGAAAAGTTGCCACTGTTCGTTAAAATGATAAAGACTCGGGCTGATGTTACTGTGAAAGAATTATGTACCAATGGTGGCAAGGAGTTCCATAGTAAAGATGTGCAAAAATTTGGACTGAAACATTCAATCACAGCACCATATATGCCTCAACAGAATGGAATTGCTGAAAGGGAAAATAGAATCATGTGTGAGATGGCAAGTTCTTGGCTTTAGTCTGCTGAACATCTGCCAATAGCATTGTGGGGTGAAGATGTTCTGGCTGCAACATACATTTTGAATCAGGTGGGTCCCACAAAAATTAAAGGTAAAAGTCCAATTGAAATATTTTTGAAGAAAGAAGGTCGTTTTGATAATTTGGTGATATTTGGAACTGAATTCTATGCTTAGGTTCCTACACAGAAACGGAAGAAGTTTGATGCTAAATCTTCAAAAGTTTCAAAAGGATATGTGGTTGGTTATGATGATTGTGGGAACCATGTTTATTTTCCTGAAAAAAAAAAAAAAAGGTGCGAGTGTGTTTGCAGAGATGTAAAGTTCAATTGCAAGCCATTACAGGAACCTCTTATTGGTACTCAAAAGTCTAAAAGGTTTGTTGAAATATCAGCTATAGATAAGAACACAGATTTTTGGAGACTGAGCATGAAGATGTTGATTTTGAAGAGGATTGCATGAACCAAGATGTAGCTACAAGTGATGAAAGTGTTAACAGCCAGTCATATGACACTGACCAAGAAGTTGGAAGTAACTTAGAAGCAAGAAATGAGGAAAGAGGAAGCCACAATTTACATGAACAGCGAAATTTGAAGAAACCATCTTGTTACTGTGAAGATTCAGTTCATCAACCAAGAATGATGTTTCTTTGTGAGACACCAAGAAGCTATAAAAAGGCATTGCAGTCAGAGAATTCTGAAGAATGGAAGAAGGCAATGGAGGAAGACATGGATGCTCTAAAGAAAAATGGAACATGGGAATTAGTTTACAAAATTAAACCAAATAGCATGATCGGAAATCAATGTGTCTTTGCTACAAAATTAAATGCAAATAATGATGTTGTTCGATATAAGGCTCGACTGGTGGCAAGAGGATATACTCAATGGTTTTGAGTAGATTATGTTGACACGTTTATCCCTGTTGCAAGATTTGAGACAATGAGATGCCTTTTGAGAGTTGCAATTCAACATGATTGGTGTATAAGGCAATTTGATGTGAGGACAGCATTTCTCAATGGTATTTTGAAGGAAGAAATCTACATGAGTGAACCAGAGGGATTTGATGATGGTACAGGACGGGTGTGTACGTTACTGAAGAGTCTGTATGGTTTAAAGCAAGCCTCAAAATGCTGGTATGAATGTCTTGTTGGGTTCCTTACTGAATGTAACTTATGGGAGAGAAGTTTGGATCCATGTATGTTTTATGGTGAAAACCTGGTATTATTGTTTTATGTTGATAATGGATTTACTATGGGCTCTACTGATGTCACAACTAAATTCATTGAACAGTTGGGTAAACATTTTCAAATCAGTGTAGAAAAAGTTGATTACTTCTTGGGTTTATAAATAAAGAGATTTGACAACTGTATTGAAATAAATCAGTCTGCATATGTGAAGGGGAGTTTGGAGAAATATGATATGATGGATGCAAAACCATTGTCTTTACCCATTTTAACCAGGATGGACACCAGGTGAGTCACCTCCTTTTAATCATATGCTGTTAATGTGCCTCAAGAGTTCAAGACTCTCCAACTCAGGCACACTTTGCATTACTCAAATGAATATTTAGATATCTTAAATCAACAATTACAGATGGCATTAAGTTTACGAAGGATAAAGACTGTAGTATTGAAACCTATAGTGATGCTAACCATGCTGGGGACAGAGGCACTAGACGATCAACAAGTGGCATCCTGCTCAAGTTCCATGGGGGGTCAGTTGTCTGGAAAGGTAAATTACAGCAGTGTGTTGCTCTTTCTTCAATGGAGGCAGAATATGTGCCTTCAAGTGAAGCTTGCAAATCACTTGTATGGTTAGAC
The DNA here is from genome assembly GCF_021461395.2 of Schistocerca americana. Classification (NCBI taxonomy): domain Eukaryota; kingdom Metazoa; phylum Arthropoda; class Insecta; order Orthoptera; family Acrididae; genus Schistocerca; species Schistocerca americana. The sequence continues at coordinate 114,872,881 of NC_060126.1, read as the reverse complement.
TGACTTCTGAAAGAAATTGGAGCTGTTGATGAGTCATCAGTTCATGTTTTACAAATTTATAACCAAAGTGCTATCAAATTTATTAATGGATCAAAGTTTTATGAAAGATAAAAACACATAGAGACAAGGTAGCATTACATCCATCAACTGGTTAGAGAGAGGAAGATTGAAGTGAATTACATACCAACTGGTGGACAGGCAGTAGGCATTCTGACAAAAGGGGTACCATTCACAAAGTTACTAATCATGAAGGAACTTGTTCATGTAGTGTCTACTTCATCATATATATAAAACATTGCAGGAGAGTGTGAAAGCATTAATGTTTCACTGTTGTTATATATGTATGTATACATATGTATTGTTCATATTCTTTGAAGGTTGTCTGTCACATGTCTCATAAATTCTTTGGTTCATTTTTGCTGTAGTTGTGATGATATCTGGCTATGTTTTGAAATGTGCAGTTGGTGTTTCATGTCATATTGTCATACTGTGCGATGCTTACTAAATGATTCATTTCTAAAATGGCATCTGATGATTTACCAACACACTTCAAGCCACTGAGATATCTGTGAACTTATTCCATATGCTCATACATTCATTGACAGCCTGCAATGGGGAACCGTGTCAAATGCTTTCCAGAAATCTAGACATATGCAATCTGCCTGTTGTCCTTCATCCACAGTTCACAGTATATCAAGTGAGAAAAGGACAAGATGAGTTTCACATGAGTGAGGCTCTCTAAAACTATGGTGATCTGAGGACATAAGCTTCTCAGACTCAAGAAAGTTTATTATATTCAAAATGAGAATATGTTCAAGGATTCTGCAGCAAACAGAAGTTAGGGACATTGGTCTGTAATTTTGCAGGCCGATTCTTTTACCCTTCACCTGCACCTTTTTCCAGTTGTTTGGGACTTTGTGCTGGGTGAGAGATTTACAATAAATGTAAACTAGGTAAGGAGCCAATATCATAGAGTATTCTTTGTAAAATCAAACCGGGATTCTGTCCAGATCTGGTGACTTACTTTCAAATCTTTCAGCTGTTTCTCTGTTCCAGGGATGTTTATTACTATGCCATCCATACAGGAGTCGGTCTGATGGTATGTCTGTATGATTCTCCTATGTGAATGACTTCTTGAATGTGAAATTTAAAACTTTGATTTACGTTTTGATATCTTCAACTGCTGCACCAGCCTGGTCAACAAGGGATTGAATAGTAGCCTTGATTCATTTAACAATTTTTCATATGACCAGAATTTCCTTGGATTCTCTGCAAGGTCTTTTGCTGAGGTGTGACAGTGGTAGTTGTATGCTTCATGCATAGATCTTTTCACAGATGCCTGAATCTCTACTAACCTTGGCTTGTCACCATCTGTGCTTTCCCTTTTGAACCACAAGTGCAACAGCCTCTGCTTCCTCAATATCCTCCTAATTCCATTATTAAATCATGGTGGCTCTTTTCCATCCATTATCGACCTACTGGGCACATAACTCTCTAGACCAAAATTTACAATCTGCTTAAACTTTGCCCATAATTCCTCTGCACCCATCTTACTGGAACTAAGTGATGCCAATTCACTGACTAAGGGAGATACTAAAAACTGCTTATCACTCTATCTAGCAGAAACACTCTCCTAGCCTTGTTGACTCATTTATAGTCATTCATAGTCATAGTAGCTGTAATGACATCATGATCGCTAATCCCTGTTTCTATACTGACATTGTCGATACGGTCCTGTCTATATGTAATTTCGAGGTTTAAGATATTTCTGTTGTATGTGAGTTGCTGAGCTAGCTATTCAAGATAGTTTTCAGAAAATGTGTTGAAAAGTATTTCACATGACTATCTGTCCAATGAATCCATAGACGTCCATGTCTAGGTTAAAATCGCCTCCAACTAGTATTGCATGATCTGCTTATTTACATGCTATTGATCCTAGACTTTCTTTGAATGGCTTCAGAACCATCACAACAGAATTGGGTGGCTGGTAAAAACATACAACAATTAAATTGGTTTCACCTACACCTGTTATACATCACCAAATAACTTCACTGTCACACTCATTAGAGACAATATCTTTGCCAGCTGCAGTGAACACTCCTCCTCCTATAGCCTATTATCTGTCTTTACCATAAGTGTTCCATGACATGCTAAATATCTCAGAGATTTACACTTTGGATTTCAGCCAGTTCTCGGTCCTGAGAATAATTTGAGTGTGAGAGCTTCCCTGGAAGTCAGTAAATTCAGGAATTTTATTACAAACACTTTAACGGTTTACTGATAAAATTATGTCAGTTGAAGTGTTGTTATTCTGAATGCTGTTTGACATTCCTTGCTGCATACTGACTGGGTGAGTGTTCATCAGAGCACCTCAAACTACTCCCTAGCCGAAAAAAACCCTCAGGTGCACTCCACAAGTACTCTCCTAGCTGCTCTGTTTGTGTAGTTAACCCCTGACCTATCAAGGGGATGCCTATAAATCCCCACACGATAACACATGTCTTTAAATCTGCAACCAATATCATCACAGAGTCAAGGAAACCTTTCGTTGAGAGTCTCCACTTGCCTCCAAACCAAAGAACACCGATCAACTCTGGGACAAAGTTGCAAATTGTGAGCTCTGCTTGTACCTCAAGTGGAAGGCCACCAGTCTTCAGCACATCCCACCAGTCACCTGTAAGAACTGAGGATTGCCTTAGAACTCATGCAGCAAGCATCATTGGTGCTGACATGAGCCACAACATGCAGATGAATGCACCCTGCACACTCGATAGCTGCAGACAGGGTCACCTCCACATCTCGGATGGGGCATCCCTGGCAGACATACTGAGCACACAATGGCTTCCTTTCCTGCCATGAACACTGTCTGCCTAAGGGACCCCATAATGTGCCTAGCATTGGAGCTCCCAATAACTAGTAAATCACTGCCCCATGTACCTCATCAGACCCAGCTGAAGGAGTGGCCACCTGTCCGCTCACAGGGTGAATTTCCACAAACTGCTGCCAGCTTCTCCTGTGTCAACACACAGTATGCACACATCCTAGCAAGACTGACTGAAGAAGTAAGCTACAAAAGTGAACAGAATTCTGTATATGCAACTTGCTACCTGCTGATGTGTCATGAACAGATGAGGAAACATTCTAGTAAATTAGCATGATAGCCACTACTTGGTGGTGGGGAGTACGCCTGCTGTTCCCTCAGTTATATTAAATAGCTGCTGCTTATCTCCTACTGTTGTCTTAATATTTAATTTCATATATAAATACTTTATAAGAAAATAGTTACCTTCATCTGTATCATTTTTAGCAGTACTGTTAACCACCTGCAGCAGAAGACTTGCTTTATTAGTGATCCAAGATTTTTCCTATTTTGAGTAGTGCTATGCTTTGGCACACTAATTTAAGGTGTCCGTATCTCAGCTACATACAAAAACTGTGTATTTTGCACATGTATTTATGCATATAACACTACTTCAGTTTTTTCTTCTGTGTGACACTGCATGTATAAGACATGTCAATTTCCTTAAAATGAATCTTACTTGGCAGCCAGTGTCTACGACATACAATATTCTTACTGCTCCATTCTATTGAATAAATATTTTATACCTTAGATGCCTTTTCCCTTGGACAACAGAGAGTGAAAATATGAAACCTAACCAAGCACTCCTGTTGGATTTTGTTCAACACAATGGAGGGCTCTTCTGAGAGCAAAAAATGTTTAACTGAGCATCTGTCTATGTACTGCCCTTATTTCAACATGTCGCGCTGTTAGACACCAACAAATGTAGCCCATATTTTTGCATGTAGTGTATGACTCAAATCCAAAAGCAAGGTTGTCAATGAGGGATAATGCTTAGCACTGAAAGTGTGTTTATTATGGATAGCAGTGTACAGAAAAATCAGATCTGCCTCCTGTATGCAGAGTGCTGATATTTATACAGACATCAAATAGTCCAGAATATAGAAAAATTACAACCATAAGAAATTTCTAGAAATTTTTAGAAATGCTAAATGGTAAACAACAAATATTTCCTGTTGACTGTATCTGAACTAGAGACCCACAGCCTGTTAGCCATTGACAATAACTCGAACTTCACACTGTGTGCAGCACAGCTTGTGGATAGACACCCACAGCGTGTTAGCCACTGATGATAACTGCAACTCCACACTGCATGCGCCACAGCTCATTGCAGTGCTCTTGCTGCTGGAGAAACAATGACCATCTGTTTCACAAGCTACAGCATCCCACGTCTAGGTCTTGTACGTGGTACTCTGTATGGCAGTGTTGTGGAATCCTCATGTTGTAGTTGTGTTGTTATATCCACTTCATTTTGATGAGCATTGGAGATAGCCCCTACCATCAAAGGTTCAGGATTGTCAAGTGGGTCTTCAGTTTCCTTGAACATTCCATCATCAATTTGCACCTCAGGACTATAGCAGGGCTTCATATAGAGGATATGGATGATGTCTCTGTGTATCTGTCTTGTTAATGAAGGGTAATAATCCTCAATTTTGTATGCAATGTCGTGACAAGTGACAAAGGACATTTTATGGGCCAATGTGGTGTTTTAGTAACTTTTACAATAGACTCACATTCCACACAGGTACAAAAATCCATATCAAGTCTCTCAGGTTGTATAACACTGGCCAGTACTTGATGCCCATCATCATTTTGACCTCATGACTATTGAGGGGAAAGAATGGCGTGTAGCCTGTAATGCCTTGTTTTATTGTTAGTATAGGCAGTATTGTACCCCCAACCTCTCTGTTCGACATGAACATGTGATACAATACGCCATTCTCCAGGGCTGCATCAGCGCATCAGGGATTTCATGTGACGGAGGGTGGATGCATGTATCCTCGCTAACGGAGGACATTTTGAACATTTCCTGTAAAAAAGTATTTGAAGTCACAATGGTACGTTCTGTTGCTGTGTGTTTCCATTCCATGATTAATGTGATTTGAAGAGAAGTAATAAAATGAGCTCTAACATGGAAATTAAGCGTTTCCGGACACATGTCCACGTAACATCTTTTCTTTATTTGTGTGTGAGGAATGTTTCCTGAAAGTTTGGCCATACCTTTTTGTAACACCCTGTTTATCTTATCTGCTAACATCTTATTAAAATGTTATGGCAGGCCATTCATCTCTGGGTGGTAGACAACTGTCATCCTACTGCTGACACTACAATATGAAATTACCTTTGACACTACTATGGACAGCAAAACTTTTATGCATTCAGAGACCATCACATGGTCTGCCACCATGCTTCAAAATGATATCTTGTACAAGAAATCTTGCAGTTTTTGAAGCTTCATCAGTCACAGCTTTGGTGACAGCATAACTGATGAGGTAATCAGTGCAGGCTATTGTACATCGGAATCCATTTGTTGATTTCTGGACCCTCTCAAGAGGTCAATTCCAGTCCAGATGAATGACATTACTGCCGACAGAATAAGTATCAGTGCACCGTAGGTGACTGTGACATGTGCTCCCACTGCTGGCATTTCTTACAGTGGCTTAAATGGTATCTAATGGATGACAGAGATCTAGCTAATGATATGTGTATCTGATTCTGTCCACACAAACCCCTAGTGGCCAGATGATGGAGCATCATAACTGGCTCTAAATGAACTGGGATATCAGGCAACCTTTTCTGCCACATTGGCTAATAGTTCCTCTTTTATAGTGTTCTGTTTATTAAATCGAACTGTCCTTTGGCATTTTCCCCTCCTTCAAGTCTCCTAAGGTTTTTAGCAAAACTGGATCTTCTCTCTGTTAAGCAGCAACATCATTTAATGCAGATAAGACTGACATTTCATCCTCAATGTTATGTTCTGCCAAAGGTATCCATGAAAGGCAGTCAACATCCTTGTTTTTGCATCCAATTTCATATACTGCTGTGTTGTCATCGCCAGTCAACCTGACAGATCCATCAGGCTAGTCAGCCAGCATAGAGAATGGTGGTCAATCACAACAGTGAATAGTTTGCCGTTAAATACACCCATAACTTGTTGATTGTCCAAACAACCACAAGGCACTCTTTCTTGCTTGTAGGGTGATTCATCTAGGATTTGCAGAGTACTCTGTAAGCATATGCATTTCATTTTTAGCACTTACTCCAGTTTGTACTGGTACTGCCCCTATCCCATAAACACTTACATCAGTTTGAAGTGCTCTCTTGGCAGTCTCATCATACAGTGCACCTCGTCCAGAAAATTTGGCATCTCTTTGCAAGAGAGGTACCTCATTACATATGTCCTCCATAATCACCAGTAGCATGAGAAAATTCCAAGAAAATTCCACACATCGTGATTGTGCCAAGGAGACAAAAAATCAGGAATTGTATTTATTTTCTCTGTATTAGGACAGCCTTCACTGCCATTAAATAGATACTGCAATATTCTTATTTTTTGTTGACAAATATGTTATTATTATTATTATTAAGAGGGCAGCATGTCTCCTGAACACACTTTACTACAATAGTCAGGTGGCTTAGATGTTCTTAAAATGTCCTAAAAATGTCAATGCAAGCCAGTGACACTAATGGCCATCCAACATTGTACACAGCTCAACTCACAGTAGTTTACTTGCATCATCAGCAAACACTAGTTTGCAACCTATTCTTTAAAATCAGAATTTTGTAGGCACGTAGTCAAAGGCCTTGGCAATATCACATGATGTATGATAGGGTAATTTTTCTTGTTTATATCTGCATGGGTTTAATTTGTGAGATCTTGCATGGATTTCCTGCAGAGAGTACTGTACAAAAACCAAAGTGAGAGGCAGTTAAAAATTTCTGCTCAGGAAATTGAGTTGATATTCTGTCATTGATGGCTTTCTAGAAAACTTTTGAAGAGACTGGAAAGAATGAAGTGGTTCTATAACTAAAAATGATTTCTCTGTCTCCATTTTTAGACATGGGTGTTACTATAGTGTTTTTAAGTCTGTCATATGCCCAAAGTAAGTGACTGATTACAAAGATAGCATAAGGGCAATCCTATTAAAGTGAAGAAAAGATTTTAACAACCTGCTAGAAACACCTTGATAGTCAACAAAATTACTACTTTTTAATGATGTGGGGAGTTCTATAACGTCTAAGGAGTTGAATGTTTGAAACCAATGTGTGTTGATGGTGCATGCTGTGTCTGCCGAAGTACATGTAATACAATTGTATTTGGTTGATCACTAGTGAGTACAAAAATTGCAGCTGTTGTGAGGAATTTATGACTGAATTCTATGATCAATGATTTCAATCCATCTTCATTTCTTACAGAGATGTTTTCTGGAGACTTATTAGTTTCTTTTCTAATATTGTTCAAAAGCATTTCTACTTTAAAGAAACTGGACAATTTTACAGTACAGGTGATTTTGGACTTCCAATTCCGAACTAGACTTCTTTGTGACTTTAACATTTATTTATGGCCTTAAGGCTTCTTTGGTAGTTTTGGTCTAAGAGTTTGCCCAATACAAATACTCAGGAAGAGTAATTGCTAGTGAACTGCTAGCAAAGGGCAGGTACTGAGGTCTGAGAGTACATCTGCCACATCATTTCAATTTGTCACATATAATCACCACAGTATTTACTCTACATACAGTACAAGAATAGCTTATGCGAAGTGTAGTTAACTACCACAGATAAAAACCAAAATTAAAAAAGAAAAATTTAGTGAAATGATATTATTTCTGTGGAAATTTCAATACTGTAAGAAGCAATATAAAGCTTTAGCTGCATGCAAAATATTACCTGTTTTCTGGCATTTTAAGAACTTCTGATATTGCTATCTGAGTCTCATCCATCCACTGTGTAGCAGGATAAACATCCATACCATCTTCTATTGGAATGCACACAGCACATTGTGTTTCCATTGTGTAGTGATACTGAGTGCCAATGTCAAAGCTGCCTTTAATGACATGTTTTGTCTTTCTCCTTTCTGAAATAATAATTCTTTATTCAAATAAATACAAAATAAAATTATAGGAACCCACTTTAAAACCATTAAAGTATCCTTCCTCCCTCCCTCCTTCCCCGCCCACCCCCCTCTCTCTCATACAAACACACACACACACACACACACACACACACACACACACACACACACACACACACACATCAATCAAAATTCCTCTTGTGCAGTGACTTATGATGGTTTCTCAGCATGATTGACTGATGGTATGTTTTTGAATTTTCAGTGAAGAAGACTGTTTCATTTAGCAGCTAATATAGCTGTCAAATTATTTAGAAACTCTCATGACACTGGAAATAATCAAGATACAACTTGCCATCACTACTTCAAATTTAAAAATTTTGACAGTTTTCATTTAATACACAACTTTCTTTTATATAAAAACATCATCAATATATCCATGGTCCATTATTAGTAACTGGCATGGACGAGAATTTCTAGGGTTAAGACATAATACTGCCCCTGATCACTGTTAAGTACGTCAGTCAAAAACTTCACAATCATTTCTTTACATTCATTTCTTTATTGACACAAACCATGATTAAAATTAAAATTATGATGAATACTACGTAAAATTCTGCTCACTGTTTTGGAGGCTTGTAATCTATTCTTGTGTAGTTAATTCAGAAAAACCTTTGTGTTTGTTATGGATAAGATGTTCTTTGTACTCCCTGAGTTCCTTTACTTCCCTAGGTCCAATCTTCAACTTCAGATTAATAAACGTTGCTTTACAACTAATGAAGTATGAAGCAATATTTTGCATGCTTATTTGGTCACATTACATTGCATTGATATTTATAATGATACAATCTTATATTAGAAACCATGCCATTACTATTTTCATGACGCATGTGCTGAGCAGCACCAAACATAATTAGTAAATACAGGAAACCTCTTCTAATTCATACAGTTACAAACTTTGAGTGGCAAGATACTTACAAAATGTGGTTTATCATGAGGAGAAAAGAAAATCAATTGTTCATAAGAACATGTAAAAGTATTGCAGCTTAACAGAAAGAAAACACTTCCTTTAAGTAGAAAAAGAAAATTAATAAAAATGAGAATATGTTATCAGCAATGAAGTTATAGTTTTGCAAGTTCTTGGCAAAAACAGAAAAATAATTATCAAAATGAAGTCACCTTATACTTGTTGTATTTGCAGATGAGAAAGAAAGTCTAATGGTAATGTGCCCTAGAAAGTGTGCAGAAACAACACTAAACAACTTGTACAACTTTTCATCCCTTCCCATGCCATAACTGTTGCTACTGAACATTTAGAGAAACTAATGTTTTTCTCTTTTTATGGATCTATGTGGCTAAATGGATACATGTTGATCCCAATTTGGTCCTAGATTGTTTTGATTACTTATTCTTCCTTCTTTTGCCAAAGACAATAATTTTTGCATTTTGAAAAATTCTAAGTGGCATCATGGTTCAGAATCCACATTAAGATGTAAACCACTGCCACTTTCACTGTATTTGTCTTATGAGTCCATTAAGAGAATGAAGGCAGGAAATAATGGCTATCCCCCAACAGGAAAATGCACAATAAAGCATTATCATGTTGAGATCAATCTAGGGGTTAAGGACAGCAGTGCTTTCTGTAAGACTAAAGGTATTTTTTTCCTATTTGCACTTCTAAAATTTTAATGTTGTGATTTGGCAAAATTGTGGATAAATCAAACACACACAGACCTGGGTGCATACACAAACATAGACTTTCAAATGATGCTGAATGTCTCAAACTGAGACAGTACATACAACTTTGCAGTTTCTTTTACTATGGTATGCTAAAATAATTAGAAGCAGACATTTAAATACAGAATCAGCACATTACAGAATGTTGTTCTGTAAGTACCATTTCTATTTATTTTGATGGAAAATGTGACAGCTGCTATGAGCCAACTTATACATGCACACAGAGTGAGACTTTCACACATGCCATAATTTTCACAGGCATGACTATTGGTTATGTACTACTTTCATCAACAATGAACAACAACTTGGAAATGAGAGAATGAGAGAGGGAGGAAGGGAGAAGGAAAGAGAGAGATGAGTCTGCCAAAAGATAAATGCAACTTTTAACTCTTTCAGCTAAATCTTGTTATTTAAAAATGTTGTCTTTGCAGCCAGTTACATAGAAGTGCAGTGTGAAGAGACAATGACAAAACTATTTTTCAAGAGGAACCTACTTGTATAAAGAGAAATAACTAGGAGTTCAGCATAAATTTACACTCCACAGATTTTAGTAGCTAATTGTGGTGGTAAGTTCCTATGGGGCCAAACTGCTGAGGGTATTGGTCCCTAGGCTTACACACTACTTAATCTAACTCAAACTAATTTACACTAAGGACAACAGACACACCAGACTTGAATCTCTGATGGGGGGGAGCCACGTGAACCGTGGCAAGATGCCTCAGGCTGCGTGGCTACCTCACGTGGCAGCAGCTAATGAAAACAGTTGTAAATTGGACTATACAGATACTAGTGTAGGAATAGCAGTACATTCCACCAATTGATCTGCTCCAAATATATGTTACAAAGAATGCACAGGCACAGAGCATATGTTACAGCCGGCCGAAGTGGCCGTGCGGTTAAAGGCGCTGCAGTCTGGAACCACAAGACCGCTACGGTCACAGGTTCGAATCCTGCCTTGGGCATGGATGTTTGTGATGTCCTTAGGTTAGTTAGGTTTCAATAGTTCTAAGTTCTAGGGGACTAATGACCTCAGCAGTTGAGTCCCATAGTGCTCAGAGCCATTTTTTAGCCATATGTTACATGTAAAAACTTACTACGTACCACTCAATTAATACTTTATTGGCCACACCTGTGTATAAAGTGCACTAGCCTCTAAACATTGTCTTGAATTGCCCCATTGTTGTTTTTCAATTGCAAGCCCACACCTATTCCTTCATTATTGCTTCAGCTAATACTGTGATAAGGTTATTGTCATATGTACAAGAGAGCAGCAGCGATATGAAATAAGCTGTGACTAAGTGAGAAAGAAATCATGATTGCTGCAAGAACATGACCAAGATTCTGAGCTTCAGTACAAACCCACAATGAAGCAGTTGTCTCTGAAATAATTAGGAAATCAGTTAGGCAGTTGGCTGGTATCCGAAACAACTGTGCTGTTTAATGGTGTGATTGGGTCATTACTGGACGGTAACACTTCTACATGACAATATACTGATATAATGTAAGTTTATTTTATCATTGTTTAATTAAACTGAACTATACTAATAGTGTTACAATGTCGTGTGACTAGGGCCTCTCATCGGGTAGACCGTTCGCCAGGGGCAAGTCTTTCGATTTGACGCCACTTTGGCGACCTGCGCGTTGATGGGGATGAAATGGCGATGATTAGGATGACACAACACCCAGTCCCTGAGTGGAGAAAATCTCTGATCCAGCCGGAAATTGAACCTGGGCCCTTAGGATTGACAGTCTGTCGCGCTGACCACTCAGCTACCGTGGGCAGTCATTAAACTGAACTTAAATTATGGTATTGTTCAAACATGTTTACCTTGGTAAAATTAATAAAGTAATTCTTGACATGTGTACAAAGTACACACTTGTGTTATAAAAGAATGGTGTGCCCACTTAAGGGTTAAAAAAAAAAGAATCTGGTTGACAAATTACAGTGGTGTTTTTGATGCTGACAATAATAACTTACATCTAATTTTGAATAAGCAAATATTTGGCATCATATAGGTAGCAAAACATAACTTAAAAATCCCAAGGCCAAAAATCAACACTGTAGTGGAACAGCTAAGTCTCATAATAAAATAAAAACTATTAATAATGCTGCAGACTACACAGATCAGAAAATAGTTTCTTGCAATGTCTACAGTGACTGATCTCTTTTTTTCAGGATCAATGTAGTTAATTCACCTTAACACACAAAATGCTAAAATTGTTTGCAGAATAGTATTGTTCAGTGGATCCTGTGCATCAAATTCCTAATCCATAAATTTCTGGTTTTGTCATTGTCCACTGCATTCATAGAGGGCCTATTTAATGCAGTGGGTGCACAGGTTGTACCATGTCACTTCTTTGCCAACTGATACAAGGTTTAGAAAGCAATTTGTGCCAACAGTTCAGTTCTGCAGACTCTGATGATTGGAAGCTCCATGCACATAATCCTTAGCCCTTGATGAACATTTTTTTTTGCACACATGAAAACCTTTGTTTATCTACTGCAGCTTTCCACATGCAAATGCTGTATGCTGCTACATTGCTATGCATTATTAAGCCAACTTACCCACTCATTGTCTTCTGGCTTGAATCTAAACTAATCACATGGAAAGCCATTAAAACGTGTCCAATCATGCATGTTACTAGTCATCCACACAGGAAGTGCTGCAAAGTGAATTCCTGCTGCTGTGTGACTTTTGGGAAAAATGACAAGCTTTGCAAAGAAATGACCATGAGATATACTACTACTTGATGCTAATCACTGTCACCCATTCTCTGTGTGCAGGTTGACATGTCATCTGCTCGATGCTAGCCTGTGTGACAGCTGATGGGTGGTGCATGCAAAAACAGATTTGTGTGTCACTACAGAATTCGCACCTTGTGGGAGGTGAGTAGTTGGTTGAAGGACATGGTGATCAAAGCCAGTATCATTCAGCACTCTGAGGTGAGCAATGATGGATGCAAGTGGTACTCTGTGCCTCTGGATGATCACCTGGCAGTGTGCCTGGGGGTGGTCATGTGCTGCACCACCAGTCAGGAAGGGGGCTGTCGAGATGTCACAGCCAGCTGGTGGGACTGGACACAGGCTGCAGAGGGTGTGGCAGCCTGCTGGCACCCAGGCAAGTCATACCAGGTGGGTGACACAACGTGAGTCCCACACAGGTGGTATACTGCAAGCTGTCACCTGATGGTGCCACAGGTTGTTATGACCTGCTGGTGAAAGCATGAGTCAGGTGCTGCCATGGGAGCATGGGCAAGTACTGCATGGTTGAGGCAGCAGCAGGTGTCATGAGCAACTCTGCCAGTGTAGGTGATGATAGGGATGGCAACGTAGTCCCCTCTTGGAGTCTCTCATATTGGTTGCTGGGGTGGTGGTGGCAGCCAGGGTATTGGCTCTGAGCACTATGGGACTCAACTGCTGAGGTCATTAGTCCCCTAGAACTTAGAACTAGTTAAACCTAACTAACCTAAGGACATCACAAACATCCATGCCCGAGGCAGGATTCGAACCTGCGACCATAGCGGTCTTGCGGTTCCAGACTGCAGCGCCTTTAACCGCACGGCCATTTCGACCGGCCAGGGTATTGCTTATAGCATCCAATGGCAGCTCGATTTCAACAGTGGATGGTGTGCACAGGCTGGGAAGGTCCTTCATATATGCCAGCTTTAGATGGTTATGGAGACTGTGGTGGGACTACCATGGAGGCAGGTGGAAAAATCTTGTTTCCTCTCTTGAGCACCAGGTATAGACTGGAATACTGTGGGTGGAGGAGTGGATGATGGGCATCCACTCAGAGCATGCCATACAGTTGTGGAGCTGTTCAGTGAAGGCTGGAACTTGATTGGTGGTTGGCATTGGCTGGCACTTGATACCATCTCCTAAGATGATGAGCGGTTGTCCACACATGCTTTCAGTGGTAGATGCTGAGCCGTGGTAAATTTGCTGTTTTGAAGAGTGCGCCGCAGCACCTAGTGTGAAGCAGTCGCCCTCCATTTCTGTGGCAATCACAGCTTTGGTGTCCCCCTCTGGTGGGAAAGGGGAAAGGTAGCCTGCTCACGTGCATTTAAGGGGTGCTATGGGCTCGCTAGGCGGAGAGTCTGGTCAGTTGGTCAGCCGGGTCAGTGTGGGGCAGTCAGTGTCTGTCTGTCGTCTGGAGTGCTAGTATGTGTTAGCCCACCAGTATGCTCGAGTTTGTTCAGACAATGGTCATTGGCGGTTGGATCGATCGGTTGGTCAGTCGCGCACTGAGACACAAGATGACTTGTCCATCTTGAGCATCGGCACATGTGAGGTCGCCACGTCAGTACAGTGGGCCACACTGTATAGCGGGGGGTAGTGGCTTTGCGGCTGACATGAGAGCAACAGGAGTCAATGCATGACATCGGTCTGGCCGGTGCAAGCTGTGACGCCGTGAGACAGGAGATCGGCGTGCCTTCCTGTGTCCGTTGAAGCGGTTGGCAGCGGACGGTGTGGGAGAGCATTTTGGGGGTGCTGTGCTAGGTCTTCGCCAGACATCACAGTTTATTAGAAGTTAAGTGATTCGTGATATGTTGTTTCATTTACTTGTTAAATTCTACGTGTTTTCTTGGTCAGTCTCTCATCCCCAGCTTGCTCGTCTGTCTCTCATCCGCATTTGTTATGCAGTTAGTGTCTGTTTGTCTGTCTGTCGGTCTGCCATACATTAATAGCTGCCTCTGTCATGTTTGTCGGATTTGGTGTTAATGAATTTATTGCTTGAAGTGTAACGGCCGAATTCCTGAAATATGTATTTATCTTGCCTATCACCTTGAAAGGCAGTATGTGTGTAATGTAGAGCATGTTTGGCCAACCTTGTATATTCTATGTAAGACTACATTTCCTAGGTTTTTATTTAAATGGTCATTTTAGTATATAAAGTTGCCACCCTTCCACTGTAAGAGTTTTTTAAAATCAAATTGCACCTTTGGCGGCAAGTCAATCTTCTAATGTTAGTGTTTTGTACCATTTCCATCCCTCCTATGGGGTGCATAGTTTATGTGCTTGTGTGCGTTGTTAAAATTTTTAGTTTAAAGTAATCTGGTGTGTTGCAGATTTCCACCAGTGTAGTCTTTCAGAGGTTGTTGTGAACTGTCGTGACTATGGCTGTGTCAAAAGGGAGTGGCAAGGTTCTCAGCCCAAAAGCTCATACTGTCAAAAATTTGTTCTTTCTGCCTCTGAATAAATTGTAACTTGATATTTAGAGGGTGCTTTCTGATTATAATTTTAAATCTTTTTCTAAAAAAAAAGGGGGTTCTAGGAATAAAATTTCCATTTGTTGAAAGAAATTTAGTTTGTTTTCATCAGTTACCCACTGGCAACTACTTCCAAGCTCACATAATGTGATCAAATGTATTAATGAATCACTATTAAATAAAGTAAATTCTTAAGGAAAGGTTTTGAAAGTAAATTCACGGTTCAGATGCAACCAAGTTGGCTTTGTGGGCCACATGCAAACCTATGAGAACTAGCAGGTTGTATTATGGCATGTGAGGTCAACTTTCAATGTTCTGTGGAAACTCCACCATGCCATTTGCGGCAGGGTAGCAACGGGTGTGAAATGAATGAGTGTGCTGCTAGTTGTGGCTAATCTATTAAACAGGCATGATGTGAACTGTCAGCTGTGGTCTCCTGTTATGTGGCAGTGGTAGCCAAAATGTTATATACAGTTGCTTGTGACAGTCATAGCCACCGTATCCGCCATGGTGTTGGGCAGTGGTCCAACCTCCTCCAGTCACTGTGTGAACCTACTGGTGCCAGTGAGTATATACTTGTGGCCATTTGATGATGGGATGGGTCTAACAAGGTCAATATCAACATGGGAGAAACTATGGTTAACCAGATGGAAAGAGGTGACTGGAGTGTGGGTGTGGCAGCCTATTTTTGACATGCTGACAAGGGAGGCAAGAGCATGGCCAGACGGTACGATCTCATTGTATGCCAGGCCATACAAAGCATTCTTGCACAAGACTCATGGATTCCTGAGCACCAGGGTGAGACAAACTGTGGAGACAATCAAAAGCCAGGCAGCATAAGTTGGGGGGTAGGTAGGGGCATATTCATTCCTTAGGGCCGTCATCTGGACAGTCAGAACTCATGCATAAATCACACCAAGTCTACACCACACCTGGGATAGTATATGGTTGAAGGCTGAGTTTGGCGTTGGGATCAGTCCGCAGTTTTTATAATTTGGGTCAGCTGCCTGGGTGCTCCCAGGGGAGTGTAATCAATGGGAGCTGTAATGGTGGAGGAGCGACTAAGATAGTCAGCAACAATATTGTCAATATCTGCCATGGGTCATATATTGGCCATGAATTGTGAAATGCATTCTTGTTATCAGAACTGCTGAGGAGAAATTTGGCTGCTTTCTTTTTGGCAGAAACCTGAGGTGGCTGGTTGGTGGTCAGTGAACACTGTAAAGGGGCATCCTCCAACAGAGAGGTAGAAATACTTTATTGCCTCGTATATGGCAAGAAGATTTTGGTTTTATGTGGCCCACCACTGTTTCAGTTCTGACAGCTTCAAGGAGAAGCTACCAAGCACCTTTGACACATTACTGTAGGACAGTACCAATGATGGACTGGTTTGCATATGCTGTGCCCACCAGGGGAGCAGATGCTAGGCAGTGTGCTAACAGGGAGGCATCAGAAAAACATTTTTTTGTGAGCTCTGTCATTTGGGCTGTCCAGGGAACAGGCCTCTTGCCTTTGCTGTGGTTGCTCTGAAGGGTATTATTGAGCAGTGCCTGGACATTAGCCACATTCTTTAGTGGTGCCCATAAAAATTGGCTATTGAGAGGAATCTGCAGCATTCTTCAAAAGTTTTGCAGGAATTTACTGATATTGTGGGTCTTCTTGTGTGGAGGGTGGGAGCCAGTAGGAGATATCCTATGCCGCAAGAAGTCAGTCTCTGGGACATCAAAAATCACTTTTCCATGATGGTTATCACTCTGGAGGTGGGAGAAATCCTCTCAGAGGTAGCAAAGGTACTCTGCTGGGTTGAACAAGTAACTGAGAACACCATCCAAGTATGTAAAGCAGCCTGAGGCACCTAGTAGGATGACATTGAGGAAATGCTGCCAGGTATGGGTGGCACTGCAAAGCCTAAATGGCATAAAGACACTTTTGAATACATTGAAAGGCATGATTGTTGCCCTCTTTTCCACATCTCCTAGGGCTACCATAATTTGCCTAAAAGCTATTTTGCTGTCTAACTTGCAGAACACAGTTGAACCCAATAGGTTGTCACTGCTTAATAAGCATAAACGAGGCCTGTAGTAGGCTGTAACATGATTAAATTAAATAAAAATCACATTACAGCCAACTACAGATCATGTTTACATTTATTAAACATCTGGAGGCTGTGGACACCCACAAATACAAAATTTTAGGGTTTTCACTGTAGCTGTGTAATAGTAGGACTGGATAACAGTCAAGAACTCTTCTAATGTTGAGCATGCAGAAGTCGCTGCATGGGTATCAAGTCTCGTTCTTCTGTGAATGAGGTGCAAGGTGGAAGTCCAGGGGCTTTTTGAGAGGTGTAACAACCCAGTAGCAATGGCTGCTTAGACTTCAGCCTATGACTCCAGCATTTGACAGGTGGGAGATGGCAGAGGTTGCAGAAAACTGGGGACTGGTGTCATTGCATGTGGTGAAGTACACTGTGCCATACCTCACGGCAGGCACTGTAAGGGTGGGTGAAGACTGGAAATTTCGAGAGGAGGCTGACAAAGGGACCAGAATAGAATAATTGCCTGATGGCAAAACTAGTGGTGGTGTGGGAGTCACAGGTATGGAGTGGAGAGAAGTGCTGTCAACGACACAGTGGTTCGCCACTTCAAGGAGACAACTGTAGTGGGTGAAGGGAGTCTGTAATGTTGGCCAAGGTCAATGTAACAGGTGTCAGAACAGTAAGCAGCAATTGGTGAACCATTTGCTGTTGTGAGAAATAGGGGAGAGGTGGAAAATGGCCAGCAGCAGGCAATAACCAGCAAGGGTAGATGGAGGGGTCTGATCCAGCGTCCAGGAGGTAAAGTGTTGAGGAGACAGGTGTCTAATGATTGCACATAAACAGGCACTATGACACTGTGGAACAGCCAGGCTGCTGTAGGAGTTTGGGTTGCATGGGCAGTGTGGGTGATACATGGCAGTGTTGATGCTGAAGAGTTAGTGATACCTGCAGATGTCACTTGCGTCTGGGTCGAACTTGTTTGCTACTAGTTGGAGGGTGGGGAGCATGTCTGGACAGGTGAGCATGCTGGAGGCTACAGACAGGGTGAGGGGAGGATGCCACGTAATGCCAGGTGAGTACATGCCAGCCATGGACATCACCATGTGGTGTCAGGCACAGTGCGGATTTGAATTGGTGCATGCACACCAGAATGCTAGTGGGTTTGTTCATCTCCATAATCATGCAGTTCATGAGCTGTGCCATGTCTGGGGGGCATTAGAGGCAGTAAAGGGTGAGGAAACTGACACTGGATGCAGGTGGGAACAGCTCTGTGGAAGGGGAAGACGGCAGTGAGTTGTGGTGACACAGCATGGGTGTCGAATGATTCAAACACCCTGCACCACAATGATGACTGCCACATTGAAATTTATGTAGTTATGGGCGGCCAGTGCCATATGGACAACAGCAGGCAGGCACCCAAGCCAATCTGCGATGACCATGTGCATTGGATCCCTCACAAGGTCAACCAGCCTACCAGTCAGTCTCTGAGTGCATTGAATTTTCTTGATTTGAGTAGGATGGTGATGATGTTGTACACTTCTGCAGTGATTGTAGGATCCAGTCGTGAGAGAATCACAGCAAACTGTGTAGATTTGTTAGTTACCAAAGAGCCTGAAAAAATTGCTTCTGCAGAGGCAAACACAGCCGGGGTCCTAAGAATTGAAGGCATCACATGGAACACGGTGTGAACTGGCCAGATGGGGGAAGTAAATGTGTGGGCAGTGACAATACTGTTTTGTGCAAAGCCCATACTGGCTGTGGAATGCAAAATTGCTGTTAGTCCTGTTATTTTGGAGTGCCATGGGAGGGGGAGTGTTCTGGGTGCAAGCCTGGCCCGAACACAAAGGAAGAGGTTGGCCAGCTTCAGACTCATTCTCAGTTTGGCCTACTAGGATGCTAAGTTCTTAAGGCATCTGTTGTGCAGTTCAAATGGGATCACCATTGTGGAAACGGAAATGCGTTCCAGCAACTAATCTGCCTGAAATAAATGTTGCAAGGGAATGGACAGGACAGAATGGCCTAGTCCATATATCACTTGCAACAAGTTACTACATATCACAAAAAAAGGTTATTCATTTAAAAGAAAGAATCTCACTGACAAAGTATAGTGATGTCTTTGATGCTGTCAATAATAATTCACGTCTAACTTTGAACAAGTAAATGTTTGTTGCCACAAAGGGAGTGAAACGTAAATTGAAAAACCCATCAGTTCTGAAATCAACAATGGCATGGAACAGCTAAGTCTCAATCTTTAATAATGCTCCAGACTACATGTGTCAGACAATGGCTTCTTGCAATGTCTATAGTAACTGATCTCTTCGCTTTCAGGTTCAATGTAGTTAATTCACCTTAACACACAAAATACTAAAAGTTGTTCTCAGGAAAATATTGTCCAGTGGATCATGTGCATCAGATCACTCAGTTATTAATTATTCCTAGTCTGTAAGCTTCTAATATCATCACGGTCCAGTGCATTCTTAGAGGGGTCTACTTAGTACGAGGATGCACATGTGACACCATGTCACCTCTTTGCCAGCTGATACAAGGTTTGGAATGCAATTTGCACCAATGGTTCAGGTCAGTGCACTCCAATAATTGGATGTTCAGTACATATAATTCTCAGTCCCTGGCAAGCTGTCTCTGTCTCCCCCCCCCCCCTTTTTTTGTGGCAAATGCTGTAATTTCTATCACATGAACAAACTCCTTTTATAGTCACTAACAAAATTTGGAAGAGCATGTCCTAGTGTGCATATTGATAGACATGTCTACAGGATGTGCCACTGAGAAGAATGCCATGTGGCTTTTTGGGAAAAACACCACATGTTGCAAAGAGGTGAGTTTGAGAAATACTACTGCTCAATGTTACACAAGGTCTGTGATTCTTTGTGCGCTGGTTGTCATATTGTCTACTTGGTGCTAGCCTGCCTGTCACAGCAGGCAGATGATATGTATGAAAATGGATTTACCTCATGCCATAATAGCAACAACTTCTGAATACAAACAAATGAAGCAAAGGAGGGAAGTGTGTAAAGAGATGGGAGAGAAATGTTGCTAGATGTTGTGATGTGTTACAGAAGGATGGCATGCAAATGTCATAGATTATTGCAAATCATATAAGGCAATTACTGACTTTGGGTGAAGTAATACTGCATGAAGTAGATGTATAATTCTAAAAGCTGTCACATTGTTATAAGAAAGATGCACATTTAATTAAATACTTACTTTCAGGATCAGTTGGCTTAGTTTCACCAATCACCATAACCCTGCTCTTTTCTCCAGATTTAAGTGCATCTCTTAAGTGAAGAATGGGTTTGTTAACAACATCATAATTTATTTTCACCAATTTGGCAGCTTCAACAGCAATATCATGTGACTCTGCCACAATCATTCCTACTGGTTGTCCATTGTACTTTACATTTCCAGAGCAAAATATCTATTAAGACAGAAAAAATATTTAATTAATATGTGACACAGAGAACCAATTGGTTTGTAACAGAAACTACTGCATGCTGTATTTTAATGATTTTTCTTTGCCTTACCTCCTCCTCAGTAAAACTGAAGAAAGATTTTGGGTAAAAGCTGTTCTTTCCTGGTATGTCTTTTGCATCATAATATGCCACCACCCCAGGAACAGCCTAGAGCGATTGCAGGAAAATCATATAAATGATATAGGATGAAAGCTTCAATTTTTGCATTTATACCTTTTAAGGGTAAAATAAGAAAAAGGCTTAGCATTGTGTTGGCAATGAAGTCATTAGTGCTAAAGCACAAGTTCAGATATGACTAGGATGAGGAAAGATACTGGCTATAGGGATCCTAATATTTCCTTAATAACTTTTGGGAAACAATAAAAAATCGAAATCTGCATGAATTAACAGGGATTTTGACCTCACAACAACCAAAAGCAAATTCAGTGTCTTTAGTGCTGTGTCACCATCTTATGTCCACAGCAGTTCTGTACAAATCACAATGCACAGACTTTAAAGTAATGTGGATGTGTATTTAAAATACATGTCACTATTGTACATGACAGATCTAAAGAATGATGTACTTTATTAGTCTAATGTGTATCCCGTTTAATGAAATAGTCCAACTTTGCCTTTTTTGCATCCATGAAGATAGAGGACCGGAACAAACCCATCATTACCAGCATTCATTTGTTAATTTTTAAACATTATGAGTACTTTGTGTGTGCTAGTCATCTTTATAACAATTTATCCACAAATTTCTGTAAGTCTTCAATGAATGCCAAGAGTCTAACTTTATTTGCCTGCAAAAAACATCTCAGGCTTGCCTACTGACTTAATTGTCACAGACTGTTGCATCCTGGACAGGAAGAAGGTCAAGGTACTAACTGCACTTAACATGACTCAACACCCACATACAGAAAATCATGACTATTACAAAATTGTTAGAAGGTTTTTTTTGTAAATGCTTTTTACTTTCTGGAGCTCTTTAGTTATGATCTAGAAGTTGAAAACCAGTTCACAGCAAAATATAAAATACATATTGTCATACTTTAATACTGTGTGCTTCAGTTTTTAATAGAAAACACTTATATTCTGTAGCATATTTTAACATAAGTAACTACGGTGAAAGAGATTGGGAGACTCCAGACACCAGCAAAACAGACACAGTTTTCGTTTATGAAAGCCATTGAAAAAGATTAATGAAGAGCTATAATCTTTTAGTGTTCTCTTGACTAGAATCAGTCTGGATGTAAGCTGTTCTATCTTTTTAAATTAATTTTTCCAAAACTTTTTGTACAATTCACTATTGCTTACCAAGGCATCACTGGGATCTGTATCTTTTATGTGACCATTTGCAATAGATGTAACAGCAAATGCACAGTACAATTCATCTGGTATGGTGAGCACATCATTTACATATTTTGCTTCTCCTGTAATGATAAAAATATCTTTAAATGACATACATATTTTTGTTTATGTCTTTTTTAATCATACAAAGAAGGGAGTGGCACCTGCCCTGCCCCCTCCCTTCCAACATGAAATACGTGTTGGGGATGTCTGCCTACAATTTAGTTCTCAGTGATAACATCAAATTTACATCTTATCGTGTTTTGCCTTGCTGGTTGTCTAGCTCTAATGGATCTCTTTCTTCAGTAGTCTGGAGGCATTGCACTACTGTCTGATGTATTACCAGAAATGGTACTGATATTCTCAATTATATAGTTTGGGTGAAACTGTTAAACATTACAGACACCCTCATCATTTATAACATATTCTTCATTAATATTATACCAAGGATAGCACAAATCACTGGTTAAACGTGACATAAAATACAGGTTACATGGTATTACATATTCCAAGTTGACTGTACCAGTTCTGACATTCATGTGTCATTACTAACCTCTGTGACACCAATTTGTAATACATACTTGTACCAGTACTGTCAAAATGGAACTAGTCTTGTATGACTAACAATATGCTTTTGTCTATTAATTCCAAGATACTGGAGACATAAGAACTAGTACTATTATCCTTCAGCATGCCATAATTTTTCTGTTTTGTTTGACTGGTTGTCCTTAACCCCACTATGTCACTTCTACTGATGTTAACCCTGCAAAGTGTAACTCTCAATTGTCTGGACTCTTTATCTGTTACCTCACAGTGGCTGCAGTTTTAGTCTTGTTCCATAACTATATAACAAAGTGCATAGCTATCATATTGCCAGCAGCATGTCACAGTGATTCTGAAGTGGGCATGTCATCCATGCACTGTATTTTATGGAATCCATCATGGGTACTCTTGAGATTTTGTGCAAGAAGACAAGGTATTCATTAATTAAATGAATCAGCTGTTAAAAAGGGTATTAATAACAAAATATTTGTTTACATTTAGACTTAATTGGAATTAGTAAAGTAATACTTTCAGAACCAATTGATTAGCCACATCTTAGTGACAACTCTTTGTGTAATCTTTTTACAAAATGTAGCTCTGCAATTTATGTCTGCCATTGCTCTAAAGAGAATCTGCCAGAGTAAACCTAATACATCAGTATTTGGTTGTTTATTGGCATGTGTATGAAAAGAACAGTAAGGAAGAAGTCTAAAAATATAGACCAGTATCAATATACCCTCATGTAGAAACATATTTTAAAATTTGATCCCATATTAGCTTGATGCCTTCTTGATGAGATACATACTTCATGAGGCACAATTACACCATAGCTCTACAAAAGAGCTAAACATTATGACCATAGCAGTTACACATTTCTTTCATGTTTCTGCTGGGCCAGAAGGTGCAGACCTCTGTTATATATTTTAGATCTGACAAAAGCTGTCAGATAGGTATAGCTTACAGCTTCCACAGTAAAGTGTGCAGATGAAACTTCAGCTTTATTCTGTGTCAGAAACTATAAGGAGTTGGAATCTTCTCTGACTAATAGGTCATTGAAATAACTAAATACTCCAGTGATAAGGACCAAAAATGAAAAGTTAAAAGAAACAATAAACACAATGCATTTTCTTCTTCTTCTACCTATTCATTTGAGATATTGGTGACTATCACGACTATAACTTTCACCCATGTGTGACATTCATGTTCTTAAGTTTCCAACCCAAGATGTTTTTTTCATCCCTTGCCCTCTTACCAGAGTTTTTCCTTGAAGAGCTTCAAAAATATCAACTGAATTTTTCACAAACATCAGTTATGTTATAATATTATTGTATAATATTACTATTGAATGTTCCCCTCTGGTCCACTGTGTGATCAGAAACAGTCTATTCTAATATCATATTATTTTATCTTGATGTTTCCTACATTTAAATAAGTGATATAGCCCACTAAAGTTTCAATGTTCTTTCTTTTTTCCCTCAAAACAATCATCACATTGCTCTTGTTTATTTTGATACAGGCTGTGAAACGTTTCAAATACATCTGAGCACTTACCAGAACATTGAGACAGAGCTTCAAGTTTTGATACTGGTTTTCCTAATGGCCACAATTCCTTCTTTGTGTCATATTCCTGTTTTCCAGAAGAAAGTGGCCTCTTTAACATTTCACCCCCACTTCTCAGGTTTGGTTTCAAGCTCTCAGGGGACATGCTCAGCACAAACTGGATTGATTAAAATAGACTATGGTTAGTGACTAAATGATTGCTCATGTCAATACATAAGAAATATAACCATATTCTACAAAAACTGCACCTGAAAGAGTACAACAGAGGTAGGAACAGATGCAACCCATGAACTTCAATTTATATTAAAAGAAATTAAGTGCCTGAAATTAAATTAATATTAAGAAATTTGAAGAAAGTACAAACTGATTAGAAGGGATGTGATATCCAGCTGGGAAATAACTTTTTCATTGAGTATATTAATCTAAAATAACTCTTTAATATTTCTTGGGATAATATAAATCTAAACTCATTAAAAAACAAATAGCATAGACTACTTTTTATAGTAATGTCATATAAAGATAAGTTAATCACTTTTATCAAGCTGACTGCTGAGAGAAACATGGACAAAAAGAAATTAAACTCTAATTTTGACACAAGGAGGTCATCAGTAATAGAAAGTAAAGATATGGAAGAAAAGTAACTACTCAGCAGTTACATAAAATAAGCCATGGAGGACCTCCATTCACAGAAGACATCACAGTTAGGGCTGTATACTTTGCTCGTGTACATTCAATACTGAAGTACGGTATCATTTTCTGGGGAAATGTACATCAGGCCATAACAGTTTTCAGGAAACAAAAGGCAATTATGAGAATAATGAAACAAGTGAGCAGCAGAAAATCATGCAAACCTTTCTTTAAAGATCTAAAGATCCTACCCCTTCCCTGCATTTATATACTGGAAATAGTCACGCATGTCAAAAAAAGCATACTGAGAAAAGAAAACCTTTTTCCTCAAAACAAAAGTGTCCATGATTACAGTACCAGGTCAGACAGTGACATACACGTCAATCATTGTAACACCACATTATGCCAAAAAGGTGTATATCATGCAGGAACAAAACTTTACAACAGATTACCAAGACATATAAAATCTCTTACTGAACTACAAAGCTTTAAAAAGTCTGTGACATCCTACCTTCTGAAAAACTGCTACTATTCAGTCTCACAGTATCTTATGCAAGAAAAAATGTAATTTGTATCTTTAATTGTAGAAATAAGTTATAAATATACAGTATTTCAAAAATTTGTAATTATTAACTGTATAGATCCAATTTGTCATAAAAATTTATAAAATTTATGTTTGATATTTGAAAATCCAATAGCCAAAAAATGTTTTCTGTCCAATATCCTGTGTACAATATATGTACTTAAAAAGAGATTTATATGGACAAATAAATAAATAAATAAATAAATAAATAAATAAATAAATAAATAAATAACACAATAAAATGGAAAGTATCAATAAAATCAACAAAAGGTAAACATGAAAACCAGACACTAGAGAGAGAAGAGAAGGCAGCTGCCATGAGACAAAGACTGGAGCAGAAATACTGGATGCTGAATGCCATAGAGAGGCAAAGTGGGCAGCTATGGACAAAAATGAAAGAAGAATCAAGTAATGGAAAAGCAGCCAAATGAAAGAAAACATATTAGGGAAAGTCCTGGAGATCTAAAATCGAATGAACAAATGTGACAAAGTAGAAAGATAATTATATAAAAAAGAAGTAGCATCAAGTGTCATCATGGCAGTAGTGATAGGGAGCCAGAGAAGATGCTGAAGAAGACTGGTGAGAACATAAGTGACAGAGTTGGATTAAAGCTAACAGAATCAAATATATGGTATTGAGCACATTCGCAGTTGACAAATTCTAAAGTACTAACTGTGTCTGAAGATAGCATAGACACATTTTATATTTTTCAGATTGCCTGATAGTTTGTTGCATAACATGCACCCAGCTTTAGTGCAATTTTTATCATACACTTTTAGTCAGGTTCTGTTGATGTGATGATCATTTTTGACACTAGTGCTGTAATTGCGCAGTTTTCGTTGAGCATCAGTGTACAATTTATTTTGAGATACTGGTACATGATTGATTCATATTGTCAGAAAAGTATAAAGTTGACTACCACAGTGTCATTTATAAGTGATATATTCACAGGATATGGCCCTATTCAGTAACAAAACAAATTACACTGGCTTTTTTTATAAAAATCAGGGGCTTTTCAAAATATCATGGCAATTACTGTGAACCCACAAATATTCTTCCTTTTGTTACAACATTTACTCCAAAAGGAAAAATCAAGAAAATAAAAAAAAAGTTACTGTTTGGACTTCCTGGAAGTAAATTTCTGCACGTAGTAAATTACAGTGGACTCATTTAAGTGGGTTCATAAGAAAAACAGGTTCTAAACTATTCAGTAACAGAACAAGTTACAAAAGGTTTTTATGAAAATCAAGGGTGTTTCAAAATATCATGGAATAGATGTTGTAGTCAACTCACAAACATTTTTCCTTTTATCATAATGCATTTGAGACAGACTTCAGATTTCTGAAAAATAACCTGAATACTGTGGCACAAAATTCATCAAGGATTTATACAAAACCTCAAAACTGAGATGTTCCCTGCATCCCTAAAAATGTTTTTAATAGAGGAAGAAGTTTACAGTGTGGCTGAGTACTTGAGCATACAGTGAGAAAAAGTACATACTGTAATTAATAAATATTATGTATAATATTAAGGGAAACTATAATTACAGATCAATGTAGGGAACTAAACTAGAATTAAAACCACTCATGTACAGTAAAAGATACACAAAAATGTATTTTTATATCTTGTGTAAATCATTTAGCAATATGAATGTCCTGTGGAAGCTATTGTATGTTTTTACTGTGGAACCTGTAATAGGTATATTGTGTAGATGTAAGAAAAATGGTGTGACCTATAAGTACAAACCTATACAAAAGATAATCTACAGTGTCAATAAAAACCACAATCATAGTGTACATGCACTGAGGGGACTGTCAAAATTTTAAAATCTTTCAATTTACTACATCTTATTACAATTCTCACTTAAGCACTCTGTCTTCCCTTCTTTGAACTCCAAATTGATTTCATAAATGATAGACATATACCTCATAACATTTTCATATCTTGTATACATTTTCAATCATAAAGTGATACAATATATCTCCTTTACCATTACTGTTCGTGTGTTTTTAGTGAACCATCTAGCTTCAATTATCTTATTCTACATTTGTGTACAATAATTTTTGAATAAATGCTCTCATTAGCAGAAAGGTGAAACTGCTCATAAGATACCAATGTTCTTTATTTGTTCAATGTGATAAATCAGTATTTCCTTTTGCAAATCAAATAAGTCAGTTACTCTGATTAGTATTTGAAATACTAGCTGATAATTTGAATATGTAAACAAAAATGAATAAAATAATTACAATATAAATGTTACCAAATAAAGATGTTTCAGTTGAATTTTGTATAATTTTAGATGAGTTCTTTTATCAAAAGTTACTTCCATGTATCATATTGAGCTACTGTTTATACTATAAGAAAGTGATTAATTGATTCAAAAAATGAGAATGTACTATAAAAATATCATTTTACAAAATTTAATATAAAACAAATATAAAAAGTGTCAAGGAGACACTGAGTTACTGTCTCACATTGGCTACAGGTCAAGACAAAATTATTTATATGGCATACCTTGTAGAATAAAGCTAGTGCCAAACCTTTGCGGTATTCAGGAGAGGCTTCAGGTGGCATTTTTTTGGGCTGTATTTCAGAATCCAGAATTCTGAGAGCCTTCTGAAGTGTGTTCATTTCATATATATTTTTGTCTTCAAGATACTTTTCTAGCTCTGTAGCATGTATCTGTGGATATAGAATTATGGGTTTTAATATCTATAGGTAAGAAAAATACTTTGCCAATATTAACAGTAGACTACCATTAATGTTGAAGCTCAAGTGCAGTATTCTCTGAATATACCATGAGCTGAAGAACACATATAGTTATGAATTTCCTTGCTCATTCTTAAACAGTTTTCATGTTGATAGAGAAATGGAACATTTACTAACAAATCTGAGCTACTGCAGGTTTTATGATTATGTGAACTTTAACACTTTTACTAAATGTAACTATGTGATAAAGAACATACAGCCACTCAGGAATATATGTGTTTGGATTTATACCATGCACAATTTTTCCAGTAAAATATTGCTGTGATGTTGGTAAAAGACTCGTGATTGATGTTCATTTCTATAAAACAAATGCAAACACTTCTGGGAATGGTGACAGCTGTAATAAAATCATTTTAGCTATTATACCACACTTTACTGTAAAATGAACTAGATAAGCACCGATAATTTGACCAACGAAATTCTTATTGATTAGGCACATGGTGAGACACTCATAATGTGGTATAAAAACATAGAGTTTACACTAGAGACAGAAATGAATGGCGTAATTCCATTACCAAACATGTCTAAAAAATCATTAGGAAAGAAGATTTCTGGAAAACCTATGCATACCAACATGGGCCTGCAAGGAGAACAACACAATCTTTCAACAGAAAAAACACACACACACACAGACAGACAGACACACACACACACACACACACACACACACACATACACACACACACACACACACACACACACACACACACACTGGCCATCCAAACTCTCCAAATATGATGTGCTCAAATGTGAGCTAACTGAGCTAGTAACAAACTTCCAAGCTAACATATACAACAACAAAAATATGCCATCAATCATGAGGTACTACCAAAATAAAGTAAGTTCAAAGAGGAACATAAGAACAACTCTGTGTTTCTCACTTAAGCTTAAATATGACCAGTGATCATGTAGGCAATGAACTATAGATCGGCAAAGTCGTTCATCCTTGGGAATTAGTTCACTGGTGATTGCTCTTTTTTGGGAACAGTTCATTTTTACACATTCACTCTTCATAGTGCTTGGTATATATATCTTATGAAAAACTGAAAATTAGTGCCAAAGATGACTGAAGATGGAAGGCGCCAAGAGGGGGCACTTGCCTCCCCCCTGGAGTACCGAGTTTTTATTTCATAACAGAATTCTCACACACTTGTAATTTTCGTGATTCTGCAAAACATTTCATTCAGCCAACTGTAGCGTTATGTGGCTGATTGCAGTGAAATAATATAAGGTGGCACATGAAAAACTGGTCCTGAGTACAGACGGCTCATCAATTACGCACAATTTGTTAACCGCTGCAAGCAGAATAGATAAACATGTAATAATTAGGCAGTGAAGAAATAACAAATAAGCTAATCTTCAAAACAATATATGATGATTGGTAAATGACAATGAGAAGTCTATTAATAGGGGCCAATTTCTCATGCGCCTCCCTGTACCACTGAAGTAATATTGTAGGAGTTATCATATTCTCTTTACAAAATGTGACACCATACACTCAATTATGAAGTGCGGGCTTCATTCGGTTGTAAGTCAGTCCCTTGGATCAAAAAAATACAGAAAATGGCCACCACTCATGTGTGCCGTGCCAATGTCCTCTGCATGTGTAATGACAAAAAATCTTGCCTTTTTACAAGTATTTCTTCTGCTGTTTATTGAAAGAGTGAAGTAAATTGATACAACATTTTGTTACCTGAAAATATGTATTTATTACGTACTACATAATTTTTATGCAATTTACATAATTGTAAAGTACATTTTAATTACCGTTCGTGGACACTGAAGAGAATACAAAAAGAACGAGAAGTTCTAAGTTCAAAAAAGGTTTGAAACAGATCTAGAATGGGCATGTGAAGCAAGCAAAATGAACAACAACTCGATACTGAACTATGAGCTGTCGGCAGTGGAACTGTGATGAGTTCCGCCACAAAAAAGGACAAGTCCGGCCGAGCAAGACCGAGACCGAGACTGGCAGGAACAGGACCAAGGCTGGAACAATACCGGCCATTGTGCCATTTGGGAACATGACCAACCGTTTCCCATTCCTGGGAACTATAAGTAGAAAGCTGTGACTGACACTTAGACAGACGGGAATAGGTCTGAGGCTGAAATGAAACTGGCCAACGTGGCGCTGTGGGAACGAGACCGACCGTTTCCCATAAGTAGAAAGCTGCAACTGAAGTGAACTATGAAAGACCGTTCCTTAGAATTCATTCCTAACTCATCCTGTACATCTTGGTGAACCATTCCTTTGCACCCATTAGTTCTTGAACGACCCATCTCTACAAGGAACTTTACAATAGAGATATAAGGCTGCTTCTCACAGTGACTTGAAGGATCCATGATACACAGCTACTGTAATTGTTCTCCACAATATAGGAATTTAAGAGATTAAATATGAATATAAAACTTACTCTGTGCTGAAACTGGAAAGTATATAAGCACAAGTGTCTTAGAGCGTGAACAAAATATGAGAGTGGACAGTCATGTTTAAATGGTATCAGAGGAACACCTCCTGGGCTGTGAGCAGCCCATAACATTTCAGGAGATGAGCATTTGCTGTGCCACTACCAGACACAGTACCAGAGTGTATCATACAACAGGCTGTTTCAGTGTGGCACCACAAACAGTAAAGTCAGTCCCTTCCTAGATGGTGCCAAGAACTACTTTATACAACTTATACATGAGATTCAAATAGTCCATTATTCTGCCAGCAGTTATTTTTTTTGCATCACAAAGAGTGCTGAAACCCAGCCCTATTTGATGCATCTGCCAAATAGATCACAGCTGCATATTTATATGTTGATCACCAGATTTAACTGACCACATGGCAACACACAGCCCAGTTACTGTTCGAGATTCAGTTCCAGTTGGCTACAGTAACTGGATAGTTCTCATCTGCAATCATCAGTTGCCAACCAGTTCCAGTTACTAGACAGTTGATGTCAACTGTTGAAGATTAGGGAAGGTGGTAGTCCTAGAATTTATTTATTGAGAGGTTGAACTTTTGAACTGTTGGATATTGACTCCTTAGTCATTTGACAGATTCTAAAGTTGACTTTGATGAATGAAATTATGTACACTGTATTGTTAGGAACACAGATGATCAAACACTGTATATTCAACAATAAAGTTGCAAGACGAAAATCCAACAAACTACTGTACAAGGCTTCAGTAAAGGATAAGACAGCTTTGTTCCCAATATCCCCATGTTTTCCAGATGTAAATTTGTGAACTCTTAAAGTCACAGAGCCTGGCAATACCAATTATGCTTAACCTTTGACAGTGCCTTCATCAAAAAATTGGCTTGCTTTTTGCTAGTACTGACTGTCTTGACACTGAACTTTCCTGCATTAATTAGGTCATGAATATTGTGGTGCCTCATGTCAATGTGTTAACGTCTGAGCACAATGCACACTGTTGTGATTCAGTGCAAAGGCATCTCTATTATCAAAGAACACAATTATTGATGTTTCACTATGTATAATACACAATTCATGGAGAATTTCTTGATAGGCATGTACTCAGCTTCAGTAGTCAATAGAACAACTATTTGGCGCCATCTAGAATTGCAGAAACTGCTGCCCCAATTAACTTGAACATGAAGCCAGTCGTTGAATGCCATTGATTGAGATCTGATGCAGAATTGGCATCCCAGAGGCCTCCATTTTTGATTGTTCGACTTTTTCAGAACATTAATTCTAAAAGGAATGTGCCTTTGGTGTATCTCATAATTCGTTTGACTGCTTTTGCTTTGATTTTTTGACAACTGGAGTTATTTACTTACAACTCTAGCAACACGTACAATGTGCCTTGAGCCAAATATAGGAATGACCCAATGGCTTTCTGATAAGGAATGCAATGCAATGCAAGTTCTCCTTCATATGTCAGTTTTTCTTCAGATACTTGCAGCTTCAAACCAGGTTCAAGTGGATGTGCAACTGGACTGATCTCTTGATTCCTGTTTCATTTTGTTGTCATGCCAAGACACCTATTGCATTCACCAAGATCTCCCATCTGAAATTGATTCATTAATTCTGTCTTCATTTCTTCCTTCCACTTATTATTTCTATTTAAGATGATGGTTAAGTCACCTACAGAAATTGCTAGAATGAGTATACTATGCTTCTAGGGTCTATAGTAAATTCAGGGACCATATTCTGGTTTTCTCAGGTTCATTTTAAATAATGTTGCATCTGATTTCTGACACCAAATACATTACACTACTATGCTTCCCAGTTCTATAGTAAGTTCAGAGACCATATTCTGATTTTCTCAGGTTCATTTTAAATAATGTTGCATCTGATTTCTGATACCAAATACATTACACCTCTTGTAGACCACATTGTCTTCTTCACCTCGCAAACCCTCGTCTCCTCCCTCTTCTTCATGTACCCTTCAAGTTCATGGATGTAAACTGCTTCATCAGTATCACTATATAGGACTGCAGTTTGAACATCCATGTGTTTGAGGTGAATAGTAAACTCAGTTGTTCCAGCCAACATGGTATGAAGTGAACAATGACAAACAACCAGCAAGGATGTTCCACAAAGTCCACCCCTGGTATCTGGAAATAAACTTATGTGACAAAATGAGTTTTGTAACATTCAATTTGACCACCAGACATTTCTGATTTTGAATACCCATCTCAAATTGACTGTCTTCCTGTTTGGTAGTAAATCAGTCAAACTCCAAGTCTCAATTCCAAGCAATAACTTACATTCATCACATAAAACTTGCTTCCACTTTTTACAATCATCATGACTCATTGTTTCTATATATGGATTTGGCTCAGAAACCACAGCATTGCAACCAAAATTACCATTCAAATATTTAGAATTCAGTTTTCTCTCATGTGATGATTTTTCACTTTCTGGCTGCACACATGATCAATGTGCCTACCTGCTCGTCACTTTGTGCCAGTTCAAGATAAATTGTATTTCTGACAACATAGCAGGTTATGATGGTTCTGCTTCTTCTTCAGTGAAGTTATGTGCTGTCATTGGCTATACATTGCCCACGCCATTATCACCAGTCTGATTACTGTTCAATATAGTGTTTCCTCAGGTGCTCTTTGAATTTTCAATAAATTGTACATCAGGAGTCTTTGGTGAATTTGGTTCAGTCAGAAGGTATTACATTCAACAAAAGAAATTCCTTGGATTTGCGTTCTAACTTTGTTTGTTTTTCTTTCGGTACATGTATAAATGCTCAGCACCCAGGGCCATTCATGATTGAGATTTATCTGAAAACAGCTCCACAATTCTTTAGGAGTTACATTTCAACCAGCTTTTATTGGAGACTGATTCTTCACATAAATTACTGTGTTAATGGCTTCAGTCCAAAGCTTTAGTCCTGCATCTGCTAGCACTGATCTTTCTTTTTCAGTGATTACTCATTTCAAGCATTCCACAATTTTATTTTATTCTGGTGTGTAACAAATTGTCCTTTCAGATCAGATTCCCTCCCCCTTTTAGAATGACTTCAAACACTGTTCAACAAGCTCTTTTCCATTATCTGTTCAAAGTATTTTAATTTTTTGACTAGGTTCATTTTCTGCTCAACATTTGAACTCAATGAAAGTATCATAAACTTCTTTTGTTGATTGTAGCATGTAACCAAAAGACTCTCTTGACATACAATCTGTAAAAGTGAAAAGAACAAACTCCTCTCCACTGAGTCATGCTCATTCATCCAGAAACTTCAGAATCCACCTTGTCATGTAGATATTTTGCTCTTCTACTTGTTTCATGGAAATGTTGTTGAGACTGTTTTCCTTTTATGTTAGAGATACACGGGCCTAAATTGATTTTTTTCCAGTTCAGTACATCAGAAAACTTTTTCTTAGGTAAGTCATGTTTGTATAGTTCAAATATCCCAAGATTCAATGTCCCAATTTATAAGTGTTGACTTCTACAGCATTTGCATAGTCACAAAGTTCAGCTAATCAACACATGCCACTTGTTGATTGATTGATTGATTTATTTATTTATTTATCCATTTTCATCTACAGCTGAACAATGTGCAAGAGATATTTGGATTTTTATGTTAATATTAACAGTTTTACATGTAATATACCTTTGTACTTAACAACACACATTAATTTATCAGTTAACGATGAATACTTAAATAAATG
This sequence comes from Schistocerca americana, assembly GCF_021461395.2. Taxonomy (NCBI): domain Eukaryota; kingdom Metazoa; phylum Arthropoda; class Insecta; order Orthoptera; family Acrididae; genus Schistocerca; species Schistocerca americana. Next base: position 114,838,934 of record NC_060126.1, on the reverse strand, counting down.
TTGTTACGCTATATACAGAGAAATGAAATGCAAATGTACTTCTGAATTTCATTTCATTTTATTATCTTCCTGTATATCATTTACATGATGTAGGAATTGTCGCAACAAAGTTATCATACTAGTACAAGTACTACAGACATAATAATGGAATATCACTTTCAAGGCATTTTTTAAAAGTACAAATTTAGACATATAAATTAAAATTTTTGGCAATAAATTTACACACACTCAAAGTATTCATCTACATCATAGAAAGTTTTGCTTAAAAGGTAATTTTTAAGCTCAGTCTTAAATTTTACTTCATCTATTATTGGCTTCATGTACACTGGCAGAGCATTGTAGACTTTTATTCCAAAATAACTTACATGCTTTTGGGTTTGTGTTGTCCTTACCCTTTCTACATACAAATTCTTACAAGTTCTAGTATTATAATTATGGCAGTCCTCATTTGTACGTAGATTTTTCATATGTGCTCTTGTACACAGAATGCTTTTAAAAATATACAGTGATGGTATTGTGAGTATTTGCAGTTCTTTCAAAAGGGGCCTACAATGAGTTCTTGGAGGGTTATGTGTTATGATTCATATAGCTCTTTTCTGAAATTTGAAGATATCTGTTAAGCTTGATTTAGTTTTACCCCAGAACACTATGCCGTAAGACATGATGGACTGAAAGTAAGCAAAATACACTAGTCTAGTACAGTCTGTGCTGCATACTCTAGATAATATCCTCAATGCAAAACATGCCGAATTGAGCCTTTGGGATAGGTACTTGAGATGATCTTTCCAGCTTAAGTTTTGATCAATGTGCATTCCCAAAAACTTTGTAGATTGTACACTCCCTATCTTCTTATCCATTAGTTTTAACTGGAGGTCCATACCTTGAGTTGCTTTGGCATACTGTATATAATTTGTTTTACTTAGATTAAGTGTTAACTCATTAGCATTAAACCAATGTTGAATGTATTTCAGGACTATATCAGTTGTGGTAGTTAATGATTTTTTATCATCACTTATAATTATGCTAGTGTCATCTGCGAACAACATTATTTTGGTAGAAATATTAGGATTTTTTATGTCATTTATACAAAGCAAGAATAATAAGGGACCAAGAACACTGCCCTGTGGGACACCTATTTCCAATTTCTTTGCATCTGAGACCCACTTGATTTTCTGATTTTTATGTTCTGCGATGATTTCTACTACCTGAGTTCTATCTTGAAGGTAAGATTCAAACCACTGCTTCACAACTCCCCTTACACCTATTGCCTCCATCTTGTTTAACAGAATTTTGTGATTTACTGTATCAAAAGCTCTAGATAAATCTAAGTTAATTCCCACTACACATTTTTTAGTGTCGAGACTCCAGACAATCTCTTTGGTATAGGCATGGATAGCTGATTCTGTGCTGTGGCCCGAGCGAAAGCCATGTTGATTGCAGTTTAGAAGTTTGTGAGCATCTAAGTAATTTATGAGTCTGGTTTTCATTAATTTCTCTAGAATTTTTGAAAATGATTGGAGAAGGGATATTGGTCTATAATTTTCTACCTTGTATGGATCTCCTTTTTTAAACAGAGGTCTAACCTTAGGGATTTTCAACCTCTCAGGAAAAACACCTTCACTGAAAGACAAATTGGCAATATGTACCAGGGGCTTTATAATTTGTTTGGCAACTTTTTTTATTATTGACACAGGCACTTCATCTACATCTGCAGACATTTTTGATTTTAGACTCTGTACCACCTTTGATATTTCATTATCATTTGTGGGAGTTAACAACATACTACTGTCTACTTTTGGGGCTGTTAATTTCTCATGTTTGGTAAAGTTTTTACTTAATGACACTGGTACACTTAAAATGTAATTATTAATGTAATTTGCCAGAGTTTCATCTTTTAATTCAATATTTTCACTATTTTTTAGTACTATTTCCTGATCCTTGAGGCCCTTACCTGTTTCCCTTTTCACAATTTCCCAAATAGTTTTTGATTTATTGCCTGATTTTCTTATTAATTTATCATTGCTTAGTAATTCTGCTTTTGTAATTACTTTTCTACATATTTTTTTGTAATTTGTTACATATTCTTTAAACTTGGGGTCAGTCCAACTTTTCAGTCTATAGTTAAGCATTTTCATGGTCCTGGAGGAATTTCTAATACCTGTTGTTATCCAGGAGTTAGCATGTGTATGCCCAAATGTGTTTGTTTTGACAAGTTTCTTAGGAAAACATATTTCAAAATTCAACATAAACAGGGAAGAAAAAACATTATATGCAGTGTTTGTGCTAGTTTGTAACAGTACTTCTGCCCATGATTGGTTAGTCAGTGTAATTATGAAGTGACTGCAACTATTTGTGGAGAAGGTTCTTTTGTACATTTGGTATGAACTATTTTTGGTCACAGGGGCTATGGAAAATTTAAGGATAAGTGCATTGTGATCAGATATTCCTAGGTCAACATTTATTACATCTATATCTGTGGCATCTATATTTGTGAAGATATTATCTATGAGACTTTTTGAAGAGTTTGTTATTCTTGTAGGGTTAGTTATATGTGGATACAAATTGAAGCTATGTAAAACATTCAGGAACTGATCTTTGGATGCACCTTCAGTCAATAAGATGACATTAAAATCTCCACTTATAATAATTGTTGATTTTTTATGATGTAATATTTTGAGCAATGCCTCTAACTTATTCCTAAAAATTTCAGGATCACCACATGGTGATCTGTACACTGACATTATTATTAATTTACTCTTTCGCATATTCAACTGTATTGCTGCAGCCTCAAAATGTTTTTCTTCATTCAAGGATTCAGTTACAGTTATATTTTTAACCTTTACTCCAGGTTTTACATAAATGCAAACACCACCATGTCTTGTTTCCTTCCTGCAAAAATGGCTTACTAATTTGTATGGAGAAATGCAAATATTTTCTAGTTCATAACTCATGCACCAATGTTCTTGAATGCAAATACAATCTATACTAGCTTCAATGGCTGCAATCTCAAGTTCTAATATTTTATTTTTAATGCATTGTATGTTAAGGCTCATTATTTTTAAATTATTGAAATTAGATTGAGAGGAGTTTGTACTCATGTTTCCCAATGTTACCGGCTGTTCCTTGCTGAGGCTGGGTACCAAAAATCCTTAAGAATTACACGTTTCCTGCTCCTTGTATTTCTTACCCCTGGACGTGTCACCATACTTGTTGTATCTGTAGTTATAGCTGCTGTTTCAGTGGATGCTGGAGGTGTTTCTGAAGCTGATGATTCAGTGGATGTTGGAGATGCTGCCAGTTTTGATGCTGAGTCTGGTTTTGTAAGTGATGTTCCAATTGATACTGGAACTTTCGCTGAAACTGTATTTTCGTTTAAATCTTGAACTACAGTTGGCACTGACGTTACTGTGGACATTGAAGCTGCGTATGAAGCTGATAAATGATGCTCCGATGGTGTTGATTTTTCTTCTGTTGATCATATCTGAGTGGCATTTTGTACCACTGTTCTTGCCTCTGTTCTTCTGATTGATGGACTAGTCACAGATTCTGGACTTGATTTTGAACCTGCTGGGGAGGGTGGTACATCTGCTGCTTATGATAATGGTTCAGCTGTTTTTGATGATTTCAACACTACTGACAATTTGGCTGATGTGGCTGCTGTACTGGACGACACATCAGATGAGACTACATTAGGTTAACAAAGAAAAATTTAGTTTTGTAGGTATTCATTCACTGTGTAAAAGCAGTGATCAACCAAGTACAACTTCAATTTACATTTGAAGTGACCAATGTTTGTATGTGTTTAATGGTATCTGGTAAGGCACTGTATAGTTTGATACTAGGATGGATAAGGCTGTTTTGAAATGACTTTGTGTTGGCACTTCAAACATGTACATCCAATTTTTGTCTTGCATCTTAGCTGTGTATTGTGTGATTTTGAGTGATGAGTGGTCTTTTTGTATGTGTTTTGCTTTAAATACATTATATTTTCAAGTACATATATGCAATGAAGTGGCAGGAAAATCCTTTTTTGAAAAACATAATCCCATACCAGAGGTGAGACTGTACAACTGCATAATATACACACTGAAGGGTGTTGTAGCTGGTACAATTTTTGTTCATTCGTGTAATATCTGCTTTCCATTTTAAGTTGTCTTGTAGATGAAGTCCAAGAAATTTGGTACAGGCTGTTTTGGCAGTTGTCCGTCCATATAGCTCTAGATTTGGTTATATCAGATTTTCTGTATGTGCTGTGTGTATATCCATAGCTACAGTTTTTTCAGTGTTTATTGTTAAGTCATTGTCATCAAAGTAACATGTTAGCCTGTCAGTGGCTCCTTTTATGTTTTTTACAAGAGTTTCTTCTGAGTTTCCTGTAATTAGAACACTCGTATCATCAGCAAATTGAAATATTTTACTGCTGTCATTGCTTATGTTTACATCATTGACATAGAGTACGAACAGAACAGGACCCATCACTGATCCTTGTGGCACACCATATTTAACAGTCAGTAGCTTGGAATTATATTTCCTAATGACATTGTCCCTTTCTTGATCTATTTCCACATTTTGTTCCCTGTTCTTAAGATAAGAGCTGATCCAGTTGTTAGCTGTTACCCTAATGCCAAGATTTTCTAGATTGTGTAGCAATTTGTCATAATTTATGGTGTCAAATGCCTTTGACAAATCTAAAAATATCCCCATGGTAAGTTTTTTGTTGTCTAATGCTATCAGTGCCTCTAATAGAAAGAAGTGAACTGCTGATTCGGTTGAACTGTTTGCTCAAAATCTGACAGAATGCCATTATCCTCTAAGAAGTCTGTTAGCTTCTTATTGAAAAACCTTTCTAATAGTTTTGGGAAAACAGACAGCAGTGCCAGTGGTCTGTACTTAGAAATATAATCTTTGTTTCCTTTCTTGTATAATGGCTTCACTTTTGCTATTTTCAAACATGAAGGAAAAATTCCTTAGCAAAAGATAGGTTACATAGGTGGGTTAAGGGCTCAGTAATCAAGTCCCCACACTTCTTTATAATGAAATCAGGTATATCATCTACACCTGCAGAGTGTTCATTTTGAGACTTTTTATTGTAACCTGTACTTCTTCTACATTTGTTGGGTGTGGAAACACTAATCTGCTTGAGGGTTTTTTCCCTGTTTCTGTATGCTGTTTTCTATTAGAAGTCTGTTTTAGTAGTTTCTCTGTTGCATTTATAAAATAGTTATTAAACATATTAGCTACTTCCTGTGGGTTATTAATGTTTTCCAAGCCAGCCTTTAATACTACATTATTAACTCTGTTTTTGTAAGATTTGGTTTCTTTTTTTTTTTTTTTTTTTTTTTTTACAACTTGCCAGGTTTCTTTGGTTCTGTTTGAAGCATCTTCTATGTATTTATCATTCTCTCATTTCTTTGCCTCCTTTGTTATTTTATTTCAGATAGATTTACACTTTTTAAAGTAACTATCAAACTCCTGAGTTGTGTTGTAGCTTCTTGCAATATTGTGAAGGTACCGTTTTCTAGCACAAGATTTCCTTATACCACTGGTAATCCACTTGTTGCTTTTAGTGGTTTGGGTTGTTTTGACTTTCAATGGAAAAGCAAGATCAAAATAATATTTGAAAATATTCGTGAATGTCTGAAACTTATCAGAAATATTATCTGTATTATACACTAGCTCCCATGATTCTTGTTGGAGATAAATCTGGAATGTTTGTACTGCAGTATTACTGAAAGTTCTGCCAATGTGTGTAGCCTTCCTCATATAATTATAGGATGGATTAGTGTTTACACAAAAGCTTATAGCCTGTGCATGATGGTCTGCCAGTCCAGCTTTAATTACAACTGATTTATATTTTATTTTGGAGCTAATTATTATTTGGTCTATAGTAGTACTAAAATGACTCATTTCACGTGTAGGCGAGTGGATTGTAATCTCCAAATTATTGGCTGTTAATATGTTCATCAGCTCAGATTTTGAATTGCTTCACTTATTAAAGTCTACATTTAGGTCTCCACATATAAGAACTGTTTTTCAATTTGTCACTACTTTATTTAGTATAGTATCAAGCTGAGTGTTGAATTTTTTTAGGTGGGTATATGGAGATCTATATAAACATATTACAATTAACTTGAAAGCTGGAATTTCTATGCCTGATATTTCCAAATCTTTCTTAGTGTTTAATGATTCAACATTGTCTAAATAACTGAATTTAATATCTTTCTTTATGTATATGCAGTTCCCTCCATGTTTTAACTGATTTCTACAAGTTTGTGCTGCCAATACATAATCCATTATTTTCACTGTCTTTAATTCATTTCCTTTCAGCCAGTGTTCAGTTAAGCAAAGTATATTGACATATCTGAGTTCACTTGATAGCAAGATTTTGAGCTCTCTTACTTTATTTCTAAGTGACTGTATATTCTGATGAAGAAGAGTGACTTGGCGAGAATTTAGGTTTGTTCTGATTGTACTTGGTTGACCACTTACCTTCATTCCTGAATTTAAATTATGTGGGAAATCTTCATTCTCATCTTACTTGAGTTGCAGTTAGTACTGGTGTTCCAGAGATGGTTCCACCACTTTACAGTATATGCCACACTGTGCATTATAAAATACATCATCAAACTACATGCACAGTCCATATGTTATTGTTTGACTAAGTGACAGCAGGTTGTATCCAAGGCATGGAACATACATGACATCATTCATGGTTATCTACTTACTGTTGTCATCACTGGTAACTTCAAAATAAATGTGACCATCTGCAATTGCTCCAAGATTCCTGTTATCTGCTGCATAAGCTTTTAGAGCTGTGATCAACTGGAGACTGTTGAATGAATCTGTTTTATTCATCATGTAGCATGTATATCTGGAATCTACATATCAGCCTTCACCGTGGTGCAAAGATGCAGTTAGAGTGATCAATGCATTTTTGTTTTCAATTTTCACATTATTCACAGCATTTGAAGATTTATTTGGTTTCTTCTTAGTTCTATACTTACTCATATTATGACCAAGTTTCTGACATTTATAACATTTCCATGAGTTGGAATTTCAAACATCACAATAGATGTTTGACTTCTGGCATTTATTGCTCTGCTTACTAGCTGCCAGCACCAAATCTGTAGTCTTATTTGTGAAACCAAATTCACAATTCATATATTCTTGAATTAATCACAGACTCACTAGACTCACTAAATCATTTGTAATATTGATACCTGAATTATCAATTGCCATAATTAAGGGCTGGAAATATGCTGGAAGTTCACTTACCATACTTGCAGCTCCATTTTCCTACCAACACTTAGAATTTGTTGAGCAAGTGACAGTTTTTGACAAATACTTTTCCATATTTTTCTCAGAAGTCAATCATACATTCATCAAGCAATGCAGCAGCAAAGAATAACTAGGTAAACTGTTGCCTTTGAATGCAGGTAATAAATTTTGCCATGCATCTTTAGCAGTAGTGCTCCATGGGGTTTTCTATATACAGATGAATTTATAGTTAAACATATTTTGCATAGTGCTTTTTGAACATTCTTTGGATCTTTGTCAGTGTCAGGAACTGTTTCCCACAGACCCTCATGTTTTGGTTACATTTCCATTGCAAATTTCCTGTCACTTTAGTTAGCAATGCCAATTAACTTTCCAGGATAAAACAGCAATTGCCCACCCAAAGGCATCTACAATACATTCAGCTAGTTCAACAAATAAATCTTGAAAACTTCTTAAGAAAAATATGACAGAACCACATTGAATATATGTGAAATATGGTAACTTCATGAGTAAAAATCATAACAACTGTCACAACAATTGATGCCATGCAGATATTTGTGATCTACTTTTATCAGTTTCTGAACAGATGATCCTTTTCCAACATGGAAGCTTCACTAATCTCTTCCTGTGTCCATAACCTATTGGATACTGACTCCAATTAGTCCTTCACAAGATTATAAAGCAGGTTATCAAGCACTATTTATTCAGCAGTATATTCACAAAACTGACAAAAAATGAAAAAAAGAACAGCAAACTACTACACAAGGCTTCAATAAAGGATAAAACATCTTTTTTACCAGTATAAACATTTTAATTGTGTTCCAAACTGAGCTGCAATTAGATTTGTTAGTCACGTGTACTGTGTTAGGTTAGATTAGGTTCAGAACTTTACATCAGTGCCACACCTTCTCAAAAAGCAAAAGATGAGTATACATAAAATAAGAGAAAGGGACCCACACACCTCTAGCAGTTTGATGTACGGAGCACAGTAATATGGCAACACTCTTAGTTAAGGGAGTGTGCAGTTTGGTGTCTGTGTGTGTGAATATGCATGCTATTGCTGTAAAACGTGCTAGTGTTCAAAAGCTAGTGTGAATGCTGTTTTCTGCTCTGTGTTACTGTGCCCCAATCATCAATCCAATATAGACGAATGGTTGCATTTCCCTTATGTTACATATTGTTCCATCCAGGAATTTCCATTATTGTTATTCAAAAACTGAGTGTATTTAGACGTACATTATTTTAGTAAATAAAGTTCACTGTTTATCATGTGTTGCCACAGTTATTCTGTTTTTGATATAATTCCCTGTGACTTGACCATGGTAAGTTGTAAGTACATCACTTTCCTATAATTACAGAATTCTGTAGCTTGGGGTTTGCTTCCTGCTACCATTATGTTGGGTGCCTAAATTATTGTTGAAAACAACATCACACCTGTCATGGAGCACCACATACAATAGTTAAAATTAAGTGAAGCTACAAAAACAAAGTGTCTGCATCCTGGATACCACTGATACCTGTTGAACTAAATTCTTGTGTGCCTTTGATAGCAAGTCCATGAGACAAGGGTGCAGCTACACAAATATACAATTTGAAGACAACTAGTTTATTTCACTGACAAATGCAGACAGGAAAACACTATCACTGTTAATAACACACTAATTGACGACTGACTGTCAGTCAAAGATATTAATGTAGTGCAGGCTATAGTGTTCCATACATGGAGGTATAAGGAGGGGAGATGCCATGACGTCACAAACTTGAAGCCGACAGAAACCGAGCTCCGCCATTGGAGTTTGGTCAGAAGACTCGTTTCCGATTGTGCTACTGTCTAGAGCTGCTGAAGGTTTTTTCATTTTAAAATGCCGGTTTGCGTTGTTTACGGGTGTACTAACCGTTGGAATAGTGCTACCAAGTTAAAAGGAATCACGTTCCATGCGTAAGTGGCCCCATTCGTAAAATATTGTCGTTTATATTCGTGAGATGTGCGGCCTTGTTTACGTTTTGTGAAACTGTTTTCTTCTTATTTTATTTCAGATTTCCGATCAATGAAGCTCGTAGGGCTCTGTGGGTTCATATGCTTATTTTTATTGACAAACCACAAACGATGTTTGTATTTACAAATGAAATTTTGTATAAGTGTGTAAACGAGTAAGAAATATCATCCGGTATGTAAAATAGCATAGCTTTCGGGTTCTTCTTTCAGTTTACATCGACACAAATACAGTAAAAGGTGATTTGAGTTTGAAAAGAGCTTTGTACACTGTTATTTTTCATCATTCGAAGTTTGTATCCAAAAGAAACACTTAAGTTAACGAGACCAAATCAGTTGTATTGCTGGGGCAAAAACGCATTAAAAACAAAACGAAAACACCTGAAAAAGCTATTCTGTCGTGTTATGCATGTAAACATTGTAACACTCATCATCTGAAATTATTTCGCAGACATAACGTTAAATATGAAGAACACGCAATTCTAACAAGAGCTCTGTCATTGTTTTGACCAATCAAACATGGCGGCCCACCAGCTTCAAACAGACGTACAGCAGACGGCCATAGTGCCATCTCCCCTCCTTATACCTCCATGGTTCCATAGGACCTTTCCTCCCTCCACCTCTTGTGATTCTGATAATATCATGACATCTTGAACAATGATACTGGTTGTCATATGATACCATACATAAAGTACTAATCTATAATGTCATCACTTTCAAGATCTCACACATAAATCTATCAAAATATGGCCTCTGAAGTACATTAAGCATACTAATAATTTTCCATTATCACCTACCAGATCATGACTGATTCCACCAAACACAATTCTTGGTTTTGAAATCACTTTTCCCACATTCTTCATGTCCAATTTGAATAGAAACCCAGCATTTACATAGGCATGAGCATTTTGTGCTCTTGGCATGATCTGAAATAAACAATGTTGCTGCTAATAATATAGTAATTTTGAGGTTATTAATAATAAGCAAAAATGATATGCAAAGATTGTAATCAAAACAATAAATGTTTTGCAAGTAAAAACACAAAATTAGCTATGTATTGACCAAACTGTTTATGGCTTCCATAAGAAGATAACATTTTTAGCACCCAAATAGGAAATAGTTGTGCTTTGCACTTGTGATATAGATGCTCATGAACTTGTACCTCATCCTACCACCCCCTCCCCACCTCCTAATCATTCTCCTCTCTTATTCCAGTTTGCACATACAAACCTCACCTAATCAATCTCATCTGCTATCCCTCATCTATATATACACCTGCCTACTGACCTGCAACCCACCTTATAATCTTTTTATTTATTTTTGTCTTTGATGTCATTGTGTTTTCATGTCAATTTCCAGTCATTTTCACCTTTCACTACCTGCAGCTCCCTTAGTTTTCATCGTGTTTCCCCATATTTCATCTGTTCCATCCTTTTTGTGGTTTTTATGTTGTATTTTGGCATATTTTTGTGGACTTATTGCACGTATTTCTACGTTATTTAGGTATATTTTCCTGCTCCATGGATCGATCCTTCCTTCTCTCATATGCGCCAAAGTTTCATTATCCCTAGCCAAAACTTAGTCACACATACTGTTCCTGCATTGTTGCTTGGCTCATGGAATTCCCCCAAATGGCCTTACCATCAAATTACCAAACTTTGGCTACAGTCATCCTTCCACAATGCCCTCCATCCTTTCATATCCTGCCAGTCCTTAACCCTCACCTACATAGTCCTGGAAAAGCATGTAAATCAGGTGCTAATCTCCTTGCAATACTTCCTCTCTATCCATAAAATTCTCACACCCCAAATTCCTGGAACCCATCTCACACATTGAAATTGTTGCCTTCCAGGAAGTAGAGCAGTACGCACAATGCCACCTCAAAAAACTCTCCAACCTGTTCACTTCCTACTCCTGCCTTGGACTACCAGTACCCACCACTTCTACAACAGCCTCCAAACCTCCCCAGATCACCTCATAGCTAACAAATGCAGCCTCAAAAACCTACTACATTTATCCCATCCTTAAAAACTCCCCACTGCCATACACAATACAGAACCTAAACAGACTTGAAACAGAGTCACGAACCTTTCCTCTGAAAGCCTTTGCACCACAGAAGTTTCAGTCCTTTCCAAAGGCCTTATCTTTTGCCCCTCTCTCAAGTTCAATCATACTGGACTTGTTGTAGACCTTCTCTCCTTCTTCCAGTCCATACAGAGGGAAAGCTTTTTTGCCACCAACCATGCCACTCGGACTAAACCAAAGACCAATGCTGAACCCTGTCTGACTCAGATCTCTCCACCCCTGCTGCCTCCTAATCACTCCCTGTTACCTTCCCAGAATTTCTTAATCTCGAGCCCTGTCTCACCATCATTCCTTAATCCATCAACATCCAAGCTAACCTTATATCGACAGAAATAACCACAATCCACCACCTAAAACTGGATCCTGACCTTATAATAATCACTCATGATAAAGGCTGCACCACTGTTGTTTTGAATCATAAAGATTACCTGGCGAAGTAATTCTGTCAGCTATTAGATTCATCCAGCCATGAGCCCTGCCACAGTGACTCCATTCTAGAAATCCAGCAGGGACTCTAGTCTCTCCTCAAACCCTTAGGCCTATCCCAGAACCTCTCCCCAGAGTCTATCTCTCTCCTCACCCCTACCACTCCTCACATTCCAAGTTTCTAGACACTTCCTAAACTCCATAAACCCAACTACCCAGAATGCCCCATTGTGGCCAGTTGCTGTACTCCCAATGAAAGAATATCTGTTCTCATAGACCAGCATCTTCAGCCTATTACCTGCAACCAACCTTCCTATATAAAAGATACCAACCATTTGCTTCACAGTCTCTCCACAGTTCCTGTTCTTTTACCACATGATGATTGCTCATCACTATTGATGTCGCCTTCCTTTACACTAACATCCATAATGCTCATCATCTTGTTGCAATGGAACACTACCTTTCCCAATGCCTGAAGGATTTCATATCTACAACCTCCTTCCTGGTCACCATGACCAATTATACTCTCACTCACAATTACTTCTCATTTGAAGGCATTGCCTACAAACAAATCTGGGGTGTGGAAATGTGCACTTGCATGGCACCATACTATGCAAACCTATTCATGGGCCATCTAGAGGAATCCTTCCTAATCATCCAGAAATCCAAACCCCTCATCCGGTTCATATTCATTGCTGACATTTTTGTGATCTGGATCGAGGGTGAGGACATCCTATCCATCTTCCTCCAGTACCTCAATGGCTTCTCTCTTGTTCACTTCACCTGATCCTACTTAACCCAAAAAGCCACCTTCCTTGATTGTGACCTTTCTATACCAAGTAGTACCTGCCAAACAACCTAGCCACTCAAGGTCACTGCATCTGTAGTGGTGAGCAGTCCCTCTCACAATATACCAAGGATCTCACTGAGGCCTTCACAGACCATAATTACCCCCTCCCCCATGAACAGATACTGATCTCCTGTGCCTTATTGCTCTAGTCACCTACCATCTCCCACAGTCTCACACCCAGCCACAGATGAGCATTCCCCTTGTAACTCAGTACCACTCTGGGCTGGAACAACTGAATAACATTCTCAGCCAGGGTTTTGAGTACCTCTCACTGTGCTCTGAAATGAGGAATGTCCTTCACTATCCTTCCCACCCCTCCCATGGTGTTATTCTGCCATTCACCACAATATCCTCATCCATCCTTACACTAACCCTGCTCCCAATGCATTGACTCTTGGTTCATATCCTTGTAATAGATCTAGATGCAACACCTGTCCCATACATCCTCCTACCACCACCTACTCCAGTTTGGCCAGAAGCATTCCCTATCCCACCAGAGGCAGGACTACCTGTGAAACTAGTCATGTGATCTATGAGATAAGTTGCACCCCCTGTGCTGCCTTCTACATGGGCATGAGATAAGCTGCACCCACTGTGCTGCCTCCTACATGGGCATGACAACCCAAAGAAACAATTGGATCACCCAGTTACTGAATATGCTGCTTCACTTCACTGATTGCTTCACATCCTGTGACATCTGGATCCTTCTTACCATCACCAGCTTTTCCGATCTGTACAAGTGGGAACTCACCCTGCAATATATTTATATTCTATGTTCCCATAACCCTCCTGACTTTGAGCTTCATTAGTCACTGTCCTTCATCCACCTATCCTCTTCTTTGTTCCCACTCTAGCAGTACACAGTCTTCTATTCCACCAATTCACCCATTCATTTTATTTCTCTCCTTTTCTGTTCCCTCCCTCCCCCTCTACCCCCCCCCCCCCCCAGCCCCATCTAACTTCCTGACTACACCTAGCTGCCCTACTCACTCCCCACCTCATTCCTGTATGCTCCCACAAGCATCACTTTACCGGCCCCCACCCCTAACATGTTATCCATCCCCAACCCTGCCCCAGCCTCCTTCTTACCCCCACAATCCAGATCGCTTCTCCCATCATGCGATGTAGGTTGCAGTCCGGCTTTGCAGCCAGGGACAGTGGTCATATGTGTGTGAGTTGTGTTGCCTGAAAGTGTGTGTATGTTTTTCAAATGAGAAAAAGGCCTTTTGGCCAAAAGCAAACATCGATTAGAGGAAGATAAACTTCTTTGCCAAAGTCGCTAATCATAACTTTCATTCTTGATAACAAGTTTGAGTTATCAATGTTACCATCTTCAGATCTCAACTGACAGGTTATTGCATATTTCTTAAACTAACAGTAAGAGTACTTTAGATGACCAATGCATCGGCATGGTGAAACTAAAATAACTATATGCACAGTCATTCACCACATACATCTGCCTTATAACACTCGCAATAGAGCATATAATTGCAGCCTGGATAGCCTAGCACATTGAAGTGCCCGCTTCAAGGACATGCAAAGGAGCACTGGTCCTGGACTGAATCCACCTCATGGATTAACAATGGGAGCTAGTATACCAGCCAGCATGGACATGGTTTTTACACAGTTTTCCACATTCTTCTTGGTGAACACTGATATAGTTATCATTTTTATGATGTGTAAAAATTTTGATAAAACTTTGCCACATTTGGCCATGCAGAGCATACTACATGCAGACACAAGGGTTCATTGATTTCTCACCAGGGGTAGCAAACTGTAGCTTTAAATTGCATTTGCAAGTGATGACCCCACCATAGTAATAGTTTATATACAGATATGGTTGGTTCTCCTCAAAATTCCAGAAGCTACATACCACTGCCTACCCCACACTGGCTGGATGAAGGGGACTGGAAAGGAAAGGAAGGAAGGAAGCAAGAATACTGAGCAGAACTATATTGCTGGTGTGAATATATTGTAGAATTACGGAACAAGTTGTAAAAAATTGATGGACATGCTGTCTTTCATGTAACAAAGATTATTTATTGTTTGGGTTTAAGCTTCAATTAATTTCAGTGTCCTTACATTCATCATGGGGTGAAATTCCTCCTTCCTAGCATCTGCATTTCCTACAATTTGACAATATGCTGATATCTCCCTTGCCTTCATGAAGGCATTCAGAAATTTCTACACTATCACTTAATGAACAAGATATAAACTTACAGAATATTGGATAAGCTTTGTGACTGGTTTGACAGTAACAGAAGCATGTGCGTAATTCTTAATGGGGCAAAATCAGCATTAATAAAATGAACATTACTACCCTAAGGGACTATTGGTGGATCATTGGTGTGCTTCATTTAAGGATGATCTGGTGTAAGATGCTGGAAATGCCATGGGGCAGTTCATGAATGACACTGCTCTATACAGGAAAGTTACATTATAAGAAAAACTGCACTAAATTGCAGGAAGGCTTATAGCACTCCATCTTCAGGCAACAAGTGGCCCATCGGGACCATCCAACCGCCGTGTCATCCTCAGATGAGGATGCGGATAGGAGGGGCGTGTGGTCAGCACACCGCTCTCCCGGTCATTATGATGGTTTTCTTTGACCGGAGCCGCTACTATTCGGTCGAGTAGCTCCACAATTGGCATCACGAGGCCGAGTGCACCCCGTAAAATGGCAACAGCACATGGTGGCTGGATGGTCACCCATCCAAGTGCCGGCCACGCCCGACAGCGCTTAACTTCGGTGATCGCACGGGAACCGGTGTATCCACTGTGGCAAGGCCGTTGCCGCAGGAAGGCTTATGCAGAATCTAAAATTTGGGCAGGGATTGACAGAAGACTATTAACAGAAATAAGCTTAGAATATTTTTCACAAATAAGCAGACAGGTCAATTAGTTGCAAAGATCTGAAGTGTGGGGTGCTTCCAAGAACTTCATGATCTTTGTAAGTGGCAGTTCTTCTCACTATGAAACTAATAAAATATAACACCATCATAAACCTAGAAGGGAATATTACTTATACTGTGACATGAATCTCACTTCCAATTGATATTATGTCCCTATGAAGTAATAAATTATTCTAAAGTAAATTTAAACAATTTTTCAGCATGTAGAGGAGGTGCTGAGTCGCAGCCAGGCACAATGAAAAAGACTGCTAACATGTAGGTTGATTATTATTAAACTTTCACTACTTGAGCCAGTGTACACAGCAAACTACTTAGCATATGGGTACCTAACTTTGGTGGAATGACGTCCAGACTGTGTGCTGCAAGATTTGTATTATTAGCAGCATTATAGTGATGACTTGCCATTTGGTGCCAATACTGGTGCAGTGACATAAGGTTGAAACACAAGCATCAATGTGCATTAAAGTTGCAAACAGTCGACACGGGTCTGGGAAACTTTAGCAAGGCTTTACTCGTAAAGCTGTTTTATCAAGACACTAGCAATAGTGCTGCTGGTCTTTGCAAATATCAACACATTAAAGGAATACGGAGAGGATGCTCAAATTAGCTGGCAATTTGGGAATTCCTCCTAGGAGAGGCTGACAACCAATTGCACCACCAATTGTTGATAAAGTTACTGTTGCCATGGCTGAGAATTCTGGATGCAATGTGCAGTCCTGAAGCAGTGCATGAGCTGTTTCACAACAGCTAAACATTCCAAGGTCAAGATTCATCAAATGCTCTGAGCAATTGTGAAAATGATATCTGCGCAAACTTAATATTACCACCAACTTTTGTCATGTGATGCAGACTTTTGAGTAGACTTTGCTATACATTCTTGCAAAGGCTGAAGTTGATGATGTGTGGCCATGGAAGATTTTGTAAAGTGCACTTCACATTCACTGGAGCAGTGAACACTCATAACTGTCACACTTGGGATCATCATCACCAATGACCTTCCATGGAGCTCCCCTGCATAGTGAATGCATCACTGTGAAGTATGTTTCACAGCAAAGTTCATGATTGGTCCACTTTTCTTTGGGGAACTCACATCACAAAGACCAAGGATGTGCAGTGTGCGTGGCACATGTTACTGTGATCTGCTTCACCAATATGTGATCCTTACTCTACAGGGCAGGGAAGTTTTGGACTCAATGCAGCACCACTTCACATTGTTCATGAGGTCAATCGGTTACTCTGTAAAACATTTGGAAAAAACTGAATCATTGGCCAATTGTTCCAAACTGCATGACCACCAACATCACCAGATTTGAACGTGTGTGATTTCTAGCTGTGGGATTACCTGAAGGGCAGAGTTTATCAGTGGGACACTAACAAACATTTTAGGTTGAAGATGAACATAGTGAATGGGGTAATCAACATCCCACCAGAGACATTTCAGGCAGCAGTATGACATTCTCTAGTGCACTTTCAGGCTGTCGTCGATTGAGAGGGTTGTCACACTGAGCAATGTTTGTAACCTGGAATGTAAACATGGTACACAATTAATAAAGGTTACCCTCTCAAGTATAAATTAAAATGTGTTTCATTCAGTGGTTTATTTATTATTCCTGTTCTGCACGTCCTTACAAATGTTTCCACAAAGTTTGTCCCACAATCATTGATTTTTTATGAGAGCCCTCTCAAGACATGAAAGTTTAATTACAACCACCATGTACTAAGCTTTCAGGCAAAGGAACTGAAATGGAAAACATGCACACAGTCACACAAGTACAACTCACACACAAGTTGTCACTGTCTCTGAGTCCTGGCGGCCAACTGCACCTACTTATGACATGAGCAGAAATATGTTGGGGTTGTTAGTGGGATTTTGGGGAAGCATGGAGCAGAGAGAGGGAGCTGCCTGTAGGAACACACATGGATGTGGTGTGGGAAGGATAGGGCTGCTAAGTGCAGTATTTGGAGGCTGTAATGGAGGGAGCAGGGGAGAGCAGTATAAGGGAAGGGAGAGGGGAAGAAAGAGGGGAGAGGAGAGAAGCAGAAAAGGGGAAAAGACTGGTAAATGCATTGGGGGAGTAAAAGGTATGTGTAGTGCTGGAGTAGGAGAAGGTGTAGATATGTGGATGTCACAGATTAGCAAATGTTCAGCCCAGGGGGGTTATGGAAATGAAGGATATGTTGTAAGGTGTGTTCCTATCTGCACGATTCAGAAAAGCTGGTGTTAGGAGGAAGAATCACGATGGTGCAGGCTGTGAAGCAGTCTTTAAAGTGAAACACATCATGTTGGGCAGCATGTTCAGCAACTGGATGGTTAAGTTGTTTTTGGCCACTGTTTGGTGGTGGCCATCCATGTGGACAGACGTCTTGTTAGTTGTCATGCCCACATAGAAAGCAGGATAGTAGCTGCAGCTCAGTTTGTAGATCATATTGGTATTTTCAAAGGTGGTTCTGTCATTGATGGAGTAGGAGATGTCTGTGACAGAACTGGAGTAGGTGGTAGTGGAAGTATGTCTGGGTCATGTCTTGCATGTAGGTTTATTGAAGGGATATGGACCATGATGCCATACAGGCAGCCACCCTTTGGGGAATATCAGAAAAAAAATATTGCATATTTTCTCAGGCAGTCTGAGTAACCCCACCAAAATGTGGACATCAGCATTCAAATTTCTCTGGATGATTACAAAGAGGACACCAAAATACCAACAATGGAACTGAAACTTAAGATAACAATCTGCACAGCATTAGGGCACAGATCAACAGTAGGTACTGCTATGACAGAACTACTTGGCAGTTAGGAATATGGCAGAACTGAAAACCAGATGAGAATTACTGTTTATTATTGGCAGCAGATTGCTGGCAGTTGCTTCAATGCCCTCATTTGCAGGAGGACCTACTGATGATGTGGACTTGCTATTCCAAAACATCCATGAGATGGCCTGATTTTGCATGTGGTCCTATGATTTTCTGTTGTATGTGGCACATTTGAAGTTAATAGGGGGTGTATGCACCTGTGCCAAGTCAGTCCATATTTTGAAATATGCTGAAACATTTGAATCATTGGCAAAAGGTCTGGTAGGGAAGTATTCTGACAAGCAGGGTGTTACTTATTACTATGATGATGTTGTCCACCCCCAGACAAAAGTCAGGAGAAGACATGGAACAATTTTCAGATTGCATAAGGAGTATTTTGTGTAAAATCTGTACCTTTGCTCAGTATACAACCTGCAATGAAGTCTTCCTAGAAAACTCCAAAGCATGAGCAAATGATGTTTTCATCCACAATATCAATCCACAAATTAGTAAAGAATCTAAAGTAGCTCCCCCACCTCATTCTATGAAGCAGTCCACCTGGCATCATTACGTGAAGAAGCTGAATGCTTCATTGCCACTATGATGCATGAGAGTGAGCTGTGACATGTGTTTGTTAATGAATTTTTTTGTGGCCCATGGAAGTGCACCACTTACATGGCTAAGAAATGCTTAGCGCCTTATTGTCCTAATTGCCAAAAGTTCAGGCATTTATGAACGCACTGCCCACAGAGCAGTAATAGGCTGTTCTGTGGCCTAAAGAAGAGTGCTTTCCAATCAGAGAAATTGCAGAAAGACCAGCATAGCTACCCAGTCCCACCTTGGTCAAGTCAGTAAACCCCGTAATTTACTGAGTTTTGAAGGAGGTGGCAAATGTAATTGTTACAGGAGAAATGCAAGGAAGACCACCCAAATTTTGGTGGATAAGGGCAGCCAGATAAGTTTAGAGTTTCTTTCTCATGATGACAAGCAGCCATGGGAACCTTGCTGATGTTGTATTACTGATTTAGTTGCTGAAGTTATAAATCCAGTGGGTGCATGTTCAATTAAAATGAAAATTAATCATACCACTTATGAATCTGAGATGGAGGTGAGAAGACAGAGAAGGCATGATTTTGACATCATATTGGTAAACGATTTCTTACACCAATTTCAGGCTGTGATTGATTTCTGGTCACACACAGTCAAACTCAGTGAAGCAGTTCATCATTTTGGCAGTGACAGCAACTCAAAGACACAAAGGAATCCTGAGAAGGGACCCATTCCACAAAATTCCAACACACCGCATATCTTGGGCTCGAAAGTAGCCACCCCTGTACATATAAATGATGGTACTGGAAAAGTTCTCTGGTAGACAGCCAAAATGCAGGAACCTAGGGGGAATTACTTTTTGATTGATTCACTCACTCAAAATGATGTACTCAACAGAATGCAAGTTTAGGTGAAATGAAGCCTTTGTGAAACAGAAACTGAGGGAAAGAAAGTCTGAATTCCTGTGAGTTTATATAATTTTGGAGTCCAAGAGGTAATGATACTGAAGGGAACTATTCTGGCCAGTATGCAAGATGTAACTGAGAAAGAAGAATCCATTCATAAAGGAAAAATTAAGAAAAGAGGAACATCAATACCAATCTAAGAAGTGAATACATCCATGACACTCCTGAAGCTTCAGTTACAAATTAAATTGTCTTATTTAAATGACTCTGAGTGAAGCTTACTGTACTCACTCTTAAAGGCATATTTGTGGTTATTCAAAGAGGGAAAATACTTGCCACTACTAGTCTGGTATGCAATGAGAGTCCCACTGGAAATGCAAGGCCAGTTGCCCAGAAACTTACTGATATCCATATCAATTACAGTCTGAAGTGAAAGAAACAGTCCAAAAACAATATGATGCTGGAATTATTCAACCATCATTCAGTCTCTGGCTGAGTCTGATTGTTGTCCTGGAAAAATTTATTAACAGCGAGAAGACATACAACTTACCTGTGGACATGAGAGCTGTCAACAAGGTCACCACTCCTGATACCTATCCCTTGTCACGTATTAATGAAATGTTGGACAGGACAGGAAACTGTAAGTTTTTCACTGCCCTGGATATATGCTGAGGCTGTAATCAGATCCTGATAGCCTCTCAGGACTGACCTAAAACAACTTTTGTCATACCTTCTGGCTTGTAAGAATTTTTGCAAATACCTTTTGACTTAAGAAATGCACCAGCCACATTTCAAATATTTGCTGGTATGTTATTAAGATGTTTTAAAGCCACTACCTGTATTGTTTACCTGGATAATATTATAATTATCCCTCAAACTATTGAAGAACATGCAGAATGATTGAGAAATGTATTGGAAAGAGTACAGAATGCTCTTCTAAGTTTGATTTTGGAAATTTGTTCGTTCAGAGTCAAGTGTCCTGTACCTGTGACACTTTATCAGTTCTGATGGAATAAAACTGGGCCTGCGATTGACAGAAGCCATGGATAACTTCCCTACTCCAACCAATGTAAAGGAATTAAAAAGCTTTTAGGGATTAAGTAATTACTATTATCATTTCATAAAGGATTACACTACCACGACTAAGCCCTTAACCAAGTTATTAAAGAAAGGAGCAGCTTTCAAATGGATCATAGGTTGTGAAACTGGCATGAAAAAAGTTAAAGAAGTTTTGATGAGTTCACCTCTGTTGACATTCAAAACCATTTATACTCTCATGTGATGCTTCAGACTTTTCAGTTGGTGCTGTAGTAAGACAAGAGCACAATGACAAAAAAAACCTATTGGTTTTGTTTCTTGCCAGCTCAACAAAGCTGAGGTCAAGTACAGTACCACAGAAAAAGAGTTGTTGGCCTTAATGTTTGCTGTTAACTAATTTAAATGTTACCCATATACCATCCCATGGACTCTCCCTTCAAAATAGATAAGCTACCACTGGTTATAGTCTTACAAGAAGTGAGGAGTTCAGAACACAGACGTAAAGCAATCGGGTGTCACATCCAACATAAGATTGTGAAAGCTATGTGTATATTAGTTCAATTCTGCTATTTGTCTTTACTTATAAGTTCTATTTACAAGTAAGAAAAACCCTATGCTTGCGCAAATTTCAGTTTCTGAACAGTTACTTACAGAATTACATGTCATCAGTGCCAGAATTACACAACTATCACTGCTAAGACCTCAAGGTACATTAATACATAAGAGTGATACACAGACACTTTGTGGTTAGACGAAGAAGATGATAAATGATTGTGCTACTTCTGCTGACTCCTTGCTTCACTGCACTCTTATCTATCACCAAATCAAGGACCCAGAGTACCCCATCCAGTTGTGCCTATTTGCTGACCAGAAGATTCAAAACAAAATTTGTACCATCACTTCCTCAAGAACACCACACATTGACAGCACAAAAGCAAGAGTAGGTCATGAGTTTGGATATTTGCAATAACTTAGGGAACAACAGCTCTTTCCATGGATAAAAATGTTCCATAGTTATTACAGTTCCTTTACCCCTTTTACATAATAGGTAAATTTTCACACTACCTGACAACGACTGCTGAAAACACCAAGGTAAGCAATGGGAAATGGTGACACTAAAATGCAAACCAACATGTAACATCCAACATGTAACATGTAAGCCAATAGCTGAGTATCACCATTCTACATGCAGCAGTTCCTAAATTTGAGAACAACTATAATTGTCACATATTGCATCACTTGTACCTCCCGTACATGCCCTGATGTTTGAGAAAGGAATATAAATCCCAATACTTCACATTTACACAGTTCATACTAGGAACACTATGTGGATTGACCCTGTGCCCCACATGCTGAGAAATCTGCTAAGTTGACACACACTGGTTCAGCCACTGTACCTTTTCATTCCTGTTTTATTCATGCACTGTGTACCTGTAGCTAGAACAAAACTTCATTCTTCAAAATATCCACTAACTACCCAGCACAGAATTGAATATGTGTTTCGCTATTCAAACCACAACCATTGTATTAACAGACTGATCACACACATTAAGCTCCAAATCTACTTCATTTATCTAATGGAAACCTCCTTGTTTAATTTATTTCAGATTGAAAGGCCTGGTAGAGGTAGGCAACTGCCAGCACAAATATAATAAAAGTAATTCTAAAAATGCTTGTTGGTTGCTGAAGGAAATCTCGTAGCTGTTTATGGATATTTTTTTTATTTCCATATGCACAATATGTTTCTGGACTAGCCTATCATCTGATGACCCATCAGCAATTAAAATTTGATTCTGCAAAATCTTCCCATAATATGAGGGTAAATATATACAATCACAAGGTTCAAAAACAGGCAAAATAATTAAAAATCAAAGATTTCAAAACACGCAAAAAATGTACAAATCCTATTCAATAACATAAGCTCAAGAGGCAGGTATAAATGTCATACATCAAGAAATGCATATGGTATATCAGGCTAAGCAGCCTTTCACTCGCACAGATGGAAAACAAATGTACCATCACCAGAGTGGCTGGCAACATGTGCTGTGGCTGACAGACAGCGGCATCTTGGGCTAGCACAATGCCATTTGCTGGAATCACCAGTATCATAAAGAAAATTAATAAAAGTTGTACATCAAGATAACTAACAATGACAAAAGTAAAGCTCAAAGACATAAACTTGTGCTAGATATGACAGAAACTATTACATGTGTGAAAATTACAGCACCCTGTTCAATATTCCACTCCAGTCTGTCCAGTGCAAAACTTGTCACAAGTTCCACACTTAATCCCCCCCAACAACACCTAATTACAAAATTTATGAACAGGCTGCCCTATACTATGTTGGAGGAGCTTCCCCAATTTTTAATAGCATTAAAAACCTACCAGCATGTTAAGTTTTTTAAACTCATTACTAATCTTCAGAGAGGATGGGCCAACATACATCACAGCAGCACATATAATTTCTTCATTTTCTACTCTGGTTCCTTCATGTGTACGTGACAGAGTTTTTTCACCCATATTCCTAATATCAGTTTCTCTAAATTAATTTGCAGTCCCTGTGCCTATAGTGATGCCTATTTCCCTATCGTGGCCTCCTAATCCAGTGCAAATTTTTTTAACCTGTGGAACACTGAACGAAAAATGCTTTCTTCAGTGTTGGGGATGATTAGAATTCACAGCTTTAACAACATTTGCTGTTGTTGGCTTACAGAAAACCTTATATTCTAAACACTGGCCATTCCTACTTATCTGTAAATCTAAAAAGTAAAGATAACACTGAACCTCAAACTCCACTGTGAAATTTAAATTACAGTGTAAAGACTTAAAAATTTCTTGTGGCGTGAGAGCCTCTCCTTAATCCCCTTCAAAGTGATGAATATCTCATCAAGCAATTTATACTGCCCATGCAAAATATCAATCGAAGGTTTTAATATAGGTTTACATTGTAATTTTATTAGGTAGTTCCAAACAAAATAAATGAGGTTGTGATGAACCAAATAACCCCATACATTTCTCACTTAACTATTTAGTGTGGTCAGGCCCACCACCTAGTCATTGGTCTGCAGTTGTATAATCTTTCACCAATCAATAGTAGAAGCCAAGCAATAACTCTATGTATTACTGAACATTACTCCTCCTTTTTGAAGGTGTTACCCTTTCACTGATCTGAATAAAACAGCCTAGTTTATTAATGAATAATATAGTAAGTAACATTGCAACCTCCCTCCAAATAATTTTTAAGAATCCATCTGGGCAAACTATTCTTCCAGGGAATGGGTGACACCCTTTTGTAAACAATATGAGTCACTACTCCTGTGGAAGTGAGAAGAGTATACAGGCAGCCCCCTGCTCAAATAATATAAGAAAAATTTATTGCAAATTTTCTTTGAATGTAAGGCTGTCTCTGCAGTTCATATAGACTTGTAGTGTTGGTGATGCAAGTCGGCCAGCTCATGAGCATTAGCTGCCAATAAGAAGCACAGAAGAACATCATGTGCACTGTGGAGTTTGCAGACAGACAGCAAAACTGAGAACAGCACTCTCTCTGCCTGCTGCCTCTGACCTGGTAACATGTTTCCTCTCCCACTCTGCTGTAATATATCATAATGATTCCTCTGGGTCACCAGCTCAGAAGAGACTGATAGATGCATTGCTGGGATAGGGAGCATGTGTATGAGAGAAGGGAAGGGGATAGATAGCTAGAGGACAGGGACTATACAAGGTTGAGTCCACGGGGTTATGGGAATGGAGTATATGTCATAGGAAGCGTTCCCAGCAGTATATGTCAGAAAAGCTGGTGTTGATAGGAAGAATCCAGGTGTTGCTGTCTGTGAAGCAGTGATTGAAGTGAAACACATCATCTTGGGCAGCAAGTACAGCATCTGGCTCACACAGTTGTCTCTTGGCCACATCGCCACAGTTTTTGGTGTCCATCCATACAGACAGACAGCTTGTTAGTTGACATGCCCACATAGAAAGTGGTACAGTGGTTGCAGCTCAATTTGTAGATCACATGCAAATTTTTGCAGCCTGCCTTACCTTTGATGGGGTGGAAGATGCCTGTGACAGAACAGATTTTGGTGGCAGTGGGAGGATGTATGGGACAGTTATTCCATGTAGGTTTTTTGCAAGGATATGAACCAAGAGGAAGGGGCTGGGAGCAAGGGTGGAGTGGGGATGCAAGGATATTATGTAGGTTTGATGGGAGCAAAATATTACTGTGGGAAGGGCAAGGCAGAAAGTTGGGAAGTTATTCCTCATTTCAGGACATAATGAGAGGAGGCCAAAGCTTCATGAAGAATGTAATTCAGTTGCTCTGGTCCGGAGTGGTACCGAGTCATGAGAGGAGTGCTTTGAGACTGGGCAGTGGGTAATTGGGTGGGGGGTGGTGGGGTGGGGGGTGGGGGGGGAGGAGTGATAGGTGGCTAAAGGCATTGTATATTTGTTTCTGGACAAGTGTGGGAGGGTAATTTATGCTTGTGAAGGCCCTTGGAATATTTGGTGAGGGACTACTCATCACTACAGATGCGGTGACCTTGGGTGGCTATGCTGTATTGAAGGGACTTCTCGATATGGAATTGGTGGCAGCTGTTGAAGTGAAAGTATTGTTGGTGGTTGGTAGGCTTGATTTGGATGGAGGTACTGATGTAACCAGCTGTGAGGTGAAGGTGGTTTGTTGGGTCCAGAAGGACCAAGTGAAGCAAATGAGGGAGAAGTTGCTGAGGCTCTTGAGAAATGTTGATTAGGTATCTTCACCCTAAGTCCAGATCACAAAGGTGTTATCAGTGAATATGAACCAGATGAGTAGTTTGCAATTCTGGGTGGCTGGAAAAGATTCCTCTAGATGGCTAATGAATAGGTTGGTGCAATGCATGTGTCCACTGCTGTATAATGGATTTGTTTGCAGTTGATGCCTTCAAAGGAGATGTAATTGCGAGTGAGGATATAACTGGTCATGATGACCAGGAAGGAGGTTGTAGGTTTGAAGTCAACCGGTCACTGGGAAAGGCAGCGTTCAGTAGCAACAAGGGGATCTTAGTGCAGAGGAAGACGGCATTAGCAGTGATGACAAGAGTGCTATGTTGTAAAGGAACAGGAACTGTGGAGAGTCAGTGAAGCAAACAGTTACTGCCTTTTATATAGGAGGCTAAGTTATGGGTGACAGGCTGAAGGTGATCCATGAGAGCAGATTCCCAGTCTCCTTTTTGGTCACCACCACGAACTATATCCTAGCCCAAAATTACTTCTCCCTGCAACATACCTTTTGCTCCTGTAAGCACCATGTCCTCAACCTTCAATAATCCTTACCTATCTTCTTCCTCACTCCCAGTTCCTCATTACACAAACATTCTATCCCACCAATGCAGCTACCAATCTTTTCCCTTTTTTCTACTTCTCTCCTTTCCACTCTACCTTCCTCCTCCACCTCCCTGCAACCCCACCCCGGCAAAACCTCCTGACATTGCACTTTGCAGTCCCACCCTTTCTCCACCGCATCCCAGCATGCACCCACAGGCAGCACACTATCTTCCCCACACCTACTCTGCTACGTATCCCTCTTCCCACCCCATGCCTCCTCCTTACACCACTAACAACCCTGGAATACCCTTGCAAACACAGTCAGACCCCAGTGCACAGATAAGTAGCCACGAGATTGTGTGGATGTGTGTGATATGTTTTTTATATCGAAAAAAGGACTTTGTCCTGAAAGCTTAATATTTTATCAGTGTTTTTTATTGCGGCTGTCTGCAACTCAGTGTCTCCTCTATGGGATGAGTAGCTATCTATCCATTTCGTGGTGCTGATATTCCATTCTGGACTTTCCATTATTTATAACAATTTTTGCTTCAGAACTCTTCTTATTTTAACAGTCACAGATATTCATTTCCCACTTATTTCTGTTTGCTATGCTCGTGCTAATTGTATTTTTTTACTGTTCCTGTACTAACTGTATGTGTTTTATCAAACATTTTATATACTACAATACATAATACTGTTCTTTCCTATGAGAAAAATCAAGATTAATAAATATGTTATCCATTAATTGTATACTGTACCTCATAGTAATGTGCAAAATTGTAATTAACTTGTATGCAAATTAATGCAAATTATATGTTTATAAATTAATGACATATAATAACATGCAAGTAATAAAATACTGTTTTGACACATTCCACATACTTGCATATATAAATGCACTTGTGGATCTACATAACATCCATTGAAAATAATAAATAAATAAAAAACTGAGGGTTTCAAAACTGCTTCTTTTATGTGTAGGCTACACTTCCTGAATATTCTTCCAATGAATCTTAGTGCCTCATTTGCCTTTCCTGCAAAGTGTTTTTGTGGTCATTTAAGTAGGTATGTATGCATTTTCCAATAAATCAGATGGCTGTGACTGCTTCTAGTGTTTGTTTGGTAATCATACAATAACACAATAATGGTTACTTTCATCTGTTTATGTGGAATATGTTACATTTGTTTACAGATCAACTGCTAATCAGTGCACCAAGCTTAACACCTGCAGGTCTTTTTGCTACAATTCTCTAACATTGCAACTGCTGGATATATAACAGTGTCCTCCATGAACAGCCTCATGGAACATATGATCTTAATCACATGGACATTTATACACAGGGAGTCCATAATTAAATTTCCAGTTTCAAAACACTGTAGAGAAAAAAAAAAAACACTGCTCAGAATGACATCAAATCTGAACAGAATATTATTGATGCACAGGGAAACATCATGGGGAAAAATTTGACTAACAGGGGGTGCTGCAACCATCAGAATACACACTCCAACAGATGTGCAGTACATCGTTCCTCAGTTTTGGCCAACGATGCCCAACATGACTGTCTCTATGAAGGATCATGCACTGCGCACATAGCTCTTTTACAATGCCAGTAACTGTGCATCCATAGCACTGCAGAAGTTCTGGATGCCAAAGGGAATAAAAAGGCATTGATCTGATGTCTGATAAGGGTCTGGAGAAAATTATTACAAAATTAGAAAAGACAGGTTCTTTTGAAGCGCAACATGCAGCATGGCAGGGGAGAGGGGGGGGCAGTTTATTTGATGTCTGTTAAAGATGTGGCAACAGCATTGCAGGTAAGGTTGAACAGTGGTGGTCAAACATGCAGTGCTTGGGAAATTGCTTGAACACTGAACATACCTGTAAGCACAGTGCATAAAGTCCTACGAAACATCCTGCACTGCTATCCATACATTCACTTTGGAATTTCTTGCTCATGTGAAACAGGCCAATGAATGGCCGCAGCACATTCTGAGAAATGACTAAGCCCATTTTCATTTCCCAAGGACATATCAATATGCAGAAAGGTAGTGTATGAGTAACAGAAAATCCACATGTATATCAATCACTACCACTTAATTCTACGAAGGAGACTGTGTGGTGCAGGTTGATGGAATTGTTTATTTTGTTTATTGTAGGCTGCATACCATCCATCACTGATAAGCACTATGAGAGTCTTTTGTGCACCAATGCCATTCCAATCCTTCAAGAGCACGGTTGTGTGGGTAGGAACATTTTTACATAAGACAGCACTCCTCCGCAGATTGCACAGCCCATGAAATGGCTGCTGCAGAGACATTTTGGAAATGCTAGAATATCAGCTATCATTTTCCTATAGTCTGGCCATCCACATCACCTTATGTCATCTG
Source organism: Schistocerca americana (assembly GCF_021461395.2). Taxonomy (NCBI): domain Eukaryota; kingdom Metazoa; phylum Arthropoda; class Insecta; order Orthoptera; family Acrididae; genus Schistocerca; species Schistocerca americana. The sequence goes on along the minus strand of NC_060126.1, from coordinate 114,810,419 downwards.
GGTGCCTTCTGGCTGTGGGTTTATCTGAAAGATGCTGTGTTCAGTGCTCAAATCACAAATGTAGCTGAACTGAAGGTAAGCACTGCCAAACACAATTTGAACGTGTCCCCTGAGGCACTCCAATCTGTTGTCAAACATGGTTTCTCATTTCAACTTGTGACAGAAAACAGTGCACAGCATATTGTGAATGTTTTGCAACAGTCTCACAACAATTAGAAATTGTTATTTTACTTTTTTTGGCCCAGGAAACAACTAAAAGCTGATGTCATTTTGCTTATTATGCAGTTTTGACCTCAGGACAATTAACAATTGATTTTTCCATGATAGCCTTCATGGATGAGCTTACCTAACTATCAGTGCCACAACTGTTAACTGCTGAGCTTGTGGAGTCCTGGTCATTGAACACTATGGATAGTGTAATGTGCAAATCAAACAATAGCCATCATATTGCATTTCATCTCTCATTTATAGCTAACCTCCTTATTTTAAAACACTTACAGCACCATCCAGTGGTAAAATTTTCATTAATTTTTTTTATCCCATGATGTTTTCCCCTGCAACAATGATATGCTGTCCAATTTTGACATCGTTCTGAGCAGTGTTTTTTTTTCTACATTTTGAAGTTGGAACTTTAATTACAGACACTCTTTATATAGTGAACAGTAAAGGTCCCAAAACACTCAGTTCAGATAGGCTTGAAGTTAATTTTACATCTGAAGACTGACGTGCTATGTTCTGTTTGCTAGGAATTTTTCAATCCAATCACAAATCTTCTGTCTGTTCTAGCTGTTTGTATTTCTACCAGTGAGTAACAATGTGAAGCTGTATCAAAACTTTTGTTCAAGCAGAAAGCATAGGTGTCACATTTATTTTATGCTTCTAATTGTTTAAAGGTGATAAAATTCTTACTCAACACAATGAAAAAGAGAAGTACCACCAGAATAACATAGAAGACAGGCAAGTATTCATAAATGGGAATATGTAAAACCTCTACATGGAGAACAAAGGAAGGAGGGAAAAGGAAAACAAGTGTGAAACCTACAAGAGCAATGTAAGTGGACTGTGAGGGTACACGCACACACACACACACACACACACACACACACACACACACACACACACACACACACACACACACCAAGCACACATACAAAAACCACAAAGTCTTTCATCATTCAGTGCTATAAAACAGGTGAGTATGTATGGTAATGTGAACATAATTTAAATACATACTTTAAAATGTTAGATTACTATGCAAAATACAAAACTGCTACGGAAATTTGTAAACTTTTTTTTCTAGATTAATATTATTTAAAGCAGTGTCTCATACCTTATATGTCTTGAAATAGTAATTGTCATCATGGGATGGCAATGTTATACTTTTAATAATTTTGTGGTTCATGTCAGTTTGCAAATACTCTGCTGGACTGACAGAAATTTGACCTCCATTCTTGTCAGCTATAAAGCAATAACTAACATTAGATTATAACATAAATTACTCTCAGTTATAGCACACACACACACACACACACATACACACACACACACACATTTAACTTGTATGTTGTACATCAGTAATGGCTGATAGAACTTTTTCTGCAGCTGATTATTACTGGCCTAGAACATAACTTTTCATTATACCTTTGTGTGACTTATCTACATTTCATGTCAAGGAACATCCCTTTGTCTCTCTGGAGATGTAGTCCTATGTGGGAAGCACACAGAGACAATCTGTCTTCCAAGAAGATTACCATGTACTGCAAAATACAGCCACAACTCTAAATTTATCATTTTAAGTGACATTTGTAACACAAGATTGCCATGTTTCATTCCATATCAGTGTACAAGAAGTATCAACAACAATATCACTCATCTGTGAAGGGAAGGTGCAAAATAAAAATATCCAATGGCTATTTGTACAACCTATGGATGTATGAACTACTTTTCCAATAAGATAATAACTTTCACCATCAAATTAGTTTGTGTGTATATAGTTTCTGGCTCCACTGCCCCCCCCATTTTCATTTGCAGCATTCCTCTCCCACTTCTACATTCATGATCAACTGAATCAAAGATATCTACCTAGTGCATGTAGTACCATCCTTTCTCCAAATGAAAGGGGGCATCTCACATTACACTCCTATGGGCTACACACAGAAATGTGTATGTTAGTATATGTTTTGCCCAGCTGAATGAGGGATGGGCAGGCAGCACATGCAAGATCTGACAGGTGGATGCAGCTTGGAAGAGAACTGTGAAGGTGGCTGCAGTTTGTAAACTCACAGACAACAAGATCTTTCATGTGTTGTGTCCATTGTAATTAGCAGACGGATGTAATCACTACGGTAGAAGATGAAGATGTGGCCAGTTTTACTGGAAGTGACTGCTATGGCTTCATGTGGACTACATGCTCCCAGTAGTCAAGGTCCCACAAGCTATAAGAAAGACCAGTTACTAATGATAGCATGCTAACCCATAAAATCAAGAGAAGATGTAATAATCTTATGGAAAGATCGTGATGAAATAAAAAGATTGATACTATGTACAAGCAGTTATGACAATTTGTTTGGAAATGATAACATGTTAAAAATGGCAAAGAGCTGAAATCTTGAAGAAAATCTCTTCTCTGCAAATACACTATGGCTAACATTGGTGTGACATTTAAAAACCAATCAGATGTAGCTTTTTATAAAGGAACTGTTAGGAATTTACCATATTTTTGTAAGATTTTTGGAAATAGTAATTCATATAAAATTAATCTAGAAACTTCCAACACAACATCAAAAGTACTGGAAGAGACTAAGTGACTGAGGTGCCAAATCACATGGTGCACATGAATCTCACCTGGTAGATTGGCATTTGTCACAATGGAAAGGTCAATCACAATAAAAAAAACAGCACCCAAACCTAGAACCACATCTAATAATGAAGCACCGTATAAGAGAAGGTGATCTTTCTTTTGAAAAGATGTACTAACATCATAGTTGTATGTTAAAAATAAGTATGTTTTGGTTTTTTAAGATTTTAAAAAGGAAGAAACTGATTTCATTTATTTACTGTTCATTTAAAAACTACAGTATTTCATATAGAAAATTGCAGATGTTTCACCAGAGCAAATTTATTGAGCATGAAGTACCACCCAGTGAGTACTTAATTGAAATATGTGGTAGAAATATGTGTCTGATGACAAATCACAACGTAATTTGTGACAAACCACAGCTGTGTAAGGATTTTGCATCGTGTGAAACTGCCTAGCATTGAATATCTCCTAATGAAACACCAACTGAGATAGAGTGGCCATAGCATACGCATGAGTGACAGTAGACTTTCCAAAGTGGCGTTCTGCTCAGAGCTCTCATGTGGAAAGCAGCAGCAAGGTGGCCAACACCTGCGATATAAAGACACCATCAAACACCACATCACAGCCTGTGGCATTCCAAGCAAACATTGGGAGGAGCTTGAATTGCACTGATCAGAGTGGCGCTCAACTGTATGCAAGAGTGTGGAACAATTTGAGCATATCCGCCTAAAGCACCTGGATGATAAACGCAAGCTCCACAAATCTAAGACCAAGCCTAATTACATCTATACATATAGCTCCACTGGGCAACTGTATTACACTTCATGTGACCGGATCTTCAAAGCAAAGCTGGGTTTTGAAAGCCACATCTGAGCCTGCCACAATACAGACTAAACTACTGGTGGAGTCCCTGTCGCCACACATGGCGAGGAAGACATGATGATGATGATGATGATGATGATGAAGTAACGATGACTTAAGTGATGCAATTAGTAGTCAGTTGTAATAGTTCCTGGAGGTAGACTGTACGTATGTGGGCTTCACTCATACCTAGGCTGGGTCAAGCGATCATTTTCATGTTTTTTTTTGAGGACTGTGTGTTTTTCCAGTGAGCTTTGGAGTTTTGTTTCTTTGAGCATGTCCAGGACTTACACATTTGTAGAAAGTTTTGTACTTCATTTATTTTAGAGGCAGTTGGAAATGTGCTTAGAGAGCCACTTCTGATTGCAAGGAAGATCAGGCGACTGCTTTCACTTGAACAGATTCCCAACTGTTTTCACTTGGACGGATTCCCATTTGCTTATAATTAATGCTTCCCATCTGTTCCAAATATTCACACTCAGTGGAATCTGAAGATATTTTGTACAGTTCACATTAGTAAATGGCAGCTTCTCCCCTATGGGCCCATCACACACATAGAAGCTGATATGACAATTTTTTTGAAATTATAACATGTCAAGGTACAACTAAAAGTAAGTCCCAATTAGGAGGCAGAATGCTTACACAGTGTATCATGACGTGGACCATGTAAGGAATTGAAAGCATTGGAGGGGCCAATGATCCATTTTCATTCAACCACCATCTATGATTCATTCAGCAGTCCTATGAGCCGAGCGCAAGCTGCAGACATTTTACTCAATGGTTCCCAAATGTGCTCTTAAGGCTTAAGTTCATTTGCTTGGAGTGTGCATGTAGAAGTAAGGATGGTGGAGCACACAAGCATCCTCATGTCCACAGAGTGATCTCTAAATTATTTTAATGTAATTTGGAAGCAAGGGGTCTTTAGAGTTGGTGCAGAGCTGCTGCTGTAGATAGGAAAGTGAATGCTTATGATGGGGCAGTAGTTTTCACAACTGCAAGACATTGGGAAATCTGTCAGGATCCCCATTTCATCCCATTTAAGCATTTTCCACAAGAAAATACCTCCACAAACTGTGTGAATAAATCCCTGCTGAAGCTGGGATGCACCATCGCATGTGGTTTCTGATGTACACTACTCAGATCTTGTCATCAGCTTTGGAAAGCCAAAGAATATTTTTAAACTCCATTGCTAACCTCTGTCCAATGTGTCTGAACAGAGTTATGCTTGTTGGGTGCTGGATTTTGTTCTGCTTACAAAGGAGGTGCTTTTGGACAATATGGTTGTTGATTGGCTATTTATGTGCTGTTACAAATCAAAGTAGTTGTTGGCATCCTGTATCATTGACTTATTTTTGACTCTTTCTGTCACAGTATTCCTTGAATCAGCACAGTATTCTCTTGACATGGTGACATATTAAAGCCCAGAATTTGGTCCATTCCAGAATTGTTATTTCTAGCCATGATCAAATACACTGGTTCTACATGACTTAACCGTCCTGGGCTTGACTTAGATGCTGAAGGCCAGTATAAGCTTTGCTGATATTCCATTAATGTGATACAATAAACTATTTCATTCACTGTGGCAATGGTAGCAATATCTCTTTAACACAATGGATGCCATTAATGTAAATGAACATAACCATAACTACATTTTATATTTGTTCTTTCTTTAACATCTACAAGTCCATGGTTTCTTCCACTTTGCATTCTTTATTTTTTATATTTTCATAAAGTCATCCCCTTTTTGCCACCATGCAGTCATGTCTCTATTATCTTTATCCTTAGATGTCTCTCAACTGCAGTTTTCATATGTGATATAGTGATTACTGGAATGTTATTGCCGGTGCTTTGTGGCTTAAATTTTAGCTGTTTGATGATAAGTCCCCAGCTGAACCTTGTGTCTTTCTTTGTCAAGATTTAGGATTAACTTTTCATTTCCTTCAGTGTCTTAACCTTTCTTTCCCCTACTTTCTATTTCCAGTCTTCCCATGTATCCTACTCAGCAAACTTTTTAAAGTTCTGAAATCTAGGGAGTTTGTCATGTTAATCATGTTCAGAAGTTCACGATTAGATCCTCATTTTATGTTTTCTATTAATTTTTAATGCACTATTTTGAATTTATATGTCTTTTCAGCTTTGGCCAAAATTTTGTCCTCGTTCTCCATCATTTGGAATACATTATTTTGCCTATGGACATCTCTGTTAAATGGAAGTAATGACATAGTGGCTTCAGTTGCTACAGTGAACTTCTCTCATTGACCCTACACCAACTTGTATTTGCTACATTACAAAAGCCAGTTTTGTCTCCCACAAAGTAGTTTAACAGAAAAATGATTTTAGAAAATATCGAGATGGGTGACAAAATAGTTTTTCAAAAAGCATGTTGCTGAATCATGTAATTAATTTTAACTGACATGAAACAGATCACTCCTCACTGTGATACTTTATAGACTAAAGAAAATACTGATGACAGTGAACAGCAATTTTTTATGCCAAATTCTCAAATTCTTGTTCTGAATGAAAGAGGAGACTGAACTTTGAAACAATATTTATGTGAATCTTGAGACATCCTCTGTTTTTGAAAAGGAAAAAACACTGAATTTCTAAATTTTATCACATGGAACTGTGCTGTCTAACAAACTTATCTATAATTATATATAAATTGTTCTAAAGTATTTGTTGGTCATGCAATATGATATTTCTAAAACTGAAGACCTGTCTTTTTTTCAAAATTGATTTTATTCACTGAGAAGGAGCTACAGCCTTTCGAGTCTATTACACTAGAAGCACTTCATCATATGACAAAGGTAAGAAGTTGTAACAAAGACCAAAACATGGTGTTTGTGTTAGCGCTATGAGTTTCTTTCATTCAAAATGTGCTTGACAATTGGCAGTGAATTACATTAGACCAGTTTTAGGTGTGTACTTAATAGTTGCCATATTGTTTTTGTGTTGTGATGTGGACACATTTCTGCTATGGAAAAAGAAAAAAAGAAAAGGATAGTAGTAATATCTCAAAACATTGCTTACATGTGAAAGTTTGATGGCGTAACACACAAATAAATGGGCAGAATGTACTACAAGTCCTGTGACAACAATTCCAGCAAAATATGTAAAAAATAAATAAATAAAATTAAATAAATAAGAGAGAGAACAGGTAGGTATTTGATTTATACACTGTATGGTTTCATTCTTGTCAGAACTAGTTTTGACTCTAATGTGACAGGGAAACAGCATACAATTCATGCATTTAAGTATTTAATTAAGTGAAATGTGAAATGGAAATGTACCTAGTGTAATAAGAACTGTTTTTAAATATATTGAAACTAAAGCAAGTAACCTTTCCCATGTTAGTTGAAATGCAAATGTAGCCTATCATGCAAGTTTTATCAAATGAATTGAAAACAAATTTATTTAATGGCTTTTATAAGCAAAATGCAGCTATGTAAGGTACATTTCTAATGGGTTTAATGAAAATACTATCAGTCTCCTGGCAATGCACTGATAAATGTATCAAACTTGTGAACAGTCATCATCAATACAGTGTAGTGTATATGGTTCCTTAAGGAAAAGGAGGTCATTCCAGAGTCTGCATAAAACATTCATGGACATATATTATGAATAAACTGAATATGGGTCAAGTGTCATACCATGATAACAATGGTTGTGCATACAATTAAAAATATACTGAGGATGATATTCTACTGATAAAGCAACATGTACTGTAAATTCCAAAAGAGGAGACTCATTATAGTAGAAGGAAATCTTCTAAAGAATACTTCAACTGTTATCTTAATATTAGTCACTTATACAAAACATTTAAAGTCAAGTTTCCAGAGCCCAAAATTAATGAAATGTAGTATAAAGGGATATTTCTGAAATATTTCCAAAATCTATCATTTAAAAGACCAAGGTCAGATACTTGTAAGACATGTGACTCATTGCATCTTGAGGGGAAAGGACACTCACCAGAGGACAAAAAAGCTCAGAAAGCACTAGGACTGCAGCCTAGGAATACAGAAAGTGAACTGACAAACACGAAGAATGATGCAATTACACCAGCTTTGGTGTTACAACTTTTGTGTTCACTCTCATAACAACAGTGAGGCAATAACAAGTTTGTGGCATGAAGGTGAAGGGTCTTGTGAAGCTAACAACATAGCATAATATCTGTTCCATATCCTGAATTGCACTAAAAATACAGTCAATCTAACTGGTAACAAATAGAAACTTGTGATTTTGAGTGACAACCGCTGTGGACAAAACAAAGACCATGTACTTATATACATTTACATGTTCAAAGTGACTTGTGGCCTATTTGATTGTATAGTACATAAGTATATGGTTTCAGGCCACAGTTTCCTACCTTCTGATAGAAACTTTGCCTTAATACACTCCTGGAAATTGAAATAAGAACACCGTGAATTCATTGTCCCAGGAAGGGGAAACTTTATTGACACATTCCTGGGGTCAGATACATCACATGATCACACTGACAGAACCACAGGCACATAGACACAGGCAACAGAGCATGCACAATGTCAGCACTAGTACAGTGTATATCCACCTTTCGCAGCAATGCAGGCTGCTATTCTCCCATGGAGACGATCGTAGAGATGCTGGATGTAGTCCTGTGGAACGGCTTGCCATGCCATTTCCACCTGGATCCTCAGTTGGACCAGCGTTCGTGCTGGACGTGCAGACCGCGTGAGACAATGCTTCATCCAGTCCCAAACATGCTCAATGGGGGACAGATCTGGAGATCTTGCTGGCCAGGGTAGTTGACTTACACCTTCTAGAGCACGTTGGGTGGCACGGGATACATGCGGACGTGCATTGTCCTGTTGGAACAGCAAGTTCCCTTGCCGGTCTAGGAATGGTAGAACGATGGATTCGATGACGGTTTGGATGTACCGTGCACTATTCAGTGTCCCCTCGACGATCACCAGTGGTGTACGGCCAGTGTAGGAGATCGCTCCCCACACCATGATGCCGGGTGTTGGCCCTGTGTGCCTCGGTCGTATGCAGTCCTGATTGTGGCGCTCACCTGCACGGCGCCAAACACGCATACGACCATCATTGGCACCAAGGCAGAAGCGACTCTCATCGCTGAAGACGACACGTCTCCATTCGTCCCTCCATTCACGCCTGTCGCGACACCACTGGAGGCGGGCTGCACGATGTTGGGGCGTGAGCGGAAGACGGCCTAACAGTGTGCGGGACCGTAGCCCAGCTTCATGGAGACGGTTGCGAATGGTCCTCGCCGATACCCCAGGAGCAACAGTGTCCCTAATTTGCTGGGAAGTGGGGGTGCGGTCCCCTACGGCACTGCGTAGGATCCTACGGTTTTGGCGTGCATCCGTGCGTTGCTGCGGCCTGGTCCCAGGTCGACGGGCACGTGCACCTTCCGCCGACCACTGGCGACAACATCGATGTACTGTGGAGACCTCACGCCCCACGTGTTGAGCAATTCGGCGGTACGTCCACCCGGCCTCCCGCATGCCCACTATACGCCCTCGCTCAAAGTCCGTCAACTGCACATACGGTTCACGTCCACGCTGTCGCGGCATGCTACCAGTGTTACAGACTGCGATGGAGCTCCGTATGCCACGGCAAACTGGCTGACACTGACGGCGGCGGTGCACAAATGCTGCGCAGCTAGCGCCATTCGACGGCCAACACCGTGGTTCCTGGTGTGTCCGCTGTGCCGTGCGTGTGATCATTGCTTGTACAGCCCTCTCGCAGTGTCTGGAGCAAGTATGGTGGGTCTGACACACCGGTGTCAATGTGTTCTTTTTTCCATTTCCAGGAGTGTAGAAAAGTGCAAGAAGGTAGTTGAGTGTTATATAACTGATGATTTGCAAAAAGTAATTACTTCACCACACCATTCAAGACACTCAGAATGTAAGAAAAGGACTTTATCAACCTCCAGGTGTCTTCTGATAAAGTCATCAACACAACAAAACTGCACATCAGTTCTGCTGCACAAATTAAAATCATACCCACCTGGAATAGTGTACATCAAAAAGACGTTTAGTGGCACTAAACTGCAAGCTGAAGATGTTCATTGCATATTTTTTACATCTCTTATATTTAGGTACATTTTGTCAACCATTGCAGCTTGATATCTCTGTTGGTCTTAGTACATTTAGTCTGAATAAGGTAATGTGTAAGAAACCTTCAGCTCTCAAGTTTCTATTTTCTTTTTCTGGACAATTTAGTGCAGTTTTCACTGCACTTGCAGTATAGATTATATTTCCTGGATTTTAATGCATTTATTAATGTAATAAAATGTGTGCACTAGTTTCATATGTCATACAACACTTTTTTGTTATATCTGAAAACATTACTATTGGTCCTTAGCATACTCAGAAGGCCAGGTCTTCAATTATATATGGCTGCATTGACAAAACAATAAGCAAAGAAACACTGGAACTTTCTATGAAGTAAAGGGAATAAGGACTTTTCATAACACTGTAGAAGTATGTTAGTATTCTGGGAATAATTTTCTTTTTAAGACAATGTTGACATCAGTACATACAGTAAACATTTGCAAAACAACCAGAAAGAGTACTGTGCACAACAAATACAAATAAAATCATGAATCTAGAATAATAAAAGTATAACAACATTAACTACGTTCCTTTGCTTTGCTTTCTGGTATGGTATAATTAGACTAAATACAGAATTTTTCAGTTCTTCATACCTATATTGATCCTAGCATCTGCAGCTTCCAGAATGAGAAAAATATCAGATGGAAACTCTTGGTACATGTGTTTAATTGACAGATTTCCAGCAACTGTTCCTGCCTGTAATAAAAGAAAGATAAAAACACATTTTTCTGCTACCCACTAAAGTGCAATGTCATAGAGACATAAATCATGTTTCTAAAACTGTTTGAAAAACCCAAGTGTGATTTAAACTCAATACCAGTGATACTATGCAACATATTCTTACATTTCTAATTGGAACATTTGCCACGAGGTCTATGTGATCTGCAAGCATTTTGGTGTAGCTAAAATTTTTGTTTGATTTTGAAATATCATAAAATAGCTCCATAACTTCAGTGAGAGACATATTTCCACCAATTGTTATGTCCGAATCAATGGTGAATTTCTTGAGTTCCTCAACATCACTAATGTCGATGAATAGTTCAATGTCAGGTTTCCTTCGATATACACCTGGAATCAGCAATGAAGAACAAGATACAAACTAGTATTTTTTTTAAGCTAGGTGTGAAAAGCAAAGTAAATACTAAAATCTGAATACGCTATTCTGAGTGAATGTGGAAATAAATGCATAACCACTTTATGGCACAACAGTAGCGGCTACTTACCAGCCACTGAAACAAATATACCTTCAATTTGTCTATCAGACTCACAAATTTAAAAACACAAGCTATGACAATCAAACCATTTTCCTCTAAAATTACATTAACATTTCAATTAAAAACTAGCTTGTTATTTTCTCAACAGAAAAGCCTCTGTTGAGGGATATGTAGGGCCTCTATTGAGGGATACATAGGGACATTTAACATGTGATTATCAGGAAAGTGCATAAACAGAACAAGACTGCAAGACTGTAAATCTCTCTCTCTCTCCCTGTGTGTGTGTGTGTGTGTGTGTGTGTGTGTGTGTGTGTGGGAGGGAGGGAGGGGGGAGGAGAGTAATACCAAATGTGCAAGTTGGGCTACAATGCTACAATGAAGAAGTTCTTGTTAATGAGCCTAGCCATTGCTTAATGCTTCCTCTGTCCAGTGAGTGACTTTTCCACTCATTTCATCATTTAATAATTGAATCTACTGAGAGGAGTAAATAGCAAAAATTGTAAATTATGATCTTACACTGTTTGAAATGTATATAAACCTCATACCATTTTTATTTTCTTCCACTCTGTGTCACTGCAGGGTGTTTAATGCACATTGTTTCCAATTATGAATAATAATAGCTGAACCAGTTGCTACACTAAGCCCCATCAATGTTTAATGCACATTGTTCACAGTTATGAGTAATAATAGGTGAACCAAGTTGTTACACTAAATATCATCAACCAGAGATGATTCAGATTACATAAGCACAACGGAGGAAGTGGAAATGTCTTCACAAGACCACTAATTGCCATGTCCAAATTTAACCACTCTTTAAACAACTTCAACAACAAGAAAGTGATCCTAACTGAGAATGCTGGATATAAGGCAAAAATAACAACTACACAGATTTATGTTTTGAAGACAAAACACTACCAACCAAATTTTAAAAAACTAACTGCTGTACCTAATAAAAGAAAAGGCAATGATTGTTCATATTTTACATGCTTCAAAAATTCTACTAAAAGCTAAAATTAACCAACATTTTTGATTGGATTTAAGAAGGAAAAGAAACCAAGGAAGCTATAGCAATACTACAAATGGTCTTAGTCTTTAGAAAAGACTTAGATAAACAGGAAAATGTATCCCACAGTCATTGAACTAGAGAAGGCTTTTGAAATAATGGACTGAAGGATGCTGTATGGAGAACTGAATAAAATTGGAAGAGGCTGGTGAGACGAAAGCTTGATTCTCAGTCTATGGAAAAACCAGAATACATATATAGGTACCAATGAACTAAGAAAGAGGCTAGAATAAGCAGAGGTGTCAAATGATGGTTTCCTCTCCACCCTTATTTATTTTATTTATATAGATGAAGTGCAATATAAGCAATGAAAATCAACACTGACAGGATCTAAATTAATGGTAAACATATACAGTATTTGATTTGCTGATGATAAAGTAGTGTTAGCAGATTCTGAAAAGGTTATGAACTTCACATTAAAAAACTGTCTGATGCCTTTGACAACCATGAAACAAAAATAAATACAAACAAGAGTAAAATAATGATGACAGATTAATCAGACAGATTAGTAAGGACAAACATTAAGATAGGAAATCATATGCTAATGCAAGTAAATAATTTTTCTTCTTGGGTAGTATATTAGAAATAACAACAAAAGGACCATGTACATTAAAAAAAATAGAAACGAATGAATAAGTATCTGGAGATAACAGTATTTTATTTATAAAAAACCCGTACTATACAGACAAGAAAGTAAGTCATAAAGACATTTATATGGAGCTTCTATTGCTAGAGTTGTGTAGGATCGACACTGGGGAAACCAGGAAAGAAAATATTAGAGGCAACAGAGATGTGCACATAGAGAAGAGCCACAAAACATCCTGGACTTAAGGAAAAACTAATGAACAGATACTAATAGGTATCAAAAATAAAAGTGTGTTGATTACCACAAAACAAAGAAAAAACTAAATTATCTGGAAAACTTATTTCACATAACAGCTTTACAAACACATCTTTGGGGGGAAAAAAATCAAGAAATAGGTGCAGAACACCCATATTACAAGCTGTTATCTGTGGAACGAACTGCAGCAACAATAACCAAAAGGTATTGAATTGTTGAATTGTGTTCTATTCATCTCATGACATACATTTACAATCCATTTGGTTTGTGTACATGAGACATGTCAAAAATTTATAAAACAATTACAATGATTTTTACACTAATAAATAATAGCACTATAATAAATAGCAACACTATAAGGATAACACATTGTACCCAGCTCAAATTTCCAGTTTGTCCTGCATGAATTCATCCACTGAGTAATAACACTTCAGTGTCAGTACCTCATATAGCTTTCCTTTAAGTGAACCTAAATTCATCTGCATGAACTTGTTGCCTTTTAATTTATTACAAATTTTCATTCCCATTTATTGAGGTCACTGGGCATACAGTCTGAGGTGGTGGGTGGGGAGCATAAAATTTTCTTTGTTTCTGGTATCATGTGAATGGACAAAATGGTTTCCCTCAAATAATTCATGTCTGGTGTACAAAAATATAATAATCTCATATGTATGTGTAAGGATGGAGAGTTAATATTTTAAGTTTTCTAAATAATGTTTGACATGGTTATCTGTGATATGCAGTGCACATATTTTGTATGATTTTTTCTGTATTTTTTAGTATCAGCACTATGTTTGTCAAGTTACCCCAAAAAACAATACCATACCTAATAATGGATTTGAAGTAGCTTTTATATGCTACTTTTTGTGTGTCCATGTCAATTGCAGTTGACAGTATTTGTATTGCAAATGCAAAGCTGCTCAGTTTGTGTGCCTGCCAGCTCAAATTTTTATCTACATTTAAACCTAAGAATTTGACTGAGTCAACTTCTTCTATACCTTGGTTGTTGTGTACAATCCTAATTTGCTCACATTTTGACTGTTTGGTTCTGAAATGCATCATGTGAGTGTTAGATATGTTTAGATTCAACCCATTTAGCTGAAACCAAGTTTCTAAGATACTGACAGTACTGATCACAGATTTGGGAATTTCTTACAAGTCCTGATCTTCAACTAAGACAGAAGTATCATCTGCAAACAGAACTGATGGGGAGCTGATATTTAATGGTAAGTCATTAACATAAAAGAGAAATAGGACTGGGCCTAATATGGAGCCTTGTGGAACACCCTGAGATATTTTTTTCCAGTCAGAAAAATAATATGTGCCATTTGAATAAATGCTAACTCTTTGCTTTCTGTTGGAAAAGTAGGATCTAAGCCATTGAAGGGCACTGCCGCTAATGCCATAGTGGTACATATGACAAGCAAAAGAGAAGGTCGGCTACATCAACAAGGCATTGCCTTCAGCATTCAATGATGATATTAGACGTGATAGCAATAAATTTCACCACAGAGCAAGAAGATTAAAAACTGACAAAACCACATTCTGCACTATTAAAGTCCATTAAAATGTACAGAACATGTGGAAATGGGACTGGTTGCAGCTGTCAATTCTGAGAAAGCCTATATGTGCATATAAAATGTGGATGAATGAAAAGTCCAGTACTGTTATGCTACTTTTTAAATACCTTATACACAATATATTTCAGAGCAGATGTACATTGCAAAATATTGTATCCTCTATTTTTGTTGTGAAAATGTTTTCTGCCAAACTTTTAAGATTTTTGACGTTTTTCTTCTGTTATAAATGCAAAATTTGTCTGATGGTATCATATTATTTGGAATATAATACAAAAAGCATTTGATTTTGAAAAAAAAAAAACTATAATTATTCCAAAAATTATGCCACAAATACAGTGAACAAAAGAAACATGGATTAAGAAATTAATGAATTTTAATGGTAAGACCAATTTGTACAAATGACAGTCGTAATTACATAATGAAATAAGTAAAAGTAACCAGATCCCTTAAAGCTGAGTCGTCAATAGGCACATAACCAAGGCTGACAATGTTGCTAATTTTCAGATAATATCGTTCTTTTGAGCTATGGAATACATATACATCTGCATCTGTCTTGGCCATTTGTCACAAGGGACAATGTAATGTAACAACCTTAAATTTTGTATGGAAGTACGTGGTCTTTAGCGTATTAATTGATATGTTTTACTCTACTATTACACTACAGTTTACTTATGATTGTATTTATGATTGTGATTATTCTTTTCTCATTTATTATTAATTATCTATTACGATTTTTGAAAAACTAAATTCTCTAAACAACAAAGTTTTTCTAAATAACAAAGTTGGGTGCACTATTTCATTTGTAAGATTATAAAACTTGATAATTTGGGCTTTTTGCAAAATTCTGTTTAAAAACAATGTTGCTTCATTGTCATTTCTGACACAACAACACTGACACACTGTGACTCCACATCCATTAACTAACACTGCCCACACATAACTGACTGGCCAAAAGAATTGTTACAGCACAGAGTAAAATGGGTTCCAACTTATAAAATTTTTAACAGAGCTCAACCACTTTGGCACAAGGTAAGCTGGTTATGCCAGGATTAGTGGCAGACTAGTAAGTATAAGACAGACGGGCAGCACAGTCTGCAACTCTGCAGTAGCGGAGTGAGAGAGAGCACACACAGCGGGAAAAAAGAAGAGGACAGTGACTAAGCAAAATAACATGTACACTTGTTTACGTGGTGGGATGCCACAAGAAGCAATAGACACAGCTAGGGAAAACACTCACAGAACAATTTCACTAGCTGCTAAGAGAGTATTAAAGCAAGAGTAGCAGAATAAAAAGGTCACATGCAGTCATCGCTAGTAAACTGCATGTCACAGAACTATGGAGAGCTCTTTAAAATCCAGTTCCCCAGCTTGAAGTACGTGAGGATGGTTCAGGTCAATGGGAACAATGGAGTTCATGTCAATGACATTCCATTCCATGACCATGTTGTTTTAGTAAGTCTTGTCTCAGATCACCCAGAACAGTACCATCCATCCTTAGATGGCTCAGAGCTGAAGTCCCCTGACGAACTTTGTGCCATGTCACACCAACCACTTCTGATGGGAGACCTGATGAACTACTAGCAGCAGTGCAGTAGCAGGTGCTGTACACTCTGAGTGTGGAACGGAAGGCAATGACCAGGGTTCCTGGTGGATCACCGGGATGGATAGTGTACATCCTGATTAAGATGACCTTATGATCAATGTATTGTAGTGGCAGGGGGAATGTTCATGGTATGCATTCAGTCATGATAAACATGGCTCTGCATGCACCTACAAAAATGCACTTGAGAACTAACTATGCTTGGCTGTTGGCTGGGCCCCTACTGATCAAACAGAAACATCAGTCATTAATTTAATGGGAGCATAGCAAGCACTTGTCAGATTCTAGTAAGTTATAAAATGATGGAACAAACTGAGCAGTGATACTGTATAAAATTTTCACAAAAGCTTGGTGAACCCAGGTGGAAACTATTCACAAGATTCAATACACTTTTGGGGAAAATGCCATAATCAACTCATGTATAAAGGTGTGATACAAAAGTTTCAAAGATAGCCACATATCAGTGGACAGCAAACTGCATTCAGGCAGCCTCTCTAAAATCCAAGTTGATTATATCATTGACCAAGTGCTGACTTTGGTCATAGAATACAATCTTATCATAGTACAAGAACTGATGAATGAAATTGAGGTAAGCATTGCATCAGTATATTCAATTTCAACTAACAATTTGTGCATGAATAGACAGTCCATAAAATTTGTACTGAAACTGCTGACAATGGAGAAGAAGCAATGGTAGATGGAAGTTGCACTAGACATGCCTGACAATATAAAACAGTAGCACCAACTTTCTGAACATCATGATCACAGGTGATGACTTATACATTTATTTATTTACCTATTCATGTTCCATAGATACATTATGCAAGAGAATTGTACAGATGTGGAACGAGTCATAATTATACAGGGGAACAGTAGCCTAGTTATAGATGCTAATAGATATAAACTGCAATATATGCAAAGCACCAAAATATGTTAAAATTTACAAGCTTAGGCACTTCCTAAAGTTAAACAGATGTATAAAACAGTACAATAATGGAAAATGAAGTCCCATGCTTCTTGACAGAGCATAGGAGAATGATGTGGGTGACCCACAGCACTGTACTAGGCAAGGTCTAATGGAGATGTTTTGCCGTTGCCTTCCTCAGACTGTAATGGGGATGAATGATGATGAGGAAGATGACACAACAACACCCAGTTATCTCAGGGCAGGTGAAAATCCCTGACGCCTCCAGGAATCGAACATGGGACTCCATGCTCTGGAAGTGAAAACACTACGGTGAGACCATGAGCTGCAGGCAAAAATGAAGTCTCATGCTGATTGACAGAGCATAGGGGAACGACGTGGGAGATCCACACCACTCTACTAGGCAAAGTCCTAATGGAGGTGGTTTGCCGTTGCCTTCCTCCAACCGTCATGGGGATGAATGATGATGATGAAGATGACACAACAACACTCAGTCATCGACGGGCAGGTGAATATCCCTGACCCCACCAGGAATTGAGAACATGGGACCCTGTGCTCGGGAAGCAAGAACACTACCATAAGACCATGAGTGGCAGACAGAACAATAATAAATTACAATTATTCCATATTAAGTTATCACTTTTTTAGAAGTCAAGTACATTGTTATTCTAACATAGGTCATCATGTTCAGTTACACAGTGGTAACAGCAAATATTACAAGTCAATGTGTCATATCTGACTTATAGAAATGGATATGTCAAAGAACTCGTCAAGAGAGTAAAAAAGTGTTTCAGAAGATATTCTTTTAATTTACTTTTAATTTGTGGTATTACATTATTAAGATTTTTTATGACCATAGGAAATGCATTAAGTATCTTTTTTCTTGAGTAGTGTACACATTTTAGTACTAGATTTTTTTTAGTTTTTTTAGTTTTTTCTGTCCACACGCAAGTTGTGTTTTGATCTTGTGCCATAGTCATGATAGTTACTGTTGATTTTGTGCATGGGTAGGTTCTTAACTAAAAAGGACATAAGGGATGTATTGTGATATCACTGTTAATATTTTGTGTGTTTTAAAAAGATTTCTGTGTGAATGATTTCTACTCACACCACTTAAAATTCCAATTGCCCTTTTCTGAGTGACAAATACTTTATTTTCATTGGTTGATTTCCCCAAAACATTTTGCCTTATGACAACAAATGAAAATAGCCAAAATAAGCAGCCTTAACAGCATCAGTATTTGCAGTCGCTGCTATAATGCGTACAGAGAAAGTCTTTTTGTCAAGTTCCGAATATGGCACAACCAATTCAATTTATTGTTGATGTATAGGCCTAAAAATTTAGGAGAATATACTTGATGTACATCTTGATTATTACAGCTTGGACTTATGTCCTCCTGCACTTTCTGAGACCCATGTAAATGAATGTACTTTTCTTTTTTTAAAAAAAAAAATTAAAGTCAGGCCTTTGCAGGCGAACCATTTATGGAGATTGTTGAACACAAAGTTGTCAGATGTTGCAATGTCACTGTCAGGCAGTTTTTCTTCTTTTTTTTTTTTTTTTTTTTTTTCAACTAAAAGCGATGTGTCATCTGCAGACAGTAAATTTGGTAGTAGCTTTTGCAAAGTGTGGAAGGTCATTAACAAAAATAAGAAAGAACAGGGGTTCTTCACAGAACCTTGCGGCATTCCTGTACTTACTATTCCCCAACCAGATGAGGTTATTGTGCCATCTCCATGACTAAGTGATCCTCTGTGCTTTCTATCAGTTAAGTATGATTGAAGCCACATTCCTCATAGTGTCATTTAAACCATAATAGCCAGCTTTTGAAAGAAGGATTTCATGGTTCACACACTTGAATGCCTTGGTTAAATCACAAAATATACAAACTGAAGCTAATCTATTGTTCAGTGCTTCTAAAACATTATTGATAAATGCAAATACATCTTCATCAGTTGACAGGCCTGCTTGGAATCTGAACTGATAATGGATTTTCCAGTGCTCCACAATTCTCTTATGTATAAGTTTCTTAAGGACTTTGGAGAAACTTCTTAAAAGGGAAATCGGGCAGTAGTTAGAAGTGTCAGATTTATCCCCTTTCTTGAATAGTGGTTTCACATCTGCATACTTTATTCTGTCTGGGGTGATACCTTGTTGAAGGTACTCATTAAATATATGACAAAGTATTACACAAATGCCATTATGAGAATGTTTAAGTACCATAGAGGAAACATGATCAGATCCAGATGACTTTTTGGTTTGCATTTTAGTGAGGATCCTTTTACCTCACTGACAAAGACTAGGGCTATATGTACTAGATTTATTTTGCACAATCCAGGTTCTTTCAGGAGATCCATAGCCTCATTGACTGAGTCCTTACAACCAGTTTTCTGGGAAGCTGTTAGAAGGTGCTCATTAAGGACACTTTCAACTGCATCAGTATCTTTAATCAAACCACCACAATGTCTTATTTCTATGTTAGAAACACTGTCATATTTTTCCCCAGCTCCCTTTATATAGCACTCCAGTTGGTTTTAATTTTATTGTTTGAGTTGTCTATTTCAGATTTAATATGTAATGTTTTAGAGCACTTTATAACTCTTTTCAGTATTTTACAATATGATCTGTAATGTTCTTTTCAGCTGGCTCATCAGAACCTCCTTGTGATGTATATAAATCTCTTGTTGTCTTACATGAAATTTTTATCCCTTTTGTAATCCACAGTTTCATTTTGCAAGCTTGGGGATTCATTTTTACAATTATTTTGTGAAATACTGCTTCAAAAAGGAACATGAATTCATATGTGAATAGGTTGAATTTAACATTAATAACATTGGGTTCCAGGCAATCTGCTGCAAGAGCTTATTGAAATGTATTAATATTGTTCTGGAACACCTAATAACTGGTTTACATTTAATGCTGAAGCATATGCTATTAACAGTAAGCAACTGCCCATCATGGCCAGTCAGACCATTGAGAATTTCACTTACAGCACTGTGACTACTGCTAAACTTATCAATAAAGATGTTTTCAATAAGACTTACACTAGCATCTGTCACTTGGGTGGAAAATTCAACTACTAGAGTTAGATTAAAAGCTAGTAACAAATATTTTACTTCTCTTCTATTGGAGTGGCCTGTAAGTAAGTTTACATTTAAGTTACCCAGAATTACTAAATACTTCACCTTTGAATATATTTTTAACGAAACTGATTCAAGCTGTTTTAAGAAGACACAAATTATCCCTGCAGGAACCCTATATATTGTCACCACTATAACAGACATATTATCTGCAAAAATCTGAGATTCACAGGCTTCAAAATGAAAATCTTCACAATGCATATTTAAGTTAAGTGATTTATGAGCTATACCCACTTTGACATATACTGCAGCACCACCTTTCTCTCTATTTGCTCGACAGTAACTATCAGCTAGGACATAACCCTCTAACTGAGGCATCAGCATGGCAGACTTTACCTGCTGCTCCATGAAACACAATAAATGGATTTAGGCTAGGGAGTAATTTTCATTTATGTTAAGAGCCAAAACCTCCACTTTATCTCTTGGGCTCCTGATATTTTGGTTGAATATACATAATTTATCATTCATAATAGATTTTAAGCTATCATATTTGGGGGTTAAATTAATGTCTCTCAGTACATAAGGATTGGTACTTGATTTACTGACAGGCTCCCTTTTATAGGCTCTGCTTGTGTGCTCATTACTTACAAATTGACAAAAGTCTTGCCATGTTTCTTGTTGCACTGATCCCATAAAAATTTGTCACTCTTCCACACCTGTCACTTTTCATTAGTGATGGAGTTTGACAGATTGTTGGTGATGAGTTGGTTATTGCTTTTGACTGGCTGGTGTTGCTTAATTCCACACTGTCGTGTTGCTTCTTGCGAATAGCTCCCTGGTTTTACGCTGTATGCTACAAAGTTCCACTACCTGGTTCTCTAACTTGTGCCTTACATTTCTGTTTAAATGGGGTCCATGTCTGGCATGTTCTTCATGCTTAATTTTGCTCATATCTAGTACATGCACATGATTTAATTTTTTATAAAGCTTCTGTAGTTCAGAGCTGTAGTGCTCAATTTCTCTGTTCACACACAACCACTAGGGGAGATCATGCCATACTAGTATGTTTATTAAGGTGAAATTTGTGTTGTACAGTTTAGGTAATAACTTCCTGTAAGTTCCAAGTGCTGTCATGCTCTCATTTTTGTAGATGTTATTTGTGCTGCCTATAATTACAATGTGATCATCTTTTTTCAAATTATTTTTTTTTTCAATAACTAGGTTTTTGACTACAGCACTTAATGTTGCTCCAGAATTAACTTTTGCGAAAACAGAATACTCTCTATGTAGAGCATCATGAAGGGGAGCTGAGAGACTTTTCCCATGGTTGTCTGCATACAGTAAGAACTTTTTCCTGTGTCCATCCATTAGCGTCTTTTTGTATCAATCATTATCATTAGATTCATTGCATTTACTTTTGCCAACACAGTTCTTTTTTTTTTTTTTTTTTTTTTTTTCCTGGCTGAATGAAGTGCTACAAACTTACTCGGTGGCTCTGGTGATCTGTTTGACACATCAAAAGTGAAATTTAGACTCACACTTCACACATACAATACGACTTTTAGCAGTTTTTCTGCAGTTTCTACACAGGCCATCACATTTGTTAACCCAAGACCTACTATCAGTAGTATTTGTCATATTTATATTTTAAAGCTTGAAACTCTTCTAACAGCATGTGACCCAGGAACCAAGAGACAGTCATCACAGTGGAAATAGCTGATGTCCTCAAAGCCAAAAAATGAATGGCAGATTTGCTGCAATGTCACCATCATATTGACCATCTTCTTTAACTTCAGGGACAGTGCAATCACAAGGCCAAACCATAACATTCATGATGTTGTGTAATGCAAACGACAATATCTGTGGGTAGAAAAATTTGGTAGCTCCATCATCATAATGGACACACCCATTCTGGACATCTTATTTAGACTTTCCTCAACAAACACAACGTTCTTGCAGTTAGTCAGGCTCCCTAGTCCGCTGAAATGCCTCTGGGTGACTTTTGGCTCTTTGCAAAGCTGAAAATTTCCCTGAGAGGAACACTGTTAGAGTCAAGAGAAGACGTCATACAAAACATGACTACCTGGCCAATCAAACTCCAAAAAATAAGTTTCAGGAGTGTTTCCAGCAATGGCAGACATGCTGGGAGAAATGTGTGCATTACTACAGTGACCAGTTTCAAGAGGATTAGGGTTCTGTATCTCCAAATCAATAAATATATTTCTGCCAACCAACGGTTGATGCTTTTTGAACAGACGTCGTGATAGATAAGTTCTTACATTTACTCCTTCCATTACTTATATTCCACCACAGACTTTCCATTAGAATACTCATATTTGTATCAGGGAATCTGAATACCTCTGAGCCATCTTGAAACTTTCAAAACAGTGTATTTATACTGTAATGATAATGGGGAAACCTTAATGATAAATTTTGGATATCATTTATCCTTCACTAAATGAGATACAAAAAAAGTTTTGCAAATGTGCAAGATTATCCAATATAAAGAAATTTATTCGTCCTCATATTAGAAAGACAAGTGGGCTTCAAACAGCTGAGTGCTGCAAGTAAAAACTTATGGATGAGATTGCAGACAAAAAATAAAAAGTATGGAAGGGTTTCTTCAATACTAACCATGAGCTGTGTTGCCCGCTACAAGCATGTATTTTTTATCAGATTTTGTTGCTAGAATATTGAAAATATCACCAATTTTATCAACTCTAAACCATTCTGAAGGCTGTGTTTCCAAATGTAGTGGCGAGAGCACATTCTGTTGACTGCATGTGTCACTATTATTGGCACATTTTTCATTACATGGTTTCCCATTTTTTGCACAAATCTTTTGAGTTATATCCTGAAACAAATACAGTGTTTATCATGGAATATTTTAACTACTGCTGATTTAGTACTTAGCCTAATAATATTGCTATATTCTACAGTGTATTTTAAAACATTTGAAATAAAAATTACTAGTATAATTATATCAAAATTTCATTAGACAATAAAATATCATTTTCTCTGCAGGAGGGGCTTTACTAAAATGAATCTGACAGTAACTGATATGCTATCACTGGGGAAGTACTTTTCCTAACAAAAAAGTGAAGAACTGGAAGGGGGAGGATTGAGAGAGAATGTAACATTATTTAGGTGATTATAAAAACAAATCAATTTCACAAAGAACTTTGCAGTATGAGACTTGTTGACATGATGTTGCATCACCTCTGGGCTGGACAAATGCACTGCTTCAGTTGGGATGGCTGTCATAAAGCTGTTGTATCCTCTCTTAAGCCAAGCTTAGCCAAGCTTAGCCACATCTGTTGTAACTGGTCCTCAATATTCTTGATATAGGCACTGGGACAGGGCTGACATCCAGATTGTTTCCATACATGTTCCATTCGGGACAGCTCTGTGGATCTTGTTGGGCGTTGGAGTACCTCAATATACACACAGACAATTTTCAGAGACATGTGCCATGTGTGGATCAACAACATCCTGTAAAACATGGCACCACAATACTGTCACATGAAAGGTAACCATGAGGACACAGTATGTTTGTGACATACCGTTATGCCATGAGTTCCCTTATCACAGCCAGCCATGACAAGAAGTCATACCTGATGATTCCCCACTCCATGATACTAGGAGTAACACCACTGTCTCCAGAACATTGGGACCTCTCCCCATGTAACCACCATATCATTAACTATGGTCTTCTGTGGTAGTGCAGAACTGCAGTTTATTGTTAACCTCATACAATGTCATTCATTGGCAGAACATGATTCCTAGTTTCAGGAACATTCCAAATGCACCCATTTGTGTTGTGGCACTAATGGCAGCCTAGCATGGGACAGTAATTTCCCAGTCCACCTGCTGCTAGCCTCTGACCAATGATTGTGGATGACACAGAACACAGAGTCCATTAATTGTTTTCAGATGGCAGACATTGATGTGAAAGGGTTATGATGTGCTTGGTAACAATACGGTGATCCTCCCTTGTGGTTAGAGAACATGGTAAACTGAAACCTGGATTAAGTGTATGCTTAGTATGTTTCCATGCAGTCCAGCACTAGGCAACTGTCACGTCAGAAAGCCCCATACATTTGGATGTTGTGTGAGTGAAACACCTGGCAATATGGAGATACAAAATGTGCACATTTTCAGACTCTGTCGAGTGCTGATAATGCTGTCTCACAAAAGTTCATGGCACTTCGATGTCTTTCCCAGTGATCACACAGCATCTGGAGTCATTCATTCCCCTTATGTACCCCACCAGGCCTTGTAACAACAGTAAATACAACCAGCACTAATGCACTTAAGTGGCTGTTCTACCTGTTGCCCTAATCTGCCAGTAACTCTGTTGTTGTGGTCTTCAGTCCTGAGACTGGTTTGATGCAGAGCAGTAACTCTAGTCAGTAGAATATCCACCGATGTTGTGTATGCGTATGAAGTTACATTCACATCCAGCTGTGGCTTCTGGGTATTTTGCCTGTTTTGTCAGGCACAGTATGTTTACCAAAATGCATGAGCAGAACAACTGAGTTGAAGAAATCTTACAAAACACATTTTCTCATTAAAAAAATAAGTAGAATGATTTAAAGACCCTAGAAATACATTGCTGAATTTTAAAATTGCTGTGAAGATGGCTTACAACATGCATAAGATATTAAGTATAAGTTGTCATTTGAAGGCAACTGCAGAAAGTAGGCAGAAGTAACAAAAGCTACATTCTGAGAATAACAAAAAATTACACAGTTATTTTCTTATCCATAAATTAAATAAAAGGGACATTCAATAAGCAATGCCCCACATTTCTTTCTCTAAATATATTTTATTGTTAAGATGTTAAGAGTCAGAATTTGGTGACAATATAAATCACCATGTCTTGTCCAGGTCCTATTTTTTGACGTAGTCTCCAACATGTTCTATGGCTCTGCACCAATGTTGTGGAAGAGCATGTATTCCATGCTGGTAAAAGCTCTTGTCCTGTAGGTGTAGCCATGTTTTCACTGAATGACTCACACTCTCATCATCTTCAAAGTGCATTCCCCATAGAGAATCTTTAAGCGGACTAAAGAGATGGTTGGTACAAATAATTCAGCATGTCTGGAGCAGTGGCTGTGAGAGGATGTCCCGAGCATGGCTGATCGTGGAGCTCTGTTTCTGCATTTCCTGAGGCTATAACTTTCTTTCCTTGTTGCCCAACTGTACTCCTATCAACTGCAAAATCACAATACATTGCACACAAATGTTTATGGATGTTCACCAGTGTTTCTTTTCCTGCACAAAAGAGTTCAATAACAGCACACTGCTTGTAATGTGAGTCACATGTAGACACAATTTTGTCACTGTACTATGGCTCTGCCATCTGCTAGGATGGTTCGAAACTTCGCTGACACACACAAAAAACATCAAATGTGAACCACCAACAAGGATGTTTATCTATGTATATTAATGGCTTCTTAAAACAATGTGGGCATTACTTATTGAATGACTCTCATATTAATACTGATTGCTTTTGAAGAAAATTATGTGATACCTTGTATAAGAAGGAGAAATGTGTCAAACTTCAACAATGCTATAATTATTATCTATCAAGTCTTCAGTTTATCATTCCACAATATTGCTGATCATTCAGGTTGGCACCCCATGACTGTCATGTGAGCACATACTCAATGGATTTGGAATGGACGTATCATGTAGGATCTTAGTGATCTGTGAGACCACATGTACTATTCACTTGATCTTGCTCAATCATACAGTCATGCCAAACACCTTGAGCCAGGAAACAGGCTTTTTTACAGCAAGACTGACAGTTCAATGATTTCCAGAACATCTCAGACTGTAAGCACGATGGCCACTATTGCGGCTTCCATCAACATGGCAGCAGAGAGAGACATGCTGACTGTGCTGCGACCAGTGACAATACTAGACACAGGAGTGGCAACGTGCCATCTTTTCTGATGGGTTCTAGCTCTATGTAGGTATGGAGACTCCAAGGGGACTGAACATTGCCCGATTGAATTCATTATCTCCTTCAAGTGCAGCTTCTGGTGTGATGGTATTAGGTGATTTGGATACACCGCACAATCACCCTTGGACCACATAGCTGGTAATTTCAACAGCAGCCATTACATTTCTGATGTTTCAAGGCTGGTGGCTGTGCCCTGTCTTCAAGGTTCCTGTTATATTATAATTCAATATGATAATGCAAGGCTGCATGTTGTCCATGGTGTTGTAACCTAACTCAATATAGAAGGTATTCAACTGTTGCTGTGACCTGCACATCCTTCATTATCTCTCACACACTGAAAACATTTGGTCATGGTTTGTTGAGAGAATGGCACACCATCACTCAGCAGCCACTACACTTGATTTATTCTGGCACACAGCAAAACAACATAGAACATTGAACTGGTATCTGCCATCCAAGTTCAGGTCAGCTCAGTTCCCAAGAAAGTTAGCACCATTGTTCCTGCTGGAGGTAACAGCTTTGTGTGGTATATTTTGCACCCTGCACATCATGTAAAAATGTAATCATATGTATATACTCTGCTGTAGTGTTTATGCACAATAAGTAACATTTCCTTATTTGATATCCTTTCTGGTGTTGCAATATTAATGGCCTACAGTTTACATTTTGTTGCTCACACACTGGCTGAAATGACATTTGTAAAATCTGCTAGCATTCTGAAATTCATATGGAATAAACAGATTTATAAGGTGGCCTATAACCTCTGTTCAACCAACTTTCCACTTAAAAGCAGTTGTCATCATTTTTTGGTCAGATAAAATTGTTATTGTGTTTTACTTTATTTAATTCACTGATTATTTATAAATAGGTTTATCTTTCTGGAAAACTTATCTATTATCATTCATGTATTTATTTAAGTTAGAAATCATATGCAAGAGAACTTACAGCAAGCTCTGTTGTTAATCTTCATTATGTCACTTATATCTCAAATGAGATTACAACTGAAATGTATGTAGACTGAATTTATAATCCTGAAATGAATTCATTATTAAAGGGTTGTTGCCATAAAATTCCATTCCTTCAAAACTTTCTTCAAATTCTCTAAAGTTTTTGATACTTTTGAAGGCCATGGGAGATGCTGGAACAAAATCTGTGAAATGCTTGTATGATCTTTGGAGTCTCTGTTGACTTTTTGAAAACTACTTTTTTAATACGTCTTATACTTTCCTTTTTAATACCATTTTTTTATTTAATTTTATTTTTAAAGTTCAGGCTGACAATGAATTTTCATTAATGATCATTTAATTGTGTCTAATAATAATAGTATCTCATTCTGTAGCTCATGACCCTAGCTTCTAATTTTACTGTAACTTGTAGGTATTTCATTCTGTTGGCTAAACTGTTACCCCCAGCTAGTTCCTGGTTGCTTTAACAGTTTCTCTGCATACATCTGAGTAACCTGTGCATAGTGAATATGCTATTGAAAATTTCATGACTGTTACATGTACAAGGGTTTCTTTTCCCAAGGTGAGTACCTAGCGAACATACATTGTACACCAAATGTTGAAAAATGAATTTAATCATTTTTACTGGATATAACACATCACAAAATATATCATTAAATATTTAACAACAGGTTGGCTAAATTGTAATATATTTATTAAATACAGCTGAAGTACTGTGACTAAGGTACTATTAATGGTATAAAAACATTTCTAGTTTTAGTATGTTATTGCCGACCTTCTTAAATAATTTTTTATGTGTCCCGTGTGGTTAGCCAACTTATTTCACAGAATTATCCAAATTGAATTCTTGTGGAATATACTCCTTCACAGATTAATTAGTACATCCCCATTTCATCACGTAATGTAACTGCACGGACTTTTTCAGAGTAATAATAGTTCTTTCTCAGTATGAGATTTTATGATTTTTTTATATTATATAAGTGTGAAGGACAATATGGTTTTCATAACTTTCTGCTGCTTGCATAATCATAACTCTAACAGATGTAATAGTGCAGCTTGGTAATGAATGTGCATCAGCAGAGTATACAGCATGAGAGTAAGAGAACTTACATCACTACATGGAATCCACCCATTTGAAAGGTGTCTTCAACTGACATTAAATCTTTCTACAGAAATTTGTGTAATGTATTATAATGACACTATTTAAAGCCTAAGAATATTTGCAAAAGATATGTTGATACCTGGAACCTGGAAATAATAATATTTTTGTTAAGGAAAGCACTAGGTATGACAAAGTACTTAAAATAACAGGTTAGCTATGAGCTAGAGAAATATGTTAATATACCTCAATATCTGGATATTTGCCTTTAAGTTCTGTTGAAGCATCAGAGGAAAGAGACTTAAATGCATCAAGTATTGGGCGATACCCAGTGCAGCGGCAAATATTTCCACCAAAAGAATTTTCAACATCTGCCATTGAAATGTCTTTTCCCCTCTGCAACAGACTGTTCAGGTAATACTATGAAAATACATGAGGATAAATTTGTTAGTTCTCTGCATGTTCCATGGATCATAATCAAGGCATCTCCCTATGATATGGAACAAGACAGTTATACAATTATAGTACGCCAACATCTTCTCAGAGGAAAATATGGCAACATTCTGACCATTTCTTTTTAAAATACATGCTTGCAGACATGCATATAGCATTTTATATGTAGCTCTGTTATTAAATTCCATGTCTCTCATTCTCTTAAAAACAAAAAACACACACACATACACAAACATCATACTACTACTACACATTCAGAAATCCTTTTACGGAGCAGACAGAGTTGTCAACCAGAGATGACTTCAGTTTGTGCTTAGGGTTAATTCTACTATTCATTAAAATCTCACATCACTCAGCAGGTGGTCAGAGTTTTGTTACAGCTGAATCCCACTTCCTTCTGTGTTACACACAGCTGAGTCTTGGATAGTGTAAATCATGTCTCCTTCTAGTATTATATTTATGAATATTACTGTTGTTTTGAAAGTGTGATTGAGTGTTGATAGCAAACTTCATAAGAGTATTGTACTGTAAAATAATGTGCATGTAATGGCTGAGGAAAATTAAGGCATTGCCCTCAGGTGCTGCAAATATCCAGACAAGTCAACTGAGCAAGTTACTCAGTAGGATGTGCTATTTGGCAGGAACTGTGACTCTGGCAATGTGGCAGTTACTTCCACTGTCACTAAGCTTAGTGGCCACAGTAAGAGAAGTACTGACTCAGCATAAGGACAGAGTTTCTGTGATGTGGATAGTCTGTTTACCTCATGTTCAAGCTGAGATTCTGTTATGACATGAGCGAAAGAAACCATTGCTGTAGCAAAACAAGCATGAGCCAGGATCTTATAAGTATTTTTCATTTTCTGGTGATTTCAGTCTTCTGGCATCTAACTACAATGTGGGATCTATGATGACCTGCAGTCTTTGTGTCTACTGCTTGATGAGTTCCTTGGATCCGCATGTCTTCTCCTGTGGATTTAGGCACTGCTAGTCATAGCCCTGTGGACATGCAGTTTCAAACACTGGGAACTTGGCACTCTGCAGCTGCTCATCCAGTCCCACTTGTGCAGTGCTGTCTGCACTGATTGTGTGGGCAGACTCCACCACTGGACACTGTTCCTTCTGCATGCAATCTTCATCATGTTCATAACCACCCTGTTCATCTATTCCCAAGAATGGTAGTGGCCACTGGGCCATGTGGGTGACACAGTGAATCGGTTTGAGGGGTCAGTGGCCTTGCAGTGTCATTGGTGCTGGTGCTGCTACTTCCTCCACTGCCACCAGCCTGCAGGTGCAAGCCATGTGATGAGCAGCACTTACCTCAGCAGCCACGCATTAACAATGCCCTGAGAACTAGCTGTCTGGAGTGACATCACACACACTGCTGTATTCGGAATAACGAATATATGGTTTGTCAACACTATTTCAGTTGTTCGTTGACATCCTGACCTTGATGAGCTCATCACTAACATAATGGCTGGTGAACCCATCCATTACAAGAAAGTAAGTGTAGTGTAATGCTGTTGTCAGTATGCTTAACTGTTTAAAGAGCTGTTTATAAGAGTTCTAAACTGTACATCAGTTATTGTCATTACTACATTCTTCTGTGCTACAAACACATTTTTCCTCTGAGACAAATTGCCTTAGAGTACAATGCCATTAGACATTAATGAATTAAAATGGAAAAATCAATTTTTTGACATTTTTGTCATCAAAGACAGATATTATATATGAGGCAAAAGTTTCGGATCATAGAAAAGGTATATGATGACATACAAGATATCAGTGTCAAAGTCACAAACATGTTCTTATCAATATAAACACATAAGAATTTATAGTGTGATTATTGATAAAAATCACACCACCAAGAAATAATTAATGTAGAGTAATGAAATTTCGGGAATACATTTGTCTAGATGACATATGTAAGGTATTAACAGTGCAAGATAAGCCATTGCAAATATGAAATACTGGTACATTAACAACCAATGTAACCACCAGAATGTTGAATGCAAGCATGAAAATGTGCATGGATTGTGTTGTACAGGTACTTGATGTCAGTTTGTAAGATGGAGTTCCATGCCTGTTACACTTGGTCATTCAATACAGGGGCAGCAAATGCTGTTTGTGCATGATACTGGATTTGTCTTCCAATGATGTCACATATGTGCTTGACTGGTGACAGATGTGGTGATCAAGCACACCAAGGCAGCATGTTGACACTCTTTAGATCATGTTGGGTTACAACAGCTGCACTTGGGTGAGTGTTTGTGTGTTTAAAACATTATCCTGTTTGAGAATACCTCCTGGAATGCTGTGTAGTTGTTAATAAAAAATAAAAATAGAGAAGAAAAGAAAAAAAAAAGGTTGAAAATGTGGGAAAAAGTGGTGAATAAAAAAGGGGTTTTAAAATCGTAAATGACCGTGAAAAAAAGGGAAAGAATGAAAAGCAAATCGGACTTCGTATTACAGAAAAGCTATTGTTGGGGTGGTCCTTGTGGCGTTTTTGAGCAAAAGTTAAACCAATTTCCACTACAAAAAGTATTGAAAAAGAACAGAGAATAACAAAATGTTACTGACAGGGGAAAATGGCGTAGATAAGAGTTCATCCTTTACCAGGTAAACTTGTCTTCTTTCGTGCTGCGTCCATGTCTTCAAAAATCTCTTTCATTTCTGCATGAAAAGTCTGCTCCAAAATCTTGCAATCGTCCAGGAATCACTAATTTATACCAATTAAAATCATCTTGATACTGTATGCAATTTAATTTACTTTGCTACTTCCATCCTCCGAATTTCTTAACAACTTCCACAATACGTCTGCACATTAAAATCATATCAAGACTAGCTAATAAGTTTTTTTTTTACATCTTCATCAGATCACGTCTGCCTTCATCTTAAGCTAACAAGAGACAATCAAGAAACGAATCGAAAACAAAAAGAGAGTTACAATTTTAGTAGTTTCTCTGCCGTCGAGCACTCATACCGCTGCGACGGGATATTTTTTTATCTGAGGGAATGAGTGTAGTGCGGCGAAATTCAAAGTCCCGCTACAGCTGCTCATGCATGGCAGCACAACTGGTCAAATCACCAGATTGCTGTACAAATTTTCCTTCAAGCTGCACGGGATAGCCACAAGAGAACTAACTCCTGGTGTCATATGAAATCGCACCCCAGGCCATAACTCCAGGTGTAGTTCAAGTGTGTCTAGCATGCAGACAGCTTAGTTGCAGGCCCTCAACTGACCTCCTTCTAACCAACACATGGCAATAAGCGGCACTGAGGAGACCCAGCTTTCATCAGAAAACACAACAGACTTCCACCCTGCCCTCCAATGAGCTCTTGTTTGACACCACTGATGTCACAAACGGTAGTGGTTTGGGGTCGGTAGAATGCATGCTACAGGGTAGGTAGCTTTGAGCTGTCCTTGAAGTAATCAACCTGTAACAATTTGTTGCATCACTGTGATGCCAACGGCTGCTCAAATTGCTGCTGCAGATGTGTTATGATGCACCAGAGTCATGATGGTCTTCCCTCTCAGCAGTGCCACATGGCCAGTCTCCTTATGACCATACATTCTTGTGACCACTGCTGCCAGCAATCATGTACAGTGGCTACATTCCTGTCAAGTCTTTCTGAAGTACCACAGAAGCAACATCCCCCTTCTCATAGCCCTGTTACATGAATTCATTCAAACTCACTTAGGTGTTAATGATGGTGTCTTTGTTGCCTTAAAGACATTCTTGACTAACATCAGCTCATTACTCCAGTGTCCGCCACAATAGCTGACAGATCAGCATAATGTATTGCCATCCTACAGGCCCAGGTTCGATTCCCGGCTTGGTCGGGGATTTTCTCCACTCAGGGACTGGGTGCTGTGCTGTCTTCATCATCATTTCATGTCCATCTGGCATGCAAATCACCCAATGTGACGTTGAATGTAATAAGAACTGCACCAAGATGACCGACCTGCCCTGCAAGGGGCCTTCCAGCCAATGACACCAACCACTCAGTTCCATTTTACCATCTCCAGTCTCAAAGGTAACTAACATGCACAACTGTTACAGTATATATTTAATGCAAAGCATCCTTAGAGTGGCACTACTTGTGCTGCTCTTTTGTGACTAGCACAAAGTGTCAAGTGGTACTCAATGACCACAATACACAAAAGGAGGTTGACCTCCACTGATTCTCAAAAACCTAACTCAGGTACAGGAAATTGTACAGCATTCCAGTATTGCCAAATAACATCAAAGGCCCACATAGTAACAGTGCATTATTTAAAATTAAAATACAGATGTAATTACTTGATAGAACTTGATATTTATTACATGGATTTTTTAACACAGACATATAAACTTTTTATGCATATATTTAAATGTGTTTTTGCCATGTACTTCACAGTATGTTTCCCTGCAGTCTTGTTGTCTTCTTTTCACTATTCTTCTGTTTTGTTCTAGTTTTATGTTTTCAATTCCCCTGCAACTGTTTTTGTAAATTAACTATACTATGTAATCTACATTCATATATTCCATAAGTTGTTCCACTCCTAGTGTTTCATTTGCATAAAAATTTATGGAATGTGTATATAAATAAAAAAATAAAGTACTGAACTAATTATGAATGACCTATTTGAAAGCAGCAATTCACAAACAATGGGTTTCAGTCGTTCTAAGGAGAAACTACTAGTATTAATACATTTGAACTGGATTTAATTTTTGCATGCATGGCAACTCCTCCTTTCCTCTTATTTTCCCTACTGAAATGGGTTGTCAATTTATAGTTCTCTATATTTAACTTATGGAGTCCTGTATTTCTATGGTAATCAGAAAGACATAATACACCAGCTTCTTTTTGACATTCTACATCAAGTAAACAAATAGGGAGTTAGTTAAATTTGTTATTTAGTCTTCTGAAATTATGATGCATAACAGTAAGGTTTTCATAGTTCCTTTTGTGAATTCTGTAGAGTACACTCAGAACCACTCCAAAGTTTACTAGGTGTTCTGCTGGAAAAATAGGTAGTGTCTGTGAAACATTAACATAACTGAGTCCTGTAATTTGTAATCACAAGTGGACAAAACACTAATTCAGTCATTGGAATAATGGTTTTTACTCATCTTACTACAGGAGCAACAAGTTATTGATGGAAATCCACAACAAAAATCACAAAATAAGTGTGCAGAAGATGGTAGATATTACTAGTGACACAATTCAACAACTGCACTAACCTCCTCACAAAAACTTTCAACATAAAAAATTCTGCATTTGCTGCATGCCACAGTTCTCAAGTTTTGACCAAAAATGATGTAGCAGAATATTTCAACTTCTTGTATTGATTTATATGATGAAAGAGATCTAAACTGTAGAAGACAGTCTTGAGTCCATGTGAATATCAAAATGATGTATATATGCCTCTGAAACTTCAACAAAGAAGGTACAGACCCTTTCTCAGATGGATTTTCCATGAGCAAATAGTTGACACATAATTCTGACTGTGCATCATTCAGGGAACATTTCAATATACAGCTTAAAAAATAAATGAAAAGACTGACAAAGAAGAAGTTAGTGTTTCAGCCAGATAGTACACAAGTTAGAGAAATGGCAAGAATACATCTGTTGTCATTGGAACTGTTTCCTTATTTGCCTTACTTAGCAGTAACAATTTTCATTACTGGTATTTACCTTACTTAGCAGTAACAATTTGCATAAAATGAGGAAACACATACCCCCATATTGGAACGCTTACAGCATTTAACTCTCTTTCTTTCATGGGATGAAAAATTTGTATGTAGCTGAATCAAGATGATAGTCATTTAAGAAGATTTTTATCAGAAAGACATTGTCCTTAATCTCTCATTGCTTTTTAGTTTGCCATATACTTTTTTCATACAAAATATTCCACTGAGTGCAAGGTGACTGAAGATGGAGCACATTCACAAACTGGTCAAAAAAATGGGAAAGGACATACACCGCATGGCTTTCAAATGAGCCACCCTGGATTAGCCTTGTGTGATTTTGGAAACCATAGAAAAAAAGGGTATATCAGGATGGCTAGGTGAGAATGTCAACCCTGTTACTGTTGAATATGAGTCTATTCTTTGGCTTAATTCATTTCTGGAGTTACTACAGTGAGGAATAGCTGCAGACTAACAGGTTTCATTATGTGGTGGCAATGAAGGGACAGTGATCATCTGAAATTAATTGGAAACACAATATCAGTGCCATCAGGGCCTACTAAGATTATGTAAAATTATGCTGATAAATATGTATTTCTTGGTGAAAATGCAATTTTAATATCTCTGTAGTTTTAACATTACAGTAAGCTGCTTCTGGGGAATCTCAGTGCCAAGAATTCGTTATTGCAATAATTTTTACAGTGTTTCCATTTAGTTTGTCTTGGCAGTGACATAAACTGAGTAACTAGAGTCATCACTCATAGTGCTCCAGAAATATTCAGCAAAGCGTGAGCAGGGCAATTGTATAATTCAGCACATGATAGCAGCTCATCTAAATACACACAGTTCATGTAGCCAGATTAGACATCCTTAAGATGACAAGTAGGAACTGTGGCTGCAGCAGCCAAAGAGTTAATAAAATTATCACCAAATAAAAAAAATTTACCTTACCTCCCACACACTTTATCCTACCTCAACAATATCTATGGAAAAGTAAATAATATATCTCTTTTTCCAACAAACAGCTCAGTTCATACATACAATACCAGGAACAAAAATGATCTGCACAAAGACATAAAAGCACTTACTTTAGTTCAAAAAGGCGTCCACTACTCAGGAACATTCATCTTCAATAATTTTCCAGCAAACATAAAAAATTTAATTACAAATAAAGGTCAATTTAAAAGGAGCCTGAAAGACTTACTAGTGGCCAACTTCTTCTACTCCATAGATGAATTTTTTAATAGAAACAAATGATGTATTGTATATATTCATACTATTAGTATTGTTATTTCAGCTATATATATAAAAAAAAAAAGTGGACATGTTCCACATCCACGAGGATCTCCTCAGCATGGATCTTGTTGTTGTTGTGGTCTTCAGTCCTGAGACTGGTTTGATGCAGCTCTTCATGCTACTCTATCCTGTGCAAGCTTTTTCATCTCCCAGTACCTACTGCAACCTACATCCTTCTGAATTTGCTTAGTGTATTCATCTCTTGGTCTCCCTCTACGATTTTTACCCTCCACGCTGCCCTCCAATACTAAATTGGTGATCCCTCCATGCCTCAGAACATGTCCTACCAACCGATTCCTTCTTCTGGTCAAGTTGTGCCACAAACTTCTCTTCTCCCCAATCCTATTCAATACTTCTTCATTAGTTATGTGATCTACCCATCTAATCTTCAGCATTCTTCTGTAGCACCACATTTCGAAAGCTTCTATTCTCTTCTTGTCTAAACTATTTATCGTCCATGTTTCACTTCCATACATGGCTACACTCCATACAAATACTTTCAGAAATGACTTCCTGACACTTAAATCTATACTCGATGTTAACAAATTTCTCTTCTTCAGAAACACTTTCCTTGCCATTGCCAGTCTACATTTTATACCCTCTCTACATTGACCATCATCAGTTATTTTGCTCCACAAATAGCAAAACTCCTTTACTACTTTAAGCGTCTCATTTCCTAATCTAATGATGGATCTATGGAACGAAAAACTAATCTAATCTAATCTCTAATCTAATGGTATCATCTGAAGATCATGATGCCATACCAAAGTTGGCAATGTGCATTGATACCACAGACATCAACAATGACTCACTGAAATCTGCAATGAAGGATGGGAGGTGTTCCTCTCAGCACCACACTGCT
The DNA here is from genome assembly GCF_021461395.2 of Schistocerca americana. Lineage (NCBI taxonomy): Eukaryota > Metazoa > Arthropoda > Insecta > Orthoptera > Acrididae > Schistocerca > Schistocerca americana. The sequence continues at coordinate 114,774,023 of NC_060126.1, read as the reverse complement.
ATCACATGGAGGTTCATATAGGGCCAAGAATGGACTCACGCTGTCCCAGTTTGTGACCTCTGAAGAAGCAGTCAAAGCCACCAAGTTATGCACCAGTGCTATTCAAGTCTCTATTAGAACTCTGCTACTGCAAAAGCTGAACTTTTACTTCAGGAGAAGAGTTTGTAATTGTGTGCATCAAGTGATGTGTTGCTCTTCAAAGACAGTTGTAAATGTTTGACTCAGTTCCCTGGCAATGGATAGTATACAGTTAAGTGAATCTTTTTTATCATTCTTGTAATAAAGTGAAGCAATGTTTCATATGTTGTAGTTCCAATCAGCCATCTCCCAGAGTGATCAAACAAACTACAGTTATTCCCAGACAACTGTAGTTTTGTCAGGTCATATCATAAAATATTTCAGAATTTCTAGCTGGAAACTGTGTAGCTCATTTGTCAATGGTAAACTGCCAGACTGTGGTTTGAAAGGTCTCAGGATTGATCTCATTCTTGGACTTTTACCTGTCACTTTTCATTTCTTCATTCTATGGTAATGTTTTCTAGGGTGAAAATGCCAAGTTAAGCTGTGTTTTGGAAACTTCAGTAGGTCCCCAATAGCTGGCTGGGTAAGGCAGTTTAAGAGCAAAAGGAAGGAAATGCCATCCCACCTCCAATAAGACCACATTTAGTTTAGAGTAGATTAGATTAATTCAGTTTTCGTTCCACAGATCCAAAAATGAGATCATTCTCATGGGTATGGAAGACATCAGAAAGTATAACAAAAAAAAAAAAAAAAAAAAAAAAAAAACAGAACATTTGAATGTAAAATCGCTGCCCAGATCATTTGTCAGGAGATTATCAAAATATGTGAATGCATTACAATAAACTGGAATTGCTAATATTCACAGAATTAATGCACTGTCAGAATGAAACATACTTATGCACTTTTAATAAATTTATCATACACAAGCTACCTAACCTTGACTTGTGACAAAGTGTTTTCAAAACTGAAATTTAACAGACATTTTTATTTAAGGTGGTCTGTCAGTCTCTATGAATCTATTCATCTATATAGTAGAAAGAGCTGTTTACCAAAAAATCTTTCAAACTCAGTTTAAACTTTGCTTTATCTGAAACCAAGTTTTTGGTGGATGCTGGAAAATTACTGAAAATGTGGGTTCATGAATTCTGGGCCCCTTTTGGACCAAGGTAAGTGATTTCATGTCTTTATGTTGATTGTTCTTATTCCTAGTATTGATAATATGTATTGAGCTATTGGTTGGAAACAGACATATTGTTTGCAATAAATTTCATTTAGGAATAAATACACTGGGAAGCAGTGGTTAGAACACTCAGTTTTTTGAACAGGTTTCTACATGATGTTCTTGAATTTACACCACAAATGAGTCTTATTACATGTTTTTGCACTCTAAAAACTATTGCTCATTTTGATGAGTTAACCCAGAATATGGTCTTCTATGACATAACAGAATGTCAGTAAGCAAAGTATGTACTTTCTTTACATTTATATCTCCTACATCTGACAAGAGGTCCTAATGCCCAAAGATCAGTGTATTACAATCAAGACAACAGAGAATATGTGAAAATCAGTCATGGAATAGTTTCCATCCATCTTACATGGCATTTTCAACATGGCAATAATGTCACCACCATCTGGTTTCTGGGAATGCTCACACTCATTCAAAAAGTATGCTGAACCAAGGCAGTAGTAGAAATGAGGACAATGTCAGGCTCATTTGGATGACTCCTTTAATAGCCTAAAAAGATGAATACCCTAGTATCATCTGACAGTATGATGCTCAGTTTTTTTTTTGGAACTGTCCTAGTGTGGGACTAACAGATTATCCTAAAGGCCAAACTGGTAGAGTACCAAAATCTCATGATGTTATGGCAGGCTGTCAAGGTGAAGCAGTGTCAAAAGCTGTCTAGAGGTGTGCTTCTTCTTTATCTCAATGCTCCAGCTCATTACCACAAGACACATTGAGAGAGGCTGTTTCTTTCAGAAATGAAATTTTGTCTTGTCATCTGTATTCTCCTGACATGACAGCAAGTGACATCTTCTTCTTTCCTCAGATTAGAAAAGCATTGGTTGGCTGACATTTCCATAATGACAACAAAGTAAGTGCTGAGGTGGAAAGTTTCCTGAACAGCAAACCAATATCTCCACATTATCAGTCACTGGTAAAGGCAGTCACAATGAAGGGTGAATATGTAGAGAAGGACTAACACCAACAACAAGTTTTATGGTTGGAGCTTGATTTTTATCACTACTCCTCAGATTTGATTATAAAAGGAGTCCATGCATATTATTTGATTAGTTCAGTGTTTATAGAAAAGTTAAAATGGTCAGGGAGATTGAGATCAGTATTAATGTCTCAGCAAGCATCATACCCCCCCCCCCCCCCCTCCATTGTCACAGTACAGGGCAATCAGACATTTCACATGTAATGAATTTTAATCAGTTCGCCCATCCTTACCCTTCTTTTCTTTTTATGAGAGCATTTGTGTGTACTCCAAGTGTAGCATGCAGGTTGGGCTATGGTCTACAAATCAGTTTTGCAAATGCATATTATCGTTACTCATTGGTGAAAACGTGGGTGGAATGCAGCTTCGACATTAACGACTGCAGCCATTTTATGTAATCAGTCTTGAGGGAAATGTTAGTAGAAATCTACAATGTTTCTCTTGTTACTGAATTTGTCATTATATTCCCTGTCAAACTACAGATCAGTTATTTCAAGCAGCAGATCAAAGTGAATGGCATCAAGGTAAATATGGAGAGGAAAACAAATGAAAATCACTCTGTAGTGCTGTCAAAACTGGAAATCTTCCTTAAGATTACACAAGAAAGGTGGAAATAATTCAGAAGCTGTTAATACCAGAGTCCTTCAATGAAGACAATTTGGAAAATTAATTGCATATTCTTTGTCAAACTGATTCTTGACACAGAGGAAATTTCATTTTGAATACTTGTACAGGATTTATGAAATGTGCTTTCAACAAATCTTTACCCTGAAGTGAAATGTTAAGTGATTTGGATGGCTGGTTGAGTTGGTAGGGAATGCAAGGCTGCTTTTCCATGAGACCAATTAAGATCAAGTGCACAAGCATTACTAATTTCCACAATTATCTCATTCAAATGACAAAAACAGGTCAATTTAACAATAAGCCCCTACTACTCTACTACACCATTGCATCTTACTGTAATAGGGCAGGGTCCAATCAATATCTTCAAGAAAAGTTTCTAATTATTGCTATTAAAGTCCATGATCTGGTATATTATTAACTGTATGCACTGCACTCTGTATAAAGTTTTACAAGCTGACTGTGAATGTGAAGACATTGCTGGTGTTACACAATGCTGCCTGGCCATTCCCACTTAGGCAGCTCCACTGACCCTTTCCAATTTCACAGCTGTTGCATCTGCTGTGATTGCTTGACCACAGATTGTGTGCACAGTTCCCCTTACTCCCCACCATGCTGCAACTTCTCTGTTCACTAGCAGGAGGCTGACCAGGCACAAGTGCCCACACTGTAAATCAGCAAGTTGTGAAGCACTGGTCTGATTTGAAATCAGAAAAAAGGTTTAAAATTTTAAGTCATGGATTTCCTCCTGATGATTTTTTTGTATGTTACCCAAATATGACACTTCTAAGAATAACAGTAACAAGGTCACAAACGTTCTTAATAAAGAAAGGAAAGTATTCAACAACAAGAAGGAAATAAATGTCAAGAACATTAACTGTCAAACATCTTCATACAGAAGTTTAATGGTTGTAAAAAAGGAGCTACTGGGAATCTCACTTTCAGTTTCACAAGCAGTGATTTTCCATTAGTTGCACACTGATAAAACAATCTGTGTTTTACCTCTCTGTTTATCTGTCTGTATTGGTTGTGACTTAGCTCTGAAATAATTTCTATGCTTCCCTTTTTGTAACTGTCCACTATGAATGGAGAGCAAAAATCAGTGAAATACTATACTCATAGTGAGTTTTCCTTACACCATTCTATGTGAACAAAGGGAAGAAGAAATATGCAAATAGAAAACCATGCCTCTGATGTTGAAGTATATCAAAAATAAGGTTTTAGAAAACTTTGAAGAAAATTAAACATACCTGTACATGTTCATAACCATTCCAGGAGAACAGTACCCACACTGTGTACCATTGAAAGCAGCAAGTGTCTTTTGCACTGAATTATACCCCATTTTTTTGTTGCCAATTCCTTCAACTGTTGTTATCCTACAGTTGTGGCATGAAAATACTGGCATCAAACACTGTAAGATAACCATAAAATCATGTATTTTGGTGATCCGAATGTAATAGTGAATTGTTCACCAGAACATTTTTGACAGATCTAAGAGGTGATGAAGGAGACCAAAACAAACAATTATTGCCATTAAAATATGTTCATGTACACATGCTAATAGGTATTGCCAATAATGATAAATCATTAGTCATTACAACAAGCATCACCATCAAGAGCTTTTGGCTCAGTGAGGATATTACAGACATCGTTTTGAAGCAACAAATCAAATGTATGAGCTGTTTGATATATGGTGTGACTGCTCATTTTTCTGCACACGTATACTGGACCATGACCATGACCATCCGATCTGTCAACTTTCCACTCCAATCCTAATGACTGGAAATGTAACAAAACGTCAGTGACAGTGACGTGTGGCTCAATGATGTGTGGTTTACATGCATATTGGTAATAAGTTGTTTGAACCAATACACCATATAAAAACGAAAATAACTAAATTTAATTGGATTTAACCTTTGTTTCCCTCTCTCTGTCAATTAAACATCACATCTGCTTTTACAGACGCACCTCCTGTGATAACAGTTGTTTATTTTGGTCCCCTCTATTACCTCTTTGAGTTTGGCTGTATACATTTGGAGTATCATATACAAACTATAAGACATTTTTCTGCACAACTAGTGTACGAACATAAGCATTCATTAATACTACAACTTTTTTATATAGCAAACTTACAGAATTGACTGCAAATGATTCCACTTTTTTGCTGACAGGATGTTTCTTCGTAACCATAACGATACATGTTCCACAGCCTCCTTCATGGCACATTGCTTTAGTTCCTTTGAGGTTGGCATAATTTCTTATGTAAGTATTTAATGAGGTACCCACAGGAACTGTGTTGTCCACTGTAAAATTAAATTATGATTTTGATTTTCTAGTTTCTTGCTCAGGGAAGAGTATACAAAATCAGCCATTCATAGTACAATCTATTCTAATAATAATAATAATATTTTCAGTATTGCAGTAAACTGCTCCATACAACAATGGAAGGAACTGTTTCAATTACTGATAGTGAGAGGGATAAAGATATCAGCATGCCAAATAACTGAGAAATGGCGTAGTCATAAGAACATATACAAAACTGGAAATGGTGATATCACCAAGAGCAAAGTCAATCTCCTGTTGGTATAACATTCCACTAAGAATAATGTGCTCAGCTTCAGTAGATGTTTCACAACCTGTGCCCCATTACTCCCTTCTCCAATAACAGCCATTATGAAGAAAATAAATGCAATGAATTTTAGTTTGAGGAGGAAACTGACGCTGTTGCATTAAATTTAGATGGTACCTCAGTAGACTACAGAGCAAACACAGAATTTCTAGCTCTGAATATTAATTTCCAGTTGAAATTGCGTGGTCACACAATAATAATTGCAAATAGAATGTCATCAGCATGTTACAAACTACCTGTCATCAGTATGTATATTATTCATATGTACAATCACATCTTGGCTACAAATTTTTTATGTCGACTGATGCACCTACCGTGATACTCCTTTCCATTGATGTGAAACACTGCCTCCTTCTGAAACCTGAAATTATTGAGAGATATTATTAACAATGTTGGTAGTTTTTGGAGAGCTCTGAATTCTAAAATATTAAATACTAACAACATTTCTTTTCAACAAGATTGTTCAGTTCAGTTGTCTATGTTCTGAATGACATTAGACTAACACACCATTGTGATGTGTTTTAAATGCACTATAAAAATGACAAGCAAATTAAAGTGGATAACTGCCAATGTAAAAATGTCAAGTGCTAAGAAAAGACAGTTACTCAGTTAACTTCAAATGGTTCAAATGGCTCTGAGCATTATGGGACTTAACTACTGAGGTCATCAGTCCCCTAGAACTTAGAACTACTTAAACCTAACTAACCTAAGGATGTCACACACATCCATGCCCAAGGCAGGATTTGAACCTGTGACCATAGCGGTCGCGCGGTTCCAGACTGTAGCGCCTAGAGCCGCTCGGCCACCCCGGCCGGCTACTCAGTTAACTGGGAAGTAATAAAAACATATATTTTATGAACTATGTAAAACAGCATAAAACCTAATTTAGAATGGTGGTAAAGGCAGAAAAAGAAATTAACACAAAAAATTTATTCTGAACCAAAAAAATTAATGAAAGGCAATGTGATCAGTCATAAGGTCTGATCTTGATGCCACAGCTGGCAGTCTACAAATCTCAAAAATTCAATTTAGGTGACAAATTCACAGTAAATCCTTCAGAAATATCATAATAATGTTGATGTAAGTGGTTACCAATGCAACATCCATCTTTTCAGCTTCAATCAGGATAACAGTGAAGTTGTAACTAGATTTAGAGGAATTTCAGCTTTGAATATAGAAGAAGTAGTATAACATTACAAAAAATAAGTAAATAATTCAACTGGTGGAATGGAACACCCACTAAAGCAATTAAAACAGTTTCTAGTACACCATAATATCTGGAACCCTTATAATAACTTATCTGTCTGTAGTGACTCAGCAGTGATTGTGTCAGCTAACATGGGGAAATCCTTCTGGTCAGTGGTGCTGTGGTACTGCAGTATTATCTTTGGTAGTTAGTTTGTTCTGAGCTTCTATAGTATGTGTACATATTTTACTTATTTCTGCCAAGGAATAAAGCGTACTATTATGAGCTTGTAGTCTCAGCCATTTTAACTGGAGCATTCTCACCCAGGGTTTCTCTACAACTAGACCTACCTGCATTTTTTGTTTCATCTTACATGTCACAACAATCAAATGATGTCAAAACTTTAGTGCCAGAGAAGTATTAACACAAGACAGTGACTTATATAGTGTTCAGTTTAGTACTTCATATCAAAAGCAACAGCTTTTGTCTTTTGTGTAATGCAAAAAACTTTCTTGGGTGCAGTGCCAGCAGTGTTGACAGTACCAACCTGCATTCAAACAATGTGCACTGACTACTGATCTTTTGGTTGACTTTGGTAACAAATGCAACTCATTTGCTTACCAACAAGCTGTTGCTCAACATGGACAACACAGTGTAATTTTGCTTGATCTGTCACACCTACCACACTGTGTACAATTCTGCTGAAACAATTTGCACCACCATGTGGAGGCTATCCAGCTGGGACACAAACACTTCTGCAGGATTTCCTTCCAAGACATGACGGCTCAGAAGAACTCATATATTGTTGCTCTCTGACAAGCTGTGATACTAAATGCACACCAACAGTACCATTCACCTCAGTCCACAAACCAAAGCTCCACCCTTCTGCCCCAAGCAGCCAACTGTGTGGATCGCCATTGCTGATTGCATTCTCTATTGCCATGGCATTTCTGATGATAGCTTCAAGTTCGTCACATTATCAAGCAATCAAGGCAAGCATACTGACATTATTGGTGACTGTTTGGTCAACCCTGGCTATCAGCAAATATGACATGGCAAAGACAATGTTTCCTCAATGCCTCAGCAGAATGCCAGAACAGCAGTTATGCCAAGTTATTTATGATAAACATTTACGCACTGAAACACCCTCCCAACTCTGGTGATGCCTTTGAACATTAAACAACATCACACTCATGCCTGATCCTGTAGAAACTGTGGTTAGATAAGTTACCTTCTCATTTACAACTAGTAATGCTCTTGCATAAGGAGGAGTTGTTAGAAAGACTTCTAGCTGCATGACAACATTGACAGTGCATTAATTGAGTGGACAACAATGACTATATTCATTTCAGTCAGGTAAAATGATGCAATGGGTGGTGCAGTCAAGCAGAACCAAGTATGCACAGGTTCTGAGGGCAATGTCACTCATACCACCAGGGCAGTGACCTCCAACTGGTCCATATAAACAATTGGCTAGCTGATGACAACACTGCCCACATGGACAGAAAGATGGTGCCACACTTTTTTAGGTTTCACACACACACATCAGTGATAAGGCAAGCAACTGCACAGTACCTTGTGGTCACCCAAATGGGAAGAATGAAATGCAGTAGGCACTCAGATCATTGCACAGCTACTGATCACCTGCCTACTTGACATAAAGCAGTACATGTGTGGGTGGTTGACTCTATATCCTGGATCATACTCACAACCAATACTTTCTTATTGATACTGGGTCTGAAGTGAGTATCACATGGTGTGAGCCACCACTGCCAGAAAAAAATTTTATCTGCCTTCCAACTACATTTGGCAAACAGTTGAAATACTGCAACATATGGAAACACATTACAAACTTTGGGCTTGGGTTTAGAAGACATGCTTCCATGGCAATTTTTCATCATTGACTTCAAGGAACCCATACAGGTGACTAACTTTCTAAAACATTTCCATCTCTCCCCTGATTTGGCACATGGAACTCTTCTACATCTACACCTTCACACACAGTCCACACCACTCTATGGTGCAAGGCAGAGGGTACCTTATACCACTACTAATCAATTTCTTTCCTGTTCCACTCACAAACAGAGCAAGGGAAAAAATCTGTCTAAAAGGCTCTGTGTTAGCCCTAATCTCTCGCATCTTATCTTCATGAAACATGTATTGTGGCAGCAGTAGAATAGTTCTGTAGTTGGCCTCAAATACCAGTTCCCTACTGCAATAGTGCCTTGCAAAAAGAGCATTGTCTTCCCTCCAGGGATTCCCATTTGAATTCATGTATCATCTCTGCAATACTTGTGTGCTGATTGAACTTGACAGCAAAACAAAATTAAATAAATAAATAAATAAATAAAATAAAATAAAATAAAAATAAAAATAAAAAAAGATCTAGCGGCACACATCTCAATTGTTTCGATGTCTCCAACACACACAAACAAGATCAACAAATGCTTCAAGACTTGTGACTTATGACCATAGATGTTTAGTCCCATAGTACTCAGAGCCATTTCAAGACTTGTGGCAGGATCGTTGATATTAGAACTCACTCAGTGCTACCTTGATATCGAACAAGAAACACTTCGCCCACATCTTCTACAGTGGATAACGGTGCTGGTACAGGATGGACAGTTTACCCCCTCTAGCAGGAGCTATTGCACATGTGGGTGCATCTGTAGATCTAGCCATTTTTTCACTACACTTAGCAGGTGTACCATCAATTCTTGGTGCAGTAAACTTTATTACAACAGCAATTAATATACAATCAGAAAGTATAACTTTGGACCAAACAGGAGCCCAATGATTAGGTCTGTTTGACCTTTAAATTCTTAGATGATTTGAGTTCAGAACAGCATGAGCCAGGTTGTTTCTATCCTAAGACTATTAACCCATATTAGTGCGAAAGGACCATATGGTCAAAATATTTTTTATTATATTGATTAATATTAATTAATTTATTATTTTGACAAAATAATGTGTTGAATTTAGAATTCATTTTTGTAGATTTTTTCTACAAATAGTATTGATACTTCATGATTCATTTTTCTTTATTTTAAATTTTATTTTGTTAGATATTTGTGTTTTAATTAGTGTGGCTTTTTTAGCTTTGTTGGAGCGAAAGGTTTTAGGTTATATTCAGATTCGTAAAAGTCCAAATAAAGTAGGATTTGTAGGGATTCCACAGCCTTTTAGTCTATATGTGATGAAATCGAAGCACCTATGAATGAGCTCACAACTGCACATGCATACTTGGAGCATCTTACTAGAGAAAAATCTTATCGTCACAATATTATCACCTTGAATGAGGCAGGAAGTGTGGGGGAGCTGTCAACAGTCAGACACACCCCATCAGAGCAGCCTGCATAGTATACACCAATACTGATTCAGCTCAATCCAATGTATCCTTCTTCAGGCACATATGAGCTTACTGTTTATGTCCTTCCAACACCAACACATTCATGTGTGCATTACAGACTAAGTGCTGTCCACAATGGAACAGTTCAAAAAATTAACACCATGTCAGACTCTCCAGTCTGGCGTAAGGTGCATGGATTAGCTCTAGATAAACTTCACATGGCCAAGTTGGCTGTAAAGTAATTATTACAAGGTGGTATGGTCAGGCAGTCAGATAGTCATTGGCACCCAACCATTCACCTTGTACCTGAGAAGGATGGTAAATACCCACTGTGCAGTGACTATCTGGCTCTCAACTCCTGCACTATCCTGAACAATTATACAGTTCCAAATATGCAGGACCTAACTCATAATTTAGCTTGTCTCTCTGTGTTCAGTGTGCAGCACGGTAGAAAGGCTTATTTGTAGATTTCAAAGAACCAAGAGGTCGTACTAAAGATGACTATTATCACCCCTTTTGGACCTTTACATGCCACGTGGGCTCAAAAATACAGTATAGATTAATCAAGGCTCACAGATTATGTTCTTTTCATGTTTTCCTTTTGCTACACCTTCTTAGATGATATTTTAGTCTTCTTTACTTCCAACATGAGCACAACAAGCATCTCAAATTAGTTTTGATGACTTCTGTAAAGTTGATGTCTTAGTCAATGATGACAAATGTCAACTTTGTCAATCAGTTAGCTGTGAAGGCATACAGCCTGCAATACAATGGACTGAGATGAATAATCACCTAGCATGCCAATGGAAATTTCAAGAATTACACTGATTCCTCAACATGGTAAATTTTCATCACAACCAGCAACATCATGTAGCTGCCATCCAAGCACCATGGATGAAAGCATTAGGAGGCAAATACATGTCAAGCAAATGAGACATCCAACAGATTCCACAGATTCAATAGGCATTTGAGCAAATTAACCCTAGGATGCATATACAGGGCTTCCGAGGCCCTTGTATGTCTTCATTTTTCTAAAAATTATGTAATTTTTTGTTTGATTTCAAACTGCTTTCCAGTACTCTTTCACTAACAGTGTGACATTCCTCCTATCCTTTTTAAGTTTTTTTTGTATAATTCAATACGTTTACCCATACACCGTGAATGCATAAGCAGGGCTTCAGAAGCCCTCACACATTTATAAATGTTCTTTAGCCTATATTGTCTTCAACATTTGTTTGGGAGCAGTTACTGTAGACCTGTACTGGTTTTATTATGACATACAACAAAGAACAAATTTTTAATTCTACATTTCCTTGCTTTAATCAGGGCAAACTCATTCATTGTGTCACTGAGGTCACATTTAGGACATGTGTCATAGACTATTAACGAGATACTTGACAACATTTGACACTCTGCAAAAACCTATTCGAAGTTCAGTAGCATTTTATTATCTGTAATTTGCTGCGACTGCTTTCACAAGATGTTGCAGTCACTGGCATATTTGAGTAAGCATATAAGCCTATTAATCCATATTAAAATTAAAATTAAAAAAAAAAAACAACTTCGAAATATGCAGTTGGGAAGCCATGTCAATGCACCTCCTTACCAACCTCTTTCACCTGGAAACCAAAATGATCCACTTATTTAACTGTACAAGTATCTCTAATAGAATTTGATAAACTATGGATCAGATAAGCGTTCTTGCCTGTTTCCTCCTCTGCCGGTAGAAATTATCGAAAATCAGAAGTCAAGAAACACATTGTTTCAGCATCATTGGCATTTTACAACAAAGCAGCGAAGTTGCAACAAGAATTCCATTGCAAAAAACGAGGGACCTTTTTAAATGGCTGCTCTGCTGACACATAGACCTATAAACTATGTTACTATAGATGTCTATTCAGTAGCAGTCGTTTCTTTGTTACGCTACTTGGACTACATTACACTATAGAAATGACACTGCGACAACAATGTGCATTTACAGATGTGGGCCGAGGGAAAGGCTACTTCTGGAAGGCGGAACTTACGTCCCATAAAACGGGATCACGAATCGTAAAGGAGAATTCGCGTACATACCTCTCCTGGTTAACTATTAACGTGGCTTCGTTTCTTGTTTCTTTTCCTGGTCAGAGTTTCTCTCGCCTCTTCTGCAGTACGACACTGATCTGTCAAGGGCTCGGCAAAAGCTCAAATTTGCTTATCAAAGACACTGAAACGACACTGAAACTCTGTTTCCGACCGACAGTATTGTCAAATGAAAGTTTACAGGTAAATGGTCTGACGCGATGATGAGTAGCACCGGTAGTTGGTAACTTTCACATTGCCAATTGACTTGACCCACGAGACATACATTGACGTCTTATTCATGAAGAAATTATCTGCATTCTCATTACTGTGTGTGGTTGTCGTTTGTGTTCCAGAAATGTAGCAATAGATCGCGAGCTTGTGTCCATAATGTAGTTGACTGAGTTGTTGGTGTAATGTTTGGAGTGCTTTCAGCACTGCAGCTGTGATGAGCTGTGGCAGATCCTTCACAATGCGGAGCATCGTGTCCATGGTTTGGTGCATCATGCTCAGAATTTTAGCCCGGTCTTGAAGTCCAAAAGGAACAGTTCCATCGCATGCAGGTTGGACTTCGCTAGCCGTTTCGCAACTTTGTTCATCATGAGCTGCTGCATTCCTGGGCTGTTGAGAGCCAGTAGCGATTCTGCATTGAATGAATACTTTCGTGATTAGTAGAGGCGGGATTGTGACGCTGATGGTGCAGTGAATGGCAGTGTTGTGGGTTGAGGCGCCCAATTCAAGAACATAGCTTGAACGAACACTGTTCTATGTCTTCTTATAGCTGTGGGGGGTAACGAGTTCTTTAGGCTAGCGATGAGTCGTTTGAATGGGTCACATCCTCTCTAAGTGGCGACATGCAGTTATGCAGGAAGGGTTGTCATCCTTTTTGCATACAGTGCAGTCCTTGCTGTGGTGTTCTTAGCCATATTTTACACAGCACACTCGCATAGTACAGTGGAGCGCAATGTGGTTATCTCCTCGCATCACATACTGTGACTAAGGTTTACTAAAGTCCTCAGTTGTGTTCTTTATTGGTGGGAATAACAAGAACCGTTGGCACTGAAATGTGTGTGCAAAGTGATTTCATGCTGTGGACGAGTGCACTTTATAACCTTGTTGTTGTAGTTAATCTTTTACGACATCCAAGAACATCTTCAGAGAGGAATGCCTCTGCGGAAGATCTTAAGTGGTTTTCCTGGCGTCGAGGTATAAGTGTTGAAGCCAATTGCACGTTCGAGTAATACAGTGGTACTCCTCCACTGAGCGTAGCAATATTTTATAGATGTCTTTTCCACCTGTTTTGACAGAAAACTGGAGCCCCTGCACTGCTTGCTGCACATCGTGGTAGAGAGATCTGCGCGGAAGTCTATGGTCGTGTCATGCCTCGGCCTCTTGTCAGCAATGTCTCTCAGTGGGGCAAACGTATTACTCGTTGTCGCAGGGTCTTCTGGCTCAAGCTTGACAGCTATCCTCTGTGAGGTGGCTTAAAACCTTGTTTATCCTCAATTTGGTGCAAGAGCAGACTTGGTGTCTTTCTTGGAGGCATTCTTGAATGTGATAAGAGTTACGCACTTGCTGCAAGACACCTCGGATGACTTGCTGACGTTTTTCTGGCCCATTTCTTCTGCTTCCACGTGAGAGTCAGGAGACAGTCCCATTAACATAGAAAGTTCATCATTAATGCTGTAATATGCCCATTCGATAGTGATGTGCATGTCATCGTCCTGATTCGTCGCAAGGCCCATCATAGGGGGAGACTGACTGAGAACTTACGACCGACTGACAAACGTGTGCCGATCCCGAAGTGGCCGAACGGTTCTAGGTGCTTCAGTCTGGAACCGCGCGACCGCTACGGTCGCAGGTTCGAATCCTGTCTTGGGCATGGATGTGTGTGATGTCCTTAAGTTAGTTGGGTTTCAGTAGTTCTAAGTTCTAGGGGACTGATGACCTCAGCTGTTAAGTCCCATAGTGCTTAGAGTCATTTGAACCATTTTTTGAACTAAGGCACTCTTCCTTGCAAAGGTTTGAAGTCCAGAGCGACCTTACGTGGAATGACCCCATAAAAGAAACAGTAGGAAAAGCAGATACCAGACTAAGATTCATAGGAAGAATCTTCAGGAAATGTAACTCATTCACAAAGGAAGTGGCTTATAAGGCGCTTCTTCGGCAGATTCTTGAGATTTGTTCACCACTATGGGATCCTTAGCAGGTAGCCCTGACAGAAGAGATAGAGAAGCTCCAACGGTGACAGGCGCGTTTCGTCTGGGATCGTTTAATTGGTGAGGGAGTGTTACCTATATGCTCAACAAACTCCATTGGCAAACGTTACAAGAGGGGCACTGTGCATCACGGAAAGGTTTACTTTTGAAATTTCGAGACGGCACTTCCCGGGAAGAATCGGACAACATACTATTTGCTCCGGCACATACCTCGCATTATGACCATGACGACAAAATTCGAGAAATTAGAGCCAATACAGACACTTACCGCCAATCATTCTCGCCACACGTCATTCGTGAGTGGAAGAGGGTAGGGCAGACAAACAGTTGTAACAGAAGTACCCTCCACCACACATCATTACGTAGCTGGCGGAGTATGATACAGCTGTAGATGTAGAAGTTCCACAGTAGTTACACAAATGTGTTCACTCGGTAGTTACAGGTACTACAAACATACATTTTACCAGAAGTCAATGTACTACAATTGTTCTCCCATCCCCTACGAAAATTTGAAAATAATACACAGATTCGTGCTTTCATTATTGGATCTACTAGTGAACACTGTATAACTGAGAGTTTACCAAATGTTGTAGCATTCAATATGGTGGAAAAACGTTCATCCTATATCATACAATCAACATGTATAAGTATGCACTTCGCTGTAGAATGCTTTTGCTGCATAATGGTACCTGGCATAATAACTACGTACACTGTCACTAAAGAACATACTCAGCAGCGAGACGCTACATTATTCAAAGCAGAAATACATACTCATTCCACGACAAGATGCGACATCATTCAAAGTAGAAATACATTCTCATTCCTTGAGAAGACTGTAATAAAGCTGAATACCAATTCTGTCAAAACTGCTATCATAGAGTTCTTAACTAAATGCGAGAAAATAAATGAAACAAATGCGAACAAAAATAAAGTAGATTACAAACACATACTTACAACGCATCTAAATCGAGCCATCTCACACATGGACTGGTAGGAAGGAAAAAAAAATGTCCACAGAACACTACGCTACGAAACCAGCTTCCATTTTATACGGTACCAAAACAAATATGAATCCTTTACTCCATCCAATATAACGGATGCGAACAAAAATCAAGCAGAATACGGTCAACATACTCACAGTGCAATTATAAGAAAGTATAGCGGCAAGTGATATCCCTCTGTGGACAGAGACGACAATGATATGTCTCAGTGTGTTTCGTCTTTATGTATGCATTTCTTTGTTCTGTTGTTCTGATGCTCGCTCTCGATATGTTTCTGCGCTAACTCTCAGTGTTCGTAATTTGCGTTTTATTGTATATATATTAAGTTAGCTTGCATGTGTGAACTTTATTCTTTCTTTCCATCAGTTATATTCACTTAAGATAGATAGCTAAAATGACGACGTCGATGAAGAACTAGAATAGTGATTAACAATACTGTCGACGCTACAATCCAGTCTGAACCACAGCAGCAACCTCAAAATGCAGCTACACAGGACACCACAGCAGAGGCAAGCTCTTCAAAAGACAATTCAAGGTAGGAACTATTGAAATGCTGAACTTCTCACCTTCTGGACGAAACGACCGCGCCTGTAGCTCAGATAGGCAGAGAGCATATTTTTGTGACATGGTGTCCCAGCTTCACTCGATGTGCTTCATTGTATGGTGGCACATTTGGACAAGGCACAAATTATGTAAGCAAAGGTCTTGTTAAGTTCATGGAGTTACGAGATTCTAAAAGCGGATTTAATCAAAGAGTATTTTTAATCCCAGAGAACAGATTGCATAAACTGTTGCAATAGATACCAACTGGTGACATCTTGCTGAAACGATGTTGGTGCAACTAAAATCACTAGGTGGCAATGGTTTGTTGCCTGAGGCTTCCCTTCGGTTGTTATGGCCTAGGAAACTACCACCAACAACCAGCACTGTCTTAGCAGATGCACCAAATTACCGTTGGCAGTCTTGGCCAACAAGGCAAGATGATGGCTGAATATTCAGAGCATAACTGTCAAACAGTTATATGACTGTGTGGTGTCTGTTCTTTCGGACATGTTCAAAAGAACAGACACCATACAGAACCCACAGCTGTTATACATTAAATATGTAAATTCAAGTTGGAGATCCCGGGTTCGATACACATTTTCACTCATTGCGCCGATTCCACACATCGTCCCAAGGTAGCTGACAACACTGATCCTTCCCCTTCCCTTTCCTTCCTTCCCCTCTCCACCTTCAATATACATATACTGTCAGACTAGTATAGCTGAAGGCCCCAAACCGAGGACTGCCAGTGCAGACAGCAAGGCGTTGCTGATTCAGGTACAGTGTGCCAGCCATGCCCGTAAGAAAAGCAGAACAAGTGATGGACTGTGTGAGGGCATTACAAGCTATGATGGTGGCTCTGAAATGAGAGTCAACAGCCACTGCAGGAGCAAAAGAAAATGCAGTCAAATAAAAACCATCAGTTCAAACGTTGTGGTGTTCGTTCTATCGGCGTTTCAGCATAAATGCACGTCAGTGCATCAGTCTGTGCAACTTCCCAAACTAGTTCAACGACCCCAGAAGTACGTATGTGGTCATCACACAAAACCACCCTACTACTTATTTTTCTCCCACTTCTAACCTGCAGGATTTACAGGGCTCGATCGCTGCCAAACGTAGGCAATGTGGAACATATCTGGGTATGTCACTTGAGTTGACTTCCGCGGGCTCACCGTTCGAGTGCCACTCAACATTTCACTTACCTTTGATGAGCAACAGGACGCATAAGATTGTTTTTATGCTGATGGAAGGCACTGACTACTGTGCAAATCAAAGCCCTAAGAGAAGAAAAAAATGGTTCAAATGACTCTGAGCACTTTGGGACTTAACATCTGAGGTCATCAGCTCCCTAGAACTTAGAACTACTTAAACCTAACTAACCTAAGGACATCACACACATCCATGCCCGGGGCAGAATTCGAACCTGCGACTGTAGCAGTTGCACGGTTACAGACTGTAGCGCCTAGAACCGCTTATCCACCGCGGCCGGCCCTAAGAGAAGACAGTGCATAACATCTCTGGAGGGATTCGAAAATTATAATTTTGAGGAGCTCCAGCTTTGGTCTTAAAACGCCTCACAATCATGTCAAAAGTTTATTGACCACATCCTTACAGGGCTTCCTTTCCTGTTTTGTTACATAGACGACATGCTTCTCTTCTCTTACAATAGGGAACAACACAAGAAACACCTATGAATCGTTTTCAGAGACGTAAGGGCTTCAGAGTGGTAATCAACAAAGACAAGTGCATTTTTGGGACTGAGAGAATGCAGATTCCCGGGCGCATCATTTTTGCAAAAGGTCTGTATCCAAACCCTAAGAGAGCACAACTTATCTGTGACTTCCCAGTTCTGAAGATTTTCCAGGAATTATGAAGATTCTTGGGAACGATTGATTTATACCGACGTCATCTTCCATAGGCAGCTGCAAAACAAGTTCCTCTGATTGCACTTCTGAAGCGAAAGTTCACCTAATGAACAAGAAGGTACCACAGAACGAGGACCTACTGGAGGTCTTTAAGGATGCTATGGCACAGGCTGTGCTAATACACCTCTGAAGCGAAAGTTCACCTAATGAACAAGAAGGTACCACAGAACGAGGACCTACCGGAGGTCTTTAAGGATGCTATGGCACAGGCTGTGCTAATACACCTCTGAAGCGAAAGTTCACCTAATGAACAAGAAGGTACCACAGAACGAGGACCTACTGGAGGTCTTTAAGGATGCTATGGCACAGGCTGTGCTATTACACCATCCTATTCACGATGCCAAACTGGTAATCATGGTCGACGCCAGCGAGGAGGCAACCAGCGCAACATTAAAATGAGGATCAATGGTGATTGGCAGCCCTTGTCGTATAACTACGTAACGATAAAGTAAAGTTATCAGTTTAAGTTTTTAAAGACATTAAACCCTCCATGAGTCCACTTCTCCCTGACGAGCAATAACAGTTAAAAAATTTGTGTTTAGCGGTGGCTGGTCGAACCAATCTGAGATTGAACGACCGTTTAAATTCAGCTGTGGGAAGGGCCAATCCAAGACCGAAATACGGCGTTAAGTATTGTAAGGAAGTGTAATTTAGTCATAAAGGGAATATTTTACAACATTGACGTCCACTCAATTGTTGGATATCGTTCGCCTGTCTGCGACCGCGCCAAATTCTGTTACTAGGGCACATAGAAAATAGTCAGAGCTGTGCGATTCGTCTCGGCTTTAGGCATTCAGAGAGCATCGCCGAAATGCTCAACAAACTCCAGGGTGAGACGTTACGAGAACCTACACTGACTGACAAAAAAGGAAGTACCCAGAGGGGGAGGACGAAACGACATGAAACTTCGGCGATTCAAAGGGTAGGTGATATTATTCCAGTGATTATTAAATCGAGTCCAGTTTACAAAGAACTCGGTAGTATGAGCCCAGTTATCAGTATGACCTTGCGCCCCATCTGGCCAGGGCGCATCCACTGTGTCAGTTTGGAAGGGTGTCATACAGATCACAATTAATAAAATATTCCGGGCTATTATGACGTGGTCTAAGGAATTTCACTTCAAAACCCGACGTTTCGTCCCCGTCTGCGGAGGACATTTTCAAGGGGAACGTAGCTTTATGCAATTTTGTCGTATGATGACGTGGTTGGAGACCGTGGCTGTTATTTGAAAACAAATGTTGATGGTGTTGAGACAGCAACCAGCTACAAAGGAACTTAAAATAAATTTCTGGCTGGTTGCTGTCTCAACACTATCAACGATCGTAGCTTTGTTGAACATCCGATTCACACTCTGGCTCGCTACTGAATGCAGCAAAATTCCGCTTCAGCGAGCTTCCGCGCAGTGGCGTGACGCCACGTGTTTTGAATACGCGAGCGCAGCTGGCCGTTGTCGACTGCCGTCTGCAGCTGTTGCTATTATCCCATGGTCGAAGACTAGTACATATCTTTGTCAGCACCGGAATCCAAATTTCATTCAATTTCACGCTCTCCTCCTTCCTTGTAAAATTCCTGGTGTGTTTCACAATCCCTATGGACACTTTGTATAACGTTTCGTTCTATCCATTTGTGGCTGCCAGTAGTTGAGTCCACTCAAAATAACTGTGATGGTCTCCTGGCTGAAAAGCGTGTTCCGCAAAAGCTGATCTGTCTCTCTCTCCTCTTCTGCAATTGCCCTTGTACTCTTCGAGTCGTTTTTTGATAGTTCTTTTTGTAGTACCCACGTACACCTCCCCACATCTACACTTATAAATTCCAGCTTTTTCCAGCGGTTGGTGAGCATCCTTGGCCGATTTTAGATGATCTTCCATCTTCCGTGTGGGTGTGTAAATTACCGCGATGTCTCGCTTTCTCAAGATTTTTCCTATGAGGTCAGTCACATCCTTAAAGAATGGTAGGAAAACTTTCAATTTCACCGACCTTTGAGAATCACTATGATTTAACGCTCTATTCACCTCAGTGAACGAATAATCATTCTTGTGCAATGCAGTGGTGAGATGTTTTAATTCTGCGTCAAGCAGTTCTGGTTCACAGATTTCCCTTGCTCTCTCCGCCAACGTTTTTATGACGTCCCGCTTTTGTTATGGGTGGTGATTCGAATCCCGAAGTAGGTAACGGTCTGCGAGGATTTTCGGTAAACTGTGTGGCCCGAGCTACCATCTTCTTTCTTGAAAACTAGTAAATCAAGAAAATTTAATCTTCCGCCTGCTCCTCCTCCTTCGGCAACCGTATCGTTGGATTGATCCCGTTCAGATGTTTGTGGAAACGATCCAGTTCTTTCCTGCCATGCCCCCACAAAACAAACGTACCATCCACGTAACAGAACCAAATATTCGGTTTATTGTTCGCAGTTTCCAATGCCTGCTCATCCAATTTTTCCGTAAAGAAGTTCGCTACAACCGGGCTTACGGAGCTCCCCATGGCGACACCGTCTGTTCATAGAACCCCTCGCTCCATTTGAAATACGTGGTTGTGAGGCAATATTTAAACAGTTCCGCAACATCGGGAGGAAAAATCCGATTCAGCTGTTGCAAACTTCATTGAGTGGAGCCATAGCGAATAGCGACACCACGTCAAAACTAACTAATATGTCCTCCAGCTGTACCACTATGCCACTTAATTTACTAATAAAATGTGCCGAATTCTTGATATACGAATCCGATCGCCCACATACGGTCGAAATATTGTTATCAAGAACTCGGCAAGCGAGTAGGTGGGCGAACCAATAGCACCCTCTATAGGCCTCAGAGGAACATGTTCTTTGTGTACCTTGGTGTTCTATATCAACCACGCGACAGTTCTAAGAATTTTGTCAGTGGGGTCTTTGCCTAGTTTCCTATATATTTGCGGATCTAATAAGTCGTTAATCTTACTATGATAGTCGAACACCTTCAAAACAACCGTTGCATTTCCCTTGTCAGCGGAGAGAATCGTCTCATCGTCTCATTCAGGAGTTTTAAAGCACTCCCCTCACCCACAGTTAAATTACTTTTTGGAGACTGTGTGAGAGACAATACTCTTACAGCTTTTATGCGGACTTTACAGCAGTAATCTTGTCCACACTTCGAAAGGCCTCTTCTGAAGTGGCTATTGTTTCTTCCTTGTCCGTCTGCTTAGCTGGGTGGTAACGTGCTTGCCTCCCACGAACTGGACCCGAATTCGATTCTCGGCCGGGTTGGAGATTTTCCCCGCTCGTGGAATGGGTGTTGTGTTGTCATCACCATGTCATCCTCATCATCGGCCGCAAGTCGCCCAATGTGGCTCCGACTGAAGTAAGACTTGCACTTGGCGGACGAACCCGACTGGGACTTCCCGGCCAACAATGCCCTACGATCATTTCATTTATATTTCTTCCTTGGGCAAAACTCACGGGATAATGGCCAAATGTCATGCAACTGTTGTATCCCTTCCTTATACAAGCTAGCATACAAATGCTGTAACTGGTCTTCAGTATCTTGGATACATCCACTGTGACAGAGTCGTCGTCCGAGTTGATCCCACAGATGTTCTACAGGGACAGATCTGGGGATCTTGCCGGGCATGGGAGTACCTCCATGCAGGAAGTTCACAGACACACGTGCTGAGTTAATCCCATGCATATTCTATCGAGGACAGATATGGGGATCTTCCTGGCCACGGGATTACCTCAACATCACGGAGGCAGTTCATATGTGGTCGAGCAATTTTCTCTTGAAAAATGGCACCATGACACTGCCGTATGTGAGGTAACAGATGCCCTTAATGTACTGTTGTGCTGTCAGATTTCTTCCAATCACTACCAACCGTGACATGAAGTCATATCCAATGGCTCCTCACACCATGGCACCAGAAGAAACCCTATTGTGCCTCTCTGGATTATTGGAACAATGGGATCTCTCTCGAGTTGCAGAATCACAAGTCGTCGCTAAACAGAATGAGACGCCATTCATCAGCAGTCCGTGCTTCCTGCTCATGTGACCACTCCAAAAGCAGCCTTATGAGCCGTGTTGTTAATGATAGCATCCGAATAGGACCATAATTCCCTAATCTAGTTGCTGCTTGCCTTCGACCACTTGTGTGGGATGTACAGAATGTTGCTCTTGGATGGCAGGCGCAGATGTGAAGGGGTTATGATGTGCTTGGTGCACAATGTGGCAATCTCTTGTGAAGCTGAGACATGGTGAAACAGGAAACTTGATGACGAGTATGCCAGCCTTCACAGTCCCATGCAATACAACATCGGGTCCCTGTCAAATCCGAATGACACATAAAGCTGGATATTGTCTGGTTCAGCCAGCTGACCAAATGGAGACCCACAATTAGGCTCTTTCCGATTCTTTCACGTGCTGTTAACGCTGTCTCACACGAGTACGAGGAGGCTCCGTGTCTTTTACAGTGGCCAATCAACATCAGACACTGTTCACGCCCCTCACATACCTCACCAGGCCTGATAACAAAACTAAACATGAATAACACAAATGTACTCCAGTGGCCGTTCTGCCTGTCACAGAGAACTGGAACCCTAATCATTTACATACCTGCCCATGGTGTATGAGTGTGTGTGTGTGAGTGTGTGTGTGCGTTTGCCTGTGTGTGAATTTACATCGTTATCCGACCATGTCTCAGGGTGTTTCACTTTTTTGACAGTCAGTATAGTTGTCCATTGACCTACACAGATAGCCGTGCGTGCTAAAGCGCCGCTTCCGGGACGGGGAGATGTACGGACCCCGGATCGAATCCGCCCGCCTGATTAACGACGATGGTCCACAAGCTGGCCAGCCTGGATGTCGTTTTCTGGCGGTTTCCCACACACCACTAGGCGATTACTAGCCTGATACCAAAATCTCGCCTCATTTACATGATTCGAAAACATTTAGAAAACTTACACTCACTATCGCTTAGGACAACGCTAGACGCAAACAGCTGGGGCACATGTTCCGTCCCCGGAGGAAATGGGGTGGCATCCGGCCACCTCTTAAACTAAACATGCCAAATCCGTAACGAACTCTGTAGACCCTGCGCCGATGCAGGACAGAGGCACAAGGAAAAGAAGTGGAAGTGTAGCCGTGCATTATAAGTCTAATAACATACTCCCTCTCCAAGCAAATATTACCCTTTATTGACCACGAGAGAAAAACAAAAGAAATACGGGCTTGTACGAAACGTTACCGATAATGTTTATCCAGCCGTGCGATCCACCAGTGAAAAAAGGTGAAAATGGTTCTGGTAAATAGTGTAACCTCCGCCGGTGGTTTACGGGGTTTTATCTTGATGTGAATTCGTCCTGATTTTCGACGAACAGTAGACCTGCAGAAAGCTTATACGGGCGCCGGTCTAGTGGCAGGTCTCCTTCTTTCCAGTTCACTCCTGCCGCCAACGACCTTCACCTTCGTAGTGCCGCCAGATCGGCGATCACTGACCCGAACGAAGTTACTTCACCTCCAGGAACCTTGCCGCGCGCGGGAAGAGTTCGCTAAGGAGTTCCAGGAGTATAACAGCAAGACCGCGATACGCTTAACTGGTTTGTTATGGTACCGGTCTGTTTATTTATCCTAAACAAGTCAATTAAAAAGATATCTGATGCATAAATATGTAGTGCTAAACTGAATACTTCCCAGAGAAATATGACAAATAATTCAGAAGACTGTCTATAAAAAAAGTTTTGTTGACGTTGGCACCAAAATTTCATGCCGGGACCGCTAACTACTAGCACTGTTGCGTCTGTGCGTTGCATTCGGACTGTGACATGACTGCAGGCAATCGTAAGCCTTTTTTGGGGTTGGAGCACTTGTGCAGGGTGACACTTCTACGGAGCCTGGGGCTGGGATAAGCGACTTTTTGCTGGCAGCATACAGGCAGAGAAGGAATTTGTTTCCTGTCTAGCAATTAAGCGCAACGTTCTGCAGTCTACGACACATAACTGGTGGCGGTTTCTTCACTATTTTATTATATCAACCGTCACAGTGTTCTAACATCCATAACGGATAAATAATGTTTATTTGTTAAAAGATGTATTTAAGAAAGAGAGAGAATGAGCGGATGTAGCTGAATGTCATTTGCCTGCATTAATGCCTAAAATCTCAGAATCTCTGAAGCGGAATGCCACGATGATTACTTGGAAAAGACATGCATGACCTTTGAGACTGGCTTGTTGGTCTTCATCAGCGGATATTTTACAAACTGCAAGAGACATTTAGCTGACTTTGTGTCTTTTCTAGGGAACACAACGAAGTGGTAATCTCTTTTCGACCCCATTAAACTTATTTATAATATTTACAAGATTGCCAATGGGTATGACGTGCATTAATCTTCCTTTAATATTTACATAATTTAGAGTGGTTGTGATGCTTCCTTATTCATTGTAGTTCTGTGTGTAGGTCACAAAAATTAGAGATGATTTTAAGTTGTCAATTTGGAGTCTTGTTAAAGTCTTCGCAATAAGCTCTGTAATCTTAACCGCTCATTAATTTCTTCTTTTACAATCGAAATGTAAGCTCAGACTGGTGGCCGTGATACTCTGCGTCGTCTCGAATACTTTTACCAATTAGTAAACATTTGGATGAACGTTTGATATTGACGTATTTATCCTTTGGAGCTATCTTTCAGAGACGTGTTTACTGCGATGGCACCTTCCACTGCACTTCCACATTTGTCTTGGCATATGCTTGTTATCGACCCACTGGTCCACAAAAAGGTTTTAGAAGTCCTGAATGTTAGGGTTTTCAGGCGCGCTCTCCCCGATACACAGGCAACTATCATTCAACGGTTCCAAGGGAAAATATACTAGATAGGGATGTCTCAGTAGTATGGTACGTCGCAGGTAGCGGGGAACAGGCCAGTGTATCCTGCTTATGGGACAGACTGTTACGAGGTGCACCAGCTAAAGGGTCTTGTGCCCCGCAGAAATGTCAACACATTCCAGCTCCGCATAAATGTCACTCCGCGCAACCGTCTCTAACTCCTTGTGTTTTAACGTAGGCGTCCCCTGCATCGCCAGATTCCGCTATAATTGCACGAGCGCGCTTAATCCACACATATTATAAAACTGTTTGTGTGTGTCTGTGTATCTGTATGTATGTGTGTGTGTGTGTGTGTGTGTGTGTGTGTGTGTGTGTGTGAACCACCTACCCATCATAGTTCATGGGATAAAACCTCATAAATAACTAAGATGCATGAAAAACTGCCGCATTGTGCACGACATTCAAATTTATTACTTCTTTGCTACTACTTCTATTCGCAACACATTTTGCAGACAGTATCCACCTATGCTGCTGAATGTACTTCCAAGATTATGTTGTTATATGACACATACGTCAGGAGAGATGACATCAGAAACACCGAGATGCGAGAAAAAATGCCGCATCATGCGTTAAGTTTTAATACGTGTATTCTTTACTATTACTATATTACTACATCCGAATCAGCGGAAGGAAATACGCGACAGCTGGCAGCTCTATTGACAGCTTCCAACTGCGAAACGCAAACGGCTATAGGCGAAAATAATAGCCGACTATTAAGCTACGAAGAAGCGTTACCGTAGAGAGATTTCCAAAATCGCGTTGTAGACACGTGAAGCAGCTGCGCTTAGCGTACAAAAACTGTCCGGAATACGCTCACCCCGCGTCTGCGGCAGAGTATACATAAGGTTTCCGCTTCTAACAGAAAATTGGCAAAATGAATACCCGGTATTGCCGGGTTCGTCAGCTAGTTGTCTATATTCCTGCTGGGATTGCACATCGGTTTATATACACCATACGCTAGTGATCCAGCATTTGTTATCCTGTCTTTTAGCGTCTGACGACACGTTCACTGGAAGTTCTTCATTTCGCCAAAGACAATGGTGTCACCCTTCAAAACTTCCGGACTGAAAAAATTCTGACTTATTAATACCAAAGTCTTAATGTTTAAAAATCTATAACTTGGCCGCGATTCAGCTACTGTATAAATTTGAAAAGGTTGAAAAAAATCAATCAGCCAATTGCAAACCAAAGGTTTATTTAGTCCTTGTCCTAGGTTTGGCCTTTGCCTCTGGCAAAATGAATACTTATGAAAATATTTTATTCTTTAGACTCCGGCTATAATTTTATGTAGACAAGAGCCTTTACCAGTGAGCGAATACATTTGCGCATATATTCTGACGTTCGCTGAATGTAATCTGGCTGCTGTCTTAAGCCATGGCATGGGTTTTTCCTGTTTTTTATATCAATTTTGTATATGACAACAGCCGTTCAGCTTCAGCTAATGTAATTTACCACTTTGTGATGTAACAAGGCCCACTCCATCTGAAGAAGATATTTTTATAAATATCGAAACCTAGGTCAAAGGCTGAATAAACCTTTCGTTTGCAACTGCTTGGCTGATTTTTTTCAACGTCTTCCATTAAAAGTTTATTTACTATCGGCGCTAACAACTTTCTTTGACGGTTTCTTGATATTGTTTAAGCACTTTAGCACATGGGTAATTTATAACTGCAATTGCTAGTTTTGTAATTGTAATTGCACCTCCGTAGCTGAGTGATCAGCGCATTTGACTGCCATGTAATGGACCAGAGTTCGATTCCCCGTACTGCCGGGCTTCTTACCTTGTTGGGAGGACTGGTACGAGATGCACTCAACCTCGTGGGGCCAATTGAGGAGCTACTCGACCGATTGCTAATGGTTCCAAAGTCAAGAAACCCGGCAGAGCGGTGTACTGACCGGATGCCCCTCCATACCGCATTCAATGACGTCATTGGCAGTGTGCGGCACAGCGGTCGGTCAGCTCGATTGCCCCGTCTAGTGCCAGAACGCGTAACTTAACTTTGTGTTGCTGTAAAATGTAATTTATACGGGTACTATTCCCAACAGAAAATAAATAATTATATGTTAAAGCTGGGCAACGGCCTTGCCGCAGTGGATACACCGGTTCCCGTCAGATCACCGAAGTTAAGCGCAATCGGACGTGGCTGGCACTTGGATGGGTGACCATCCAGACTGCCATGCTCTGTTGCCACTTTTCGGGGTGCACTCAGCTTCGTAATGCCAATTGAGGAGCTACTCGAGCGAATAGTAGAGGCTCCGGTCAAAGAAAACCGTCGTAACGACCGGGAGAGCGGTGTACTGACAACACGCCCCAGCTATCCGCATCCTTAGGGAGGATGACACGGCGGTCGGATGGTCCCGATGGGCCATGTGTGGCCTGAAGACGGAGTTCTATATTAAAACTAACAAAAAATACATACAACAATAAATTCCTTTCATGGGGGGCCAAAATTACACATTACAAGACAGTGATTAAGCCAGAAGCACTGTATGCAGCAGAAACACTAAACATGAACTTCAAAGGCCAAATGGAGAAACTTAAGCTAAAGGAAAGAAAAATTTTAAGAAAAATGGTAGGATCAAAATTTCAACACAATAATATTATTATATACATCAAAAATAAAACTCTCAACAAGAAAATTGAAAAAATTTCAGATACTATACGAAAAAGGGGGACAAATTTTTATGGTCATCTTCTCAGAATGAATTCCAACAGATTAACCAAACAAATCTTTGACTTTTTCCGTAACCGCAAAACTGAGAAAGACCTAGTAGAATTAAATATTTCAGAAAATTCACTTGTCGGTCGAACAGCTAAATTAACTACTAAATAGGAAAACATAAGGCTCCAACTCCAACACAAATCTACACAAAAGTCCAAACCCTTCATCTCGGAAAAAGAGAGGAAAAAAAGATAAGAAAGAATGAAAAAATACTGAGCCCTAAGAAAAGAACAATGCACAAAGAAATGATTGATCGAGCGTACCGCAAAGAGGGTGAAACGAAAGAAGAAGAAACAGAAGGTGGTGATACAGACAACGGTTAAAGCTTCAATCATATCTACGTCGCCGCCAGTGGACAGGTAATTTCTCTGACTGTACCCTGTCAGTCTAAAAAGTTTAGAGCCTGGAGCAATAGGAAAAAGAGAAACGTTTTAATGCCTCTGGTGTTCTATATAGTCTACCTCGACTTGAGTACAACGCACAGAATGTTCATAGAGCCATACGAAAATGTTAGAAAACTCGTTCTTTGGGATGCTGTTCAACTCCGCGTCGCATTCACTTAAATGTCGGTTATGTGGTCAAAACGTTAACCCTTCATGGCTTTTCTGCACTTTGCCGTTTTGTGGTAGGTTCATACTGACAACACCCAAGTCTCGTCTCCCGCGATGATTTTTTCCAGAAAAGAATTATCAGTGACTTGCATTTCTATCACGTCACAGCAGGCGTCACAGGTCGTTGTTATTGTTCGAGTGTCAAGGTGTGCAAGACAGACGTTGAACGCAGTTTTCTCTTCTTCAGAACATTCTGGTGAATGTCTAGATAACTTGATTTAGAGGTGTTATTCCACTGCGATTTGTGACATAGCAATGTTACGCACTATGGTCGCACGTCCACTACTTTAACACTGCCTGTTCGCAACTGACTGGGCGAATACACGTTTGTTGTTCACAGTAACTGTCAGTCCAAGCTGCCATCGTAGTTACTGCTCTGACGTCGCTTGTACGCCAAAGAAAAATCAGTCTCGGAACTTTTTGGACTGAGAAATGTACACCGAACTGCAGCAGTTCCTTGCACTAATTGAAGCATCATACAAAAGAAGTGTTTCTGAAACTTCGTGTTTCTAATGCTTTCATTCTGAGTTTAGAGTTCACTGAAAATTGATTGTTTGGATTAGAAAGCACACAGGTACGTACTTACTCTATAGTTACCAAATGGGTGATAACAACACGCATGCAAAACAAAAAACTTTCTTTTGTACAGAAAAAAGGCTTCATCTTTGTATACAACCAAGAGCTGTCGCGCTATGAGCGATGAAAGAGGGAGGTGGATATGTTCTCTTCAGCTTTCCTGACGCACTAATGGAAAGTGGGAACAATGGCAGATGTCGTAGCCAAGAATGCTGATGATATTCGAGGCATACCGTAGGACAAGGTTTTGCTGTTTGTCTCACATGACACACCAAACTGCAAACGGAAAAACGCGTCGCCCAACGTATAAATAACAATGGTTCTCATCTTCTCATCAGACATCATCTATCGTCCACAGGAAAACGCACAGTCAGTCGAGCAGTCTCCAGTGGAATCCATTCACAAAAGGTCATTTGGTCTACAATGAACGGCAAAAATAAAAAAAAGAGTGTGAACGAGTTATCTGACACAATATAGAGTAGCGAACTGTATCCGGCTGTGCTGTATGCATAATTTTAAAATGTCTTATCTAGCTGAAGAGTGTTATGCTATGATGAATGTGCTCTGTATCGCAGTTCACACAGCTGTAAAGTTTCTTTCTAGTGTTTTCAACCCGCCTCATTTCAGTTCATTAAATGGGCCAGGATGCCATCACGATACCTGGTAGGACCTCGTTTTTGGATAGTAAATGAGTGAGAATTCTTACTTGGATATATCGAAAACATGGCTGATACCTCAGCTGAAAGACGGGGGAATCATGTTGTAGTTGCTGCAGGATAGACTCCACCACACAATCCTATTCTTGTACGTTGAGTTCCTTGATAAACAGTTCCATGTGCACTGGATTGAGCGTGGTTTAGCATTGTCTCTACCCCTCCCTGAAACTACTACCAAGAATACATCTACATCTACATCCATACTCCGCAAGCCACCTGACGGTGTGTGGCGGAGGGTACCTTGAGTACCTCTATCGGGTCTCCCTTCTGTTCCAGTCTCGTATTGTTCGTGGAAAGAAGGATTGTCGGTATGCTTCTGCGTGGGCTCTAATTTATCTGATTTTATCCTCATGGTCTCTTCGCGAGATATACGTAGGAGGGAGCAATATACTGCTTGACCCTTCGGTGAAGGTATGTTCTCGAAACTTTAACAAAAGCCCGTACCGAGCTACTGAGCGTCTCTCCTGCAGAGTCTTCCACTTGAGTTTATCTGTTATCTCCGTAACACTTTCGCGATTACTAAATGATCCTGTAACGAAGCGCGCTGCTCTCCGTTGGATCTTATCTATCTCTTCTATCAACCCTATCTGGTACGAATCCCACACTGCTGAGCAGTATTCAAGCAGTGGGCGAACAAGCGTACTGTAACCTACTTCCTTTGTTTTCGGATTGCATTTCCATAGGATTCTTCCAATGAATCTCAGTCTGGCATCTGCTTTACCAACGATCAACTTTATACGATCATTCCATTTTAAATCACTCCTAATGCGTACTCCCAGATAATTTATGGAATTAACTGCTTCCAGTTGCTGACCTGCTATTTTGTAGCTAAATGATAAGGGATCTATCTTTATATGTATTCGCAGTACATTACACTTGTCTACATTGAGATTCAATTGCCATTCCCTGCACCATGCGTCAATTCGCTGCAGATGCTTCTTCATTTCAGTACAATTTTCCATTGTTACAACCTCTCGATACACCACAACATCATCTGCAAAAAGCCTCAGTGAACTTTCGATGTCATCCACAAGGCCATTTATGTATATTGTGAATAGCAACGGTCCTATGACACTCCCCTGCGGCACACCTGAAATCACTCTTACTTCGAAAGACTTCTCTCCATTGAGAATGACATGCTGCGTTCTGTTATCTAGGAACTCCTCAATCCAGTCACACAATTGGTCTGATAGTCCATATGCTCTTACTTTGTTCATTAAACGACTGTGGGGAACTGTATCGAACGCCTTGCGGAAGTCAAGAAACACGGCATCTACCTGTGAACCCGTGTCTATGGCCCTTTGAGTCTCGTGGACGAATAGCGCGAGCTGGGTTTCACACGACCGTCTTTTTCTAAACCCATGCTGATTCCTACAGAGTAGATTTCTAGTCTCCAGAAAAGTCATTATACTCGAACATAATACGTGTTCCAAAATTCTACAACTGATCGACGTTAGAGATATAAGTCTATAGTTCTGCACATCTGTTCGACGTCCCTTCTTGAAAGCGGGGGTGACCTGTGCCCTTTTCCAATCTCTTGGAACGCTACGCTCTTCTAGAGACCTACGGTACACCGCTGCAAGAAGGGGGCCAAGTTCCCTCTCGTACTCTGTGTAAAATCGAACTGGTATTCCATCAGGTCCAGCGGCCTCTCCTCTTTTGAGCGATTTTAATTGTTTCTCTATCTCTCTGTCGTCTATTTCGATATCTACCATTTTGTCATCTATACGACAATCTAGAGAAGGAACTACAGTGCAGTCTTCCTCTGTGAAACAGCTTTGGAAAAAGACATTTAGTATTTCGGCCTTTAGTCTGACATCCTCTGTTTCAGTACCATTTTGGTCCCAGAGTGTCTGGACATTTTGTTTTGATCCACCTACCGCTTTGACATAAGACCAAAATCTCTTAGGATTTTCTGCCAAGTCAGTACATAGAACTTTACTTCCGAATTCATTGAACGCCTCTCGCATAGCCCTCATCACACTACATTTCGCTTCGCGTAATTTTTGTTTGTCTGCAAGGGTTTGGCTATGTTTATGTTTGCTGTGAAGTTCCCTTTGCTTCCGCAGCAGTTTTCTAACTCGGCAGTTGTACCACGGTGGCTCTTTTCCATCTCTTACGATCTTGCTTGGCACATACTCATCTAATGTATATTGTACGATGGTTTTGAACTTTGTCCACTGATCCTCAACACTATCTGTACTTGAGACAAAACTTTTGTGTTGAGCCGTCAGGTACTCTGTTATCTGCTTTTTGTCACTTTTGCTAAACAGAAAAATCTTCCTACCTTTTTTAATATTTCTATTTACGGCTGAAATCATCGATGCTGTAACCGCTTTATTATCGCTGATTCCCTGTTCTGCGTTAACTGTTTCAAATAGTTCGGGTCTGTTTGTCACCAGAAGGTCTAATATGTTATCGCCACGAGTCGGTTCTCTGTTTAACTGCTCAAGGTAGTTTTCAGATAAAGCACTTAAAAAAATTTCACTGGTTTCTTTGTCCCTGCCACCCGCTATGAACGTTTGAGTCTCCCAGTCTATATCCGGCAAATTTAAATCTCCACCCAGAACTATAACATGGTGGGGAAATCTACTCGAAATATTTTCCAAATTATCCTTCAGGTGCTCAGCCACAGCAGCTGCTGAGCCAGGGGCCTATAGAGACATCCAATTACCATATCCGAGCCTGCTTTAACCGTGACTTTCACCCAAATTATTTCACATTTCGGACCTCCGTCAATTTCCTTCGATACTATTGCACTTCTTATCGCTATAAACACGCCTCCCCCTTCACTGTCCAGCCTGTGTCTGCGGTATACATTCCAATCTGAGTTTAGGATTTCATTACTGTTTACGTCTGGTTTCAGCCAACTTTCTGTCCCTAGTACTATATGGGCATTGTGACCATTTATTAATGAGAGCAGTTCTGGGACCTTTCTATAGACGCTCCTGCAGTTTACTATTAGCAGATTAATATTGTTATCCCCTGTTGCATTTTGCCTAATCCTACCTTGCCGCGTCTCAGGAGGCGTCTGGTCGGGCCTAGGGAGGGAATTCTCTAACCTAAAAAACCCCCATGTGCACTCCACACTACTCCGCTACCATTGTAGCCGCTTCCGGCGTGTAGTGCACGCCTGACCTATTCAGGGGGACCCTACATTTCTCCACCCGATAGCGGAGGTCGAGAAATTTGCACCCCAGATCTACGCAGAATCGTCTGAGCCTCTGGTTTAAGCCTTCTACTCGGCTCCAAACCAGAGGACCGCAATCGGTTCTGGGAACAATGCTACAAATAGTTAGCTCAGATTCCACCCCGCGAGCGAGGCTTTCCGCCTTCACCAATTCCGCCAACCGCCGGTACGAACTGAGGAGGACCTCTGAACCCAGACGGCAGGAGTCATTGGTGCCGACATGAGCAACAATTTGCAGTCGGCTGCACCCAGTGCTCTCTATCGCCGCCGGCAGGGCCTCCTCCACATCTCGGATGAGACCCCCCGGCAAGCAGACAGAGTGAACACTGGCCTTCTTCCCCGACCTTTCCGCTATTTCCCTAAGGGCTCCATCACCCGCCTAACGTTGGAGCTCCCAATAACTAATAAACCCCTCCCCCCGTGTGCCTGCTCGGACCTTGCTGAAGGAGCGGCCACGTGTCCACTCACAGGCAGAGCGGGCGATGCCACACGGCCAGCCTCCACATTGACCTTCCGCCTCGTGCGCCGCGAACACTGCTGAACCCGCCACTCCCCTTGGGGAGAGGGTGGCCCAACCGCGCCCGGTACCCGCGAAGATGTCTCGACAGCAGGGCCAGTGGGTGAAGCATGCAACACCTGGGGTGTACATGCGACGCAACAGACTCCCCACTGCCGCTACACTCCGAGGCAGCAGCCTGAAGACGGCTGACCGCGGCCATCAACACGTTCAGCTGTTCGCGAACAGTGGCCAGCTCCTCCTGTCCTGCGTCCGTACGCAGCAGTCACACCTTGTCAAACAATTCATTATTGGGAAT
The DNA here is from genome assembly GCF_021461395.2 of Schistocerca americana. Lineage (NCBI taxonomy): Eukaryota > Metazoa > Arthropoda > Insecta > Orthoptera > Acrididae > Schistocerca > Schistocerca americana. The sequence continues at coordinate 114,740,779 of NC_060126.1, read as the reverse complement.
AATCAGTCCCCAAGTGACTCAACCTGCCAACGGCTTTGCCACAGTGGTAACTCTGGTTTCCGTCAGATCAGTGGGGTGCACTCAGCCCTTGTGAGGCCAATTGAGGAGCTACTTGACTGAGAATTAGCGGCTCTGGTCACAAAAACTGACAACGGCCGGGAGAGCGGTGTGCTGACAACATGCCCCTACATATCCGATCCAGTGACGCCTAACGACAGAGGATGACACGGCAATCGGCCTTCCGAGGCCTTTCCGAGCGAATTTTATGTGACTCAGCGTCGGTACAAGCTCATTGAAAAATAGCGTGAAATTACTAAGCAAGCCTTTGGAACAGTAGAGAGACCTCTGTGTAACGTACAGTGGTGCACATGCAGATCAGCAGACGATATGTTTTTTATATGTAAGTATTCCAATGTAGAACATACTGCTTTGACGCAGGGGTGAAGGTTCTCTAACCAGCTCTGTTTAATCGATTACTTGCACGATATTATTCTAGATTCCTCTCGATGAATTTGTTGATGCTATATAATTCTTTTAGCTCGTCACTAGGTTGGGTTTAACGATGCTATAGCGTTCCTTTGTTGGAAGCGGGTGGTCTGCTGGCTGGCTTTGACGTAGGGGTGAAGGTTCTCTAACCAGCTCTGTTTAATCGATTACTTGCACGATATTATCCTAGATTCCTCTCGATGAATTTGTTGATGCTATATAATTCTTTTAGCTCGTCACTAGGTTGGGTTTAACGATGCTATAGCTTTCCTTTGTTGGACGCGGGTGGTCTGCTGGCTGTAGAAACCATTCCGCCGACGTAGAACTCGAAATCATTAAAGAAAGGGCAAAGACAAGGGTGTAGGAAGGAAATAAATCTTCGCCTTGTTTATATGGTCTGTCCCTGCACTGGATTCGTGATAAGACAAACGATGGATAATCTAACTTTGGATGGACAAACGAAAATTTGAACAAGACTCCTCCGTAATACGAGACCAGTATTGTACGAAGTGCTACTTCATTCCTTATCTTTATTCGAAATGTGATAAAAGATAAGAACCTAACCATTCTTAAAAAGTTTAAGAACATCTCACGCTCTGTGGCTCTCCTTGCAATACTCCCGCTTTCTCCTTGGCTTGTTCCCACCGCACGAGATCTTTGCTCCCAGCTGTGTTTCTGTAGCAACCCATTGTTCTCTGGCTACCCAAATAGAGTCAGTTCATACTTACAAGTCTGTCTTTCCACAAGATGGCGAACAATTGAAAACACAATAAACGTTCGAGACACTTTTAATCAATACTTGTTTAACCAAAATTCTGTTAAGAAAGTATAATCCTCACAATCTGAAAAATTGCTTGTTGATCAGCAAAAATTTGATGTTGTATTCCAACTTTGTATCAAAAATGACTGCGCATGAGCGCCAATGATATAGAGTTTGGATTATTTGTCACATATGAACCCCCATTTGTTGGAATAGCTTACAATAGGACAAATCATATGCAAGGGCGTCCATGCGACAGTTGATAGGGCGACCCAGACGTGGAGGTATGGAGTATTTTTCATATTTTGGAAGACGAATGGTGACTTGTAAGTATCCATAAAAATTTCAGTTCCAACACTGTCAACAACCTGTGTAATACCGTCTTTTAAAGCATTTTCTTGAGAAAGAAAAGCTGATTACACTGTTTTTCCCTTTCGTTGTCTGCGTGGAAGGGGGGAATGGGGGGTATGGAAGGGGGGGGGGGGGAACGTCCCCTTTGCCCGCGGGTATGGGCGCCCTTGATCGTAGGTGTATTTGGTAAATATTTTAGTAAGTTGCAGTAGATGGTAGTAAATTTGATCTGCAAATACACAATAATATGGTCGAATACTGACTTTTGTTTTTTCTTGTGATCACTTTATCCACAAAGGAAATTTCATGCCATATGCGCTGAACGTTGCTCATAGCATATTCAAAGGGATTCGATCTTCGTCACAAGTACAAGGACTTAGGGCTTTGGAAGTCAAAGTGCTCTCTAGCAAATGACAAAGATGAAATCTGATAAACTTCTTTGAGTCAAAGAACTGTCGATGAAAGTACCAATACGGCAAATAGCTTGACGTGGAAACCACAATCAAGTCCAGATTCTAAGGCAGAGTCGTCAATGAAATACAGCGCTTAGAATTGAGAGCACATTTATTACTGTTACCAACGTACAGCCAGAATAGTACCGAACTCCTAGATTGAGAGTGCGTCTATTCACACAAATCTCGCATATTTCATAATGCTCGTATTTCTACAAGTGTCGAATCTTCCAGAACATACGAACAGAAAAAAATAGCATATTTCAAGAACATTCCAGAAACGACAGATCCTAAGTAAAAAGTAATTTCTTGTGGTCGGTTTTGCACTGGCGAGCCGCAAAGCACACCAGGCAGCGACGCGACGCGAAACTCTACACTATGCTGCGTGCGCCACAGCTCCAGGTATCGTCTCTCTCCTGGAGAAACAGCAGTCCGCTGTTTCAGAAATTCTTATTGGAGCCAACTACAACACCTTGGATCTATATCTTGCAAATGGACCTCTGTACGGCGGCGCTGGCGGATCCTCGCGTTCTGGTCGTGTTGTTACATCCTTTTCGCTGTAATGATCAACGACGGTAGCCCCTCCGTCGAAGCTTCACGATAGTCGAGTGGGTCTTCAGTTTTCTTGAACCTCACTTCGTCGATCTGCGCTTTCTGGACTGCAGTAGGGCTTCATAGGAGGACACGGATGACTTCTTGGCCCATTTGTCTTGTCGATTAACGGTTATAATACTCGACTTCTTATTTGACGTCCGACAGGCGACGAAGGATACGATACTGTCCAAAGTAGCACTTTAGTTTTTCCAGTAGTCCTGCTTTCCGCACAGACGTAAAACTCTAAACTAAATCTCATAGGCTGTATCTTACTGGTCGTTGCTTGTGGTACTGCAGCGCATTCAGTCATTCTCCTGGGCGTCCAGGGTGCATATGCGAGTCACCTATATTTCTTCGTCGCTCCTGATGACGATGTTCTCGTATTATGACGGTCTTAGATAATACAAATCTCCTTCATCATAACCAACATGGATTCCGCAAACAGAGATCATGTGAAACTCAGCTCGCCCTATTTGCCCAAGAAATTCACAGTGCCGTAGACACTGGCGAGCAGATTGATGACGTATTCCTGGACTTCAGGAAGGCATTTGATACGGTTCCGCACTTACGTTTAGTGAAAAAAATACGAGCTTACGGAATATCGGACCAGGTTTGTGATTGGATTCAGGATTTCCTAGATGAAAGAACACAACATGTCATTCTTAACGGTTCAAAATCTGCAGATGTAGAGGTAATTTCGGGAGTACCGCAGGGAAGCATGATAGGACCTTTATTGTTTACAATATACATAAATGACTTAGTTGACAACATCGGTAGCTCCGTGAGGCTATTTGCAGATGACACGGTTGTCTACAAGAAAGTAGCAACATCAGAAGACTCGTACGTACTCCAGGAGGACCTGCAGAGGGTTAATGCATGGTGCGACAGCTGGCAGCTTTCCCTAAACGTAGATAAATGTAATATAATGCGCATACATAGGGGCAGAAATCCATTCCAGTACGATTATGCCATAGGTGGTAAATCATTGGAAGCGGTAACGACCGTAAAATACTTAGGAGTTACTATCCGGAGCGATCTGAAGTGGAATGATCACATAAAACAAATAGTGGGAAAAGCAGGCGCCAGGTTGAGATTCATAGGAAGAATTCTAAGAAAATGTGACTCATCGACGAAAGAAGTAGCTTACAAAACGCTTGTTCGTCCGATTCTTGAGTATTGCTCATCAGTATGGGACCCTTACCAGGTTGGATTAATAGAAGAGATAGACATGATCCAGCGAAAAGCAGCGCGATTCGTCATGGGGACATTTAGTCAGCGCGAGAACGTTACGGAGATGCTGAACAAGCTCCAGTGGCGGACACTTCAAGAAAGGCGTTACGCAATACGGAGAGGTTTATTATCGAAATTACGAGAGAGCACATTCCGGGAAGAGATGGGCAACATATTACTACCGCCCACATATATCTCGCGTAATGATCACAACGAAAAGATCCGAGAAATTAGAGCAAATACGGAGACTTACAAGCAGTCGTTCTTCCCACGCACAATTCGTGAATGGAACAGGGAAGGGGGGATCAGATAGTGGTACAATAAATACCCTCCGCCACATACCGTAAGGTGGCTCGCGGAGTATAGATGTAGATGTAGATGTGTTTCATGAAGTCACCCTGAGTATCGACCAGTTTTAACGGGGACAGTATATCCATTTTCATTTCGGCCTCGGGACACTAGAGCAGAAAGAACGGTGCAAGAATGTACTGTCCAGCTTCCCCAGCTGTCTCAGACGTAACGACGGGCAGTGCTGCATCACAAACTCTTTGTTCAACAAAATCGCACATCGAGAGGATATCTGCCAGCGGCTTATTAAAGCGGCCTGTAAGGCCATTTGCATATGGAAAGCAGGAAGTTGTCGTCCTATAGGTGATGTCGCAACATGATATTACTTCTGATACAAATTTCGACTGGAAACCTTTTCCACTGTCATAGATCATCACAACGGGCTGCTTGTTTCACAATGGTGTCTTCTACAAGGAACTTTGTAACTTCCAGAGCTTCAGCATTCGGCACAGCTGACTGAACAGCGGGCACGGTAGTCAGTGCAGGCTATTACCCACCTGTTTCCGATCGTCGACTTAGGGGAACCTCCTCAAGTGGTCGATTCTGATTCTGTGGAATGGGACTGCGGTAGGTGTGAATAGATACCAGATTCTCCAGAGATAGTTGGCATTCCATACAGTGAATCACATAGTGTAACGGATTGGCAGAGACCTGGCCACAGATGTCTGCCTCTGACCCTGTCTAATGCCTTAACGAATTCCATAAATCCCGTGTGACAAGATGCTACAGCATCGTGGAAAAATGTCTGGATAGTTGGCTATAAATGAGACTGGATAGTAAGCTACCGTTTCTACTCCTTGCGACATCGTTCCTCTTATATAATGTTCCGCTAATTAGTTAGAATTATTCTTAGGTCAGTTCCTCCTTCTTCAGGGCTTTTCTTTTATCAGTGCTGGAACTTTCCTCTGTTCTGCAATAATGCAGCGACAACTGAGATTCCATCCGCATTACTCTGTTCCGCAAAGGCGTTCTTGTGTTTGCGTCTGTTTTTGTGTAGCACTGTGACGTCATACTCATGAAGGCTCAGTGCACATGTCGCCAGTCGAACCACCAGATCTTTCAAGTTATCAAACAGCAGAGAGAATCGTGGTCGTCACAACGTTGAATGATTTGCCAAATACATTCAGACGGAACTTATTGATGTCCCAAACAACTGCAAGGTACTCTTTCTCGGTTGCAGCGTCGTTCATCTCCGGTTTTCAGAGTACTCAGGAAGCTTAAACTATGACCTTTCCAGCGCCGTAATTCAAAACTGCTAACGTCATTGTGAAGTTCTGTCTCGGCTTTCTCGTCATACAACGCTAAAACTGGAGAAGATCCTGGCGACTCCCTAACGACAATGAAAGATCTTTCTTGTGCCTCGTTCCGGGAAAACTTGGCGCATCTCTGCAGTAGTTTTTGCAAGGGAATATATTCTGGTTCAGAAGTTCTTCACGAACCACCTGTAGCACAAGCACATTAGAGAAAAATAGTCACATGACGAATGTGACAAGGAACCGGAAAATCTGTGACTGCTATTATTTTATTTACGTTGGGGAGGACTCTGTCGCCATTCATCAGGTGTCCCAAAATTTTTATTCGGCACTTTTTCAGAATCAGGTGCAGACTCGTAGTCTGAACACATTTCAACATCTTTGTCTGGAGCTTCCATAGTCTTCAAATGTCATTGAAAAACTGAATTGTGCCGGCCGCGGTGGTCTAGCGGTTCTAGGCGCTCAGTCCGGAGCCGCGCGACTGCTACGGTCGCAGGTTCGAATCATGCCTCGGGCATGGATGTGTTTGATGTCCTTAGGTTGGTTAGGTTTAAGTAGTTCTAAGTTCTAGGGGACTGATGACCATAGATGTTAAGTCCCATAGTGCTCAGAGCCATTTGAACAATTTGAACCAAAAAATGAATTGTTATCTGGATAGCAAAGATACGTCGTCTGTTTAAGGTATTGATGCAAGTTATCCATCATCTGTCTGACGGACACTGCAGCGTTACACATTCCAAATGGCATAACTTTAACACGTAGAGGCTGCCAAGAGTAATGAAGACAGTCTTTTCCGGGTCAGCCTCACCAGCTACAATTTGCCAGTAGCATGCATCATGTCCATAGCTGAGAAGTACTCTGCTCGTTGGAAGCACTCTAGGATGTCATCAATGCATGGCAAAGGACAGACGTCTTCCTTCATGATTTTGTTCAGTCATTGGTAGTCGACACAGACACCCATGTGCCGTCCTCCTTCATTGCAAGGGCTACAGAAGAGGACCAACGACTCTCTGAAGGTTCACTGGTGTCACATCTCAGCATCTTCTCCTCTTGAACCCGGATTGTCTGTTGTTCAACCAGGTACACTCTGTACGAGCGCTGGCTATTTATTCGATGATCTCCAGTGTTGATACCGTGTTTTGCCATGGGGCACTTGGTCTGTCTTTCTCTAGTCCTCATTCTGGAAAACGACTGTTCAAACCCGCGTCTGACCATCCTGATTTTGGTTTTCTGTGATTTCCCTAAATCGCTTCAGGCTAATGCCAGGATGGTTCCTTCCCCATCCTTTCCTGATCCGAGCTTGTGCTCCGTCTCTAATGACCTCGTTGTTGAAGGGACGCTAACCACATATATCCTCCTTTTCTCCACTTCTAATTAGAAAGCATCAATATTGTCGCAGGATGGCTGACATTCGCTGACATTGTTCCTCAATCAGGCCAAATCCTACCAGCCGTACTATAGTAGCTTCCTCTCCTACGTTGTCTGCTGTGATAGCGGAGCACAATTCTTCATTTATGTCTCTAATCTGTTCTAGCAGTCCCTATGCACATTTCTTTATGGGTGAGTTGTGCCTGCATGTGATAATTAGCGATCTAAAGTTTTCCTTGGTCACCTACAATGCTTATGATCGTCGCTAGCATGTAATTTCTTTTGTGAGCCTGGGTAGCTTTCTACAATCTAGGGAAGCTTCTTAGTTTAACTGAGCACCTCGATTCACAGCTGGCACTTGCCTCGTTGTTGATGACGGGATAACCACGTCTTCAATGACAATAAACCTCTCAGAGCAATTGTTTGTTATATGCACTTCCTGGAACAAATTCGTCAATCCTGATCTCTTATCTTCCACAGTGTGTGATTGCTTGTGGTATCTGCAAGGAGTCCCATCTGAGAATAACATCATCACTACATTCTGTTAAAAAGACAAATTTGAATGGCTGCATTCAGTCATTGATAGTTACTCTTGCAGTGTATGTTCCTGTTCGTAGGACGTATTTCCGATTCGTGACCTTCGGCACAGTCGTTTTTGTCATGGGACATACTCTTCCTTAGTTGATAACGAAAAACATTCGAGTGGGCAGGTTAGTCGTTGATGATGACGTCACTGAGATTTCCTTACACCTTGGCAACTGTCGTCCAGTGAGGATTTGCATCTGCGGCGGCCTCACGTCTGTACATGGTCGCCTCAATTGGCCTTTCTGAAGTCGGTGGCTAGCTGAAGGGCTGGTACCCCCGAAAGGCGTTGGCGATCGGCTTTGGCTGTTGGGCAGCGATGTCGTCCAGGGTACGGCGATGGGTTTCGTCCAAAAGGTCGGCTATAATCGTCTACAATCGACAGGCGTGAATAAGACTGTTGTGATGGATGACGACTTGTGGCGTGATAGTCGTCGAACAGTCTTCTCTCTAGAAAATTGTTAAGGCTTTCGTGGCCACTTGTTGACAAACTGCCTATTGGCTTCAGTCTCGGGTTCTTCGGCCGACGTTCATCTAATGATTTTTCTGACGTTTCGCCAGCACGAGTGGCTGGCATTGTCAAAGCTTCACCCTCCATTGCCGGTGGTGAACTGGAGCCGAGCTCGCGGCCGCAGACTATATGTAACTGGCGCGCCAACGTCCGAGGGCTTCTCCGCGGTCATTTCCGGTGCGGTTCTCCTCTTGCTACCTGCGACGGTCGTTCGCTGCAGTACGGGAAGCCAGGATCCGTTTACCTTAAGGCTTTCCTCTTTCTTGTTGAAACTGTTCGCGTGTTTTTGTATTTCTACAGCTTCTCTGAACAAGCGCGTGTGATAGTGCTTCTCTACAGCCAGAACTTCCGTGTCGGCGAATTTTATTACGTGGTCGGTCTCATTCAGTGCGTGCTCTGCCACGGCCGATTTCTCCACCTGCCGCAATGTCGCTTATGCTCTTTGATCCTGGTGTTAATTGATCGGAAAAGTTTATGTCGGAATTACCAGCCGTGATATGATACATATGTACAGATTCAGCCGTAGAAGTTAATTACGAATATTAACAAGAATTAGCTGAGGAGCTTATAATGATCAAGATTACTCCATGTAATGACAAAAGATCTACCGTCTATGCGAGAAGACCATCCAGATGTGCTGAACACCACTTATCGACCTAAGTACACCAGTAGCATTCCTGAAACGGAAAGGTTAGCGGGATTAAACAGCTTGCACCCCGTGTGGAGTTCTGATGGATTAGACAGTCACTGCGCAGTGAAGAATAACTGTAAGTATTTCAGCTCGAATTCTAAGGATGGGATGCTGTACATCCACTATATTTTGAGCTATGTGTCGCCCTGGTGACGCCTCGGAGATTGTCTCGGATTTGCTTGGTCAGTTTATGTTTATACTCTTTAAACGATCTAACTTCCTGAACTTTTTCACCTTGTGCTGGCCAGAATATAAATGTAATATGGATCCGTTGGTTGCCTAACAAATTCGTAACAATCTCCTTGAATTATACTCAAGCCTCTGTCACTCATACTCATTTTTTATACAAAGTTGGAAGAGAACATTAATTTTTTCATTATCACTAAACTTATTTTCGTACTAAGAGGCCCATTCTTTCTTTGCGAAATCTGTGATGCTTCTCTGATATTTATTAATCCCAAATTCATTACCAATGTGAGAAGAACAAAAATAATTACAACTGCTAATTGTATAAAATGGTTGGTGGTATAGCTGTTTTGTTGTAATATTAGGAATCAATACGCTAAAATAAGCCGCTTGTGTAAAAATAGCTTTTTAACATCGGCCTGAGTACTGAGATGAAATTCACAACACGACAAAAAATGTGAAGCACAAAAGATGTCGTTGGATGTCAAGGTATCTTCATAAATGTACACACCATCCACGGGTTCGTAAATGATATCTGTGACAGGTAAACGGCCATCAGCGTGCATTGGTGTTGTTTGTCTTTAGTGTTGATACCAGGTCTACTAGGGTCTACAAGGGGCGGGAACAGGATAACTTGATGAGTGATGGACACAGATATGCTGCGTACACGATTGAGACAGCGTTATCAGCACTTGACAGAGTTTGAAAGTGGCTTCAGTGTGGCTCTCCATTTGGTGGCCTGGTCGAGTGTGCAATATCAAGATTTCTGGGGTATTTGGATGCGTCAGTGGTCCGATGTTGCACTGCCTGGGAACATGATGACAGGCACACTTGTCGTTAAGGTTCTGGTCAACGGTATCTGACCACCACAAGGGAGTATCTCCGTGTTGTGTTTCAGGGACACTGAAATCCATCATATCTGCTCCTGCCATCCTAGAACAAGTAATAGGGTCTGTGCAATATTCTGTGTCCTCCCACACCATTTGTCTGAAAGTAGCTGCTGCTGGACTAGGGAATTACTAAACAGTGCGTGGGCTGCAATCAAAACCACAACATATATGGCTGCGTGTGGTGTTGCCGCCTGACCAGGAATTGCTGATGAAAGGCGTCGAACTGTCTTCGGCGATGAATCGCTGTTCTGCATTACCATAGATGACTGTTGTCGGCGAGAATGGCGGCAATCTGGGGAGACGCCTCCAGTGTTTTGGAGGCGCAGAACAGTGATACTCGTGGCGTCATTATGTGGGGAGCCACCGGATATGACTTCATGTCACGGTTGGTAGTTATTGAGGGAAATCTGACGGCAGAACGGTACATTACGGATATCCTGCTTCCTAATGTGTTACCGTCGTGCCATTTGTCAACAGGACTATGCTCGTCCATACATGGCACTTTTTTTTTACGCTTTAGTGAACTGTACAATGTAATGAACATTTGTGACAAGTTGAAATTGCGAACCAGGCCGTGTTAGAAACCAGAAACCAACTTTTGGCAAGTAGTGTGTTATCTCTTGCTCTATCCGACTACTACCAGAATGACACTTTCAGAATTTGATTTGCGAGGATAAGTAATATAAAAATAAACCTTAACGAGACAAAACAGTGCTGAATACGTGGCATGACGTCAGTTACATTGTTCAGTGCAACGTGACGCGCACAAACAGGCGGCCAATCACTGGAAACAGTAACATCCGGCAGTGTGTGTACGGAGCTATTTAACGTGGGGCGGCAAAATGCAAAAATTGTAGAGTGGTCAGGCGCCAGACTGTCAATTATTAGAATGGTCTTGTGGAAGTGTAGTCTATCGACGATGAAGGAGGTAGCTTAAAAAATTCTCATTTGTCCCATACTCGAGTATCGCTCATTAGTCTGAGATCAGGTACATCTACATCTACATCTACATCTACACGATTGCTCCGCAATTCACATTTAAGTGCCTGGCAGAGGGTTCATCGAACCATTTTCATACTACATCTCTACCATTCCATTCTCGAATGGCGCTGGGGAAAAGGAACATGTAAATCTTTCCTTTCGAGCTCTGCTTTCTCGTATTTTATTATGATGATCATTTCTCCCTACGTAGGTGGGTGTCAACAAAATATTTTCGCATTCGTAAGAGAAAGCTGGTGTTTGATATTTCGTAAATAGATCTCGCCGCAAAGAAAATCGCCTTTGTTTCAGTGACTGCCACCCCAACTCGCGTATCATATAAGTGACACTTTCACCCCTATTGCGCGATAACAAGAATCGAGCTGCTTTTCTTTGCACTTTTCCGATGTCCTCCATCAGCCCTACCTGGTAAGGATGCCACACCGCGCAGCAGTTTTCCAGCAGAGGACGGACAAGTGTAATGTAGGCTGTCTCTTTAGTGCGTTTGTCGCATCTTCTAAGTGTTCTGCCAACAAAGGGCAGTCTTTGTTTCACCCTCCCCACAATATTATCTATGTGGTCTTTCCAATTTAAGTTGCTCGTAATTGTAATTCCTAGGTATTTAGTCGGATTGACAGTCCTTTGATTTGTGCGATTTATCGTATACCCAGAATTTATCGGATTTCTTTCAGTACCCATGTTGATGACCTCACACTTTTCTTTGCTTGGTGCTAATTGCCACTTTCCGCACCGTACAGAAATTCTCTCTAGATCATTCTGTAATTGGAATTGATCGTCAGTTTACTAGACGATAAATTACAGCGTCCTCTGCTCAGATTATCAGCTAGATCATTTATGTAAATCAGAAACAGCAGAGTGCCTATGACACTACCTTGCGGAACGCCAGATATCACTTCTGTTCTACTCGATAATTTACCGTGTATCACTACGAACTGTGGCCTCTCTGAGAGGAAATCACGAATCCCAGTAACACAACTGAAACGATACTTCATGTGCACGCAATCTGATTAATAGTTGCTTGTGAGGGACGGTGCCAAAAGACTTCTGGAAATCTAGGAATATGAAATCGATCTGAGATCCCTTGTCGACAGCGCTCATTACTTCATGGAAATAAAGAGCTAGTTGCGTTCACAAGAACGATATTTTCTGAATCCGTGTTGGTTATGTATGAATAAGTCATTTTCTTCAAGGTGGTTCATAATGTTCGAGTACAGTATATGCTCCAAAATCCTACTGCAAATTGAGATTAGTGATATGGATCTGTGATTCAATGGGTTACTCCTATTTCCTTTCTTGAATATTGGTGTGACCTGTGCTACTTTCCAGTCTTTAGGAACAGACCTTTCGTCAAGTGAGCGGTTGTATATGATTGCTAAGAAAGGCGCTATTGTGTCTGCATACTCTGAAAGGAACCTGACTGGAGTACCATCTGGACCGGAAGACTTGCCTTTCTTAAGCGATTGGAGTTGTTTCGCAACACCTAAGATATCTATTTTTATGTCACTCTTGCCAACAGCTGTTCTGGTTTCGAATTCTGGAATATTTACTTCGTCTTCTCTCGTGAAGGAATTACGGAAAACTGTATTTAGTAACTCCGTTTTAGTGGCACCATCATCAGTAACATTTCCATCGTTATCGCGCAGTGACGATACTGACTGTTTCTTGCCACTGATGTACTTAACATACGACTAAAATCTCTTTGGGTTTTCTGCCATATTTTGAGACGATGTTTCATTGTGGAAACTATTAAAAGCATCTCGCATTGACGTCCGCATTAAATTTCGAGCTTCCATGAAGCTTAGCCAGTCTTGGGGATTTTGCGTTCTACTGAATTTGCATGCTTTTTTTGTTGCTTCTGCAACAGTTTTCTGACGTGTTTTGTGTACCATGGTGGACCAGCTGATAGCTAACATCCAAAGACTAGTAGCACATTTTGTCTTGTGTGCAAAAGCGTTTCGAAGATGCCCACGCACTCCGGTGTCTGGCGCAACAATGCGTTATGCATTACTGTGTGGCTTACTGTAATAATTCCGAGAACATACTTTCCTATAACAATGAGAAGAATATCGCTCCCCCTACATATATCTCGCAAAAAGACCATGAAAGTAAAGTTAGAGAGTTTCGAGCGCACGTGGTGGGGTCCCAACACTTGTTCATCCAGCGCACCATTCGCAACTGGGACATGAATGGGAGGAAATGACAACGGCACACGAAGTATCCTATGCCACACACCGTAGGCGGTCCGCTGAGTGTAGCTGAAGGTATTAATGGTTTATGAGAGACCTAGGACAGGCGAACATTTTTAGGCGCTTCAGAAACTGAACCACAATTTCAACGTCTGCAAGCTTTCAAGCAGAGTAGTATGGTGCCGCATGTCTGCAGGCAGCAACCGATGGTGACCAAACGTTATAGGAGATGGATTATAGCGTTGTATCTATTCATTCAGCCAAAAAAGACCTGACTGTCATAGAGTTCTACATCACAGTCGCACAATGGGTATGCCATTTTGTTGGAAGAGTCGGCCAAATTACAATACGATTCTTTTGTTATTTTACACTGTCCAGTCACATTAACGTGACCACATGTCAAAAGCGTGAATAACCAACTTTTGCGTCGCGGGCTGCTGCGAGACATGCAGGATGAGAGTCAATGGAAGGTATCGACAGGGATGTGGAGACATGCCGAGACCAGCAGCGCTTTTCTCGGTTGAGAATCGATGAACCAGTGACCCGATCGAGGGGGTCCCACACTTTCTCCATTAGGTTTAAATCCGGGTAGTTTGGCGACCAGGGGAGTACGGTTAACTTATCATGGTGCTATTCCACCCACGTACGTACCCTGCGAGCTGTGTGACACGTTGCATTGTTCTGCTAGTAGATGCTACTGTGCCGAGGAAAAACCAATATCCATCTAGGACTGGACGTGGTCCCTAAAGATAGCTGCATATTCATGTTGATCCACTGTGCATTCCAGAATGACCAGATCATCCAGCGAATTCCACGAGAACATTCCCAGACTATGGCCATAACGTGTTCTCCTCTGGCCCAGTCCCTTCCGACCGTTATTGCAGGGTATTTCTTTTCAGACGTTTCATGTCGTTTACGCCAACGACCATCCGTCCGATGGGGCTTAAAACGTGATTCATCTGGAAAGGAGACCTGTCACCACTCAATGGATGTCCAGCTACAGTAATGGCGTGCAGATTATAGCCTTCGTCGCTGATGAACAGCAGTTACCATGGGCGCATGAACCGAGCACCTGCTACAGAGGCAGCAACGTTCGTTGAACTCTCGTTGAGAAGACATTTTTGGTAGTCGCCTTGTTTCACCTGGACAGTGAGTTGCTCAACAATTACACGTCTATTCTCCTGTACACATCTCCGCACCTATCGTTCACCCCTTTTATATACTGCCCGTGGTACATAACATTTCCCCTCTGCGCCGATTTTGGATAGCTTCATTTTGCCATGTACGGTATTCTTTAACCACGGCGCCACCCGAAAAGCTTACAAACTTAGACGTTTCGGAAATGCTTCCACCATTGGCCTGAAAGTCAATGATCACATCCTTTTGGACATCAGATATATCGCTCCGTTTCCGCATTACGACAGCGACTGCACTATTGTCTACATCATCCCCCCCCCACCGACATGCTTTATATACCCTCCTCCGCCGGTGCTGCCACCTGCCGTCTTGGACTGTGGACATTGCACATTAGCGTCGAACATTAACGGTGTTCGCATAAATGCGACTGGACGGTATATGTTGATGATGATGTACAATGAACTAAATCCAATGTGTATATTGCTCTTCATTGTGTTAAACTTTACCTGTAGGAGTCCTACTGAGATGACAAATTAAAAAAGAAAAACACTAAATAAACTTCTCTCAGCTCGGTTATTCTAGTTTAGAATCGGGATTTAAGAAGAGCGTTGTCATTTCTATCAAGAACGGTTTTTGCTAAGGCGTTTTAGTTTTTTCTGGCCTCAGCTTGGTATATTGCTGGTGACGTACATGTTGGAGAATGAGGCAGAATTTTGGGCGTTTTTTGCACAAACTTGTACACTTTTTTGAAGTAAATGACAGCGCCCGTTGCACTTTTATTTTTAGTTTTTATGGCCTGTAGAAGGAAGTGAAGCTGTACAGGAGAAAGGGAAGAATAATAAGGACATAATTACAACGCTTTAAAGGTAAAATACAGTACAGAAATACATAGCACTTAAAAATTTACGTAAGAGAAAGCATCGCAAAAAGAAGTAATACGAAAAAAATAAGGACAATGAGTGGCGCTCAGAGAACGTAAGACGAAAGAAGAGTCGTGCCTGAAAAGCCAGCGATGGAAGCAATTGGATTCTGCAAATGTATCTCCTCACGCAAAGAGAATGTTTATAGAACACGAAATCGCCTTTACTGAGCGTGGAGCGTGAGCGTTGAGGGACACCTAATGTGCAGCGATAAGTAACGGCGATCGATTCATTTGGATTGCAACACACAGTAAAAAAAAAAAAAAAAATGTTCAAATGTGTGTGAAATCTTATGGGACTTAACTGCTAAGGTCATCAGTCCCTAAGCTTACACACTACTTAACCGAAATTATCCTAAGGGCAAACACACACACCCATGCCCGAGGGAGGACTCGAACCTCCGCCGGGACCAGCCGCACAACACACAGAACCCATTCTGAAAAGCATAAGGAAAATCTATATTTTTTATAATTTTTTTTCATCTTTAAGAACATCGTCCCCACTGTGGTGCACATCTATATAAATTCTTGTCTCTTCCAAGATGTTCATTTTGTGCAAAACCGTAAGATTATTGTAAACATTTCTTTTTGCATATGGTTTTGAAGTTTCTGCCTATTTGGCCGATACACTTTTCTCTCCGCCGCTGTAGACTAGAAAGGACATTGCTGTCATTTGCATACAGCTGCTTCCTGGAAACAACTTCTAGATGCATATATAGGACAGAGCGCAAGAGATGAACAAAACTACCGTCACCTTCTTGAATGCTACGTCATCCTTAATGGTCTGCATTGTCATGCAGTACGTAGTCATATATTTCCTCACGCGATATTCTCACATGTCAGAGTTACGAGGCAAAATGCCTGCTGTATCCCAGCCTTGGGCCCATCCTATTAAGGGGAGAATGAGTCGGCATGCGGCTGACCTCGATGCCATCTGAGCGGCGCGCACGCCGATTGCAAAGCGAAGTGTGATGCCGCGTGGCGCCGGTGTGGGGCGTTGTGTTGCAGTCAAGCTAGTGCGGCAACGCGTGTTGAGCGAAGCGAGAGAGGTCCCACTCACATCTCGGCCTCGTCACTCTGATTAAGGTCTTACGTGATTTCCTACTTTAACAGCTCCGATGCTGGAGCTGCGTATTCTGTACGAATTTGGCTGTCTTTTGTCACAACAGTTTGAGCAACATTACAAAATGGTTCAAATGGCTCTGAGCACCATGGGACTTAACATCGATGGTCATCAGTCCCCTAGAACTTAGAACTACTTAAACCTAACTAACCTAAGGACAGCACACAACACCCAGTCATCACGAGGCAGAGAAAATCGGCAACATTACAGGAAGTGTAACGTTTTACATGCTGAAGATTTTGCCCTCGGTTGCATTATTACGAGGGTCATTCTGAAAATAGAGAACCTTTCTTTCTTCAGACATTTTTATTCGAGATAACGAAAGGAAACTTACTTTACACTATTTTTGATTTCTTAGATTTTTTATCTAAAGCCATCGTTCAAATTTGAGCATTTGTCGTAGTGATTCATAAGTTTTCCCATGCTTTCTGTATATTCAGTTGCTGCCAAGTTTTTGAACCAGTCACCAACGTCGTCTCTCAGTTCGTTGTCATTTCTGGGGTAAAGCGCGGGTTGTAAGGCGGATGTTCAGAAACTTCCATCCTAAGCTCCCGAAGAAAATCCTTCGTCCCCGCAGTAGAATGTCTGCAGGCGTTATCGGGAATAAGCACAGTGCTGCTGGACAACAATCCACTCCTTTTGTTTTGAACCGCGATGCGCAGTCGGTAAAGGGTCTGGCAGTAGGCCGCTGCATCTGCTGCCTGTCCTCTAGCCATAAAGTCGATGAGTAGTCTAACAACCCTACCACAACAAAGGTCAAAATTTAATAATGATTGTGGTGTTGCTCACGCTGCTAAATACTGTATTTTCGGGCAACAACAAAGTTATTATGTGGCAGGTGTAATTAGAGCACAGTTAATAAAGTTATTTCATGTAATAATGAATAAACTAGGCACTCATCTTTTCGTGTTTCCGACGCTGGTCTCGTTGTAAAATCATGGCTCAATCGTCGAAAATCTAGGTGGTGACGATTCCAAGCTTGGATGCAAAGAGGCCTAGGTTTTATTCTGCTATATTCAAAAGTTTTGTAGATGCGCTTCACACACCATTCTTGAAGATTAAACCTTTCAAAGTTAGCACAATAGTGATGTAAAAAAAAATATCAGCACTCCGAATTTAAGTTACATTTCCTTTTAATTGCTTTTATTGCAATATCACGTAACACACAAAACATCACTTCACAATACGAAACATACTTGAAAACATCTTCCTCGTTTTTAAAGTTCACATTTTGTAAGCTAACCACAATTTACGTCTTTTCAGCATGACGTCCAAGACTTGACCTTCTCAAAGTCCGACACTCTAACAACAAATAAAAATCGGTTACGCGCCCAGAAATCAGAGTTACAAGTACGTCAAAGATCATAGTGACAAAAGAAAGAATACACATAAGAATAATGTCATTGCAATAGAAATATATCGATGTATCAAAGTACCTCTAAATTAATGAAATTAAATCTGAATGTTGTCTCAGAAATATGGTAACTACTTTACAGAAACACAGTAGAATATTGCTGGTATCGAGAGGTTAAGTTGAGGTGCCGTAACGGTTACGTGATTCAAGTACCACGCCAGCAGGACGCCCTTTCGGAATTTGTTTGACTCTTTTGGTTTTGTTGAAGACACCATTGACTTGTTTGCTTTGTTCATGGGCTTTTTTGCAAAACCCAGCCCTCGTCGCCAGTAACAATGTGGTTCAAAAGCTCCTCGCCATCCTTCTACATCTACATCTACATGGATACTCTGCAAATCACATTCCAGTGCGTGGTAGAGGGTTCATCGAACCACCTTCACAATTCTCTATTATTCCAATCTCGTATAGCGCGCGGAAAGAATGAACACCTATATCGTTCCATACGAGCTCTGATTTCCCTTATTTCCTCCCTATGTAGGTCGTTGTCAACAAAATATTTTCGCATTCGGAGGAGAAAGTTGGTGACTGGAATTTCGTGAGAAGATTCCGTCGCAACGAAAAGCGCCTTTCTTTTAATGATTTCCAGCTCAAATTCTGTATCATTTCTGTGACAGTCTCTCCCATATTTCGCGATAGTACAAAACGTGCTGCCTTTCTTTGAACTTTATCGATGTACTCTGTCAATCCTATCTGGTAAGGATCCCACACCGCGCAGCAGTATTCTAAAAGAGGACGGACAAGCGTAGTGTAGGCAGTCTCCTTATTAGGTCTGTTACATTTTTAAGTGTCCTGTCAATAAAACGCAGTCTTTTGTTAGCCTTCCCCACAACATTTTCTATGGTTCAAATGGTTCAAATGGCTCTGAGCACTATGGCACTTAACATCTGTGGTCATCAGTCCCCTAGAACATTTTTTATGAGTTCCTTCCAATTTAAGTTGTTCGTAATTGTAATACCTAGGTATTTAGTTGAATTTACGGCTTTTAGATTAGACTGATTTATCGTGTAACCGAAGTTTAACGAGTTCCTTTTAGCACTCGTGTGGACGACCTCACACTTTTCGTTACTTAGGGTCAACTGCCACTTTTCGCACCATTCAGATATCTTTTCTAAATCGTTTTGCAGTTTGTTTTGATCTTCTGATGACTTTATTAGTCGATAAACGACAGCGTCATCTGCAAACAACCGAAGACGGCTGCTCAGATTGTCTCCCAAATCGTTTATACACATAAGGAACAGAAAAGGGCCTATAACACTACCTTGGGGAACGCCAGGAATCACTTCTGTTTTACTTGTCGTACCGAGTAAGAAAACTCAGTGCAGCTCAGATTGATTGATTTTTTTGTGTTCGTCTGCCAAAAGTTGAGGAACTCACCTGTCACACAGTTTTCTGTAGCCCAAATGACGTATAATATTATGACCAGAAACTGATAGTAAGAAAGCGGACGTTTAGTCTATCAGTAGTGGTATATCTATCCTGTTGATTTTTTTCCCTGAGTCTTTCATTTGAGTCCGTCAGTAGCGACTGAAGGTCGGCCTGATCGTTCTTCATCATGAGTATCCATGTGTCCGCCATGACGCACCATTTTCCACATGGCCATGGTTCATGTGAAAGCAGGCTTCAGCAGATTTCTTCATTGATACCCTTACACGTTCAAAAATCGCACACATGTTCCAAATGCTTTAACAACCGAAGTTCATTAACACTATCAACAGGGCTGGAATTCACCAAAGCTTCTGAACGTACCCACACAAAAGAATCCAACGGGTGCAAGCCACGGGAGACTAGACAGCCGAACGTACTGGCAAGCTACAACAGACACACTTTTCGAAACACTGTTTACCAGTAATTATGTATCCAAAATAATTATAAAATCAGACGACGACAGTTTACCACTTCGTAATTTACACCTCACTTGCGGCGGTTCGTGATAAACGGAGTCTTAGTGATTAACAGCTTTGTAACATTGGCATGACTCCACATGTGCATACGTCGTATAGTGGAAACAATTGATTTCCAGACCTATGTTTACCAGGATTGTTTGCTTTCTTTCATCGCTCCATTAGCTTGAATCTACAACAGTCACATACCTTGTAGATACTTGCCAGGGTGAAGGATTAATTTACGCATATCGTCTTATAAATTAACTGCTGAAACAGTTGACTTGTTAATGTAGAGATAAACAGCTACAAGTTAGGTATTATTTGCTTTATTACTAAGAGGGCGTTTTGAAAAGTAAACCTTCGAATTGTTCTACATCTTTATCCTTCATGTCTACATATTTGCGCTCTCTATACCTAGAGGGTTCCAAACTGTAGTGTGTACCATGGCTGTGTATAACTTAACTGTGATGATGCGTGAGGAACAGTATGCTGCAATCGCGTTTCGAATTCGGAGGGTTCATCCACATACGGAGCACCCTCTCCCTGAGCATGGCAGTGCCATCTCACCCAGGAGCGCTGCTACTTTGCCACAATCCGACGCCTTGGGTTCACTGCCATCGATCATCCTCCATGCAGTCCCGATTTGGCCCATCCAATTTTCTTCTGCTTCCTAAGTGTACAGGACACCTTCGATGGTGACGAAGGTGTGCAAGCAGAGATGACGTCCTGGCTCCGTCAACATTCTGCATTGGCAGTATCGAACTGGTCTCTCATTGGGAGAAATGTGTTCGTCGCCAGTTCAGAAATAAATATGTAGATAAGAAGAATAAAGATGTAGAACGTTAAAAACGTTTGTTTTATTTAAAAACCTTTAATCGTTTTCACACATAAAGTTCGAAGGCCTTACTTTTTCATCAGGCCCTCGAAGTAACACTCTACAGACGATAGTATTTTAAGATATTCATTGCCCTGAGGGCAACACTTTAAAGGTTGAAAGCTCTGCTCAACGCTATTGTCAACACAAAGTAGTGTAACTTGGATGCGCAGTGGGTATCTGAAGATGGACACGCCTCTAGAGTGAAGCTGGTAATAAAGCAAATGGTATCGATCTGTGGAAGATTATCTGTACAGTAATTTCTAATAGTCGCTTTGTCGTCTGCGGGCGGTACCTACGTTTGTGCATGGCACTTTTTTTTTTTTTTTTTTTTTTTTTTTTTTGCTTCATCATCACGTAAGCAATTTGAGGAAATCCATATATTCTCTGATCAAAAGTATCCGAACACCCCTATGTATTGCGGGACTGAACACTAAATATCACGAGAGGTGGAGCTGCCAATATAAAAGTAATCAGGGAGTATTGTGTTGTCAGTAAAAAAAATGCAACAAAGATTTGTCATCCCTTTTAAAGTTGTCCAAGTTGGCTGCTGGTGATACGACTGTGAAGCGGAAACGCGGAAGAACAACTGCAGCTGAACCAAAGACAGGAAGATCTCACGTGTTGGCGGCACGGACCGCCCAACATTCCCGGTTGGTGTCTCTAACAAATCCGCATGAAATCAGTGGATGGAATGACTCGTGAGACCCAAAAGTACCGCCAGCAGTCCAATGACTGTGCATATGGGATTACATCGAATGGGATAGAATGGTCGAATAGCTCATAAGCCACACTTTCTGTGGTCGGTATTAAGCGACGTTTGATGTAGTGTAAACAGCAACGCTACTGGTCAATATGTGATCGGAAACGAGTGATTTGGAGCGACGAATCACGCTATAGTCTGTGGCTACCCGATGGAATGGTTTTTGGAAAGCGTTATCTGCCATCATGTGCAGTGCCAACATTAAAGTACATAGGAAGTGGTGTTACGGTATGGGGTGTTTTTCGTGGTTAGGGCGTGATCCTCTTATTGCGCTTAGGAAAACACTAAATGCGTAAGGATGAACACATTTTGCAACATCGTGTACTGCGTTCGGTGAAGGAACAGTTGGGAGACGGTGATGTTTGTATCAGCGTGACAATCGACGCTGTCGTGAAGCAGCATATGTGAGGCAATGATTTGTGAAGAGTATCGTTCTTGAAATGGACTAGCCTACTCAGGGCTCCGTCCTGAACCCAATGGAATACCTTTGGGATGAGTTAGAACTTTGACTTTACTCCAGACTCCTGCGTCCAACGTCACTACCTTCTCGGTTTCGGCGCTTGAGGAAGAATTGGTGCCATTTATCCACACCTCATTGAAAGTGTCTCCAGCATAGTTCAACTCGTCATAACGGAGGAGAGTTGACACAACTCACATTAATGTCCACTAATAGGTGTGTGGATGATTTTGATCTGTCAGTGTGTTTGATACGTGATGCCCTCTTTGTTTTAAGTCCTCTTTTTCCGCAGTTGCAGTTATACAAGTCATATAGGTTAATACAAAAGTACACGAAATGGCGAGTTGTCAGTGCTTCTACAAAACATACAAATGGAAATGTATTTTGCACAGGGAATGTATCCACAGTCGGTTGTATTCTGTAATGACGACAATGAAAATTTGTGCTAGACTCGAACCCAGATTTAACATTTTATGCTACGAGTCACCTTAACCACTTCGGCTATTCGTGCACGAATCGCAGGCCGAAACTTCCATGCGTCGTTGTTCACTTGTCACAACCTGCTCTCATATGTTACGTATATGCCCGTCGAGGGAGGACATATTTATTGAGTATCGAAAGCCTGGTATTGGCGAATAAGTACGACATAGCGGTGCCTGTGTTATTAAGAAGTACGATGGGAAGTTCCTTTGGACATGCATGCATGGAATGTTGCGTTGAACTTCTGGAAAGTACAGCACTACTATTTCGAATGTACTTTGTGTCAGTGAAACTGCTGTGTGCAATAGTCTAACACATATGTGAAGAAGAACGTTAAGAATGACGTAAGAAACAAACAAAAAAAGAAACCTGACTACTGCAGATATTCTAAAGTAAAACGAAACACATGTGGTCTTAATTAGGCTTTTATTCTAGTCTCAAAAGAAGATATGAATCTACGAGGGTTGTAGCTTAAATAGTGGCAACTATTTATTTACAACCCATACAAAAGAGTTCCATGTTTGCACCTGTTACTGTCCTTCAAAGTTATGTAGAACCCGTTACCAGCGATGTGGAAGGCGTAGTATACCGTTAGCAGAGCCTGTTCTGTTAATAGTGAGAATATAGCGGTCTACTGCCTGTCGAATCTCTGGAACAGTTCTGATGCTAATGCCACGAAGTGCTTCCTTCATCTTCGGAATCAAATCAAACTCACAAGAATTTAAGTCCGGGGAATATGGTGGATGGTACAGTACTTCCCAGTCCCATCGACCGAAAAGAGCAGCCACAGCTTGAGCTGTATGCGCCCGTGCATTGTCGTGCAAAATGATGGGTGGGTTGCGCAGAAAGTGTCACCGTTTCTTTCGCAAAGCCTTTTTTTGGAGCATCGCTTACGACCATCTTTGCGAAAGAGGCGGCAACGCTTTCTGCGCAAGCCACCCATCATTTTGCACGACAATACGCGGGCGCATACAGCGCAAGCTGTGGCTGCTCTGTTCGGTCGATGGGGCTAGGAAGTACTGTACCATCCACCATACTCAAAAATGTTCAAATGTGTGTGAAATCTTATGGGACTTAACTGCTAAGGTCATCAGTCCCTAAGCTTACACACTACTTAACCTAAATTATCCTAAGGACAAACACACACACCCATGCCCGAGGGAGGACTCGAACCTCCACCATACTCCCAGGATTTAAGTTCTTGTGACTTTTATTTGATTCCGAAGATGAAAGAACCACTTCGTGGCATTCGCTTCAGAACTGTTCCAGAGATTCGACAAACAGTAGATCGCTCCATTCGATCCATCAACAGAACAAGCTCTGCTGACTGTATACTACGCCTTCCACATCGCTGGCAACGGGTTCTGCACAACTCTGGTGACTATTTTGAAGGACAGTAACAGGTGAAAACAGGGAACTCTTTTGTATCGGTGGTGAATCAATAGTTGCCACTATTTGAGTTCCAACCCTCGTATATAGCTTGTGAAGTATTTCTGAATATAAAGCAGGTGTTCGTCAACATGGACGAAAAAACTACGTTCGGATTACTGCGGAAATGGGGTCTACTGTTCTCCACTACAGCTCGCTGGGCACGCCCTTGTCTGCACGGTGACACTTGAACAAATAGGCTAATTTTAATGACTGTCGATCGCTGATTATTTCAAAATGACAAGTTTCAGGCAATGTCACCCGTCTTCAGATTATATGTCGAAGCTACAGGGCCAAATACAGCTATCAGTTCACTGCCATACCCTAAATTGTGTTATATTACAGTGAACTGATAGATCGATCAGGCCGGGATACTCAGAATAACTTATAGTATCTGGTAGTAAAGCGACAGCTCCGATAGGACCAGTTACTCTGTAACTACGAGGATGAGGAGCAGATTTGTGTTTAATGGCCCGTTGAAAACGAGATCATTTCCGAGGACATACACTTTCTCTGACGAACAACGGCTATCTGGTAGCTACTGGAGTTTTTTGGACATCTTGTAGCGCTCTCGTGCTCTCATCCCGTGATGAACTGCGCCTCTCTCTGTTGTATTTTGTCTACCTCTTCTATTAATGCAACCTGGTAATTGTATCAGACTGCTGAGCAATGCTCAAAAATCGGTTGAACAACTGTTTTCTTAATTCAGTCTTTTCGTGTATAAATTCTGATTTCTTATGGTTTTTACTAACGAGTCTTGGTCTCGCATCTGTTTTCCCAACGGTTTACTCTCTGCGGCTGTTCAAGTTTAGGCTGCTCCGAATGGTTATTCCTAGGTATTTTGCGATTGTTACTACCCAATCTTTTGACAGTAAAAGTATAATCGAGCAGTAGTGAATGTCTTCGCCTATGTCTCTACAATGCGTAATATTCCTTTAGGGTCAACTACTAGTCCGTGCACCTATCATCCTGCCTTTGAAATTCGGTACAGACTTCTGGTATCGCAATCTTCTTATATAAAACAGTGTCGTCTACGAACAGGCTCATGGAGCCTCTGACATTACCCATTAGATCATTCGCACTGATGAGCCAAAGCATTATGACCGCCTGATTAATAGCTTCTTTGTCCGTCTTTGGAACGAAATACATCACTGATTCTGCGTGTCACGGTTCCGACAGCTTCTTTGACCATCCACGACTGGTCCTTATGCAAGCAGTTACTGGGGTTGGCTTTGACTGATAGAGTTGTTAGACGTTCTCCTGCGGGTTATCATGCCAAATTCTGTCCAACTGGTGTGTTACATCGTCAGAATCACGAGACGGTTACTGAGGCTTGCCCATAATGCCCCAAACGTTCTCAATTGCAGAAAGATCCGGTAACTTTGCCGGTAAAGCCAGAGATGGAACAGCGCATTATTGACTTGCTCAATTTGTTAAGATCTTCCTCTGGACTAAATCATCCAGTTTTTCTGAAACTGTCATCATTTGTTTGTCAGTACACGTATTTTACATCTACCGATTTCCATCCCATTCAGATAATTCCTTCGTGGTGTATCTTTTTCGTCTTAGGGTGTATCTCTGTGTCGGTTCCCATGGAAACTTTCTCTACTGTGGTACGGACCATCCGTCAGTAGATAAGGCCACATACTCGTATATGTGTTGTTTAATCTTTACGCTCTGGAAGTCACTGTATGGTCAGACGAAAACGTCACAATATCACTTTAGACCAACTTAGTATATTTTTGCTGTTCTGTTCCTTTTTCTCTCGATAACCGAAAGGAAACACATCTATTGCCAGTTATTATGATTCGTTGTTGTTATCGGTCATCAGATACAGTGTGCTGTAGGTGTGCTTACATAAATTTATGTTCACCAGCCCACTGCAAATAAATCTGTTGGGAGAACAGTCAATAAATACGACAGAGTGCAGTTGGAAATTACCTGAGAGACGACTGTTGTAAGTTTAAAGCAATCATTGTAACGGAAATCGAAAGAGTGAATTTTTGGGGGTCAGTAGCCAGATAATAGCCTACAGTTCAGATATGCAGTAACCATCTGAAGTAGGCTTACTGGGAGAAAACTTTGGTAACGCCCTTACAAGACGACACTGGTAGTTTTGCAGAGCTATAGGTAATGTATAACTCGTACCATGCGGTCAAATAACCATCCAAGTAGACTGATATCATGAAAGCGAAATACTGTGTGCGTTGGTTGTATACAACAGAGCAGTAATAAGATGGGTCGACTGGGGACGTGGCAGAATGGCAGAAACGAGCTATCGTATTTAATGTCCCATGGCCACAAAGTGAATGAAATACCCCTATTTTTTGGTTTATTACTTCGGACTGTCCAACACGTCTGCAAGGAATGGTGTACCACTCGTACCCACGCAACACCGTGTAACAACAGTGGTTGTAAAAAGATCCTAACCAATGGTGACGGGAGACGAGAGTCAAGTCTTGTCAGTGATAATCGGTTTAAATCCGATAGGTATTGGTGCTGTCTGTGAACGTAGTTCCATCCCAGCCAGTTTGCGAGCAAACGTTGCGAACGATACTGCATCCAGTGGACATTTGGAGTTGGGTATCTCGCAAAATGCCGTTGCTTACAACAGCCCGTAAAACTGCACGTCTTCGACGGTCCAGACAACTGACAAATTGGTAATTAGCTCACTGGAGACGTGTACTGCGATCCGATGAGTCGCGATTTTGCCGCTTTTCAAACGATGCAATGCGCTGAGTCCATAGAGGCCCCAATGATGCATTTAAACCACCGTGTGTAGAGGGTGTAGTTTTGGCCGGAGGTGGTTCCATGATGTTATGATGGTGTTATCGTACTACGACTTCGGTCCACCCTTCAGGCTACCATAACCAAAAACAAAGGATGTTTATTTCAACATTCTCGGTGACCAAGCGTTATCCTTTTCCTGCATTCTCGTGACGAGACTGCTGTCGCCGCTCTGAGAATGTCAATAGCTGTTTTCACAAGGCTGCACGGATACAAGGTGTAACGAACACTGCGGCACTCTAACGCACTGCGACTAGTCCATTAAATCACCTATTTTAAGCCTATATAAGCCGGCCAGAGTGGCCGAGCGGTTCTAGGCGCTTCAGTCTGGAACCGTGCGACCGCTACGGTCGCAGGTTCGAATCAATGCCTTGGGTATGGATCTGTGTGATGTCCTTAGGTTAGTTAGGTTTAAGTAGTTCTAGGGGACTGATGACCTCAGATGTTAAGTCCCATAGCGCTCAGAGCCATTTGAACTATTTGAATCCTGTAGAAAATGGAACTTCCTGGAACAGCAGGTGAAACTCAATTATCAACACCTGCTCAATTTGGTAACTTTATGGGAGCTATTCAGCAATCAGGGGGCTTTTAGCTGGTAGGTACATACCTGAAGTACTATGGAACTCTCTTTCTCGTTAAAATGAGATCATTATAACGACATGAGGCCATCTTACACTGCATTAGCGCGATGTGTAATTCTTGGTCGGAGTGCTTTTTTAGAGGCGGCAAATACTGGATGTATCTGTGTGAGATGTCAAGGTCTAGGGAATGAGTGAAAGTTGCAGTTTGTATCTCAGCTGCACAGCTGTTGTTCGCTTGCAGTGAAAAACATTTACTGTATTTATACATTGCCCAACAAAATTAAATTGTCATCCTGTAATTGTCACTCATTCCCACTCATAAGTTTGAAATTTGGCTCAAGGGTGCCTACAGCCTTCCTTTGTAATATGCGAAACGGTGGCGCTCTGCGACGTCATCACGGGCCCAGCGACGCTTCAAACAACAAGACGTCGGCACATGCAAAAAAAAAAAAAAAAAAAAAAAAAAAAAAGCCTTGAAGTTCATGTGTACTGTAAGGTGGGTTAATGATCTCACATTGGCATTAAATGTCACCACAATTCTGCCCAACGCCACCGACGAAGTGTCACACGATGGGAAGATCGTAGCTCTCCCTCTTATCCATAGTTCGCCCCTTCTCTTGAGGCCCCCGCAATGGAGGTCAGAACCCAGCCTTAAAATCACGCGGTTTTCGCGTAGGTAGCCGTGGTAAGCATTTCAGACTCATCGGCGCTCAGGATAGACGTGAAAAAGACTCAATCTGCGGCATAAAGTGCGTCACTGAATCTGCTACTTCCCTTGGGACGTTGATTCCCACACATTTCGTGGCCGCAATTTTTGCTCTGGTATGCAGGGTGGAACCATTAAGGGCTATTAAAAACCATACGATGAAATTCGAAGGTGATCAGAAGAGTGTTTTTATGCATATTCATGCCCTCATGCAGTGTGATCACAGAGAGGTGCAACATTAATATGTCTCAAGAAAACGCCGAACCGTCCTTCTAAGACCACCCAGTTCGACGACACCTTGGTGCTACCCGCGCAATGTTCTTGAACATGTTACAAATGTACACTGAAGCTCCAAAGAAACTGGTATAGGTATGAGTATTCAAATACAGAGCCATGTAAATAGGCAGGATATGACGCTGCGGTCTGCAACGCCTATATAAAATAACAAGTGTCTGGCGCACTTGTTAGATCGGTTACTGCTGCTATAATGGCATGTTACCAAGATTCAACTGAGTTTGAACGTGCTGTTATAGTCGGCGCACGAACGATGTGGCACAGCACCTCCGAGGTAGTGATGAATTGGGGATTTTCCAGTATGACCATTTCACGAGTGTACCGTGAATATCAGGAATCTGGTAAAACATCAAAACTCCGACATCACTCCGGCTGGAAAAGGATCTTGCAAGAACATAACCAACGACGATTGAAAAGAATCGCTCAGAGTGACAGAAGTGCAAACCTTCCGCAAATTTCTGCAGATTTCAATGCTGGGCCATCAACAAGTGTCAGTGTGCGAACAGTTCAACGAAACATCATCGATATGGGCTTTCGGAGGCGAAGGCCCACTCGTGTAACCTTGATGATTTTACGACACAAAACTTTCCGCTCCGCCTGGGCCCGTCAACACCGACATTGGTCTATTGATGACTGGAAACGTGTTGCCTGGTCGGACGAATCTCGTTTGAAATTGTATCGAGCGGATGGACGTGTACGGGTATGGAGATAATCTCATGAATCCATGGACTTTGCATGTCATCAGGGGACTGTTCAAGCTGGTGGAGACTCTGTAATGGTGTAGGGCGTGTCCAGTTGGAAATGGGACTCCTGACACGACTAGATACGAGTATGACAGGTGACACCTACGTAAGAATTCTGTCTGCTCGCCTGCTTCCATTCATGTCCATTGTCCATTCCGACGGACTTGGGCAATTCCAGCGGCGCAGTGCGACGCCCCACACTTCCAGAATTGCTACAGAGCGGTTCTAGGAACACTCCTATGGGTTTAAATACTTCCGGTGGTCACCAAATTCCCCAGACATGCCTGGGATGCCTTGCAGCGTGTCAGAAGAGATCTCCACCCCCTGGTACTTGTACGGATTTATGTACAGCCCTGCAGGATTCATGGTGTTATTTCCCTCCAGCAATACTTCAGACATTAGTAGAGTCCATGCCACGTCGTGTTGCAGCACTTCTGCGTGGTCTCTGGGGCCTTACACGATATTAGGCACGTGTACCAGGTTCTTTGGCTCTTCAGTGTAGGTGTCAGAAACTTCGACAGCAATTCAGTCTTACGGTTTCTCTAGCGCCTGAAGGGAGGGAAAACTCGCCTAATGGGTGTCGAAAGGGTTGCCTAACAATCAGTCACTGAACAACCGCTATGCTGAATGTGTTTCTAAGTTTCTAACAAGTACAACAACGTTGCGTGGGTGCCACTGAGGGTGTTGCCTAGCTGTGAGGTCTTAGAGGGACACTTTGCGGTCTTAGTCACACACATGTTTCACAAGATCTCTGTTTGCAGAATTCATGTTGATTTTTATAGAGGAGAATCTCGTTCACTAGAAAACGTCATAATTCATGAGCACAGAACTTGTTCCATATTTCTACAAGAGACTGAAGTCAACGATGCAGACTTATAATTTTGTGCCCTCTATTCCACGACGGGAATAACCTGCATTTTTCCAGTCTCCGGGTACCTTTCGTTGCTCTAGCTTTTCTGGAAGGAGAGCAATTTCTTTCTCATAATCTCTGTAGAATCGTACAGGTATCTCATCTGGACCTGATGCCTTTCCGCTACTAAGCGACTGCAGTTGTTTTTCTATTCCGCCATCAGTTATCTCAATATCTGTGATATAGGCGTTTGTAAGATGATTGAAAGGAGGGACTGGTTACGATCTTTCGGGGTGAAACAATTTTGGAAGGCCGAGTTCAGTATTTCGGCCTTCTCTCTGTTATCTTCCGTTGCGGTGGCAGTATGTCACTGAGTGAATAAGTAGAGGATATCGAACTACTTATTCATTTTAAGTGAGACCTAACCTCTTAAGATATTTACTTAGATCGCTTGACACTTTTACTTTTAAAGTCACTGAATGTCTCTCATTGCTCTCCCTTCGCTCATTTTCGCTTCGTCCAGCTTTTGTTTGTCAACTAGTTTTTGACTTCTCTTGAATCTGTGATGAAACTCTCTTTGTTTACGTCTCAAGTTTCTAACACGGCGCCGGCCAGAGTGGCCAAGCGGTTCTAGGCGCTACAGTCTGGAACCGCGAGACCGCTACGGTCGCAGGTTCGAATCCTGCCTCGGGCATGGATGTGTGTGATGTCCTTAGGTTAGTTAGGTTTAAGTAGTTCTAAGTTCTAGGGGACAGAAAACCTCAGATGTTAAGTCCCAGAGTGGTTAGAGCCATTTGAACCATTTTTTTCTAACACGGCTATTAAAGCACTGTGCGTCCTTCCCATCCATTAAGAGCTTGCTCGAAACATTTCTAAGGTATACTGAACGATGCTTTTGATTTTTTTCCTTTGTTGCTCTTTGTCCTCGGCACCATGATGTTGACCACTCAGACACTCTGCAGTTTACATCCAGTCACTCCTGCTAAGCAAATATATTTTCCTACGTTTCTAAACAGTTCTTGTAAAACCCGTAGTCATAATTACTGTCACAGCCTTATTATAGCTAAAACCTTCCTCTACATTAATCGATTCGATAAGTTCAAGTCTGTACGTTGTTAGGAGGTCAGCGACGTTGCCTGCACGATTTGGTTCTTTGATTATCTGCCCGAAGTAAGTTTCAGACAACATCCTCAGAATATTTTCACACGAATCCCTGTCTCTGGCACAAGTTCTGATGGCATAACTCCCCCAATCTATAACTGGCAACTTGAAGTCACCTCCTATTACAACGACATGATAAGAAGAATTACTAACGATATCCTGCACGTTCTTTCTGAAACGATCTGCCAATACGGTTCCTGCCACAGGAGGTCTATAAAAGCGCAAAATTATCGTTTTAGACTGATCTTTGTTGCCTGACTTCGTCCAGATTAATTCACATTCGGAATCCGTAATAACCTTGCTTGACATTATCGAATTTTTTTAATGCAATAAATACGCCGCCACCGATGGTAGCTAACCTACCCTGACGATAAGTATTCCAGTGTGTACTTAATATTTCATTGCTGTTCAAATCCGGCTTCAATCAGTTTTCTGTTCCTCACAATATCTGCACATTATAATCTTCAATAAGCTATACTACACTGAAGCAATAAAGAAACTGGTATAGGCATGCGTATTCAAATACAGACGAATGTGAACAGCATAATACAGCACTGCTGTCGGCAACACCTATATAAGACCACAAGTGACTGACGCAATTGTTAGACCGGTTAGTGCTGTTACAATGGCAGGTTATCAAGATGTAACTGAGTTTGAATGTGGTATTATAGTCGGCGCACGAGCGATGCGTCACAGAATCTCCTAGGCAACGATGAAGTGGGGATTTTCCCGGACGACTATTTCACAAGTGTACCGCGACTATCAGGAATGCGGTAAAACATCAAATCTCCGACATCGCTGCGGCCGGAAAAAGATCCTCCAAGGACAGTACCTACGACGACTGAAGAGAATCGTTCAACGTAACAGAAGTGCAACCCTTCCGCAAATGGCTGCAGATTTCAATGCTGGGCCATCAACAAGTGTCACCGTATGTTCAACGAAACATGATCGGTATGGGCTTTCGAAGGCCCACTAGTGTATCCTTGATGGTTGTACGACACAAAGCTTTACGATTCGCCTGGGACCGTCAACTCCGAAATTTGACTGGAAACATGTTGCATGGCCGGACGAGTCTCGTTTGAAATTGTATCGAGCTGATGGATGTGTACGGGTATGGAGACAACCTCATGAATCCATGGACCCTGCATGTCAGCAGGGGACTGTTCGAGCTGGTGGAGACTCTTTAATGGTGTGGGGCGTGTGCAGTTGAAGTGATATGGGACCCCTGATACGTCTAGATACGACTCTGACAGGTGACACGTACATAAGCATCCTGTATGATCGCTTTCATCCATTCGTGTCCATTGTGCATTCTGCCAGATATGGACAATTCCAGCAAGACAATGTGACACACCACACGTCCAGAATTGCTGCAGAGTGGAACCGGGAACTCTCTTCTGAGTTTACACACTTCTGCTGGACACCAAACTCCGCAGACATGAACATTATTGAGTATATCTCGGATGCCTTGCAACGTGCTGTTTGCAAGAGATCTCCACCCCCTCGTACTCTTACGGATTTCTGGACAACCCTGCAGGATTCATAGTGTCAATTCCTTCCAGCACTAGACATTAGTCGAGTTCATACCGCGTAGCGTTGCGACACATTAGGCAGCTGTATCAGTTTCTTTGGCTCTTCAATGTAATTCTGAGATCTTTCCTCGAATGTTCCTGTAGCTGAATAATATCATATTAACTTATTTCTATATCCGTTGTGCGACGACGAAAGGATTATCTGATAACATTGTGGCTGATTTAACCTCTGTCTGCTACAAACAGCTTAGCCTGCAATGCTAGTTGCCTTCGCCAAATCAGCCACCCGGCGAAAGGAACTGAGGAAAGCCTCAGAATGCAACTGGCTGCCGACATTGGTGCAGATATGTGCCACTATTTGCAGGTAATTGCATCCAGTGCGCTCTATAGACGCCGGTAGAGCATCCTCCTCCTCGTCACGAACGATGGGCCTCTCCCAGTAAACATATCGAGTGCACACTGGGGTTCTTTCCAGCCCCGCATACCATTTCGCTGAGGGGCTAGATTACTGGTCTAACGTTGAGTTCCCAATAACTGGCATATCCACTTTCTGCTCTTGTCAGGACTGGACAGGGAAATCGATCTCTGCCTCAAAAGGTGAGGCATTACGTGCTGGCTCATAAGCGTTATCAATACCGGGTAGCACCGAATATCTGTTGCGAAGGCGTGAGGTGCCAGCCTTGCGGCCCGTTCTCTCTTTCCCATTCCGCCCAGTGACACGCGAACGTAACACTGCCCGGCATTCGCTCTCAAGCGAAGACGAAGCGGTCAGATGCTGAGTATCAAAAGACGCAGCGACAACCTGGCCACCAGGGGAATCCATTTAAGGGTGTCTATGTTCTCGTCACCGGCGTCTTGAGACCGCGGTAGTCAGAGGCCGGTCGACACAAACCCGTAAAAGAGAAAATTACACGACTGTGGCGCTACCGGGTTTGGAAAGTGGGCAAAATATAAACGTGAGAATAAAAATATACGAAAATCTGCTGTGCGGAGTTCTCGCTACAGCCAAAATAGAAAAATCTGCAAGCACTTAAAACGGAATAAAATCTCCGCAATGAAAATGGGTGTATCAACAGTTGCTTTTTGCTAGAAATCCTGCCTACGCAAAAGCTACAGCAGGAAATAAATATGCTAACGCTATACCCCTGGTCTAAACAATACACTGTGTACTAGCACGAGATTTAAACGAAGTCACGTGACGCGGCTTTTCAGACGGCAGATAGCCTCACACAGATAAGCACTAAGATTTACGCAAAAAAAGGAAACTCTTAAGAGTACGTTGCTAAACACTAGCCTACACACTAAAATACACAAGTAACGGGTGTCCAGGAACTAAGGACGAATTTGAATTTTGCACCATTTTGTCATGTGACAACTGAAAAATGTATCCAAATGACAAAACGTTATTACAAGAACATCGAAAGTCCCACTGCAGCCGTTCGTGAATTGCGTGTGACACACGGACGTAATACTGCTCCAACCGAATCAGTTCGGAAGCTGACCCGGAAGTTTGAGACCACGGGTTCTGTTTCAAACGTCAAAAAAACAGGGCGACACCGTTCTGTTCTAACACAAGAAAACATAGCTGTCGTGCATGGCAGTCTAACCATAACCTCCAGAAAATCGGTTCGCCGACGAGCTCAACACTTCAATTTATCACCCAGTTCACCACATGAAATCCTTTCAAAAGATCTGAAAATACATGCGTACAAATGCGACTTACACAAAGTTGAAGCCTGTAGATCATGCAAAGAAACATCGATTTGCTCACAGGGTCTTGCTCGACAAGCGGAGAACGAGAACTTCACAAAAAGATGAGGCGCAGTTGCAACACGGAGCGAGGTGGCGCACTGCACTCGCATTCGAGAGGACGACGGTTCAATGCCACGTCTGGCCATCCTGGTTTAGATTTTCCGTGATTTCCCTAAATCGCTCCAGGAAAATGGCGGGGTGGTTCCTATGAAAGGCCACGGCCGACTTCCCTCCTCGTCTCTTCCGTAATCCGATGAGACTGATGACCTCGCAGTTTTGTCTCTTCCCCCAAACAGCCCAACCCAGCAGTTCCACCTCAGTGGATACGTCAATAAGCAGAAATGGAGAATTGGGGATAACGTAAATCAGCGAGTGATTGTGAAAGATGAGATGCATCCACAACGCACAACTGTGTGCTGTGGATTCTGGGCCTGTGGAGTGATCGTCCTGTACTTTTTGGTTTGAAAATGATGAGGGAGCTGCCGTCACTGTGAACATCCACCGATACCGAAACATGCTTCCTTATTGATTTTTCCCTCTTATTGATGAAAGTGACGATTTTTAGTTTTAGCAAGGTAGTTCGATATGACACACATCCCATGAAACGATTGCTCTGCCGGATGAAAAGTTTACTCAGAAAATTATCTTTGTGTGGCAAGCAGGAATGTTCTCCCAGACCATGAGATCTTACACCTTGTGGTCTTTTTTTGTGGGGATTTGCAAAATAAAAACTGTACGTGAGCCAACCACAAACAGCAACTGAAGAATGAAATTAAAAGGTATATTAACGGAATCCCACCAGATGTCTGTGAACGCGTCATCGTGAACTTCACTGAACGCATTGCTCGTTGCCGCGCGGCATTGGGTTGCCATATGGAGGATATAATTTTTCATACACAAACAAGAGAAGTTACTTAATATGTTTGTAAAAAAATTACATTTTCAATAAATTTTGTATGTTATATAGCACTTTAATATTCGTCCCTACTTCCCAGACACCCTCTACAAGTCACTTTTTGCACTGTCGCCTTGACTGTATGCACGGGACTTCGAGCATCTGCACCTCCACCTCTCTTGCGATTTCCTCGCTCTTCAAAGAGAGATGGATTACGGCTTCATTCTTCGTTATTCAGACTTTGACCTCACTGGAAGCACCTGCGCCACCTAATTAATGTGTCGTATGATGGTGCTTTGTTTCTGCACTCTTTCACCAGCGCCGGCCGGAGTGGCCGAGCGGTTCTAGGCGCTACAGTCTGGTTCGAATCCTGCCTCGGGCATGGATGTGTGTGATGTCCTTAGGTTAGTTAGGTTTAAGTAGTTCTATGTTCTAGGGGACTGATGACCTCAGCAGTTAAGTCCCATAGTGCTCAG
The DNA here is from genome assembly GCF_021461395.2 of Schistocerca americana. Lineage (NCBI taxonomy): Eukaryota > Metazoa > Arthropoda > Insecta > Orthoptera > Acrididae > Schistocerca > Schistocerca americana. Next base: position 114,705,637 of record NC_060126.1, on the reverse strand, counting down.
AGCCATTTGAACCATCTTTCACCAGCACATCATGGATCGTTGCAGCATATTTCACTTTCAGATGCAGAAACGAATCATTACTCTATACTCTACTTTATCAATGGGCTGTAGCAGCACCAGCGTGCTACGATGCCGTGGCGAGGTGATTTCAGCGTGTAAAAGGACAGCAAAAACATACTAGCTATCAAATCAAAAAATTAATTGCATTACTGTATTTTTTGAGGTGATAATAAAACTATGTTACCAACTCTCGTATTTAAGTATTACGAATCGCACTGCAAAGACATAAACCTGATTATTTTTCTAGGCATCATCTTCTTGAAAGTGGTATGTGACTATCGCTCTATGACCTGAGAAGTGGCCAGTATAAGTTGACACACAGTTTTGATAATAAAAATTTTCATTCTGCAGCGAGGTCTGCGCTGATATAAAACTTTCTGCAGATAAAAACTGTGTGCCGAACGGAGACTCGAACTCAGGACCTTTGCCTTTCTCGGGCAATTGATCTACCGACTTAGCTACCCAAACATGACCCGCTATCTATTCTCACAGCTTCAATTCTGCCAGCACTTCGTCTCCTACCTTTCAAACTTCACAGCAGCTCTTCTGCGAACCTTGCAGAAATAGCACTCCTGGAAGAAAGGATATTGCAAGACATGGCTTGGATATAGCCTGGGGGATATTTCCTGAATGAAAGGCACTCATTCTGGCAACATCCTCCAGGCTGTGGCTAAGCCATGTCTCCGCAATAGCCTTTCTTCCATGAGTGCTCTTTCTGCAAGGTTCGCAGAAGAGCTGCTGTGAAATTTGGAAGGTAGGAGACAAGGTACCGACAGAATTGAAGCTGTGAGAATAGGTAGCGGGTCATGTTTGGGTAGCTCAGTCGGTGCCGGCACGGTAGCCCAGCGTGTTCGGTCAGGGAGCTGGTTGGCCTCTGTAATAAAATACTGGGTGGAAGGATAACAAACGAACTTTAACGGATGTCATGTGACGTCCGCAACGACCAAATCCAACGATCAACAACGAACAAAAATGAAACAAAAAAGTCGGTAGAGCAGTTGCCCGCGAAAGGCAAAGGTCCTGAGTTGGAGTCTCGGTCCAGTACACAGTTTTTATCTGCCAAAAAGTTTTACAGTTTTGATGTCTGTGCAGTTCACATTTAAAAAACATTACCAGAAATGAACTTCACGTTAACTCCCAAAAACTCCACCAGATCGTCAGGTGGCCTGACAAACGTTTGGGTTTTGTACAGCGATGGTTGCTCTTGGGGCCACCAACACACTCTCTAAGTTACAACTGCAGCATGCAATATACCTGTGCGTGCAGAACGTTTAATCAATGCAAAAAATAGCCGTGCAATATAAAATACAAAGAAGGAAGGCTACAGCTGCTAGGTAACCGCGACGTCGCACTCAGTTAATGCTAATACGACCTGTTATTGGTTTAAGCGCGTTTAATCTAGGGAAACAGAGATAAGCGAATGGCTTGCAGTGATAATGATACGAAATACAGCAGGAACAATGAACCTGCTGGCCACTGATTTAGAAGTGTCTATCGATTAAGCGCTATCGTTCCGATTACGTCGAAGCACTGTTCTGGAGAGATACAACATCGTAAACAGATAGCGAACATCATACATTATGAAAAACTTTGAAGGGTCACAGTCTGAACTAAAGCACTCTCCAGTCCTGTGGTAGTACGGTGTCCTCTGGAGAAAAACTGGTTTAAATACGTTGGCTGCTGTCGGGTTGCAATTACTGTTTTTATGTGGCCCAAGCCGGAAGTTCGTCAGCTGTCATTAGTGTCCTCCAGTTCAGTCGAACTCGTTATTACTAGGAACTAGTTTCTTACGGACGCTACAAAATTTCCATGTGTAGAACGGCTATCTCATATCAATCTCTGATAATCATATTCCTCGGCATGAAGATCTGCAGTTTCTGAGACGAACTGGTGAACGAAGAAGCGTTTGTGACTAGCGACTCTGCGGTGCAGAAGCTGAGGATCATGTGAGCAGAATTCGGTCGTCGGCTTATCAAAGGAATCAGCCTGGCACTTGTCTGAACTGACTTCACCGAAAATCTAGCTCTGCGTGACTGGATAGCGATTCGAAACCCGCTCCTCCAGATTGTGAGTCCAGTTCCTAAATAACTTCTGTACCCGTGCTTTCGGTACATAGGTTGACGTTATATTCGAGACTGTATTCAGCAGTTGTCGGCTTAGAGCGAAAATGACACAATGGTGGCTCAACAAGGCACATAAACATCCGAAAAAGCGATAGTCTACTAACGTTCACGTCGCATACAGCAGAAATAAGGGTAAAGTGTAAAGTTGGATGAAGATAATTTGAGATTGTACTGATTCATACTACAAATTTACGCGCATCAAAAAAAGTTTTGCATCATCCTGATTACCAGAACTCCTGAAGATGGACGTTGACTGTGGATGTTGAAACACACACACAGTCTGTTCGACTGTTCACAGATGTCACTAAACTTGCCCAAAGATGTAGACAATCATGAATGAGCAGCGCCTATTAGACAGAGGGGGTCCGACAGCCGATCATTTCCAGTCATTCCACCAGAAAGCAGATACACGGCACGTGTTGTCTGTCGTTCAACCATGCCTAGTCGGTCAATACCGCGGTTAGATTGTTTCCGCATTGTTACTTTGTGCCAGGAAGGGCTCTCGACAAGGGAGGTGTCCAGGAGTCTCGGAGTGAACCAAACCGATGTTCTTCGGACATGGAGGAGATACAGAGAGACAGGAACAGTCGATGACATACCTCGTTCAGGCCGCCCAAAGACTACTACTGCAGTGGATGACCGCTACCCACGGATTATGGCTCGGAGGAACCCTGACAGTAACGCCACCATGTTGAATAATGCTTTTCGTGCAGCCACAGGACGTCGTGTTACGACTAAAACTGTGCGCAATAGGCTGCATGATGCGCAAATGGCTCTGAGCACTATGGGATTTAACACCTGAGGTCATCAGCCCCTAGAACTTAGAACTACTTAAACCTAATTAACCTATCACACTCATCAATGCCCGAGGCAGGATTCGAATCCTGCGACCGTAGCGGTCGCGCGGTTTCAGACTGTAGCGCCTAGAACCGCTCGGCCACCCTGGCCGGCCAGCATGGTACAGATGGACCCAACAACATGCCGAATGGATCTCTCAGGATCGGCATCATATTCTCTTCACCGATGAGTGTTGCATATGGCTTCAACCAGACAATCGTCGGAGACGTGTTTGGAGGCAACCCAGCCATGCTGGGCGACTTAGACACACTGTTCAACGAATGCAGCAAGGTCGGGGTTCCCTGCTGTTTTGGAGTGGCGTGGGTTGTCATGGAAGGCACCTTAACTGCTGCACGATACATGAATGCCATCCCCCGACCGATAGTGCAACCATATCGGCAGCATATTGGCTAGGCATTCGTCTTCATGGACGACAATTCGCGCCACCATCGCGCAAATCTTGTGAATGACTTCGTTCAGGGTAACGACATCGCTAGAGTGGCCAGCGTGTTTTCCAGACATGAACCCTATCGAACATGCCTGGGATACATTGAAAAGGGCTGTTTATGGACGACGTGACCCACCAACCACTCAGAGGGATCTACGCCGAATCGCCGTCGAGGAATGGGACAATCTGGACCAACAGTGCCTTGATGAACTTGCGTATAGTATGCCCTGACGAATAAAGGTATGCATTAATGCAAGAGGACGTACTACTGGGTATCAGAGGTACCGGTGTGTACAGCAGTCTGGACCACCACCTCTGAAGGTATCGCTGTGTGATGGTACAACATGTAATGTGTGGTTTTCATGAGCAATAAAAAGGGCGGAAATGATGTTTATGTTGATCTCTGTTCCAATTTTCTGTACTGGTTCCGGAACTCTCGGAATAGAGTTGATGCAAAAGTTTTTTGATATATGTATAAAGAGAAATCTATTGAAATCGAATCTAAATTTAAGTATTATGAAGCCTTTTCTGAATGTACAGGATGAAAACGTGCGCCGCAAATATTGCGGAGATGGAGTGTCCTACTGATGTGCGGTTTTCAAGGAATAGATTGGTAGTCAGGGGTTCATATTTTTAACCAATCAACCGATCGTAATAGTACTTAGAAAGTGTTTTTTTTTTTTTGTGCACACACACAGGTACTTTGGAACAATGATTACTGACACTAAAAACTTAAAAGTAGTGTAAATTAGAGTGTCAGTGGTGTTTGCTACAGGATTCAAGTGCGAGTAGTTTACGAGATATCGCGTTTTGAAAAGTTCTCACACCGACACTTGTACCATACCTGTGGCAGCACACACCAAAGAACAATACAAGTGCGTACACTATATATGTGGATTTCGACCAGTAACGAGACAATTAACATCACAGGCTATGTTCAAAACGACCACCGGCAGGGGCAATATACACTCAAAGTTGGGTATGAAACGACTGCTGCACACGTGCTAGCATTTCAGCGGACATGCCCGAGCAAGCTGCAGTAAAAGATCGTTGTATATCGTCGGGTGTAGTTGGTATGTCCTTGTAGACAGCGTCTTTCGGTTTTCCCCACAGAAAAAAAGCCTGCAGGTATAAAATCTGGAGGACGCGTCAACCAAGGTACAGGTCCTCTGCGTACAATGCAACGATACGGAAACTATTGTTGAAGACATGTTGTAGTACTCCGTGCACTACGGGCTGCACAGCCATCATGTTGGTACCACAGGTTCCTGCTAGTCTGCAGAGGAACACCTTCTAGCATCCGTGGAAGATGGTGTGTTCGGAGGCTGTGCTACATGTGTAGCATGTTCAGAGTTGTGTCTACGAACAACGAGCCTATGAGCTTACACTGCATGGACGCTGACGTTCCACCTCACGAAGCCGACGGGGACTGTCAAAAGACCAGCAAGGAATGTTCGGCCGTGGTTAGTAAATGTGGGTTCATCTCAAACATTTTGGGTCTCTTAAACAATATATATATATATATATATATATATATATATATATATATATATATATACAGGGTGTTTCAAAAATGACCGGTATATTTGAAACGGCAATAAAAACTAAACGAGCAGCGATAGAAATACACCGTTTGTTGCAATATGCTTGGGACAACAGTACATTTTCAGGCGGACAAACTTTCGAAATTACAGTAGTTACAATTTTCAACAACAGATGGCGCTGCAAGTGATGTGAAAGATATAGAAGACAACGCAGTCTGTGGGTGCGCCATTCTGTACGTCGTCTTTCTGCTGTAAGTGTGTGCTGTTCACAACGTGCAAGTGTGCTGTAGACAACATGGTTTATTCCTTAGAACAGAGGATTTTTCTGGTGTTGGAATTAATCGCCTAGAACACAGTGTTGTTGCAACAAGACGAAGTTTTCAACGGAGGTTTAATGTAACCAAAGGACCGAAAAGCGATACAATAAAGGGTCTGTTTGAAAAATTTCAACGGACTGGGAACGTGACGGATGAACGTGCTGGAAAGGTTGGGCGACCGCGTATGGCAACCACAGAGGGCAACGCGCAGCTAGTGCAGCAGGTGATCCAACAGCGGCCTCGGGTTTCCGTTCGCCGTGTTGCAGCTGCGGTCCAAATGACGCCAACGTCCACGTATCATCTCATGCGCCAGAGTTTACACCTCTATCCATACAAAATTCAAACGCGGCAACCCCTCAGCGCCGCTACCATTGCTGCTCGAGAGCGATTAGCTAACGATATAGTGCACAGGATTGGTGACGGCGATATGCATGTGGGCAGCATTTGGTTTACTGACGAAGCTTATTTTTACCTGGACGGCTTCGTCAATAAACAGAACTGGCGCATATGGGGAACCGAAAAGCCCCATGTTGCAGTCCCATCGTCCCTGCATCCTCAAAAAGTACTGGTCTGGGCCGCCATTTCTTCCAAAGGAATCATTGACCCATTTTTCAGATCCGAAACGATTACTGCATCACGCTATCTGGACATTCTTCGTGAATTTGTGGCGGTACAAACTGCCTTAGACGACACTGCGAACACCTCGTGGTTTATGCAAGATGGTGCCCGGCCACATCGCACGGCCGACGTCTTTAATTTCCTGAATGAATATTTCGATGATCGTGTGATTGCTTTGGGCTATCCGAAACATACAGGAGGCGGCGTGGATTTGCCTCCCTATTCGCCAGACATGAACCCCTGTGACTTCTTTCTGTGGGGACACTTGAAAGACCAGGTGTACCGCCAGAATCCAGAAACAATTGAACAGCTGAAGCAGTACATCCCATCTGCATGTGAAGCCATTCCGCCAGACACGTTGTCAAAGGTTTCGCGTAATTTCATTCAGAGACTACGCCATATTATTGCTACGCATGGTGGATATGTGGAAAATATCGTACTATAGAGTTTCCCAGACCGCAGCGCCATCTGTTGTTGAAAATTGTAACTACTGTAATTTCGAAAGTTTGTCTGCCTGAAAATGTACTGTTGTCCCAAGCATATTGCAACAAACGGTGTATTTCTATCACTGCTCGTTTAGTTTTTATTGCCGTTTCAAATATACCGGTCATTTTTGAAACACCCTATATATATATATATATATATATATATATATATATATATATATATATATATATATATATATATGAAGATGGTTTGTTCTTTCGGACATGTCAATGGGGACAGTTGAAAATATGTGTTCCAACCGGGCCTCGAGCCCGCGATCTCCTGCTTACATGGCAGACGCTCTATCCGTCTGCGCCACCGAGGACACAGTGCTACTGCAGGGACTTATCTCTGGCACGCCTCCCGTGATACATGATGTAGACTATCTGGAGTATCCTGCACAGAAGTTAACACGATTCTCATAATCGTTTCCATCCAGCTCTTGATAGAGAGAGATGTGATAGGGATGGAACTTAACGTCGATGGAGAATGCATGGAACACTTGCTGACTCATGCCACTTTTTGGTGCGATTGTGCGGGACCGAACATGCGGCCGGCTGGAGTGGCCGTGCGGTTCTAGGCGCTACAGTCTGGAACCGCGAGACCGCTACGGTCGCAGGTTCGAATCCTGCCTCGGGCATGGATGTGTGTGATGTCCTTAGGTTAGTTAGGTTTAACTAGTTCTAAGTTCTAGGGGACTGATGACCTCAGTAGTTAAGTCCCATAGTGGTCAGAGCCATTTGAACCATTTGAACTGAACATGCGGGTCAACGGCAACAGCAGCAAGAACATTAATTTCTCCCTTTTCGGTCATCACTCGTTTCCTTCTGTTACGTTGTCTAGGTGTTGCGCTACCCCTTTCACGTAACTATTTGAAGAGGCTGATAACTAATTGCCGAGGTGGTTGACGTCTATTGGGATATCTTGCACCATACGAGAACAAACTGCATTGTTCCTACACTGTCCATATACCACGAGCATGTCAGATTTTTCAACAATAGTAAATCCCATCGTCCACTCACGACCTACTGCTTGGACTGTCACACACTAAATGACAGGCAATCACAGTGCACTCAAGGAACAAACAAACACACTGTATACAAACATAACAACGTCGTACTTACGTAGCAGCTACACAGGTGGAATGGCACAAACAAGTGTGAGTGTGAAAACTTTCCAGAATACGATATCTCATAAAGGACTTGCACTAGAATCCTGCAACAAACACCACTGATATTCCAAAGTTTGTTAATGTCAATAGACATTTTTCCATTTCAAAAAGTTGACAGAAATACACTTTCTAAGTATTATTACAATTGTTTATTGGATAAAAATACGAACTCCTGAGTACCAGTCCATTCTGTGAAAACCGCACATCGATAGCACTTTCCGTCGCAGTGCAAGTTGTAGGTGGTTCACGGTAGCCAAGTACGGAAATAAAACGTGGACGATGCAGACCAGACAAGAAGAGAAACTTGTGCTACAGAAAAGTGCTGAATATTAGATGGGTAGATCGAGAAGGTACTGAATATAATTGGGGAAAAAGGAAATTTCTAAAACAACTTGATTAACAGAAGGGATCGGTTGACAGGCGTCGAGGAATCGTTACTTTGGTAATGGAGGGAACTGATGGGAGTTAAAAATGTTAGAGGGCGGACAAGGGTTGTGTTCAGTAAGCAGGATGAAGCAGCTGTAGGTTGTAGTAGTTATCCAGAGATGAAGAGGCAAGACAGGATAGACTAGCGTAGAGAGCTCTATCGAACCGGTCTGCGGACTGGAGACAAGAACAACAACCAGGGATACTGTTGGAGTCCAAACATACAATATTATCACAGAAATGTGCATCTCGACGGCTGTGCTCAGCGCTGCAGAATGCCATGCAAAGGGCCCGGGTTAGACTACCGGCTGGGTCGGAGATTTTCTCCGCTCGGAGACTGGGTGTTGTGTTGTCTTCATTATCATATCATTCTCATCGCCAAGCAAATCGTTGAAGTTGCGTCAACTAAAAAGGCTTGCACCAGGCGACCGGTCTACTAGACGGGAGGCCCTAGCCGCACATTTCATTTATCACAGAAATGGGAACGAAGCTGTGCTGCTAGTCTTGACTTGTCAAAGAAACCCCCGACGAACTAGGAGGGCATTGCTCCAATACTTGAACTACAGGAATTATCGCAATAGGTCTCTTCTTTCTGGGGCAGTTTTCAATGAGTGAACGTGGGTCCTCACCTTAGCAACGTGATTTATCGGGATCTTTGGTGCTGCGACCATTGATAGGGCGACAGCTGTTCAGGGCAAATGCGGTATACCTAATGCGAAAAGAGTGAGCGACAGTGCAATTTTCCCAATGTGGAGGTCTTTCCATGCAATGAGGAGTAAAAAAAAAGGCAGGGCAAGGTCGTCCGCGAGCAATATTCCTTTCTCTGGGTCCTCCGAATAGATGGCAGAATGAAACTTGTGATGACCATTTTCAGGGGCACGAGAAATCGTTTTGTAGGTGCTGGTCTCTTCACTAATTGGCCCGACATGGTATCGATAAATTTCATTCTACAGTTTTGGCGACGTGTAGTTTATTTTTATTACGGCAGGTTCCTTTAAAAGTAACATTTGTCTAAGTAACGCAAGTACGTGTTTCTGTCACATCGAAACCAATGGCATAGTAAAGTTTTAATATATCATTTTTTGTAGAATTCTATTACGTGCGTGTTTCTGTCACTCCGAAACCAATATTTAATAAAGATTTAATATTTCATTTTTTGTGGACTCCGTTTGTTCTAAAAATTATTTCATTTTGTAAAATTCATTTCTGTAAATTCAATTATTGCAAAAAGCCTAAGAACACTTAAAACGCAGATCAAAGTTTAATGGCACTTTCACTCTGTTTTTATCACCCTTGCATGATATAAATCTATTCGAGCGTCGCGTGCATAGTGTGTCAGTAAAAGTTCGAGCACAGGCTTTAACACGTAGAGTTGTGACACACCTCGTCGTTTGTGTCAAACGCTGCGACAGAAGCGCACCAAGCGAACAGCATTCTACACTGTTGAATCCGCTAACTGATGATCGCGAATGGTATCGTCTACGGACGGCCAGTGTGGCCGAGCGTTTCTAGGCGCTTCAGTCTGGAGCCGCGCGACCACTACGGTCGCAGGTTCGAATCCTGCCTCGGGCATAGATGTGTGTGATGACCTTAGGTTAGTTAGGTTTAAGTAGTTGTAAGTTCTAGGGGACTAATGACCTCAGAGCCATTAGTATCGTCTACATTGATTTGTAACAAAGTTTATACAAAAGGGAGCGTACGTTGAGCGATTAATTGTAGCAATAACGGAAAGAAGACACAAAATCAGTTTTCTTGCATTTTTATAAGATGCTTGTTGTGGTTGCTGATTCTCATTATTTTCATTTCTTGTTCCATATTTGTAGGATGGTGGTTACGCTGTTTTAAATGTTCTGCATATGTAGAATAGTTTGATTCGTACTTCTAACTCCTTATATGTTCTTTGTATCGGGTTTTAAAATTCCTACAGGTGGTGATGCTATTTTAAATGTTCTGCAAATGTGGAATAGTTTGTTTCGTACTTCTAACTCCTTATATGTTCTTCGTATCGTGTTTTAAAAATTCTACATGTCATGTCTATGACAACTTTGACAATCAAGTCTATATATTCCTGATTGTTGGAATTTGTCCCTCTTGGTAGCTGGTTGGCTTAGGTGTGATTGGAGGGTTTGCCCTGCCTTGTATGCTATTTGGAAGCCCTGTCTTTTTAGGATGTTTGCAACTCTGTGTGTTAATTTACGTGTGTAAGTCATGGTGTACCATCTGGTTCTTTTCTGTGTGGTATTGTCATGGTGTGTGTTTCTTGAGTGTGTTTGTAAGCATGCAGCTTGTGAGTTCTCTTGTATTCTGGAAATGTTGTGTTTGTTTTGTATTTGTGTTCTTATTTTTTGATGTGTGTTATACCCATTGTTCCTATCTACTTGTATGACTGTACTCATTTCTTTTTCATAGTTTCTCTTGTTGAGTGGGATTCTGTTTAATATATGTAACGTATGTCTTAGTGCTGCAAGTTTCTGGTTGTGGGGATGGTTAGACGTGGAATGTATTATTGTGTCTGTGGCTGTTGGTTTTCTGAAGATGTTAAATGTATGTTTGCCGTTTTCTTTTTTTACTGCAATGTCAAGAAAATTTAATTTGATTTCCTTTTTCTTTTTCAAGTGTGAATTTTATGTTTTGATGAGGTTTGTTGATTTCCGAGTGGAGTTTGACTATTTTTTCACTTGGCTCATCTACCAGACAAATAATGTCATCTACATATCTGTACCAGTACATGATTTTGAAACTTTCATTAGTGGTTATATTTTCAAATATCTGATTTTATAGATGACTAATGAAAATGTTTTGCTAATGTTCCTGATATTGGGGATCCCATGGGCAGTCCAACACTTTCTAGATAACATTCATTCTCGAACTGAAAGTGGTTTTGTTCAGTTGTCAGTCTGTTTAACTGTCCCCCGTATTTCCATACTGTGTTTTAGCTGCCTCATCTCCTCATTATTCAGACCGTTTACTTAAATTCACTGGTTATAGGCGATAAGGAACATAACAGAATCCTATGAAAAATTACAAAATTACGCATTTATTGGCAATAGTCTTCTCCGCGTACACTCTTGCGAAAAATGAATTGCAGTTATGCATCTACTAGTATTTATCGGCTGTCGTCTCATTGAATACTGCATATTAGAATTCAGTAGCCTAATTGCGGAACACGTCTCTCAGTTTATGGTTTTCTGAGTAGGGTTCTGAAAGTTTAGGACTTTCCTGTGTCATTCACCGCCAGACAATCTGATTTCACTTCTGCTACGCCTGGGGCATGCGTTAGAACTATCCAGAAGTACGAACTTATAGTTATTAATTTCATCCGCACTTTATTTTCCGCTGTAAACCGTATGGGAGAGAATAAAGCGACCATTATGATAAGATTTTCGCCACATGTTCCTTTCTTCCTAAAGTCTGCAAGGAACATGAAGAAAGGCTACATTTATGCTGGGGTTTCTCTCCATGAACTTAAAATTTCACGAATTTGCATGAGCAGTATGCCAGCGTAATCGACTGTAGGGCATCATATTTCGTCCTCTCACTGTTCTTATCAACAACACAGACGCAAAACTACATTGTGCAAGCAGCCGTCATTCACTTACGCAACGCTGGGGCATGTTTGACAGGTTGGCATACAAGCCGTCGGAGCGGCTTCCAGCCGAAAGGCTTGATCAAGCTGTGAGCCAGGAATGTATGAATTCTCCACCCTGCGAACTTTCAGCCCCACTAGAAATCTGCGAATTCTCCACCTCGTACCTGCGTCCATTGTGTCCCGTCCTACTTGCAGCCGGACCGTGCTAATCATCTTGCTCTACCTGTTCCCTGGACTCGGTCGAACTCCGCCCGCACAGTCCCGTCTGCTCTAGTTTTCGTAGACTTCATATCGTGCCACTTGGATATTACCATCTCAGTAGCTGTGATATGGAAGTTTCAACGACATTTCGTGGTAAGCCTAGTTGCCACTATGAAGGTTATTCTTACACAGTGAAGAAAACGAAGGAAGATGGGACTGTGATTTGGCGCTGTCCAAAACAGAAAGAGAAGCATTACCGAGGAAAGCTTAAAACCAAGCATTCTACAGTGTTCTTTCCGCACGAGCATCAATGTGGTGTTCCGGATGACGCAAGGTTGGAAGTACAGGGGGCTCTGAACCAGGCAAAGAAGAGGGCACGAGAGGAAAATACGTCTATTTGCAAAATCTATTCAGAGGAGCTAGGTAGCTTGCATAATCGAGGTTACGACACTGACAGAAATGCCAGAGCAGCGAACAACGAAGAGGACGTTATACAAGCAAAGGGCAACTTCGCAGGGAAGTGAGAGCGATCCAGAGATAAGAGAAGAGATTGAACTTAAAGCAGAGCTATTAACTATGAATGAGGGCAGCAGTTTCATGTAAAGTGACGATAAATCAGGAGGCAGGATATTAGTTTTTTGGGGAAGAGCAGGGAGAGAGGCTCTAAGAAGTAAACGAGACTTTTTTATGGATAGTACGTTCACGTGCTGTAGCAAACAGTTTTCACAGCTATATACAATTCATCCAGATTTTGGAAGTAATAAAAATGAGACTAATATCAACCCATTTGCATTTGCATTATTACCAAATAAAAGGAAAGAGACATACATCCGATTTTTCAGGAATGTGCTGGAAAATATTCCAGAATGGAACCCGGCAAGTGTGACTGTAGATTTTGAGTCAGCAGCGATTTCTGCAATTATACATGTGTTAGGCCTACCAACTTCCTCAGTGGATGGATGCTATTTCCGCATGAGAAAGTCACTCTGAAGGAAAGTACAGGATCTTGGACTCAATCGCGAATATAAAGAAAATGAAGAAGTGAGACAACAAATTCGCATGTGTGCTGTGCTGGCGCTTCTACGGCCTGAATATGTATGTGATGACTGGCTGGAGATACATTCACAGACACTGGATGTTCCTAGGCTTTCTGACTTTTTCGACTATTTTGCAGAGAGATGGTTGGAAAATGATAAAATCCTATCAGCCTTTGGAGCTGCTACAAACGGCTCCATCGAACAACTAACTCCGTAGAGGGCTGGCATAACAAAATTAGTAATATGCTTTCCAAACCAAATCCTAAAATTTAGTGATGTAATTACTTGCATGAAAACAGAAGCAGAAAATTCAGCGTGCGTGTTAATGAGAACATGTTGAGTATGGAAGGTAAAAGAAAGAAGACAGTGTACATGAAACGAGATGAAAGGCTGGAGAAAATATTGAAAGAGTACGAGGAGGATGGTGAGGCTATCTCCCACCTTCAAAAACTATACTAAATAATGTATCAGAATATGAATATAAATAAAAAATATTAAATGTAAATAGCAATCTCTAAAAAAATACAAAAGAAGACGAAAGAAAAACAAAACAGATAAAAAATTTACGAAGCTTATAAGCTGATTTTAAACACGCCTAAATGACAATAAAATTACTTTTGCCATTTAGCCAGTCCAAAGCCTGGATAAAGTGCGATGGGAATCAGATTATTTTTAAAAGTGTAGGTATGTGATTTCTAATGCATCTAAACCCAAAGCGCCACTAATCCCATGCCTCAGTAATGTTTACAAATTAACAATTAAAATTAAGCTACACTATACATGTGTGAACATAATGCCACTTAATATTTCCGTTTACTTAATAAGTGCACTTTTTTTTTAAATATATCTATTGACAATGACTGCTGTCTGGTTCTGTATGAGGACCGAATCTTCTTTATGTACTGAAATATTCTAAAGTCTCTGTGAAGCCTTATTTTGTTCTATCTACTGTCTATTTGTTGTTTATCGTACCAAGCGTGGTTAGCGCAGTGGCTAACCAGGGCTCAATCATCTGGCTGTCCATAATCTACTGTATTTGATTTTCCTTGTTTAAGCAAATGCTGTGAAGGTTCCTTAAAGTATAAATATCTATCCTCAAATGTAGCATTTGCGTGTCAGCATTAAGTATGGGTCATATTGTCCATTTCAGTCTCGTTTCACGCCATAGGCCTTCCAACCAAGAACCTATGAAAGCTAAATTTTTACCTATCGATGAGGGGTGTACGAGTAATAACATCAGGGAAAGCTACCCGGCTATACTTCTAAAAATAAAATACAGTCCTATCTCTTGAAATGATAGTATCTCACCATCTAGGAAATAGTTTGCAACTGCGTACTATCAACGGTCATTTAATATGCTTACTTTCTTTATCTCAGACCCTTTTCTTCTCATTTATTCTTTTTACAATTTTCTTTGAATTTGATAGAATTTTTTACGTCTACGCGTCTGTTGTTCTATGGAAAAAAAACAACGTAAGGTTTCTGACTTAACTCCTTTACTTGAAATAGTTATTTATTTTATCCGTGATCCATAGATCATTTACGTAATTTCTTTGGAAATGTGGTGTCGAAACAATCAGTAAACAGGCTACATACACGCCACTTGTTTTTATGCTGGCCATTTACTGATTACGAAACAGGATAATGACCCCCATTTAACTTGAAGTAGTTGATACCATCTATACGGAAAACAGTTAAATTTAACAAGAAAGTGAATATGTTTATTTTCCTACCATGCATGCCACAATTTAATAATCATAAAAATTTCACAGAAAATGCGTTTACATTTGCATTTTTCTTGTAGGTTTGCCGGCTTCAGCTGTATAATATTCCAAGTTTATGCCACTGTCAATGGAAACATGAGTTGCCGAGACGAAATACGTCATCAGTGCTTCAGAGGAATTGAATTAAGAGCAGCGGAACGACTGCCTTTGTCGGTGAAGTTCGTTATAAGTTACGCTGGATTTGGTATACACTACCTACATTTTTTTTTCTACACAAATTTACATCGTGGAATCACTGTGCGTTAGGAGTACACTAACTTTTATAAATTAAGTTATGGCTGCCATTGTACTACTTTATGGAACGTATCATCAAAATGTGTGAAGAGCAAACAATCTGCATGCAGATTTGTTCCGAATATACCCCTTTTGATAACTACCAACAACATCGAAAGGCTTCGCATACTGATGAAACGAATTAAAAGAATGAAAAATAAAGAAAGGATGATGCCAACTCAGCATTAGAAGTAGCAGGTCTTGCATAGAGAGAATGATATCTACCTAGTAAGTTATCTGCATATTCTTTGTAGAACAGAGGAAGAACATTATTTTAAGTATCGTCGACGACAAGATCATTAGAGACAGAATACAAACTAATAGGACGAGGCAGTAAACGGCCATGACCTTTGTAAGGGTACTATCTCGGTATTTACCTTGAAAGATTTAGGGAAACCATGGGAAACCGTATTCTGGATGATCGGACGAGGACTATACCAACTACAGCGCATCCACGCTCAGCAGCCATTTACATCATGCTGTTCGCTTCTCACGACATCAAGGGTTAGATGACAACGACTTTCGCATAATTTGGAGTTTGTTAGTAAGTCCTCCAGGAAAGCTTCAAAATGGCTCTGAGCACTATGGAACTTAACTTCTGATGTCATCGGTCCCCTAGAACTTAGAACTACTTAAACCTAACTAACCTAAGGACATCATACACATCCATGTCCGAGGCAGGATTCGAACCTGCGACCGTAGCGGTCTCGCGGTTCCAGACTGTAGCGCCTAGAACCGCTTGGCCACCCCGGCCGGCTCCCGCAAAGGCAAAGATTTTGCGGAGAAGACACTGGTAGCTCGACGACACATCTTTGCGTTGAGAATGGCTGCCTCCTAGGCAGTTCAATCCGTTGCAACAACTAAAGAACACCCACAGTATTCCAGTTTCACCATTTCTTATCTTTCCTCCGAAATATTTGCAGCACTGAAATGTTTTCCCAAAGAACTGTTATTCCATTCGACGTAACGAAGTTGACGTCTTCATTTTGATGATTAATGGTATAAGTTACTATTTAATGAACATCTACTCCAGTAGACGAGGTCGCTAATGGGCACATGTGCTCGACTCGGAGAAAACCTCGTTCAGATGCTGGTGGTGGAAGAATTTTTCGACCTTAATATTTGGCCTGCAAGGGGAGGAGAACTGGTACCGTAAAACTCGTGGTCACCAAAATTTACCCTAATGTCGTGGATTATATTTCAAATTTCTCCACTGCGTAAAAGTGACGCTGTTGATGGTGATCCATTCGGCGAATGGAGTCGTTAACCAAGTTGATATTCGAGAGGATTATAGCAAAAATATGACGCAACACAATACACATTCATTAGTCACCTACACTCAACACACCTACACTTAACACACAACTCGCACACTCCGTGAGGGAAAGATATCATTGTCCGCGAAGAAAAGAAAAACGTCTGTAATTACACGTATGAACCTACCCTTTGTGGTCTTACAGTGAATCAAGAGATACTATTTTACTTTATTTTATTAGTCTTTGATGACTATTCGTATAGGACAAAGGAAAATGCTTCAAATGGCTCTGAGCACTATGGGACTTAACTTCTGAGGTCATCAGTCTCCTATAACTTAGAACAACTTAAATCTACCTAATCTAAGGACATCACACACATCCATGCCCGAGGCAGGATTCGAACCTGTGACCGTATCGGTCGCGCGGTTCCAGACTGTAGCGCCTAGAACCGCTCGCCCACCCAGGTTGGCAGGACAAAGCAGATCACCGATACCTTCAACGTGAAATCTGAGGTATAGAAACTTAGCAGGCACTATACTCTTGTGTATCCCTTAGTTATTTAATAAATATGTTTATTAAATAAAATACAAGGTACAGTATCTCAAATGAATTAATTTCACTGACATGAAATGTGTGGAGTAATTCCAGACCAGAGAAATGAAATGTCGTGTGCCGGCTGAAGTGGCCGTGCGGTTCTAGGCGCTACAGTCTGGAACCGAGGGACCGCTACGGTCGCAGGTTCGAATCCTGCATCGGGCATGGATGTGTGTGATGTCCTTAGGTTAGTTAGGTTTAATTAGTTCTAAGTTCTAGGCGACTGATGACCTCACAAGTTAAGTCGCGTAGTGCTCAGAGCCATGTTTTTGAAACGTCGTGTGACTAGGGCCTCCCGTCGGGTAGACTGGTCGCCTGGTACAAATTTTCCCACTTGACTGACGCCACTTCGGCGACTTGCGTGTCGATGAATATAATATGATGGTGACAAGCGCAATATGTGTTTATCTCTTTTATAGGGTGTTCAGTAATAAACAACTGAAATCTGTTATTCACTTTTTAACTCAGTTCCAGAGTAATAGGAGGAACACCAGCAACAATTAATTTTCACTCAGGCCTGGAAACGAGTTCGTGGATAAGACGATTGCTCGCTTAAAGCAGGGGATTCAGGTTCTAAGCCCGGTATGGCACGGATTTT
This sequence comes from Schistocerca americana, assembly GCF_021461395.2. NCBI lineage: Eukaryota > Metazoa > Arthropoda > Insecta > Orthoptera > Acrididae > Schistocerca > Schistocerca americana. The sequence continues at coordinate 114,688,275 of NC_060126.1, read as the reverse complement.
GTTTAGTGATGTCGTATTCGGTATATTATCTGCTGTGGTGTAGGAGGCTAACGTAAATAAGTGTGGAAACAAGGAAATAATTAATATTAAACTGAAACTCCGTGACAGGTCAAAACTCTGTGCTGTACTGCGATGCGAACCCGGAACCTTGCCATTTGCGGGCTCTTACTGACTGAGCTATCCACAGATCACCCACCGGGATCATTGCCAGTAAAATGTTTAAGTTCTGGTTTCGAGTCCCGGTTCATTACACAGTTCTAATTTAGAAGAAAGTTTCAAAGCAGTGCTGTAACCTCCGTCCCACTATACTTTTCTGGTTCTTAAATGAAATATTTTTCTTTGCGGCGGTCGGCATCGGTGTGGTGCAATTAACAGAGAAGATGCACACAGTACTAAACCTCATTATGTTGCCTAAAAAGAAAGCGTTTCTCTTTTCATTACATGTATTTAAGTCACCATTCTTCAGCTTAACTGAAAATGTTGAATGAAATGGAGAAACTTGAAAGTTATTCGAATCCAAAGACTTTAATTGCAGTTTACTTGGATGAAAATGCAATTCAGTTCATACCTTATACCTCGTTAAGTGAGTTCATAACAAAGATTGGACTTAAATACGTTTATATGAGTAGCTAAATTTAGTTCTACTTTTTCAGTGAAGTTTGCCATCCCTGTGTCACGCTGTAAAAAGTAGATGGTAGAGTTAGTACATCAACCAACAGATGCTAGTGACTGATAATGGCAATACTGATTTGTGCAGTGAGTTCGTGTCTAATTACGCGCAACCCCCAGTGAATAAAACGATTAACCACTCATTGTCGCCCTACCACGCGACGAAAAACTTACAAACTGATATTTCATCTACATCTGCAAACTGTTCATATTTTTTGATGCGACTCTCCCGTATACGTCCTTTCCATGTGTAGTATCTGAACAACTGTCCTCTCCTCGCAATTAAAGGCACTTGAACAGTAGCGCAAGGGAACTGTTGAATCAAAACGCTCGCGCAGCTCAGAATCTTAACCCTAGTAGTGTACACTTTGTACGCCTTTGAAACGCACGAAGTGTACGACAGGGTCCCATCGAGCCGCAATTATTTAAAATAAGAAATTTGCTAGTTAAATTGGACGCTAATGTAATAACCTCATTTTATTTCTCCTCTCTCATGTACTTCTTCAATCCATAATAAAATTAATGCATCCAAATCTAGACTAAATAAAAAATGTGATAGAAACATTTCAATGGAGAAACTTGAAAGTTATTCGAATCCAAAGACTTTATTTGCAGTTTACTTGGATGAAAATGCAATTCAGTTAATTAAATGCACTTCCTGCACATATATCGTGAGATGTTCTCAGTTTTCATAAATCCATTCACTCATTAATTCCTCACTCTTCGAATATAGCACTCCGTCTTCAGGCCAGAAGTGGCCCATCTGGACCATCCGACCGCCGTGTCATCCTCAGTTGAGGATGCTGATAGGAGTGGCATGTGGTCAGCACACCGCTCTCCCGGTCGTTATGATGGTTTTCTTTGACCGTAGGCGCTGCTGTTCAGTCGAATAGCTGCTCATTTGGCATCACGAGGCTGAGTGCACCCCGAAAAATGGCAACAGCGCATAGAGGCTGGATGGTCACCCATCCAAGTGCCGGCCACGCCCGACAGCGCTTAACTTCGGTGATCTCACGGGAACCGGTGTATTCACTGCGGCAAGGCCGTTGCCCTCTTCGAACATAGACTACAATGTTATCGGTAACTGACACGCCTCTTCCATGAGGGGCAGTTAACGTGGACGACTGTATTTTATTTATCGCTGTTGAATATTTGGCAGACCGATCCGTTTCGTCATTTTTCGTAACTGCCGGAGGACTGTCAGCTTCAGAATGATATTCATCACTTCACGTCTGAATTCTTCTGACAGAGCTTCCTTTATAGCATCTTCCGTTAGTAAAATGTCATTCCTACGTATCATTTTGACGTAGGAGAACTTCAGACTCAGCGAAAGAACAGTGATGCAATGGTCACAGTGACCCTTCGAAATATATTTGTGTCAAATTGATTAAACAACAACGTCTCGCAACTGCGATCGTCCGTCCTCTACTAGGTCTCACTCAATGCTGAATGTACATTGGTGGCAGCGAGCTGTGTATGTGCAATGGCGCGTGCACAGTAACAAACAAAAAACTTCAGGATCAGAGCGATCCTGGTGTACACTTGTAGCGGTAAGAGAACCTGCGGTGCGGAATGATTACGCACTACAACACACCACTATCGACACTATCGGTTGTGGTACCCCTTACAGTCCACACGGAAGATTTGTTCGGGAAATAGTGGGCTGTTTCATAGTTTGTGGAACAGCACAGAAGTAGTTGCGGAGAATCTGAAGCAGCAATCGCATCGGCGATTGACGGAATGAAGCAGAGTTCCAGATGAGGTACTCACTCAGTAGAAGCAGAGGCGCCCATTGTGCGGCCGGTGTGCTGTCGGTATCTGCAGGCCTGCAACTCCAGCCGCTGTGCTGGCAGCAGCGCCGCGGCGCTCGCAGAGGTGTCTGGGCCCACCCCCACTCCAGTAGGGGCCCCCTCTCCAGGACGCGGCTGCTGGAACGAGCTTCGGAGAAAGCGCATCTTTTTCTGCGTTGAGGTAAAGGCTCTTCCACGAAGGTAATAACTACGCGTTAGATACTGTGAGGAAACAAATTGCTGCGCTAAAACACATGCAAGAGATTTTCAAACAATCCACGCATTTTATCAAGCCTTTTCGTTCATGTTTCTCTACAAAAAAGAGTGTGTATCTGATATCAGGGACTAGGGAACGGAGAAATTCAAACTAAACAGGCTGACACGACCAAGGCCGAATACAAGTAATCAGCTCAAATCGCTTCCATAGATCACCACTGTACAAGGAGTAGGCGTATAGTTTTTCTAACCATCTCGAAAATATAACATTACGTAGCTAATATTTAAGAACCTTCAACATCGCAACGCGTCAGCAATCGTTGGTTAATATATGAAAAAACTATAAACCCGCCTCGATTGCGAAAAAAGCACCTAGTGTTAACCTAGGTTTCGGCCTAGATAACTACACCTTCTTTAGAACAATAAAACCCACAAGTTTATGGCGGGTCATGGCCCATCGTACACAGGCCGGTGTGAGGTGGAGCGTACACCATTAAGTTAAGTAGTGGTTTAGACTTTGTACATATGCACTGTTTGTGTTCCCCTTTTTTCGTTTATAAATGTATAGCTATGGTGTTCTTTTAATCATTGACAAACGTCTTCTTAGACACTGGTGGGTTTTATTGTTCTGAAGAAGGTGTAGTTATCTACGCCGAAACCTAGGTTAACACTAGGTGCTTTTTTCGCAATCGAGGCGGGTTTCTAGTTTTTTAATATAGCTAATATTTGTTTGTTAACACATATGTATCTACAGTCCTGGTGCATGTTGAGGTCCCCGCGCCACAGTACCGTATCACGCCGCTAGTGTAGCCAAAACAGAGGCCCACGAGAAAGAGGCCATGGTGCGTACATCACAGCATGTGACACTGCAGGTCTTACGGGTGCCAACAGAATTTTCGGAGTGGAGCGAATATGGTAATTCTCGACTGGGCGTTTAAATACATACAATCTGTCTATGGGGCACAACGAAGTTAAGACCAGTATTGGGCGCCTTCTCAATTACATACTTTCCGGAAGCCTTTTGACACGGTACCACACATGCGGCTCGTAGTGAAATTGCGTGCTTATGAAATATCGTCTCAGTTTAGATGTGTGATTTCCTGACAGAGAGGTCACAGTTCATAGTAATTGACGGAAAGTCATCGAGTAAAACAGAAGTGAATTCTGGCGTTTCCCAAGGTAGTGCTTAGGCCCTTTGCTTTCCTTATCTATATAAACGATTTGGGAGACAATCTGAGCAGCTGTCTGCGGTTGTTCGCAGATGACGCTGTCGTTTATCAGAAGCTCAAAACAAACTGCAAAACGACTTAGAAAAGATATCTGAAATGTGCGAAAAGTGGCAATTAACCCTAAATATTGAAAAGTGTGAGGTCATCCACATGAGTGCTAAAAGGAACTCGTTAAACTTCTGTTACACAGTAAATCAGTCTAATCTAAAAGCCGTAAATTCAACTAAATAGCTAGGTATTACTATTATGAACAACTTAAATTGGAAGGAACACACAGGAAATGTTGTGGGGAAGGCTAACGAAAAACTGCGTTTTTTTGGCAGGGCACTTCGAAAATGTAACAGACCTATTAAGGAGACTGCCTGCACTACGCTTGTCCGTCCTCTTTTAGAATACTGCTGTGCGGTGTGGGATCCTTACCAGAAAGGACTGATGGAGTACACCGAAAACGCTCAAAGAAAGTCAGCACGTTTTCTACTATCGCGAAATATGAGAGAGATTGTCACAGAAATGATACAGGATTTGAGCTGGACATCATTAAAAAAGAAGGGCGTTTTTCGTTGCGACGGAATCTTCTCGCGAAATTCTAATCACCAACTTTCTCCTCCGAATTTTGGTGACACCGACCTACATAGGGAGGAACGATCACCACGATAAAATAAGGGAAGTCAGAGCTCGAACGGAAAGACATATGTGTTCACTCTTTCCACGCGCTATACGAGATTGGAATAATAGAGAATTGTGAAGGTGGTTCGATGAACCCTCTGCCAGGCACTTAAATATGATTTGCAGAGTATCCATGTAGATGTAGATGTAGATTTCTCGCTGACCCTGTCGGAGCCGTGAGTTGCCGAAGTGTGACGGACTTGCTGACTGGTGTGACGTCACAAGTTCGTGGACGGGCCCGTGTTTCTCGTGGGCCAAAACAATACGACGCAGCCCCCTGCTAAAGATATACATAGAATATAAATCCACTTCATTTCCTTGTAATTTTCTTAATTTGTTCCACGAAGCTTAAAGCTTCATCTTCAGGTGCCACCAAATAATTACGAGAACATGAATGTGTGGCGATCGGGTCAGTAGTTAGGGATCACAACCATGTCAAACTAACGCATGGGAGCGTAGGCCCAGCAATCATAGCTCCCACCTGGGCAGCACGTAAATATACTCCCTCTGTTATTCTGGATACAGTAGACTTTATAAATGGACACTAACGCAACAATCGTCGTTAGTTTCTGCGAAACTGTCTGAAGAGGAGTTTAACTCCCAGCTTCTTTGCGGTCCACATGCCGGTCACGTGACCGACTTGTATCGCGTCCCTTACTTGTGCGAGCACCTAGGTACTCAGCAGCCAGCCAGCCAGCCAACAGATCGTATCATACAAATGAAATCTGGAACATGTAATAACGGTGGACAAAATAATTGCCACTCCTTTTAAAATACCACACTAGTCACATTTGGGGCACTGTACATGATGTACAGGATGGTTACAACTGAACTTTCGCTACTTGAGCTATTGTGGACAGCTACGCAACTTTTCAGGCAGTGTACTTCAGAATTTGCGTTGTTAATTTTGTGTCATGACTTGACGTTAGGAGCCAGTAATGGTATGGCGACGTAGGGCTGAAATACAAGCAACAGTCTGCACTACACTTGTGGACAGTCAGAATGGGTCTGGACAAGGTGAGAAGGGCTTCGCTCTTGAAGCTGTTTCATCGAAACAAGACCAGAAGTGCTGCTCCCCTTCGCGAATGTCGAGGCTTTAAAGGAATATGGAGAGGTTCTATTACCGCACGGCGATTGGAGAATCTGATTTGGAATTTCGGATTAACTGGTGATCAGGGAATAGATCCTGGGAAATTGCGCCACAAATTACTGAAAAGTTACTGTGGGCATGGCTGAGAATGCTCGACGCAACGTGAGATTTTCAAGCAGCTCATGAGCTGCTGTGTCACGACAGCTGAACATTCCACGGTCCATCGTTGTTTCGGGCAGCAGGAGAGCGTTGCAGTGGTGCTCCAGACTGTCGTCGATCCAGATGGTCGTCACAGGGAGCAACGTTTGTAATCTAGAACGTGCACAAGGCACGCAATTAACAGATGCTACCCTCCCTCACGTGGAATTTAAAATGTGTTTCTTTCAATGTCTTTTTTGCTATTTCTCTTCCGCATGTCGTTACAAATGTTTCCACAAAGTTACGTTGTCTATGATCACTCATTGTCATATGGCCCCTCCTCAGCACCGAAAGTTCAACTGTAACCACCCCGTATGATAGGTACCGGGCGGCCGTAAGACATAAGTCATGGCAATGGAGTCAGCTGTATGGAATCAGCGCAGCAAGATCTATGGACTTGAAAACATGACTGTATGTCACAAAGCAACCTTCGTGTTTGGGAGTGGCCACGACCACTACGTCAATTAAGTTATCAACAGGAACAGCCCGAAGTGATCTAATCTGACGGAAATTTTTGCTATCCGTAAATTCAGGCCTATTTCGAGTTTCCGATCGCTCATTGTGGAGGGAACTGCTTGCAATGGGCATTTGCACTCGGGTGCCTCGCGAAAGGTCGTTACCAACAGCGACAAATAAAGCTGTACGTTTTCAACGGGGGACCAAATATACACAAAGTCGGCACTAACTGACAGGAGGTGTATAGTGTAGTTCTACGAAATTAAGTGTCTTTAAAATAACGCAAGGCGCCAAGTGCACCGACGGCCCAATGACGTTTCTAACGCATAATGTGTGTAGCAGAGGTGGTTTGTGATGTTTTGTGCGTGAACTGTGCTTATTTATTCAGATTATAGCCTAGATATTTATTCCAACATTCTTGGTATCCAAATGTTGTCCTTCCCTCTACATCTTCATGATGGATATGCCGTGGAGACACTCGTCTCCCCAGCCACGTGTTCACAGGAACGCACACATACGTTTCTTGTTTTGACAAACGCTCAGGCACAGTACCGCAATTCGACTAACCCACAAAAACACCCGATCTCCATCACGTAGAAAATGTTTGGGGCTATAGGGACAACGCCGGTCGTAGTGGCCGAGCGGTTCTAGGCGCTACAGCCTGGAACCGCGCGACCGCTACGGTCGCAGGTTTGAATCCTGCCTCAAGCATGGATGTGTGTGATGTCCTTAGGTTAGTTAGGTTTAAGTAGTTCTAAGTTCTAGGGGACTGATGACCTTAGAAAATAAGTCCCATAGTGCTCAGAGCCATTTGAACCATTTGTAGGGACATTACCTGAAACGTAAAAGTCAACATTATCGCTGCTTGGTAGCTGAGCATTCAACTGGATATAACATACCTGAATAAAGTTGTGGATTCTCTCCTTCGCCAAACTGAGGCCATTATCAAGGCTAAAGGCGGTGTTACACGATATTAGCGTGATGTCTCCTGGCGCGATTAATTTCATCCTTTTGTGGGCTTACTGATATTTGTTGACATTTTCGTGAGCAATTGGGCGATTGCGACTCCCGCGTAGCAGGGCGTAGCTCATTCCTTTAAAGAAGGCAGTGACACTTTGTGGCAAGAACTCCACAAGACAATTACCAGTTTGGGGACCGTTTTCTTCCACTGGACAATAGCCCCTTTGCCTCAGCCACAACTATTATTCGTCGAAGCGGGTCCAACAAGGAGAGCAGATCTTGTCCGATGGCGTCTCAGCTACGACTGACAGGATTCACATCGGAAGCCCTGGAGACTGAACTATCCTTCATGTGGAATGAGCCACATAGGCACCCTTATAGCGATGGACTGTTGCTCCATTTTGATGCATGTGTATTTGGAGTCTTTTGTGGTGTCCTGCATGAATAGGTTTACAAGCTGTATCACTTCGAATAAAACATTTGTGTTTTAGAAAGTTGCCTTTGTCATCGTCATCAAGTGTAAAAAGCCATTGAGTGCTGGTGTTGTCATGGTGTTCCACTTATACAGATGAGATAGTACCGTTTGCAATCTTCCAGTGGCACGGGGCTCATGAGAAATACGGGCCCCACAACGAACTGGTGACGTCACAATAGTCGCTTTGTCCTCCATCCTACGCCAACGCTTGACTGTGTTCAGGGCTCACAAGAAATCAATATGTCAAGGAAAATGTATCCACTAAAGGTCGTAACTCCATTGTGTTCTGTCGAGAGCTTGTATGCATTTAAACATGCACTTAAGAATTATTAAACACGTCGGGAGTAGTTACTCGCACCCCACAGGGACTGCTCCTGGCACTTGTAAGACCTTCAGTGTCATATGCTGGGCCTCGCTGCTTTACCAGAGACGTCAGGTGGCGCAAGGGGCTGCCACCGCCTTTGAAAGTGTGAGTCGCAGCTCTCTAGCAACGTCAAGCATCCGTCTTCATTTTCGTTCAGTATGCAAAGCCCTGATCTCCTAATGACAATGGTGAAGCAAGCTATTGAAAAATCGAGTATTTTATTCGAAGTAATGAGGCTTGTAAACTGAGAAGATTTTGTTCACATCTTGACGCAATTAGAAAGAGTTGTGACTGTACATTGTCTTATTAAAAGTATAGGTCGTTTGGAGGATGCTGTAGGCGAACAATCGGATACAAATCAGCGGTCATTAGGTTACTGTAGCGTTCATCGTGAGATATGTTGAAGGCTGTATCGAGGACCCTGCTCTGTACCATGAAAATATCTCCAGCTGCCAGAACGGTACTCTGTTGGCAACCAGTATAGTCGTACATCGCTTCACGTGGTTTTCGACGTATTGTCATCGCCGTGTGCTAGCAGATATTGCATAAGTATAGCTACACTATTAATTACGATTATTAAGTTACAACATTTAACTGTTCTTATACCTTAAGACATAAAAAAAAGAAAAAGAATCGCGGCAGATTAACGATGGTCAGCTGGTACAACGACCTGCAAGAGTGTGATTTTTAGGCAGTTTCCTAATCTCATTTAGGCAGTTGCCAGTTCTTGTCCCCTGATTCCGCCTCAGAGTATACGGTATACAAGCAATTATAATACGAAGTTTACAAGATCCACAGACACATAGCGCACACGATTTCCCACGGACCGTCGACTCAGGAAGGGCATTCAGCCACATTGTAAAGTAATAAAAATCCGAAAGTTGCCAAATCCTGTAAGAAGCGGACCCTGAACTAGACAGGACAACTTTAGGGAATCTAAAGAAAAAGTTACAATTTTCCATCCCCAACCAGATAATAACTGCCAGAAACACATTAATTATTTAACATGTTCCACGTAGACCATGAAATACACTGAAATCAACAAATCATTTCGCATAACTGCATTTTATGTCGTTAAGGTAACTATTTTGAATTTGGATTTTTTTATGATTTAAGATTGTAAACAATGTATTTATGTTCCTCTCAACAAATAGCAAATCACAGTTCAAAAGCAATTCATCTTCCTGTGTGCGTTGTTTTTGTTTTGAAATAACGATTTTATTTTATCATTTGTCTATTAGCTAATTTCGCCCCTTGGGCATTTTCAAACTTACACCACAGACAAATTGTAATTACAAAGCATCTCCTATGTCACACAATGGCTCCCTCAAAATCTTCTTCTTAGAACCATGGCAATTTCAGGCACACCTTTTTCAGGCATGAAGTGCGTAGGAAAAAGAGAAAAACGAAATCCTTGTGCGGGGTTTGGCACTGCGCCAGCGTACAACACATTAAAATACGCTAGAGTAACATTCAACATCAAACTATACCCAGCACGGTCAACGCCCTAAGCTCGAAGAGGCGCAGCGTTTGTCAAGGTGAGCAGCTCTGGTGTGGCTGGTACTGTTGTGCCAACTGTTGCACCGCTGTGTTTCAGTTCCGTCATGGGGTCTGATGAGGACAACGTCTCTCTTACTGAGTAAGGAAACCAAAAAGAGGAAAATTGAAAGGAAATTCTGTGTGCATACGTTTCTAGATGGAAGAATCTAAGGGTTTGTTTCATACATTGTATGAACCCTTCAACAGGGTGACAATTTTTCTGTATTTGTATGTCAGTCCTTCAGATTGAAGGTTTGTGGGACTTTGGGCACTCACTTACGTAATGAAATGAAGCACCTGCAGCAGTCCTTCCGATGTTATTTATTATATAGCGATTTGCCGGCCGGAGTGGCCGCGCGGTTCTGGCGCTGCAGTCTGGAACCGCGAGACCGCTACGGTCGCAGGTTCGAATCCTGCCTCGGGCATGGATGTGTGTGATGTCTTTAGGTTAGTTAGGTTTAACTAGTTCTAAGTTCTAGGGGACTAATGACCTCAGCAGTTGAGTCCCATAGTGCTCAGAGCCATTTGAACCATTATATAGCGACCCGGTTCACTGACTCGGCACACCGTCTTCAGGCCTTAACCTACGCTGAGGGAGTGAATTCCAATCGTATACACGATTCTATCGTTGACCAACTTTTATGAACTGACTTCCGTAGACTACTCTGTAAGCGATGTTGTGTATGCAACCATCAACTACGAGGCACAACATCACTTTTAGACTAGTCTATGGAAGCCAGTTCATAGATGTTGGCCACTGATGGGATTGGGGTTCACCTCCTCAGAGTCAGTTAAGACCAGAATATGGTTTATTGTCACCGAAACTGGTTCCCACGTCATTAATAACATCGAAAGAACGGTTGCAGGTGTCTCATTTGATTTCATTTTTTTTCTGTATTTTTGAATGTTACGGGGATCTTTCGACGAACTTTTTTTTCTGTGGGTCAGCCTGCTGTGCAGGGAACAAATGACACTATGTGACCTTGCAGTCCAGCAAATGAGACGCTTCCTCTCACATTAATGTAAGAACTAACGTACACTCACATCCATCGTAATATTGACTGATATTGTTATAAAGTATAGTTAGACTTTTTTCAACAGGGCCGTCAGAGCTGTTAAGTACGTATTTTGATTATTCTTAGGTATGTGTTAGAGAAGCCTGTCCTGATCATCTGGCTAGCGGCTTTTCATGCGAAGGCTCTTGGTTTCCACGAAAATCGATGCTGAAGTTTTGTGCGATTCTCCTATACCTGTAACGTTCAGTATTTTTGTGTAATTATAGGCTTGGAAAAGCACAGGAAATGCTTCTTGTCGTTTTAAGATGTGTTGGAGTTATAAACACGACGACAGATCTTAACCTACAATATGGAGCTGGTCTATGAGCTATACCTAATAGCGATAAGTCTTTCAAGCTACATAGTAGTGCTTGATACCTATCTGCTTCTCTCTTCTGGTTGTAGGCCAACATCTGGAATCTGGTTCAAAATGGTTCAAATGCCTCTGAACACTATGGGACTTACTTCTGAGGTCATCAATCCCCTAGAACTTAGAACAACTTAAACCTAACTAACCTAAGGACATCACACACGTCCATGCCCGAGGCAGGATTAAAACTTGCGACCGTAGCGGTCGCGCGGCTCCAGACTGTAGCGCCTAGAACCGCTCGGCCACTCCGGCCGGCCCTGGAATCTGGCACAGCCTTTGGAAGGACAAGCAATTTCCCTAGCTGTATGGCAACCACTAAGTGTAATTAAGCCAGCTGACAGTGAGTCGCTTTATTACAATTATAAAAATTGTTCTCCGTATTGTTGCAAGCCATATATGTTCCCAGTACAGATCCACGTTCATTGATAATGATGCATGTGGAAGATACTCAGACTGCACAGTGTTCAACATTTCATTGCTTTGTAAGAATTAACTGAAGATGGAGCCAAACTATTGTCGGTTAGAGCTCGAAGTTATGTGTAATGTACTTTCAGCATTCTTGCTAAGAAATCGAGAGTTTTTCGCAGACCTTTGTTCTCCACTACTTGATGAGGACATAAAAATAAGCTGTGTTTAACACAGTTTTGTCGTGTTTGATATGAATGGAGATTTGAAGGAACTTCGATTATTTTGGTTTACATGTTGTGTCAACAGAACCAACACATGCGGAAAGAAAAGTGGAAATGTATCCCAGTACAAAACTGAACTGCATTCAATTTCCTACAAAAATGTCGTGTTCACTTTTTTCTGTAGGACTAATATCTTCCACGAAGCCTGCAAGAAAATATGGAAATCTCGCACATGAGTTTTGAAGGATAAATGTAACATTGCGGGTTGCATGAAACGACATCGGTAGGGGCCCCTGAATCACCTTGTATAATGCCGATCGGGCAGACACTTTTATGAGGAACACTCGATCTTTATTATCAATATTGTCGATTTTTTCGTCTCCTTATCTAATTTAAGCACTTCACAAAAGTATAACAGAATAACTACTTTTTTGTTGCTTGCAGGCCTTAACCGCTTTGAATTTTCTGACTGGCAACATGTTTTCACAACGGGCAGAATTTTTAACATTCGTTTGTGTTACCGCATGTTCTGCTATTAGCCATTTTGAAATACTTGAAATGAAGTCGGTTCTGTCAGCACGTAGCTTTGTGCAAATTACATGATGTAAAAAAAATAAGTAATTATTTTGAAAACCATGATTGCTCAGAGGAGTAATCAAGAACCAGAGAGGTTTTCCAAAAGACAGTCATAGTAACGGCAAAACACAAAGTTTATACGCTGACGAATACTAACAGAAAGATGAAATTCTGCAGTAACTCAAATAAACGTTACAAAATCAGCCAGTTTTGGAGGCATTTTGTTCAAAAATGGCTCCGAGCACTGTGGGACTTAACTTCTGAGGTCATCAGTCCCCTAGAACATAGAACTACTTAAACATAACTAACCTAAGGACATCACACACATCCATTCCCGAGGCAGGATTCGAACCTGCGACCGTAGCGGTCGCGCGGTTCTGGACTGTAGCGCCTAGAACCGCTCGGCCACTCCGGCCGGCGGCATTTTGTCATTTGAAGATAGTTAATTACGTGAAGTAGTAATAAGTTCGTATGTCTTCTCGCTGGTAGTGCGTAAATACCAACTTGGTGGGTAGCCTTGACTTCGTCACGTTCTCTCCAGTTGCTGGCTAACTCACAGTCGGTGTTCACACTGCTTTGTCGATATCGGGTACTACTTCAGATGGTGAAGTATGTAGGAAAGGATTCGATCTTTTGCCTGCTGAAGGACGCATCCAGCCATTTGAATTCGTGAGTTAGGGAAAGCATCGGTTTCCCTGCGTGGGAGCTAACCTCATGAAAGCACATGCGAAACGTACTTGCGTATGAAAGTTAAACGATGGTCCTTTGAAGTCTGCATATTCTTGGGGTGGTGGCTTGCTGCTGTTGTTTTTCAGCGTGCACACTGACCCAAGGTTGATAGCTGGCCGATGTTACATCCCGACAGCCTCCATTGTAATTCGGTGGAGCATTCTGCAGTAATTCGTACCTCTGCTTTAGATTACGGAGTAGTGAACGCTGATTTTGTTTTGGGGCTCCGAACAACCCTATATTTAGCACAGAGATCTGCGATACTATCTATACCTCATCGGACGAACATGTACTGTTAGGCACGCAGACTGCAATATTCGCGACTGACTGCAGAAGGAATCTATCACGGCTAAATAGAGAGAGAGTGAGAGAGAAAGGGGGGGGGGGGAGGGGGGAACAATTTACGCTATTGTAATTTCATGAATTTCTGTACTAGCATGAGATCACATATTTATGTAACCTTCCTCAAAAGGTCAGTTTACTCATTGTAGACTATAAAATCGAGTAAAGAATTTATCTATCTATCGATCAACATATTTCAGAAATCTTTTAAACATGATTTCAAGGAAACACAGCTCACATTTTCACAGCAAATCAACAACTTCGTTCCTTGGCAGCGTAAATAGCATGCCATATAATAACACGCTGCAGGTTTTGCGCAACAGTCCGTGCTGTCACAGGACTTTCTTTTTTTCCAGAGAATATAATTTTCAGCCTTGAATAGCTCCAGCTTGTATGTCGGTTGCCAATGTCTGGCGTCGCACAAAGTGATTGTTTGTATACATATACAGGAATATGACATTGTGTCGAACGAGATAACAGTGACCTTGTATCATAATTCTAAGGAAAAAACAGCCTAAATCATGTTTTTTATTGTAATTGCCCGTTTCACCACAATTAGGCCATCTAAAACTTCGGAGAGCATGCTGAGTACGACCAGGGTCAAGGGGGGGGGGGGGGGGGGGGGGAGCGCCTCGTTGCAACTCAAAGTAAATATACATATGATTTACACACTTCAGACCCACATCTTATGTAACGCGGTGGGATGCTGCTAAGGCAGACTGCGGGGATGTGTAGTGACAGCTGAAGCGCAAGCACAATGTTGCGGCTGCGTTTTCATTGGAAAACAGCGGAGGAGGATAATTAATTTTCAAAGCAGAAAACGTGTTTTGCAACGGAAAGTTACTGCAGCCTCCTTCCGCGCCTTAAGCATATTTTAAATTGTTACGTAAGGTCACAGCACAATAAACTCCTTTTTCTGTCAACAGTAACACACTTTCCATGCAACCATTAGTGTTGGCCACGAGGTAACCGTTAACTGACAAGTGAATGCTCTTTCTCTAAGCGTGTCCGACGTTACCTGAATGACACCATTCCAGGACGTTGGATTGGAAGAGAGAGGCATAGGATGAACTTCATCGCCGGTGACCTCTCAGGTCTCCAGACCTCACACCTTGTGACTTTTATCTGTGGGGTTATCAAAAAGATCGCGTTTTTATCCCGCCTGTATCTGACACTCTTGAAAGTCTGCGACATCGTATTGTTGAAGCTGTGAATTCGATAACGAGCAGGAAATGAGTCACCGTTTGGACAATTGGATGCGTAAAAATTTGAACTTTTCTCTTTTCAGGAACGATGGAAATAGTGTTTCTATCTTTTGTATTTTGGAAGCAATAAATGTCCGAAATCTGTTCCTTCTTTTTGAAGAGCCCTGTATTACAGTATTCGGTAGACAGCAGCTGTATAAAACCAATGTAAGTGAAACGTAAGACCCTGTATGATATGCGTACATCCGCTTATTACTAACAGGCCTGTGTAATGAGGAGACAGATGGTGTAGCAACGTGATCCCTCCTTTCACCATTAGCAGCAGACCTCTTCGTGGAAGTGTATAAATAACTGGCACTTGATTCTGCAGTGCGGCAGTCAATACGCTGATTTCGCCATGTTGACGATAAAATTCGTCCTCTGACCGTAGGGGTGAAACAGAACTCCGCAAAGTCCGCCAGTATTTCAATGCACAGCATCTAAGCGTACACACACTGAGCGACGTGGCAACGGCAGTAGTCAGACACTGGATTCGTATCCGGGAGTGCAGTGGTTCAAATTCCTGTTCAGACATGCAGGTTTAGATTTTCCGTGATTTCCTTAAATCGCTTGAGACAAATGCCTGGCCAGTTCCTCTGAAAACTGTACAGCTAGCTTCTCTTCACACCCCAATCCGAGATTGAGTTCCATCTCTAATGACCTAGCTGTCGACGGGACCTTAAACTAACGATGCAATCAAAAAAGAACCGTATGCTTGCCTTCATCGACGTAGACGTGTACAGATTGCCAGCTGTTAACCCTGGCCAAACCGTCTACAAGAAGTCAGTCAGCACCGTTAGATTTTTACACACTATGTACCACGACCTGCCTGACACAAAAATCAGTTTCACATTGCGTGCTGTGCTCAAGAGGACCCAGCGAACCTACGATGCTGGCACCGTCAAGTCAGAACTCCAAACCTTCAGAGGTAATGGACATGGGCAAAACGAAGGAACCAACAATAAAATCATGTACACTAAGAAAAACAGTGACAGGGATGGGGAGGTAGACCAACGATGTTCTAATCTTTTACCATACGTGTAGGAAAGCACTACCCATCGGAAATTTTTTCGCTGGGTGGGCATTCTGTCGATCCATTGGAGCAACACTGAATTAGAGACCTACTGGGGTCCATCAATGATTCGTAGATACGCTGCAAGCGACGGGAGTTTTCGGGTTCAGCTGAATATATGGAGCGATTTACATAGCACAGACAAGGGACGACCTACAAGTACACGGCTAAGAGAGCACAAGCGTCACGTACGACACGGACATGATAAACCCGGGATGGCAGAACGTCTCATGCGGGAAACATACGAGGGTTGGTCGTAAGATTTTCAATATCACCGGGAAAATGTAATGTTACGTAATTGCAGATTCATGCCTAAAGTCCTGGCAGATTTCAAATTCCCTGCACCACAGTACCGTAGCACGCCGCCAGAGGAGTCAAAAATAAACTGACGCAGCCCATCTCCACTTTACCAACGGGCTGCGCCGCTAGATTAACCTATCTTGGTCCCTCTAGGGGTGTGCTGCAGTGCTGTGGCGCTGGCATTTTAATATCTACCAGTACTGCAGGCATAAATCTGAAAATACACAACTTTATTTTCTCCAGGTGATAGTTTAACCTCTTGACTAGTCTCGTGTACACATCGCCAGACGAAACAATTGAAGCACGTAGAAGACATTGTAATGTGAAATGTTCGGTTTTTCTTATTCTATGACTGAGGACAACCGTGTAAGTTGAAATGACATATTTAATTTCTCAATATTAGCATAGAAATACACGCTTTTACACAGTTTACCATGTGACAACGTTAAAACAGTTGTCAGAATAACGCATTTCATCAAAATCAAAAGTGAAATAGTCCTCAATACAACAATATTAAATATTAACTCACAGAAAGTTAAATTATCCTAAACACGACAATGTTAAAGTTTAACTAGGCGTTTCTTTACAAAATTATTCTTACGATTTCGTTATGGTGTTGGCCAGTACTACCATAAATCATCCGTTTCTGCTTCAAAGTTCGGTACTGTTTTTAGGATGACAATCAAATCTACAGTGGATGGTTAGTTATGTGACAAATTGAGCAAAAGATTACCCAAGGTCGCTCGAGTTTACAATGGACACAAGCCGGTGAACCAACAAGTGTACGCCTTTGCACGCGATATTTACCTTAAATTGTGATGTCGTCTGCTAGGCCGCTCTCCCCTCTGAAATTCCTATAAAACTAATCAAAACCTTTGCTGACATCTTTCAGTATAAACTCTCCCTATGTTTATCGTTATGCGAGAAAACCTGTACTCATCCCTAGTCTTAGAATATGGCTATATACACGCGCAGGCTGGAGCAGCGTGCATAATATGATGCTCTCTCAGTTCTCGCAAGAACAGTTAACTAATTGACTGTTTCGTTTCTCCAGAGTTGGAGCTAAACGACGCTACAGGTAATTTCTGGCTGGATGTCAGTCGCTGTGAATGCAGTGTTCACCCAAATTTCTTCTCTCCATCGTACACAGCGTTATGTGCTCAGTTCTGCACTAGACGCCAGTTCAGAGAAGAGTCCCCCACAAAATTTCCGTCTTGTCTTTATCATAGCTGACCTGTTCCCCACGTGTGTTCTTTCGTTCTTCACATCACAGCTTTTTTCGAACAATAGGAGCGCTCCTCTTACTTTGTGGAAACTCTCTCTACCAATCTCAAGGGCCCTACCATTAAACTGCGTCGAAACCCCGGCTCTTTACTCCTTCCTAGTGTGTTTCCGTCAATCGGACGTTTTGTGCCCGCGCCAGACATCAAAATGCATACATTGTCTCTCACGAGTGTACCACTCGCTGGACACGTGATCGAAAATGCGTCACTGGTCTTGTCAGAATTCATTTGGAATTCTGAAACGCAGTTTTTTAAAAGCTTTCTTTCCTGTCCTCCCTCAGATGGCCTGATTACTCGCTCTCCCCTTCTGAGTCACCTGGTCGGTCGTTGACCTGGCTTGGGACGGCCCTTTAAGTGATTTCTGTTGTATCTCCCATGGTGCGGCCTTGCCTCTGCTCTCACTCCTCTGAATTCCAAATTAAAACGCCTCTCGCTACTTGTTGCACCTTTGTTGCACCTTCTGCTTATTGACATGCATTATATAGGAACAGTGTGTTAATTACCGTCGATTGAGTGTCATCCATTTTGCATTACTTACTGATAGGCAAATTTGCTCATAACCGCAGAATTAGGTGTCATATTCACCTTCCCATTGTGATGCATAAAGCTCTCATGTAAGGTGCGAGTTTGACCTTCATTTATTCTGCCACCTTACAACATGGTCGGATGTCAGTGTAAATTAGTACACGTACACATCATCGACTGGCATGTAAATGATTATAGAGCTGCAATTTTCTTTGATAGAACGTCCACCGGTATGAATAAGGGGGGCCAAAAGCGTCAGATATTGAGTGGTGTGAAGGACACAGAAATGCTGTGTCCTTGTGAGAGACAGCATTATCAACACATCAAAAAGTTTGAAAGGGGCTCATTACAGGTCTCCATCAGCTGGGTGAATCATGCAGTATCCAAATTTGTGGGGCATTTGGGTGTGACAGTGGCCCGATGTTGGACTGCATAGAAATGTGAGGACAGGCAAGGTTCCAGTGACAATGTCTTACCACCACAAAGGCGGGTTGCTCTACTGTGCACCAGACGCATTGAACCCTCTCACATCAGCACCTACCATATGAGAGCAAGCAATGAACTCACTGTACTGTGCCGGCCGCTGTGACCGAGCGGTTCTAGGCGCTTCAGTCCAGAACCACACTGCTGCTACGGTCGCAGGTTCGAATCCTGCCTCGGGCATGGATGTATGTGATGTCCTTAGGTTAGTTAGGTTTAAGTGGTTCTAAGTCTGTGGGGCTGATGACCTCAGCCATGGCTTAGAGCCATTTGAACCATTTGAATCATTGTAATGTGCTGTCTCATCTTGCACCATTGGTTGCAGACGATCAGAAGCCCAGACAAGCGAACTACCATCCCATGCATAGGCTGCCGTTAAAAGCGTTTGGGGTGGTGCAGTGACCGGGAAGCTTGGACTACTGACGAGTGGCGTCGCACTGTGTTTAGCGATCAGTCGCGGTTCTGTGCTAGCCCGAGTGAACGTCGTTGGCGATTATGACGGCGACCTTGGGTGAGATTCCATTCTGACAATATTTTGAAGAGGCGAAGTGGTGTTACTCCCTGTGTCATGGTGCTGCAAGACATCGGGTACGACTTTAGGTGATGGCTGGTAGTGATTGAGTGAACTCTGACGGTACAATGGCACATCACGGGCATCCTGCATCTCTCATGAGTCAATATCGTGTACCATTTTCCAACATAACAATGCTCTTCCACATATGATACGTGTTTCTATGAGATGGGCGCGTCATGTTGAGGTACTCCTGTGGCCAGCAAGGTCCCCAGATATGTCCCCGACAGGAAACGTGTGGGACCAAGTCGGAAGTTAATCCCATCCCAGTTCCAATAACCAGATTGTCAGCGTCTAATTACAACAGTTACGGGCCAGCTTTTCACAGGAGAGGATACAACGCTTTTAAGACATCCTTCTCATCCGAATCAGTGCGTGCATCCAGAGCAGAATTGCTGCAACCTCATACTGATACGTGAACTCATACTGTCAAGCTCTCTGTAATCGTATGATCTCTCAATCCGTTTCTTCCTCCCCTTTCGGGTACACCACTCTTTTTGTTAAGCTCACGAAGAATCTTACTTGCTGCTAGGCAGACGCTTCCACTGAAAACGAAGATAAAGAAGGCGATCGACGTAGGCAAGCTGCCTACCAACATAAAACGATTTGATGGACGCAGATTTGCATCGTCTTGGTTGCCATCAGTGGTTTTAGCGTTAACTCTAGGATTCATGGTGCCGAAAACACACATGAATGCATGTGCAGGGCCTCCAAGGCCCTGCCCTAATTTAAAATTTTCCTCTTTTCATATAATCGTTCTTTGGAGTTAAATTTATTTCTGTCAAATTTATTGTCATGTTGAAAGATTCCTAAGATACAGTAACAGGATCTGGTTGGCCTGATTAACATTTTATTAATTTTTTAAAAAAATCTCTAAGAGTGAATTTTTATTAGTTACATCCATTTACATACAACATATACGAATAATTTTATTAATTCACTTAAAAGTTGCAGTTTACATTTTATAACATTTATTATAACCAATTTCTTCAATTAAAACATACTCATTATTCACAATATTATGTATGTAGGCAATATTTTGACAAAAGTTATTATTCATTGTTCACATAAAATTGCATTTTTCTTAGTTTTCAACATGTGACAAACAAGAAGCACAAAGAACGCCACTTTGTTCCTTACAAATGTTGGTTTTACTTTTAATGCATCTCATAGCACTTTTCCTGTGTTTATTATATGGACAATAATTGCATCTTCTTCTTTTTCCTGGAACAGGAAGTTGGTTCGGCAATATGACATCTTTTTGAACACCACAACTTTGCATGGCATCAACGATTTTCTTTGGAAGATAAGGGATCTGAATACGAAGTTCCATTAGTGGTCTTACCATTTCCTCTGCTAAATCTCTTAGGAACAAACGCCTTTTATCACTTCTTCCATTATGGTATGTCAGATGTTGGGCGGAAAATAATATTTCACTGTTCATTGCTGCGACATACGTCATATTCATCCATAATGCAAATGGCCATCTTCTTGTTTGCCTCTTGCAAGTGTAATGCATTGTACTAATGAGAACTACAGACTTTTTCTTTTTGAGAACATAACTCACCATTGTAATGTCACCTCTAAATGCAAACAAAGAGGAATGAATCGCTCTTGAGGCAGATGGTTTCAGCTCATTAGGAATTTCTGGTTTATTTTGTTTGATTGTTCCCACCACTGTAATTTGCTTCTGAAACATCTCTTCTGCCAGCTGCACACTAGTAAAGAAGTTGTCAACAGCAATATTTTTTGATGATCCTTCAATGCTTTTAGCAAGATCTTTCACCACATTCAATCCAAGATTTTTCTGAATAGGTTCATGGGTTTTCCTTCCCGTGTAAACAATTCCATCTAAAGCATATGCAGATGTAGCATCACATAACCAAAATATTTTTATGCCATACTTGGCTGGTTTAGAGGGCATATGCTGGGTGAAGCTGCATCTTCCACGGAATGGGACTAGCTGTTCGTCAACTGTGAGCGAATCATTGAGAATCATTCTATTTCTACACTTCTCAAGAAATAGTTCCCATACATAGCGAACAGCTTCAAGTTTGTCATCTGCAGATCGAGCTTCACGGGTACACCTGTCATCAAAGCTAATCATTCTCCTTATATCCTTGAATCTATTTACTGACATGGTGGCCTTATATGTACGATTTGCCTTTTCATCCAAGAACAATTCTCTAACAGGAACATCCCAACTCTTCTCAACACCAGAAAGCAGTAAAAGACCAAGAAAACCCTCCATTTCAGCAAGCGAAACGTTGTTCCACGTTTTACCATGTAAAGCAGCCACTCTTCTGCCTTCAATATTTGTGCAGTTGATGATTTCCTCTAGTATTTCCTTGGAGATGAAATAGTCCCAGGCATCCTTAGGTTTACAGGTTTTCAAACCACAGGGTGGACCAGGTGCCTTCTTTACGATATTATGGACAGGCGTACGGAAAGTTGTAGGAGGATCCAATTTCCAAATCGTTCCATTCCGACTAATGTTTGTGTGGTCTTCTATACCTTTTTGTGGTGGTTCTTCATTTTCAGACTCTGATGAAGTAATATTATCGGAAGTACTGTCATCTGCCTCAATATTCACATCTGCGGGTTCAATGGCTGATTCTTCACTATTTGCCTCTTCAAAAATATTTCCTTCCTCGCAAGAATCATCTTCTTCAAACCACTGAGCCACAACACTTTCAAAATTAGCTGCATTTGCCCGTACTGACTCTCTTGCTTTGCGTGTCGAAGCCATAGCAAAAGGCGTGTCTCTCGAACAAGAGCTTGTGCAGCACTGAACGAGTCATACTCGTAACAATATGGGCCTTGCAGCAACAAACAAACTACAGCAACAATGAGGCTGACAAGAGCAGCATAGGATAACAATACTATGCAATAATAAAATATTTGATAGCAAAAAGATCAATAATACACCGACATCGCCAATATGTGAAAGTAGTGTGTATTATTTTTTAGTTATACTATTACTACTACAGCTACTGCTGCTGTTGGCACTCCTGTTGCTGGAAATACCACTACAGTTATTGTTGAATTAATAACTGCTCCCAAACGAATGCTGAAGCCAATATAGGCTAAAGAACATTTATAAATGTGTGAGGGCTTCTGATGCCCTGCTTATGCCTTCACGGTGTATGGGTAAACGTATTGAATTATACAAAAAACTTAAAAAGGTATCTCGTTCAGACTTGATAGGAGGAATGTCACAGTGTTAGTGAAAGAGTACTGGAAAGCAGTTTGAAATCAAACAAAAAAATTACAGAATTTTTGTAAAAATCAAGACATACAAGGGCCTCGGAGGCCCTGTATATGCATCCTAGGGTTACGGACGGTTAGTGTTCGCGAGGTTGCCCAGCTGTAAACATTTTCACGGAAGGGAAGGCACGCAGCGTGCTTGCCCGGACTCGTCACAAAGGAGGGATTTGTTGTATCTTCTAAGTGTCTGTCAATAAAACAGAGTCATTGGTTTGCTTTACCTTCAATATTATCTATGTGATCGTTCCAGTTCAAATTATTCGTAACTGTAAATCTTACGTATTTAGCTGAATTTACAACCTTTAGATTTGTGTAATTTATCGTGTAATCAAAATTTAGCGGATTCCTTTTATTAGTGTGGAAAACTTTACACTTTTCATTATTTAGAGTCAATTGTCACTTTTCACACCGTACAGATATCTTGTCTAATTCATTTTGCAATTGGGTATCATCATCTGACGACTTGTAGTGTAAATGAAAGCACCATCTGCAAACAGTCTAAGAGAGCTGCTCATATTGTCACTGAAATAGTTTATGTACAGCAGAGGGTCTGTAACACATCCTTGGGGAGCACCGGATATTACTTCCGTTTTATTCGATGACATCTCGTCAATTACTACAAGCCGCCATCTTCCTTATAGGAATTCACGAATCCACTCGCACAACTGATGCGATACTCCATAGGCACCCAATCTGATTAAAGTCGCTTGTGAGAAACGGTATCAAAAGCCTTCTAAAAATCTGGATTCAATTTGACATTCCTTGTCTATAACACCGTACTTAGTGAGGACAAAGAGCTAGTTGTGTTTTGCAAGAAAGATATTTTCTGATTTCGTGGTGGCTGTTTTCCAATAAATCGTTTACTTCGAGTTGATTCTTAATGTTGTAACACGGTATATGTGACAAAAATCTACTGCAAATCGACGTTAATGACATGGGTCTGTAATGAGGCGGATTACTCTTATTTCCTTTCTTGGGTATATGCAAACAGACCTTTTATATGAAGCCTCCGTAAAGACCTATTCCCTTGAGGGGAATGTGTTTGCTACCGTAACTTAAAATATGACAGTGGGATGTTAGAAGCACAGATGAATGTTTTCGAAAATCTAGTGCCCATTTCATGAGACACTGTCCAGCAGTGGAGCCCATTACACGCTAAAATGGTAGTATACCTAGTGGCAACATGCACACTCTACAGCTACATCTACATCTATATGGATACTCTGCAAATCACATTTAAGTGCCTGGCAGAGGGTTCATCGAACCACCTTCACAATTCTCTATTATTCCAATCTCGTATAGCGCGTGGAAAGAATGAACACCTATATGTTACCGTACGAGCTTTGATTTCCCTTATTTTACCGTGGTGATCGTTCCTTTATATGTAGGTCGGTGTCAACAAAATAATTTCGCATTCGGAGGAGAAAGTTGATGATTGGAGTTTCGTGAGAAGATTCCGTCGTAACGAAAAACGCCTTTCTTTTAATGATGTCCAGCCCAAATCCTGTATCATTTGTGTGACACTTTCTCCCATATTTCGTGATATTACAAAATGTGCTGCCTTCCTTTGACCTTTTTCGATGTACTCCGTCAGTCCTATCTGGTAAGGATCTCACACCGCGCAGCAGTATTCTAAAAGAGGACGGACAAGCGTAGTGTAGGCAGTCTTCTTAGTATGTCTGTTACATTTTCTAAGTGTCCTGCCAATAAAACGCAGTCTTTGGTTAGCCTTCCCCACAACATTTTCTATGTGTTCCTTCCAATTTGTTAATAATTGTAATACCTATAACACTACCTTGGGAAACGCCAGAATTCACTTCTGTTCGATGATCTTCCGTCAATTACTACGAACTGTGACCTCTCTCACAGGAAATCACAAATCCAGTCACATAACTGAGACGATATTCCATAAGCACGCACTTTCACTACGAGCCGCTTGTGTGGTACAGTGTCAAAAGCCTTCCGGAAATCCATAAGTGCGGAATCGATCTGAAATCCCTTGTCAGTAGCATTCAACACTTCATGCGAATAAAGAGCTAGTTGTGTTTCACAGGAACGATGTTTTCTAAACCCATGTTGACCGTTTTCTTCGAGGTAATTCATGTATGTTCCACAATCCTGCCGCATATCGACGTTAACGATATGGGCCTGTAATTTAGTGGATTACTCCTACTACCTTTCTTGAATATTGGTGTGACCTGTGCAACTTTCCAGTCTTTGAGTACGAATATTCCGTCGAGCAAACTGTTGTATATGATTGTTAAGTATGGAGCTAATGCATCAGCATACTCCGAAAGGAACCTAATTGGTCTGGACCAGAAGACTTGCTTTTATTAAATGATTTAAGTTGCTTCACTTCTCCGAGGATATTTACTTCTGCGTTACTCATGTTGGCAGCTTTTCTCGATTCGAATTCTGGAATATTTACTTCGTCATCTTTTGTGAAGGCCTTTCGGAAGGCTGTGTTTAGTAACTCTGCTTTGGCAGCACTGTCTTCGATAGCATCTCCATTGATGTCGCGCACAGAAGGCATTGATTGTTTCTTGCCACTAACATACTTCACATACGACCAGAATCGCTACACCTTTGAGGACTGTCGTGTTGTTTATATCTTGACGAATGAGACTATAGATTCACCTACGCCAAAAGCCCCTTCGCTCTTTTGGAGATAGTAAACAATGTGGAAGACGCATTACTACGATGGCGTGATAAAACGACGTTAACTCGAACTGAAGCGTTAGATGCTCGATGCTTACTGGCGAGAGTCTAGGTAGATCCTACTGATTTACGTGGGACTGTGCGGCTGATACATGCAGAAAGTTGTCACACCTGCACTGTAGTGCACATATCGTTCTGTAACTTGTTGTGGTCTTCAGTCTGAAAACTGGTTCGATGCAGCTTTCAACGTTAGTACGTTCTCTCCAAACCTGTAATGTCTGCGTATCTACTCCTTACTGTAGTCAGTTCTTCGTCTCCCACTAAAAACTTTACGCCCTACCTTCTCCAGTCATTACCAAATTGACGATCCTTTCTATTAGTCAATTACTGCCATAAATTACTTTCCACCGCAGTTAACTCGTCATTCGTTATTTGATCTACCCATCTAATTTTCAGCTGTTTTCTACATCACATTTCAAAAGTTTCTATTCCCTTCTTGTCTGAACTATTTATCGTCTACTCTCCATTTCCGTACGCTATTGTTTGTATTGCCAGTCTGCATTTCCCCGCTCCCTCGGGCAGCGTCAGTTATCTTGTTGCCCAAATAGCGAAAGTCATTCACTACTTTTAGTGTAATAAAATTATAAACAGCCGACCAGTTGCAAAGGATAAAGAATTCTTTACCTAGGTTTCAACAAATTTAAATTTGTCTTCTTCAGAAGGTGGCAATTTTACATTAGTATGGACTGATGTATCATCGCTGTTTTTACAAATGTCTGCATAGATCCATTTGTCAAAATTAAAATATAGCCCTAAAAAAAGGGTTTGTCACGTAAATATAAATATAAATTACTACATGGATGTTGCAGAGCACTTTTAGTGTCTCATTTCGTAACATAATTATTTGAGTATCACCTAGTTTAATTCGATTACATACTTTTACACTTGCTTTACTTTTGTTGATTGTCACCTGATAACTCCTTTTTAAGATTTGCACTCCGTTCAACTGATCTTCCAAATCTTTTGCCGCCTCTAATAGAATTACATAGTCATCGGCAAACCTTAAAAATTTTTTGGTTTTGCAAATATTTCTGTGCTTGCTGCGTAGGATGGCCACACAAACAAACTTAAATATTTTATTGCTTCCTCCTGATTTTTAAATTTTTCTCCAAATTTTTCCTTGGTTCCCATTACTGCTTGTACAATGTACAAATCGAATATCATCAGGGATAGGCTACAATCCTACTGCATCCCTTCCATGTCCTTCAACTCATGCGTCGTCAAACGCTTGATTGGCTACCTCCAAGGAGGGGTATGAAGAATTCAGTTACTCAGAACGCTACTGGGCGTCTGGTGCAAAACCGGATGATTAATTACCTAATCAAATAATCCAAATATAAGCGGCGACCGACGCAGTGTAGATCAGAGGTGCCTACGATGAGGTTCCAGTAAAGCTGAACGATGTCTACTATCGTATTATGGTCAGTGATTAGCAGATTGTTACAACACCCAGGTCTGATGTTAATGCAGCAGAGCAGATAGACTTCAGAACAGTGCCACGGCACGTGACTTAAGCATTACATACTTACCTTCAGAAAACCTGTCTCTGATCGGATACGGTGAAAGTTGTCGAGTCCGGTTTGCAGCAATCAGTTGCCAAGTGCCTACAGCAGGTGCGTAGAACCGACCCTGGTACACTGTAAGCTCATTTCCTGTACCGAGTACTATACGATCTGGTGTCTCCTGAACTTCATAGAAGGATTAAACTTTCCAGCACTGTGAGTGAGTGGTGGAGTTATACAATATGACAACCCAATCTTCGACTGCGCCACTCATCAGAAAAACTCTAGCGTCACTGTTCCTGGGTTCGACCCCATCTTCGGTATGCAATCGCTTCATCATCAAATATGCTAAATATTACAGCAAAATTTGTTCCCACGTCGAAGATATCAGGCGACACAGCAGTCATGGCACGAGGATTACATTGGAGTAACGTGGTTCACACCCGAGTCGTACACCCACAGGAAAATGTGGTAGCACCCCAACTACTTTACACACACACACACACACACACACACACACACACACACAAACACATATATATATATATATATATATATATATATATATATATATATATATATATATATATGAAGGAGGATACAAAACGAGTTAAACAAAATTTCTAGTTGGCCTGATAAATGGCAGTTAGCTCTAAGTGCAGAAAAATACAACTTCACTCAGATGAGTTGGAGAAATAAACTCGAATACAGCGTTAGCAGTGTGCTGTTTGACACAGTCACATCGGTTAAATACCTAGGTGTAAAGTTGCAGAGCGATATGAAATGGAACGAGAATGTCAGAACCACGTAGTGGGGAACGCAAATGGTCGACTACGGTTTATTGGAAGCATTTTAGGAAAGACCGGTTCATCTGCAAAGGAGACCGCATATAGGACACTAGTGCGACCCATTCTTGAGTACTGCTCGAGTGTTTGGGATCCATACCAGGTTAGATTATGGGAAGACAACGAAGCAGCTCGGAGGAGGGGTGCTAAATTTCTTACCGGGAGCTTGGAACAACACGCAACTGTTACGGAGGGTTACCAAAGTGGCTTCGACTAAATAGACTTGCGCTAGGCGGCCGAACAACCTCACATGGGGCTCCCGCTAATGCCATAAGATCATTCGTCTACTCATTCATTACGGAAATGCTTCGGAAAATCCGATGGGAATCCCTGGAGGAAAGGCGACGTTCTTTCGGTGAAACACTACTGAGAAAATTCAGAGAACTTGCATCTGAAACTGACTGCAGAACGATTCCACGGCCGCCAGCGTACTTTTCGCGTAAGGACCACGAAGATTATATAGGAGAAATTCGGGATCGTAACGGGGCATATAAACGGTCGTTTTTCCCTCACTCTAATTGCGAGTGGAACAGCGAGTTGTACGACGTACTCCCCGCCACGCACCGTACCGTGGCTCCTGGCGTGCGTATGTAGATGTACACGCAGATTAAAATTTCTCGTTCTTTCCCAATTGCAGGATGGTTCCTTCGAAAAGTGCATGGCCGACTTCTTTTTCCGTTCTTCTTTCCTTCGTATCTAATGACTTAGTCATCGACAGGTTGTAGAAGATCTACGAGAAATATGCGGGACACTTACTAGGCAAATAGGTGACATAGAGAAAGATGTTTTAAATCTGTATATATGATAACTTCAATTTCTGAGATGTCATACATACTAGCTTTGCCAGTTATTATTTTGATTATCTATCTACATGTACATCTAGACCCTGCAAAAAACCGTGAAGTGCATGGCAGGTGGTAATTCCCATTGTACCACTTACTAGGACTTCATACAGGCTATTCACACATTGAGTGTAAGAAAAATAATTGCTTAAATGCCTCTGTGCACGCTGTAATTAATCTAATCTTTTCTTTGTCATGCCTACCGCAAAAATACGTAGGGGGTTGTAGTACATTCCTCACTTAATTCTATTCCTTGGCTTTCGTTAAGTCTTCATGTGTCTGCCAGTCCAGCAGCATCTGCGTAACGCCCTCTCATGGGTCAAACAAATCTGTTACAATACGCATTGCCATTCTTTGTTTACTTTCAACATCGCCTCGTAGTCCTACTGGATATTGCTTGAGCAATATTATAGAGTGGGCGTCAAGAATGTTATGTGCACAATTTCTTGTGTAGCCTGACTGCTTTTTCGCAGTATTCTGTCAATGAAATGAATCTGACACTTGCTTTGACTTTAACTGGGTCTATATGATCATTACATTTCATACTCATGCAAAGTGTTACACTCAGATATATGCTTCAGTTGACAGATTTCAGTTTTGTAACATACATACCATATTCTTAGATTACTAAGTTATCTTCGTTTTATCTAACTACACATTCGGTGTAATGAACTTAACACACTTTGGTCATGATGCGACAGTTTGTTATTTGACAAAATAATTTTTTCTCGTTGTGATTTCCACACCTGAAACACCTAGGCTGACTTCGTGTTATAAAATGACCTGCAGTACGAAGAACTTTATTTACTCTTGATAGTTATTTAATTAAAGAGATCGAGGAATTCCAATGAGGATTTTGTGTAAGTCATAATTCCATTTGGCTGACGTAGTTAGTACGCTCATCTTCCATCAACGTAAAAGTACTTTACACGAAAACCCGTTTATAAGTGGTTCAAATGGTTCTGAGCACTATGGGACTTTGCATCTGAGGTCATTAGTCCCGTAAACTACTTAAACCTAACTAACCTAAGGACATCACACACATCCATGCCCGAGGCAGGATTCGAACCTGCGACCGTAGCAGCAGCGCGGTTCCGGACTGAAGCACCTACAACAGCTCGGCCACAACGGCCGGCCAAGTTTAGAAATACTTGTTTTCGTGTTGGGCGTTCTTTGCTATATTTTTGTCCATTTAAAATAGAAGCTAAAAACTTTATTTAACCGAGACAATTACCAACTGGCTTAAAATGAGACAGAACATAATAGGATCCAAAATGGGTATTCTATGTCACGAAATAAAAGGTTGGGAATTTGTAGTCTGGTCGCGGATGAGGATCAAATTGGAAGAACAAATAATATTGGAGTCAAGCAGCGTGGCAGGTGATCGCAAATTCTCTCTCTCTCTCTCTCCCTCTCCGTCCGAACAGACCTCGGGGGACCCAGCATTACCTACCGCCCCTGTTCATTCTCAGCCGATACGCGTACTGTGTGCGGGTGTGCAGGGACACATGATCAGCACACCACTTTCCTGGCCGTTGTCAGTTTTCGTGACGGGAGCCGCTACTTCTCAGTCGAGTTCTTCCTCAGTTGGCGCCAAGCAGCGGTAGAAAAAATAGAAGGAAGCAAGGCTGCACGAAGCTTGAGAAACTGACGTGTTAGTGTTATTGGTGACTTTTCCGTATGATCCAACACAATCTTCTAAAACAGACATGCTATAACAGTTCGCAACCCATAACATCACGGTGGCATCAATGACATATAGTCGTAGTAGATCCCATTTCGGATGGCGTCCGCTCAGAAATTTTTTCCTTACATGTTATTTCTTATTGTCAATGTTTTCCGCATGTTACTCTCTACCCATCGTTTCTTATCTTACCAGTCCATCTAACTTTCAACCTTTCAGACGCTTCGAATCTCTTCTTTTCCGGTTTTCCCAGAGTCCGTAATTCTCTTCCATAAAATGTTTTGCCCCAAACATGTATTCTCAGAAATTTCTTCTTCAAGTTAAGGCCGATAATGAGTAAACTTGTTTTGACTTAGAATGCTCTCACTGCCTCCGCTTATCTGCTTTTTATGTTCTCCTTCCATCGTCCGTCATGTGTTACAATGAACAACAAATAAGTTTCCAGTATTGGTGTGCCTATCAGACAAAATCGCCTTGAGCACAGAGGTAATCATCCCTCCGATGCATCAGGTTGAAAATACCACTTTGGTAAAACAGCATTTTCTGCTACGTCAAGATGTCTGACGGGGATCCTTGACCATTCAAGGTCTTTTTTAAGGGACCCAAGGTCCTCGATGGTGAGTGTTCATCGGAGGTGAAGGTATCATCTGGAGCACCTCAGGAAAGTGTGGTAGGTCCGCTATTGTTTTCTATCTACATAAATGATCTTTTGGATAGGGTGGATAGCAATGTGCGGCTGTTTGCTGACGATGCTGTGGTGTGCGGGAAGGTGTCGTCGTTGAGTGACTGTAGGAGGATACAAGATGACTTGGACAGGATTTGTGATTGGTGTAAAGAATGGCAGCTAACTCTAAATATAGATAAATGTAAATTAATGCAGATGAATAGGAAAAAGAATCCCGTAATGTTTGAATACTTCATTAGTACTGTAGCGCTTGACACAGTCACGTCGATTAAATATTTGGGCGTAACATTGCAGAGTGATATGAAGTAGGACAAGCATGTAATGGCAGTTTTGGGGAAGGCGGGTAGTCGTCTTCGTTTCATTGGTAGAATTTTGGGAAGATGTGGTTCACCCGTAAAGGAGACCGCTTATAAAACACTAATACGACATATTCTTGAGTACTGCTCGAGCGTTTGGGATCCCTATCAGGTCGGATTGAGGGAGGACATAGAAGCAATTCAGAGGCGGGCTGCTAGATTTGTTACTGGTAGGTTTGATCATCACGTGAGTGTTACGGAAATGCTTCAGGAACTCGGGTGGGAGTCTCTGGAGGAAAGAAGGCGTTCTTTTCATGAATCGCTACTGAGGAAATTTAGAGAACCAGCATTTGAGGCTGACTGCAGTACAATTTTACTGCCGCCAACTTATATTTTGCGGAAAGATAAGAGAGATTAGGGCTCGTACAGAGGCATATAGGCAGTCATTTTACCCTCGTTCTGTTTGGGAGTGGAACAGGGAGAAAAGATGCTAGTTGTGGTACGAGGTACCCTCCGCCACGCACCGTATGGTGGATTGTGTAGTATGTATGTAGATGTAGATGAAGAGACAACCGCATAGGGAGACATCAGGACTATAGGGCGGGTAAGCGAGTATCCCCCACCTGAGTTGGCGTAACGTCTGCATTACGATATTTGCGATATGGGGAAGTGAAATATGATGAGGCAGCAGCACCTCATGTCGCAGATTGCCCAGACGTTTCTTCCTAATTGCATACTCATTCTTCATTATCCGTAGAATGTCTGCCTTCGGCAGCCAAGAAAAGAATAACAAGACGTTGGTCCTGTTTGGTGGCATTCAGTAATAATGACGCCACAGTTCACGTGTCCACATTTGCCGCATGCACGTCGGGAAGATACGAGTGTCACTCCAAATTCTTGACTACATATGGTTCCTTATCCACTTATCCACTTTGTAGTGGTGCTACGTTGCACATACTCATACCCTGCAGCAACGCCATCAAACGGGAGCTTTCTGATCACTCTTTATATTTTACTTCCCAGGAAGCAGAATTCCTTCACTGCTTCTACTTCGTGATCCCGAATTTTGAAATTAACTTTATGACTAATCTCATTTCTACTACTCCTCATAGCTTTCACCCTTCTTTAGTTTACTTTCATTAGATCGTAATTCTCCCTCACTTTCACAGAGAAAGCGATGTCATATTCGAACCAGAAGTTCCAAGGGGCTTGTCACGAATGATGCTGTTGTATACGGTTAAGAAGCAACGCCAGAAAATTGTAGCGAAATGGATGAAGACCTGCAACGGGCCGACACTTGGTGCAGGAAGTAGCAATTGGCCCTCAACATGAACACATGAAGCGTACTGCGCGTGCATAGACAGAATGACCCATTATTGTATGATTGCAAAAGAATCACTGGAAGCTGTTATGTGCATTAAATATCAGGAACTATGCGTTTGGAGTGTTTTTAAGTGGAACAGCCACATAAAACTAACCGCAAGTGAGTCACAAGCCAGAATAAGAATCATTGGAAGAATTCTCAGGAAAAAAAATGAGCGTATGGCATCGTTGGCCGGGAGGCCCCTATTTGGGTCAAGAGCAAGTCTTATTTCATTCGACGCCACATTGGGCGACTTGCGCGCCAGTGATGAGGATGAAATGATGATGTGGACAACACAACACGCAGTCCTCGAGCGGAGAAAATCTCCTACCCAGCCAGGAATAGAACCTGGGCCTGCTTGCATGGGAGGCGAGCACGTTACCACTCAGCTAAGCAGGCGGACTCTCGGGAAATATAGTCCCTTGACAAAGAACGCAGCTTAAAAAACCATCGTTCGACCAGTGCTTAACATTGCTCGACAGTGTGGGATCTCTGGCAGATAGCATGGATAGAGGAAACAGAGAAGGTCCAAAGAAGAGCAGCACGTTTCCTTGCAGGTTCATTTAGTAAGCACGAAAGCGTCACGGACATGCTCAGCCAACTCCAGTGCAAGAGAGTCTTTCTGAATCTCGGTGTGGTTTGCTGTTAAGAGTTCCGAGAGCGTACGTCCCTAGAAATGTCAATCAGCGTATTATTTCCACCGACGTATATATCGCGAAAAGACTGGAAGAATCAGAGCCATTTGAGCCCATATGGTGACTTACCAGCAATCGTTCTTCCCATGAAATATTCACGACTGGAACGAGAAAAGTACAGAATGGCTGTGGTAAACAAAGAAAAAACCCTCCGTTACATGTCGTAATGCAAACTGCGGAGAGTACATGTAGATTTATCATTGATATCGTTTAATCACGAGTGTTGATCACAGTCCTGAACGTCTTTTTCTGTTTCCGTATTTGCTTCTTCAGTGTACAGACCGAACAGACTACGCACCTATCGTATCCTTTCTAATCCAAACACTTCGTTCTTGGAATTCCATTCTTATTTTTCCCTCTCCGTTCTTCTACACACCGGTATTATATATGGCCGGATTGCCCTATAGCTTACAACTATTTTCCTGAGAATTTCGAACATTTTTCACCACTTTACATTGTTGAACTTTTTTCTAGATCAACAAATGCTATGGATGTGTCTTGATTTTTCTTAAATCTTGCTTCCATATTTATCAAGCGCAGCATCAGAAATTCTCTCTATGATAACTTTATCTTTCCTAAATCCAAACATTATCTAATAGATCCTCCGTTTTATTTTCCATTCTTCTAGATTTTATTCCGTCAGCAGTTTAGACGCATGAGATATTAGACTGTATGACAGTTCTAGTACTTACCGCTCTTGCTTTCTTCGGTATTGTGTGAAGGAAACTTTTACAAAAGTCAGACGGTATGGCTCCAGATACACAGATTCTTCAAACCTATTTGAATAGT
This sequence comes from Schistocerca americana, assembly GCF_021461395.2. Taxonomy (NCBI): domain Eukaryota; kingdom Metazoa; phylum Arthropoda; class Insecta; order Orthoptera; family Acrididae; genus Schistocerca; species Schistocerca americana. The sequence goes on along the minus strand of NC_060126.1, from coordinate 114,654,761 downwards.
TGTTTGCTTGCCAGTTCTCGCAATAGTTTTAGAATTTCGGAAGGGATATCACCTATGCCTTATAAGATTGCACCTCTTCCAACAGTCAGTAAACCCAGACTCTAGTAACGGACGTCTATGTCTCCATATCGATTCCTATTTATTCTATCACATCACCAGGCTGTTCCTCCACATCATAGAAGCTTTCAGTGTGCTGTACTCCTTCTACTAATCACTCTCTCTTCTTCGTTTACAGTGGAATTTATCTTGCATTTCAAATGTTGTCACCTGCGCTTAGAGTATCACCGAAAGTTGTTTTGGCTTTTCTGTGATCTGAATTAGCCCTCCCTACGATTCTTCTTCTTTCGATTTTTCTCGTTTCTCGTGCAGCCATTTTTCCTTGACTTGCCCTCACATTCTGTATATTTAGTTCTAAAGTTACCTATATTCTTGTATTCTTTTCTTTTCGTGAACATTTTTGTATGCTCTTCCTTCGACAACCAACTGACGTGTTCTCCTATTACCGAAGGTTTCTACACATTTACTTTCATCGTATATGTGTGTGTCTAGGTTCTGTGAGTGTCCTTTTTAGAGATGTCTATTCCTCTTCAACGAAATTGTCTATTGTGGTATTCAGTATCGCAGAGAAAAACAAATGCTCCTCGCCATAGCTCAGTGCTTCAGTATCCTACATCTTTCCATAACTGCTTCTCCAGACGATTCTCTTTAACTTCAGTTAACTCTTCGTCGCTGTTAAATTGTGATCTGAGCCCATAGCTGTTCCTGCCTACATTTGTATTATTTCAGAACCTTTGTCAGACAATGTGCTTAATAAGTTCCATTTTCCCATTTGCCTGGGCCTCTTACAAGTATACCTCGTACTGGTGCGATTTTTGAACAGTGTTTTCGGTATTACTAATCCAAATTTATCGCAGGACTTAATTAGCCTTTCTGCTGTTTCATTTCTACTACTGAGCCCAGTTTTTCCAATCACGCTATCGTCTGTTTTTTCCTCTACTACAGTGTTCCAGTCACCCATGATTATTGCTCTCCTGAGTCACATTTATATGACCACCACCTTTGTTAGACATCAATGTGCAATGACCACTCACAGACGGTGCTTGCAGCACTAGCAGTGGTGGGTATATAAAGTGTATTGCCGTAATATGGAAACAGAACGATTTATCTTAAATGATAATTAAATCAAGACCCTACACTGCCGACAGGCGTTGATATACATCAACGGGGACAGTTGAAAATGTGTGCCCTGACCGGGACTTGAACCTGGGATCTCCTGCTTACATGGCAGACACTCTATCCATCTGAGCCACCAAGGGCAAGGAGGATAGTGTGACTGCAGGGACTTCTCCCTTGCACGCTCCCTGTGAGACCCACATTCACAACTTAATGTCCACACACTACATTCGTAGTGGCCCTGCCCATTACATCATTACTCGCGGCAGACAATCTTATCGAGTCCTGTAAGAGTTCGGGCAATACATGTGCATCTGCACAGAAGAAGAAAGTCAATGGCTGGTTAGCCTTAACTATATGAAGATGGTATCTGTTCTTTCAGGCCAAGGATGGCAGCATTTCCGAAATGACTAAGTTTGAACGGTGTTCGTGTGCCGCTATGGTTAAAAGTACAGCATGCATGGGAAAATGGTGCTATCCAAAACCGGCGCCGAGGAACTGTGGTGCACTATGGTCAATAGATGATGGGGTGAACAATGGCTATGGAGATATGTATGGGTCAATAGACGTACAACTGTTGAGCAATTTTTGCCAGATGAGCCAAGGAGCTACCAACAATGTGTCTTCAAGATCGCTACATATGGGCCTCCAGGGCTGGTGTCTGGTTCAGGTACCCAAGCTTCCTGGTGTTAATCGGTGACGAAGTCTGGAATGTGCACCACATTACAACAACTCGACATCCACTGACTGGCGACAGTGACGTTTTCAGATGAATCACTTTTTATGCTCGATTGTACAGATCTTCGTTGAAGTGTACGGTGAGAAATGTCTGGCAGAAAACCCCCTGCAAAGCGTTATGATCATGGAAGTAATTTCGTGACATTTCCTGGGTGACCTCATCATTCTGTTACATACAATGGATCAACACAACATGCATCTGTCCTTGGGGACCATGTCCACCCCTACATGCAGTTAGTTTGTGATCAACACGATGGCATCTACCAGCAGGATTGTGCAACATGTCACACTGTTAGGAGTGTACCTGCATGGTCTGAAGAGCACCAGGATCAGTTTACTGTACCCCCCTGGCCACCAAACTACTGGATTAAAGCCCAACAGAGAATCTGTGGAGCCACCTCTCACTGTTCACATCATGGATCCCCAACCGAGAAGTGTAGTGCAGCTGGCTGAGACGTTGGAGTCAGCATTGCTCCACATCACTGTTGCCACCTTCCAGAACCTCACTGACTCTCTACCTACACATTTCACAGTGTCTGTGTGTTGCAAAGGGCTTTTGACAGGTGGTCACATTAAAGTGACTCGACAGTGTATTTTCTGCTATGTGCTTCAGAAGGTACAAGACAGCCTACATCAATGAGTGCTGAGCTGTCGATGGTGCAGCTGGAACATAATTAAGGTTAAACTCCAGAGAAGGTGCTTATGGCAAGGACTATGTATTGCATCTGTATTACATCACACAAATTGTTCCCAAGTGGGTGTAAGCAGACGCAGGGCTCTACTCAGCAGGCAGTACCTTAAGACAGTCATCGGTCAATCGTCAGACAGTATGAGAACAATACCTCCTCGTGTGTCTCAGGGCTCATCTACAGTCTGCACAAAAAAGAGTCAAACTATGCACTATAGAAGAGAGATTAGTTGTCATTTACTGGATTGTGCTCTACACTAGAATAATGATGGTTCAGTACAAGTGTTTATACTGCAGTTAAGTATTGTGAAACTTCTATCAATAAATCATTGCAAATTGTTACTAATCTCTGTTGCTATTTATTTTTTGCCATAGCTATTGCCTAACTCTGTCTGACCCAGTGACTAATCTGTGTAGTTAGTGTGTGTGAGCGAGCCGCCTCATAACAGCAATTACTTCGGTGGTAGAGGGTTCTCTGATGACACATTTACATGTTTAACATCAAGTGCATTTGACAGATACGACACTTTTTTCTATTAAAATGTTGTATATTATTTTCACTAATTTTCTTAGCTGATTGTGGCTTATCTTGTATCTGTACACTCTTACTTATACTGGGTGAGTAGGTCTGTAGCTTACCAACAGGGAACATGTAGTGATATATCTGTGATTTGTACATCTGGATTTTTATCAATACAGAATTGGCATAAAATTATTTAAATGAAACAACTAACATGATAACATGAAGTTTTGACCGTAATTATGTAACTGACTGTAAACAATTGACAACAAAATACAAAATCTGATGAACTGTCTGACTGAGTACTTACATCATTCAGTTTAAGTGAGGATATGAAGTTGTTTCTGCCTGTAAGATGAGTTTAAAAGAATCTTTAGTTTAGAATAAAATACAATGTAATTCCGTACTTTATGTTTATTACAATAGCCTGCATTTTAAAAATAGTTCTTTATAATAACCATATTACTGAGAATCATCAATATCCTTGAAAAACATAACTAACATTTTTTCTTGCTGTCTGGATAAAGCTCCATGTAGGCCTACCATTTGTCAGAGTACCTGGATAACTATGTGGGTCAATTTTTACAAATGTACATTGACAGACAGAGAGGAGATTTGAACCACTGTCACATTTATTAATGCTTCTTCAAAAGACCACATAACACAGTTAACAGTAGTTAGGAGAACTATGTGGTAGGAAGGATGAGAGAGTTGTTAGCTTGGTAAGGTTGCAGAAAGTAATGAAATCTCACATTGGTAGGTCATATGGTAGATTTTTGCATATGTGTATTACTGGTCTTATTTACATTTTTCATGCATACTCTTTTAGTTTAGTGATATGTGTTTTTAATCAGGAAGATTAAATCACTATATAACTAAGTCGCTATAAATTGCCATAATATTTTCCTAGTACTTACAATCTCTTGTCACCCATTTCTTTGATTGTTTTTGTATACCATGTGTTCTTCTGGTAAAGTAGAGTAAAGTAACACACATAGGACTGGAGGGGGGGAGGGGTGGGGGGTAGAATTTGTAAATAGCACCTTGATTGCTTATCATAGGACACATATGCTTTAGTTAAGGAAAATCAATTTACTTTGTTTTGCCTTTGGATTTATGGTTGTTCGCATATTTTATGTGAAGGTGTCAAAAAGCTTTCTATCATGTAATTTGTGTTTAATATACATCTACATAGATACTCCGCAAGCCATTGTAAGGGGTGAGGAGGAGGGTATCCTACACCACTACTAGTCATTTAATTTCCTGTTCCACTCATGAACAGAGCGAGAGAAAACAACTGTCTACATGCCTCTTTATGAGCCTTAGTTTCTTGAACCTAATATTCCTGATTGTTACATGCAATGTATGTTTATGGCAGTAGAATCTTTCGGCAGTGAGTATCAAATGCCTGTTCTGTAAATTTTCTCAGTAGTGTTTTTCGAAAAGAACATCGCCTTCCCTCCAGGGATTCCCATTGAGTTTCCAAAGCACCTCTGTAACACTTACCTACGTGTTGTTCAGATCTGCCAGTAACAAATCTAGCAGATTGCCTCTGAATTGCTTCAACGTCTTCCTTTAATCTGATCTGGTATGGATCCCAAACACTTATGCAGTACTCAAAATAGGTCATACCAGCATCCTATATGCTATCTCCTTTACAGGTAAATCACTCTTTCCTAAAATTCTCATAATAAACTGATGTCAACAATTTGCTTTCCCTACCACAGTTCTCACATCCTTGTTTTGTTTCATATCACTTGGCAACATTATGGCCAAATATTTAAATTAATTTACTGTGTCAGGCAGGACACTCTATAGTAATACTGAACTGAACATTACAGGTTTATTCTTCCAACCCATCCACATTAACTTACATTTTTCCACATTCAGAGTTAGCTGCCACTCATCACATAAACTAGAAATTTTGTCTAAGTCATCTTGTATCTTCCTACAGTCACTCAACTTTGACACCCTACCACACACCACAGCATCATCAACAAACAATCACAGACTGCTGCCCACACTATCCACCAAATCATTTGTGTGTTTACAGAACAACAGCTGTCCTATCACACTTCCCTGAGACTCTCTTGACAATACTACTGTCTCTGATGAACATTTGGAGGGCTTATTTCAATAGTGGTACAAGTCCATTTTTGTTCATTTTGAGATACAGAGTCCTAAAGTTAAATGAGTGCTGAAAAATCTGCAGTTCTGATACCAGAAATATTGAAATGTATGGCTTCTTGTTAGAGATGAACCTTTCTTTTTGTTTGTTTGGATCATTAATATCAGAAGCATTATAGGCGGAAAAGTAGAGGTAATGGACTTGTACCACTATTGAAATAAGCCCTCATTTGTCATCAAGGACAACATACTGGGTTCCATTACTTGAGAAGTCTTTGAGTTGCTCATGTATCTGTGAACATATTCCATATGCTTATACCTTCATTAACAACCTGCAAATTCTTTCTGAAAATCTAGAAATATGGAACTTGTCTCTTGCTCTTCATCCATAGTTTCCATTATATCATCTTAGTGCTTACTGGTATTTGTACCTAACTTCATACCTTCTCTACTTTGTGATCAGACTTTCCCATTTATTATGTGAAATTTATAGGTTCACACAATTTTATGCAGCTTTGTGTATGATACTGTGTGTGTGTGTGGGGGGGGGGGGGGAGGGCAGTATTATAATGGAACTTTACCCAGACAATATGGAGTACTGTAGTTGAGGATACAGCCACAAATCAATCGTATATTACAATATCTCGTTTATTCCTGTTGTATTTTGTATCTTAGACAGTATGTATTTTTTCGATGTGAGGTTAATTGACTGAAATCCTATATTCTCATTATTCAAAATTCAGAAAATATAACTACATCTTGGTGCATATATCTATGTGTATCATACTCTGCAAAATGTCAATATAAATGCATCCTTGGCTTATGTTTATGCTGCTGGTGGCTAAAGACATGGACAGTTTGAATTGTGCTGTGGAAGAGAGTAGTCATACTGTATTCTGTCTCCACTGTACCAAACTCTGATATAAAGGCCAGATTCTCATTCAAAATGGTTAAACATTCAATTTTTTAAGTGCACTTTTTGAAAAGTTTGTATCCAGAATGTTGGGACAAAAAGATTGTTAATCTGTGCATTACAAAGTTTCTACAGCCTTTATTCAAAACAGTGTCATGGTCGCTGCTGGACGCTCTCAGCTAGAGATGCCCACTCAGGCAGAAAATTTGTCAAGCCATGATGCACATTCACAAAATGATTTATCTTGTAGTATGCATGAAGCATATTCGCTGAAAAAGCTGAAGAACAATGGGTGCAGGATGCCAAACACAGCATATTCAGCTCAGTCAGCTTTTGTCACCGAGAAGAACCGAGGAACTGCTCTTCAGGAACAATTTGAGTTAGAGGAAGGGTTAACACAGGCCTGTAGCTGTGGACTAAATGTAAGTAACAAAAACTTTTTTTTTTTTTGCTTAAAACTGGTCAAAACACAATTTTTTGTCCACAGTATTGGACTGGCCATTTTAATTTTGAAACTCTAACTTCAAATCTTTGTTTTCACTGACATCAAAAGTATATAATAACATATAGTTTTATGCAAGCTGAACTAATAATGCATTTAAAAGTTTTCCCTAAACTTTAAGCAGGCTTTTCTTAAGAATTGATTTTTCAAAGCTGCTTGCAGTGTGAAATAAAAACGGTTCAACTATTAACTTCTACCTTTAACCCCTGAAAAATAAACACTTTCCTTGGGAGCTTATACCTATAATATAAGAGATTTGTTAATATCAACTATTTTTTGTAAAGCCATAAGGAGTTTAAAAAAACCTCCAAAAATAGAGCTTAAATTTTGAGTTAACGCCATATCGTAAAATTTAAGAATATGTTATTGTGGTTAGGTAAACGCTGTTATAAATTTAAGGTAGTACCGGTATTGACTGAAATCATCCATTTTTGATTTCAGATAACTCCTGAGGGGCTACACTGCACGCAATCTTCATACTTCAAACTGACAAACCCTTGATCAAACCATTTTGTTTTTTTGTAAATAAAGTTCAAAGTATGGACAATCATAATCCCCAAACAGATCCTTTGTATGTCTTTTCACTGTCTCAAAAATTTTTCGAAACTTTGCCTGACTTTTGCTCATTTGAATGATAACCTGGCTTTAATGTATCAAGAAATGTGTATCAGTTATTTTGTGATTACCTAAAAGTGAAGATTATGTATGGAAGTTATTTTATCTGGCAATTCATTTTGAAGAAGTTACACTCAGTACCTCTTCATGATATTTTGACAGCACAGCTAAGTGCATTAGTGACTATTTTGTTTAATTAAGAAAATAAACATATAGTAGTTAAACAATTACAGGACCCAGGGAACCTCTTAGCAAGAACATATGCTGATCAGTTTATAAAACAATAGATTACAACAACAGCAGTAACTACTTAACATGATGAGTGACTTCAATGTCACAAAAAAATATGAGTATTGTGGTTATTACAAACATTCTGTAATGAAAAATATTAACAAAATTTGTTCTAGGTTTTTTGTCCTTAGCTAACTGAAACAATTCTATATCAGGTTAACTTTCTCCAACAGAATTTTTTCCGAACTTTATTTTGTCAGTCATTTGACAATGTTAGGATTATAAGCAGGTTGAGGCCTTATTACATGTTTCACAAAATGGATTCAGAGTTATGATGTCCACCTTCATGGTCTAAAAGAGTTTTCTGAGAATATACGTGTGATATGTTCAGAATCTTGTTCTACACTTTGGCCAACTGTCTTTTGATGTCTAGCAAGTCAGTCCTGTTCAGAATGGTTACACTGTCTTCATTACATTCTGTGTCAAATATTTCTCTACAGGTGGTACAAACTTGTTTTAGAACCAGATTTTAAGGATTCCTGAATTCATTCATGCTTTCTGTAGTGAGTGTAAACTAGGGACAGTGATGCCTGATTTGTCAAATTTTTGAAAGCTCCAGGTTTCCATGATTTCCCTATTAATGTGAACCTAAGCTTGTGGTTGGCAGTTGCATTACTGCAAGCCAATATGGTAACTCGTTCCTCACTTTTCTTGTACTCGTGTGCTGCAGCTTCACTTTTTTGAGGAAATGTTTTTTATAGGAAGTACCTTGTAATTTAAACCACGTCATTGCATTTGTACTGCTCATCAGAAACACCCTCCTCATAAATTAACTTCAAAAGATACTCTTTAAACAATGGCACAGCCCCTATGTTAGAAGATAAAGTTTCCCCACTAATTGTAATCCGGGGAATACCTAACTGTTTTTTCCATCAACTACATCACTGATCACTGGCAGCAAATTCTGAATCTGTTGCTTCTATTTGCCACTTAAATTGCAATGACCAGACAAAACAACAATTTAACAATGCATGCACTCTGGAAATCTGATATGCAAATGAAGAAACAAAAAATACACGGTTCTCAACAGAGGAGTATGTACTTTATAATCATGACTCCAGATGTGCTATAAGCACAAAACATGCATAAAAAATATTTTGAAAAGCCACATAGCATTCTAGCTGGTGCCCACTTGCTAAAGCTTTGAAAAATACAGTATGCACAATAAATTAATCCTCATTTTATTACAGTGCAGAAAGGTATTATTACGCTATTAATTAATTAGGCCAGATTAAGTAGACCAGTTAGTACTGAGCTGGTTAGTTACGAGCTGATAGTTGAGAGTATACTGTGTTCTGGCACTGATTCCAATAATTAAGGGAGTAACACAAAATGTAAATCAGAGACCTGGAAATGGAAATTCAGTGACTTCTCTTTACAATATAGTGCTCAGTGGCTTGGACAATGGTGGTTTAATATAATGGAAATTAAAATATAAAACTTTTACTTTCTGCATTTGACTGAATTTAATGTACATTAAAGAATAATGAAGTCTTCCTTATAATTATTAGCTTTTTGGTTGTTTCACATTTGATAATATTTGAGTTTCCACACATGAATAACAGAAATAACCTCTTGTGCAAGAAAGTCTCAGGAAAGGTAAAAGTTCCATGTAGGATGTAAACTACCATTTATATATCTACCAGTGACACAAGGGGGTCAAAGGCCATGCTGCAGTGGTAACACTGGTTCCTGTCAGATCACCGAAGTTAACCACTGTTAGGCTGGTCTAGCACTTGGATGGGTGACCATCCAGTCTGCTGAGCGCTGTTGGCTAGCGAAGTGCACTCAGCCCTTGTGAGGCAAACTGAGGAGCTACCTAATTGAGAAGTAGCAGCCCTGCTCTCGGAAACTGATATACAGCCAGGAGAGTGGTGTGCTGACCACATGCCCCTCCATATCCACATCCAGTGATGCTTATGGGCTGAGGACGACATGGCAACCAGTCGGTACCGTGGGGCCTTCATGGCCTGTTCGGGAGGAGTTTAGTTTTTAGTGACACAAGTGAGACAATTTTTGTCAAGGCAACTTATTATATTATCACTTTTTTTTAACATTACATAACATTACATGTTATTAATATCAGAACATGTTATAGCTGCCCCAAACAGACATGTGTGATTGTGCTCCACATTTCACATTCTCTCAGTGAGATATCCTGATGCTGCAGTGTTCATCTTTGGCACACTAATGTAAAAGGGGGCACGAAATCATCTGCGGGAAATATTCATGCATTTTGCATGTTTCTTTACTTATATGTATGTACATGAGCTGCCTTCCACTATTTCCATTGTATATGAGTAAAATCATGTGTGTCAGATAAAATCACCTTGCATACTTACATTAAAAACTTGATTTAAAATATGAAAGTGTTTTTCGTGTCGACTGTATAAAACCCATGCATGTGTCATGTTATGTTGTCTATTATCGTACATTGTGCACTGTTAAAAATATGATTTTTGCTATTGCATCGGGTGTAAAAAACATTTATGCTTTGTAGTTTCAGCAATAACATCTCTGCTTCAGTGACGTGAGGGTGTCGCATCAGATAATGTTGTGAAAACTACACAATATTTCAAAGGGACGGCTGTTCATTATCTTCAAGTGCTTACTGACATGTAACTACTATGCCTCGCCAATACGAACGCTGGCTCACTACAAAAGCACAGGTGCCAAGGGATGGGGCTATAATGTTATCAAAGACAAGTCATAGAGGACAATGACATCTAGTGCCCACTGCCACTGAAATGGGCCAAGGTCTTCGCACTTGCAACGTGGGAAAAGCACGGTCACAAATCGCACTTGTATAGTGTTGGCGTCCATTTTAAGTTCCCTACTCCAATTTCCCATCTATGTTGACTCAGATTTGTTTATCTACAGCCTACAATGCCTTAGTACTGCCAATGCTGGTCCTCATGTCTTGCTGAGTTGAAATCCCACGTATGTTAATCAGATCATTACTTATGCGTATTTCGATTGCTTCTTTAATAATGGAGTCCCAGTACATGGTGGCGGACTGAAGGATCTTTGTCCCTCCGTAGCTAATGCTATGTCCTGTGTCAAGACAATGTTCAGCAAGAGCAGACTTTTCAAACTGACCCAGTCTCATATGAAGTCTGTCTTCAGCACATCTATCTTTAATGGTGTGACACATCTGGCAGGGGCTTTTACATATTCCTGGTCTCTGTAGGCCTATGTTGTCTTTAACATAATGGAGCATCATTCGCACTCACACTGGAGGAGGGAAGACATGTTTTATTTGATGTTTCCTGATCAGTCTGCTGATCTTAAAGGACATGCCATGAACATAGGGTAGAAGAACCATCCTAATGGTGTTCTCCATTTCTTCTGGCTGTTCTTGAGGATTAGTGCATGCAGGTTGAAATGCATTTCAAAGCTGTTTATCAGTGTACCCATTTTGTAAAAACACTGAGTGAAGATGGCTAAGTTCTACTGATAAGCTCCTTGGATCTAAGATAACTCTTGCCTTTTGAACAAGAATTTGTAATACACCACTGCATTGAGGTAAGTGGTAGTAGTTAATAGCTCACAGATATAGGTCAGTATGAGTTGGTTTTTGGAATACACTGGGACCCAAGGAAATACCTTCTTTTCTGAAGACCAAGACATCTAAGAGTGGGAGGTCTCCTTTTCTCTCCACTTCCATGGTGAAGCAAATCCTTGGCTGGAGGAAGTTAAGATGTTCCACAAATGCAGAAAGCATTGCTACCCCATATGGCCATACTACAGAGGTGTCATCCACATACCTCCAGAAGTATTTAGGTTTCAAAAGTGCTGACTGAAGTGTTCAATAAAAAGGTTAGCAACTATGAGAAACAAAGGGCTAACCATAGCAACACCTTCACTTTGCTCAAAATATTATTCATTAACTGAAAAGTAAGTTGATGTAAGCACATGTCTGAGTAGATGTAAGATGTTCTCCTCCAGCTTAGCTTCTACATGTTTTAATGAATCCTCCAGAGGTACTCATGAGAAACAAGAGACCACATCAAAGCTTGCTAATATGTTAGATGGTTTAATGTGTAAAGTCTTCAGTGGCTGTATAAAATCTTCTCAGTTTCAAATATGATGTTCACATTTTTTAAAAATAAAAGAGTGCAGAAGTTGAATCTATTGCTAGGCAATATGTTGGAGCCCCGATATTTCTCACATGAGGCAAATTGGAACCCTTTTTTATGTACTTTAGGCAGCCCATAAAGTCATGTGGAATTCGTGTTTGTACTCTTAAGCTGTTCTTAAGATGTCCAGGAAACAGGATGAGTTTGAGGAGGATAATGTCTTCCATTATACTGCATCAATTGGATCCTTCTGGAGATGAAGATAAGCTGAGCTCAGCAGTAAACCCGTCACATTGTTAAAGTAAGATGTTACAGACAGAACAACAGTACCATTTCCCTTGTCAGCAGTAAAATTATTATTTCTTTGATTTCTCTTAAGGAAAGGAGTACTTTTCCTTCTTCATTGTTGATGTTCTGCTTAGGTGCAGGCATCCTAGTTATGGCCCTGCAAATCTCTCACCTTATTTCTTCAGCTGTCTCACTGGAAAATTTCAAGACACCTTGCTCAATGGGACTGATTAAATCCTTGATGAGCAAGGACTTTGGAGAGGTTGCAAAATTTAGTCCCCTTTCCCACACAAATATCGCAGTGACACTCAGTCATTTATGTATGAAATTAAACACAGAATGTCCCCATAGTTTATGTTCATGCAGTGATTGTTATATAAGGTGATGTATCTTGGAAGTATGACCTACCACAGCTTACTGCCATGTCCAGTCTGGAAATGACTACATACCACTACCCTACCCGCTTCCCGGGATCTGTTGACACATGTGAGATATTCTCTGGCAGAGGGCACTGGATGTTGTTGTCATCTATGATTTGTCTGTGATGACATTATAGCTCCATCTTTTGGCGTAGGCACTTTCTTTGCGAGCCAATGCATATATCGGTTAGCCACTGGAGCAATACAAAATTAAGCACCTGAAGATGATGAGCAACTGTCTCACTGAAATACTGATGTGATGTCTGTGAACTACTAAAGTAATTATTACATCTGGAAAGTCTTAAACAGTAATATTCCTGCTCAAAGAATTATTCACTTTGATTTTCAGTGTATACCATTGTGAATAAACATTCACCTTTTAGAATTTTCAGAAGTTAAGAGTGTTGTGCATAACTTAATTCACAGTTTATTGTCGCTGATGGCTTAGTTACTGTAGCACATTTTGTTCTAGCAACTAGCTATTACATCATGTTTCTTTTGTTTACCCTTTCAGCAGGAGTGTGTAGGCATATTGTTTGCATTTATCATAAATTAATGCTATTTTCTGAGTTTGTTAGCAACTATAATCTTGTAGGGTACAAGTTTTACTGTTACCCTAGCTGCAAATGGGCTTCAGGGGAGGTCACCAACTGATGCCTGTGTACTGTTTTGGAGCAGGGACATGACTCTACACCTTTCTTGTACAAACTGTAGATGCAGGAAGGGACTGAGCAATAGTGAGCACTTGCATTAAGCAAGCATGTGGGCAGTAAGTGTGGTTTGATTATCAATGATATGTTCAACATTGTTCTTCCGGTTTCAGTCCATGTGATATAACAGTGCACTGGGGACCTTGGGGAACTTGCATTTGATGTATCTGCGTAGCAGGTTCTGACTCATCCTCACCCTGTTAGCTTCAGTAATCATAGTAATAAAGAATGTAACAAAGTTCCCAATGTACTGATTTTGAATGTATTTGGATAATATATGCATATTGGTATGAGTAAGTGCAGGTAGAAAAAAGTTTATTATGCTTGTTGAAACTGTTGATTGTCTGTTTGTGTAGATGATACATTCTCTGTCCTATGAAACATAGTGGGATTGTTACTTGGAAATATGTACACTGAAATAATATTATGGTGCAGGTTTGTTTCATGATATCAACTTTTTAATAAGCATCAAACCTCTTTTAACACCAGGTGACAGACAGTGTAGCATTACAACACTCTCAGTTCGCTAATTAAATGTTCTTGCTGCATAGGGCAACAACAACAGACAGACTCCTACTTATTCCAGCACTGCATGATAGACAGATGCCAGCTACTTGTTGACAGTTACAAAAATATTTTAATTTTACTTACAAAGATATTCATGTAAAGTTGATAGAATCCGTATTTCTTAACCTTTATCAATTTTAACTATTTTAAATCATGAAAAGCAATAAGTATGAGTATAATACTGAATTTAAATATTCATAACTTTAAATTATAGTGTGTTGTCCACTTTTGTGCTTCACAGACAAGAGTGTGTTGAGCAATTCCGTTACAATGTGTAGCAGGGTGCGGGTCAGAAGCAGTTGTATCTCCCAGCACAGGTGTTGTCTGCTACGGAGCAGAGGGGATGTGGCCACTGGTGATTATTGTGCAGCTGCTTGTGCCAGTGAGTTGTGTAACTGTTCATTTATTGAATCTTCAATAAAAGCAGGTTTAGTCACTCAGCTGAAACAGTCTCATTTATGCCACCCATTTGGATGATTAAAGTGTTTGTTCCTCTTGATATTACTTCCTATGTGCCAGAAAGTGAAGAAGTGATAAGTGTGCATACAGTGTAATAATGCAGCCAGACATGTGACTATGTTTTCAACTCTTTGAACACAAACCGAGGATTTTGTTCATGGCATTGCAGGTTTTGTAGGTGTACATCTCAAATGTGCAACTCTAGCTTCTGGAGAAAAAAAAGTGGTGTCATTGGACGGCTGGGCTGTTGGTAGAAACAGTGCATTAAAATCACCACATACTCACAGTTGATCACCAAACACTAGCTGTGCTGGAAAACAGGACAAATGTTCTTTTACAGCTGCCCAGAGACTAAACAGAGCCCTTTTGTGGCACAGGACAATAGATTTAAGTGAGTGATGCATGTGTACTATCAGACTGTTACTAGCTGAGTGGTAACTTGTGATTTGAATATTATGGTTGCCACAAATGTTAAGAAGCTTGTTGAATAGTAATCCCTCAAACTAATGGCCTTAGTCTGTGGTTATGTGGTAAGAGGAATCCCATGGCGAGAAAACCAGACATTCACTGGTGCCTGGGTGATGGATTCAGCCATAATGCCTGCTGGTTATGTGGGTTCTGGTCATTGGGTATAAGACCAATGATTATTAGTAGGTAATGGTGATCATCTATACATAATAACAGACTGACAAGGTCTAGGTGGTTATGCACAAAATGTGCCATTGGTAGAGCAAAATCCTGAATGGTTGTGTGCATATGTCATGAAACTTTGTTTATTTGACACGAAACACAGCAGAGAGCCCACATGTGGCTGTGTATTTTGACACCTGAGCAGACAACTTTGCTTGACACAAGTTTAATCATTGCTTTGATACCAGGGTGGGAATGAATGGCATTGAAGATCTCTCGATGGTGTTCCTGCAGTATTACAGTCTGTAAACAATTGCCACTGCAGCCGCATGACATTTCAGTTGCAGATCCATCAACTGGTATATGTGTGAGGCGAAGGGAGGCAAGTGCTTATGATAAATCAGTGTCTGTGGGAACTCTTTCTCAGTTAATGAAAAATGCCATACTACCTAATTTCTGGCCAGAAATTGGATTCATTTTCATTTGTATTATACATAACTGTCCATGTTCACAGAGTTGTCCAGTCTTCAGGTGTAATATTTATGTAAATATATTTCATCATTTACATACTGTGAGGATAAACTATGAAGATTTGTTTGCTAATAATTAACAGCTCTAAAAACAAAACTACATGGTTTACTATTATTTTTACCATACAATCTTGAATGCTGGCTAAACATATGTTATTATTTCTATTTCTATTTTTATAATATTGATACGTAACTGACATCACAGTATGACAAGAATACTGTCAACATTTGATAAATGTTATCAACAATGGTCATTCTAAAAATCTTTAAATGACTACATTTTAACAAGAATTATTTAATAAATTATATCTGAAGTATAATATAAAACTGGAAGTCACACTAACACTACATTGACTTGCCGAATGTTCCAGATAGTTTAAAAAGAAATTATATGTCATTTATTATTATTCCCCAGCGCTAATTGCATCAGACCAATTTTGGAGTTGATATGCCCTCTTAGCAATAAGTAACAAAGTAAGTGATCTTAAGTTGTATGTATGACTCTTGTGTCTTGAATCTGTGTTAAGTGAATGTGGATCGACTGATTGTGAATAAAGCTGCATTTTTTTTGTGTTATGAGAACTATTGGTTTCATGCCTTGTTGCTAACCTCCCTATGCTTCATGCCTTGTTGCTAACCTCCCTATGCTTCATGCCTTGTTGCTAACCTCCCTGTACCTAACAACTGATATTAAAATGGTGCTCTACAGAAGAGCCTGTAGACACTGATGCCGTTTTGAAGTTGAGTAAAACTTTTAAAATACTGTGTGATGTTACCTTCCATAAAATTGGAAATACATTGCCTTAAACATGGTGCACAGTAATTTTGAAATGTCTGAAAAAAAACTGTTTTCCAATTGCACTATTAAGGGAGGGCCAGCTGGTTGGTCTAGCCTGTATCATAGACTTGTTTGGCAGGGGCACTAATAGTTTTCTCATTACAGATAAACATCACAAGAATAAATATGTATTATGCTCATAATAAAATACTCTGAAGAAACATGAATGTTTGATTGAAGACAGAAAAAGTACTTTACACTTAGACTGAATGTGAGTAAATGAAAGTAAGATAACTACCAAACAACTTTTGCTTGGGACTACATAAGCAAAGATGAGATAAGTACATAAGAATTGTCAAACTCCCCATTCTTTCGGGTAAAGTACTTATAATCATGTTAAAATGAGTGAAAATAAAGAAGCAGGCAGTGAAGCTTCACAGGGGGTCTCAGATGTGAGTAAAGGTATTTTTGATGATTCAACTGAGTGGAAGTGAACAGGAAACCAGAATTAAATGAATTATTGATAAGCATATTGAGATAAATAGACATTTAGTCTACCATAAAAGCCAACAGTGACTATTTGGCTTAATGTAGAATCCACTATGAAGTCTAAAAATCAATGAATTAATGATCAGATTGAAGGATTAAATAAAAGGATGGAGGCTGGCTTAAAAAATATGGATGTAGGGGTAGACACTGTTAAAAAATAGAGTCAGACATTATAATGGAAATGTCAAAGACAGACATTGGAAAAGATCTTTTTGGTAACAGGAATAGAAGATGGGATGTAGGAGATTATTTGAAGAGAATGAAGGTGACTGGATGAATGCTAATATTGGGCATCAACAAACTAAGGACATGATTCTAAGGGAGGAACAAGATTTGAATAGGACACTTCTAGTGATTATGATGAAGATAATGATGATAATATTGCTAATAGAGAGGAAAGTGATGTAGAAATGGAAGACAAAGTTTATGACAATATTTTGAAAAGGGTAGAGTGCTACTCACCATATAGTGGAGATGCTGAGTCACAGATAGGAGCAACAAAAACACTGTCAAGCAAGTAAGCTTTCAGCCAAAAGGCCCTCTTTCATCTCTCTCTCTCTCTCTCTCTCTCTCTCTCTCTCTCTCTCTCTCTTTCCCTCTCTCTCTCTCTCTCTCTCTCTCTCTCTCTCTCTCACACACACACACACACACACACACACACACACATATGCACGCAATTGCAACTCTCTCACACACATGACCATACGACAATGTTTGTGTGTTAGAAATAAACATAGATGAGGTATTAAAGTTAGGTGATGGTGCGGTGTGGGGGAGTAGCCATGTATGTGAAAAACGGCATCCCATTTGAGTCAATTGATGTTTCAAAGTACTGCACTGAAAAGGTGTTTGAATGTTGTGCAGGTGTGGTTAAATTTAATGGAGCTAAACTTCTAACTGTTGTTATTTATAGATCCCCAGACTCTGATTTCACAACATTTTTGCTAAAGCTAGAGGAGGTTCTTGGTTCACTTTATAGGAAATACAAAAAGTTAGTTATATGTGGTGACTTCAATATTAATTGTATAAGTGATTGTGCAAGGAAGAGGATGCTGGTAGACCTCTTTAATTCATATAATCTTATGCAAACCGTATTCTTTCCAACGAGAGTGCAAGGGAACAGTAGAACAACCATAGACAACATTTTTGTTCATTCCTCATTACTAGAAGGTCATTCTGTTAGCAAAAAGGTGAATGGCCTTTCAGATCATGATGCACAAATTTTAACTTTAAAAGATTTTTGTGCTGCAACACATGTTAAATATAGTCATCAGCTGTTCAGGAAAGCTGATCCAGTTGCTGTAGAGACCTTTGTAAACCTTATCAAGGAACAAGAGTGGCAAGATGTTTATAGCACTGATACAGTAGACGATAAATATAATGCTTTTCTCAAGACTTTTCTCATGCTCTTTGAAAGTTGCTTTCCGTTAGAACGTTTAAAACAGGGTACTAGCACAAACAGGCAACCTGGGTGGCTGACTAGAGGGATAAGAATATCTAGTAGAACAAAGTGGCAATTATATCAAAACGTTAGAAACAGTCAAAATCTAAATGCAGCAGCCCATTACAAACAGTATTGTAAGGTGCTTAAAAATGTTATTAGGAAGACAAAAAGTATGTGGTATGCAGATAGAATAGCTAAGTCTCAGGATAAAATTAAAACCGTATGGTCAGTCGTAAAGGAAGTTGCTGGTCTGCAGAGACAGGTTGAGGATATAGAATCAGTGCGTAGTGGGAATGTCCGTGTTACTGATAAGTTGCATATATGTACAGTATTTAATAATCACTTTCTGAATGTAGCAGGTGAACTAAATAGAAACCTAGTCCCAACAGGGAATCATACAGCGCTCTTAGAAAAAAGTGTTCCGAGACTGTTACTTGAAACGCTCCTCCATGATACTGACAAGAGGGAGATTGAGTTAATAATTAAATCACTAAAGGCCAAGAACTCTCATGGATATGATGGGTTATCTAGCAGAATACTGAAGTATTGTTCTATGTATGTTAGCCCAGTTCTCAGCCATATCTGTAACTTTTCCTTTAGGAGTGGTCAGTTTCCTGACCGATTAAAGTACTCAGTAGTGAAGCCACTTTATAAAAAGGGAGACATTGATAATGTTGACAATTTTGGACCTATTTCTACGCCATCGTTGTTTGATAAAGTTATCGAGAAGGTTGTATATACAAGGTTACTGGAGCATTTAAATTCACATAATTTGCTGTCAAATGTTCAGTTTGGTTTTAGAAATGGTTTAACAACTGAAAATGCTATATTCTCTTTTCTCTGTGAGGTTTTGGATGGATTAAATAAATGGTTTCGAACGCTAGGTGTTTTCTTTGATTTAATGAAGGCTTTTGACTGTGTTGACCACAAAATATTACTGCAGAAGTTGGACCATTATGGAGTAAGGGGAGTAGCTTACAATTGGTTCGCCTCTTACTTTAAGAACAGAAAGCAGAGGGTAATTCTCCGCAATATTGAGAGTGGTAGTGATGTTCAGTCCCAATGGGGCACTGTTAAGTGGGGCGTTCCCCAAGGGTCGGTGCTGGGGCCACTGCTGTATCTTATTTATATAAATGATATGCCTTCTAGTATTACAGGTGATTCAAAAATATTTCTGTTTGCTGATGACACCAGCTTGATAGTGAAGGATCTTGTGTGTAATATTGAAACAGTAACAAATAATGTAGTTCATGAAATAAGTTCATGGCTTATGGAAAATAATTTGATGCTAAATCAGAGTAAGACTCAGTTTTTACAGTTTCTAACTCACAATTCAACAAGAACCGATATTTTGATCAGACAGAATAGGCATATTATAAGCGAGACGGAACAGTTCAAGTTCCTAGGCGTTCGGATAGATAGTAAGCTGTTGTGGAAAGCCCATGACCAGGATCGTGTTCAGAAGCTAAATGCTGCTTTATTTACCATTAGAACAGTATCTGAAATAAGTGACACTTCAACATGAAAAGTAGTCTACTTCGCATATTTTCATACGCTTATGTTGTATGGTATTATTTTTTGGGGTAATTCTTCTGATTCAAAAAGGGTACTTTTGGCTCAAAAACGGGCTGTTCGAGCTATATGTGGTGTAAGTTTGAGAACCTCCTGTTGACCCCTTTTCAAAAATCTGTGAATTCTCACATTGCCCTCACAGTAAATTTTTTATTTAATGTTGTTTGTTGTTAGCAATATTAGCCTATTTCCAAGAGTTAGCAGCTTTCACTCAGTTAATACTAGGCAGAAATCAAATCTGCATGTAGAATGCACTTCCTTGACTCTTGTGCAGAAAGGAGTGCAGTATTCTGCTGCATCCATTTTCAATAAGCTACCACAAGAACTCAAAAATCTTAGCAGTAGCCCAAACTCTTTTAAGTCTAAACTGAAGAGTTTCCTCATGGTTCACTCCTTCTATTCCGTCGAGGAGCTCCTGGAAGAGCTGAAAAATTAAGCAAATTCCAGTGCTACATTGTTGATTTTCTTCATTTAAACTTACGACTTGTCATCTGAATATGTTTTTTTATATTTCATTTTATCTGTTTCTAATATCGTGTTATAATTTCATGTATTGACTCGTTCCATGACCATGGAGACTTCTCCTTAATTTGGTCCCATGGAACAATAAATAAATAAATAAATAAAAATACATGCCATGCTCTTCCACAGGAAAAGCTATACTGGAATGAAGATGAGGACTTTGATATAACATGTGTACAACAGTGTATGAGTTGCAGCTGATACCTGAAAATATAGTGCCACCATCATTTCGGTGATAACACACATCAGAACAGAATCCCACCTGACAAAAGGGATACAGTTTTTAAAAATTGGTCTGTTGATGGATTTACTGAGTAATAATTTCATGAAATTTCAAGTTTTTTTCAACAGCCTGAATGCTGATGAGCAAATAGTATGATATTATGGACACCATTACCTAAAACAGTTCATTTGTGGGAAACCAGTCAGATTTGAATTCAAACAGTGAGCCATGTGCTGTTCTCAAAGCGGTTTCTGTTACCATATGTCAGTCTATGAAGGAAAATTGAAGGATACAAGTGAAGTTTCAGTTCTGGGACTTGGCGGATCATTTGTGCTGAATATGATTTCTTTTCTGCAGACTCCTGAACTTCACAAAATATATTTTGATAACTTTTTCATGAGCTTCCATTTGTTGAAAGAGTTCTCAGAAATGAGAGTAAGGGCAACTTTACTTGCCCATATGAACTAAATGAATAACTGGCCAATAGAATCTGAGAACAGCTAGAAGAAGAAACAAAGAGGAGCATATGACCATAGATTTGACAAGAATACAGAGATAATGGAAGTACTGGAAGATAACAATTGTGTAAGTCTCTTGTCAAACCATGAGACAGTGCATGCAGCAATCCAAGTAAAGAGATGGAGCAAATTTGAGAACAAAGAAGTGCAAGTTTCACAGCCAAGAATTATTTCAGAATATAACAATCATGTGGGAGGTGTGGTCAAACTGGACTGGAATGTACAGAAATATTGTGTGAGAATTTGAGGTAAGAAATGGCACTTCCCATTGTTCACCAATGCATCAGATGTAGCATTGGTCAATGCGCATGTCATCTACTGCCTCTTGAACAAAAATATTCCACTGCTTCAGTTCCGGAGGATGGTGGCAAGTGCATATCTTGTTCAACCATCCGCTGCTTCTGATCTGAAAAGGGCAGGGTGTCCATCATACCCAAAAATCATACCTTTCAAGGGTTACAATTGAATTCAGGACTTCTAGAAACAGACATGTGATTGAACACACAACACTGGGAAAACAAAAAAAATGTGCAATTTGCAAGAAAAATGTGAGGAAAGAGTGTTCTGTGCGCAATGTGGGATTCCATATTGATTGTTGTGCTGTCTGGCACAAAAAAATAAAAGAAAATGTAAAAAGAGTGTGGCACGTGCCATGATCCCCATTTGGGGATCAATTGAAATAAATAATTTATTTCAAGGTTATTGCATTTTTTTTTCTTTTGTATTCCTTTTCCTCATCTCTATGTCAATCAGGCAACACAGAAATAAATGTAGATGAAAGAAAAAAAATTGGTACTTAATGGGTTAAATATATTCAAGATAAATAAAATGTGATAGTTGATGCTCTATCAAGGTTATCTGTGGGGTAATTCAAAATACGATATGGGGAGGAAGAAAGAGGTTAAAATTACATTGGAATATCTGAAGTAACCAGAATCACGACAATAACTGGAAATTAGCAAAGAGTTTTCTAACTAAAAATGAGGCAGAAACAAAATATCGCTATTACAAAGTACACTAAGGAATTTTATACAGGAAACTCAAACTAGATTTAGATGACTGGAAACTGTGCTGGGCTGAACAATCTTTTATGGCCTATATGGTGCACACTTTTCTTCAAAATATTGCCTCTGAAATTCGGTTGCATTTTATACTTGAAATTAATATAAAAATGTCCAGTGTTTATAATTCTCACCAGTGTTAAAAATCACCATATATTTAATTTTGTTGGAAAGATGCTTTATTGAAGAACAGTCTTCTGCTAGATCAGTTTAGCAGTCATTTTAAAAATTTTGTGAAATGGAAAGTGAGACAGTGAAATACAGAGCTTGCTGTTATTCCAGGAAGGCTTACTTCACAATTGCAACCTCTTGATGTTTTGATAAATAAATTGTTTAAGGTTTATATTAGGGAGGATGGAAGAAATAGATGATGGTTGAAACCCAACATGAATTCACACCAAAGGGAACTTTAAAATGACCTAAAATCAAACAAGGGTGTCAATGAATAAAACAGTCATGGTCTAGAGTGAGAGAAGACATTGTTGTAAATCTTTCAAGAAGTGATGAATAAGTAATGCTCTCAATGGCAGTGAAGACCATTTTATATATGAAAAGGACAATGATGATAGTGAAGAGGAAGAAGAAGAAGAAGAACAAAGTTCAGATAATGAGTTTTAGTGATTTTAAAGGTCAGTTTGGTTTTATAAACTAAGAAATTTCCTTTAGTCAGGCTTTGCAGTCTAATAATTCAAATGGTAAAAATATTAATTTTTTAAAAAGTTGCTTAAAAATTAAGGTGCTTCTTACAATTTGCAGTGTCTTACAGTGTGTAAAATATGGTATATCAAGGTTCAAAAAATGGTTCAAATGGCTCTGAGCACTATGGGACTCAACTGCTGAGGTCATTAGTCCCCTAGAACTTAGAACTAGTTAAACCTAACTAACCTAAGGACATCACAAACATCCATGCCCGAGGCAGGATTCGAACCTGCGACCGTAGCGGTCTTGCGGTTCCAGACTGCAGCGCCTTTAACCGCACGGCCACTTCGGCCGGCGGTATATCAAGGTTTTAATCACTTATGTACGTGAAAGTTTGGACACTGTGAGGCAAGAAAATGGTTTAAAATGGTGCAAGAAAACATCTGTTTTTACAAGACTGGGAAAAGACTAAAAATGACACTTACCATCTATGATAAATATTGTTCTCCAGTGCCAACTCATCAAACCAATTTAGGGCTTGAAGTGCAAAGGTGAATGAAGCTCTTAGCTATATGGAACAATGTAAATGGTCTTAAATTATATGCATTCATCATGTGTCTTCCAATTGTAAAAGTGAATGTGGATAAACTCTAGGTGATTGTGAATAAAGTTACACTTCTTGTGTAATGAGAACTATTTGATTCAAGCTTTGTTGCTAAACACTTAACAAGTGCCATTAAAACTGTGCACTACAGAAGAGCTTCTAGACACTGATGTCATTTTGAATTTAAGTAAGACTTTTAATATGCAGTGTGATATTACCTTCCATTAAGTTGAAAATACACTGCCATAAGAATGGTGCATATTATTTTGCAATGTTCTGAAGAAGAAGAGTGAATTTTTTAAATTGCTGTATTAAGGCAGGGGTATTACATGCTTCATTGAGGATGTTCTGTTGTACAAAGGCATCTATCAGCTAGCTACCTGCAATATTCACCCAATCCTCAATTGTTATTCTGGATATGTTTCTTGAAAAGCAATCAGTCATGGTATTGTCTTCAACTTTGATGAATTGTACATCCACTGTAAACTGTGTGACAAATTCTACATGATCCATCAACAAGGTGAAATAAGTTTAATTGGCTGCCGTAGAACAGAAGAGTGGTCAATGGTCCATAAACATTGCAAAATGTTGGCACTCTAACCTGAGTTGAGAGTGTTTAATTGCCACATACACAGCAAGAGATTATCTATCTGTAGTGCTTCATCTAGTTTGCATCTCTTTAAGACACCTGGAGAAAAATGCCAGGTGCTTCCAAGACCCATGAAACTGTTGCTTAAGGCAGTGCCCACTGCTACCTGGCTGGTACATACAAAGGCCTATTCAGTGCACCATGCTTCAGATGTGTTAGCACTGTTGTCTTAGAAAGTGCTGTCTTCAAATCTCCCAAACACTTTAGATGTTTCTGTACATCACTCAATTTTTCTGTTGTTGCAAGTGTTTTTCCGGGTGAGATGCAGATTGAGAGGCTATTGCACAACTACAACATGTGGTAAATGATGTCGATAAAGGCACACGATGCTCATAAATCACTAAAGTCCTGTGTATATAGTAGGACACTGAATATTTTTCTTGCAGTGGTGCCAGCCCTGTACAGAGACCTTGTCACCCACAAAAAAGATTTCTGCGTTTTTGAACAACCATTTCTCTGCGGTCACAAGAACACCAAAATCTTCAAGATGTTGAAAGAGTTGGGGCAAATGTTCCAAATGTTCTCACAAGGACTTAGAAAAAATCAGAATATCATCAAGATATCAAAAGACAAATGGGAGATGACATAAAATACTGTGCATGAATCTCTGCCATGTCTGTGTGGTGGTTCTTAATCAATACAACATAAAGTGGTCATGATGTAATCTGAATGGTTTGATGATGGCCACTTTATTTAGTTATCCTTGACCATTGGAACTTGTGAGAGATGATTGACAACACCAAATACAGATGTACCATTTACTGCATATTTAAAATCTGTGATGATTGGCACCAGATAGCAGTCTGGTATCGGGCATCATGCTCAGTAATTGCTGTATGATCTCTGTGTACTATCTTTCTTTTCCACCATGTGAAGTAAAAATGCTCAATCACTATCTGATACAGACACAATGCATCTGTGAACAACATGTGACATAATAACACTTTCATCATGTTTATTACACATTATATTATTATTGCTTAATGACTACATAATGTGAGCATGGATGTATATATTCTCTACTCACAATATGTGCAATTGTTAATTAGGTGAAGTGTAAGGAAGAGACTTGAGTATTTAGAAAATTTAAAATATTGGTAGGAAAAGTTGTGATATGATTTATTTTGGCATAGCCAATGTTATTTTCCTTTAGTATGACATGTACTCTGTGGACACTTAGGTTTCTCTTTGTTTTTTAATTGTAATTAAGAAATACATTTCTTGGAACTGACTTTTACAGTGTCCTATTTGCAATAGTCCAAAGTAAAAGTAATTGGTGGATAGTGAATCATTGCAAGCAACTGCTCCCTAGTATTGATCTATACATATAATAACTATTCTGTGTTTTCTGTAAAATCTCTGAGTGGTCAGCAGTTTCTAACAGAGCAAGAATGGAGCTGTGGTGTGAAGATGGCAAGGACAATTTTAAAGTAATGTTTTTCAAAGTTGCTGTGTTATTTGTATAATTTGATTTGTAATTTTGTGTTAAAGAATAGTGATCAATAAATATTGAGTTTAAATTAAAACAGCTGGACTCAATAACTCAACATCATCATTGAGTGCAGACTGAGTGTGTGAAATTATATTTAAAGGGGAGTAAGCTAGCTTCAATACTAACTGCTAGATTACAAATGTTCAACATGAAGCCATATTTACAATTTAATTTGTAATGCGAATGTAAAATACTCATTCCCTATCATTATGATTTATATTGCAAATGATCCATGGAAACTGAAACTAACTAACTAACTGACTAATGGTTCATACAATTGTTTTTGTTGTTATTCGGGTGGTATTTATCTGTATCATGAGTGTTGCCACCCACTAATACTTGTCGTCCCCATTTGGGTAACTGGGTAACTGCACCTTAGATTGTCTTGCATTGTGTCCAAACTTTTTGTGGTACCAAGTTGTCTTCTGATGTGAAGCACTTCCATTGCTGTCAAAATTTTGTTCTTTGTACACATGTTTTATTTGTAGGTACTGAGCTGTTTTCTGGTGGCGATAGCACCATCTTCCTCATGAAGTCACTCAATACAGCACCAGTAGCAGCTGCTAAGGCTGTCATGCACATTCTGGGGCCAGGACCATTTTCATTATTTAGCATGCATGTTCTAGTGCTGCCCTCAAAAGATGAAGTTTGGTTACAAAAATTATCTTGTAGGTAATTAGCCATTACGTCTGTTTTCTCTGGTAGGTTTGATATTGGTAGGTTAGTATCCATAACCAACACATTTCTGTGGAAAGTTAGAAATAATGCAGTTTCTGTCAAGAGAGTTGTATTTACAAACATACACAGGTTTCAGTTGTACATAAGTCTGAGTTGAAAGCTGATTTTTCAAACATTAATGTTTTGGCAAGGAATAATCTTTGATCACAGTGTTTTTTACATGAGCATATGATTATTCATGTGTTTTTGAAACGATCTTTGTCTAATTCTGCCAACACTAACACATGTCTGTTAAAGTCATTGAGTACTTGGTGTTTGTGGAAAATCCCTTACATGTGAAGAAACCACAAATCATTGTTGAGCAGAATGACAGGTATTTCACATTACCAGTGTTTTGTAGCTATGAATGATTTGGGTTGGTGTGCGAACTCAATGGCACATTTGTAGTCAGAAGTGAAGTAGACGGAGTAGAGAAGCATGTATTTTGCACCAATGTTATGAAAATGATAGTTGCTGCTCACTACATGGAAGAGATGCTAAGTCGCAGATGGGCACAACAAAAAGACTGTCAGAAAGTGAGCTTTTGGGCAACAAGGCCTTCATCAAAAAATGCACACACACACACACACACACACACACACACACACACACACACACACACACATACAAATGCAACTCAAACACACATGGCCACAGTGTCTGGCTGCTGAGCCCAGACTGAGTCTGTCTGAAGCCAATCACAACCCACTGGTGGGTTGTGATTAGTTCTGAGGACAATGCTGCACATTGTGAGCTTCTCTGAAACTCCAACATTGGTATTCTCAGCCTTCTTTGCAAATCGCCCCAATCATACACATATGACCTCAGATCCCAAACAACAGGAATTGTTTGTCCCAGCATGCATCAAAATCTGCAGTTGGCTACATCCTGTTTCCTCTGTGAGTTATGGAATAGCCTCTTCAACAAGTTGAAGCCCACAGAAACACATTCTGTGACAGGCTGGGCTGTGACTTCCTAGACTTGCACCATAGGGTTGGTCCTCCTAAACTGGTCATGTGCAACCAACATTCAAGGCTGCTAGCCAGGTAGCTAGCTATCTGAGGTGTGTGCACAAGCAATTCTTAGGTCAGGTGACTCTTGATCCATTCCAGATAATGAAAGCTATTGGTGACCTGGAAGTATCAGTGTAAGATTCAAAGAAATGCTCCCCACAAGAGAGAGTTTTAAAACCTTGGGGGAAGACGCACTTCCTGATGTAACTGAAAACTTGAGTGAAAATCTCAGTTTGCTTGTACAAAAAATTCGCCAACTATATTGTAACCACTGGAGGAAACTTTAATCATCTAATAATCACTTTTGATAATTACAATTTTGTTAGTCATGGGCATGAAAGACATCAGATCTCAATCAATGAATAGCTATATTTACAAGTTAGTTGGGCAGCAGTTTCATGGAATTCAAAGTGGCTAAAAATAGTTGCTCTCTCAGTTACAAAAGCTGAATACATACCCCTATCAACAGCAGGGGAAACAACTATATATGTCATGCTAAATGAATTGAGTGCTAAACACAGTAAAAAACC
This sequence comes from Schistocerca americana, assembly GCF_021461395.2. Lineage (NCBI taxonomy): Eukaryota > Metazoa > Arthropoda > Insecta > Orthoptera > Acrididae > Schistocerca > Schistocerca americana. The sequence continues at coordinate 114,627,201 of NC_060126.1, read as the reverse complement.
AATGAGGTGCCACTATATTGAGTTCCAAGGGTATGCATTAAACACAATGATGTGAGGCACGACTATATTAGTGATCTAATAAACAGAGGAAAGTGCAGCATCAAGTCAGCCAGTACCAACAAACAGAAATCTGATTTTCTGACAAAGGCACTCCCAAATGTTAAGCATCAGTGGTGTTTCCAAGCAGTGAGACTTCCGGAGTTCCCAAATTAACATCTTGAGAACTTCTGAGAGTTTTGGCAAGAACTATGTCTTTTCCTTTGTTTGTTTCTTGTTTAATAGTTTATGTTTTATCATCTTTGGTATGTTTATGTAAATAAATTGTTGAATGAATCATATTGATAGTAAGTGTTCCCGATAATATGATGACATGAATTTCATTCATCACAGCAACTTAATAATGTCACAAAGGACTAACTGTAGTCAATATCCGATAGTATCATTTTTGTGCCATGAGTAGTAAGTTCTTTCATACTTATTTGATTAAGCTTTTTGGATCCATGTAAAGTCTGAAATTTTTCATAATGTTTTGACATCAAGAATAAATCTCTAAAGTTCCTGACTCATTTTTATACAGTTTTCATGTACACTTTCACATATGCTTTCATATACATATCCATATAGTGTTTTTTACTTAACAAGATCTGGGTGATATTTATCATACAACTTGGCCCAGAAACAGCATTTTACTTAACTTTCATGAAATTACACAACAGAAAATAAAACACATGAGTTAAAAATCATTGCCACAGTGAAGATAACAATGAAATGTCCAGTAATGCTCAACTGGCAGTATGAACTGTTTAAGAAAAGCCTGCATAGTAATGCTTCCTCCATTAAATTTTGCAGTAAATAACAACATCCCTCATTAGTCACTTTCTGCAAGTCATTAGATAGCCTTAACATATTATGTTATAAGTAATGTATCACAATACTCTTCATTGTTCACAGTCAATCAGTTATGTGTTTTGTGCCATTGCCATGGTGGTTAGGTATCATTTTCATGCCTTTTCTGGTTTCTGTCTATGAATGTTTTCAGCTCCTTTGATTGTGCTTATAGTTTTATAGTTTCCTGATTTTTGTGTTTCCAAGTTCTCCACTTCAGAAGTCAGCTCTTTTTTTCCAAATCTCACAGATGAAAAAGTGGTCTATGATTTCTCAGAAAGTTGTTATGTGAGTAGTGTTTATAGTCTACTTTCTTTTGAAAGGACACTTGGTCTTTAAAAACTGGTTACGTACTGGTATATTTTGATTTATGCTACATGGTCACTTTCTTGTTTTATTCTCTAAGTTTCTTTAGCTAAGTTCCTTTTGCCAGTAGTGCAGTCATCTCATAAACATTATGTTTTATTTGTTATTAAATGTAATTCAAACTTTTTGTAGGGTAGTGTGAACAGCATGTACATTGTAAGACTCAAAGGCTATATATATAAAAAAAAAAAGATTTATTGTCTATATTGTAACTACATAATCAGTCTTAAATTTTTATATGTATTGAACAAATCACTTTTACTTGATAGGAATAAAAGCAATAGTTATATAAAAAGTGCAATATTTGTCAGAATGTAGTCTAGTAACAGAAACAATAAAAATCCTTACGGTGTGTACTAGAAATCATCACAGATGTCACTGTAGAATTTAAGAGAGCTACAGGAAAGTATTTTAAGTGACAAAGATTATATACCTGGGGATCTAATGACAAATATGTAATCATAACAAAACCTTTTTATTGTATTTTGCATTTAGCAAGTGCAATAAATGACAGCAATAAACAGTTTGAGATGGAACAATTAAAATTTGACAAAAGCAAAACAAAAAAAATTGAGTTATGAGTAACTTACACTGAATACATGACATTAACTGAGACAGTTAACATTCCTATGTTTCAATTAGCATCAGATCTGTTTCTTAAGCTATGGGTACCATAAAACCCCATATGTAAATGTGAAGATGGCCTTATTGTTTAGATCATTTTCAGAAAAGATTATTTTGAAAAACTGAATAGCATATTATTCTGCTGAGTGTACATTACCTAAATTGAACTGTTTATTTTTAATATATGGCAAATTTGAAAATTTAGGGATGATTTACTTGGAATTAAATCTTATCAGCTCAGAACAAAGTTACATGAATGTACTATGTACTAACTGTTTATAAAATCACAGGAGTAACTCTCTTGATGCTCTAATTATTTGCCTGTGAACGAAAGCAAACAAAAATGGTTTCAAAAATTGTTGCTACCAGTAGCTGCAAGGCTTGTTCTTCAATTTGATTTTTTGTGTTGAAAAGGATCTATGATTATTGAAACTCATCAGAAGCTGTGTTTCAACTCATATAAAAAGTGATGGTGATAGTGAATAGAAATCCAAGAAAATAAATATTTTTTTGAAGGGAATGAGTTGGAGAACAAAATTTTTCCTCAAGGTAGAGAGGACTATATTTCCACCTCCAGAAAAGTGATTTCGGGAAGAAGTCACTTACTGAGAGCTATACCTTTGATTCCTTAACAGGCTAAAATAATATAAAAAATGGTGGTTAAGAGAGAGTGCATGTTGTTCAAAATAGGAATTGTTCATCAGAACTATACATTGTTTCTTCTTGAAAGTCTGAGCATATAGGAAACAAGTTTCTTTTGCAAGCACATATGTTCCTTCCATGTAACACAGATTTTGCTGTAGTAGAAAAGAAAACATGTCACCTAGATCTTAAAGTGAATTCATGAAGAAGAGGAGTGAAGACTATTTATACAAAGTTTTCAGAATGAGGTCTAAGAATTATAAATAAATAAAATGTTGATAAAACAAAGAGCCAGTTGATAAGTAGAAGACATAATTGTTAAACATTTTAGTTTCAGTTTTACATAGATGGGTGTGCAATTTACAGTTAAATAGGTATAGGAAAAAAATTAGTGTGCAAAAAGTAAGAAAAATGCCAAGTTGCTTCCAAAAAATGCATCCCTAGATAATCAATAAACTAATCTATATAGAATTACATTGTGTTCCTTATGCAGTTTGTACATTCTGCATGTCATATTCTAAAGAAACCTCAGGATCCACTGTGCAAAACTCATCATTTGAAACTATTGAGTGCCTTTATTGATGCAAGGCAGTAAATATTTTCTGAAATGCCAATAGTGCTTTGGGAATAAGCTGATAAATAAAATTTACAATCTTAAAGTAAGATGCTACACCAGCCAGTATTGGATCAACAAATCAACACTACCTCTGTGGAGTGGGAGCAGAGGAAAGGAGGAGGGGGGAGGGGGAAGGAAGGGGGCAGTGGCATATTTTCTACACTAAGCAAGTTTCAGAATCTCATTAAAAAATGATTGCTGACAGGCTATGGTGAGCAATAGTATGAAAAGGCTCAACAATTTAAAAGGCCTAAGGTACAATGTGACAAATCAAACTGAACATACTGTAATAAAAAGAGAATCACTCTCTACATTACAGACATTAATGTCAATTTTCCATACCAGAGAATTGAGAAGGTAGAGTAGCTGGCAAACAGCATAGTAAAGAATGAAATGCAATGGAGATGCATTCCAGAGGGGGATCTAATTACTGTAGTTAGAAACATAGCCAGACACAAAGGAGACAAATGGTAGGAGATTAAAGATCTGTACAAAAGGCACATGCTACAGACAGATCCATCCACATATACCAAAGGCACATAAAATGTAACTCCACTGGTAAAAGGAACAAGAGGTGACTTGTAATAACCATTTTCAGTTTATAAAAGTCAACAACACTTCCAAATAGTTCACATCTTCCCGTCACCACATTGTGACTATGCAGAGGTGTGTATGTCAGTCACATATACTTTGACTGCCCTAGACACAGAAAGGAATCAGAGTGACTACTTATGGAGCTAGTTAATATAAAACAAGAACTTCCCTTGAATGTCATCATCAGAAACATCATTCCTATATTTCGTAAAATTTATGTGTTCGCTAAATACTGGAGTTGAATAAAACTCTTTCTTTGAAGAGGATGGAATGTTATTTCACTAAACTAGTCAGTTAGAGCTGATGTGTACTGAAAAATGCTCATATAACATCTAAAATCATGGCCTGGGGAAGCATTTCACTTGGCAACCTATTGACCACACACCCCAAAGCTCCAAGCTTGCAGTCATCAACTATCACATTTCTTGTACGTGAGACAGTAATTTGGTGGAAACAGTGTGAAGATAATGTGGAGCTGAAGACCACCATTGTCAACTGGTTCAATTCTGCGTGGAAAAGCTTAGTGCAATTCGGCTGAAGAAGCTAGTGATATGCTACTAAATGTCCTTACAAGTGAATTGTGATCACATGAAAAAGTGAAGTAGATTTGTATGGAACTAAAACCTCCAATAAGAGCTTTCTGTAGTGAGCATATATTTCTTTATGACCAAATAGACATTACTTTTTCAACAAGTCTCATATTAACATGAGGAATCTCCTTATTACAACCACTCAACTCTCTTTCCATTCTTACTATGTGTTACTGAAGCATAAGTTCATGTTTCAAAACCATATTCATTTATGACTGTTGTTACATAATTGATATACATAAGCACAGCAAAAGTCTCATTAACTTTCCAGGCTTTTAAAGTTCAAATTGCTTGTAGTTTGTCAAGCTAGCAAGGAAAACTTCTCGGGGGTAGCTGGAGGATCTGAAAAACAAAATGCATGATACTTTTCAATGTCCTGAAGACACAGACTTTTTAAAGTATAGTCTATGATCTCATTGCATGGAAAATACAAAAATTCAGTTTTTGCTATTTATATCATTTATAGTTAAGGTACACAAACTGTAGGCATGTATTTCACCACATTCATATTAAACAAAACATTCATGAATTTTTGTATGTAATTTCATGTTATTCCTAGTACAGCATATTATTTCACTAGAACTGACACATAAATATCATAAAGAATGAACTAAATTACTTACTCATCTCAAACCACTTTTCGGAGTGTGCTGAAGCTTGTCTAGATGCCAGTACCGCTTCCCGTATTGCAAATAAAGCACAAATACTCATGCACAAGGGTGGTTCACCAGTTGCTATAAATTACAAACACATGAGTAACATTTTGGTTTTAATTTAACACAAACACTTCCAATAGAAACCAACCTTTTGAACGAAGAATGCCAACAGGATTAGGAGCATTTTTCCTCAGTTGTATTCTGAAGTCAATAGGGATATCTTTGGCTCCAGGAGGTTTGTAATTCTAAGAACCAAATTATACTGTTGTTAACAGTCAGAAAGTATTTTCCTCATAAATAAAAAATAGTATAATTTTACAGTTTAAAATAAAAACTGAGCAATCATTAATAATAAGTATTTGAGGAGGTTTGCAAATATTTACAAATTTTATCATGATGATTAATGTTAGAGAAGCTGCCATTATCTATGAGGGGCAGAATGAAAATTAGAAGACAGAAGTTTCATTTTGTTTGTATGGCTAATTAAGTGTACACACTTCTTTGATCTGGGGACAAAGAGCAACCTGCCTTACTCCTTTCCTGTCCTTAATCTCCTTCTCATTAATTTTTGTAACTGATAGTTGTATAATTTATAAATATATTATTCTGTTCTCACAGTACAACCCAATTTAAAAGTATTGTGCAAATCCATGAAAGTAGTATGTCATGTTCATTTTGTCTTCTCTGTAGCACCAAATTTAGAGAGTAATTTCTTTTCAAGTTCCTGTACCTGTCCTATCTTAAAGTGACCTGTCATACTACATTGATCATTTTTTTTCCTTTTAGTCATATTTTCTAAAATTTCTTCAGGAATGTCTTGCAGGCAAGAGATAAGACTGCTGCCACTTGTAATTCATCCATTCAAATGCTTTTACTGCTTTTGGCACAGTTATTCCTTAAATTTTATGAAGTGCTATGACACTTTTGTGAACATAATTTAAGTCCATTAATGAAAATTGGATTTACTGCTTATACAATGCAATACTTCATTCGCCACCACAACTGGCTGCCTAGCGGCGGAACAGTGTTTGATTCCTAGTGCTGCCAGGGACTCCTCCATGGTGGGAGCACTGGAACAGGATGCATTCAGAACTGTGATGCCCACAGAGGAGCTACTTCAATGTAAAGGAGTGTTACCAAGTCTGTTACACTGACAAAGGCCTCCTCCCCCCCTCTCCTTCTGCTCCATACCACATTCCAATGAAGCCACAGACAGAGAATGGCATAGAAGTTGGTTGGTCTACATGGATGCGCCCATGGCCAGAGCAGCAGTGCTTTAATGCTTAATTAGTATGATACTTTCTCATTCAGAAAAGGAAATGAACAAAATGTTATGGGTGCTATAAGCTGCACAAAAAGAGAAAATAAAATGTAAATAACAAGAAAACAAGTGTAATGACAATTATGAAAAAGGTGAAAAGAGTCCACCATGGGGAGAAAAACTGTTGGCACTAAAATTAAAAGAGAAACACAATTCAGCTATCTCAGCAATGTAAATATGGAAGACAGTTGATGTTTAATAGAAGTGAGAAGAAGAACAGCATTGCCAAAACAAGAAATCATAGTTACAAAAAATATTGTTACAAATAATCACACGGATGTAAAAATCAAGATGTCTTTCACAAAATCATCTGTGTGGAATGCACTTTTTTATGGATATGGAAGCTGGACACTAGAGGAATAAAAGATTCAACAGCAATGTTTATATGCTAGAAAATGTTCTGAGTAGGTCAGGTTGAAATAAAAACAACTGCAGAAATCATACAGAATCATAGGACAGAAACCAAATGAAATAGTATAAATCAGAAAAATATAATTTATTGGCAGATCTTTACACAGAACATCTTTCACATAAATGCACATGAAGCTGATGCATGAATAAAAAAAAAGAGAAAATCTGTGAAATATTTATTTTCCAGACATCAGGAGCATAACATGATGTAATTATTATAAGAGATCAAAATAAAAGCAAATGACTGATTAGCATAATTGCTTCACAAGATGTAGTCTTTGTGAAAAGAATGAATAAACACAATATATGTTCAAGTATTTAAATGTCCACTACTGTAGAAGCCTTGTTTCTGACTCTGACAAAACCTATCAGTCAGTCAGTGGGAGGTATCCTTGAGTAGTCCAGATGTTAGCACATTGCTCTTCTGCTGTTTCAAGTGCTACTAGAGTATCCAGTTTTACTTCATATAATCAACATAGCATAGTTCCACAAAAGTGTAGAATAATTCTATTCAATAACTACCTTTGGACTTTGTCAAAATTAAAGTTCTTACTACATTCATTCTCCCAGAACACTATTTAGAGGTTTTGTAGAGTTTGTGGGATATGAGGAGAAGTCTTTAGCAAGCTAAGCCCCTGAGTCAATCTGTGATATAGGTGTGGGTATTGCATGTCACAGTACTTTGCTCACAAAAAGACAGCTGTCTGGCACACAGTTTTAACTTATCACATGTTATTGAGGGATTTCGTCTATTGCAGTAATCACACCTACGTCTACTCTCTGTGAATCATGGCACATAATACTTTTTTGTTCTATGAATCCTCACAGATGGAGTGCATTTGAAATGATTGCTTCACAGTCCCTACAAGGCTGATACTTTTTGGGCTGAAAAATATTTGTAATATTTGCTCTGAAACTGTTTCTTGGAACTATAATGAGTTTATCATTAGACATTTTCTATGTTCCTTTGAATGTTTGTCAATTATGATGTTTAAGTATTTCTGCTACAATCTCTTGCTAGGCAAGTAATCATGAAAATATTTTTCTTGCCCTTCTTTGTATTCACACAGTATCCATTGTTAACTTGAAATGGAGTGGATACCACACACTTGAGTAGTATTTCAGTATTCGATACACAAATGGCGTAAATGCAACCTTATTTGTAGCCAACCTGTAGCTCCTCATATCCTGCTAATAAATTAAAACCTGCTATTTGTTTTACCGTCAAGTGAGTTTTACAGAAGTCTAGAACCATTGAATCCACCTTGTTGCAAATGGAATTTTATACAATGAGTTCATAATTTTGTTCTAAATAGGTCACTACATTTGAAGTCAATATATTTTCTAAATTCTTGATATGAATGTGGGTGAGTGATAAGACACAGAAAAAACTTGACATAGTATGGATGATATTTGGTCACTAAATAGAAGCACAAATTACTTTTCATCATGTTGATGACAAAGAAGGAAACTCAAATTTAATTAACTGTTATGTGACTGCATTGTTTACATTGTAGTTCACTAAAGGCAACAAAATTTTTTGATAAAGCATTATAAATTATGAATCTGAAACATACCCAGGTACTGTTTGTCAATGCCTTTCCAGTATCATTATCATAAACCATGAATTCCTTTAACCAATAGCCAAGACCCATCACAAAGACTCCTTCTACTTGACCTGTATCAATCTCTGGGCTTAGGCTTTCTCCAGCATCTTCCAGTATGTCTACATGAAGTATCTGAAACATTTATATTACAGTCCCTTTTCTATCAAGTTCAGTGCTACCTGAGAATACACATATTGAGCATTTATGATTATTATTTTTGTTTCACATACAAGGGGTATGTATTAGAAACTTTACAGATTTATTCTTGACATCAAAACATCACAAACTGATCTTAAGATCATGGCGCTGGAAATCCTGCATTAGGGAGGTATGGCAAGAATTCCCTGTTGTGGCTTCTGGGTATGTAATTTGCCTCAAATGTGCTTTCTTACTCACTTTCTTGTTCATATCCCGTTATGATATTTGTTTTGTTTTGCTGCTTTTTTTGTCCTCTTTTAGAGTAATTTCCAACACTCCACATCACAATGACATATTCAACTTCTGAAATAATGACCATGCACTACGCGCACAGCATACCAGGCAGGAATCCAGATGCAGCATGTCAACATTATGCTGAATGTTACCCTGGGGGCCACTCATATTATGCACTATCATTTGTATGTCTCCACCAACACTTGTGTGAGGCAGTCGTATTTGAGAAGAGTTACAGCTGGTAGGAAACCATATGATGTAAGGTAACCTGAGCTTGAAGAACTGGTTCTTCAGACTATGGTTGAAACTTCATCAACTGGCAAAAGGAGTATTCTGAGAAGGGAAGGCACTAAGCAAATGATGATTTGCAATATTCTACATGAAAAGCTTCTATACTGTATTACCACCAGTGGATGCAAGGATTAAATGATGTAGGCACTCAGCCAGGAATAACTTTCTATCAATGCAGGTTAGGGTAGTGTGCTGTGTTTCTGCATATCTTAGATGTTATTCACTGGAAGGCCTGGCTTTTCACATGACGGGGTCTTAAAATCTCAATAATCTTGGAAATCTGTGTCTTGTCAGTAGCTTTTGTAGGAGTGATGTAACACATAGAGGATCCTGCATACTTTGTGACATGTCACCTGCTTTATTTCCTCATTAATTGTCCTCGGTGTCAACATATTGTGTTGCTATACTGGCTGAAAAGTGGGGTGTGGAAGTACAACACTCCAAATGTTTATAATTACACTCATGCTCATTAATTAAGGATAATTGCAGAATGTGGTGCCACACAAAGTTTCACAACACAAAACTGGTGCTAATAGCAGAGGCACATAGGGAATACACATGACACAGATCTGTAAGTCCATGGTATTAGTGATAAGAGGAGAAAACCATCCCAAAACACATGTGCTACAAAATGCCACTGTTTCCTGCACATGTACCTCAACATCAACATGGGATATGATCACCATGCACACGTACACAGGCCACACAACAGGGTGGCATACACTGGATCAGATGTTCAAGCAGCTGCTGGGGTATAGCCTCCCGTTCTTGCACCAGTGCCTGTCGGAGCTCCTGAAGTGTTGTAGGGGTTTGAAGACGTGCAGTGATATGTTGACCGAGAGCATCCCAGACGTGCTCGATGGGGTTTAGGTCTGGAGAACAGGCAGGCCACTCCATTTGCCTGATATCTTCTGTACTCCTCCATGATGGCAGCTCAGTGGGGCCATGCATTATTGTCCATCAGGAGGAAGGTGAGACCCACTGCACCTCTGAAAAGGTGGACATACTGGTGCAAAATGACATCCTGATACACCTGACCTATTACAGTTCCTCTGTCAAAGACATGTGGGGGTGTATGTGCACAACATCAAACCATGACCTCCATACAGGTCCCTTTCGAGGACGTTAAGAAGTTGGTATCTGGTTCCTGATTCACACCAGATGAGAACCCAGTGAGAATCATTGTTCAGACTATACTTGGACTCATCCGTGAACATAACCTGGGACCACTGTTCCAATTACCATGTACTGTGTTCTTGACACCAGGCTTTACGGGCTTTCCTGTGACCAGGGGTCAGTGGAATGCACCTTGCAGGTCTCCGAGCAAATAAACCATGTCTGTTTCGTTGTCTGTGGACTGTGTGTCTGGAAACAACTGTTCCAGTGACTACGGTAAGGTCCCAAGCAAGGCTACCTGCAATACTCTGTGACCATCTGTAGGCACTGATGGTGAGATATCGGTCTTCTTGTGGTGTGCTACACTGTAGTGCCTGGACACATTTCCTGTCTGTTGGAATCATAGCCATATCATGAGATCACACTTTGTGGCACATGGAGGGCCTGTGCTATGACCTGCTGTGTTTGACTATCTTCCAGTCATGCCTAGTATTCTACCCTCATAACGTCATCAATATGTGTTCTTTGAGCCATTTTCAACACACAGTCACCATTAGCACATCTGAAAATGTCTGCACACTTAATCGCTGCACTGTACTCTGACGTGCACCAACACACCTCTGCATATGTGAACTGCTGCCAGCGTCACTGTGCGATGACCATAGGTCAAATGCACCGCATGGTCATATGCTGAGGTGATTTAAACCCACAAATCACCCACCAGAGCGTTGTTTCACCATGTATCAGCATTATCCTTAATTTATAAGCATGAATGTAGTACAGAATTTATTTTTCTTTACATGAGGTATGAGCGATGGCAACTTGAAATTAGCTAATTTCAAGTTGCCGCTGCTCATACATCACCTGTCATTCAACAAAATCTTTGCCTCTGTAATTCCATCTCGACTGACATCTCTGCCCAAACTCTTTGCCTTTACATATGTCTGCTTGTGTCTGTATATGTGCAGATTGATATGTGTGTGTGTGCGAGTGTATACCTGTCCCTTTTTCCCCCTAAGGTAAGTCTTTCTGCTCCCGGGATTGGAATGGCTCCTTACCCTCTCCCTTAAAACCCACATCATCTTGTCTTTCCCTCTCCTTCCCTATTTCCTGATGAAGCAACTGTGGGTTGTGAAAGCTTGAAATTTGTGTGTGTGTGTTTGTGTTTGTTATTGTCTCTATCAATATACCAACGCTTTTGTTTGGTAAGTTACAGCATCTTTGTTTTTAGATAATATTTTAATCAATTACACCAATTATAGGCTAATAAGTATAGTTTAGATTTAAAACTTTCTGACCATTTTGCTTTGTTTATGGAGTTAAACTGTTCTACCTTGCTCCAAAACCTGTATGCTAAATGACAGTTCAGTGCAGAAAAAATGAACTCATTCCATCATAAATTAAATAAGATGCAGTGGATTATAGGACATAGTAATTGCAGTTCTGAAAATTTAGGAAATTCTGGATAACGTCCCACACATTTTAATGTAACTTTCCCTATTAATGTATATTTTAAAGGAGATTTCTGATGCAACAAACATGTAGTGATAGGAACAGACAGCCACACAGCTAACTAAAACACAACAAAATTTCTACCTTCGTTACTTACACAAAAAATTACAAAAATATTTTCAAGGAGGTTGTAAAGGCAGCAAAAGAATTCATAAGCAATAGACTTGCATTGTAAAGTGTAAACAAATCAATGGCACTATGGTCAATAATTAAAGCTGAAACCAGCACTACTGTTCAGGCACATGATATTTGTAAAATCAAAATAAAGGACTGAAATATTGTAAACCTGGTTCAAATATAAGAACTGCTTAATTATTTATTTAAAATTGAAACAAAACACACACTAATGCAGAAAGTCACACAGATAAGATGAATTTTTTTGGTAATCTGTAATTTGGAGGTGGCCTCTGTCAGTAAAATCAGCAAAACTACAACAAAATATGTATAAAATGCAGTACCATCACTAAAAAAACAAAACATCAGCATGGTGCTATGGAATAACAATGAAAATGTTAAAAGCAGTCCCTAAAATAGTTGTGCAGCCACTAACCACATATCAAAAAGGTTAGGTTTTAGGTGCCCTGCAGAATGTAGCAAAACCACTATTCAGTAAAGACACAGATCAACATATGGAAAACTGCCCAATCACTCTTCTTCAACCACTCTCAGAAATACCTCAATAGGTTGTCACAAAACAAATTCAAAATTTTGTACAAAAAATTACTATAATTGTAAAAAACCAATATGGACTTAAAAAAGGCAAAAGAGAAGTATTTGCTGTCAACCAATTTGTAGACAAAATAAGCTCCTTTGTAGACAACTCCCTCTATGCCTTTAAAGAACCACTCCTTGCTACTCTGTAAACTGGAAAAATATGGAACTGGGGGCTCTACATTTGAATGGTTTAGATCCTACCTAACCAATAAAAAATAAAGAGTGGTTATAACGTCGGAGAGAAGAAATAGTGCTTCAGAATGGTAAACCATATCAAGGAGTACCTCAAAATTCATTGTTAGGTCCCATTCAGCTTCTGTTTGCTGCTTAATATTGATGGTCATTCAGGTTTATTTTTAGATAACATATCTGGCATTATTGAAACAAATAGTACTGACAATTCTTCAAACTGTCATTAATACCACAGATGGATTGTTTTAATTTTGTTGTAATAAAATTAAAAATGTTTAAGGTTCTGTGTAAACTGCTATTCCATTATTTTTTTAAACTATCTTTGAATTTTATAGATGCTCCTTTTACAGATTTTTGTTATAGCCCCGACAATATCTAATTAAAGAAAGCACACAGTTTTAGAATAAAACTGACTTAAATAGTTAATACTTGAAAAGTATGGCCTTAGCGGCAGTGTTCTACAATGGCTTAAATCCTACTTATCAAACAGAAAGCAAAGAGTTACCATCTCTTCAAATGGCGCATATTACTTTTCTGACTGGAAAAAAATATCTCAGAGTGTTCCACATGGCTCCATATTAGGCCCAGTCCTATTTCTCTTCTATGTTAATGACTTACCATTAAATATCAGCTCTCCATCAGTTCTGTTTGCAAATGATACTTCTGTCTTAGTTTCAGACCAGGATTTGAAAAAATTCCCAAATCTGTGATCAGTACGCTCAGTACCTTAGAAACTTGGTTTCAGCTAAATGGGTTGAATCTAAACGTATATAAGACTCACATGATGCAGTTCAAAACCAAACAGTCAAAATGAGAGCAGATTAAGACTGTACACAACAATGAAGATACAGAAGAAGTTGACTCAGTAAAATTCTTAGGTTTAAATGTAGCTGAAAATTTGAGCTTGCAGGCACACACTGAACACCTAGCAAACAAACTGAGCAGCTTTGCATTTGCAATGTAAATATTATCAACAGCAAGTGACATGGACACACAAAAAGTAGCATCTACAAGCTACTTTGAACCCATTATTGGGTATGGGTTTTTTTTTTTTTTTTTTTTTTTTTTTTTTGGAGGGGGGGGGGGGGGGGGAATTGACAAACACAGTGTGGATACTAAGAATAAAGAAAGAAATCAGTCAAAATATGTGCACTGCACATCACAAAGCACCATGTCAACCACTATTTAGAAAACTTACATATATGAGATTGTTATATTTTTGTTCACCAGACATGAATTAAAAGAGGGAATCCATTTTGTCCATTCACATGATAATAGAAACAAAGAAAATTTTAGGCTCCCCACCCACCACATCAGACTCTATGCCCAGGGACCTCAATAAATTCACTTAAAAGAAAGCTATATGAGGTACTGACACTGAAGTGCTATTACTCAGTGGATGAATTCATGCAGGACAAACTGGAAATTTGAGGTGTATACAATGTGTTACGTTTTCCAAGAAATATCCTTATAGTGTTATTAATTATTGTAGTGCTATTATTTATTAATGTAAAAATCACTGTAAATGTATTATAAATCTTAGACATGTCTCCTGTATGCAGACCAAATGGATTGCAAATGTATGTCATGAGATGAATAAGACACAATTCACAAAATATGGTAATGCTAACCTTCTATAAGAACACTGCTCCTAATCTTGATTATAAAGTCAATATTAACAAACTTGAAGGGCTTGATGATTGGGAAAAATGGAAATGGCTTGTCTCTACAATGCTTTTGATACTATCTCAAGGATATTATTAACAGTATGCACAGTAATGCTAAATAAATGTGAGACAAGCACATGCATAATTTGAACATTGCAGCACAAAACACTTAAATATGTTAATTCAAATGTCTTCTCATATCAAACATGACAAAACAGAAGATATTAGCAGACATGCAGTTAAGCTTCAAAAATTATCTGTATATCTAAATGATCAATTAAACACAATGTAAGATAGATTGCTGCTTACCATAAAGTGACACACTAAGTTGCAGTCAGGCATAACTAAAAGTCACTTACACATTAGTTTTTGGTCACAGCCTTTGTCATAAAAGGTAAAACACACACACACACACACACACACACACACACACACACACACACACATAACTGCCATCTTTGACAGCTTGGACCTGAAATATGAGATCCATATATCTATAAAGACCTTTCATACTGTGTCCTGTGTCAGGCAGAGGTACTTCTTCAGGCCCCCAGTGAAACTATCAGTGATAGTAAGGAGATACTGGTGGCCACTGGATGATGGCAGGGGGTGTGTGATATCCATAAATATGTGGGAGAAGGAATGGCCTACCAGGGGGAAAGAGGCAATGCTGGCATGCTGCCACAGGATGCTGGCACTGGCTCATTAAGTGCAATCGTGCTGAATACTAGGCCAAATGAAACACTCCTTTAAGAGTGTGGCAGATGCATGGACACCAGCCTGTGTAGTGATCCATGCCATTCATGGAAGGGCATATATCACGTACATCAAATATAGAGCTCAGAGTAAAGGTGTTCACAATTGCAATTAATTTGTAAACACTGGGTCACATACACTGGGAAAGTTTTACTCAACAGGTGCAGAGTCTATCTGCTGGATAGCATTTGTAATCTCTGTAGGGAAAGGAGGAATGAAGGGGCTCAAACACCATGGAAGGCATCAAGGAAGGCGAATATGATGTATATAGGTGCCTGTTGTTGTACACTGTTTACAGGCATGTTAATGAGAGATCTTTGAGACAGTAATATTAGTTGGTTCTGGTGGTATAACTTCACGTGTAACATTTAACTGTTTGTGGAAGTTTGTGACAATATACAAAGTTAACTAGAACCAATACACACTTTATTTAAGCGGAAAAGCAGTGTTTTGCTTCATAGCCACTTCACTTACAGAAATATACATGAAAGAAAGAAGTTTGATGCCAAGGAAAAAAATATCTGTACTCTGTGGTAAATCATAAGAACTGCAAGGTTAAATATCAACACCAATCTAATAAGGGAGTGTTAAGGCAGTGGTATTAGACGTAGCTGCATGGAGTAACAGGATTAGAACAGACATTGCTCGAGCAGCCAAAATGACTAATGAACACTGTGCCTGGGACAGACCATGCAAAGCTCTAAGGCTTCCATGTGAAAATCTGGAGGAAGGTACAGGTGGATGTGCTCCAAGGGGAGTGCCTGGATGGTCAATACTGATATAGACATTGCACCAGGTGGGTTTGTGCATGCCTGGCATCATGCATGGCTGAAGGTTGAGATTCGCATTTAACCTGGTATGTGCCAGATGTCAGTGGTGAACGGCATTGAAAACTCATGCTGTTGGGATTGGCAGGGTGATATCTAGGTATCCTCTTCATGGTAGAAACCCATTGTCAATAGGCACTGTCCAGTAAAAATCATGAAATGGCACCCCTACAATGATGGAGATACCTAACCACCTCATACGCAGTAAGGAGCTTGTGGTGATACACAGCATAACTCTGCTGTGGCTCTGTAAGCTTCACTGAGAAAAATGGCAAGGGCTGCCAAGTCCCTTCAACATGTTGTTGCAGGATTGCATCTAAGGCAGACTGGCTGAGGTCAGTGACAATTGCAAAGATGGCAGTCAGGTGGTGCTGTGTTAGGAGAGCATCATGCTAGAGGTCATGCTTTGTTCGTTGAAAACTGCTCAAAATTTGTGCTATCTAGGGAATGGGCCTGTTGCCTTTTGTACAGACGCCCTGGAATGCTGGCCTCCATGGCACTTGCATGTTCATGGATTCCATTTAAATGGTACCTGAAAAAATTTGCCATCCTGAGGAACCCGCAGAGTTTCTTGTATTTAGGAAACATGTGAACTCAGACACAACACAGACCTTCTTGCTGAGGTGCCAAAAGCATGCAGATGATATTCTGTACACCAGGAAGTTGATCTACACAACATTAAAACACACTTCTCCAGGCTGATGGTGAAACCAGCCTCCTGGAGATGAAAGCATAGCTCTTAGAGATGGTGGCAATCCTCCACGAGATCACATGAATATGTCAGCTGGCATGAGGTGTAGATCAGAGTTTCACAGGCTCTTGGAGGAGCAGAGCACACATGCACTGAACACTGTCTCAGTCTCAGCTGGCGTGATTCTCTGATTGTTGGACAGAAGGGGGCAGCCTAGGTGTTTGGCAGTGTGGTGGCAGGTGTTGTGGTGAACCTCATGGGGAGCACTTGAGGGGGAGGTGATGAAAGACAATGTCGAATGGAGGGTGACAAAAGTGATGGAGTAGGAGAGCTGTTTAGTGGAGCAAGAGGTGGTGTGGCAGGACTGACACAGGGCAGAATGATGGGCAGTAGCATCAACAATATATCAGCTTGGCAGGTCAAGGCGGAGGCCACAATGAGAAATAAAATTGGCGCTGAGGATGGGGCCCATAATGTCAGCTGCATGACAGATTGTGTGTGGAAACAGTAGGTTTTGATGGATGAGCCATTTGCTGCAGTGAGGAATATGGGGGGAGATGGATGATGATCAGCAGAGGGTAATAGCTGGTGGGGATAGATGGAAAGGTCTGAATCCGTGTCGAGGATGTAGGATATTGAGAAGTGAAGGTTACCACAATCAAATACAAACAGATGCTGTGAAATTGTGGAACAGCTGGTTGTGTCTACTTCCAGTCGTTGGTGGTATTTGGGGCCCATGCACATGGTGCATGACAGTTTGCAGCACCTCTGCTGAAACATTTGTGGCACTTTTTTCCAGCCCACAGCCATCATGAACTAGTACAGAGGGCAGGAGGGGATGGGGGTGCACCTGTGTGAGTGTGCATGCTGGTGGTTGTAAGCACAGCTCAGCGGATGCGAGCAATGCAGGTGTGGGATGGGCACAAGCACTCAAAGGCAGCATGGGTGAGCTTACCCATCATGCTAATCATCTGTGCTATTAGCTGCACCGTGTCTGCAGAGGTCCAGTGGCTGGGCAGAGTGTGGGATGGTACACGCTGCATGAGCATGTGGTCATGTGCATGACATTGCATGGTTGTGGTGACAGTGTGTCAGCAGATGGTTTTAATAACCTGGTCAGCATTGGCAGCCGCTGCATTGGTACTCTGAAAAAATTGCTGTGCATACTGTGGCAGACAAACTACCACCAAGTTGCTATTATCAGTGTGTCTGGAAGCACTGCTGATGCAGCAAGTGTGTGGAGGTTTTGGAATAGCCGTGAGGACTGCATGTTGGTGCACTCCTTGGATGAGAATAGCACGTGTGTGCACTGCAGTTCTGATATGGCTAATTGTTCTGTATGCCTGGCATGTAGGGCACTGAATTTGTCAGATTGTGGCAGGTTTGCAGTGGTGTTGTACATCTCTCCATCTACATCTACATCTACATCCATACTCCGCAAGCCACCTGACGGTGTGTGGCGGAGGGTACCTTGTGTACCTCTATCGGTTCTCCCTTCTATTCCAGTCTCGTATTGTTCGTGGAAAGAAGGATTGTCGGTATGCTTCTGTGTGGGCTCTAATCTCTCTGATTTTATCCTTGTGGTCTCTTCACGAGATATACGTAGGAGGGAGCAATATAATGCTTGACTCTTCGGTGACGGTATGTTCTCGAAACTTTAACAAAAGCCCGCACCGAGCTACTGAGCATCTCTCCTGCAGAGTCTTCCACTGGAGTTTATCTATCATCTCCGTAATGCTTTCGCAATAACTAAATGATCCTGTAACGAAGCGCACTGCTCTCCGTTGGATCTTCTCTATCTCTTCTATCAAACCTATCTGGTACAGATCCCACACTGCTGAGCAGTATTCAAGCAGTGGGCGAACAAGCGTACTGTAACCTACTTCCTTTGTTTTCAGATTGTATTTCTTTAGGATTCTTCCAATGAATCTCAGTCTGGCATCTGCTTTACCAACGATCAACTTTATATGATCATTCCATTTTAAATCACTCCTAATGCGTACTCCCAGATAATTTATGGAATTAACAGCTTCCAGTTGCTGACCTGCTGTATTGTAGCTAAATGATAAGGGATCTTTCTTTCTATATATTTGCAGCACATTACACTTGTCTACATTGAGATTCAATTGCCATTCCATGCACCATGTGTCAATTTGCTGCAGATCCTCCTGCATTTCAGTACAATTTTCCATTGTTACAACCTCTCGATACACCACAGAATCATCTGCAAAAAGCCTCAGTGAACTTCTGATGTCATCCACAAGGTCATTTATGTATATTGTGAATAGCAATGGTCCTATGACACTCCCCTGTGGCACACCTGAAATCACTCTTACTTCGGAAGACTTCACTCCATTGAGAATGCATTCTGCATTCTGTTATCTAGGAACTCCTCAATCCAATCACACAATTGGTCTGATAGTCCATATGCTCTTACTTTGTTCATTAAACGACTGTGGGGAACTGTATCAAATGCCTTGCGGAAGTCAAGAAACACGGCATCTACCTGTGAACCCGTGTCTATGGCCCTCTGAGTCTCGTGGACGAATAGCGCGAGCTGAGTTTCACACAACCGTCTTTTTCGAAACCCATGCTGATTCCTACAGAGTAGATTTCTAGTCTCCAGAAAAGTCATTATACTCGAACATAATACGTGTTCCAAAATTCTACAACTGATCGATGTTAGAGATATAGGTCTATAGTTTTGCACATCTGTTCGATGTCCCTTCTTGAAAACAGGGTTGACCTGTGCCCTTTTCCAATCCTTTGGAACGCTACGCTCTTCTAGAGATCTACAGTACACTGCTGCAAGAAGGGGGGCAAGTTCCTTCACATACTCTGTGTAAAATAGAACTGGTATCCCATCAGGTCCAGCAGCCTTTCCTCTTTTGAGCGATTTTAATTGTTTCTCTATCCCTCTGTCGTCTACTACGGTATCTACCATTTTGTCATCTGTACGACAATCTAGAGAAGGAACTACAGTGCAGTCTTCCTCTGTGACTGCTGACTGCTGACTGCTTACTGACAGTTCCAGTTGTGTAACACAGTGTGCAAACTGCATTGCATCTTTGTAATGGTAAGCCTACGAATATCGCCTCTGCAGAAGTGAACTACAGGTGTGGGTTGTGCACACTGAAATGTGGCAAGTGCACAGTGGTATGTACAGATGGACGGCTGGGAGAGGGTGCATATGCTCTCATGGTGGCAGTGTCTGCGAGCTGCCTGAGGTGACTTAGGAATACATGAAATCCACCAATCTGTGCCTGTCGGTCAGGACAGCTGTGGGGGTTTGGTCACAGGTGAGGCCAAACCTGCCATCAGTGGTGTTGTGGGATCAGTATGTGCCATATACTTTGCTAGCGGTGGCAGGCAGATGGGTGGGAATGAATGCATGACACAATTGTGGGATGCACGTGAACCAGTGCAGCAAGTGGAAGCCAGGGGGTGGCGGCAGTTCAGTTGAGGGTAACCAGTGTAGGTCATTCCTCCATTGACCATACAACATAGCCCTGAGGTACACTAGTATCTATGGCTGTCAGTGGGGAAAAAAGGCAAACAGGACACAGAAAGTACTCATGATTTTTCAGTTCTTTTACTGGAACAGGACACAATTACATAAAAATTAACACGTGGCTTTAGCAGATTGAAATTACATAGTGATAAGAATGAACACAGTGTAAATTATTCCTATAGCACACAGTATCCTCATAGAACATGGTTCTAGTAAGTGGCAAGTAATAAATTGTAGCTGTCAAACATTATACACATTTATTTCATAGTTTAGTGAAGTTCAGTCGCAAGAGGAACAAGGATTCTGCTCAGGTTATAAATACAGGGTTATAAATACAGAATTAAGTAAGGGTTATGCAGGAGCAGGTTTAATAATGAATAAAAAGAGGAGTGAGGGTAAGCTACTACAAACAACATAGTGAATGCATTATTGTGGCCAAGATAGACATGGAGTCCACACCTACCACAGTAGTACAAGTTTATATGCCAACTAGCTCACCAAATGATGAAGAGATAGAAGAAATGTGTGATGTGACAAAAGAAATTATTCAGATAGTTAAGGGAGATGAAAATTTAATAGCCATGAGAGACTGGAATTCAATAGTAGGAAAAGGAAGGGAAGGAAAAGTAGGAGGTGAATATGGACTGGGAGTAAGGAATGAAAGAGGAAGCTGACTGGTAAAATTTTGCATAGAGAGTAACTTAATCATAGCTAACATTTGGTTTAAGAATCATGAAAGAAGGTTGTGTATCTGGCAGAGGACTAGAGACACTGGAAGGTTTCAGACTGATTATATAATGGTAAGACAGAGATAAAGGAACTGGATATTAAGTTGTAACACATTTTCAGGGGCAGCTGCAGACTCTATTCATGATTTATTGGTTATCAACTGTGTATTAAAACTGAAGAAATTGCAAAAACATAAGCATTTAAGGAGATGGACCTCAATAAATTGAAAGAGCCATAGGTTGTAGAGTTTTTCAGTGAGAGTTAGGGAATGACTGACAAGAATAGGGAAAGAGATGCAGTAGAAGAAGAATAGGTAGCTTTGAGAGGTGAAATGGTGAAGGCAGCAGTGGATCAAGTAGATAAAAAGATCAGGCCTAGTAGAAATCCTTGTGTAAGAGATATTGAATTTAACTGATGAAAGGAGAAAATATAAAAATGGAGTAAACAAATCAGGTGAAAGGAGTACAAATGTCTCAAAAATGAGATCAACAGGAAGTCCAAAATGGCTAAGCAAGGATGGCTAGAGGGCAAATGTAAGGATGTAGAGGCATATATTACTAGGGGAAACTTAGAAGAGACCTTTGGAGAAAAGAGAACCACCTGTATGGATATCAACAGCTCAGATTGAGAACCATTCCTAAGCAAAGAAGGGAAAGCAGAAAGGTGGAAGGAGTATACAGAGGATCTATAGAAGGGTGATGTATTTGAGGGCAATATTACTTAAATGGAAGAGGATGTAGATGAAGATGAAATGGGAGATATGATATTGTCTGAAGAATTTGACATAGCACTGAAAGACCTAAGTCAAAACAAGGCCCCGGGAGTAGACAACATTCCATTAGAACTACTGATAGCCTTGGGAGAGCCAGCCATGACAAACCTCTTCCACCTGGTGAGCAAGACATATAAGGCAGGTGAAATACCCACAGACTTCAAGATGAATATAGCAATTCCAATTCCAAAGAAAGCAGGTGTTGACAGGTGTGAAAATTAGTTAACTATCAGTTTAATAAGTCACAGCTGCAAAATACTGACCTGAATTCTGTACAGACAAATGGAAAAACTGGCAGAAGCCAACCTCAGGGAAGATCAGTTTGGATTCTATAGAAATGCTGGAATTTGTGAGGCATGCTGACCCTACAAATTATCTTAGAAGATGGATTAAGGAAAAGCAAACCTATGTTTCTAGCATTTGTAGACTTAGAGAAAGCTTTTGATGGTGTTGACTGGAATACTCTCTTTCAACTTCTGAAAGCGGCAGGGATACAATAGAGGGAGCAAAAGGCTATTTACAATTTGTACAGAAACCAGATGGCAGTTATAAGAATTGAGGGTAATGAAAGGTAAGCAGCGATTGAGAAGGGAGTGAGACAGGTTTGTAGCCTATCCCTGATATTATTCAATCTGTATATTGAGCAAGCAGTAATTGGAACAGAAGAAAAATTGGGAGCAGGAATTAAAATCCATGAAGAAGAAATAAAGACTTTGAGGTTCGCTGATGACATTGTCATTCTGTCAGGAAGAGCAAAGGACCTGGAAGAGCAACTGAACAGAACGGACAGTGTCTTGAAAGGAGGATATAAGATGAACATCAACAACAGCAAAACAAGGATAATGGAATGTAGTCAAATTAAATCAGATGATTCTGAGGGAATTAGAATGGAAAATGAGGCACTTAAAGAAGTAAATGAGTTTTGCTATTTGGGGAGCAAAATAACTGATGATGATTGAAGTAGAGAGGATACAAAATGTAGACTGGCTATGGCAAGAAAAGCATTTCTGAAGAAGAGAAATTTATTATCATCAAGTACAGATTTGAATGTCAGAAAGTCTTTTCTAAAAGTATTTGCATGAAGTGTAGCCATGTATGGATTTGAAACATGAACAATAAACAGTTTAGACAAGGAGAGAATAGAACGTTTTGAAATGTTGTGCTAATGCTAAAGATTAGATGGGTAGATTACGTAACTAATGAGGAGGCACTGAAGAGAATTGGGGAGAAGAGGAATTTGTGGCACAACTTGACTAGAAGAAGGGTTGGTTGGTAGGACACATTCTGAGCCATCAAGGGATCACCAGTTTAGTATTGGAGGGAAGTGTGGATGGTAAAAACAATACAGGGAAACCAAGAGAAGTATACATTAAGTAGATACAGAAAGATGTAATTTGCAGTAGTTAGTCAGAGATGAAGAGGTTTGTGCAGGAGAGTTGCATCAAACCAGTCTTTGGACTGAAAACCACCACAGCAACAACAACAACATTTCATACCTTGCAAACATAAGAAATGAAAACTTGTGGGCATACATATAGCTGACTACTGTAATCAAGCAATATGCTGCACACTATCTGCTATGATACAAATGTTACTGACACTTCTGTGATTTGGAAGTACTCTACTGATCCTGTGAAATGCCGGGTCAGCATGAAAAACATAAATGTCAAATTGTTGCATACGAAGAAAATTCCAACATGCTGGCACTACTGCTCAGCAAGATTTCTGCAGATAATTCCAATCACTGTTCAGACAAAGAGTGTGGTACAGACTCACTACAATCATCTCTGTGACCACACATGTCCAGGATACCATCACTGCACCTTGTGGCACATCCCATTTTCAAGTCCACACAACACAAAAAACAGTCACCATAAAACATTATCTCCCTTGTGTGATCATGTAAATCATTCAGCATCAGTGCAGGATGTGCTGGTTATGCAGCTCTCTCTCCCACATGCTTCTCTCCAGAAAAACTCCAGGGCTGCCACAAGGCAGTGCGTATTGGAAAGAGATATTATTACTTTGGTCTACTTTGCTCATAGTTGATACATGTCACCTGCTGTTGCTGTCTCTTGAAGCAGATGGATGATGAGCATGCATGCACTGTAGCATGTCACCACAAAACTATACAGTAAAGCTGCAAATTCTCAGGAAATTTGAGAGCTGTTGTAGTCTTTGTCTGAGCTATTCACAATTTCAGGCAATCATGCAGACATTTTTCCCTGCAAATGCTGAATATGCAGCTGCCCCTTTTCAGGAACTATGTGTTAGCCTGGCCTCTTGACAGGTACTCTGACAATGCAGTTGGACTTACAGTATGGGTATCTGCATCATTGACAAACAAAAGCCACCTCACTGGTGCGAGATATGCATTTCATGATGTCAACTATAACAGTGGTCTTGAAACTTGAAGAGAAAGTTCCAGAAAGTAAATTTTGCAAGACATTTATACCAAATTGTCTTTTTCTGTGTAGGTAGGTGAAAAACGTATTTAACATCTTTTCTCTCATATAAAAGTTTAAACTCTGCATAGAAATAAATTATTTTAAGATGCAGATTTCCTTATTCATACATTACCCTTCATGGCTGTCAGCTATATTTTGATAATGCTAACTTAAAACATTAGCATTATATTAGTTAAAATTATTAAACTTAATAATTTTGTGATATTAAATTTATATATTTTCAGCAAATGTATTTTGTTATACTGACCTGGTGTTCTCCTGTTAGCACATCAACTTCCACTTCAGCCACAGTTACTCCATAAATGTAGTAATTATTTAAGGCATCTGTGATACCAGAATACCTAACATTCAGCTTTCATTAATACACTACTGCAATTAAGATACAAAGTAATCATGTCATGAAACACAATTGTCAATGTAGAATAAATACAAAGTAAACCTCCAGAAGAAACTAATTCCTTATACGGTACATGAAAGGGAAGATATCAGTAATTGAGACTGTTTTTCGACTTTGCAAAAAGTCATTTGTAAATTTTTCCTTCCAGATCTAATACTGCTGTGTTATCTTCAAACTTGGATCCCAGTTGACTTTTCAACTTAATTATGTATATATCTACTTCCAGAAAACCTTTCTTTTCTATACAAAATTTTAGTCTATTTCTCTAACTGGGATTTATTTGCTGTCTGTAACCTGCTTAAGATACATTTTACAACATCCATTTCTTTAGAGCATAAGAAAATTGGTAGCATATACGAAAAATGCAGTCATAAGAGATACATACATCATAAATGTTGAACATAGATCAACATTTGCTGCATATGCTCCAGCAATAAGCTCTTGCCAGGAAGGGTCTTTGAGTTTTTCTTTGATAGGAGCCAAACGCTTTAAAAGTTCTTCACAAGCACGTAGTGTAGCCTGTAATTACCATTTTTGCAATATTTAGTTTTAGAAGACAAAAAAAGATCAAATTACTGAAGAATTTCATAGCTGTATTCACTTACATATGCACAGGATTCACTTGCAATGCTTCCACCAGTGACCATATTGTTAGGAGATGTCAAAACATTACTAGGCTTTATACTCACAAGCTCTAGTGGCACACCAAGGGCATAGGCACAAACCTGAGCAACCTAAAACAAAAATAAATGCATTACCAATTAAAAAGAGTAAAAGAGGTGATATGCTGCTGGTAGTAGTTAATCATAAAGTTTCAAGGAAATGCAATGTTTCATTTCTAATAAATCTCCATTTGGTGATCTACAGTGGTCACCCAGAAACTAATATTCTCCATATTTTTCTCAGTTGACAACAATGTTACAAATACAAAATGTTTGGCAGGAATTCATCAAGGTTTCCAGGGTGTGCATGCAAAATGTCCAATTCCTCTGACAGAGTTACTGCATATTTTTTTCAGAATGACACCTGGAAGTGATGCATGTACTTGGCAGTGTTTTTCTTTGAATTTTATGTGCTGAGAAAGAAACTGTGGGAAATATTCACAAATTGTTGTGTGTAGTCAATGGAACATCTGCAGTCAACAAGAGTACAGCTGGTCATTGGGGGCAAACAGGGTGAGGCCTTCAGTAGGTAGTTCAGTGGACCTCCATATCCACAGTGCAGTGGGAGACTACCCATTGGTGTCACACCTGACATGCTGCAGCATGCTGATTTTCTAATTCATGAAGACTGATTCATTATGACTCAGGAATTGTCACTACTACTGTCTATCAGTTTATGAAGGAGGATGAAAAACATTTGTTCTGAGTTTTTGCAATATTTTGAAGATGGGCAGGATGACATGTCACTGACTGTGACTGCTGATGAAAACTGGGTGAGATGATTAGTGCCATGAAGAAATGGCTTTGTGACCAAAACAAGGATTTGTGCTCACAGGGCATACACACCCTTGTGTCTCCATCGAGAAGTGGTGTAGAACTGGAAAAGATTATGTGGAAAAGCAGGGTGTGTAAAAAAATGTCATTGTTTCATGTGTGTGAGTTTCACAGTGGAATAAATAATTATCAAAGGAAAAAATGTGGGGCATTACTTTCTGGGTGGCCTTAATGTATCTGTATCTTATATTGTTTCCTAAAATTATTTGGGGTCATTTCTGTGATGTTTCCTTAAATAAGACCATGTCATATTTCCTTTCCCATCCTAATACAATAAATGCTTGCTGTCTTTACCTAATGGCCTCAACATGAATTTAACATTAAACTCAAAAATTCTTTCATTATTCACTAATATTAATATCTGCAATAGTTTTTTCATATTAAAAAGAAAAGAATATGAAGGAGGAACAGTCACTAACTTTCCCCTCTCTATCATATGAGTTCCTAATAGATTATTTGACAAAAAATAACTTAGTTTAGATTGTATACTTCATTATTTGAGTTCTCACACATTGAATGTTGTATCTGCAGCTATGATTCTTTATTTTTAAGAGAAACTAGAATATATTTTTCTAATCAAAGTAAGAACACTGCAGTAATTTTTAATATAATATTTTTAGTATTTTGTGAGAGCATAATAGTTATTTTTATGTTATCAACCTTACTTCGTGGGAGTATAATAGTTAAGTTATTTATATTTCAACTCAGGAACATTTCTGTAGATGTGACAGGATAGTTAAATTATTGATAGAAGAGGAGGAAGTAATTGCCACTCATGACTGAAAATTGTGTGCTGCTCTGAAACTGGCAACACTGCATTAATGTGCTGTCTCTGTGTGCCACATAGCAAAACTAGGAGATCATATATTATTATTAACACCAATAAAATTTGTTTCCCTTGAATAAAGCATAGGTGGGCAACCAGCAGTCCACTGCTCACATTGGGCCCACAGGAGAAATTCTGGGTAAACATAAAATGAATGTTTTCTCAAAAACAAGTGTTTTGAGGTATTATTTCTTGGCATTGCATGTAGGGCAAGGGGTGTAGTCAATATTGGTGCATTACTCCATAAATATTAAAGTCACAGATGCTATACTTTTGATTTTATGCACTGAGAGTGTTGCTGTTGCATTGTGACAAGGTGGCCTTTGAGGTTAAGTTCATATGTGAATCAGACCCACAGATGCAGAAAGTTGCCCATGCCTGGTATAAATCATAGAGCGTCTTTGGATGTTGTATCATTTAATATACCACATGAGGTCTAACATTATGCTGTTTGTAAGATAACAAGAGATTGTCAGTAAATGTATAACTATCAGCTATGATTGATGTATACACTGCTTCTTATTTGATCATTTGTTTTTCTCACACAACAGAGATTAGTTTGTAACACATAATTCCTAGTTATATATATATGTGCACATCCTCTTGGCCACTGTGGGTGCCAGAGCAGGTTTGCACTACCTGGTGATTATTGGCTTTGTCTAACCTGAAGTTAATGGGGTTAGGCTTTCCACTAATCTGTCTGAGTGATTTGTCTCTACTGCTGCCTACAAGCTAGTGACATTCCCCTGAAGAAAGATGTTTTCAAGCACTTGTTGAAGGAAAACATGTGAGAACTCCTCTAGGAAGACATACTTTGGAGAGGTTGGTTGTGGGATTAAAAGGACCAGACTGCGACAGCCATCGGTCTACTTTGGAGAGGGGTGCTATTAAGTGGAGTAGGAAGTGACCAATGGGACTGCTAGCACTCTGTCCCTGAGGCTGAATGGCCAAAAGAGTGAAGTGTTTAAACATTTTCGTAAAGTTTTGAAGAGCTTGTGCAGTCACGAACTGAGTGGCAAACTTCATAGGTGTTTGGAGCAACAAATTGTCCTCTGGTGAATAGGTTTTACAAGGTCCTTTCAATAAATAACAGGAAATGTTCTATAAAAATCAAAAAACTTTGACAAAATGGGCTTTTTTTCATTGTCTTAGAACTATTACCAGTTGGTGCTGGCATTTATGCCTTGTGAAAAATATGCAGGGAACCTGTTAAAGAATAAATGGTGGCACCATTGAGTGTTTGCACCAATGTGGAGCAATGGAGTGTCATTAGATTTCTGTTATCTAAATGGTTGACTACAACAAAACTCTTCATCAGATGACAGTGTAATGTAGTGGAAGTTGAGTCAAACACAAGTGTATGAGGGGCAGATAAGTTCAGACAGGGTGTAACAAGTGTCAATGATTCATCAGGCCCAGGATGCTCTGACTGTGGGGTCACAGAGAACAACATTACAAGTGTTGATGATATGGGAAAACAAACATATTATTGTGTGTGATATTCCAGAAATTATGAGCATTTGTGTTGGATTATCCCACCATACTGTTCATTACATACTGATGTCAAGAAAGTATGCACGATGTGGGTTCCAAATCATTTGACATCAGAAATGAAAGAAAAGTGCATGGATTTGTGGAGGAAGACCTGAAGTTTGTGTGCTTGCCCCAGGCCTGTGTATTCCCTGGATCTAGAAACTTCACATTATTACATTTTTAAGCCACTGGAAGAAGCTCTTTGTGGCTCAAGGTTTGCTAATGATGAGGAAGTCCAGGCAGCAGTGCATAACTGCTTATACAAATGTCCACAAGAATTATTTTTGCATGGAATTGAGAAGCTTGTCTAACACTGGTGTAACTGCATAAGACTTGTGAGGGATTGTGTTAAAAAGTTTTGTATTCCATTCATGTAATAGATTCAATAGCCCTTTGGAGACTGTTGGAGGACGATGTATTGAATCGTGACACAATTTGTCTGTTCCATCATCATTAAGAGGGTGGGAACATTGCAATTAACTGTTAGTTTTGCGCCGCATTCGAAAAACTTTAGTCACCGGAGAATGACCATCATGTGAACCACCTTAAAACATGTTTGTTATTGTTATTATTATCATTGAATGACCTTTGAATATTATTGTGATTAACATTTTGGGAATCTGTAGTTAGTAATCCTATTTGATCAGCAAAGTTACTTTTTAGATACAGAAAGCCTACAAGAATTCAAAAGTGAATTCTAGTGGAATTCCACTTTGGAAATTTCCCAGTTTGTAGGAGAGTGTTACAGTCTAGTGAGGGTACACATGTTCATTAGAAAGGAGCCTCATACAGAGTGTCACAGCCATTAGCTGGCTGGATAGTGGTGAATAGCATATGAGGCCGACCTCACAAGGTTTAATTGAAGGCAATATATAACATTTGTTTTTGCAGAAACTTGTGTAGAGTTTCAATATGAGTTATGACTTATTCACTATGACTGGTATTCTTTTGTTTTATTTAGTGGTGATTATATGCAGAAGTTGCTAGGATACACCTAGAGGCTATGTATGAAATGCTAACAGTGTATATTTTCCAGCCCAGCAGTCATACTTTGGAGCCATTGTGAAAGTAGTTTGATAGTTACAGTGCTTTGGAATTACTGACTTTCAATTAGTGGCAAGTTTAACACTGTATCACAGAATAAAATAGATTAGTTTAATTACCTTAGTATTTATTCCTTGCTCACATTCAATTCCTCCATGTGCAACTGAGATTGTTCCATCATGAGCATAAACTGATACAATTGCATACAAATTACTCAAATTATCAAATCTACATCTCATAGGGACAACTGAAATCCCTCTTTTCCTCCAGCGGTTATTCTGCAATTGAAATACAAACATAGTAAACTGTGGCATTAATTAAACCATGAATTTTTCATTATAGCTCTAAAAAAGTGCCATAGTTATGTTACATCACAAAAATAGATTAAGGATCCAATTACAAATAAACTGTCAGCAACATATGATACACAAACACATCAGTATAAAATGTTTTCTTATAATATCAGAATGGAAGCTGAGAAAGACAACGTATTTCAGAACTCTAGGCCAAGAGAGGCATTGCAGTGTACAGTGTGTGACAAAAATAGTCAGTGCTCCTGTCTCTGACATGTGTTACAGAACAAGACACTCACATTAAATTCCTAACATGACCCAACAGAATCAGAATTGTAAATCCAATGTCATAATTCATTCTGAGATTTTTGTTAAACTGAAATAACATATAATATTGAGATTATGATTGTTTCAATTTTAATTTTAAATTGCAATTATATTTTAAAATTATTGTCAATATTTCTGTTTGTACAATTTATTCTGAGAATGTTTGTAAAACAAGGATTTAATTATATATAGAAATCTTAGCTGTAAAACTTCATTGTGTCACAAGATCACTGAACTGAGAATTTTTGTATCTTTGCACTTGTCAGTTTGTGTGACAGAGTGAGTTAGTTGCTGAGTTATGGCATGAGTTGTTGTGAAATGGCTGACATAAAGGTGATACAAAATTGTTATGCTCAAAGGAAGGGATTGTTTCAGAATGACAACTGGATTTGTAGCGCTTAATGTTTTGTTGACTTAAATTGTGAGAGTGGGTCTGGGTTATACTGATTTATTTCCCCAAACCACATTCCACTTCTTTACTTGGTGTCTGCAGCCTCTCTTCTTTACTGGACAGCTGGCTGCTGGAAACTCTCTTCAGTACTTCTCCGTCGAGTAATGCTAGGTACAGGAATTTTCAAGCCTCTTTCTACTAGTGAAATAAGTAGCCATACAAACTTTAAATTTCATCAATCAATGATGTATTTGACTTTCAAGCACAATAAAAATTTTCAGTTTCAAGATAATACACTCCTGGAAATTGAAATAAGAACACCGTGAATTCACTGTCCCAGGAAGGGGAAACTTTATTGACACATTCCTGGGGTCAGATACATCACATGATCACACTGACAGAACCACAGGCACATAGACACAGGCAACAGAGCATCCACAATGTCGGCACTAGTACAGTGTACATCCACCTTTCGCAGCAATGTTGGCTGCTATTCTCCCATGGAGACGATCGTAGAGATGCTGGATGTAGTCCTGTGGAACGGCTTGCCATGCCATTTCCACCTGGCGCCTCAGTTGGACCAGCGTTCGTGCTGGACGTGCAGACCGCGTGAGACGACGCTTCATCCAGTCCCAAACATGCTCAATGGGGGACAGATCTGGAGATCTTGCTGGCCAGGGTAGTTGACTTACACCTTCTAGAGCACGTTGGGTGGCACGGGATACATGCGGACGTGCATTGTCCTGTTGGAACAGCAAGTTCCCTTGCCAGTCTAGGAATGGTAGAACGATGGGTTCGATGATGGTTTGGATGTACCGTGCACTATTCAGTGTCCCCTCGACGATCACCAGTGATGTACGGCCAGTGTAGGAGATCGCTCCCCACACCATGATGCTGGGTGTTGGCCCTGTGTGCCTCGGTCGTATGCAGTCCTGATTGTGGCGCTCACCTGCATGGCGCCAAACACGCATACGACCATCATTGGCACCAAGGCAGAAGCGACTCTCATCGCTGAAGACGACACGTCTCCATTCGTCCCTCCATTCACGCCTGTCGCGACACCACTAGAGCGGGCTGCACGATGTTGGGGCGTGAGCGGAAGACGGCCTAACGGTGTGCGGGACCGTAGCCCAGCTTCATGGAGACGGTTGCGAATGGTCCTCGCCGATACCCCAGGAGCAACAGTGTCCCTAATTTGCTGGGAAGTGGCGGTGCAGTCCCCTACGGCACTGCGTAGGATCCTACGGTCTTGGCGTGCATCCGTGTGTCGCAGCGGTCCGGTCCCAGGTCGATGGGCACGTGCACCTTCCGCCGACCACTGGTGACAACATCGATGTACTGTGGAGACCTCACGCCCCACGTGTTGAGCAATTTGGCGGTACGTCCACCCGGCCTCCCGCATGCCCACTATACGCCCTCGCTCAAAGTCCGTCAACTGCACATACGGTTCACGTCCACGCTGTCGCGGCATGCTACCAGTGTTAAAGACTGCGATGGAGCTCCGTATGCCAAGGCAAACTGGCTGACACTGACGACGGCGGTGCGCAAATGCTGCGCAGCTAGCGCCATTCGACGGCCAACACCGTGGTTCCTGGTGTGTCCGCTGTGCCGTGCGTGTGATCATTGCTTGTACAGCCCTCTCGCAGTGTCCAGAGCAAGTATGGTGGGTCTGACACACCGGTATCAATGTGTTCTTTTTTCCATTTCCAGGAGTGTATGTAACATCAGTAAGTCTACCATACAAACTGATTTACATTCAAAAGAAAGTCTGCTTGGACACCATGACTTTCAGAAAAGGAGATAGAAAAAAGTCTTGCCTCTACCAAGACTGAGTCAAGAGTCTATGTGAATACTTTTTCAACTGTTCGTTTCACATAACAATAGTCAGTGACACTATAAGCATGAAGCTACATATAGGTTCCATGGTTCTTCTACACACACTCACTAACACATCTATGAATTGCCCAACAGGTACTTGTCAGTGCCGTTTGATCGTCACGTCTACTTCCTTCCCGCAGATGATTTTAAACCTGCGCACACAAACATGTGACACACAGTAGGTAGGATTTTATCAAGCCGCACTCATATCTAGAATATCGTGAGTTCAAGACCGTAGAAG
Organism: Schistocerca americana; assembly: GCF_021461395.2. Classification (NCBI taxonomy): domain Eukaryota; kingdom Metazoa; phylum Arthropoda; class Insecta; order Orthoptera; family Acrididae; genus Schistocerca; species Schistocerca americana. The sequence continues at coordinate 114,594,785 of NC_060126.1, read as the reverse complement.
GGTGAGTCGTTCTAGAATTTACACAGAAATTCTCGAATCACTACAACCATTTTACTGAAATATGAGGTGATGAAATTCAAAATTCTGATGAAAAAATGTAATTATGCAGTGCCCACAGTGTCAAACACAATGGAACCTGTTCATACTGCCTACACACTTGTTTTCAGTGAGCCACATTTTCAAGAGGCTGTATTTCCGATGAAGATCGATGAGAACCAGAAGAGCTTATCTTGGATTAAGTATTATTTGAAACTTCCTTCTTGCTTAAAAATTAATTAACAGAGAAGAAATTCTTCATATATGGAATGGAAAATTAAGAAACTGCTACACATGAAACATAATTGTTAAGCATTTTAGGACACAAATGTGGCAAAAGAACAGCCATGCAATTCAACAAAAGGATTGAGCAGTTAGTCAAAATTTGAGCAATAGTAAATGAACAGGAAATGAATTCCAAAGTGAAAAGAGAAAGAAAATGTCACATCTAGTAAATCAATGCAGGAAATAAACAGTATCAAAGAGAAACAGCAGATAGAACTAGGCAAAAGACAATCAGTTAATATTGAAACAATCAGGAAATTTTGAAAGGAGAGAAAAGTGACATAAGAGCTTTCTGTCAAATCTCTGTCAAAGGCATACACATCATATTGTATATGAGGTCAGTATTCAATCTTTGTTAGCTTTTTACAACAGTGCAGTACTGACACATGCATGTGGGTACCTGTTGGAATATTTCATTGAACATACACTGACAGCCATCACAGATTGCTTTTACACAGTACTCCATTGAAAATTATTTGGCAAACTGTTACCTCTACAACTATTGCATGACCTTTGAGGTGAAGACTCATTTTCTGGAATATATTAACATTTTACTACCCATATACCCTCAGCCCGTAGAAACTGGTGTTACTACTTATTCTTTGCTAACCAAGTTCACTGATACTAGTCATTTACATATTTTTCTTTATTCTTTGTTCCTCACTTCACTGTTTAGATTTGTGGCCTCTCCTTATGTCAAATCTCTATCTTAATCCCTCAAGCAGAGACAGAAAAATGACAAAAATGGGCATTCAGTGAGTCTAGCAGAATACTGTACAGCTTGTTGGAGGTGTGCTAAAAATGCTGTGACAGTGCCCAGGAGTGTGTAGACCGTGTGATAAATCAGTTAAATTCCTTCCATCTGTTATATTTTTCTTCCCCCTAAAATTTTTATTTCTTTTTATTTTGTGAATATTTTTGAAATGATAGTTTATATGGAATGTGCCGAGTACCTAAGGATTTCAAATACTGAATCAGAGCATACCTGAAACAATATTGTCTGTTACATTATTTGTTTTTTAAAATCTGTTACTGTGACTAATTTGCCTGGAAACTGTGCTAATTACAAAATCCTAGCAATCTAATAGTTTGTTATCATTGTTTGTATGTAAACTTACATTCAATTACTATCTTCCTGATAAAGTAGATCACAAACATATGTAAATAATTGGTAATCCCTACAGCCAATGATAAAATATCTTAGAGCATTTGCACTCATTTGATTCTGGAATAATTAACACCCATAGTTAGAACAATGTTTCTGAAAAAATCTCATGTATAGGCAAAGAAGCCAGCATAATTCAGTAGAAATTACTGTTTTATTTAAAAGCCCTTCTTCAAACAAATATCCCTCAACAACTCAGTTAGGAATTTAATATTTAAGTGTAAGCTATGAAAATTCATCAATGGCAATAGTGAACTTTAGTGGTAATTATTGTCAGTTTATATAAAAGAGTGATCTTGGGAACCATTTCAAGTCAGACTTCAGAAGATTATGAAATGACAACAATCTATGTCCAAAAATGCAGGGCAATGTACTGCAGATCATTTAGTACAGTTTACAGGTCAGAGAGTGTTCAGCAGTTAATCAAAATTTTATGTCTTGGAGTAAGTTCCATGACTGAGTGAGTGTTTTAATGATTACTGTGAACTTGTACTTAATTTTATTGACTGTGTTAATCTTCAATAATGTTTACTGTGTCAATAGTGTCAGACTATGAACTGTGTTACTTCCAATAAATACTTACCGTATACATTGTTTTTTGTACTGCTATTACTGTTAAACTTCAAGGACAGTGATTTAAGACTGTGTTAATTTTTTGCTTGCAACACATGGACCATTGTGTCAATCTGATGTTAGGTTACCATAGTCAAACAAATACATTATAGGTCACCAACTGAGTGTAATATGTGGCTAGCCAATTACCTGTGAATAAATTAAGTAGATGAGACTCAAACTGGACATCAACAGTGATTCTTTCAACATCTGAGTGTAATGAATGTATCTGAACTACAAATCTGGTGTAGAATACATCACTGACAGAAGCCTACTTCCATCAACCACTTTTCTGCCAAATTATATGGAGGTGCAGTTACTCAGGTTATATTTGTACAGGTAACAATCGCACTACAACTGCATTATACACATTTGGATGGAAGATCTAATACTCATCCTAAAGCTGGTAAAAGACAATATGGACTGTAGAATTATTGTAGCTTTGCCCTAACATCTTGTTTATGAAAGATTTTAAATGGATCATTGGCTGTCACATTGTATTCTGGAAGCCAGATAGCAAATCTTCTAGTGTGAGCCTAAGAGGTATCAATCAATATTTGAGTATCTTACCCTGCCAAACAGGACAGTAAATGGACGCTGCCTACACATATAACATCCTGCTGGTGATTTCTTTGAAACTTAGAAAACCTAAGACGGGAATAAAATTGTCCAAAGACCTTTCATCCTGAGATGCACTTAGGATAGCATGAATTATTATTTATGAAGTGTCCAATATCACAGTTCACTTTTACTTTTCAGTTAATTTTGTTATGTATTTTGTGACACTTTTTACCAAATTCAAGTTTTACCATATGTAAATTATATCACATTCTACAGAAGTAATCTCTTTATATTATTAATATACAGTATAGACCACATATACAGTCCAGTCACATTAATGTGACCATCACCTATGTTCGATGTCAACATGCAATAACCACTCACAGACAGCCGGTGGCAACATGAGCAGTGGAGGGTACACATAGCATATTGGGAGGATGCTGGAAAGAGTGCAGTCATTCTCATAATGTGTAAATGGAGCACTTCGTCTAATGTCCACAAGGGAATGATCATTGGCTTTCAGGTCACTGGTGGAAAAATTTGGGAAATGGCTATGTTTGTAAACTGTTCAGATGCAACTGTGGTTGAAGTATGCCATGCATGGCAAAATGGCACTATCCAAAACCTGTAGGAAGGCATCTGTAGTGCAACATGGGTCATAGATGACTAGGGTGAATGACAGTTGTGGAGATGTGTATGGGAAAATAGATGTGCAACTATTGAGCAGCTGACTGCCCAAATGAACCAAGGGGTTACCAACAGTGTATCCTAAATGACCTTCAGCAAACACTGCTGTGTATGTGCCTTTACAGAAGGTGCCTGTCTCATGTAGCCATGCTGACTGCTCCTCACTGGTGACATAGATTGTAGTCTGCATGTCAGTACCACAACTGGAATTCCACTGCATGATGATAGGTTACCTTTTCAGGTTAATCACATTTTATATTCCATCAGACAGATGATCATTTGCTTGTACGTTGTGAAACACCTGAAAACAAATAGTCGCTAACAATAGTCAAAAGGGGAGTGTTTTCTTGGCATTCTCTGGGAATCTCAGTATTATGAAAGGCACACTGAATGAATCAACAGAAATATGTAATTTTCCTTCTGGACTACATCCACCCCTACAAGCAGTTTGTTTTTCTTTGGAATGATGGCAACACCCAACAAGGCAATGCACACAGTGTGCAGTGTATGTGCTTGGCTCAGACAACACCAGGATGAGCATAACATGCTCCCCAGCCACCAAATTCCCTGGATTTAGACCCAGTCAAGAATCTGTGGGGTCACCTCAATCTGGTTGCTCGTGCCATGGATCCTCAGTTGAGACACCTAGGGCAGCTGACCACAGCACTGCAGTCAGCAAGGCTCAACATCCTTGGAGTATCCTCCAGAATCTCACTGACACTTTTCCTTCATCTCTTGCAGTGATGTGTGGTGCAAAATGTGGTTATTCAGGCTTTTGAGATGTGGTAAGATTAATGTGACTGGACAATGAGGGTAAGACATGTTATAGTTAAAGTTTGTTATTTCATTACTCTTTTAAGTTAAAATAAATGTAAATAATCTGGGTGTTTTACAAGAAAAAACACATCAACTGAACAAGTAACAAAATCCCTACATAATCTAAATTCAACTATCTGGAACTATCCAAATAAAAATCTGAAATTAGCTTAAGTAAAAATAATGCCCATGCCAAATTTTCTGTTTGAAAAATTATATGACCTGAGTGGAAATTTTGATTTAAGAAACATATGACATAAATAACACTATTTAATCTCGTGAAATGTACTTGAAGAAGTAGCAAGGTTACATAAGGCATTTTATTGGTTATATGCATAATGTCACTATGCATAATGTAATCCAGGAATCAATGCTATATTCACAATGGCTACTTATTGTTATAGCGCACAGTATGGTTATTCTGTATTCAGTGACTAAACATTCTGGCACAGCACTAAGTCAGTCAGCTTCCACTAATCACAGTGCAACCAATATTTGTCTTTTGGTTTGTAATACCTTTTGCTTTAAGAGTTGGATTCATTGTTTGTTTTGATTCTGTATGAGTTACTTTCAAAGAAGATAAAAAGGAAAATGGAGATATAGCAGGTGTTGAGTGCAGACAGGCACAATGTAAGAGACTGTTAAAATAGTTAAGCCTTCAGGCAAAGTCCTTCTTCTGTAGTAGAAAACACACACACACATTCACAGAAGCACAACAACCACAGCAGTCAGGCCCCAGTGCCAGGAGAGGGTGGCCATGTGGTGTATGTGAGTTGTGCTTGTGTAAATGTTTGTATATTATGCATTTCAGGAATTTTTCCAAAAGCTTAATTATTTTATCAGACTTATCACTGTACTGTCTTCAACTCAATGCTTCCTCTATGTGATGGTTAGAAATCTATCCTCTCCACATTTTTGTTATCCATACAAGACTCTCCATTGCTTGAAAATGGAATATACACATTTTAATCTGTGAAAATGGACAGAAAATGGACCGTCAATAAGATGAATATGACAGCAGAACATTCCGTAGGCAATGATACAAGAGATAAGTGTTTTTTAAGTATTTTTGTATTGTTCTGTTCTCAATAGTCATTCATAGTGGTACATTAGTAGTAACACCTCTAAAAATGCATTATGTTGTCAATAAGGTAATCAGAAAAGGGTTGCATGTCAGCCCCTAATGCTACACTTTATGGATAACAGTTATTATTTTTACTAAGTTTTAGACATCCTATCAAACCTCTGCTTGCAAGAGAATGGTTATATGTTACTGAAAAGCCTGGAGTTTCATTCTTTTTCTCATAACAGCAAACTATACTACAATGAAAATAAAAGCACCTGGATGAATGAGCTTTATTTTTGGGAAATTTCTGAGTTCTATTCTTTGCTCAGCATTAGAAGAAAGCCTGTCAAGGTTAACCAACAATTAAAAAGTTGGAACTATGGGTTCAAGGGACAGGTTCTAAATTTTTCATCAGAAATGATCTTTTACAGAGGTTCCAGCCACTCTTGTATGTGTAAATTATGCAAACTTCATCTGATACTGTGCAGCTTTGACCATTTGTCACATACATTTTAAACAATATAACTTTGCAGTACCCCACTCCACTATATCCTATTAATGGTAAAGCATGGAACACAAACACTGATAATTGACTAAACAATTATTTTAATAACAGGTTAATAATTTTCAATATACAAACCTGTTGTGTTGAAGAATGGTGTAGCTCTTCAATCCGTAGGCCTACTTCACATTAATGTTGTCAGCTTTACAATTCAAAGGAAGCGTTTCTTAATGGTACCTCTAACAATTTTTCAAAGCATGGTTATCTGGAGTGATGTCCACCAAGCTATGCATAACACTGGCAGCAAAAATCATTCAATATTGGCTGTAGCTTTGCTGCATATAAGCCAGTACTCTGAATGATATGCTCAGTGGCTTCCACTGTATTGTGAATGTACACATATAATAAAATCATAACTTGAAGATGTCTGTACACAGGAGATATTTAAGAAAACTGAATGTGAGGTCGTTTTTTGTAATAACTATCAAAGCAAAGAAAAAAAAAGTATTTTCAGAATTTTTGTGTGTGCCAGTATGCACACTACACAAAACTAATGCATGGAACTGGATACAATTTTCAGTTGTATTTTTGCAGGTCTTACTTAAAATGTGATACAGCTTTCATTTTGACACACTGGGTAGAATCAAAGTTATCGCAGTTTTGTCATAAAAAGCATGTGCTGTTACACAGCATAGGACATTGTTGCTTGCTGCAAACAATCAAATGTGGCAGCAGAAAAGTAAAGCTTTGTGAGCCTCCTACACTGGCATCTTTTATGCACAGACAAAGTCATGGGTAAAAGCTAGTCACAGTATAAAAATGTATGAAGCGGAGATGTCTCTGGCATCAGTTACAGACTAGTAAAGCTAGTGAACAGTCTCAAAACCATATGTCATAGGTAGAGGCAGAAAAAATATATGTGCAGGAGAGTGGTTTATTGTGTGTGGTATTGGCTTTTTTAATGTCCATTGAATGAAACTATGTACACAATTGTAACCATTTGGTAAATTTTTAGCAAAGAGTGTTTCTTGATCTGTTGTTTTCAATCATTTTAATTTTTCCGACAACAGAAATAAGTCAAGGTATATCTCAGACAGTCCCGCCCTGCAATGTATAGCCTTGGATGCGGCTAATGCAAAGACAAATCTGGAGAAAGCCAGACTTGTGACAACTCTAAACCAGTGGGCAACCTTCTTTCACATGGTTTTATCACCATTCCAAAAATGGCAGACTCTTTAGTTACATGTTCTTCATACACTGACAAGGTTTTGTGACCTGAAAACTATTATGGAATGAAAACTAATCTACTGCAATCTTGTATTATTTTAGAAAACACATTTTCTCACAACATCCGTCAGTATTCCTTGTCTATAAAATGACCAGTCTTCTAAAATATGATCCCTATAATACAAACTCTGCTCATCTCATGCCCCTAGTATGCACATTGCTTCTTTTAAAAGTAGAAGCAGAGGCAAAATTAAGTGTTGATCTGTAGATACTGTTGGCATGTTATGTTGCTTTTTATAGTATTACTGGTGCACAGACTGCACGAGTCTGTCATCTTTCATCCCAATTTGATAGGAGGATGACCATATGTGATTTCTAAAATGAAAATGTGCTTATACATAGCCTATCTGTCGAAAACTTACATAGGCATAGTAGCTAGAGTGTCATTGAGAAATTCTTTACACACAGTAAATATGACTGTTTCGTAATGATACCTAGTTGTTTTGTTTTAGTAAGATGGATTACCTTTCGCCCCACAATAGAACACTATTTGGATATGTACACCCATGTAACAGATTGTATTGTGGCTATAACATCCCATTGCTCAATATATTAATGTTGCATACCATCACGTTATTGTAGCATGCAATGTTAAATTTATGTAGATCGATTATGTTGACCTTTGAAAACATGTGTACATCACTTTCTACCCTATTCACTGTTAACCCATAGATCATTTTTCTTTTAATAATTAAAAAATCTTCTTAATGGCCCTGAAAGATTCTCTTCTTTTTAATCTTCCAGAAATGGACAGACTGTTTCATATACTCCTTTGCTATCATTTCAAGCTATTACTGACAATTTTTAATCTTCAGAACAGTCTTCATTATCACTTACTTCCTCATTTTACTGTCCATTGACCTTACTACCATTGGAGGTTGTAATGAAGCATCGAACATCAGTCCATTATTTGCATCTTCATTTGGAAAGTTGTCTATGATATTTGCAACAAAACTGAAACGTATAAATAAGAATGTAAAGAACATACCATTTGCTTGCATTTGCATGTGAAACAGCTGGAAAATAATGCTTTTAGTCAGTCATGTCTTAACTATCTCTTGCTATTTTACATTCAGCCATTTAAATTTTACTGTCTTTCCTTCCAAATACAGGAACTGTCTCACTGTAGCTCATAGGTAGCCAGTAAGTTCAGGTTATGTATGTACTTTGCACTTAGGTTTAAAATGGCTGCAGTGTGACAGAGTGAGTGATGAACAACCAGTGCACATGAGTATAGTCAGGTCTTAACTGCATACTGCATGGCCCACATTCTCAAGCTAGGTCATTTGTGGGAGCCGACACTTTACTAGTGTGCTTCCCTTATTAAATAGAAAACATGAAGCCAAGTGGATGGTGTTTTGTTGAGAGTGCTAATTATGAAGAATTTAAAGATGTGACTGAGTTAATATTGATGGGTACAACTCTTCTCCTTCTCCTTCTCCTTCCTGTATATTATTTATGGGCAGAGATTCAGTAGGTCTCGATAGGTAGGAAGTTGTGGTAATCTAAACTCTTTGAAGGCAACTGATGGTTTCGTCTCGCTCTCATATAGTGCTAGTGAGCAGACTCTCGGTTCTGCTTACATGGCATGTCTCATTTGCAGAAGCTAGGTCAGCGAAAAACTCTCATATGTTTAGCTTAGCATTTGTGCAATCAGTTGGCACTTGCTTCAATAGAAAATAGATGTAAATTATTTATGATACTTAAGCATTAGACAGTATGATTAAACAATATTGTTGAATTTTATGTTGTAATTTGTTTTCCCTTCTACATAGATCGAGCTAACCACCATGAGCAGCAGACAGAGAGATACTGGACGCCACTTTGCTTCTGGAAGTGCAAAGCATAGAGAAAGAGATGAAAAGGAGAGAAAGACACACACTGTTATACCTAAAACACAAAAACTGTCTGAGTGTTTTTTAATGTTCAGAATGATTTTGCCTAATATACAGGAAATGAAGTACAAAATATAAAGGTGTAGTTGATTGTAAGGATGATAGCTATACAACAGAAGATTCATCAGAATATGGAACTTTTTCTGATGTAGTTACACTTTCCACAAGTGATAGAGCTATTGAACAGATGGTAAGTCTTCCCAGTTCAGCCATATTGTCTCCAAGCCAAACTGAATTGAAAAGCATAGGAAGTCCCATCAGCCCAGTGACCTCATATTCAAGACAAAGGAAGTCAGAAAAATGTTACAGGCTTCTGATGTTACTACATCTTGCATAAGTTGAACACAATGTGAAAGTAAAATGTATTCTAATGATATTGGCAAGTGGCCAAACAACTTTGATAGTGATGATTGGATTATGAAAGGAAGTAGCAAAGTTCAGCATATGAACAGTAGTTTTTTGTCTTCAATGAAAATATATGAGAAGGAAAATAAGCCAAGATTCTGTAGATAGTCATTTTCCACACATAAACATTAACTAACAAATAAAACTTACATGAGAGATTGGTTGTGCTACTCAGGAAGCAGAGGGCAACAGCTCTGTTTTGTTTGCAAAGTGATAGATTCTGTTGGCTCACCACAGTTCATAAAAGACAGATGAGATGACTGGAAGAATGCAAATATTTTGCTGAAGCAACATGAAGAAAGTAGTTTACATAGAAAAGTGATAATTTCCCTGTTAGTTCTAAAAAACAAGGATGCACGTGTCGATTCTCAACTTGTAAGCCAAACTGAGAGCAAACAAATATACTGGCGAACACTCTTAGAATGAACTGTTGCGGTTATAAGCTTTTTAGATGAGCAAGGGCTAGCATTTCGAAGTAGTGATGAAATTGCTGTTTCCCCCCACAATGGAAATTATTTAGGGTTATTAGAATTACTAGCCAAATTTGATGTTTTTCTGACCCAATAAATATGTGTTCATGCAAATAAAAGAAAGGAACATACGTCATATTTGTCAAAAACAATGTGTGAGGAATTTATCCATCTAATTGCATCAGCCATACTGGATCATATTATTTGTGAAATTAAGAGATTCAAATACTATTCAGTTTCAATGGATTCTGCTCCTAATATATCTCGTGTCTATCATCTGACTCAGATAGTGTGTGATGTCTGATCATCCGGAAGGTTATATTGCTGGACAGCTTCCACAAAGCTTACTACCTTTTTTTAACAGAGAAAGGCATTAATATCAGAGATTTTCATGGGCAAAGCTGTGACAATGCCAGTAACATGAGTGGCAGGTACACCAGCTTAGGAGCACGAATTAAAGATATAAATGAGTATGCTGAATATGTTCCCTGTTCCTCACATTCGCTAAATTTGTTTGCCAATTGTGCTGCAGAATGTTGTACAGAAGCATCAATTTTCTCAGGTTTCCTTGAAAGTCTCTGTACATTTCTTTTCTGCTTCTGCCTTCTTTTGAAAGCACTGAAAAATGATAGTACTAAAACTCCAATTTTGAAAAGATTGTAGGACACTAGGTGAATGGCCAGAGCTAATGCTACAAAGGCACTTTTATTTGGTTTTCACATGATCAAACACGTAAAATGAGTAAGGTTAAAAAGTAATAATGTGTGTCACATGGAACAGAATCCTAGAACACCTGCAAGCGACTAGCGCTTCGCTGCAGTTGTCTCATCGAGATCTGAGTACCCGGTATGCACTTTATAAATCCTTACATGAATATATCCAAGTTCTGAGGTTCACATTTTCAGAAATTGAGGCAAAAGCCAATCCCTGACTAGCTGTGAAGAATATCAAGAACAAACGTCAAGAAGACACAAGTGAAATACAAAGTACCACCATTTTAGAGGGTCAACTACGCTCAGTGAAGTTGTAGAAAATCAAACACCTGGACAACATTTTGAATTTCAGGTGTTTATTGTGATAACTGACAATGTACTGGCTGCATTAGGTAAACATTTGGAAAAATACCACCACCTGACTAATGCTTTTGGAATATTATGGGACTTTAAATATCTTACAGCAGGAGAGATGTTGAAAAGGACTAATATCGTGAATGCTTACCCAGATGATTTACAGATGAGTTACTAGGCAATTAACTGGTGCAATTTGCTGAGCTGCTGAAAATGGATATCGCTGCTGCCATTGACAGAAAAACGAACGAAGGTTTGGCATTACAAATTTGCACATATTTAATGAAAAATTTGTTAGGATTGTTTTCCAAATGTAGAAATAGTCTTACGCATTTACTTATCTTTAAAGATCACCAACTGCAGGGGAGAACATTCTTTTTCAACATTAAGGTGCATTAAAAATGAATTAAGAAATATGATGTGGAACATCTAAATGACCTCAGTATTATGAACATTGAATACAAATTGCCCAGAGACATTGATGTAGCCTACATTATTTCTAAATCTGCTGAAATTAAATCAATAAAAGTTTATTTGTAACAATCTTGTTTTATTTTGTATCCTAAACCATCCATATTAACTAAACAAACCAAGGGCCTTTTGTCAGAATTTGCTATAGGCCTCACACTTGCTTAATCTGGTACTGTATTTGAGTATGCTATACTGATAATATAAGACTTATTTGTCGAGAGAAACCATAGGTACTACAGTATGCTTGTGTGTGTGTTTTTTTTTTTTTTTTAGTTGTATAATGTCACATACCTATATTTGTACAACAATCTGATGTTGTGTGGATAAATGTTTAATATTAAGTTCTCTGACTGTGGCCTAGGAAGCTGAAAGTTGATTCATAATGAACTATCACATAAATGCTATTGTGGAACACTACTACTGTGTATTCAAGTTTTTAGTTAAATTTCATATAAGACAAAAACAGTTAACAGCTTTTAATGTATGGTACCTTGTTAAAGTCTTGAACAGCAACTACTCTATTAGAATAATCTGATTTAGTCTTCCAGTAAGAGACCATATCAGCAATTCTTTCTTAATTTTTGGCCAGGTTCTTTAACTTCACCTCAACAGGATCTTTTCCAAGTTATTTTGCAATATGCTCCATTATGTTTTCAATGAATGCAGTACCTTCAGTAGTACCTAAAAAATGGAAATATATAATGTAAATATTTAAAACTCTAGAAAATTGAGATTTTTCCATTATGGAGCCCAAACATATGACAATGGTAACAGTTCACCTATAGTTAAAATGATAAATTTTTTGTGTGGAAAAATGGAAACTAATACAAAAACTTCATCCTCACTTTATAATTTGTTCATAAGCTGTTCTGTTTACTTCTTATGTCTGTAACTTGTAAACTACATTTAATATTTTGAAGCTGAGTTTTTCAGATAGTCAGTTCATTTACACAAGTATAATTTATTGTCTCATTATCACATTTTAGTTGCCCTACTTATTTAAAAGCTGATAACATTTGAGATATTATTGTTCACCATTTTTAAAGCAAGTATATGGAATAAAAATTTGTAATAGGTCACTAAACCATAGAAAATTTTGAAATATTAATGTAAGGCACTTAATTTTTCTATATCAATATGACTGTTTGGCATATGGCAGTGGAACTTATAAATTTGCTCATAAAAATCTCAGTCGATGTCGTATATTTGTTACCCTTCCTGAGTTCACTATAATTCTTAAATTGCATATCCTTCATTTTAGTACTTGTTTTTCTATTAATTTAACTTGATCGCCTTTGGTTATGATGATTTACAGGCAAAATAATGGTCTTCTTCTGACTTGTATATCAATAAAGGAAAGAAAAGGAAGCAGCAAGGTTAATGAATAATGAATGAAAAGTGTCTTACTAACCTGGAGATCTACACCAAGTGTTGCTTGGCAAGTCTGTGAAGACAACACTGGCTGTCACTTTGCATGTACTTACGTCATAGCAGTTTGGTAGGTTAGCAAGCATAAAAATTACAGGATGATCATTAAGTGAATCCCCACAGTTATGGTATGTGTTTCCTTCCAAGTATGTTATGGTTCCATCATCTTCCACTCCAACCTAAAAAGAAGTAGGAATTTGATTTACATTATTACTTTCCTGATGAATCTGATGAGAACAGGACGGTCACAGAACTGTTCACAGTAGCTCACTCTCTGCCCTACTTTCCTGTTTCTAACAGTTACTGACATTAAATTTTAACAAATGGATACAAAATTGAATAAAGACACTTCCTCATCATAACTGAAAGTGTCACAGCAGTCCCTAATGAATCCTACTCACTGTTTTATCATTACCTTCAATCCTTATCATCTACCCTTTTCACTTCAATGGCACCCTTTATATCAAGATTGAGCCTTTGCCTTTCCCTTCTCATATTTTCTAGCTTTCCTACTATGTTCAGACTTCTGACATTCCATGATCTGACTCATAAAATGTTATCCATTCATGGGTTATTCCATGTTTTTCTCATGGTCACCTCCCCTTTGACAGTCCCCTCCTGGAGATCTGAATGGGGCACTAACACGATATCTTTGCCAATGGATGCTTTTGTATCCTGATGCCATTGATCATTGATGATTCTTCCACTTTTTCTGGATGTTTCCCACCCCAAGAGCAAGGAGCATCCTGAACCTCTGACCACTCTTCCATCATCTTTGACAAGCCCATTGGCAGAATGATGGTGGCTTCTTGTGCAGAAGTCTCCGGTCACCATTTCTGATGATTTGTTATAAAAATTTCAGCACTGCATGTTTTCTAACCCGAGAGTCTGGTTGTTTTGATTATATTTAAAGATACTACCCATAGATCACATGACTGCAAGAAAGCTTCTAACAAGGCCAGAAGTTCTTGGTTGTAAGCTGACCACAGTTACTATCATCAATAAGTTTTCATGAGAAGACACATAGTAGCAGTTGTTGCTCATTTACAGTTTGTTGCAAAACTGCCCCAAATGATATTTCATGTGTATGTGCCATTATGGGCTTTTGTGCCAAAGGTATTGGGTATTGCATAATGGTGACAAACAGAGGGCACTCTTTCATTATGTCAAATGCAAGTTGCATGTTGGAAACTCATAGCAGGGGAATACTCCAAGTATTTTTACCCAACAAGCTATTATTTAAGGGAGCCTGAATTTCCACAGCATGAGGAATTTGACACCTATACAGTTAATCATTTCAAGAAATCTTCAAAGTTCATGGAATGGGGTGGTGTATGGAGCCTACTGGATGAGAATTGTGCATTCATGTGTTAGTCTGACACTGTCTCACATCACTGTGTGTCCCAAGAATCTAATCTTCTTCTTGTGTAACTGGCATTTTTCCTTGTTTACCACTATTCCAAATTCATCCTATGCACAGAAGGCAAATTACAGGTATTCCTCATGCTGCTTGGACAAAGAAGAGAAAATCAGTCTATTTTCTATGTACAGAAAACAGAACAGAAGGTGATGTTATGTGTATTTGGTGGTGTAGTGCCATGTGTAAGTGGAAGCATGTGAATTGCAGCTGATAAGCAGTTTCTGAGCCAGTGTACTGCATTTTGTGCATGTTCTTATGATATCTGTTTACTCCATGATGTCTGTATGTTCTGAGTTTAGTTGGTCCATATTACTGTTGCTCCCGGTAGTGATGAGTATCCTACTGTTCTTGAAATATTATTATGCCCAGGAAAGATTTTGCTGTTGGTTAAGCATTTCTGAGCTTTCATTCATCTTCTGTTACAATATGTTTTACAAGGAAGTAAATAGACTCATTATCCATCAATAAAGATTTTTAATCTAGCTCAATTTCTAATCTCAGAATGAATATGTTATTTCAAATATCAGTCAGCTCAAATTACACTGAACCTGACAAGTGGCAACCCTCACTTGATCTGAGCTGTAGAAAGTGGAGCAACCCCCACTGGATTTAACTATTACACAAGATGACTGGTGGACCAACAGTAGTGTCTTTGCCTCTGCTCTGACCACACAGACCTATCCTATGGTTCACACATAAGCAGAAGCCACCTTTTGATATGCAGGAATTATGGCTGACTCAACAAGATTCATTCTTGTCTTGAGTCAACTTGAACACTGCAATGCTGTGGAAATACAAGATGTGATTACTGCACCACATCAAGAGAATTCATACAAAAAGCTTAAATTTGAATTAATCCAAAAAGTTGCAGTGTCACACAATGAGCAAATTCAGCAAGTGTTGACTCAAGAAGATGCAGTCAGTCACAAACCATTACAATATCTGCATGACCTGTGGAACAAGGTGTGTACAGTTACCATTCTTGACAATTTATTAAGCACACTGTGGAACAGCAGACTACTGCTGTAGGTCAAAGCTATCATAGTGTCACAAATGGAAATGTCATTGGAAATGGTGGTGAAGTTTGCCAACTGTATTCAAGATGCCATTGCACCCACTCACATTAGTACAGTGAGAGTGCCGGGTGGTAGTGTAACAGTGACTGCAATAGCCATGCGCACAGAGTTCAACGCACTGGCAGCAAAAGCGGAGACATTATGCACATAGATTGGTGCACTGCTGTTGCAAGATGGTGCTTGAAATGGTGGAGGATCCTATCTCTGGAGATCCAGAAGTGCACCATCAACCAATGTTGTGTCACGTAATATGGACCAACCCATGTGATGGTACCATTGTAAGTTTATCCAGTAGGCATGGAAATGTACAGCACCCTGCTCATTCCCAAATACCAGTGGCAGCCAGTCATAGCTAAAACCAGCTGCCCTATGAAGTCCCGATGCCTGTTCATTAGTGACAGAAGTTCTGGCCAGAAGTACCAAATAGATGCTGGTTCAGACTTAATCGCCTTAACTTGCAGTTCAATACATTGCTACAGCCGCACGGAGTGGCCATGCAGTTTGAGGCATCATGTCACAGAAGTCCTCCCTCAGGCATGGGTGTGTCTGTTGTTCTTAACATAAAAGTTAGTTTAAGTAGTGTGTAAGTCTAGAGACCAATGACCTAAGCAGTTTTGTCCCTTAGGAATTCACGCACATTTGAACATTACTACACATTGCTGACTGCAGTCTGTTTGTCTGCCACTAATAATTCATCAGCCTTCACAAATGGAACTCAGCAGATTGAACTGAGTTTGTGAATACAACAACAGCTCACCTGGGATTTCACCATCATGGACATCATGGAAGCCATCATAGGAGCTGATCTTTTGGCACATGACCACCTCACATCAGCTGTGTCCAATGATCAGCTGGTTGATGGTGTTACCCAACTGAAAGCCACAGGAATCCACTGAGATGCAACTGTGCAAGATTTGGCTCCCAAGTACAAATAACTACTGATTGCAGCCAGGAGTTTGAATCAAATTTGTTTGCACAGTTGGCATGGTTCTGTGGACACTAAACAACCAGCTACCATCCCCCCTCCCAATAATGGCAAAATTGAGTGCTGTCATCATTCTCAGAAGATGGAGCTCATGTTCCATGGGACTGCCTGAATGACTGCACTTCTTACAGTTCATCTGGGACTACCACTGGGACTATCACTTTGCAATGTTAAGCATTTATATTTAATCGATGTGCCTTAGTCAAGCAGCACACTTCTAATGCTACATTCGAACATTAAGGGGCTGTTTTCCCTATTCATCTGCACTTACTTACATTTTTCTACATTTAGAGCCAGCCATTCATCATACCAGCTATAATTTTTGTCTAAGCCATTTGTCCTTCCCCATTAACCATGGACCTTGCCATTGGTGGGGTGGCTTGCGTGCCTCAGCGATACAGATGGCCGTACCGTAGGTGCAACCACAATGGAAAGGTATCTGTTGAGAGGCCAGACAAACATATGGTTCCTGAAGAGGGGCAGCAGCCTTTTCAGTAGTTGCAGGGGCAACAGTCTGGATGATTGACTGACCTGGCCTTGCAACATTAATCAAAACGGCCTTGCTGTGCTGGTACTGCGAACGGCTGAAAGCAAGGGGAAACTACGGCCATAATTTTTTCCCGATGGCATGCAGCTTCACTGTATGGATAAATGATGATGGCGTCCTCTTGGGTAAAATATTCCGGAGGTAAAATAGTCCCCCATTCGGATCTCCGGGCGGGGACTACTCAAAAGGACGTCGTTATCAGGAAAAAGAAAACTGGCGTTCTACAGATCGGAGAGTGGAATGCAGATCCCTTAACCGAGCAGGTAGACTAGAAAATTTAAAAAGGGAAATGGATAGGTTAAAGTTAGATATAGTGGGAATTAGTGAAGTTCGGTGGCAGGAGGAACAAGACTTTTGGTCGGGTGAATACGGGGTTATAAACACAAAATCAAATAGGGGTAATGCAGGAGTAGGTTTAATAATGAATAAAAATATAGTAGTGCAGGTAAGCTACTACAAAAGGCATAGTAAACGCAATATTGTGGCCAAGATAGACACGAAGCCCATGCCTACTAGAGTAGTACAAGTTTATACGCCAACCAGCTCTGCAGATGACGAATAAATTGATGAAATGTATGATGAGATAAAAGAAATTATTCAGGTAGTGAAGGGAGACAAAAATTTAATAGTCATGGGTGACTGGAATTCAAGAGTAGGAAAAGGGAGAGAAGGAAACGTAGTAGGTGAATATGTATTGGGGGAAAGAAATGAAAGAGGAATCCGCCTGGTAGAGTATTGCACAGAGCATAACTTAATCATAGCTAACACTTGGATCAAGAATCATGAAAGAAGGTTGTATACATGGAAGAATCCTGGAGATACTAGAAGGTATCAGACAGATTATATAATGGTAAGAGAGAGATTTAGGAACCAGGTTCTAAATTGTAAGACATTTCCAGGGGCAGATGTGGACTCTGACCACAATCTATTGGTTATGAACTGTAGATTAAAACTGAAGAAACTGCAAAAAGGTGGGAATTTAAGGAGATGGGACCTGGATAAACTGAAAGAACCAGAGGTTGTAGAGAGTTTCAGGGAGAGCATAAGGGAATAATTGACAGGAATGGGGGAAAGAAGTACAGTAGAAGAAGAATGGGTAGCTCTGAGGAATGAAGTAGTGAAGGCAGCAGAGGATCAAGTAGGTAAAAAGACAAGGCCTAGTGGAACTCCTTGGGTAACAGAAGAAATATTGAACTTAACTGATGAAAGGAGAAAATATAAAAATGCAATAAATGAAGTGGGCAAAAAGGAATACAGACGTCTCAAAAATGAGATCGACAGGAAGTGCAAAATGGCTAAGCAGGGATGGCTAGAGGACAAATGTAAGGATGTAGAGGCTTATCTCACTAGGGGTAAGATAGATACTGCCTACAGGAAAATTAAAGAGACCTTTGGAGAAAAGAGAGCCACTTATATGAATATCAAGAGCTCAGATGGAAACCCTTTTCTAAGCAAAGAAGGGAAAGCAGAAAGGTGGAAGGAGTATATAGAGGGTCTATACAAGGGCGATGTTCTTGAGGACAATATTATGGAAATGGAAGAGGATGTAGAAGAAGATGAAATGGGAGATATGATACTGCGTGAAGAGTTTGACAGAGCACTGAAAGACCTCAGTCGAAACAAGACCCTGGGAGTAGACAACATTCCATTAGAACTACTGACAACCTTGGGAGAGCCAGTCCTGACTAAACTCTACCATCTGGTGAGCAAGATGTATGAGACAGGCGAAATAGCCTCAGACTTCAAGAAGAATATAATAATTCCAATCCCAAAGAAAGCAAGTGTTGACAGACGTGAAAATTACCGAACTATCAGTTTAATAAGTCACAGATGCAAAATACTAACTCGAATTCTTTACAAACAAATGGAAAAACTGGTAGAAGCTGACCTCAGGGAAGATCAGTTTGGATTCCATAGAAATATTGGAACACGTGAGGCAATACTGACCTTACGACTTATCTTAGAAGAAAGATTAAGGAAAGGCAAACCTACGTTTCTAGCATTTGTAGACTTAGAGAAAGCTTTTGACAATGTTGACTGGAATACTCTCTTTCAAATTCTAAAGGTGGCAGGGGTAAAATACAGGGAGCGAAAGGCTATTTGCAATTTGTACAGAAACCAGATGGCAGTTGTGAGAGTCAAGGGGCATGAAAGGGAAGCAGTGGTTGGGAAGGGAGTGAGACAGGGTTGTAGCCTCTCCCCGATGTTATTCAATCTGTATATTGAGCAAGCAGTAAAGGAAACAAAAGAAAAATTCGGAGTAGGTATTAAAATCCATGGAGAAGAAATAAAAACTTTGAGGTTTGCCGATGACATTGTAATTCTGTCAGAGACAGCAAAGGACTTGGAAGAGCAGTTGAACGGAATGGACAGTGTCTTGAAAGGAGGATATAAGATGAACATCAACAAAAGCAAAATGAGGATCAGGGAATGTAGTCGAATTAAGTCAGGTGATGCTGAGGGAATTAGATTAGGAAATGAGACACTTAAAGTAGTAAAGGAGTTTTGCTATTTGGGGAGCAAAATTACTGATCATGGTCGAAGTAGAGAAGATGTAAATGTAGACTGGCAATGGCAAGGAAAGCGTTTCTGAAGAAGAGAAATTTGTTAACATCGAGTATAGATTTAAGTGTCAGGAAGTCGTTTCTGAAAGTATTTGTGTGGAGTGTAGCCATGTATGGAAGTGAAACATGGACGTTAAATAGTTTGGACAAGAAGAGAATAGAAGCTTTCGAAATGTGGTGCTACAGAAGAATGCTGAAGATTAGATGGGTAGATCACATAACTAATGATGAAGTATTGAATAGAATTGGGGAGAAGAGGAGTATGCGGCACAACTTGACAAAAAAAAAAAGGGACCGGTTAGTAGGACATGTTCTGAGGCATCAAGGGATCACAAATTTAGCACTGGAGGGCAGCGTGAAGGGTAAAAATTGTAGAGGGAGACCAAGAGATGAATACACTAAGCAGATTCAGAAGGATGTGGGTTGCAGTAAGTACTGGGAGATGAAGAAGCTTGCACAGTATAGGGTAGCATGGAGAGCTGCATCAAACCAGTCTCAGGACTGAAGACCACAACAACAACAACAAGCCATTTGTATCATACTACAGTCACTCAGCTTTGACACCTTCCTGTACACCACAGCAACATTAGTAAACAACCGCAGATTGCTGCCTATGCTGTCCGCCAGATCATTTAACAGTGGTCTCATCACACTTCCCTCAGGTATTGCTGATGATAGTATTATCTCTAATAGACTCTCAGCGCCAATGAGAACACACAGGGTTCTGTTACTTAATAAGTCTTCGAGCCATTCATATATCTGGGAACCTATTCCTTATACCAAAATTTGAACTTGTTTTTCGCCAGTGAAAATTGGTTCCTATGTTACCGCACAGCAATATCTACCAAGCTTCAATGCCATACGATAATTATAGCTCACACTGGGCCTCTGTGAGCAGCTTAATTTTAATTACAACCAACCAGTACTTGCAGAGAATCTGAAGTAGCAACTACACCATCAAGGGACGGAATTAAACAGAGTTCCAGATGGGGTACTCACTCAGTAGAAGCAGTGGCGCCCATGATGAGCCGGTGTGCCGTTGATATCAGCGGGTCTGCAGTTCCACCTGCTACGCAGAAAACAATGCAGCGGTGTTCTCTGAGGTGTCTGGTCGCACCACCCTTACCCCTACCCCCACCAGCAGGATCCCCCTATCCCCAGCCTATGACTGCCGGCACAAGTTTCGTCTAGTTTTCGGGAAAAGTCACGTCCGTATCTTTGTTGAACCAAGGGTCCTTTCACAAAGGCCCATTATTACTTTATGGCAACCAGTTACTATACTGAAACACTCGCAGGAGATTTTAAAAGATCCATACATAGTTTCTGGAATTTTCTCGAGCCTTTTCGTCCCTACTTCTCTATAAGCAAACTGAGTATCAGGTACCAGGAACTAAAAAAGTGGAAGGATTAACAAAACGGGCTCAGACTGATCAGGACTGAATACTGCATTTTGCCCATATTGCGAGTACTACACACCACTGTACAAGGAACAATCACAACTATCTAACTTTCACCTCTAAAAACTAAAGTTATGTAACAACTTTTTTGTTTCTTACTTACTTCTTTCTTTCAACTAAGAAGAAAAATAAACCAAATAGCGGAATAAGAATTGGAATGAATAACTTAAGAAGATGGAAAGAGTCAAGTACTTAGGAAGTGTGATGAAGGAAAACAGAAGAAATGGGAAAGAGACCAGTGAACGTAGCAGACAGACAGAAGCACTCCTGCGAAAGGTTAGGAGCCTGATTTGGTAAAAGGAAAGAAGTAATATATAGAAGTTACTACATCCCATTACTAACGTCTGCATGTGAAACATGAATAACGAAGAAAACAGATGGGAGCAGATTTCAGGTATGTAAAATGATACTCCTCAGAAGTAGAATAAGTTTAAGGAGGAGAGATAATATGATGAATGAAAGGTTAAGGAAAATAGTGAAAGAGGAACCCTTGCAGAGAAGAATAACATGATACGTGCCCCTAAAGAGAATGGAAAACAAGGGTATTTCCAAGAAGATCCATCAAATGGATATGCACAGGAAGTGACCAAGAGGAGGGCCAAGTCACAGATGGCTGCAAGGTGTGGAGGAGTGTGCTGGAAACGAGGCAAGGACTGGACCAGAATGAACACAGGGAGACTGTGGAAAAACAGGAGTAGGTGATGAGGCTAATGTTCCAAACAGACACAGTCTGGAGCTGGAAACTGTTGAAGACGATGATGATGAGTTACTCTTTTATTTGTTTGCAGGTACTCGCCTGCTATCATGGTGCACATTGAAATTCCCACGCCACAATACCACAGCACTAAACTGAAAACGGTGCAACTAATTGACTGTAGCAGCAGCTGTACTGTAGCACACTAGTAGAGAAGCGAAAACAAGATGACACGACCTATTGCTAAACAGAAGATCATCTGAGCCATTTTGATTTGGCTCCTCTGTGGTAGCTAGAGTTGATGTGATGCTCGAGTTGGGCCGTTTTGTTTCCAACTCCTTAACAGCGTGTTGCAATACTGTGGTGCGGATTTCAATGTGCACAAGGACTGTAAATATATACCTACTAAGAAACAAATTAATTACCATTACTTTTTGAGATGATGATCAAAACGTTATGACTGTCCACCACAAATGTCATTAACATTTTCGATAAATAGTACACTCAATACCGATCCCCAGAAATGGACACTAATGTTTCTGCATAACTCATTGAGGGCATGTACACTTCAGCTCCTATCTTCTTTGTGGTTACATTGCTGACTCTTACCTCATCCTTTAGAGATGTGAGCACCCACATACTCAGCAGCAAGCCAGCCAGTCGGCAGTATGGTATCATACAAGTAATATTGGGAACAAGTAAAGTCACTGGGCGGCGACCTGGCAGTGAACAAAATCACAATTTGTCATTGGATGAGATGTCTGTCAGTAGTGGAACAAGCTTCGTTCTGGTGCAGTTTGTTAGTGTGGGTTGCCTACATCAGGGGCAGGTATGCAATCACAGGCAAACCTATTGTTCTCCTTTGATTCACAGGCACTTAACCCATTGTTCTCCTTTGATTGACAGGTACTTAAATTATTGTTCTCCTTTGATTAACCTATTGTTCTGCTAAAAGGATCCTTCCTTTTGATTAACAGGTCCTTAACTTACTGTCCCCCCACCCCTTTCCCTTCCCCTCCCTCATCCTCCTCCCATTCCTCAGGAAACCTCGCCCTTCACTGCTACAGGTACACTTTCAGGTCTGAGTTATTGGAATAGCCCCTCTCACTCTTATCAGTTTGAATGACTACTTAATGAAATTGATCAATTAATTAACCTCTTCCTCTCTGATAGAGCCCCCTCCCCGCCCACCCTCCCTCCTGGAAATTGGCAGGGAAAATTCAATTGATCGGTCATTTGGAGGGAATTTGGTTGCAGACAGTGTATAGAATATTATTTACTTATTTTTGGGAGTGTATAGAATATAGTTTATTTTTTTAATTAAACAATTTGACCAGAAATCGATTGCCATGTCTGGAATGTTGTTTAAACAGTTTAGACAATGTGTGGAATATTGTAGCCAGTGTATGGAATATACGATAATTGGTGGCTCTTTGGTGGAGAGGAAGGGTCTCATAACAGGAAATTCAAGGTTATATTGTTTATTTATAAAAAATTCAGTTGGGAGGATTGGATTTCTCTTGCTCACCATTCTCTGGTGTTTGGAAACATATAGGTCTTCTAAGAAGTAATGACATGGGACAAACATGTTGCAATGTTTGGCATTGTACTCTGGGTGTCTTAACCAAATGTTCATCTCTTTGTTGACACTTAACCTATTGTTCTGTTAAGTGGTTTTTCATGTCACCCCCATTTCCTTAAACTATTGTACCGCCTTTCATACCAAATTAAGTAATTAGGTATGTCCTCCCACCATTTTCTGGTACACTTTTCGAATTTCACATGCTTTTGAACCCCATTTCTGGCACATTCTTCTTTGTCACCCACACCCTTAAACTATTGTACTGCGCTTTACACAAAAATTATGCAAACTGACCTAGTGTTCTGCACTTAACCTGATGTTCTGCTACATGTCACCCACTCATGCACTCTCTCCCCTTAACTAATGTAATACTAACACCACATTGATACAAAAAATTTATGCAAATTAATTAAATAGATATTCTTCACATTATGAGGTAGTTCATTTTATTTGCAGCATACCATTGGTCAGTGAAATTGATGGAATATAGTTTAAACAAAATATCACTAGTAAAAAACACATCCCACTACTCGATGCCTGACAGTGATGCTGCTGACTCCGCATGTGCCACCAGGAGTTGGGGTGCACCAGCGGCCCCCGTGAAGTGAAGGTGTGACTATCAGCTGCCGAGCCATGCACAGGTGTCCGTTCGGGTCCCGCAAGCATGAGGTGGCGGCAGGCCATTCATACTTGACACCTGAGAGATTCCTATCGAAATACATGTTCAGCTAAGCACCATTGCTGGTGCAATGACGCATAGCTGCAGGTCCAGCACTGGGAGACATTTGCATGGCAGCCAAAAGGTTCTCAGTGTTATACCAACATCACGTATCTATGTAAATAACAGTCAAGTCCCCCCACTGGACGCACTATAGAAATCTGTTGCAATGCTTCCAAGAATAACACAGCCTGCATTGTTCCTAGCAATCCTAATGGCACATGTGAGCTGTGTCTAGCCATGCACACATGAATACCTACCCAGCGTGGCTGACGCATCACCATGAAATGTTTGTCCTGTTGTCAACATACATCTCAGAACATTAAACGTTCTCACCGCTAAAAACCTTCGTCATGTCTGTGCACACCCGTGAAAACAGCGTTAGTCATAAAAGCATTCTTGTTGTTTGAAAAGAGAGCACTGTCTAAGTACAGACAAGAGAAAATCAGAACAATCATGCAAACAAAAGCTGAAGCACTGTCTTACAGAGGAGAAAAATTATGGGAAATTCCGGTAACCTTCAGCTACTGGTCTGGAGATGTCCCAATGCAACAGTGGTGGATGAGTGATGGCATACCCACTAGAGATGGATGGTCTGTTTCAGCTTGTCTTTGAACACTCGCTTTCTCAGAACTTTCGGTAGATACCCTGTCTCCATTTTGTCCAAATCAGTTTGTAGACACTCCAACATACTGGCACAAAGCATGTCTTGTGAATGAATGGAGCATTATGACTGGCTCTTATTGAATTCACCCACCAAACTACTGATACTGCCAGTGTGGGAGCATTGTCCGCTTTCTTTTTTTTCATCCTGCAGGCGAGACATTCAGCGGCAAAAACTATTTTCTACAGGTCACCATATTGCACTGACAATTAAACCTTGCGAAGTGGTCTACAGATCGTCAAATATGGAAAGACCCTTACTCAGTTACACTGCAGTGCCACTGAGGATGGGAGGTTAAGTATTAGAGCATGAAACTGATCTCCCACCTGGCAATATATCACCACATACCATGTCAGTTTAGTAAACATACAATTCGTATTCTGCGCCATACAAAATCGCACCTAGTACATCATTCGTATAGCTATTGATCGCCGGACACTGATACATACACTGCAAAGACAGAGAGCATACGCACGTGCACCATAGGTACTAGATATTTCCCATGAGATCGGGTGATCATCCACTCCCTACGTGTGACCAGAGTGCCCTCAATGGGTCAAGGTCACTATCAGAACTGTTGTATAAAGTCTGGGTCAATTCCCCTCAGCACAAAGACGTTACTGTTTTTTGGTCCTGACCTGCTTGATTGATTGCTTGCTTTTCTACACCCATCTCCAGACTGGGATTACAAGAACATATGTACTTTCACATGGTTTTTCAGAATATCGTACCATTTTCGCGATACTTCTCAATATCAAGCACATAGCAATATCGTTGCATATCAGTATCGCTCGTGCAACATATTTCCGAAGATATAGACCAGAAATTATTGCTCTAGACACCCGAAACTTCAGCCAGGTGGAGAGTGCTGACCTTTACATGAAAACTCGAAAAAAATGGAGGAGAGTGATGTTTCCACTCGCGAATACCGATGTTGGTGACATAACAGATTCCAAATCATCCCTATAATTTACAAAGTCAACTAAGGTGTATCTCATGTCTAGAGAACCTGCAATCATGTCTTCCACCTGCCTTTCATCAGCTAGATGTGAAATCTACAACTAACTAAAGGCGCGAAATGTGCAGCCACACGTCCATATTGAATCTTCTCAAATTTCCACGCGATCACTAAAGCTGTCCAACATAATACAGAGGATTAGTTCGGTAGTCGGTTTTCTAGAGGACGACATGGTTAAATAAGTTACATTCCTACACCCCAACAGGCCTCTCCATTAGGACAACTCCTACCGTTAGCTGGAAACGTGAATCATTCCCACCACAGACCACTGGCGCGGCACGCCAAGCACACATAGACAGAATCGTCCTAGGAAAAAACCTGTCCTCATATATATATTTTATCCTTGTACTCAAATTAAATATTACGATTGTGGTCTCAATTGGACGACATTCGACAATGAGCTAAGTATCAGAAATACACCCTGCCGACAGCTGTGGCTCTGGAAATAGAAATACCTATACCATTCTTATGACTTGACATACTCTTCCCTTTGCTACCACAGTATTACACGTCAAATCCATACCTTCCTTACGACTGCACATGTCGGAACACACACACACACTTTATAAGCCTGATGCTCGTGACAAACCTATCATGCACCTCCTACTACTAACTATAATACTTGGCCAATAACTGATTGCCGGTGATACGAAATAATACTGACCAAAAATCAGTGATGGGTGGACATGTCTCATAAGCTTTTCTTGTAAATGGTACCACTGTATATTAGAGAGACGTAATCGCCTTACAAACTGCCAGATGTTAAAAACCACGACCATATTACTATCAAAAGCAGTCTTGGTTCTACAGGTCCACACAAGCATCCATGTTAATAGCTATACCGGTTTTATAAATCGAGATATGGCACTACCTCCGAATGAAGTGGTTTTTCCAGACAAATACTGGAACACTGAATATAGACCGACAGTGCAACCTTGTGATAAAATTGCCGAAATTAGAAACTGATTCGACTAAGGAACGTGGTATGAATCTGGTATTTGCAACTCCCTCATGCTGCTGCTAGATATTTCTCCAGTGTCTGTAACGCATTTTGTCTCGATGACATGTCAGAAGTTCTGCGATATATCCACTGAGTTATAGGCGATGGTTGATTGAGAAGGATCACAAAAAGTAGCTGATGGCGTGCTGATTGAGGTCGTAAGAAATGTACACTAGCTTTTCAGATCTCTAGTGCTACGCTTTCGGTAGAAATGATATCTATGATCTGGAATCAAGTCTTTCTAAACTGACATTAACACATTCTGATCCACTGCCTCTTGCAGAAAAATAGGCGTTGCACAGTGTAAATCATGTTGTTACTGCTCCTACCATAACACACCACACACACTGGATGATTTTAAATAACAGACAGTTACAACATAAGGAAACTGGAAGAGTTTGGCGGTATTGTGGAGAGTTTCAAAACTGCTGTCTGAAGGTGGTTGATGAGCTCTACATTTAAACTCACCTGTCACAGTGATGGAATAGCTGATGGCACTGCATTCCATTTCGACTAATTCCTCATATTGGAACAAGATGGAGACAGGATACGTACAGAAAGTTCTGAGAAAGCAAGTGTTCAAAGACAAGTTTAAGCAGGCCGTCCATCTCTTGTGGCGATGCCGTCACTCATCCACCACTGTGGCATAATGACATCTGCATACTGAAAATTCCCATTACTTTTCTCTTCTGTAAGACAGTGCTTCAACTTCTGTTCGCGTAATTGTTCTGATTTCCACCCATCTGTGCATAGACAGTCCTCTCTTTCCAAACAACGAAAATGCTTTTATGATTAACGGTGTTTTCACGAGCGTGCACAGACATGATGAAAGCTTTTAGCGGTGAGAACATTTAATGTTCTGAGACGTATGTTGACAACAGGACGAACATTTCGCGGTTTTGGGACTTGGCTGTTATTTACACAGATATGTGATGTCGATATAACACTGAGAACCTTATGGCTGCTATGCAAATATCTCCAAGTGCTGGATCTGCAGCTATGCGTCATCATGCCAGCAACGGTGCATAGGTGAACATGTACTTCGACAGGAATTTCTCAGGTGTCAAGTATGAAAGGGATGCCACCGCCTTATCCTTGTGGGACCAGAATGGACATCTGTTCATTGCTCATCGCTTCACAGAGGCTGCTGGTGCACCCTGACTTCTGGGAGTACGTGCGGAGTCGGCTGTGTCAGTGTCAAGCATAGGGTGGCGGGATGTGTTTTCTTGATTCAAATGGCTCTGAGCACTATGGGACTTAACAGCTATGGTCATCAGTCCCCTAGAACTTAGAACTACTTAAACCTAACTAACCTAAGGACATCACACAACACCTAGTCATCACGAGGCAGAGAAAATCCCTGACCCCGCCGGCAATCGAACCCGGGAGCCCGGGCGTGGGAAGCGAGAACGCTACCGCACGACCACAAGCTGCGGACAATGTGTTTTCTACTAGTGATCTTTTGTTTAAACTATGTTCCATCGATTTCAGTGGTATGCTGCAAATAAAAAAAAAATAAAATAAAAAAAATTACCCTATGCATGTAATGAATATCGATTTCATTAATTTGCTTAATTTTTTTTTTTTATATCAATGTTTCCATACATTCCATATATTGCCTTGAATCAACTAAATTGTGTTGCTTTGCCTCACCTTGCTTTGCCTCATCTCGCCTCACTTCACATTGCCTTGCCTCGCCTCACCTCACCTCTCCCCACCTCACCTCTGCCCGCCTCGCTCTCCCCTCACCTCACCTCACCCCAGCCTGATCCCCACTCCACGCCACATTCCTAAGTACGCTACAAACTGCAACTCCCCGCCCCAGCCCGCCCCTTCCCAACCCATCCCACCATGCCCCACCTGCGTTGAGCCATGCCTCACGTCCTGCCAAATCTGGCGCCTTGCCTTGTGCTATGCCATGCATCATGCCTGATGGCTTGCCTCCCCTCTCGCTGCACCTTGCCTCACTTCACCTCGAGTTGACTCGCCTTGCGCCAAGCCTCACCTTGTGCCACAACTTATGTTTGCTTCGCCTCCCACCTTGCCTCACCCTTCACCATACCTCTCACCTTGCCCATCATCTCGCCCCTCACCTTCCATCACACTGCCTTGCACTGACTTTTGTGCCAAGCCTCCCTTGTGCCTCGCCTCATGCCTTGCCTCACCTTGCCTTACCTTGCCACACCTCACCTCGCTTCGTCTCACCTCATCATTCCTCAACCTACCTCACTTCCACTTGACCCCCGCCATGCATTGCACTTCGCTTTCCACCTTGACTCGCCCCTCCCCTAACGCCACACGTCGCCCCTGGCCTCGCCAAGCCTCATGCCTCGATGAAGTCCTCCCTTTGCCTCACCCCCGTCTCGCTCCTTACCTCGCCTTGCCATTTGTCACACCTCATCTCGCACCTCGCCCCTGCCTCACTCTTCGCCTTAACCCTCATCTCACCCCTCGCCACACCATTTGCCTTGCCTCGCACCTAGCCTTGCGCCTCACCTTGCCTAACTTCCCCTCACCTCACCTTGTCACCTTGTGCCTCATCTCTCACCTCGCCTTGGCCTTTCCTTGCCTCATGGCTCATCTCGCCCTTCTCCTCACCCCAGTCCTCGCCCCAGTCCTCGCCCTGTGCCTCACCTCATACCTCTCCTCACGCCTACCCTTGCACCTCACTTCCCACTTTGCCTCATCCTCCATCCCACCCTTCACCTTGCCTTGCCATTTGTCTCACCTTGCCTCGCACCTCGGCCCTGCCTCAACCTTCACATTAAGCCTCACCTCTCCCCTTGCCAAATCTCACTCCTCGCATCACACCTTGTGTCCTGCCTCACCTCACACCTCTCCTCGCATATTGCTTCCCACTTTGCATCACCATCCACCACCCCTCACCGCGCTTCACTCTTCAATCACATCGAACCTAGCCTGAAGTTGTTTCCGTTTGACTTGCCATGCACTTTGATTTGCCTGGCCCCTTGCCTTGCCCCTGCATCCCCTCTTCGTGTCCCACACTTGCCCACTTGCCACGCAGTGCAGCTCTCCTCATGCCTTGTCTTGCACCTCACCTCACCTCACTTTGCCACCTGGTCTCGCATCTCACCACACCCCTTGCGTCGCCTTGCCTTTGAACTCACCCCTCACATCACCCCTCACCATGCCCATTGCCCCACCACGACCCACCTCGCCTTGCCTCGCCTCATCTCTCACCTTGCCTCTCTACTCACATCAGGTCATGTCTCGCCCTTTGCCCTGATATGCATCCCCTTGCCTTGCCCAGCAAATGCCGCACCTTGCACCGTGCTCCACATCCCGCCACCCACACTGCACCGACCATCCCACACCAACCTGCCCTTCCCTGCCATGCCTCCCTCGCATCTCGCCTTGTACCTGATGCTGCATCTCCCCCCCCCCCCACACCACACTTCACACTGCACCCCACGACTTGCCCCACATCTGTCCCTGCACCACACCCCTCTCCTTGCCCTGCACCTAGTCCAGAGTGTGACCCGCACTTAGCCCACACCTTGCCTAGCCACACAGCAGCTCTTGCCTCATGCCTCACTCTCACCTCGCCTCTCACCACACCTTGCACCTCGACTTGCACCTCGCCTTGACCCATGCCTTGCTTCACCTCACCTTACCTAGCCACGTGCCTCACCTTGCCTCAGACTCGCCTAGCCCTGCACCTCACCTCACCTTGAATCTTGCCTCACCCCGCACCTCACACTACTTTTCACCCCAAGTCTCTCCTCGAATCACACCTGGCCCACACCTTCCCCAGCACCCCACTCCACAACCTGCCCCGCCCTCCCGGCGACACCCAACCCCACCCTGAACTGCCCTGCATCACAATGCCGTCGCCCCTCCCACCACCTCAATGCTGGCATCCCCACTGCCCCACGCACCACGCCACGTCCCACACTGTGACATGTACTATTGCCTGACACATGCCACATTCCACTGCACACCCCGCTTCCCATGCCGTTACACATCTCACTCTGCCCCGTCATGCAACACCTAGCCCCGCCCGTGCCCGCCTGCCTCATGCCTCACCTCGTGCATCAGTACACACCTTCCTTGCACCACATGCCTCATATCATGCCTCCCTTGACCCGCTCCTTGCCATGCCCCACTTTTCACCCTGCACCCCTCACCTCACAGTGCCACACCCCGTACTTCAACCTGCACTGGGCCATGCCACGCCCTATGCCTCGCCTTGACACACCTGGGCTCTTGCTTAGCAACTTGCCTTGCACTTCACCTCCTGCCTCACCTTGCCCTGCTCCTCTCCCTGCACCTCAACTCACACCTCGTTTCACCTCACCTCACCTAGCCTTCCCCCCCTTGCCTCACCTTACCTGGCGTCGCGCCTCGCTACACCTCAGCCCACTCCTTGCCTTGTGCCTCACCTTGCCTCACACCTCACCCTGTGCCTCACCTTGCCTCATGCATTGCCTCATGCATTGCCTCACGCATTGCCAAACCTCGTGCCTCACCTTGCCTAGCCACCCCTAAATTCTCCTTGCCTTGCCTCGACTCATGCCTCTATTGCACTTCACATTGTCCCTCATCATGCCCCTCACCATGCCTCGCCTTCACCATGCCCCTCACATTGTCCCTTGCCTAGCCTCGCCTCACCTCGCACGGCCTCACCCCACCTTGTGACTTGCATCACCTGACACTGCCTCAAATCACATCACCACACCTCTCCCTGCCCCTCACCTCACCCCTGGGCAATCCCCTTGCCTTGCCTCATGCCTTGAACTCCACATGGCCTCATGCCTTGCCTCGTCTCACCTCACCACACCTCGCCTCATCTTGCCATGCCTCACCTCCCTTTGCCTCGCCTCGACTCACCTCGCCTCGCCTCCCACATCTTGGATCTTTTGCCTTGCCTCATCTCATTCGCCGTAACCCTCGTGCCTCGCCTTGTGCTACACCTCACCATGTGCCTCGCCTCTCGCCTTGCCTCTCCTCATGCCTCATATCACTCCTGTCACCTCAGTTTGTAACTCATCTTGCACCTTGCCTCACCTCGCCCCTGCCATGCTTCAAGGCTCAACTCGTGCCTCACCTCCTGTCTCATTTCGCCTTGCCTTACCTTGCCTCACATCGCCTTGTCTTGCCCCTTTGCCTTGCCTTGTCATTCGCCACTTCTCACACCTCGTCTCACTCCTCACCTCAAACTCAGGCTCGCCCCCATGCCTCACCCGCGTCTCGCCCTGTGATGCGCCAAGTGCAGAGCTTCATGTCATGCCCATGCCAAACTCTGCAGGTTTCTCTGGGCTTCACCATGTGACTCACCACGTGCCTGGTCTGCACCACAACCCGCACCTCGCCTCATCACATCTTCCCTCTCACCTACCACCACACCTTGCACTTTGCCTTGTATCTCACCTTGAACCTTGCCTTGCGTCTCGCCACTCGCCTCATCACTGACTACACCCATTGTCACACCTCGTGCCTTGACTCGTGCCACACCTTGC
Source organism: Schistocerca americana (assembly GCF_021461395.2). NCBI lineage: Eukaryota > Metazoa > Arthropoda > Insecta > Orthoptera > Acrididae > Schistocerca > Schistocerca americana. Next base: position 114,562,827 of record NC_060126.1, on the reverse strand, counting down.
CTCTCATTGCCTAGCCTCATGCCTCTCATTGCCTCGCCTCATGCCTCACCTTGCCCCCCACCACACCTCACGTCTGGTCTCGCCTGGTGCCTCAACCCATGCTATGCTTGCCTCACACCTCGCCGTGTGCCTAGACCCTCTGCATGCACCTCACCTTGCTTCTCACCACTCCCATTGCCGAGCTTTGGGTCTCATCACCTCCCTCACTTCACACCTTATCTCGCCTTGCCTGCCTCGCCTCATCTCATCTCACCTCACCTCACATCGCCTTGGCTCGCCTTGCCTCTCTTAGCCTCACCTCATCTCACCATGTCTTGCATCGCCCTGCAACTACTGAACCTCCTTGAAGTATACCTCGCCTTGCATCTCACCTCATGCCTTGCCTGGCCTCGCAACTCATCTCACATCTCATGCCTCACACCTCCCCTCACCCCCACACCATGCATTGCCCTTCATCTAGCTTTGTGTCACCTTGCTTTATACCTCACATTGTCCACCACTTTGCCTTGCCTCACCTTGCCACACCTTGACTCACCGCGCCACCATCTTACAGCTGCCTCTTCTCTCACCTTGCCACTCACCACATAATGCTCCTCAACTCGCGACATGCCCCGCGCCTTGCCTTGCCCCACAATATGCACCTCAACTCGGCCTTCACCTCGCCCCTCGTCTCACCTCACCTCACCCACTGCGTCGCACCCCACGCCTTGTCTCACACCTTATCTCGCCTCGACTCACACTTCAACTCACCTCAAATCATCTCGGTTCACCTCACCTCACCTTGCATCACCTCGCGCTTCTACTCACGCCTCGCCTCATGACTCTCCTCATGCCTTGCCCATGCCTCACCCTCACCGCAGCCCTTGGCACTCGCCAAGCCTTGTGCCTCGACTCATGCCTCATCTTGCACCTCACCTCGCCTTGCCATGCCTTCCCTTGCCTCATTTCCTGACTCGCCTGGGATCACACCTCACCTCATCTCGCACCTCGTGTTGCGCCTCATTTTGTGACTTGCCTCACTCTGTGCCAGGACCATGCCATGCCCCACACCACGCCCCACACATCGCCCTATGCCTCACATAGTGCCTCGCCTCACACTGTGCCCCACCTCATGCATTGCCTCGCCTTGCACCTTACCACATGCCTTGCCTTGTCCCTCACCACGCCCCTCAACTCACCTCACTTGCCCCTCAACTCACCTCACCTCGCCAAACCTCACTCACCTCGCACTTCCTGCCCTTCCTCACTCGGCCCCACCACACCCCCCATACCCTACCCTGCCCAACCCCGCCCCACACCGTCCCACTCTGCCATATCCCGTCCTGCCTTCCAGCCATTCCTGCCCCAACCTGCACCAAGAACCGTATCCCAGCCCACGCTTCACCCTGTGGACTGCATGTGCCCCATTGTGCACCCTACCCTGCACCCCTTTCTGTGCCCCGCTCTGTTATCGCACATACTCCAATCCGTGCCCTACCCAGCCTCCCTCCTCGACCGCAGCCCCACTACTTGACTCGCACTTCCCTGCCCCATCACTTCATGCCCCACCACCGTGCCTTCCTAACACCTTGCCTCATGCCTTGCCTCGCACCTCACCTCATGCCTCATATCGCATCTCGCCTTGCCCTGAACTTTGCCCCTTGCCACTATTCGTAGTTCGCCTTGTGGTACACACCACGCTGCTCCCCACACCTCGCCCTGCACCTCACCCTGCTACTCACACCGAACTGGGCATGTGCCTTGCCACACTCCTCACCTGCAAAAGTCACTCACCTTGCCTGTTGCCTCCCACCTCACACCTCACCTCATGCCTTGCCTCATGCCTCACCTTTTGCTTCAACTCATACCTCACCTTGCACTTTGCCCTGCATCTCGCCCCTCAGGTCACCCCTCACCTCATACCTCAACCCAACTCACACCATGACGCACACCTCACCTCACCTCACCTCACCTCGCACCTCGCCTCCTGCATCACCTCGCTCCATTGCCCCATGCCTTGACCCACGGTACACACCACGTTTCGACCCTAGCCCCACTTTGCGCCCTCTCTTGCACCCTGCCACACACTCTACCTCTCACACTGCCATGCGCCACACCTCGCGCCTTGCCTTACCTCAGCTCTTGACTCGTGCGATGCCTCACACCTCACCTCATGCCTCATCACGCGTCCTGCTTCGTGCTCCGTGCCACACCAGGCACCTCGCCCCGTGTCTCTACCAGCACCCCACCTCACGCCACACCCTGCTCAGTGCCCAGCACCCACACCCCTCCCTGCCCTGTCCCCTTCAAGCCCCCTACCCACTGTCCATCCAGCGCCACACCTTCCACTCTATGCTGCGCTCTGTCCCACAGCACACCCCAGACTGCACTGTGCTAGATGCCTGGCCCCGTGACTGGCTCGCACATGACCCTACACCCCACCAGGTACCATGCCTTGTGCCCTGCTCAATGCCCCATCCCACCCTGTACCACATTCCCTCCCCAGTGCCTTGCCCTGCCCTCTGACCAGCACTCCACAATGTCCACCACTCTGCACCCCACCCCACCACCCATCCTGCACCCTGTGTCTGGCCCCACCCCCCACCCCCCACCCCCTGCCCCACACGACCCTGCCCGGCCTCATGCCAAGATTCGTATCTAGCCTGGCACCTTGCCTCACACCTCACCTTGCACCCCAAACCGCACCTCACCCCATGCTTCGCCACATGCCTTGCCTCACTTCACCTCACCTCACCCCGCACCTGACCAATGCCCCACCCCTCATTGCACCCCGTGCCCTTTCCCACACCTGCCATGCATCCCGCTCCCTGCTGTACGCCTCGTGCCCCATTCTGTGCTCCACCCCATGCCCCAAACTGCGCCATAAGACAGTCCTCCCCCACGCTGTGCCCAACACCCTACCTTGCACACCACACTGTGCCCCTCCCCACGCTCATCCCCAAACCCTGCTCTGAGCCATGACATGCACCTCACGCCTTGCCTCATGCCTCGTTATGCCCTGCACCTCAGCTCGCGCCTTGCCATGCCTCGCGCCTTAACTCCCACCTTGCCTCGCACCTCAGCTCACCTCGCTGCTGACCTTGCGTCAGCCTGCCCTGCCCTGTGTTACCTTGCCCTGCCCCTGCCAATGCCCCTTCCCACCCTGCCCCGTCCTGCCCCACCCACCCTCCCCTGCCGCAGCTCGCCCTGACCCACCCCACCCCACCCTGCCCATTCGCCCTGCCCCGTCCCATCCCACCTCACCCCGGTATTTGTGGTGGGGTTCATCAAACCAGAGTGCTGATGACTCATAGGAGAAAGAATGCATTCTCCATTTATTAACACCCTGCCACTACTAGTAAAGAAATTAAAAACAGTGTACCATCTGCAATCTCAGAAGTCACGAAAATACAGCAATATTTAGAAAATCTCTATATATGTTATGGCACGCATTCAGATTTAACTCTTTGCACAGAGTCAGTCTCTTTGGATCAGTTTTATTGAGGGATTATGTTAAATAAAAATACACACTTCTGCAGGAAAAAATTTCATGGATTATTAGGCGCCACCATCCAACCCATGGAATATACTGCTTTCGCCTTGTACTGTGATACATGGAAGTCTTTCCATCAACAGCCACCAAAACACAACACACTGCAGACACACGTCTCCTATCCAGCAGTGAGTCAGTTCTGTTCAGTGCCTGCAGCCAGATCAGCGCATTCTCTGAAGACGACATTCATACTTAGCGGTCACTATTTACGGAATAAAATAATAATCGAGGGTGTCTACAATATTACATTCAGTCATAGTGACAATATCAGAGATTGCCAAAAGACATCCAAGTTATTTTGATTCGATAGTATTAAGTATAGGACAACAGATGCCATGTATCAAACTGTACCTACTTAAGTACTATATTGTAACTTGCTCTTAATAAATGCTTTCGGTTACTTCTTATTATGTCTGTACACTGTTAGTCAAGTTTTTCAGTTGATAAGCACTAAGCGTGCAATGCGCCACATTATTAAAAAATAAATAAATAAAATAAACACACATAGCAGAGAAACCGCTTTTCAGCTACTGTGAATGTTTGGGCTGAATTATTAGTAGCATTTCCTTACAACATTCCCCACAAAATCGACGTCCATCCTTAGAGAGTTAAGCTTTCCATAGTTTACCTGAACGACGTAAGGCCAATCTCGGGTCAGTTCCCTTGAAAAGGACAGTGCCGAATCCCTTCACAAACCACGTCGCCGATGGGTCGCTAAATGCCATTCTTACTTTTTTTCTTTGCTCTATATTTCATGAGAATCATGGAGCTGGAACACATTTGTTTGTGTGCTAATTTCAAGCTTCACTGCTGTAACACTTCGCTGTTTCTCTCTCAAAACTGCCGATTGCTCGAGCTCTCTACAAAATTCACTCCCTTTTGGTCAGTTTTCGAGCCCACAAAGACCGCCAAATCAACAGGCCCTTTCCATCGGCAGCGGCAGAATTCCTCCAAACGGGATTCTATTCTATCTTGAATAACCTGGCTACGAACGGCCCATTCAGCAAGACTAATCAATGGAGGGAGGGAGGGGTGAGGAATTTCGCCTCCAGCCCGCGCTCCCGCCACTCACCCCACCCCTCTCTTCCTCCCCCTCCCGCTCTCCCTCTCCTTCTCACCCTCCCCTCTCTGTGTCTTTCTCGCAACCTCTATCCACCTGCCGCGGTAACCGCAGACTCGCGGCCCTGTTGATGGCCGGCAGCGCGACCGCGGAGCACTTCGTAAACTGCTGCGACAGACCCGGCTGTCTGCGTCGCCATATCGTGATAAATGTGCGGGCGTGTCCAGCAGCAGGCAGCAGCAGCGCGATAATGCTACTTGTAGTATTGACTGTGGGGCCAGCCAGGCGCACATAGTAGCGAGACATGATGGGATTACAAAAAGACCCCACGATTGCATACCGTTACATTATCACCAACACTCAGTATGAATACCCGATCCTTTAAAGGATCGAAGTATCACGCAAAACACAGCTTCAAAAGCCTTATTACTTTACAAATGAGTTGATGTGTGAAATATTTCATGGCTGCAGATGAAAACCCTAATTATCCTGGTTTTATTAGTTTCGGATAATTCGCCCATAAAATAATGAAAAATCCAAAACCAAAACTTAAAACAGTTATGTACATTTTTAGTAAATGCGTAGTAGTGTCAGATATAATGAGAATCATGTTCGTTTTTATTTGGCAATCGCAGGCGTATATGCTAGAGTCACATAAGAACTACCTGCCAAGACTTTTTTTTTAATTCTCTAAACTTTTACACAACAAATTTTGAAAACTACGAGTATTTAGATTTTTCTAAAATGCTAGTTTTTCTCCTAAACTCTGAGTCATGCAATGACATAATTCTGAAGGTATATTTCCTGCTATGCAGGATGGTCAGACACAACCTGAAAAGCTTGTCTCGACGCTGCAGGATAGTTTGTGCTGAGAAACAACTGTTAAAAAAATTCGATACTTTGCGACGTCTCCGACTTAATTAGCATTGAAGTTAATCAGGCCGTTGGGCGCTTAGATTCAAGAGGCCAACTAGATACAATTAGTTTTTCTCACAGCTTAGATGAGAGCGCACGAGACAGCTTAACCTTTAGCTTGGGTTAGATCCTTACTACTGCCCGTGTCCAATTTTGATATCACTCTCTTCTTTGGTTTTACGAAACCAAACTAAGACCAGGTTTGGCGACACCGTCTCTGGCGAGTCGCTTGAATTTACACACGCTACGCCCTGATTGACTTACTTCAATACTAATTTGGCTACAGAACCCTGTTTTTCAACAAAATCTCCGTTCAGTGCGACAGCCTTACGCCACCTTACTGGGAAGGCAGCACACTACTGGTCAACGTCAGAGCCAATGTCTTACTGCATCAATAACCTCCCCATCATCCGCGTACTGCTTCCCGCGGATTGCATCCTTCATTGCACCAAACAGATGGAAGCGACGTGTGAGATCCGGGCTGTAGGGTGGATGTGGAAGAAGAGTCCAATGAAGTTTTGTGAGCTCGTCTCGGGTGCGCAGACTTGTGTGAGGCCTTACCTTGTCATGGAGAAGGAGAAGCTCGTTGTCATTTTTGTGACTGAAGTCGTCTCTTCAGTTTCCTGAGGGTGTCATAATACACTTCAGAGTTGATTGCTACACGAGAGGAAGGTCATAAAACAGAATAACCCCTTCAAAGTCCCATAAGACCGCCTCTTTGACTTTACAGGCTGACGGTGCGGCTTTGAAATTTTTGTTTGGAGGAGAGGTGGCGTGTCGCCACTACACAGATTGCCGTTTTGTATCCATTTCGAAGTGATGAAGTCCTGTTTCATCGCCTGCGATGATGTTCGACAAGAAAATGTCACAATCAGCCTCGTAACGCGCATGCAATTCCACCCAATGATCCTTCGTTGTTCTTAAGGTCGTTGCTCCTGTGTTACAACACATCTTTGAGTACCCCAATTCGTGGACGTATGTGTCAGCACTATCAACAGAGACGTGCAGTTGTACAGCGAAGTGTTTGTCTGTGATCCGTCGACCATCTCGAATGAGAGTGTCCGCACGTTCCAACGTTGCAGGAGTCACAGCTGTGTGCGGCTGGCTGGCACGCTGGAGGTTCGTGCGACATTGTTGTGATTATGACAGACGCTTCGCGCAACCACTTATCGTGCTTTTGTTCACTATCAGACAATCTTCGTAGACTGTCTTCAAATGCCTATATATATCTGTGTTGGTCTGGTTTTCCGCCAAAAGGAACTCAATGACAGTTCTCTGCTTGGAACATACCTCCCTTAAAGACGCCATTTTCAAGGCTACATATAGCGCCGCCAGCTATCGGTACATCATTAACTGTAGGGGCTGAGAATTGAATATTTCACTATGTTAAGCAACAAATTTCACAGTTTTCATTAAATACTGAACGCCTCTCGTATATCTGTTCAACAAGGGGCGCTATTGCCAATAATCTGTATCAGTCACGCGTACATATAAATATTACTACTACTGAAATAACTACAGTGATTTATTCAGTAATAGAAATATTCAACTTTGTTGTGATCGTTGTACAGATAGTCTCAGTCTGTGGCAGTGTCCAGTTTAGAGATTAACTCAGGAGTGATTAACAGGGCTACTTTATTTCTTGTGTAGACGCTGCTCTGTGGCGATGTCCTGCGTTGTCGCCAGGCTTCTGATATCCCGTAGAATTCACGATTGGCGTGGCGATTTCTACACCGAACAGGTCTTTGCCCCTCGGTAGGTCAGTTGTGCTAGAACTTCTGAGCTCGGTGGAACTGGAATTGTAACTACCTGTTATACCATAGAACGCGGCTTATACCCTGGTTTACAAAGTGATGTGAAACTGCGCCCTAATTTTTCCACGTGACTGCTAACGTGAAGTCATTCCGGTGACCTGTATGGAAGGCTGAACGGTTGGCCAGCGATCTCGCTCCGCCAGGCGTGTAGGCTGCCCCGCGCAACCTGCGTTGCCAGAGGGAGGGCTAGCTTCCAGTGGAGCTGCGATCACGCAACTCCCGATCGCAGTATGGCCAAGTTATCGCTCTGTTGTAACAACTTTCGAAAAATACGTTTTGGAGAATGTTGCAGTTAGGGAACTGTTCATGAAAAATTTTACGAATCGGCTTAAATGAACCTGTACCGATGAGAACTTCAATTATACACACCATTCCATTCACAGAATTTGGCGTACTTAACATGAATAAAATGGCTCTGAGCACTATGGGACTCAACTGCTGAGGTCATTAGTCCCCTAGAACTTAGAACTAGTTAAACCTAACTAACCTAAGGACATCACACACATCCATGCCCGAGGCAGGATTCGAACCTGCGACCGTAGCGGTCTCGCGGTTCCAGACTGCAGCGCCAGAACCGCGCGGCCACTTCGGCCGGCTAATACCTCACAGCACTTTCAAGCAACAAGTAACAAATGGAGCTGCGACAGTTAGCCACACCCGTGACGCGATGGAAAAACCGGACGAGCGGGAAACTAAAATCACATCGCTTTTATCTTGAACATGCAGTATAACGGTATACCGTAACAGGGCTTATTAATTTCTTCAAATAATGTCCTTTCTCCCACTAACATTTACAATGCTTTAATCTTGATACTCTGACGATTCGTTGGAGAATGTTCGGCGTAACGTCTCACTACAAGTCACGAATGTACGAAACATTTTCGTTACGAAAATGACCTTGTCTTTCGTCGTTTATGTGTGGCAAACTGTAAGTGGCACATGTAACATTTTTGTATCATTTTGCACCTTATGATTTTACGTCAATGTCCCAACTATAGGTCTTACGGGTCATTTTACCCTGCTTGTGGGAACCACTAGATTGAGAAGGGCAGAACTTTATGCGTGCACACTAACACAAGAACACGTGATTAGTTCTCTTGACACAAAAAAGAACTTTACCAGGAGCAAATTTTATACTATCGTCTGTGTGCTTTAATAGTTTAGTTTCTTCAGTTTCTGCGTGTTAATTTAATATCTAATAGCCACAGTTCTCACGTTTTCATTTACGTCGGAAAGTAAACCGATTTCCTAATCAGGGGCAAATTATATAGTTTCATCTAAGTGCTTCAGTAGTTAGGTTTTTAACTCTCTGCATATAAACTAACTTATTAGACACAGTTCCTATGCTTTCGTCAGCGTCTGCAGTAGAGTTCCACAGCACGTGCCGATAGTCCGATGATCTAGGTAGTTTAGCTTTCCACTGTCTTTAGTATGGATAGGGACTGTGATTGTTGTGTGCGGATGTGAGTAAAGTTGGTGACACTTCGCTCTCAGTTCCAGGCTGTGATCGTGGTATGTACTTGAAAGACACACCTTTTTAAACCACCGAGTTCCGTGGGCTAATGGATTACTGATACCACGATCTAATGGATGACACAGGTAAGGTAAAAACAAATACCTCGTCTCAAATGTTTCTCTTACCATGTGCTTCCAGCAGCTGTTCGAACCATGGAACTTGAAATTTGATAGAAGCGGAAACCTTTGCCTTGTGATGCAATGTTCTTACTAACTAACCTGCCCAGCAACTATTCACGAATCACCAACACTGTTGCATTTGTGCCGTTATCTGTCATCTGTCAAACTTCGCAGAAGCACTCCTGTCCATATCGCTGGATTAACTCTCCTGGAAGAACGGATAATGCAGAGAAATGTCTTACCCACAACCTAGGTCATTGTTTCCAGAACTATATCATACACAAGATAATAACTACGTGGTCAATCCACTAAGTCCCTGAAAAACGTCGTTGATGATCGTCATGATTCATTTCTCCTGGTAGATGTCAAGGCACGTAATGAACTGTGATGGCTCCACTGCTAGTTGCCCCAGGAATCGAGTCATCGGAAGTCTTAACCAGTGAGAGGGCTTCCTCTCTCCTTAAAACAGACGTACGGCACATTTCCGAACTCTTTTGGGCCGTTCCCCGCTCTCCTCTCTGCCCCAGCAGATTCTGCTTAGAGGAAAATAATGATGAGTGCATGTTTCCCCGTTCCATCTAGCAGAGCTGTCCCAAAAGAAAGCCTATGAAATGTACTCTAGGCAGGGTGTTCTGGAGCATACACAGACAGTATAAAAAAAAGAGGCAGTACTGGTCAAAGGCAAAAAAAAAAAGGAACCGAAAACCAATACCTGTTGTTATATGGCTCGTAATCTCTGTGACAGTAATTTGTAGCGTTCGTTACTCTAAGCCACCTTATTGTTGCACTTCATAGTAAATTGCCACAATACCCATGTGCGGACAGATGCAAATTCTCGAGCAATCCTGGAGGTGAGCTACAAGCGTCGCTTCGATATCAATATATGTGCAAGAACTTTTTGGCGACACTCATACAACCATACACTTTGCCAAACAGATCAATAGGTGTTGTGTATTACCGATTACTATGGAATGAACTACAAGTGCTATTGGAGAACGTTACTCTTGCAGAAAGGTAATGACTGTGGGCTCTCCATGACAGGGCACCACACCATTTTCTATGGATCGTGCCAGAGTAGCTCACCGCAACAGTTCGTGCGCGATGGATTGGTTGAGGAGGTCTGGTAGCATAGCCTATTTTGTCTACCCGTTCACAGGATCTGAATCTGCTGAAATTTTTGCTATTGGTGTGTGCCCAACCCATCGACAATGTGCAGACGTTACACGAGAGTGTGATCAGTGCATGTGAAGCAATCCGAATGGAGCTTGATGTATTGGACAGACTGCGTGATTCACTGTGAAGAAAAACTGAAGAGCTGAAGCTTGTGCCGTGATCCGTGGAAACAATATGCAGCATTGCGTACTGTGTAGTGCCTACTTGTACGTAACAGAAAGATGGGAATGAGAGGACAGACTGGTCCATATCTCAACAGCTATTGGATTCCGGACATATCACTATAATAACTTTTAACGAAATGTAATGCGATCGAATTAAATCAGATTCTGCTGGTAGATACAGAAGGAAGGGAGGAAGAAGAGAGGTTGGGTTTAACGTCCCGTCGACATCGAGGTCATTAGACACGGAGGACAAGCACCCATCTGCAGGTGGTCGCTCATGTCGGCACCAATGATGTGTGTCGCTATAGAGCGGAGGAAATCCTCTCTGGCTTCCGGCGGCTATCTGATTTGGTGAAGACTGCCAGTCTCGCTAGCGGGATGAAAGCAGAGCTCACCATCTGCAGCATCGTCGACAGGACTGACTGCGGACCTTTGGTACAGAGCCGAGTGGAGGGTCTGAATCAGAGGCTGAGACGGTTCTGCGACCGTGTGGGCTGCAGATTCCTCGACTTGCGCCATAGGGTGGTGGGGTTTCGGGTTCCGCTGGATAGGTCAGGAGTCCACTACACGCAGCAAGCGGCTACGCAGGTAGCAGGGGTTGTGTGGCGTGGACTGGGCGGTTTTTTAGGTTAGATGGCCTCGTGCAAGTACAGAAAGGGCAACAGCCTCAAAGGCTGTGGGGCAAAGTCAGGATATGCGGGGATCAAGCAGCAATCGGTATTGTAATTGTAAACTGTCGAAGCTGCATTGGTAAAGTACCGGAACTTCAAGCGCTGATAGAAAGCACCGAAGCTGAAATCGTTATTGGTACAGAAAGCTGGCTGAAGCCAGAGATAAATTCTGCCGAAATTTTTACAAAGGCGCAGACGGTGTTTAGAAAGGATAGATTGCATGCAACCAGGGGTGGCGTGTTTATCGCTGTTAGTAGTAGTTTATCCTGTAGTGAAGTAGAAGTGGATAGTTCCTGTGAATTATTACGGGTGGAGGTTACACTCAACAACCGAGCTAGGTTAATAATTGGCTCCTTTTACCGACCTCCCGACTCAGCAGCATTAGTGGCAGAATAACTGAGAGAAAATTTTGAATACATTTCACATAAATTTTCTCAGCATGTTATAGTCTTAGGTGGAGATTTCAATTTACCAGATATAGACTGGGACACTCAGATGTTTAGGACGGGTGCTAGGGACAGAGCATCGAGTGACATTATACTGAGTGCACTATCTGAAAATTACCTCGAGCAATTAAACAGAGAACCGACTCGTGGAGATAACATCTTGGACCTACTGATAACAAACAGACCCGAACTTTTCGACTCTGTAAGTGCAGAACAGGGAATCAGTGATCATAAGGCCGTTGCAGCATCCCTGAATATGGAAGTTAATAGGAATATAAAAAAAAGGGAGGAAGGTTTATCTGTTTAGCAAGAGTAATAGAAGGCAGATTTCAGACTACCTAACAGATCGAAACGAAAATTTCCGTTCCGACACTGACAATGTTGACTGTTTGTGGAAAAAGTTCAATGCAATCGTAAAACGCGTTTTAGACAGGTGCGTGCCGAGTAAAACTGTGAGGGACGGGAAAAACCCACCGTGGTTCAACAACAAAGTTAGGAAACTACTGCGAAAGCAAAGAAAGCTTCACTCCAGGTTTAAACGCAGCCAAAACCTCTCAGACAAATAGAAGCTAAACGATGTCAAAGTTAGCGCAAGGAGGGCTATGCGTGAAGCGTTCAGTGAATTCGAAAGTGAAATTCTATGTACCGACTTGATAGAAAATCCTAGGAAGTTCTGGTCTTACGTTAAATCAGTAAGTGGCTCGAGACAGCATATCCAGACACTCCGGAATGATGATGGCACTGAAACAGAGGATGACACGCGTAAAGCTGAAATACTAAACACCTTTTTCCAAAGCTGTTTCACAGAGGAAGACCGCACTGCAGTTCCTTCTCTAAATCCTCGCACAAACGAAAAAATGGCTGACATCGAAATAAGTGTCCAAGGAATAGAAAAGCAACTGGAATCAGTCAACAGAGGAAAGCCCACTGGACCTGACGGGATACCAATTCGATTCTACACAGAGTACGCGAAAGAACTTGCCCCCCTTCTAACAGCCGTGTACCGCAAGTCTCTAGAGGAACGGAAGGTTCCAAATGATTGGAAAAGAGCACAGGTAGTCCCAGTCTTCAAGAAGGGTCGTCGAGCAGATGCGCAAAACTATAGACCTATATCTCTGACGTCGATCTGTTGTAGAATTTTAGAACATGTTTTTTGCTCGAGTATCGTGTCGTTTTTGGAAACCCAGAATCTACTCTGTAGGAATCAACATGGATTCCGGAAACAGCGATCGTGTGAGACCCAACTCGCTTTATTTGTTCATGAGACCCAGAAAATATTAGATACAGGCTCCCAGGTAGATGCTATTTTCCTTGACTTCCGGAAGGCGTTCGATACAGTTCCGCACTGTCGCCTGATAAACAAAGTAAGAGCCTATGGAATATCAGACCAGCTGTGTGGCTGGATTGAAGAGTTTTTAGTAAACAGAACACAGCATGTTGTTATCAATAGGGAGACGTCTACAGACGTTAAAGTAACCTCTGGCGTGCCACAGGGGAGTGTTATGGGGCCATTGCTTTTCACAATATATATACTGGGTGAGTCACCTAACGTTACGGCTGGATATATTTCGTAAACCACATCAAATACTGACGAACCGATTCCACAGACCGAACGTGAGGAGAGGGGCTAGTGTAATTGTTTAATACAAACCATACAAAAATGCACGGAAGTATGTTTTTTAACACAAACCTACGTTTTTTTTAAATGGAACCACGTTAGTTTTGTTAGCACATCTGAACATATAAACAAATACGTAATCAGTGCCGTTTGTTGCATTGTAAAATGTTAATTACATCCGGAGATATTGTAACCTAAAGTTGACGCTGGAAACCTCCGACGTTCAGTTGCGTGTTGTAGCAAACACGGGCCACGGTCGGCGAGCAGCATCTGCAGGGACATGTTTACGATGACGACCGTGTTTACGGGCGTGGCTGTAGTGCACTGTTGTGGTTTGGTCTAGCTGTCGCAGTGTCCGCATGTAGCGCTTGCTGCTATTGTTATTCTGCATTCGTCTCCGCACGCAGACCAACTGTAGTACACCGTGTTACCAGACGTCTGTGATAGTGTAGTGTTGTAGGAACTGTGACCATGGTGTATTCGAACTCTGAAAAGGCGGAGATGATACTCATCTATGGCGAGTGTCGACGAAATGCAGCTGAAGCCTGCAGGGTGTATGCAGAACGGTACCCGGACAGAGAGCATCCAACGTGCCGCACATTGCAAAACATCTACCGCCAACTGTATGCAACAGGTATGGTCGTAGCACGCAAACGGGTCCGTAACAGGCCCGTCACAGGAGAAGCGGGTGCAGTTGGTGTGTTAGCTGCTGTTGCCATGAACCCACACATGAGTACACGGGACATTGCGAGAGCCGGTGGACTGAGTCAAAGTAGCGTCATGCGCATACTGCATCGTCAGCGCTTTCACCCGTTTCATGTGTCGCTACATCACCAATTACATGGTGATGACGTTAATCATCGAGTGCAATTCTGTCAATGGGCATTAACAGAGAATGCGTTGCAGTTCTACCTGTTTACCGATGAAGCGGGTTTCACAAACCACGGGGCAGTGAATCTACGGAAAATGCATTATTGGTCCGTGGACAATCCTCGCTGGCTCAGACAGGTAGAGCGACAGCGACCGTGGACTGTAAATGTATGGTGCGGAATCATTGGCGACCACCTCATTGGTCCTCACTTCATTGCAGGGGCCCAAATAGCTGCAACATACATCGCGTTTCTACAGAATGATCTGCCAACGTTGCTCGAAAATATCCCACTGGAAACGCGTCGACGTATGTGGTATCAGCATGATGGTTCACCTGCACATTCCGCAATTAACACTAGGCTGACCCTTGACAGGATGTTCGACGGGCGTTTCATTGGACGTGGAGGACGCATAAATTGGCCAGCCCGTTCTCCTGATCTTACACCTCTGGACTTCCTTCTGTGCGGTACTTTAAAGGAGAATGTGTACCGTGATGTGCCTGCAACCCCAGAGGATATGAAACAACGTATTGTGGCAGCCTGCGTCGACATTACACCAGATGTACTGCGGCGTGTACGACATTCATTACGCCAGAGATTGCAATTGTGTGCAGCAAATGATGGCCACCACATTCAACATCTATTGACCTGACATGTTGGGACACACTCTATTCCACTCCGTAGTTGAAAACGGAAACCACGTGTGTACGTGTACCTCACCCCTCATGGTAATGTACATGTGCGTCAGTGAAAAAGACCAATAAAAAGGTGTTAGCATGTGGACGTAATGTGCTGTTCCAGTCTCTTCTGTACCTAAGGTCCATCACCGTTCCCTTTGGATCCCTACGCAATTCGGTGCTCTCCGATACACACGATCGAACAGCGGAGGAGTGGTACTCAAGCGTCAACTATAGGTTACAATATCTCCGGATGTAATTAACATTTTACAATGCAACAAACGGCACTGATTACGTATTTATTTATATGTTCAGATGTGCTAACAAAACTAACGGGGTTCCATTTAAAAAAAACGTAGGTTTGTGTTAAAAAACATACTTCCGTGTATTTTTTTATGGTTGTATTAACCAATTACACTAGCCCCTCTCCTCACGTTCGGTCTGTGGAATCGATTCGTCAGTATTTGATGTGGTTTACGAAATATATCCAGCGGTAATGTTAGGTGACTCACCCTGTATATGACCTAGTAGATAGTGTCGGAAGTTCCATGCGGCTTTTCGCGGATGATGCTGTAGTATACAGAGAAGTTGCAGCATTAGAAAATTGCAGCGAAATGCAGGAAGACCTGCAGCGGATAGGCACTTGGTGCAGGGAGTGGCAACTGACCCTTAACATAGACAAATGTAATGTATTGCGAATACTAGAAAGAAGGATCCTTTATTGTATGATTATATGATAGCGGAACAAACACTGGTAGCAGTTACTTCTGTAAAATATCTGGGAGTATGCGTGCGGAACGATTTGAAGTGGAATGATCATATAAAATTAATTGTTGGTAAGGCGGGTACCAGGTTGAGATTCATTGGGAGAGTCCTTAGAAAATGTAGTCCATCAACAAAGGAGGTGGCTTACAAAACACTCGTTCGACCTATACTTGAGTATTGCTCATCAGTGTGGGATCCGTACCAGATCGGGTTGACGAAGGAGATAGAGAAGATCCAAAGAAGAGCGACGCGTTTCGTCACAGGGTTATTTGGTAAGCGTGATACCGTTACGGAGATGTTTAGCAAACTCAAGTGGCAGACTCTGCAAGAGAGGCGCTCTGCATCGCGGTGTAGCTTGCTCGCCAGGTTTCAAGAGGGTGCGTTTCTGAATGAGGTATCAAATATATTGCTTCCCCCTACTTATACCTCCCGAGGAGATCACGAATGTAAAATTAGAGAGATTCGAGCGCGCAGGGAGGCTTTCAGACAGTCGTTCTTCCCGCGAACCATACGCGACTGGAACAGAAAAGGGAGATCATGACAGTGGCACGTAAAGTGCCCTCCGCCACACACCGTTGGGTGGCTTGTGGAGTATAAATGTAGATGTAGATGTAGATTGTGTCAAGAATGGTGAAGGTTATCGGCCGTGTCCTTTCTTTGGAACCATCCTGGCATTTTCCTGAAACGGTTTAGGGAAATCATGGAAAACCTAAATCTTGATGGACGGACGCGGGTTTGAATCGTTGTCCCCCCGAATGCCAGTCCAGTGTGCTAACCGCTGCTCTCCTCGCTCGATCTAATAGAATCAGATAAGACGATAGAATCATTCGGTGAGTTTTACTAACTAGGCAGATAAATAACTGGCGATGGCCCAAAAGTAAAGAGGCTGCCGACAGCAGGAACACCGTTTGTGAAAAAGACGGGTTTCTTAAAACCGAATATAAATGAAAGTGTTTGGAAGTCTTTTCTGAATGTATTCGTCTCGAGTGTAGGCTTCTACGGACGTGAAATGTGAATGATAAACAGTTCACACAAAAAACAATTTAATCTTTTGAAATACGATTTCATATAAGATTAATATCTAATATTCGCTGAATTCAATAAGTATGGTGTAATTGTAACTACACTAGAAATTCAGAATGTAATGGCTGTCTGAAAACATAAAATCTACATTATTTCCTCGTAAATGTGTCGATGTACTTAGTAAGTATTGTACCAATGTATAGCGCACTTACTACAAAAAATTTGGGAGACTCCTTTTTTTTCCAGTTGGTTGAGACTTGAGATGAGGGATTCACTAAAAAGTAATAACTATCGTAACATCCCGAACTTCCTCACATATAACTCGCGTGTAGCTGACAGTCACTTTACAGCTTTCGGTTCTCTTTTCAGTACTGTACTGCATGATCTGGACTGTAAGTAAGAATGTTATGGGCCGTCTGGACCAAATTTGCTTTCAATGTTCTTGAAAAGTGCAAGTGTTAGCGCATGTTACCTACAAGCAGGAGCAGGGGTAATGACCCTGAATGCAAGTCCTGCCCATTCTTATCAATAACATCATCAAATCATACCTCCTCCCCTCTCAATGCGTCTCCAGCCAATCAAAAAATTCAAGATGGCGGAAGTAGCTCAGCTGCGTTAACGGAAAATTAAAAATCCTCTCCAATATCTACAACCAGTGGCTTTCTAGTATTAAAATGAAGCAGACAATCGAAATCCAGTGCGGTAGAAATAGCTCGAGTACATGTTATGCTCCATTCCCTTCCCCCTTTTCTAACAAATCACAGTGAAGTATTAAAGTGAGATTGCCACGGAAAATTTATTTTCAATAATTGTGATTTGTACGCACTTCTCATCCCTAGCCTCTCCAGCACATCAGAGTTTTGTATTTCTGCAGCTTTTTAGAATAATGCAACATTTGCAGTTGACAATGGAAGTAAGACGGACGAAAAATCAAGGCACATTCATAAGATTTATAGGTCTATAAAAAGTATATGACAATGTAAAAACAGTGCAAGTGATTCGAAAAATAGGGGGAAGCTACAGCGAAAGACCGGTAATACGCAATAAGTACAAGAACAACAACGAAACAGAAAGACTGGAAGACCACAAACGATTAAAATGGATATAAGACTGGGATGTAAACTTTCGTCCCTACTGTTCAATCTACACATCGAAGAAGCAATGACGGAAATAAAACAAAGGTTCAAGAGTAGGATCAAAAGTCAGGATGAAACGATATAAATGATAAGATATGATAATGACATTGCTATCTTCAGTGTATGTAAGAAAGAATTGCAGGATATTTTGAATGGAATGCTCTAATGAGTTCAGTATATAGATTGTGAGTAAATCGAAGAAAGACGAAAGTAATGAGAAGTAGAAGGAATAAGAACAGAGAAACACTTAACATTACAATTAGGGATCACGAAGAGGACAGTTTTTAAGGAAGAAAAGTTTAATTAAACAATGGCTTTTATTTGAGGAAGAAATTTTTTAGGATGTACATTTGGAACACAGCATTGCATGGTAGTGAAACTCTGTTTGAAAACCGGAACAGAAAAGAATCGATGCATTTGAGATGTGGTGCTACAGAACAATTTGGAAAATTAGGTGAACTGATAAGGTAAGGAATGACGAGGTTCTACTACCTACTCACAGTCACTGCGCTGCCTGGACTGCTAGCACAACTTTGGAACTCACAGGCGATTCATTCCACTGATTTCGTGCGACTTTTACAACCACGCTCCACAATGGTCGTCAGATGAGGTTTGCCTGGTCTTGGTTTAGATATTCCTTGGCTTTTCCACTTCACAGTCACATCACCAACAGTTGACATGTGTAGCTTTAGAAGGGATGAAACGGATCTGATGGATTTGTTTTCTTGACATCCAATGACTAGCCAACCTTCGAAGTCACCGAGTTCAAGTGACTGACCCATTCTTCTCTACTAACAGCATAATACGCTATGGTGTAGCGAGGCATGACGTAGCATGAGCGTAGTGAGCTCCAAATCTTTGAACACGGTGCACTCACGGATCAACGTTCTTGTGACACTGTACTTCTTCCCCTCATTCCTCTTTTCGCGGATACTTTCAGCCCCGACATCCATTTTTTTTTTTTGGATGAGAATGCGCTACCATATTGGACTACGCAAATTGAGGAGCTCTTGGAAACATAGGACATTCGGCGAATGGGCTGGCCAATCCCATCAGCACGTGTGCGATGCGTTGAGGATACATACTGCAGGACGTCCACATGCACCAGTGACCGTCCAGTAGTAGTCAGCCGCGATGTTGGAAGAATGGAAGACCCCAGCATAAGAACTCGTTACCAACCTGGTTGTCAGCATGGGAGCACGTTTCAGAGCATGCATTTTCGTCCACAATAGTCACACACACTATTGAGAACCATGTCCCGCCTTTTGTAATGCTGAGCCGTGCGTGGCTCGTGTTCGTGTGATCTCTCACTCTTTACATTCTGTTTTACTGTACTGCCACCTCGTTTTGTGAATTCAATAACTGGTGTTACTGAGTTGCTGCCTTGCCTGCTCGTGAGCGGCAGCAGCACCGCTTACCGATATATGCCCCGCCGTATTATCTTTGCTGGACTGCTATGACTTCCCGGTTGTCGTGCGTTGGGGGGCAGTTCGTATCAGGCAGTGAGTTGCCACGCCAGCAGTGGCGTTCGGACCTGGCAGTCGGACGGTTGGGACGCGGCAGGGGTCGGTCGGGTTGGAGCGGCAGTGAGGTTCGGATAGCCATCACTCGCCCGACCGTTACCGGCACACATGATTTCAGTAGGGACGGTCTTGGTTGATCGTCGGTTGGTCGTCTTACCGGACGACGTGATTGGTCGCCGATCGTTTATGGGTTGGCGATGTGTGTGTCTAAACTCGTCCTTCGTCCTCGTCACTGCATAGTCACTGTTTTTACTATTGGTCGTGTTCTTCGTCCAAGGGTTTGTGATATTGTGTGTAGCTTGTGATGTCGACTGCCCAGTTATCTTAGCGCTGTTTCCGTGCTGATGTGTAGCAGTTGGTCGGTTGGCGCAGGCGCGACGTAGCACCAGTGCGGCATGCAGCACCAGGAAGAGGCGGATATCCATCACTTGCCCGACGACTGCCGACACACATGTTTTCAGTGGGGACGACTTTGGTCTACCGTCTGTCGGCCGTCTTGTTAGACGACGTGTATTTGGCTGGCGATTGCTGATGGTTTGGCTGTGTGCGCCGACTCGTGGTTCCTCCTCGATATTGCACAGTCACTGCCATGAGCATCGCCTAGTCCTCGTGCAGATGTTCGTGGGGCTCTGTGTAGTTATGTGATTTTCACTGATAAGTTTATTTAAGTGTTGTCGGCGTACTGCCTCTGAGTTAGTCTGTCGTTTGATTAAACGGCGTGAGTTTTCAGGGCGTCCACCCCTTATGGGTTGCCTGGGATCCGTTCTTGTTTGGTTCCACACTCTCTGCTGTCAGCATCGTTGGAATTTTGGTGCAAGTGCGGAGCGCAACTCGCCTTGAGCATTGGTCTGTTGACGTTCTGTCGGTTGGGTTGCCGTCGGATTGTGGATGGTTAGGCCGACTGCCTGTCTCACCTAAGTGAATGTTAGTATTTCAAGTGCTGGCCGACTCTCGAACATCTGGGCGCCCTTGTGTGTACTGACTTATTTTTTTAAATTTGTTCTTGTTGTTAGTACTTGTATGGCTTCTATCCGGTTTTGTGTTTTAAATTAGAGTTGTCTTACTCTTAAGGCCTTCAGCCTAGTTTAAGGTACAGTTTTACGTAAGCCCTTTGGCATTTTAAAAATTTTATGAATTTTTAAGTGTTCGGCCTTCAGCCGATTTGAATTTAACTAGTTTACTTCAACCTATTGAATTTTTAAGTCTTCGGCCTTCAGCCGGTTTGAGTTTCAGTTGTTTGTTCTTAAGGCCTTCAGCCTAAATTAAAGAACTGTTTCACATAAGGACTTTGTTATTAAAAAAAATTAATGTTTTGCAGTTTTAAGTGTTCGGCCTTCAGTCGATTTAGCTTGTTCGCTTCAGCCTAACTAAAGAACTGTTTTAAGATAAGGCTTGCCTTTTAAATTTCTGCTTATGCTTGCGTTTTAAGTTAGTGGCCTTCAGCCGTTTTTGAATAAAAGTGGATATCAGCCAGTGATTAAGTCCCAAAGATTAAAGCTGTGTGTTTAAAATATTTTTTTGGGCTCCTGTAATGTTTGATCAAATAATAAAGTTGTATGTTCGAGTGTAACTGACAGCCCCTTATTCTGGCCCCTTTCCACAATTTATTCTGTCTGTCCTGTCCTGCGGGTTAAGCAGGGCATTTCAAATGTCTAGGGAGCCATAATAAATGGCGGTGACTTCTGTATAATTATTGTTTTTGTATCACTTCTGTTCGTCTCATAGCGACTTTCTTTCAGTTACCTTCTGTACTAAACTGTGACTGTTCTTTTTATGTATGGTTCAAGTTTCATAGAGCTATGTTATTTGTCAGCGACACATCATGCGGAAGTTACTTCCATCCTTATGTTTTGCGCAACAGTGTAGTTACCTGTGGTGCAATGACTGCGGAACCAGCCGGCCGGAGTGGCCGTGCGGTTCTAGGCGCTACAGTCTGGAGCCGAGCGACCGCTACGGTCGCAGGTTCGAATCCTGCCTCGGGCATGGATGTGTGTGGTGTCCTTAGGTTAGTTAGGTTTAATTAGTTCTAAGTTCTAGGCGACTGATGACCTCAGGAGTTAAGTCGCATAGTTCTCAGAGCCATTTGAACCATTTTGAACTGCAGAACCGATGTTGATGAATGGACTCAGGACAACAGTGTGGAAGGAAAGGCAGGCACGGATGCTTCCTGAAGCGGCACACCAGGAGAATATCGCTCTATTATTTGACTGGTTCTCAGTAAAATACGGATGATAACAGCTGAAATTCTGGCGGAGATTACAGGCAGTGCGTCTTCACGAATCGCAACTTTCTCGCAGAAATGGAAATGTGTCATGACTTGCATTAACCACGTAGCAAATGTGGGTGGACGGAGCGAGGTGACGCAGTGGTTAACACACTCGACTCGCATTCGGGAGAACGATGGTTCAGTCCCGCGTCCGGCCATTCTGATTTAGGTTCTCCGTGATTTCCCTAAAATCGCTCCAGGCAGACGCCGGGATGGTTCCCTTGACAGGGCCCGGCTGACTTCCTTCCCCGTCCTTCCCTAATCCGATGAGACCGATGACCTCGCTGTTTGGTCTCTTTCCCCAAACAACCCAACCCATATGTGGGTGCTACATACTATATTACCTACACACTAAGACAAAAAAAAGACGCACCACAAGTGAAATATCCGAACTGGATGGAAATCAGTGGATATGATGTACATGTACAGACAAACAAATTATTACAGTTTAAAAAAAAAACTGGACGATTTATTCCAGAGAAAGACCTTCAAAAATTGAGCAAGTCAATAACACGTTTGTCCACCTGTGGCCCTTATGAAACCAGTTATTCGGGTTAGCATTGATTGATAGAGTTCTTGGATGTCCTCCTGAGGAACATAGTGCCAAATTATATCTGACTGGCGAGTTAGATCATCAAAATCTGGATCAAAACGTTCTCCACCGGGGAGAGATCCTGCGACCTTGCTGATTAAGGTAGGTTTGGGAATCACGAAGACAAGCAGTAGAAACTCTCACCGTGTGCGGGCAGGCACTGTCTTGCTGAAATGTAAGCCCAGGATGGCTTGGCACGAAGGGTAACAAAACGGGATGTAGAATATCGTCTACGTACCGCTGTGCTGTACGCGTGCTGCGGGTGACATCTAAAGGGAGAATGCTATGATAAGAAATGGCACCCCAGACCACCACTCTTTGTCGTAGGGCTGTTTGGCGACATTCATGTTGGTGTCCTACCACTGTCCGGGGTGTCTCCATACACGCCTTCGCCCTGGAATCTTATTGCCTTCAGGGATGAGTTCCGCTTCGAACTGAGCCCCAATGGCCAGCACCACTCTTTACACCACTACATGTGTCTCCTAGCGCTGATGGCGGAAATGTGTGGCTTATGAGGAACTGCTCGACCACTGAACCCTAGTCCTTCTTCGAGTGATTCCAACCCCATGTTTGATGCGACTTTTTTCAACAACCCTCCGCAGTGCTCGATGGTCCCAGTCCGATGGTACATGTGGTCTCCCTGATCTTGGTTTAGCAGTGATTGTCCTTTCGCATTTCCATTTCACAGTCCCACAACAAAAGTTAACTTGGCGAGCTTTAGAACGGTTGTAGTGTTCCTGATGGATTTGTTACTCAGGTGACATCCAGCGACTAATCCACGTTCTAAGTCACTGAGCTCTCGAGACCGACCATTTCTGTTGTTACAGATTCTCTAGAGACAACGCAATGTTCCTCCTGGTGGGCCCACCTCTCGTAACATCTGGTGGTCAGATAGTGTATCTCAAAATTATCTGCATCGGTTTAAATGCTTGTGGCTGAAAAGCGGCTTATTGGTTTATAGCCTGCCCTGCCCCCCCGCCCCCCCTTTCCTCCGTGAGTTACGATGGAGTGAAAGAATAATCATGAAAGTAAAATTGCAGAACAATAAGTGCTGGTGAGACGTTATGAAGAAGAAGTGCATGTTAACGATAGCGAACAGGTCCGAGACCCAGCAACCGGATAGATTCTATAAACATGTTTTGTTTCAGTCTTCTTTTTCATTTGATTCATACCAAAGGCATGGCCACGTTGGACACACCGGCTCACCTGTGGTCACCGAAGTTAAGCAACATCGGCGCTGCTTACTACACTACTGGCCATTGAAATTGCTGCACCAAGAAGAAATGCAGATGACGAACGGGTATTCGTTCGACAAATATATTACACTATAACTGACATGTGATTACATTTTCACGCAATTTGGGTGCATAGATCCTGAGAAATCAGTACCCAGAACAACCACCTCTGTCAGTAACAACGGCCTTGATACGCCTGGGCATTGAGTCAAACAGAGCTCGGATGTCGTGTACAGGTACAGCTGCCCATGCAGCTTCAACACGATACCACAGTTCATCAAGAGTAGTGACTGGCGTATTGTGACGAGCCACTTGCTCGGCCACCATTGACCAGACGTTTTCAATTGGTGAGAGATCTGGAGAATGTGCTGGCCAGGGCAGCAGTCGAACATTTTCTGTATCCAGAAAGGTGCGTACAGGACCTACAACATGCGATCGTGCATTATCCGGCTGAAATGTAGGGTTTCGCAGGGATCGAATGAAGGGTAGAACCACGGGTCGTAACACATCTGAAATGTAACGTCCACTGATCAAAGTGACGTCAATGTGAACAACAGGTGACCGAGACGTTTAACCAATGGCACCCCATACCACCACGCCGGGTGATACGCCAGTATGGCGGTGACGAATACACGCTTCCAATGTGCGTTCACCGCGATGCCGCCAAACACGGATGCGACCATCACGATGCTGTAAACAGAACCTGGATTCATCGGAAAAAATGACGTTTTGCCATTCGTGCACCCAGGTTCGTCGTTGAGTACACCATCGCAGGCGCTCCTGTCTGTGATGCAGCGTCAAGGGTAATCGCAACCATAGTCTCCGTGCTGATAGTCCATGCTGCTGCAAACATCGTCGAACTGTTCGTGCAGATGGTTGTTGTCTTGTAAACGTCCCCATCTGTTGACTGAGGGATCGAGACGTGGCTGCAAGATCCGTTACAGCCATGCGGATAAGATGCCTGTCATCTCGACTGCTAATGACACGAGGCTGTTGGGATCCAGCACGGCGTTCCGTATTACCCTCCTGAACCCACCGAGTACATATTCTGCTAACAGTCATTGGATCTCGACCAACGCGAGCAGCAATGTCGCGATACGATAAACCGCAATCGCGATAGGCTACAATCCGACCTTCATCATTGTCGGAAACGTGATGGTATGCATTTCTCCTCCTTACACGAGGCATCACAACAACGTTTCACCAGGCAACGTGGGTCAACTGCTGTTATTGTATGAGAAATCGGTTGGAAACTTTCCTCATGTCAGTACGTTGTAGGTGTCACCACCGGCGCCAACCTTGGGTGAATGCTCCGAAAAGCTAATCATTTGCATATCACAGAATCTTCTTCCTGTCGGTTAAATTTCGCATCTGTAGCATGTCATCTTCGTGGTGTAGCAATTTTAATGGCCAGCAGTGTACTAGATAAGTGACCGCCTGGGAACATCGGTGCAGTTGGCTCAAGGACAGGAAAGTTGCCGAGGTGACGTCCAGTTGCACCGGCCGTTGCGCCGTGCGACATTGTCATTATTATTATTATTATTATTATTATTTGTTTCACGATACCACTGACCGACCTATCAGATTTACCTTTTAGAAAAAATCTACCAGACATGAAGTCGTATACTGCAGATACCGTAGAGAACGACTCAGGAATTCATCTTTAGGGTTGAAGAAACAAGGAGACTGTTGCTGCTTCTGAGATGCTTCGCGGTAGGCTGGAGTTCCCGCTGTATCTCGCACATCCGCACAGATTTTAGCGCGCTCATTCGCACCCGGTGCGTCACGGCTAGGGTGGATGCCAGGTGGTTTGGCAAGCGGTTTCTAACAAATCGCGGCAGCCTGCCAGGAGCCGGAAGGCGGCGACCAGGATAGCTTCTGTGGCGTGCCCCTCGCCTCATGCTGTGTGGGTGAGCGTCCGCCAGGCTGTTAGCTCACAGCGCAACCTTAGCGGTAACACAGGCTACCGCCAGAAGGTAGCCCGAAGCGGCGTTCGAGAGCGCACAAGATCAGCCGTTCCGACAAAGAGACAGTGCTACACTGTCAGACAAAAAAGGCGAAGCACACTCAGGGGTAAGAAGCAACGAAATGAAACTTATAGCGTTGAGCGAGTATGTAATGTTATTTCGGCGATTACCAATTCGCATCAAATTTACAAGGAACTTAGCAGTATGACGTTCCACCCCCTCTGGCCGGCTGCATGCAATGATTTCGTTGGGAAGGGTGCCGTAAAGACGTGGTATCCTCTCCTGAGGTTAGCTGGCCCACAACTATTGTAACGGCCCTTCGTGTGCTTGATACTGGCCCTCGGAAGGAGGTGATGTTCGATCAGGTACCACGCATGTTCTGTCAGCTACAGAGGACACATATACTGATTCTGCTGGACACGAGAGTATCTCATCGTCACGAAGACGGTTCACAGAGACACTTACCACGTGTAGAGGAGCATTGTCGCTTGAAGAAACTTCACCACGATACCATTGCATGTGAAGTAACATATCAGGATCCAGGATGTGCGTGACCTGGAGCCACATCGGATAACCCCACCTCCATGAAGCCAGGAATAACATCGCCGAACCTCTCCAAACCACTGCAAGAATGAGACCTCTCCCCAGGTCGCCACCATACTCGCCGATGATGATCATCCAGGGTAGTGAAGGACCGTGATACGATGACATTTAGCAGCAGTCGACACTTCGCGGCCACGGTACCACTCCAAAGGCATCGGACGGTAATTTCCTTGTGCGGCTGCAGCTAGTTTCTGACCAATTGCGCGGGATGACAGAAAACGTTACATGGAGTTTGTTACTTGGATGGTAGACGCAGATGTTCAAATGTTCAAATTTGTGTGAAATCTAATGGGACTTAACTGCTAAGGTCATCAGTCCCTAAGCTTACACATTGTTGTTGTTGAGGTCTTCAGTCCTGAGACTGGTTTGATGCAGCTCTCCTTGCTACTCTATCCTGTGCAAGCTTCTTCATCTCCCAGTACCTACGGCAGCCTACATCCTTCTGAATCTGCTTAGTGTACTCATCTCTTGGTCTCCCTCTACGATTTTTACCCTCCACGCTGCCCTCCAATACTAAATTGGTGATCCCTCGATGTCTCATAACATGTCCTACCAACCGATCCCTTCTTCTAGTCAAGTTGTGCCACAAGCTCCTCTTCTCCCCAATTCTATTCAATACCTCCTCATTAATTATTTGATCTACCCATCTAATCTTCAGCATTCTTCTGTAGCACCACATTTCGAAAGCTTCTATTCTCTTTTTGTCTAAACTATTTATCGTCCACGTTTCACTTCCATACATGGCTACACTCCAAACAAATACATTCAGAAACGACTTCCTGACATTTTAATCTATACTCGATGTTAACAAATTTTCCTTCTTCTGAAACGCTTTCCTTGCAATTGCCAGTCCACATTTTATATCCTCTCTACTTCGACCATCATCAGTTATTTTGCTCCCCAAATAGCAAAATTCCTTTACTACTTTAAGTGTCTCATTTTATAATCTAATTCCCTCAGCATCACCCGAATTAATTCGACTACATTCCATTATCCTCGTTTTGCTTTTGTTCATTTTATATCCTCCTTTCAAGACACTGTCACTTCTGTTCAACTGCTCTTCCAAGTCCTTTGGTGTCTCTGACAGAATTACAATGTCATCGGCGAACCTCAAAGTTTCTATTTCTTCTCCATGGATTTTAATACCTGCTGCGAACTTTTCTTTTGTTTCCTTTACTGCTTGCTCAATATACAGATTGAAAAACGTCGGGGATAGGCTACAACCCTGTCTCACTCCCTTCACAACCACTGCTTCCCTTTCATACCCCTCGACTCTTATAACTGCCATCTGGTTTCTGTACAAATTGTAAATACCCCTGCCACCTTCAGAATTTGAAAGAGAATATTCCAAACAACATTGTCGAAAGCTTTCTCTAAGTCTACAAATGCTAGAAACGTAGGTTTGCCTTTCCTTAATCTTTCTTCTAAGATAAGTCAGTATTGCCTCACGTGTTCCGACATTTCTACGGAATCCAAACTGATCTTCCCCGAGGTCGGCTTCTATCAGTTTTTCCATTCGTCTGTAAAGAATTTGCGTTAGTATTTTGCAGCCGTGACTTATTAAACTGATAGTTCGGTAATTTTCACATCTGTCAACACCTCCTGTCTTTGGGACTGGAATTACTATATTCTTCTTGAAGTCTGACGGTATTTTGCCCTTCTCATACATCTTGCTCACCAGTTGGTAGAGTTTTGTCAGGACTGGCTCTCCCAAGGTCGTCAGTAGTTCTAATGGAATGTTGTCTACTCCCAGGGCCTTGTTTCGACTCAGGTCTTTCAGTGCTCTGTCAAACTCTTTACGCAGTATCATATCTCCCATTTCATCTTCATCTACATCCTCTTCCATTTCCATAATACTGTCCTCAAGTACATCGCCCTTGTATAGACCCTCTATATACTCCTTCCACCTTTCTGCTTTCCCTTCTTTGCTTAGAACTGGGTTTCCAACAAAGCTCTTGATATTTATGCAAGTGGTTCTCCTTTCTCCAAAGGTCTCTTTAATTTTCCTGTATGCAGTATCTATCTTACCCCTCGAAATCCGTACATTTGTCCTCTAGCCATGCCTGCTTAGCCATTTTTGAGACGTTTGTATTCCTTTTTGCCTGCTTCATTTACTGCATTTTTATATTTTCTTCTTTCATCAATAAATTCAATATTTCTTCTGTTACCCAAGGGCTTCTACTAGCCCTCGTCTTGTTACCTATTTGATCCTCTGCTGCCTTCCCTATTTCATCCCTCAAAGCTACCCATTCTTCTTCTACTGTATTTCTTTCCCCCATTCCTGTCAATTGTTCCCTTAGGTTCTCCCCGAAACTCTGTACAACCTCTGGTTCTTTCAGTTTATCCAGGACCCATCTCCTTAAATTCCCACCTTTTTGCAGTTTCTTCAGTTTTAATCTGCAGTTCATAACCAATAGATTGTGGTCAGAGTCCACATCTGCCCCTGGAAATGTCTTACAATTTAAAACCTGGCTCCTAAATCTCTGTTTTACCATTATATAATCTATCTGATACCTTTTAGTATCTCCAGGGTTCTTCCATGTATACAACCTTCTTTCATGATTCTTAAACCAAGTGTTAGCTATGATTAAGTTATGCTCTGCGCAAAATTCTACCAGGCGGCTTCCTCTTTCATTTCTTAGCCCCAATCCATATTCACCTACTATGTTTCCTTCTCTCTCTTTTCCTACTCTTGAATTCCAGTCACCCATGACTATTAAATTTTCGTCTCCCTTCACTACCTGAATTATTTCTTTTATCTCATCGTACATTTCATCAATTTCTTCGTCATCCGCAGAGCTAGTTGGCATATAAACCTGTACTATTGTAGTAGGCGTTGCCTTCGTGTCTATCTTGGCCACAATAATGCGTTCACGATGCTGTTTGTAGTAGCTTACCCGTACTCCTATTTTTTATTCATTATTAAACCTACTCCTGCATTACCCCTATTTGATTTTGTATTTATAACCCTGTATTCACCTGACCAAAAGTCTTGTTCCTCCTGCCACCGAACTTCACTAATTCTCACTATATCTAACTTTAACCTATCCATTTCCCTTTTTAAATTTTCTAACCTACCTGCCCGATTAAGGGATCTGACATTCCTAGCTCCGATCCGTAGAACGTCAGTTTTCTTTCTTCTGATAACACTCTACTTAACATACATTATCCTAAGAACAAACACACACACCCATGTCCGAGGGATGACTCGTACCTCTGCCGGGACCAGCCGCATAGGCGCAGATCTGAAGGGGTTCCTATGTGCTTGGAGCACAGCATGGGCACCATTCCGTGTGGTGGTCAGGTGTGGTCGACTCGAACCTTGACAATGATCATGTCTGTCCTCACATTCCCGTGCAATCCAACATCAGGTCACGGACAAACCCGAATGCTCTGCAAATAAGGATATTGCACGATTCTACCAGCCATCGGAATGGAGATTCTAAACGAGGTCACTTTCATACACTCTCAGTCGCTGAGAACGCTCTCTCACACGAGTACGGGGCATCTATGAGTCCTTCGTAGTGATCACTAAATATCTCTCGTTTTCCACGTCTCTTCTATACACCCTACCAGGCCTGGAAAAAGCATAAACACGAATGCCGAGAATTCTTCCGGGCTGTGTGGCCGTGGTCCATGGAACTCTTCTATCCCTGACGTTTCATACAAAGCTACGTTGGACATCTTCAGAGGTGCTCCTGGTTGGACTGAGTCTTGTCTACTGACAAGTCGGACGTCGAACAACGGGCTAAATACCGTAGATAATGGGCGTGGTCTGGACTTCACGTGATAGTAGAGATAAATCTTGTCAAGGATAAAATATAACTATCGATCATAGTACGTCAAAGGTAAAAACTTCTCATCGATTCTGTGGCACCACTGTCCATATATCACTAAGTTTCATAATTTCTTTTCTGTTAAAATTATTCGCATGTTTATATATTTCGATGACTTCTCTATATAGCCGTGGATAACAGTTCGTCATAGCACATAAAACTTCAGTTTCCGAACATTTCACTACGTGATCACCCTACTGAAGAGCAAGTTCGGAAACTGAAGTTTTTGTACTATGGCGATCTATTATCCACGGCTATATAGAGAAGCCATCGAAATATATAAAGATGAGGATAATTTTAACAGAAAAGAAGATGTTCAACGTAGCTTTGGACGAAACGGCAGGGATAAGAGAATTCCATGGACAACGCCCACACAACCCGGAAGAATTCTCGGCAGCTGAAACATCCGGTCGTGAAAGCCTTCATTGTATAATACCCTCTGGTGGCCATTAAAACTGTCACAGACAATCACAACGCCAGTCATTTACATATCCACGGAAAGTGTGCAGAAATGTACAAAGTTACAGTGATATCTGACCATGACTTCTGGGTGCTTTGATGTTCTTTTGTTAGGCAGCTGCCCAGGTGGGTGCAACGTCATACTGACAGCTAAATATAGCATTGGCTTGAATATAATCTGCACCCAAATAAAAGCCGCACCCTTATTTTTGAGATTCGAAAAAAAAAGAAGAAATTCAGTGGCGATATCGTTCATCTCATATTGGCGGTTTACAAAAGCTGTTCAACATATGACCACTCTTCGCCTAGTTTCGATTCTCAGTCGGGCCGACGACTTCATCCGCCTGGGGACTGGGTGTTGTGTTGCCCTCGCGGTCAACGACTCGCAAGCCGTCGAAGAGGCGTCAAATATGAAGACTTGCACTAAGCGGCCGAACAACCCGACCGAAAACTCCGTACGATCATTTCATTCCATTTCACCACATGTTGTGTCCTTTGTAGATTAATTACAGGTAAAAGCACCCTGCTGATTGCAGTCTTCTTTAATACTCCTGATAACTCTGCTACAGGTATTGGTTTCATCGGTGTCAGTATTTTCGTCACTCTCGTCCCATAGTACGTTCTTCTCACCACCACCCAGGGCACTGGAGGCGCACCAAACCTTGAACCCTTGAATGATGGTATCTAGTAATATTGTGCACGAAGGAAAGAATCCTAGCTTCAAGTTCTAAATGCATAGATTTTCGACCACTTCATTATTTCCTTGTTGAAACGGCATTTTACACTTTATTCTCCAATGCGAATCAATGGTGTACATTAGATTCGTGCAATGCATATTTTTTACTAGTAACTACACTCCTGGAAATTGAAATAAGAACACCGTGAATTCATTGTCCCAGGAAGGGGAAACTTTATTGACACATTCCTGGGGTCAGATACATCACATGATCACACTGACAGAACCACAGGCACATAGACACAGGCAACAGAGCATGCACAATGTCGGCACTAGTACAGTGTATATCCACCTTTCGCAGCAATGCAGGCTGCTGTTCTCCTATGGAGACGATCGTAGAGATGCTGGATGTAGTCCTGTGGAACGGCTTGCCATGCCATTTCCACCTGGCGCCTCAGTTGGACCAGCGTTCGTGCTGGACGTGCAGACCGCGTGAGACGACGCTTCATCCAGTCCCAAACATGCTCAATGGGGGACAGATCCGGAGATCTTGCTGGCCAGGGTAGTTGACTTACACCTTCTAGAGCACGTTGGGTGGCACGGGATACATGCGGACGTGCATTGTCCTGTTGGAAAAGCAAGTTCCCTTGCCGGTCTAGGAATGGTAGAACGATGGGTTCGATGACGGTTTGGATGTACCGTGCACTATTCAGTGTCCCCTCGACGATCACCAGTGGTGTACGGCCAGTGTAGGAGATCGCTCCCCACACGATGATGCCGGGTGTTGGCCCTGTGTGCCTCGGTCGTATGCAGTCCTGATTGTGGCGCTCACCTGCACGGCGCCAAACACGCATACGGCCATCATTGGCACCAAGGCAGAAGCGACTCTCATCGCTGAAGACGACACGTCTCCATTCGTCCCTCCATTCACGCCTGTCGCGACACCACTGGAGGCGGGCTGCACGATGTTGGGGCGTGAGCGGAAGACGGCCTAACGGTGTGCGGGACCGTACCCCAGCTTCATGGAGACGGTTGCGAATGGTCCTCGCCGATACCCCAGGAGCAACAGTGTCCCTAATTTGCTGGGAAGTGGCGGTGCGGTCCCCTACGGCACTGCGTAGGATCCTACGGTCTTGGCGTGCATCCGTGCGTCGCTGCGGTCCGGTCCCAGGTCGACGGGCACGTGCACCTTCCGCCGACCACTGGCGACAACATCGATGTACTGTGGAGACCTCACGCCCCACGTGTTGAGCAATTCGGCGGTACGTCCACCCGGCCTCCCGCATGCCCACTATACGCCCTCGCTCAAAGTCCGTCAACTGCACATACGGTTCACGTCCACGCTGTCGCGGCATGCTACCGGTGTTAAAGACTGCGATGGAGCTCCGTATGCCACGGCAAACTGGCTGACACTGACGGCGGCGGTGCACAAATGCTGCGCAGCTAGCGCCATTCGACGGCCAACACCGCGGTTCCTGGTGTGTCCGCTGTGCCGTGCGTGTGATCATTGCTTGTACAGCCCTCTCGCAGTGTCCGGAGCAAGTATGGTGGGTCTGACACACCGGTGTCAATGTGTTCTTTTTTCCATTTCCAGGAGTGTATATTAAATGTGCTCTTCGCATAACGAATAATATGAGTTTCAAATTTGCTTCGTAATTACGGTGAATTCTGGAGTCTGTTCATGATTTTCTTTTGACGCTACCAATCATTTGTAAAGACTAAGTTTTACTGCTTATTTTCAGAAAAACTGTGTCTATTCTGGAATGTAAAATGACGGAACTGCAGGCACTACGATAGTTGCCACCTAACGAAATGTCCACAATCGAGGACGGTTACTCCTATCATGGCTGATAAGTAACACGCAATTGTGAACGTTGGGACGTCTAAGTTCCACATCTATCTGGTAATGCCGTCTAGCGGTAAGCTTTCGGAAGTTGTCAGAAAATATTAGGAATTATTAAGTCGATATACAGAGTGTTTGAAAAATGTCACATGTTCCTACTGGAGGTAGTATTTGAGTATATGCAAAAAGAGAGAGAGAGAGAGATCCTATAAGTGACAGGTCGGGAATTCAATATCTGTTGAGATACGGTCCATTGAAAATACGCTGTTCACAGCCTGCATTTGATTCAAAGAGGAGTCAGTATTCAGAGAGATGCCATAGTAAATCATCACAATACGCACGTGTGGGCAGAGGCAAATCCTAGAGAAATCATGGAGGTGAGGCATCAGGACCGCTTCAGTGTTAAGGTAGGGGCAGAAAATATCGATGACAGACTCATAGGGCCATACACGTTACTAAGCAGACAGACAGGTATTGTGTATCGCCAATTTCTGCGGGCTTAATTACCAGCGCTGTTGAAGAACGTTACCCTTGTAGAAACACAACGGCTGTCGTTTATGCACGACGGATCGCCGTCATGTATGACAGTTCTGGTTATGGGGATGTTTGAAGGTATCAGTGTCTCCCACAACCATTGGTAGCTTGCATACGTTACAGGAATATCAGTCTCAGGCATTTTACCAAATCCGAGGGCTCACAGGTGTGACCGATTTTTGGACAATGGTGGCTGAAGAAGAATTAACATTGAGTACCCGTCCTGTCAAAAGACAGATAACTATCAAAGGGCAAAGAGTCCCATATTTCAACAAGTATTTGTTTCATGATCGGGAAAATCTTTTCCCAGTCTGACTGGATTTAACTACTGTAAAAAGAACAGACACTTTCATAAACTTCCTGCACATCTTAAAGAGTTTCGTTATCAAATGCCTGTCTTTGAACACAGAGCATAGTTCACACTAATAAAAAAATTGAATATTTTTTGTATA
This sequence comes from Schistocerca americana, assembly GCF_021461395.2. NCBI lineage: Eukaryota > Metazoa > Arthropoda > Insecta > Orthoptera > Acrididae > Schistocerca > Schistocerca americana. The sequence goes on along the minus strand of NC_060126.1, from coordinate 114,529,343 downwards.
TAGTGCTACGTAATTTTAATAATACGAGGGTTGGAACTTTAATAGTGGCAACTATTTATTTACAGCTCATACAAAATAGATACGTGTTTCAAAGTTTTACTGACCTTCAATGCAGTCACCAGCATTTTGTACAACCCGTTTGTATATACTCTTATCAGTGTCAGTTGTGTTGACAGTTCGAGCGGAGCGAACTATTGCTCGACGAATTTGTAACAGTTCTGATGCGAATGCCGTGAAGTGTTTCCTTCAGTTTAGAAATCGAGTTGAACTCACGAGGGCTTAAGTGAGGGGAGTGCAGTAGGTGGTAGAGCACTTAGCAACCCCATCAGTCAAACAAATCAGTAACAGCTTGCACTGTACGTGCTTGAGCATTGTCCAGCAAAATCATGGTCAGGTCCTGCAGAAAGTTTCATCACTTCTGTCTCTATGCTGTTCATTTTTGGAACACGACCTACGACCAGCTTCACAGAAGCTCTTCTGCGAACCTTGCAGAACTAGCACTCGTGGAAGAAAGGATATTGCGGAGACATGGCTCAGCCGCAGCCTGGGGGATGATTCCAGAATGAGATTTTCACTCAGCAGAAGAGCTTCTGTGAAGTCTGGAAGGTAGGAGACGGGGTACTGGCAGAATTGAAGCTGAGAGGAGGGGTCGTGAGTTGTGCTTTGGTAGCTCAGATGGTAGAGCACTTGCCCACAAAAGGCAAAGGTCCCGAGTTCGAGTCTCGGTCCGGCATACAGTTTTAATCTGCCAGGAAGTTTCATATCAGCGCACACTCCGCTGCAGAGTGAAAATCTCATTCATCTACTTTAGTGTTATTTACACAGCATACAGGTAGTAGCTTTGAGGTATTAACTTATCTCTGCGTTGTGCAAGACTTAAATTACATGTGCTGTATAACTTTTAAGGTAAGTGCCAACAGGAATATTTTCATAAAGGCTGGGATAGATCTTCTATACAACTACTCAATGATTCTTCGCACGTTACCCAGACCCATTTTTTGGTGTAGCAACCGAAATAAATAGAGGTGACAAAAGTCATGGGATATCGACATACGTTAGTAGTATCGCGCACACAAAGCATAAAAGGGCAGTGCATTGGCGGAGCTGTTATTTTTACTCAGGTGATTCGTGTGAAAATGTGTCCGAGGTGATTATGAGTGCACGACGGATATTAACAGTTTTAGAACGCGGAGTTGTGGTTGGAACTAGATGCATGGGATATTCCATTTGAGAAATCGTTGGGAAATTCAATATTCCGTGATTCACAGTATTAATAATATGCCGAGAATAGCAAATTTCAGGCATTACATCTCACCACGGACAACCCAGTGGCCGACGGCCTTTACTTAACGACCGAGAACAGCGGCGTTTGTGTAGTGTTGTCGATGTTAACAGACACACAACACTGAGTGAAATAACTGTAGAAATCAATGTGGGACGAACGACGAACGTATCCGTTAGGACAGTGCGGCGAGATTTAGCGTTAGTGGGCTATGACAACAGACGACCGACGCGAGTGCGTTTGCTAACAGCATGACATCGCCTCCAGCGCCTGTCCTGGATGACAGAGAACCGTAGCCTGGTCAGATGAGTCCTGATTACATTTGGTAGGAGCTGATAGTATGGTTCCAGTTAAGCTGTGGACTAATGTTGTCTTCCCGGGTTCGATTCCCGGCGGGGTCAGGGATTTTCTCCGCCTCGTGATGGCTGGGTGTTGTGTGATGTCCTTAGGTTAGTTAGGTTTAAGTAGTTCTAAGTTCTAGGGGACTGATGACCATAGATGTTAAGTCCCATAGTGCTCAGAGCCATTTGAACCATTTGAACCACTAATGTTGTCAACAAGGCACTGTGGAAGCTGGTGGTTACTCCATAATGGTGTGGGCTGTGTTTACATGCAATAGACTGGATCCTCTAGTCCAACAAAACCGATCATTGACAGGAAATGGTTATGTTCGGCTTATTGAAGACCATTTGCAGCCATTCATGGATTTCATGTTCTCAAACAACTATGCAGTTTTTATGGGTGACAATGAGCTATGTCACCGGGCCGAATTGTTTGGTTAACCCGGTTACCCGACATGAATCTCATCGAATGTACATGGGACATCATCGAGAGGACAAACCGAGCACAAAATCCTGCATCAACAACATTTTCGCAGTTATGGATGGCTACAAAGCATTATGGCTTAATGTTTCCGCAGGGGACTTCCAGCGACTTGCTAAGTCCATGCTACGTCGAGTTGCTGCAATACGCCGGGAAAAAGGAGATCCGACACGATATTAGAACGTATCCCACGTCGTTTCTCACCTCAGTGTACAGTGACTGAAAGAAAAGTGAAGCACCCAGGACACATGGTTGCATGTCAGTTTAACTTCGCACTAAATATACCCCATCGGAGGTTATATAAAAGATTAGAGTTGAAGTTCTTTGTTATAGGTAGACCGGCCATCAACGTGCATTGGTGTTGTTCGTGGTTGGTGTTGTTACTAATCCTGGTAACGCGCATAATGGGCATGAACAGAGTCAGATGTTGAGTGTGAACGACATGAAGATGCCACGTTCTCGGAAGGAAGACTAGAGTTTAACATCTCGTAAAGTCGTGGTCACTGGTGACGAATTTTTCAAAGAAGGGAGAGTAAACCGGCCGTACCCTTTCATAGGACCCATCCCGGCATTTGTCTGCAACGATTTAGAGAAATCATGCAAAACCCAAATCTGGATGGTCGGACATGGATTTGAACTGTCACCCTCCCAAATGTGAGTTCTTTGTGCTGACCACTGTGCCTTCTCGTTCGGTGCGTACTCGGATGAGACAGCGTTGTCAGCAACTGACATAATTTGAATTGACCGGCTGGTTCAAGCGTACAGTATCCAGAATTGTGGGGCATTCGGATGTTTCACTGGGAACAGGAGGGCATGCATACTCGTCGTGGAGGTTCTAGTAAACCACGTCTGATCACCACAAAGAAGGCACGGTGTACTGTGTACCATGTGCATCTTAGCCCCTTAACATTTGCGCCTCCAGTCCGAGTACAAGTAATAGGCCCCCTGCAACACTCTGCGTCATCCCAATCCATTGTATGAAGTCCAGCAGCAGGCAGACTAGGGAATTACTGTTCAATGTGTAGGTTGCTATTAATACCACAACACAAACGGCTACGTTTGGAGTGGTGCCGTAACTGTGGACTGCTGATCAAAAACGTCCGTCTGTTGGGTGATGAAACAGTGTCCAACACCACCCAGGCTGACCACCGTAGGCGAGTATGGCAGCTTTTTTGGGAGAAGTTCAGTTCTTCCATGTTCTACAACTGCGTTTATTCTGGCGTCATGGTATGGGGCACCATTCAGTATGAATTCAGGTCGCGGCTGGTAGTGGCTGAGGGAATACTGGCTGCACATCAATACGATCTCACATCCTGCATCCTTCTGTATTACCCCTCATGTGACATTATCATGGTGCCATTTTCCAACAGGATGATGCTCGTCCGTACCTGCCACCTTTCTCTATGAACTGTGTGAGGTTGAAGTAGTCCAGTCGACTCACAGATCTGCCTCCAATGGAAAAAAAATGTGAGACCAGCTGGGACGCCAACTCCATCCAAGTGCCAGCATCCAGTATATGAGGGAGTAGTTACAAGTGATGTGAGCCTGCTTGAATCAGGGAAGGATACAACGGTTTTACGACATCCATTCCATCGGAATTATTGCATGCATCCAGGCCAGAGAAGGTGCACCATCATAATGTCAAGTTCTGACTCGAATTTGTAATCACTGAAAAAACATCACATGCCTTATCAACCAGCGTACTATGTCCCTCCCACAAGAAATCAATAAACTCGCAAAACTCGAGTCCCATGGGCGGCCATGCTTCAGGCATCGTCTGCCACTCCCAGGCAAGTCAAACACTGGTCTGTGCTCGTTTGGTGTGTTGGTAACTGTTTCAGACAACTATCTCAACAACAACCGCAACAACAACACGCCGATATGTTGTCCTAGTACTCTGTGGCAGTCGCTACGAGACGGAGTCAAGTCCGCTGTCAGCAGAGCGCTCGTCCATTATCACGGCGTAGCGATCGTGGGCACTTCTCTCCTATGCCATGTTAAGTGACCGTCAGCAGCTCGGGCCGTATCGGCGTGCAGCGGCAGTATTTAGGATGCGTTCAACCAGCGATCGGTAGTTCAGCAGTCAGTGCTAGTTAATTATAGTTGATTCGAGAGCACAGTGTTAAAGGGCGCAGGCGTGTTTACGAGCGCGGCAGAGGTAGCTGCCTCTGTCACGCAGCTGCCAGTTGATTCCTGTCCGGCATGGACATCAGCCGACCCTCCAACGACGACCTGGCAACGGCAAGAGGAACCTGAGTGGCAACTGACCAGCAAATGGATACGGACGACGACGTATATTACAATACAGATTCGGCTGATTAAAGCATGGACCTCGACGCGATTCTCTCTACATCAGGGCACAAAAGGGCGGCGGCTCATATGGCTAGCGACACACATCCATCCTCTGCAACCAGCGTTGGCGGCTTCAACAAACTGCCTTAGAAGAAGGTCTCTGGGCCAAAACAGCAGACTGCACTGCCTCCAGAAGAGCTCATCAATGCTTACAGCGTTATTGCAACATTCCATGATCCAGCGACCTGTCAGCAGACAGAGGACCGTCAGCATGAGAAAAACTCCATCCAATAGTGATTCGCTACCTAGACAGTTACAAGAAGCTGGAGAACTGACTGAACCAGAATTACAAGCACCGCTTCACAATGAATGAAGCCAGTGGCAATAAGTTGATGCTCGCTCTTACCACCACAGAGGACTATGTGAAGATCATAGGCACGTTGGATGAAGCTGGCATACCTAATTACTTGTTTACCACAGCCCACACAAAGCTCATCAGAGCACCCATTCTCACCAATCAGAAAATCAAAAATGACCTGGAAGACATGGATTTGTTGCCACTGTCATCACCTGGTACAAGTCGTCAGAAGCAATGCAGGCCACTCCGATGAAGGTAGCCACACTCCTGGACACTGAGATACACTGTAAGATTTTTCAAATGAAGCGCCTTGGCCGCCTTTTGGTTACAGTGCAGAAACTCCGAGCTGCAAGAAGCCAACATTTTTTGTCTCACACATTCACACTGGCCAGGCTGCATCCGAACAGTGTCATTAATATGTGCTCCAGTACCTCCACATCTGGAATGAGCTCTGCATACACGATACTTTAACGATGGCCCCATAACCAGGAATCACATGGGTTGAGATCCTGTGAAGGAGCAGGCCATGCAGCTGGATCCCTCATCCAATCCATCGGCCAGGGAAGAAACGATTGAGATGCATCCAGATGTTAACGTTGAAGTGAGCTGGAGCACCATTGTAGTCACATAACCATTCGAATCATCAATGGCACTTCTTCCAGGGGGGGGGGGGGGGGAGGGGGGGGAGTAGTCAGCAAGAAACGGCAATAGTCCCCCCTATTAGGCGATGTGGAAGGTAGACTGGTCCCAAAATTCGGTCTCCAATTATCACCTCCCCCCCCCCCCCCCCCCCCACACACACACACACCGATATTGATGATTTGCTATCACCATCCCATGGGGGTTCAGCATACTATCCCGCGCATTTCCGGAAAGGTGAAGATTCAAATGGTTCAAATGGCTCTGAGCACTATACGACTTAACTTCTGAGGTCATCAGTCGCCTAGAACTTAGAACTAATTAAACCTAACTAACCTAAGGACATCACACACATCCATGCCCGAGGCAGGACTCGAACCTGCGACCGTAGCGGTCACGCAGTTCCAGACTGAAGCGCCTTTAACCGCACGGCCACTTCGGCCGGCAAAGGTGAAGATACCACTCCGTGTAAAGGTGGTCTCATCTGTGAATAGGGTGAGTGAAACAAATCCCAGAATTGTGGTTGCCTGGTGAAGAATCCAGAGACAAAACTGCTCCCAATGTCGAAAGTCTGTCGCTAGTATGCACACGCTGTATGTGATAAGGGTAGTAATAACTGTCATGGAGAACGTCCACACGGTCATCTGACTTACCCTGTACTGGGTTCCCAACTGCCTGGTACTGGCATGGCGGTCGCCTTCCACGGTTTTTATCACATTTTCCTCCAAGCCTGGTGTCCGACCATTCGCGTATATCCTTCATGATATCCTTTTTCCTGAAACGACCCTGCCCCAGACAAACGTCCAAACGTTGTTGCAAACATTGAATACTGTGGTTGTTGTCGGCGGGGACAGGTCACCTGATACGGCTTTGCTGTCCGCCATCTGTTGTCATTTGCCTTTCCATAAGTAAACTCCATGTTGGCAAGTTCTCGATTTAAATAAGGAACCATTGTGTACAACGCTGTATCACATTCACTACAAGGTGAGTCAGCAAAAGAAGTGAATCTGTTACAACATTACGAATTACTATGGCAGGAGAGGGCACTACGGCATGACGTATGAGAAACAGTACCACCCTCTAGGAGGAAACCATGCACACTGTAACTGTCAAGGCGTGGTACAGCGTGTATTATACCGCAGTCTCTGTATCAATGTATGACTGAATAAATGTCCTATGGAATGGAAACCATGCATTTCCGGACATCATTAGATCTTTTTTGTCCCATATCCTGTGATCAATCAACCCCTAGAGTTTGTACACGGTGGAAAAGATCACCTTGTGTAGGAAATGCAAAATCACGCCAGCTGTCGGATGCGAGGACTTCCACCATTGCAGATGGAGAGGAAGAGAGGAGCCGCTGCCACGAGACGCCAATCTATGGTTCCAAATACCATCTCGCCAGATGTACCCCAGTGGACTGATACTCTTGCCTCATCACTCTCAGTACTCTGAGGTCTGAAGCTGTCGGGCAGGTCTTCAGTCGCCCTACAGATGCATTATTCCTTCGCCACTTTGGCAACGCTGCTCCTTCTGACACTAACTGCATCTACCCGTCTGGACTTTGGGGTTCCAGATACACCCCAGAAGATGCCCGGACACAAGGTGACTGTTCGAGGCCCTTATGAAGACGACATTTGAAGACCATGTATCCACCTCTTTTGGAGTTTCAGCATTTCTTATGGAAGCATGACATCGACATATGCTTGGCGACAAAAACCCACCTCAAGACAGGGATCCGTGGCAACTTCGCGAATTACGCCTGCTATCGCAATAACAGACTCGCAGCAGACAGCGACTTGCCTATCTATCTGCGCTCCACGCTACAACACTATGTTGCTCGACCACAGGCGTTGCAAGTGACAGTGGCTACAGCAGTGGATGTGATGACCCTTTTAGGCACCATGACGTTCCTGTCTGCCTACCAAACTCCTGGAAGATCAATTAATGTCGACGACGATGCGTGAGCACTGTTCCAACGACAGGGCTGACTGTCTGATGCAGGTGACTTAAATGTAAAGTACACGGGAGTGAACTCCCGCCTGACGGGAATCCAAGTATGCCTCCTTTTCACGCTGCAGAACACGCTGGAGTGCAAGTCATTGGCCCTGACGAACCAAACACTACAAACGGTACAAATCATGCCTCCTTGACTTCGGTATTTCAAGGGGCTTTCGCGTCTTCATCTCCAAAAAAAGCTGCCCTCAGACTACCTCCCAGTGGTCTTTCGGTTTTCTGAAGAGCCTGCACTGCGCGATGGTCGTCTCAACCTCAAGACTATGGATTGGCAACATTTTTGTGGGGATGTCCTCCACAACTTCAGGAACGAGGGCCAGTCGATGGCAAGGACGTTGATGGCATGGTGACCAGCCTTACCACCTCCATCACGGATATGCTAACGACTGCAATGTCGCACCGCCAGAAGACTTGACTGCACAACTCCATGGCTGCCACAGGAAGTTTTCGCCACGATCTGTGACAGGAATTACCTCCAGAGGGAATGGCGACTCACACGTGACCTGTAATGAAGACACAGGCCAATCTCTTCGCCGACAATTCACGCTGCCCTGATAGGGGTTAGGAACCGTCAATGGCGAGGAAACCTGAAGCCACTTCCCCGGACATGAAGCGCCGCTTCCCTCACACCCACGCCTCCCACCATATCAGACGCCAGTTTGCCACTCTGCGAGCCGCAAGACATGAAGAATGCTCTTGTGGGCATATTTGAAGTCAACATCTGCCCTATAGACGAGCCACAGGATGTTCCATACGTATAAATGGTTTAGTGCAAGCTCCCAACTGCCTTGCTGCAGCGGCTGCCACCGACAGTCTCCATCCCGGCTGTAATTCTACAGGAAGTTCGCTCCTGTCTTCCGATTCTACCCATCTCCAAGTTCTCTTGGGCACAATTTAGTACGGAGTCAGGCCCCGAGGGCACTACCGAGGGAGGCTGACGCCATAACTGGAAACTCGTTCAGTTGTACCATCTGCAGCAAGACATACGCTCACTCATGGGAATACGCTCTCATTGTTGCTGCTCCGAAGCCGAGCAAAAATAGAACTGATCCGAAGAGCCTAATTCCCTTTTTGAGCAAAGTCTTTGAACAAATCCTCTTGCTGTGGATCGCTCAGAAAATTACGAAAGATGGATTTGTACCACCAGAACAATCAGGATTCATAAAGGACAGTTAGCCACGCTCCAAGTCCTTCAGATCGTGACCGCCTTCAAATATAGAGAATATTGTGGCGTCCTCTTTCTGGATGTGAAGCGAGCGTTTGATTGCATTTAGCACCCAGGCCTATTGTATAAACTTTTTGCCTCTTGGTTTCATGGCCCCTACGTTGTTCAGCTGATGGGAAGTTATCCCCAAAAATAAATACGTAAATAAAAACTTCCCTGAAAATTTTTATTTTTATTGCAGAATGAATCATAATATATTTCAGTATGTGCTGCAGAACATTCAAGACGTCAGGAAGCAATTACCGCCGTCATCTTTGGTAATATATTGCTGCACCCTCATCAAAGTTGCTAGTGGCAATGGTTCATCTATTGAAGCCAATGATAACCTTTCAGAATGATCTTCTTTGTCTTGTCATACAAATTGATAGGCCAAAATTCTTCAGGTAATCTCATTTGACTCACAGTTTCTGTTTCCACTGCAAGGAATTGTGAAGAGCTCTTGGATTTGAGACAGCTTTTAAGAAATTATGATAGAACCATGGCAAAGTATACTGCTTTTCGATGGATTTTTCTCTGAATCGCCTGACCTGATTTTCCCAAGTTTTTCTGCGTTAACTGTACCTTAAGATCATTTTCAGTTCACCATTTTAATTTCAATAATAATAAGATGGTGTAAAAAATATGGCTCTTTAGTTTCCTGTTGTTACAGATGTATGAAAATAGATGAACTACCGAGGAGAACACGGAAAGTGCCATAACACTATTTCCCAGAAACATAGCTCAGTGGAAGAGGATTCAAAATAAGCGAACCCATATCTCGGCTTATCTGCAGACAGTCGACCGTTTCTGAGAAAACGACCGTCAAAGTTTTCGATATAAGTTACATGCCTTTTAGCACGCAAGCAGCTCAGCCTAACTGATGATATAGCGGATAGCGTCGGGACTTTTCGTTTTCGCGTCCTGTGTTCGAAACCCGATTATTGTTTTATTTATTCTACCTTTTTTCATTTTCTACCGATGTCCGTAGAAGGCTTCTACACGAATGTTTCTTATCGATTTATGGGATATAAGGACATTATATTATCTGTAAAATTACAACTGTATTTCCCAAAAACGGTCATACATTTATTATATACTACTATATATATATGTGTCTGGTATTTTTAGGAGTTACAATTTTTTTAAATTTTCATATTCTTATATTTCGTTATTACATCAATTCTTACTTCTTATATTTTATTCTTATGTTTATTCTTCAGGCAGATTTGGTCCATTCACTTGAACGATACCGACTTAGAAACATTCTCAAGATAGAAATTCTGAACAGCACGAGCATCACGCGAAGACAGATTTGCCACAGCGACATTTCTTTGTATCAATCTCTCTCCAGTAAGAAATGTTATCATTGCTGAAGATTTCATACGTTGGCAATAATTTTGCGGCAGGCCACGCGTAACGGATCACTTTTCCGAAAACTTGCGCTTGCAATGAATTATGGATCAAGGTACACTGCAGGAATTTCACCAAAAACGTAAATAATTTTCCCATTGATTTATATTTTTAAATTCATTCACCAGACGTACAATTAGTATACGAATAAGGAGAAATTTATTTAAATGTACACTACAGAACATCCGTGTGTTGATCTTCTACGGACATGAGTAGATAAATGAAGGGAAAAAAAATAAAAATAATATTCGGGCACCGAACCCGGGATGGGGGTGGACAGAAGTGCGAAGCCGCAACTCTAGCTACTGTGACAACACTTCGATCGCATTGTTTTCTCACTAAAAGTAACATAAATTACTGGGAAAACTATGACTGTCGTTTTCTCAGAAACGATCGAGAACCTACGGATAAACCAAGACACGTAATCGCTTGTTTTGACTCTTCTCGCCGGCCGAAGTGGCCGTGCGGTTAAAGGCGCTGCAGTCTGGAACCGCAAGACCTCTACGGTCGCAGGTTCGAATCCTGCCTCGGGCATGGATGTTTGTGATGTCCTTAGGTTAGTTAGGTTTAACTAGTTCTAAGTTCTAGGGGACTAATGACCTCAGCAGTTGACTCCCATAGTGCTCAGAGCCATTTGAACCATTTGACTCTTCTCCCAGTGTGCGAAGTTTCTGGAAAATCTACACTCCTGGAAATGGAAAAAAGAACACATTGACACCGGTGTGTCAGACCCACCATACTTGCTCTGGACACTGCGAGAGGGCTGTACAAGCAATGATCACACGCACGGCACAGCGGACACACCAGGAACCGCGGTGTTGGCCGTCGAATGGCGCTAGCTGCGCAGAATTTGTGCACCGCCGCCGTCAGTGTCGCCAGTTTGCCGTGGCATACGGAGCTTCATCGCAGTCTTTAACACTGGTAGCATGCCGCGACAGCGTGGACGTGAACCGTATGTGCAGTTGACGGACTTTGAGCGAGGGCGTATAGTGGGCATGCGGGAGGCCGGGTGGACGTACCGCCGAATTGCTCAACACGTGGGGCGTGAGGTCTCCACAGTACATCGATGTTGTCGCCAGTGGTCGGCGGAAGGTGCACGTGCCCGTCGACCTGGGACCGGACCGCAGCGACGCACGGATGCACGCCAAGACCGTAGGATCCTACGCAGTGCCGTAGGGGACCGCACCGCCACTTCCCAGCAAATTAGGGACACTGTCGTTAGGCCGTCTTCCGCTCACGCCCCAACATCGTGCAGCCCGCCTCCAGTGGTGTCGCGACAGGCGTGAATGGAGGGACGAATGGAGACGTGTCGTCTTCAGCGATGAGAGTCGCTTCTGCCTTGGTGCCAATGATGGTCGTATGCGTGTTTGGTGCCGTGCAGGTGAGCGCCACAATCAGGACTGCATACGACCGAGGGACACAGGGCCAACACCCGGCATCATGGTGTAGGGAGCGATCTCCTACACTGGCCGTACACCACTGGTGATCGTCGAGGGGACACTGAATAGTGCACGGTACATCCAAACCGTCATCGAACCCATCGTTCTACCATTCCTAGACCGACAAGGGAACTTGCTGTTCCAACAGGACAATGCACGTCCGCATGTATCCCGTGCCACCCAACGTGCTCTAGAAGGTGTAAGTCAACTACCCTGGCCAGCAAGATCTCCGGATCTGTCCCCCATTGAGCATGTTTGGGACTGGATGAAGCGTCGTCTCACGCAGTCTGCACGTCCAGCACGAACGCTGGTCCAACTGAGGCGCCAGGTGGAAATGGCATGGCAAGCCGTTCCACAGGACTACATCCAGCATCTCTACGATCGTCTCCATGGGAGAATAGCAGCCTGCATTGCTGCGAAAGGTGGATATACACTGTACTAGTGCCGACATTGTGCATGCTCTGTTGCCTGTGTCTATGTGCCTGTGGTTCTGTCAGTGTGATCATGTGATGTATCTGACCCCAGGAATGTGTCAATAAAGTTTCCCCTTCCTGGGACAATGAATTCACGGTGTTCTTATTTCAATTTCCAGGAGTGTAGTTATGGAACTTGCCGTGTTCTTGTAAGTAAATGTAGAGGGACTAAATGACTTTGCATGTACCATTAAAATACTTGTAATTTTTCCTCACTGACTGTAAAATGTGAAGGAACTACTTCTTTAACAGAATTACTTAACATTGTGGATGTCACTGGCGTGGCACGACCGCCACTGTGAACACCGCAATGCAAAACAAGGGGTTTGAGCCTCCTTTGGCGGTAAATCACTGCTTACCACCAGTGATTTACCACTAGAAGGAGGCTTCTGCTCATACAGTATTTTGGTTCGAAGATGACCCCAGACGTGGTCGAAACCGGTTACCAGAATAAAGAAATTTGCGTTCAGGACTGATTTTAATAGTAACCATTACACAAATGTTTGTTTTCTGGATTTGGTGATCTGGACACATTGCAAATGAATATATACGGAAGTGTCACAGCCAATTTTTGTTCTTTTGTGCCATGAATTTCGAAATAAATGGGTGATGCAACACTTTTGTTGATGTGTTTATATTTATATCGATTTCCAAATTTCTCAGCCAATTTTGGGAAATTAAAGTAGTATCAAAAGTGAGAGTCTAAAATGGAAAGGATTTCTAGAAAATTATGAGCTACTTTTGACAGAATATTTACAATCGCTCGTCTATTGATGAAGCGTACTTGCTTCCATCAGACAATGCGGTCTTCTTCCCAACCGTCTGCCAGCCAACGGCTACCCAAGTGTATCTATCAATGTTTCCTGTTTGACTGTTCCGCTCTATGGTCGTCAACCTTCTTCTCTCTTTGGAACTCGACGTCCCGTCCGTAGTTCACGGCGGTCTCCCACGGTCTCCCCGGATGGTACTGGTGTGGCGTCGCTATCGATGGCGCGTTGCCTTGGTGATACTAGGAGCTACTTTGGGTTCTTTCAGATAAGCAAACGAATGCTGATCGCCCGATAGTAGGATCCTATAGCGTTCGTTAGTGTGGTATTATGAGCGAAATATCAGAAGCCCTTTTTCATCCCGTATAAACATTCCACACACAGGAGGAGCTCTGCCAGTTTCCTTAGCGTTGTCCTAAGAGCAGAAGGGATGTTGCTTTTGGCCGTACTGATACCCTGCTTTTGACGAGGATCTATGTGTACTCATCACTACAGGGGACCTTTTCCACAGCCCGAGCGTTGGAATGTTCATGTACGGGGTGATTATAATTAAACTTCCAGTTTCAAATGGTTCAAATGGCTCTGAGAACTATGGGACTTAGCATCTGTAACATCTGAGGTCATCAGTCCCCTAGAACTAAGAAATACTTAAACTTAACTAACCTAATGACATCACACACATCCATTCCCGAGGCAGGATTCGAACCTGCGACCGTAGCAGCAGCGCAGTTCCGCAGTGAAGGCCTACAACCGCTCGGCCACAGCGGCCGGCTCCAGTTTCAAAACGCTGTAAAAAAAATAAAGGAAAAAAAACGCTGCTATGAAAGACGTGACGCTGAACAGAATATTATCCAAAGAGGAAGAAGCTTTATGGAAATTTAAAAAAAAGTTTCGAAAATTCTTCCGCTAGATGGCACTGTTACGTCGTAAAGAAAATGGGTTCCGCTACAAATGACAGTTGTTGTTGCTGTGGTCTTCAGTCCTGAGACTGGTTTGATGCAGCTCTCCATGCTACTCTATCCTGTGCAAGCTTCTTCATCTCCCAGTACCTACTGCAACCTACATCCTTCTGAATCTGCTTAGTGTATTCATCTCTTGGTCTCCCCCTACGATTTTTACCCTCCACGCTGCCCTCCAATACTAAATTGGTGATCCCTTGATGCCTCAGAACATGTCCTACCAACCGATCCCTTCTTCTGGTCAACTTGTGCCACAAACTCCTCTTCTCCCCAATCCTATTCAGTACTTCCTCATTAGTTATGTGATCTACCCATCTAATCTTCAGAATTCTTCTGTAGCACCACATTTCGAAAGCTTCTATTCTCTTCTTGTCCAAACTATTTACCGTCCATGTTTCACTTCCATACATGGCTACATTCCATACAAATACTTTCAGTAACGACTTCCTGACACTTAAATCTATACTCGATGTTAACAAATTTCTCTTCTTCAGAAACGCTTTTCTTGCCATTGCCAGTCTACATTTTATATCCTCTCTACTTCGACCATCATCAGTTGTTTTGCTCCCCAAATAGCAAAACTCCTTTACTACTTTAAGTGTCTCATTTCCTAATCTAATACCCTCAGCATCACCCGATTTAATCTGACTACATTCCATTATCCTCGTTTTGCTTTTGTTGATGTTCCTCTTATATCCTCCTTTCAAGACACTATCCATTCCGTTCAACTGCTCTTCCAAGTCCTTTGCTGTCTCTGACAGAATTACAATGTCATCGGCGAACCTCAAAGTTTTTATTTCTTTTCCATGGATTTTAATACCTACTCCGAATTTTTCTTTTGTTTCCTTTACTGCTTGCTCAATATACAGATTGAATAACATCGGGGATACAACCCTGTCTTACTCCCTTCCCAACCACTGCTTCCCTTTCATGTCCCTCGACTCTTATAACTGAATGGACGAATGGAAAAACTAGTAGAAGCCGACCTCTGGGAAGATCAGTTTGGATTCCGTAGAAATACTGGAACACGTGAGGCAATACTGACCTTACGACTTATCTTAGAAGAAAGATTAAGGAAAGGCAAACCTACGTTTCTAGCACTCGTAGACTTAGGGAAAGCTTTTGACAATGTTGACTGGAATACTCTCTTTCAAATTCTAAAGGTGGCAGGGATAAAATACAGAGCGCGAAAGGCTATTTACAAATGACAGATGAATCGCAATACGGCGGTTATTGTGTGAGTTATGCATTAAACGGCCGTACTGTGCGATCTGCAAAACCACACAAGTTTGGCATTCAACAGTTGTGGCACTTTTAGTAAGGTGGCACTTTTAGTTAGGTAAGCCCCTACACCACGACAAGGCCGCGCCACCTCGACGGGTAAAATCGGTTTTTAATTGTTCTGTGGTCAAAGAAACCGCATAAAAAGCAACAATGAAATCGATTTTTAACTGTCGTGAGGTTGGCGCAAGAGATATTCGATATCCTGTTCGCTGTTTTCTGCCACAAACTAAATTTGAGAAACAGCATGTTCTACAACGGACTGAAATGTCTCAGAGATAACTTTCAGAGTGCGTTGTGCAATGTGTATCTTTAGTTCAGCTACTTTTGTAATCCAAGCACTGAACATGATCTTTCAGATAATCCCACAGCCAGAAGTCACACGGGTTAAAATCAGGTGGCCGGCCAAAGTGGCCGTGCGGTTAAAGGCGCTGCAGTCTGGAACCGCAAGACCGCTACGGTCGCAGGTTCGAATCCTGCCTCGGGCATGGATGTTTGTGATGTCCTTAGGTTAGTTAGGTTTAACTAGTTCTAAGTTCTAGGGGACTAATGACCTCAGCAGTTGAGTCCCATTGTGCTCAGAGCCATTTTTGAAAATCAGGTGATCCGGGCGGCTAGGCTGTAGGGAAATGACGGCAGATAATTCTAGCATTTCCGAAATTCCTCTGCAGTAGCTGCTTCACTGGCTGTGCAATGTACACAGGAGCGCCATCTTGCATTAAAATTGATCCTTCCCACACGCCCATGCTGTTGAAGCATTGGAACGACGTTGGTGCGCCAAATAATCTCATAGTATTTGTCATTGATGGTACAGGTAACAGGACCCGCAGGGCCCATCTCCTCGAAAAAATATGGCCCTACGGTAAACGGTCCCGTCAACCTGCACCACACCGTCATCTTCGGAGAATGAAGCGGTACCGATTGATGAGGGAGAGCGTTTTCCGATGCCCATTGTGGTGTCACCGCCAGACACCACACTTGCTAGGTGGTAGCCTTTAAATCGGCCGCGGTCCGCTAGTATACGTCGGACCCGCGTGTCGCCACTATCAGTGATTGCAGACCGAGCGCCGCCACACGGCAGGTCTAGAGAGATTGCCTAGCACTCGCCCCAGTTGTACAGCCGACTTTGCTAGCGATGGTTCACTGACAAATTACGTTCTCATTGCCGAGACGATAGTTAGCATAGCCTTCAGCTACGTCATTTGCTACGACCTAGCAAGGCGCCATTATCAGTTGCTATTTATCTTTTGATGCATGTACCGTCAGACCGATGTTCACCAATTATGGATTAAAGTTAAGTATTCCAGAAGCTACGTACTTTTTTTACTAGACTCAACTCCTTTAACTGTTCCAGACCTCACGCCAGCCTGCGTGAGCTTAAACGCGTGCCTTTCGGCTATCTCATAGTGGCTTGGCTGTCTTGCCAAGTCACAACACCCATATTCTGCAATTTTGCGTAATGATATGTCCTCAGAGGTGCAAATGAGCTTCGACTGTGTGGCGTGCATAGTTACGATGTCACGATGCACGCTCTCGTAAGTTGGCACTACGAGAGGAGACTGACTACGCCGACCACAGCGCCCTCTGGCCGACTCTGTAGAGCTCAGGGAGTGCAGTCTTGATTTCTGCCCCATTTCATCAAGAGCAGACGGCCTGGAAACATCGCTTCTACTACCGAGTGGGCTAGCTTCCTATTGAGACTTTGTATTAGTTACGTTCAGTTAAAGTTTGGACAGCAAGGAGTATTTGTTAGTTTTGAGATTATACAGAACAGTCATCCTAACTTCACAGGAGTAGACATGGACTACGGCTTCAGATCTACGTGCTCATCCTAACCAAAGTTATGTATGAATTCGATATTTACTTGTGTTATGGACTCTTTTGAAAGGGTTAAAGTTACATGCAGTACCGAAGTGCTTCACCTCTCCTGCTCCCACGCGCTTCCTTCACTCTCGGCCTATATTACAGAAGCAGTTCACAGGAGTAGACCCTTACCGCCTACCCAGGCGGGATACAAAAGCCTGTCCACAGAATAATCCATGGTCATTCATTGTCCACTTCCATGCGAGCAATAAATTCCAGAGCAAACGTTTTTCTTACTATCGGGTCAGCAGCAAGCAACTCCTGGATATGAGTGGTTTTGTATGGATAGAAATGCAGGATGTTTCGTAGAATATTATGTGCAGCGGTCGTTGGCATGTCCAAAGTCCGGTTAATTCCCCGTACGCTGTATGTTTGGACACCACCGCTCGACTCTTCCTACAATGCTGTGGCCACATCATCTACTGACGTCAGATCAAACATTTTACTCATTATTAAAAAAAAAAGTTGACACACGTCGGACTAACCCATTTTTTCATGCGCTTGAGAGTCCAGAAGTTCTACAGAGCTACTGGCGCGCAGTCACCATTCTCGGAAAACAGCTTTACCAGCACCGTGCGATTCTGCATCGTGACTGTCATCCGGAGCATTTCAGATGCAAACTGAGGAAGTGCCATGTACACTGCCCCTTTTGTTTGCATATTCTGCGGCTTACAGCACCAGCTAGTGGTAAAATTATCGTTATATTTTCCCACAATGTTTACCCGTTCTCTAAAATATTCCCTTGAAATTTCACGTCGTTCAAAGCAGTGGTTCTTTTTTACAGTGTTTTCGAACTAGAACGTTAATTATAATCACCCTGTACTTATGCTTAAGTCTGCAATCCGGGAAAGGCATTAGACCACGATATAAATGTGGCGCAATGGATTCTGTACCACAAAGCAAGAAGGTGCTTCCGGTGATTTTTCTACTACTCATTTGCTGTTGGCCATTAATGAATGTCAGTTCATATCATCCGTCTAATATCACAGTCTGTGACAAGGAGTCGCGGAACTCTATAGGGGAAAAAAATATAACGTTCTGTCATTTCAAAAAAAAAATGGTTCAAATGGCTCTGAGCACTATGGGACTTATCATCTATAGTCATGAGCCCCCTAGAACTACTTAAACCTAACTAACGTAAGGACATCACACAACACCCAGTCATCACGAGGCAGAGAAAATCCCTGACCCCGCCGGGAATCGAACGCGGGAACCCGGGCGCGGGAAGCGAGAATGCTACCGCATGACCACGACCTGCGGACTCTGATGTTTCAAGCGACTAGCGTATAGTAACGGAATGGCATGACACGGACAGCTAAATTTCTATTTTTAATTGTGTTACGTCCTTATTTACCAGTCACTAAATGGTATGGTGATTTTTCCAATACGATTATACAAATGTAATTAAACTAATATAATACGTCCTCGCTAATGCCAACGTTTAGTAATAAAATCCAAGTGCAACGGTTCACAAGCCGAGTCGCATTCATATTATCGAAAATTGTTCAGGACGAGAAATTGTAGCCTGATGTGGTTATTAGCATATCCACGTGCTCGGTACGTGTTTTGTGCTGCTTTAAGCTGAATCAAATGAGGCAGCCTTTGTACTTTAAACCGCATGGTGGGCACATACTGTTGCACTACATTCCCCTTCAACACTGGTATCTGCTTCTTCATAACAGGTACAGTGCATCTGTTAAATAATTATCGTTTGAACGAAACAAATCGTGCTTGGTTCAGATGGCTCTGAGCACTATGGGACTTAACATCTGACAAGGGAACCTCCCCATCGCACCCCCCTCAGATTTAGTTATAAGTCGGCACAGTGGATAGGCCTTGAAAAACTGAACACAGATCAATCGAGAAAACAGGAAGAAATTGTGTGGAACTATGAAAAAATTAGTAAAAAATACAAACTGAGTAGTCCATGCGAAGATAGGCAACATCAAGGACAGTGCGAGTCAAATAGCTCCGTGGTCCCGTGGTTAGCAAGAGCATCTACGGAACACTGTGCCAACTTATAACTAAATCTGAAGGGGGTGCAATGGGGAAGTTCCCTTGTGAGGTCATCAGTCCCCTAGAACTTAGAACTACTTAAACCTAACTAACCTAAGGACATCACACACATCCATGCCCGAGGCAGGATTCGAACCTGCGACCGTAGCGGTCGCGCGGTTCCAGACCGAAGCGCCTAGAACCGCTCCGTCGCAGCGGCCGGCCAAATCGTGCTTCATTAGGAATATCAAACAATGTTGGCACAGCATTCCACCCTAATTTTGAGTTATCTGCATTTGTAAACTGTCATGCTTCAAAATGGAGGGCAAAATTTTAATATCCTAGTGTAGATACTGTGCATTGTTCTTCGTAAGACTGTCCCTTCTCTTATTAATACGCCATTTGTTGCTCTTGGGCAGCGAAAATAAGTGATTACTCTACGACTAAAAAGAGAAAAAAAAAATTGCATGCATCTTATAGCAGAATTTGTTTACACTGCCTGTATTATTGATGACGATATTTTAGTTTATATGGGGATAATGTAATGCAATCCAAAAAGTTTTTTGTTTGCACGAACTTTCTTGTAATCTACTGATCTTTATTTCTTGGCAATTTATACACAGTCATATTGGTTACTTGCAAAAAAGTGCTAGGCATTTCCTTATTGAATCTAGTAGGTGACCCCCCCCCCCCCGCACACACACACACACACGCACAAACACGCACATACATACGTACATACAGACACATGTATCCGTGAAACTGAAGTCCGAAATAAATATCGAAAAAGTTTTCGACTGACATGTTTGTTTCATTTGGGAAAACCTTCATACAGCAGTAACATCATGAAACATTCGTTAAAAATTTACGTCACATTGACAGCAGAAATTCTGAAGACACTGCGAGTGGATGGAAAAGTTAAACATCACCTCGCCTGCCTGAAACGTGTAACTAACTGTTCTAACGAGAGCATTTCTTCTCATAACATCCTCTATTTACCTCTTAGCCTCCTTCGGATATCGTAACAATGATATTCCCGAATCGTAGCACCGTTATTTCAGGATTATATTCCTGACTGCAGTTTATAGCGCCACTATGGTCTCCGAAATGCAGCAACACACTTCATAACATGTTTAATACACAATACAAAGAATAGGTAGGAAATGTTTATTCGGGCTTGTTCTTGGCAGCGCTGCAGTTGTGATGTTGCAGAAAAACTGTAGAAGTTTCGTGACTCTTTGTCTTTGACTCTTCTGATATTCTGTCGCTCCAGCGATATGGAGAATGGAGAACGACGAACGACATGAACAATGGCGGCGCATAGTTCCGCCTTCGGCTGTCGCGACTCCAGAGATAGCGGCAAACACAGCAAGCGAGTATGGCCGTTGGCCTTCGGAAGGAGATAAATACCCGGCCCTGCTAGTAGATAGGCAGCTCGTATCCCGTTGCCAGAGCCTTTGTTACACGAATGCTTGGATACAACTGTCGCCTCATGTTTCTGGATATGGGTTTTTACTTGGATGGCGTAGTAGCGTTGTGGGCCTGTGACATGGTAAGGAAAGTGTCCGAAAGAATAGACACCATGCATTCATGTAGTTTATTCGCAATGAATCCACAACATTCAGTGCGGATGCACATTTACGTTCGACCTCCAGCGGGAATCTAAAATTAGCGACATAGACGGGGACTGCAGGTGGGTGGGACGAGGTGGAAATGTGAGTCGGCCGGGGACTGGACAGAGACAGTAGGCGCATTTGGAATCAACACTGTGCTTGGGTGGTGCAGTGGATAACTCAACTGCCTAGTAAGCAGGAGATCCCGGGTTCGAGTCCTGGTCCAGTAAAAATTTTCACTCGTCGCCGCTGATTCCGCATAAAGTCGCGATGCAGTTGATATCACTAATTTCTTTCATTTCCTTTCCTTTCTCTCCCCTCCACCTTCAGTTTACATAATAAAGACTGGGATGGTACCTGGGAACGAGTTTCTCCGAAGCGCAACCTGATCGACTTTTCTCGTGCATCTGACGTGAGCATCAATGGAGGAAACAAGGTGAAGGACGCTGAACCTACGAGTAGGTGACAAGGTGATGGAGGCCGCGCTTCATCACAAAACGGGGAGATCTGAGGCTTTGGCGCTGTGTTAAGCAAGATATGGGGCGATCTGTCACATATATGACGGTAGCATACAGTGTTGATGCAAGCACAAATGCTTCGAAACATACCGTTTCAAAGCACATTGTTCAACATGGGGCCCTGCAGCAGATAACCTTTACGTGTTCCTATGTTGACCAAATGACATTGGCAATTACGACTGCAGCGAACACGGAATCATCGAGATTGGGTCGTGGATCAATGGAATGAATCACGTTTCTTGTTACATCAGTAGGTCAGAATAAGCCGCCGCTGCTCGAAACAAGCACCACGCCGCAGCTGCGCGCCTGTGGTGGTGGCAGTATTATGCTGCAGGGGTGGGTGAGGGGGGGGGGGTACGTTGACCAGTAGTTCCATGATAACCGAGAGAGGTGGCGCAGTGGTTAGACACTGGACTCGCATTCGGGAGGACGACGGTTCAATCCCGCGTCCGGCCATCCTGATTTAGGTTTTCCGTGATTTCCCTAAATCTTTCCAGGCAAATGCCGGGATGGTTCCTCTGAAAGGGCACGGCCGACTTCCTTCCCCATCCTTCCCTAATCCGATGAGACCGATGACCACGCTGTCTGGTCTCCTTCCCCAAAACAACCAACCAAGTTCCATGATACGACCGATGGTAATAACCAAAGGCACCACGACAGCTGTGGACTATGTGAACACTACTGCAGATCACCTGCGTGCTTCCAACACTTGACATCTTTCCCGATCATAATGGCACCTGCCAGAAGGACAATTGTCCCTTAGCCACCAGATCTGCCTTACCACAACCCGACGGAACTCTCATGGGGCCCTATCGGGCGCAAGCTCTGAGGTCATAAGACTGTAATTCAAGGAATGCGTCACCTCTGCGTAGACTTTTTGTGCCACGTACCTCCGCAATAACTTGTTGAATCCATACCATGCAAAGTCGCTGCCGTACTGCGTTTCAAAGGTGGACCAGCACGGTGTTAAACGGGCGGTCACAGTTTGGCTCTTTGGTTAGAAACTTGTAAGTGTGACATGTCAGATTGATCCTCCTACGGTTCTCACATTTATTCTGTTGTGCGTTCTAACGTAATCCATTGTATCATCATTACATTACCACATTTTAAACACATTGTAAAAGAACTATTTCGGCAGGTGATTTTCTTCAGAAGACAAGCCAAAACATATCACATGTCGGCGATGAAACGGATGTCGTTAAATCAATAATAAAATATATATTTAACTTGGATTCTGAATAAACAGGTTCTTAGGTAAAAAGACTTGCCGCTGATTTCTCACACGTTTTTATTTCTTCTTTCCAGATGAGGAAGATGATTACAGATCTTTTCACAGTCACGAATTCCGTCACATAAAAATTCCAGTCCAGTCTGCACAATCCTAACACAGTAAAAATCTGAACATCAAAAGTCTTTTGCCCTTTTGGGCGTTCTGTGTTAATGTTGCACCATGCCTCTTTAGGCAGTTTGTAGTTTTAGTGCGTTACGAAGAAGGCGTGGTTATCCGCGCCGAAACCTAGGTCAACATCCGGTTTCTATTTGCAATCGAGGCCGATTCTTTATAATCATTACATTGGACCACGCACGGCAAGAAAATGATTTTCTCGTCTTAAGGAGGATCGTTTTGACATTAGTGACCCTCCACGTTCAAGAAGACCTTCGACGATTGATGGAGGTCGTTCAAACGCATTAATCCACAGTAATCCACGTCAGTGCTGTCGAGGAGTGGCAAATGTGATGAACTGTCATCACTCCAACATCAAGCGACATTTGCGTGCGATGGGGAAGGATCAATAATCGAGTGACCAGAATGAGATTTTCACTCTGCAGCGGAGTGTGCGCTGATATGAAACTTCCTGGCAGATGAAAACTGTGTGCCCGACCGAGACTCGAACTCGGCATCTTTGCCTGTCGCGGGCAAGTGCTCTACCTCGTTTCCTACCTTCCAAACTTCGCAGAAGCTCTCCTGCAACCTTGCAAAACTAACACGCCTCATAGAAAGGATATTGCAGAGACAGGGCTTAGCCACAGCGTGGGGGATATTTCCGAATGAGAAGTTTGGAAGGTAGGAGACGAGGTACTTGCTGAAGTAAAGCTGTGAGGACGGGGCGTGAGTCGTGCTTGGGTAGCTCAGTCGCAGTCAGTCTGCCTTCGGCAGGGCAACAGAGCGGACGCGTACGTGTTGACTTCGTGCGGCGCGCGAGCTCGCCTTGTTTACTTTCTGACGGCCGTTTCTTAAGTGCCGGCTTACCTTGTACGATCCATGGCGAACCGTTACCGTAAATCAACACTCCGATTTACTTTCTGCAACGATTATGCCCGACCCAAAGCACTTGAGGTGGAGCGTTTTCTGCGAGAGGAAGTGAAGATCCCGGCGACCGATATTATCGGCATACATTTGTCCATCGTGAGCAGCACGGTCTATGTGAAAATCATTAACGACGCGGCGTGCGAACGCATACTACGTGAGACCAAACAGGGGCTCCGCTTCTGTCACGCTGATGGCAATGTGGGGGAGGTAACCGTCGACCACGCAGGCTTAGGTATGCGAACGATACGCATTTTCGAATTGCCGTTCGAACTTCCAGCTGAGGAAGTCGTCGCGGCACTACGCCCATACGGCACGGTCCACGGCCACACTGCGGAGAAGTGGACACAGTTTCGGACGTATCCTGTCCTAAACGGGGTGTGCCATAATTATATACGACTGTTCCGGGTGCGGCAAAGAAGGCCACCTTAGATCCGAATGCCTACAACGGCGTATTACGCAACTTCCAGCTGCCGAAAAACCACCCACGTCGCAACCTACAGTGCTACCGGTGACCTATGCCGCTGCTCTGGCTTCTCCTACTACTTTGCAATGTCGCCGTTCACCACAAACGACGTCACCAACGAGCCTGACCAGACACCGACGGAGAGCGCCTCGGACGACCCGCCGCCTCGGCCGGCCATTGACGCCGCTCCGAAGATGCCGACGCAACCAGACGCTGACCCTGATCTCGGAAACACGATGGAGATCGACTCGCTCATCGTTCCTACAGCGGCCTTTCTGCCAGAACGACGCGACTCCCTTCCGTCGTCGGACACGGAGGGTCGCACAAGGAAACTACGTTCCCCGAAACGTCGCAAGCGAAGACGTCGCACCGTTTCCGGCCAAGAGGAGGCGTTACAAGTCGAGGAGGACGTACCCGTCGACCAGCACAAGGCCTCAGAACCGGCTACTGCTGACGAAGACGTAATGAGCGCGGAGACATCTATCGGTGTGCCTGCGCCCCGTGCTGACGCTGAACTAAATCATGAACGTCTCACAGGCGACACTACACCACGCACAATTACAACATCTTCTGCAGACAAAATGGACGATACACCAGTTTCCGCTTCCACGGCGTGGCACGAGGAGGAGGTCACGGAGCAGGAGCCGTTACGGGACCCTGCGCCGTCACGGCCGCACCACTAATCATACTCTCCCCAGACTCCCCTGCGGCCCAGCGGAATAACGTTCCGCTGCGACGCCCACACCCTTGCGCGGACGGCGGAGTGGACCAGCCTCCAGCAATCCGACACCAGGCCTATCGGATAGCAACCATCAACACCAACAACATCCGTTCCAGGGTGAAAATCCGCCTTATGCAGGAGATGTTCTGGGCTTCGGATATTGATTTCGCCCTTCTGCAGGAAGTTCACTTGGCTAGTCTCCCGGATATTAATGGCTATACCGCCCACGCCTCCGCGAGTGACCCTATGGGCCGCGGGGTGGCCATCTACGTCCGCCACGGGATTTCTGTGACCGATGTCGCCTTCCTTCCATCAGCTCGGGGCATGGCACTCACTGCCATGGGGACACGCATCATTAATGTCTACGCTCCCTCAGGCACCGACCGACGGCATGAAAGACCCCAGTTTTATTCCGAGGAAATCGCTCCCCTGTTTTTAGGGCGTTATGATCATTGCCTACTAGGAGGTGACTTTAACTGCGTTCTGCATCCTAAAGATCAGATTCCCCACTATACTACATGCCAGGAGCTACGTATAGTGGTGCGAGACCTCCTGCTTCACGATACCTGGGAAGTACAACACGGCGACCTTTCTGGCCATACCTTTCTTACAAGTCATTCCGCAAGCCGACTAGACAGGATATATGTCTCACAAACTCTTAGATTTGCGATACGGGGCGCCGAACGCTGGCCGCTGGCCTTTTCCGACCACTGCGCTTACATCTGTACGGTCCTCCTTCCGCCGCAATCAGTATGGCGCAGCCGTGCGCCATGGAAACTCAATACCTCACACTTGCATGACCTGGCGTGCCGCCAACAAGTCACTGAAACGTGGACAGCCTGCCAACGACGCCTTCCCCGCTACCACTCGACATTGACATGGTGGTTGGACTGCGCCAAGCCGGCGATCCGGAGGACACTGATGAGATACGGGAAGGACATGGCCGACTGGCATCGCACCACTGTTGACTTCTATTACGCGATTCTCCGAGATCTGGATGCTCAACCGCCAACCCCGGACAACCAGTTGGAACGGCAAAGAACTAAGGCGAAGATAATTGCGCTGGCACGCCGGAAATTGCAAGGGGTCGTGATACGGACGCGGCGCCACGATCACGCGGATTTAGAAATTCCATCCATGCATGATATAGTGTCCGACAAACGAAGGCGTCGTCGGCAGATCATCAGCACTCTGACCACGCCTCATGGAACGCAGGTGACCACTCAGAGTGACATCGTCCACGCATTCGTCGAGCACTACCGTCGTACTTATAGTGATGACGACGCTGAAACTGCAGCAGACGACTCCATTTTGAATTACGTCACGCGCACCCTCCCCCCACACGGAGGTGGATGTTTTGACTGGCGGTCACGCTAGACGAAGTCAACAACGCAATCGCCCGGCATTGACGGCTTACCGATTGAGTTTTACCGTACCTTTCGGGACCTCATGGCCCCACGGTGGACGACTATGTATCAAGAACTGATAACATCTGACCAAGCAATCCCACCCGCCTTTGCTGAGGGCATCATTATACCAGTCCACAAACCAGCCCGTGGTTCGATGGTCACGAGTTACAGACTGCTCACCCTCCTCAATGCCGATTACAAGATTTTCGCGCGCTTACTGGCAATGCGGCTCCGAACTACACTCCCTCATATCCTCTCGCCAGAGCAAACGACGCCTGGCGGACAGATTAACATACAGACTGCCACAGGGGAATGCCGCGACTTAATTGCGATAGCAGCGGCCTGCAGGCTCCGGGCAGCGGTCGTCGCTATAGACTTCGACAGCGCCTTCGATAAAGTGCGTCATCGTTTCCTGTTTTCGGTGGCAGCCCGAATGGGCATCCCCCCTCCGTTTCTCGACGTCATCCGGCGTCTTTACGGCAGTGCCAGTTCACGTGTCCAAGTCAATGGACGTATAGCAGGGCCGGTACCTATCTGCCGTTCGATACGGCAGGGGTGCCCCCTCTCTACCCTCCTGTATGCTATTGCCCTTGAACCCCTTAATGGGGGCTTGACGACCAAGCTCTCTGGCCTCACCCTATGCCAACACACTTTTCGCTGTCGGGCATATGCTGATGACCTCCTCCTCCTCATTCGCTCCGGCTCTGAGATTCGGGATGTCCTCGAATTGATTACCCGTTATGGGGCTGCCGCTGGCAGTGCCATGAATGTCGCCAAATCTTCTGCAATGCACATTGGACGAGGCCTCCAGGAGGGTGAAGTGGCACCACTGCCGCTTGTGCGGACTTTCCGGTACCTGGGCATTACCTTTACCCCCACGGTCACACGCACGGCGGCAACGAATTTCCGTCTCCTGTTACACGTCATCCGCAACGACGTCCGCCAGAACCTCTTGCGCCGCCAGGACACACTTCAACGGGTTGCGTTTATTAATCTTTATGTGGCATCAAAATTGGTTCACATCGCGCAAGTTCTCCCACTGCCAACTGCAATTGGGCGCAACCTTCAGGCGGCTTTTGGCTATTATCTCACGGCTGGTTCAATGTTTACAGTCCGTTATGAGACACTTACCCTGCCCTCACGGTATGGTGGCGTCGGGCTCGTCAATGTCCGTATGCGAGCTGCAGCCTTGTACATGAGTACCATGAGAAAACAGTGGATGGGCCAGGGTACATCTCTAACACGCAGCTTGCTTGAGGTCCTCCTACCTGCTTCCACCTCACCACCAGTGTTTGTCGGCCATATCGTGCCTCATTTGTCCCATATTTCGACCTTTTTCGTCGACTACAGTTACATACATACCAGTCTCCCAGATACACGCCAACCTAGGACTAAGGATTTTTACAGCCTGTTGCTGCGCTGTGTTCCCCGGAATGTGATGGAGACCAAACACCCCTCCATCCAGTGGCCCATAGTGTGGACTACCGTCCACCAGCCCTTCCTCCCTACGAACGTCCGGGCACTGTGGTATCACATAGTCAACAGGAAATTTGCCACGAAGCAGCGCCTGCACAACATTGGCTTGTCAGAATCCCCCCTCTTTGTCTCCTTTGCCAGCAACTGGACACTGATGAACACCGTCTGACATGCGCCTCATCGCAAGATGTATGGCGCTTCGTGCAGCAAATCATTGCCTGCTATCTCCGGGTGCCACCAGACACAGTCGAGCCTCGAATGTTTCTATACCCGGAGGACCGACATTTTCCCGCCGCCAAATGTCATGCTATTACGTGGGTCAAAGGGTGGGCGGTCGCTTATCTCTTTAATGAGAGACCTAAATCCCGCCTCGACTTCTGGACCTATTTACGAACAGCCCATGCAGCTCTCGAAAACACGCCACATTACCGAACATTATTTGCTAACTATCTTCGAGCGGTCTTTGTTAGACCTCCACTGAGTTGGGGGGTGCCTGGCACAGAGGGCACCCACCCCTCCTCCTCCGGCGGTGTCTGAGTTTCAACCGCCTACGATCTATTCTACTTCTGACCTCCGCGGATGGGAGAGCGCGTCGCAGATTGCGCGGATTTTATTTCTTTTTGCTTTTCCTTTTTCCTTTCTTTTTCTTTACCCAGAATTTATATTCCTTTTCTCTTTCGCATATGTGTTCCCATAATTTCATGCTATTAGTGAATATTACAAAAACACATGCAAATAAATAAATAACAACGCCTTCCACTACTGTTGATTCCTGTTTCTCCCACTTCCCTAAGCACCACAGGCTCGGTGGTGGTGAGGGGGACACTGTGGCCAGGCCTCAGGTTTCGACCCCTGCCCACTTTGCCCCCCGAGCCCCCACCGGTCCACTACAAAATAAAAAAAATAAGAAAAAAAATTTTAAAAAAGTTGGAAAAATAAAAAAAAGAGCGCTAACGCTCTGCAAAAAAAAAAAAAAAAGAAAGTGGTCAGCGCGACAGACTGTAAATCCTAAGGGCCCGGGTTCGATTCCCGGCTGGGTCGGACATATTAAAAAAAAAAAAAAAGTTGGTAGAGTACTTGCCCGCGAAAGGCAAAGGTCCCGAGTTCGAATCGCGGTCCGGTACACAGTTTTAATCTGCGAGGAAGTTTCTTAATAATCGAGTGCATGGGTACCGCAAGCTCTCTAAGTCAAAATCACAAAAAACAGCGGATGGCCACACGTGCATTTATGCTTGATCGTCTATCAAACCATGTCACATATTGCGCGTCCCCTCCCGCCGGAAGTTCGATTCCACCTTCGGGCGTGGGTGTGCGTGTGTTTTTCTAAGCATAAATTAGTTTAAGTAAAGTGTAAGTCTAGGCACCGATGAGCTCAGCATTTTGATCCCTTAGAAATTCACACACATTTGAACATTTTTGTCTATGAAACAACCTTCAAGGAACTTACTTCCAGATGAAAATGTGCTCCGAACATCGTTCGAAGTGTTCGTTTCAGTACCACGGAATCGAAAAGTTACTCCAGCGTTGTCAGATTATCGTAAATAGTGAAGGAAAACACATTATTGATAACTAAAGTCTCTGTCATGTACCGGTATATTTGTTGTGTTTCCTAAACTAATGCAAAAACGCTACGACCTTATGCACAGCCTAATAATTAATCTTCTTCCCCTCTTACAGTAAACTTAAAGTGTAGTGTCAGAGGCTTGCTAACACTGAATCTGAATGTGAGGCAAATCAGCTTGTCACCATAAGGTTGTACTGAATTTTGGCGTTTTCCTTGAGCGGATTTAGTTTGGGTGGATTTCAATTTAACTATAAGGCTTCGATGTTTCTTGAACAACTTAGAAATCGGCAGCACCATTACACTTACGTTGAAGAACAACCAAGTGTAAAGGGAGAGAACATGTGGTAGTAACAGCGTATCAGATGCGTATCAATAGGGCAGAAATCAGTAAATGACGGACCCCTTTTCATAATTTGCAACTGCTACTATGAACATTTAACTGGGCTCCCACTTTCTTAGGCAAGTTGCACATTGATGGCAATATGCTGAAGAACGCCCAGTATGGTTCAAATGACTCTAAGCGTTATGGGACTTACTTAACATCTAAGGTCATCAGTCCCCTAGACTTAGAACTACTTACACCAAACTAACTTAAGAACATCACACACATCCATGCCCGAGGCAGGATTCGAAACTGCCGCCGTAGCACTAGCGCGGTTCCGGACTGAAGCGCCTAGAATCGCACGGCCATAGCGGCCGGCAACTCAGTATGAGAGCGAATAAAATGAAAAGCGCAACAAAGAAAGTGAAAAGTTAATCATTTTGCACCTCTCAGCAAGGCGCTCTTATTCCAGAAGCACCTGCTTCAGGTCGTTGTTATGGACGTTCCCAGCGGGGTTGATCCGCACCACTCTTACTCTAACGCTGCCTCCCCGCATGGACAGGTGAATCAATTCAGCATGTTTGTCACCTACGTGTAACAAGAAAAACGTATGCCAATGAAGACGGCGAGAAACTGTGATCAGACGAGTAGCCAATGGCATGTTCTAAAGCTTTGTGTTTCATGAGAGGACAGGGAGTTCACATCAGCTGTTGCGGATTTCTACAAAGTCTGAGACCTGTATACACTTTCTGATGAAAAGAGTCCTGAGATAAATTAGCTGATATCAATATGGGATATTCGCCCTTATGACGGAGTGAACTCAGCTGGGGTACTTTAAATGAGGTGCCTGAATGCCTGTGGAGCAATGGAAGCGCATTCTGCCTCAAGAGCCGAAACCAAAGAAGGTGATGGGATCTGGAGTGAAGTTGACATTCTAACTCAACCTAAAGGTGTTTCATTGGGTTCAGGTAGGGACTCTGGACAGACCAGTCCGTTTCAGCAGTATTACTGTACACAAGCCATTCTCCCACGGATGCAGCTTTATCGGGGGATGCAATGTCATGCTAATACAATCGTCGACCTCGAATTGTTCCTCTACTGTATGCAGTAGAAAATCCTGCCTAATGTGATCATATTATTCCGCATGTACCGTTTTCTTACGCGCATTAAGGAGACCACACATCCACATCGCAACATCATCCCATCTTACTTCACTTTTGGTATTAATACATATGGGATTACATTGATCACATATACTTTTCGTTCCAATATACCCATAGGGAGGAGATATTCCAGGACGTAGAATATATCATAGAAACAAGAAAACACAGTTAGTATTGATAAAGAAAAACAAATACGCCTAAATACCCTCCACAGATACCAAGATACCAAGACTAATGGTTGTGGACTAAGTAAAAAAAAATCTTAAACATATTTTTATTTAAAAGGTAACAAATGACTTGATGACTTGCCACAAAACATGTAAAATACACTGAGGTGCATATGATAATTCATAGGCTATAAAGCATCATCAGATATAAATATCATTTTACAACACTTCCTTACAAGATTGCTTTACTGCACTGAATTTGTACAGAAGTCAGAGTGTACTAATACATTATTTGATATTTTTAGTAACACGTACATATTAGTTGGTTCTACTTAGAAATTCATCAGTGAACTAGACAGAGTTGCTACAGATGACTTAATATGTTACTAGACTCAGAAGTACACATTACTTCACGATGATCTTACTGCACTTGGCCTTTTTTGGCCGTTATCAGAAACAGGCGGTAAAGACGCAGTAAACAAGTACAGTGGCGACTAAGAAAAGCGCGTCGCATTGTGAAATGATTTCAAGACAATTGTTCCCATGGTATCAAATGGTTCCGCGAGTCCTCGTGAAATTTCACGATAAAAACTTTTTATAAGCCGACCGAAGCGCCCAGGCGCAATAATACTGTGGGCGAGTGCACATACAGGGCGGGGCAAATAAAAATGGCCCGGACGAGCGGGTACCATTAGACGTGAATGTATGCATATAACCACACCCCATGACGCGCCCACCACATGAATACCCACCAAGTGATCCACACTGTCTGAGAGTGTAGCGCAAGCTGTGTCAGTGTGAATGGAGCAGTAGCAACCTGACGATAGTACTCGCAGTAGAGCAGCGGGTGTTAAAAAAAAAAAAAAAAAAAAAAAAAAAAAAAAAAAAAAAAAAAAAAAAAAAAAAAAAAAAAAAAAAGGTTCAAATCGCTCTGAGCACTATGCGACTTAACTTCTGAGGTCATCAGTCCCCTAGAACTTAGAACTACTCAAACTTAGCTAACCTAAAGACATCACACACATCCATGTCCGAGGTAGGATTCGAACCTGCGACCGTAGCGGTCGCGCGGTACCAGACTGTAGCGCCTAGAACCGCTCGGCCACTCATGCCGGCAGCAGCGGGTGTTTGTCGTCGAAAATTACGTGACAACAAAGTCGTAGAAACTGTGTGGTCAGTTGTTCGCTGAGAAGCTTAATGGCGTCAAAGTGCCAGCAAAGAGTGCCAAGCAACGCTTAGCCTGGAAATGCCGTCAGACATGATCTGTTTTGAACACGTCAGAAAACATTCCCAAACGTGCCCACACACTACAAAATATGACTGCAGTTCATCATAAAATGCTTCAGTCCTACCAAATCCACCCGATGCCTGTTGCAAGAGACCAGTATATCGTCGATCATAAGGACGAATACTCCACCTGGAACTGCACATGTATCCCTACGAGTGTCCGTTGTATTTGCATTAAAACCAGCAGATACTCCTCAGTGCCTCCAGTTTTGTGAGTGGGTCTTCACTGAGATAAAAATGAATGCCTGGGACATGGATCTGTTTTTTATGTCTGATGAAGCATGGTTTCGTCTGAGTGGTTATGTCATCTCAAAGAATCACTGGTTTGGGCATCAAAGAATATAACTTGCCGCGCAAGGTACCCGTGCGGTCTAGGCAGCATTGCCACAGTTTGCACTGCTCCACACATCGGAGGTTCGAGTCCTCCCTCGGGCAAGGGTGAGTGTGTTGTCCTTAACGTAAGTTAGTTTAAGTTCGATTAAGTAGTGTGTAAGCCTAGGGACCGATGACCTCAGCAGTTTGGTCCCATAGCAGCTTACCACAAATTTCCTGATTTCCTCATAACTTCCACGAAACACCAATTCATGATCAGAAGGTTGGGTTTTGGTGTGCAGGGTCTGGAATCTGCATTTTTGGTTCCACCTTCTTTCCTCAGACGCTGACTTCGGCGCGTTACATTGTCATCTGTGGCATCATTAACTGAGGAGGAAAAGACCTGCAGTTACTTCCAACAGGATGGAGTAACTGCCCATACAGCCAGCCGAGCCTTGGAGCACATATACACAATCTTCACACCTGACAGAGCCGTTAGCAGATGTCAGTCTGGTCACTTATATGGCTGGTCACCCAGGTCACCTGATCTGTCAGTGTGCAGTTACTTTGCGTGGAGAGACCCAAAGACTAAGGTGTATCACAGTAACACTCATAGTCCTTGAAATCTGGTTTCACCGGACAGAGCGGATCAGGTTATGGTTGTGGAGGGGGACATAATCAGTTACTGTTAGTTGCACAGAACACAAACTTTAGTTTCCTAAGAACCACTTAATTCCGCATCCCTTAAAAGGATCAAATTAAAACAATACAGCTGAAGGCCTAGTTAAGAAAACTTGCAATACCTCCTGGGCTGAAGGCCCAAAACTACACCAAAAACAAGAATGGCTGAAGACCTGAACACAAGCTGTAAAAATTACCTTAAGGAATACACGCAGCTGAAAGCCTTACTTAAAAAAATATATTTAACGTAAATACTCGGCTGAAGGGCACAAGCAAGACATTGGACAACTCAGGATTTAGGGCCTGGATAACAAGAATTTCAGATAGAGCAATTTAAAAAAAATACTTTTAGACAAATCAATTTTCAAAATTTTAAGATGGCTGAAGACTTACCTTTAAAATATTTCACGTAAAAGCTCGGCTGAAGGCCACACGCAGGACATTGAACAACTCAGGACGTAGGTCCTGGATAACAAGAATTTCAGATAGAACAAACTTACAAAATTTTAGCTATTAAACAAATCAATTTAAGTCGGTTGAAGAACTTATTTTAAAATTAAAACAAACTAAATTAATAGGCAGCTGAAGGCCTCACACAGTACATCAGACTAAAATGAAAATCACAATCTAAAACCAACAGAACAGTGGTGCTCAGAAGTGTTCCAAGAGTCGGACTGATGAGGTAGCTCTAATGTAAGGTGAGGTGAGACAGGCAGCCAAGACTAAGATTAAATAATCAGATGGCAGCCCGACCCAGGGACGGCTGAATGAGCGACCAACAACCTAATCAATTCCCTTCTGCCCGACCAACGGTACGACGACGCAAAATATCAGCAGAGGACGAAGATACCAGCCAGACTATATCTTCAAAATTGGCGTCTAAAAACAACCAAAGCACAATAACCACTCTTAAGAAAAGATATGAACAAACAACTAAAAGGCTGCCAAACTACACGCTGTGCCAGACAGCATCAACACGGCGAGGAAAAACACAATGCCGGAAATCGACGTTATCGACCAGGACAGGTAACTGGGGCGTTAACGGTCACAAGACAGAAAATACCGCTGGTGAACTTCACTGATAAGTAACAACCAAGTTAATAGTTAAAGACCATACAGGAAGACAGCTGCAAAATTTCGCCGACTCGAACACACCATACGTTGCTCCTAGCAGGAACGGCCCAGGAAGCAACAACCAGCAATCAACAAAGAGATGTCACAGCAGTTGAGGTTTCATAACATGTCAACTGATCACTCAACTTCAGTGTCCAGGTTCGATGAGTAACGAACTTGGTAGCTCTCGCAGCTAGCGACTCACAATCCGACGGCGCGGCCGGCCGCGGTGGCTGAGCGGTTCTAGGCGCTTCAGTCTGGAACCGCGCGACCGCTACGGCCGCAGGTTCGAATCCTGCCTCGGGCTTGGGTGTGTGTGATGTCCTTAGGTTAGTTAGGTTTAAGTAGTTCTAAGTGCTAGGGGACTCATGACCTCAGATGTTAAGTCCCATAGTGCTCAGAGCCATTTTTTGAACCGACCGCGCGCGCACGCCGCCAGCGGTCCTGGCCTGACCTAACGCTGTGGAGACTTCCTTGCTGCTCTGTGCCAACCGACCGACTACGGAGAGCGCAGAAGCGGTCAGCGACCAAATACACGTCGTCCGATGAGACTACCGACCGAACGATCAACCAAGGTCGTCTCCTCTCAAATCAACTGTCGGGCGAGTCATGGCTATCCGGACCAACCAAGGTCGTCTCCTCTCAAATCAACTGTCGGGCGAGTCATGGCTATCCGGACCAACCAAGGTCGTCTCCTCTCAAATCAACTGTCGGGCGAGTCATGGCTGTCCGGACCAACCAAGGTCGTCGTTTCTCAAATCAACTGTCGGGCAAGTCATGGCTGTCCTGACCTCACTGCTGCTCCGTCCCGATTGAACTCTCGGCACACGACGACCCGGAAATACTAGTGATCGCTCCAAAGATAGTACGACAGTGCTCTTATCGATAAGTGCTGCTGCTGCCACTCACGGGCAGGCAAGCTAGCAACTTAGTGACGCCAGTAAATCGAATAATAAACGCGACGCCAGTACCGCAAAGACAATATGTCAAGTAATAAATGGCACGAACACGAGTCTCGCACGGCTCAGTCTGCAAGAACAGCAACAGAACATTTCGGATGAGACTGCAGCAATTCCAGCTGTCCAACTTCGATCCGCCTTCGGCGACTTGGTGACCCGTGGCCTAAAAGTGCCAAGATATGAATGGTGGTCACTTTCAGCATCTGCTACAGTGAGGTTAGTACCGTTATTTCCTTTCCTCTGCTGTGTTTCTTTGTACCCTGGAACTCTGTTCACCGGGCCGCTTTTATTTGCTCTATCCTGCAGTATTAAGTGGTTCCGCGTGTCCTCGTGAAATAGCACGATAAAAACTCTCTACACAGCCGACCAAAGCGCCACCACTCACAGGTGCAGTAATACTGTGATCGGCTAATACATGCACAGTGCTCATCTCGCACTGCCTGAAATATCATTTCCTACTATTGGTTCCTTGTCTCAAAATAGTTTAGGAGCTTCTAACATCCAAAACTCTGGAGATACACTGTGTAATTTCTCAAGATTCAGGTTTTTTTGTATGTCATTCGGTTTAAATTAAAATGCTAAATCATAACAACCTATCGTAACTATTCCTGTAACTCTACTTCGAATTACAACAATGAACACGAAAGAAAGATCACCATAAAGTCATAGAACAATAACGTCAACAACCTTATTGTATTAATAGCAACATGACAAAAGAGGTAGGATTGAAATTATGAATTATAGTGAACGTTAAGACAGTTTTCCAGTAATTGTTTTATGGATTAGGAGGCAGAGGGAGAGTATAGGCAGACTTGACTAAGTAACAGAGATTGTTATTGTAACAGAAAGTACGGCTAAACAGTCAAATGAAGATGAAATTTCTCAGAAATGTTGCGTAATTCGTTCTAAACCTGGATGTCTGAATGATATAAAGATTTTGTTCTGGTGAAAACAAAAACTTCCTCTGTGGTCTCCAGATAAGAGGTGTTAAAACCAAAAACAGTCGAAGACTACAGAAATAGAGTAGAAAGTAAAGCAAAGAGAGTTATTGTGGGTATCTCTACACTTATTCGCAAGCACCGCCGTGGTGTAGGCGATAAAGCGAACTTCACACATGTATCACGCATAGCACTCACCGCCATTTGCAGACTGTCTGTATTCTCATGTGAAAAATCTTGAGAATATCGTCCCCACGGTTGAAGATGAAGATCAACAATCTTATTTTTCAGCCAGAGAGAGAAGAAATTTTTTGTTAACTGCAGTCCAAGCAAAAACATGGATGTGTTCATGCCGGTAGCTGCTACGTTTTCAGTCCTCTTTAACTAACTGTTCAATATTTAGGACAAGAGATGTAACAGGTCGTATTGAAGACAATGGCCTATTTGGGAAAATAGAAGTGCTTGGTTTTTAGGTAGCATGAGGTGGAGATACGTATTCCTCACTTAGATAAAGCAGCTAATTCAGTTTAATTCAATTGTGTCATACGATGACATGGCTGGAGACCATGGCTGTTATTTGAAAACAAACGTTGATGGTGTTGAGACAGTAACCAGCCACAAATTTATTTTAAGTAGTAAATAATACATAATTATAAGCACGCCACATTGATGGTTGCGTTGCAGATTTGTACATCCTAGTGCAAATCTGTAACGCAACCAACCGTCTGAGTGGCGTGCTCATAATTATGTATTATTTATATTTTAGGACAACTGATCAATAAGAAACGCACCACATGTTCTAACGAAAGCATGAAAGCCATCTGACGATGAATTGTAATGTTTCGAAACCGGTAATGGTACCTCTTGAATAAAGGAACTTAAATTTGTGGCTGGGTGCTGTCTCAACACCATTAACGTTTGTTGGCCAATTCAGTGTTGAGATACTTAGTAACTGTTCTCGATTTCATTATGCTTGCACTGAGGTATAACTGAAGATCGATAACGTTCAAATAATCATGTAACGACCTTTAACTAATAAATAATGCAACGCTGCTGATTAATGTTCAGTACGTACCTCATTTAAAATTCGACCTATCGCGAAGCGTCACCGTTACGTGCGCCTCTAATTTAAACACAATGGCAACGCAGAGAAAAACAGACACCTGTCGATCTTACTATTAGCTGCTATCGTACTTCACGGTACCGAGATCAGCATGGAAGAATCACATAACAAATGAGCAGAAAATGGTGTTAAAGTCTGTTAACTCATAATTTCAGCAGTTGGCACATATACGCATTCATGGTAGCTCTACCACACAAATATGAAACACAAACACATGAAAAACGTGAGTTATTCTAAAAGTAGACATCTAAACCGCAAATAACAATTCGTCGCACAGACTTCACGACTAGATATAGGAAACAAGATTTTCAATAGCAATTAACAATAATATCTCGCTGACGCATTCGCATCAGCGGGAGCATTCCACTTTCATACACTTGCAAGGAAAAGTTTGTAATAAAATGTAAGGGTGTTCGTGTCCATGAAGGGATCACAACTATAAGACGCTCACAAACAGATAAAATCACGATGTTAAATTGCGGTACAGCTATGTCAGCATTCAAAATGTCTGATCTTTCCTTTTTTGACCTCACGTGAATTTGCCGAGGTAGGATGGCTTGTACGCATGAACGACACAGATAGGTCTACCATAGGTGTAAGCACAAAGAATCGGTATCTGTCGAGAGGTCAGACTAACGTGCGATTCCTGGAGAGAGGCAACAGCATTTCTTAGTACTTACAGCGGGAAAACTCTGGTTGATTGACTGATTTGGTCTTGTAACATTAGCTTTGCTGTACAGGTAATGTGAATAGCTGAGAGCATACAGCTCTACTGTATGGCCTCACGATGGCGGCCTCTTGGGTGAACTATTCCGGAGTTAAAACAGTCCTCCATTCAGATCACCGGGCTGGGATGACCCAGGATGATGTCATTATGAGGAAAATGACGAGTGAAACTCTATGTTTTGCAACGTGGAATGTTAGATACCTTAATTTGGTAGATAGTTTGCAGAATTTAAAAATGGAATCGAATAGGTTGAAGTTAAAAAGTGGGGATTAGTGAAGTGTAGTGGCAGGAAGAACAAGATTTCTGGTCAGATGAGTGCAGGCTTATCTACACAAAAAGGCCTAATAATGAATGAGATAACAGGAATGTAGATAAACTACCATGGTTTTCATCGTGAATCCATTATCGTAACCCACAGAAACACGAAGCAACTCTCAACATAGTAGTACAAGTTTATATGGCTACTAGCTGAGCAGATGATGAAGAGATTGAACGAATATACAATGATTGAAAATAAATTATGTAGATGAGTGACTAGAATTCGTTTGTAGCGAAAGGAAGAGTAGGAAAAATAGTTGGAGAACGTGGACTGGGGAAAAGGAAGGAAAGAGGAAGCTGCCTGGTAGAACGGTGCACAAAGAATAATTTAATCACAGCAAACACTTGCTTTAAGAATCAAGAAGATCGCGTACGTTGATAGGAACACTGAAAGGTTTCAGATTGATTACATAATAGTAAGACAGATTTTGAACTCAGATTTTAAACATTAAACATTTCCGAGGGCACATGTGGACGCTGACCATAATTTTTGGTTATGTATTGCATACAAAATAAAGTATGAAATTAAGGAGATGGTATCTAGATAAATTGGAGGAACCACGATTGTTGAGAGTTTCAGGGGAAGCATTAGGCAAAACTGGACTGTAATATCCACTGCAGAAATCACCACTGATAACGTGGTTTCTTCAGTGGACGTATTGAACCACGGCCTGTATTTTATGATTTGAGGACGGACATTGCTGTCTGGATCCGATCACTTCCTCAGAAATAAGCATGGGTACCGGATAATTAAATTATTTTCAAAACGATCATGTCCATGGTTTCCTGTTCGACAGAAAAGTCGTTCCTTCCTAGTTGCTTTACGTCTCTCACTGTTTTGTCACAGAACATTCAGTAAGAACAGTTGACACGGAATTTCCATAACTTGAATAGACTAATAGAGTTAGCGTAATATCTCATTCTATGATGTGGAAGATGAAGTAATTGGTAGTTTTGGAATTCACAAGGGAGTGATGAGGAGTGAAAACGTGGCGGCGGTACTAGTATTCTCTCAGAAACTCACAGAGAAGCGGGATTAGGGGGCTTCCTGATGTTCTAGAAGGCACAGTGTGATGTCTTAATGAATAGCCTGTATAACACGCAAGCGGCAGCAGGTGAATTTTCCTGCCTCTGTGAAAAAACCCATAGTTGAGGAAGTCTAAAAGCACATTTTCAGGTGTGGGCCGAAACTCATGTGTTCGAAGTTTGGCAAAAGAAGATTGTTATTAACAATTCTGAAGCAGTAAGCGGGGAGGTTTTACGGTAGGACATAAGAGGCACGTGATTGTTCAATGAAGCGGAAAAGGAACGGAAGATGAGGCAGACTGAAAGGAAACACACGACGTGGCAGTGACCTGGTTGTATGACGATACGTGGTCAGCTACGGAACAACAGGTGGAACGAATGTGGTAGAATGTTGGCTGTGGCAGCGAGCAGATGTTCGGCCAACGAAACCATAAGACCGTGGACCTGTTCTTTAAATTAGTTGGGTGTCTTTGTGTGGAAAACAGTGAGGCATTCTGACATGAGGATGTATTTAGCACAAAGGAAACGAGCAGCAGATGTACGGGGAAATCCCACATTATGCTTTCGATAGGAGACTGCAGAAGGGTGTGTAATCACATACGAACCCAGCGCTGATAATCGTGAGGGTATGTGATTTACTGTATTTCGTTACTTTAACATGCGAACTACTTAAATAAAAATCGAATAAATATTATTTTGTAGTTCTATCTGTACTCAAGTGATTCTATGCCAGTAGTCAGACCATGGTTTTGGTTGTTTTGAGTGTTTTTATATTTTTTGTTACGTACAGTCACGTTCAACTGAAAATCTCCCGGTAATTTCTCTAACGCAATGAACGTACATCAGGTCTTATACGTCATTGTTTGCAGTCTGGCGGAAATTGATGCTTGTTGGGTAAAACGGGATACTCTGATTTAGACGCAACTCTGAAGTATTTAAAAACACAATCAGTATCGTAAGACCCCATTGCTTTCGAAACTAGAAACGAGTGTTCATACAAGATTATAAACACAATAATGAGCAACGAAAAAGGGGAAGTTATTCGAAAAGACACAACAGAGTACTGAACATGACATGAACTGCAAAACACATACCACACAGTTCCAAAGCATAGTAAATTGCACTTTATAGGACCGATTTGTGCGAGGACAAATATTTTTGGGGACTGTTACCCACGTTACCTAACACAAGAGCTACCCAGAAAGTAAACAGACGTTCTGAAATAAGAAAATCAACACCATGGAAAACCACATTTTACTACATACATTTTAAAGGTCCACTCTTAGACTATTTTTCTACGTAACTGCCACTCAAACTGAGGCACTTTTCATACGTGGCACAAGATTTTCAGTATCGTCTCCGTAGAAGTCTACCACCTGCGATTGCAACTACTAGTTCATACCTGCATGCAGTTCGCGTCAGTATCAACTGTATCGAGCCATGTCTTCATTGCTCTTCATTGCTAGGCAGAGGCGGTAGTCGCTTGGCGTCAAATCCGAACTGTATAGTGGATGATCAGACAGCTGCCATCTAAAACCCCGTAGGAGCTCTAGGATACGACTGGCCGTGTGTGTACGTGCGTTGTCACTGAAAAAAAATTGCGCTTTTCCCCGACGTTTATTTTGTATAGCCCACTTTAACTTTGTCTGTCTTGTCTGAGTTAACTGTCGTGCGACGTTCAAGGAAATCAACGAGAATCACTCCCTTAGAGTCCCAAAACACATACGCCATCTTTCGTGGAAGAATTCGTGTGTTCTCATTCCGCTGACTGCCTTTTTCTTTCTCATTTGACATGCTTCACCCAAGTCTCGTCGATACGAAAACAAGTTTAAAGATTCAGATATTGAAGCTAATACACGTGACACATAAGATAATGATTTCGTGAATTCGAAATATATCAGAAACTCAATGTAATTTATAAACAGATCATATTTACAATTTAGTCATGGTGGCTGTAAATAAGCATCGAACTGGAGTGTTTAACACCCTTTACAACATCCGTCAGAATTAAAAACAGGTAACGTTAGAAATGGTTTAGAAGCATTCTTGTGAGTGAGAAAAGTTTTTTGCCAGTCACTTAAATTTATCAGTGTTCCGAAGGAATTGAAAGTGAGAATAAAGAGCCAAGTATCCCGCACGTGAAATCCGAATGCCGAAGACAACGCGAAAAACAACCAGATTTTTCCTAACTTTAATGTTATCCTGGATCTCAATCATGTGAATGCTACGTAAATGCTAGCTGTTTGCTGCAGCCTCGTCATTACACCACAGCTAGATGGTGGAATGCACCCACGTCAAACATAAAGACGAATGTCTGAAATACTGCTTGCTACACGTAGTGTGTGGGACAGATTGGAAGACAAGACGAAAGCGTGTTTGTGTTTTACAATTATCACTGGCCGGCTCTGGTCAAAGCCTTGGCCTCGCTGTAAGATAAATCAGCGCTTCCTCGTTTTACCAAAAGTGAGCCCTTCTCGCAATAAGCGACTAGTGGGTGTCTGTAAATCAACAAGCTATTTACGCCGAATGAGGTTCAGTTCTGTGATACGTGAAAGGTGCTCGTTACAAAGTAGTCACGTTTCAGTTCCAACATTATTTCATGAAACTCTAATTTTTGCTATATCCACGTCATCGAACGATCTTCGGCCATAACCCTCCATGCAGACTCTGCATGTTTCCTAATGCCATTTGCCTATCCAACATAAACTAGGTCGTCGTCCCGGCTTCTGGTTTCCTGGAATTCAGTTAAAAGGCCTTTTGTCCATCCTATAACCACATGTCCCATTTCATCTTTAGTATGGCCTGAATTACATATTCCATTTCTGTGTGTTCCCTAATCAGGTGCAGATCCGAGAAGAGGGTTTTAGGTATGAAATCCCAAAAACAATTTCGTACTAGCATTTACATATTTACGTATGTTAAATTCCAAACTTTTAGCCAGCTAATGAGGAATAATGTAACATGAACAACAAGGTTACCGATTATGCCAAGGAATTCTACTTTTTAGTTGCTTACCTGGGAGATGTCTCACGTGCATGAACTTGCAGTGAGCCCATCTGCAGAAAACAGTCCAGCCAGCAAAAGGAGAGCATTCACTGGGTAACTAAACCTGCTACCACTAACAGATTTGACATGTTCGTATGTCGAGAACAGTTGAGTCAGACAA
The DNA here is from genome assembly GCF_021461395.2 of Schistocerca americana. Classification (NCBI taxonomy): domain Eukaryota; kingdom Metazoa; phylum Arthropoda; class Insecta; order Orthoptera; family Acrididae; genus Schistocerca; species Schistocerca americana. The sequence goes on along the minus strand of NC_060126.1, from coordinate 114,487,169 downwards.
GTGAGATAGGGAAAGTTCATATACTATATAAAAAAACAGGAAACTTTTCTTTCGCCAAAAGTAACGCGGAATCAATGTTTTGTGAAGGCCTGTTTGGTTCCTGTGTACCAGAGTGGAGAAATTTTATTAATTAACAATGAAACATGCACGGAACAAAGTTAACATCCATAAAATATGATCAAGCTCGGTCGGCGTGAGCGAGCAAATTTGTTGGAAGAATAATATCAGTGTGTCAGTAAATCCTCGCAAAGTCTTTATCAGCAAAGTAAGTAATAGTCCGTCTTACAAGGCGTAGTTCAGTCCAACAAGGTTCCAGCACCTCACCACGAGTATGACACCATAATCCACACAGCTGGGTTCACAGTCGTAATGCTACATGAAAAAGTGAAAATGGCGTGAGCGCCCTTCGATTTTATTTCGTGTCAGTTGGAAAAGCTTGTTCTCATCAGAAATCTTAAATCAACTGCATGACGCATGAATTTCTCAAACTTGTGCACGAGTATTTACCAAACGATATATTTCTGTGAATTGTACTTTTTTCAAATTATGCCACAGCAATTGTAGTTATGACTAAAGTAAACAAATTATTGATTTATTATTATTATATTTAAGTATTTTATATGTTTATTGTTATTACTATTATTAAAATACTAGGCATTTGTGACATGTTAAAATTAGTGTTGAAATTTCACATTATTGGAGATAAGAAGGAGCGAACTGTAATTACTCTGGAGAAAATCTGATAGCCAACATCGCATTCAGTGCTATTTATTCCTGATTACATGTTTCAACAGTTACGACAGTCGCGTTCTGATCTTTAAGAAATTTGGCGTTTACTTCCTGTTCCACTAGGACTAAATCACACATTTAAATTATCAGCTGCATACTTAACAACCATATACAAATACTCGCTGACGAAGAATCCGTACTCAACGAGTGGAAACTGGTACATGTCACTCCAGTATTCAAGAAATGCAATAGGAGTAATCCACTAAATTACAGGCCCATATCATTAACGTCTATACGCAGCAGGATTTTGGAAAACATATTATGTTTGAATATTATGAATTACTTCGTAGGCAAAGGGATATTGACACACAGTCAACATGGATTTTTGTGAATCACAACCAGATTTTTACTCACACGAAGTGTTGAGAGCTACTGACAAGGGATTACAAACTGACTCCGTATTTCTAAATTTCCAGAAGGCTTTTGACGCTGTACCTTACAAGCGGTTCGTAATCATATTGAGGGAATATCGTCTCAGTTATGCAACTGGATTCGTGATTTACTATGAGAGAGGTCACTGTTCCTAGTAATCAACGGAACGTCGTCGAGTAGAACAGAAGTGATCTCTGGCGTTCCCCAAAGCAGTGTTATAGGCCCTCTGTTGTTCCTTATCTATACAAACGATTTAGGAGACAATCTGAGCAGCCCTCTTAGGTTGTTTGTAGATGACGCTGTCGTTTATCGTCTAGTAAAGTCATCACAAGATCAAAACAAATTGCAAAATGATTTAGAAAAAATATTCGCAATTGAGCCTAAGTAATGAGAAGTGTGAGATCATCCACAAGAGTGCTAAAAGGAATCCGTTAAACTTCGGTTACACGATAAATCAGTGAAATCTGAAGGTCTTTAATTCAACTAAATACCTAGAGATTACAGTTACGAACAACTTAAATTGGAAAGAACACATAGATGTTGTGGGGAAGGCGAACCAAAGACTGTGACTTACTGGCAGAACATTTAGAAAATGTAACAAGGCTACTAAAGAGACTGCCTACACAACGCTTGTCGGTCCGCTTTTGGAGTACTGCTACGCGGTTGGGGATCTTTACCAAAAAGGATTTATGGAGTACATCGAGAATGTTCAAAGAAGAGCAGCACGTTTTGTATTAGTACGAAATATGGGAGAGAGTGTCACGGACACGATACAGGATTTGGGGTGGACATCACTAAAACAATGGCGTTTTTCATTGCTGCAGGATCTTCTTAGGAAATTTCAATCACCAACATTCTCTTCCCAATGTTGACGCCAATCTACACCGGGAGAAACGATCATCAAAAAAAAAAAATAACGGAAATCAGAGCTCGTACGGAAAGATATAGGTGTCCGTTTTTTACCGTGCGCTGTTCGAGAGTGGAATAATAGAGAATTATTGTTCCACTGCCCACGTGCTAAAAGAGATCGGGAAGTATTATGTTGCCCGTAAAGAAACGGTTACAGCACAATGGGTCGGTCAGGAGAAGGCAGTGACTTCCAGCATGCACTAGTCATTGGATGTCACGTGAATTAAAAATCCATTGTAGACATTTCAACCCTTCCAGAGTTTCCCACGTCGACTGTTGGTGATGTAATTGTGAAATAGAAACGAAAAGGAATGAGCCCTGCTGGCCCCAGCTTATGCGTTGGTTTAAAACTTGACTGTTACTCTCTGTTTGGTTTCCCGCAGTTTATTGCGGTTATGCCGTGGTTCTTCCTCTTTCTACGTGTGGCAGCAATGGTGTGTATCGATATTCGCACGTTGTACTATCTTTCGTCTGGTGCTTATAGTTTTCCAGCTAGCAGGTGTGCAGCAGTCGGTCGGTTGGTGTAGATCACACAGGAAATCTCCGCGCGGCGCAGTGGGCTGGGCCTGCTAGCGGTCCCTACACTGTGTCGGAGTGGGTGGGAGCTGTTCTGATTGCTACGAGGTTCGTGGCTCACCAACCCATGACATCAGTGGTGATTTAATTACCGGGTCAGGAAAACTGCTTGTGAATCCTGTGGATTCCTTGGGCAGATGGAGGGAATATTTTGAGGAGTTGCTCAATGTAGGTGAAAATACGATCAGTAATGTTTCAGATTTCGATGTACAATGGGATAGGAATGAGGATGGAAATAGGATCACATTTGAGGAAGTGATGAAAATGGTCAATAGAATGCAGTGCAATAAAGCAGCTGGGGTGGATGAAATTAAGTCGGAACTCATCAAATACAGTGGAATGTCAGGTCTTAAATGGCTACACAGGATAATTGAAATGGCCTGGGAGTCGGGACAGGTTCCATCAGACTGGCAAAAAGCAGTAATCACACCAATCTTTAAACATGGAAACAGAAAAGATTGTAACAACTACAGAGGTATCTCTTTAATCAGCGTTGTGGGTAAAATCTTCCCAGGTATTGTTGAAAGGAAAGTGCGAGTATTAGTTGAGGACCAATTGGATGAAAATCAGTGTGGGTTTAGGCCTCTTAGAGGTTGTCAGGACCAGATCTTTAGCTTACGGCAAATAATGGAGAAGTGTTATGACTGGAACAGGGAATTGTATCTATGCTTTATAGATCTAGAAAAATCATATGACCGGGTTCCTAGGAGGAAGTTATTGTCTGTTGTACGAGATTATGGAATAGGAGGCAAACGTTTGCAAGCAATTAAAGGTCTTTACATGGATAGTCAGGCAGCAGTTAGAGTTGACGGTGAATTGAGTTAATGGTTCAGAGTAGTTTCAGGGGTAAGACAAGGCTGCAACCTGGCTCCACTGTTGTTCATATTATATATGGATCATATGTTGAAAACAATAGACTGGCTGGGTGAGATTAAGATTTGTGAACACAAAATAAGCAGTCTTGCATATGCGGATGACTTAGTTGTGATGGTAGATTCGATTGAAAGTTTGCAAAGTAATATTTCAGAGCTAGATCAGAAATGTAAGGACTATGGTATGAAGATTAGCATCTCCAAAACGAAAGTAATGTCAGTGGGAAAGAGATATAAACGGATTGAGTGCCAAATAGGAGGAACAAAGTTAGAACAGGTGGACAGTTTCAAGTACTTAGGATGCATATTCTCACAGGATGGCAACATAGTGAAAGAACTGGAAGCGAGGTGTAGCAAAGCTAATGCAGTGAGTGCTCAGCGCGATCTACTCTCTTCTGCAAGAAGGAAGTCAGTACCAAGACTAAGTTATCTGTGCACCGTTCAATCTTTCGACCAACTTTGTTGTATGGGAGCGAAAGCTAGGTGGATTCAGGGTACCTTATCAATAAGGTTGAGGTTACGGATATGAAAGCAGCTAGGATGATTTCAGGTACTAGTAGATGGGAACAATGACAGGAGGGTGTCCACAACGAGGAAGTCAAAGAAAAACTGGGAGTGAACTCTACAGATGTAGCAGTCAGGGCGAACAGGCTTAGATGGTGGGGTCATGTTACACGCATGGGAGATCAAGGTTACCCAAGAGCCTCATGGGTTCAGCAGTAGAGGGTAGGAGGAGTCGGGGCAGACCAAGGAGAAGGTGCCTGGGTTCGGTTAAGAATGATTTTGAAGTAATAGGCTTAACATCAGAAGAGGCACCAATGTTAGCACGGAATAGGGGATCATGGAGGAATTTTATAAAGGGGACTATGCTCCAGATTGAACGCGGAAAGGCATAATCAGTCTTAAATGATGATGATGATGATGATGATGATGATGATGAGCCAATCTGTTCACATTGTGGCGTTGGGTTTCGTGGTTGACTGTTGGGGTGGTATTCCCGTGAGAAAGAGTGATAGTTCGAGTTGGCGAAAGTTTGGCCACCATCCGGGGGAGTTTAACTGTATTTTGGTTACTTGAAATCCAACTGCACCAGTGAATTTTCTGCCTTGTGGCCGTTAGCTTTCCGATTACCTGCCCTGACCGCTGAAGTAAAATTCAGGCAGTGCTCTTTCCCCACCGTGTTGTGGCTGTCCAACATGTGTGTAGGTTTGACAGCTTATAGCTACTTGGTTGTGGGCGGCTACGCCTTTTACGTTTTGGCTCTGGAGACCCTTGTGCACTGGTCGGGTGGAAAGCAAGTCGTCTTGTCGGTGGGTCCATTGACTGTCTCTCGGTTGGGTTTCCTGGGGACCTGATATAATTGGGCTGACTACCTGACTCCCCTAAGCCAACATTTATATTTCAAGTGCAGACCGACACCCAGAAACTTCTGAACGCCGCTGGCTGTACTGCCTTTTCTTATTGGTGTTTGTGTATTTTAATGGCTCATAGCCGATGGTTTGAATTTGTATGCTTTTAGTTGGGTTTTAAATAATGGGCCTTCAGCCGCTTTAAAATTGAAATTTCCTTACTTGTCAAGTCTTGCACTGTTTGGGCCTTCAGCCTAATTTAAAATACTTTTTTGGACAAACCTTTGGGCCTTCTGCCTTTTGAAAATTCATTATACTTGTGTTTTTCAATCATGGGCTTTCAGTCGTCTTAAAATTAAAATTCCTTACTTGTTAAGTCTTAGATTGTTTGGGCCTTCAGCCTTATTTAAAATACTTTGGATAAAGTGTTGGGCCTTCTGCCTTTTGAAAATTTATTGTAGTTGTGTTTTTCAATCATAGGCCTTCAGCCGTTTTAAAAATTAAAACGGTTGTGCCCTTAAGCCATAAGATTGAGTGACATATTCAGTCGATAGTTAAGCTCAGAAATTTGCACTGTAATGTTTGAGCAATTAAATAAAGTTACATGTGTTCGAGTGTAATTGACAGCCGCTCATTTTTGGCCCCTTTCCACAATTCCAACTACCTGTTATGTCCTGTGGATTTAACCGGGCGTTTCAAGGAACAACGGCAGCTAACCCAACACCAGGAACATATCACGTACTGAGGGACAGGTACCGTTGAGCAATGTGGAGGGTGGTTAGAAAAAACAGCATGAAATGAGTGGAAGAAATCACTCGCGAGTTCTAAAGCGCTACCAGTGGCCCAGATGAGTTCAGAATAATGGAAACAATGGTCGAGGAGCCACACATTTCTGCAGTTAATTCTAAGGGACGCTTGAGCTTGTGTTTGTGCTACTCCACCGGACAGTCGATGACTAGAAACGGGTCATTTGCAGTGATGAATCACGTTATACCCTGTGGAAATCCGATGGAGGGGTTTCGGTTTGGCGAATGGCTGGAAAAGGTGTAGTGCCACCAGTGCAGTACGGAGGAGGTGGTGTGACAATTTGCGATGTTTTTCGTGGTTAGGGTGCGGTCCCCATATTGTGCTTACTGAGGTACTAAATGTGGAATGTTATGAATACATTTTATAGCATTATGAACTGCGTACAGTAAAGGACCGGTTTGGAGATGATTCTTTGTGTCAGTTTGACAGTGCACCCTGTCATAAAGTGGCATCTGTGAGGCAAAGGTTTGGGAGGATAACAATTTTGAAGTGGACTGGCCTACACAATAGAATACCCTCCTTCTCTGGTTTTGATTCTTGAGGAAGAATGGACTACCATTGCTTCGTAGACATTCAGACACATCATACGAAGTATGCCCAGCAGAGTGCAGGCCATCATATAGACGAAAGGTTGACGCACCTCATATTAATGGCTACTAATAGATGTCCGGATTCTTTTCATTAGGTAGTGTACGTTTCATACGGCCGTTCTCCTTCCGAAATGATATTCGCTCTTCATTTCCGTCTCCAACAGCCTCTAACAAGCCCTTCGTCCCGAGCAGATATCTGTCTTCGTAAAGAAGGGAATCGAGTCTACTGTTCTGCTACACCCATCCTGTGAAAAGCTGTGTTGGTTCAAATGGCTCTGAGCACTATGCGACTTAACTTCTGAGGTCATCAGTCGCCTAGAAGTTAGAACTAATTAAACCTAACTAACCTAAGGACATCACACACATCCATGCCCGAGGCAGGTTTCGAACCTGCGACCGTAGCGGTCGCTCGGCTCCAGACTGTAGCGCCTAGAACCGCACGGCTTGCTGTGTTGGAATAAACTTCCACCGAAGAAAACCAAACTCACACAGAACTTTGTTGACAATATTAATCCCTTTCTCTGTCCTTGTTAACAGATAATCTGATGCGACAGTTCGCGAGCGCTTGCTTTTTTCGTTACGGGAAATTATTTATTCCACTCCAGCTATTAAGGCAGGCTAATGCCGGCGGGATCTTTGTGGAAGTGCACTTTCAGCTGGAAATGATTAAACAGCTTTTAATCATTCAATGGAGAAGAATCGATAGTGCCGCCCTACTGGATAGCCCTTTCACCGTTCAGGCTCAGTAATTTACAGACACTGCAGCCTCGTGACTTGGCGTGAATTACAAAGCACAGGTGCGATCTGAAGTACCCGCCTGCGGTAAATTTTATCCGTTTAAAAGTCTTACATTGATTGAGAGACGCAAAATTCTTTCAGTGGCTCGCAACATGGAAAAGAGGATCGTCACCTAAAATTAGAATTTATAAATAGCGATGTCCTGTGGCCAAGTTCTCCACCTTCGTTTCTGATTTTTTTGATGAAAAACTGTCACGTTAATGATGAAAAACTGCAGTTCATGAGTAAGTCCACTTCTTCAAGTCACGTCATGATGGAGAACATATAAATAATCTGCTATTATCGGTTAGACTCAGAAATCATTGTAACCGTGTCTAACAACATTATCTTGTTTCAAACGACAGTTAATATAAATGAATATCGCATAGCTAGGTCGCAAACCACAAACCTTTTGCACTCAAAGATAAGTGTTCCAGTGTTTTTTTAACAAGAACGTACTGTTCAGTGCCCTGTTCTCATGCTAAATAAGTATGTAAAGTTCACAACACAGGCTTCACCCACTTTAAGAATTTCCGGTATCATTCATAAGCACTTTCAACTAAATATTAGTCACCCTAGGAGACATCACGCCTAAAACTGGGAAGATTGTACACTCTATTCGCCACGCTGTATTTGAAGCAGTCGACGAACAATATCTCACACAAAATCTGAGAGACGTTAATCTGTAAGTGACTTTCGGCCTAATTATAAAATTACCACTTGAAACAGGAAGTTTCGTATGTTTCTACAACATATTAGCAGTATGCTTTCCACATTTAAAAACTTACCAATAAACAGCAATCTGAATTACAGCTTCTAAAAGGAGCGATCAAAAAGTTTTCATTCCAAGGCTGTACAGTCCAGCGGTATGCCAGTCAGGCAGAAACGCTGTGAGCTTTCAAGCTGCATGAAGAAGTCTGTAACTGCTTGCTGCACATTCCTGTCCGACAGGAATCCTCTACATCTGCATACATACCGCGCAAGCCAGAACCGGGTGCGTGGCGGAGGGTACCCTGTACCAATTAATCGTTTCCTTTCCTATTTCACTCACAGACACAGCGCCGGAAAAACAATTGTCTCTGTATGGGCCCTAGTTTCTCGTATGTTGGCGGCAGCAGAGTCGTCTAAAGCCAGATTCAAATGAGACTTCTCTACATTTTCGTAATAGTGTTCCTCGAAAACCACGTCGCCTTCTCTCCAGGGATTCCCGTTCGAGTTCCTGAAGCATCTACGTAACACCTGAGTGTTCTTCGAACCTACCGGTAACAAATCTAGAAGCTCGCCTTTGATTTTCGTCGATGTCTTCCTCCGGGGCTTTTCTTAAGGGAGTAAAGGCGTGGTAATGCCATGGGGAGACATCAGGGCTAAATGGCGCTGCTCGAGCGTCTCCCACTTGAAATGGTCCAGCTTCTGCATTACAACATTTCCGATACGGGGACGTGCGTTATTATTAAGCAGCAGCACCCGCTGCCGCAGTTTAGGGCAAGGGTGATTTTCGACAGACATGCTGCCTTATTCATTCTCCAATGAATGTTTACCAGTGTTTGTCCTTCGGTAGCCGAAAAAGAAGAATAACAGCACGTGGACGTTTGGACTCATCTGGTAATAACGTCGCTGTAGTTCATGTTTCCGCATTTACTGCACGTACGTCGGAAAGACACGAATGCCACTCTAAGGCCTTGCCGGGGTAACCGAGTGGTCTATGGCGTCTTGCTCGGTTCGCGCGGCAGCCCAAATTGGAGGTTCGACTCCTCCCTAGGACATGGGTGTGTGTGTTGTGCTTAGCGTAAGTTAGCTTAAGTAATGTGTAAGCCTAGGGACCGATGATCTCAGCTCTTTGGTCCCACAGAAACTTACCACCACTCTTGCCTATACGTCGGTGCTTAAATACTGAATTGACAGAAGTCATGGGAAACCTCCCAGCATCGTGTCGGACCTCCTCTTGCCCTGTGTAGTGCAGTATCTCGACCTAGCAAGTACTCAACAAGTCGTTGTAAGTCCCCTGCTGAAATATTGAACCATGCTGCCTTTTTAGCCGTCTATAATTGCGAAAGTGTTGCCGGAGCAGGATTTTGTGCATGAACTGATCTCTTGATTATGTCCCATAAATGTTCAATGGGATTCATATCGGGCTATTTAGCTGGCCAGATCATTCGCTCGAATTGCCCAGAACGTTCTTCAAACCAATGACGAACAACTACGGCGCAGTAACATGGCGCATTGTCACCTGCAAAAATTTCATAGCTGTTTGGGAACATGAAATCCTTGAATGGCTACAAATAGCCTCCAGGTAGCCGAACAAAACCATTTCCAGTCAGTGGCTGACTCAGTTGGACCAGAGGACCCAGTCCATTCTATGTAAACACAGGCCACAACACCACCAGCTTGCACGGTGCCTTGTTGATCACTTGGGTCCATGACTTCGTGGGGTCTACGCCGCACTTGAACCCTGCCATTAGCTTTTCCCCAGCGCAATCGGTTCCCATCTGGTCAGGCTAGGCTCTTCCAGTCGCCAAGGATACAACCGATATTATCACGAGCCCAGGAAAAGCGCTGCTGGCTATAGTGCTATTAGCAAAGGCACTCTTTTCGGCCGTCTCCTGCCATAGCCCATTAACGCCAAATTTCGCAGCACTGTCCTAGCTGATACGTCCCACACTGATTTCTGCCGTTATTTCACGCAGTGTTGTTTGTCTTTTAGCACTGACAAGGCCACTGCTTTTGGTCGTTAACTGAAGGCCGTCTGTCACTGTGCTGTCCGTAGTGGCTTGACCCCGTGGATCTCGGAATATTCAATTCCCTAATGCTATCCGAAATGGGAGTCTCACGCGTCTAGCAACAATAATATTCCGATTTCAAAGTCATAATCAAGTCTTAAACCTTTTCACAAGAATCACCTGACTACAAATGACATCTGCACTAATGCACATTTTGCTGTCCCATGACTTGTCTCACCTCATTGTATTTTCCTGTAGGAATCGCGCTACGTTGAATGTAAACTGATCAGCAAGAACATTATGATCACTGCCCACCCGAGACTGGATGCTGCCTGGTGGCATTGCGAGCACGTGACGCGGTAACAAAAGTATGTAAGAGGAGCAGACACGGACGGGGGATCACATTACCGTAGATATGGGCTGCAAATGTGGAAATCCATTGAGATATGTGACTATGACAAAGGGCAAATTATTTTTACACAGAGCCTGTGAACGAGGAGCTCTGAAACGGCGAAGCTGGTAAACTGTTCACGTGCTACTGTCGTGAGCATCTACGGGAAGAGGTAGAAGGACAGTGAAACTACCACTAGGCGCTAGATGGCTGAACGTCCACGGCTCTTGACAGAACGTGAGAGGCTTGTCTGCTCTGTAAAGTAGGACAGACGGTGACATGTGGCATCTTTGCCGAACGAGCACAATGCTGGTGCACCCACAAGTGTTTCGGAGCACACCGTTCATCGTACTTTATTGAACATGGAGCTCCGCACCACACCACATGTGTTCACATATTGGCCCAACGACATCGTCGGTTACGATTGCAATGGGCACGGAATCATCGGGATTGGACCGTCGATGAATGGAAACGTCTCGGCTTTGCGGATAAATCACATCTCTGCTATGCTAGGTCGATCGTCGTCTCCACAAACGCCGCCATCGAGGTAAACGGCGGCTCGAAACGTGCTGCATGCCACGGACGCAGTCTGGTGGGAGCAGTATTATACTATGGGAGACGTTCTCCTGCTCTTGCATGAGTCCTGTGCTAATAATCTAATGCACGTTGACAGCAGCGAACCAGCTGCATCGCTTCTTGCTAGATATCTTCCCCGGCGACGGCGTCGTCTTTCAGCACTATAACTGCCATCGTCTCGGAGCCAGAATCCTGCTACAGTGGTTTGAGGAGCATTATATTGAAATGTTGATATCTCTTGACCAAATTCGCTTGATGTAAATTCTGTGAAATCCATCTGGGTCGCCATCGGGCGCCGAGGACGCAAATCACCGGCTCGTTATTTACGCGAATTACATGACATGTGCGTAGACATCTAATGCCACATACCTCCATAAGCCTATCAATAAACTGTCGGATCCCTGATCCGCACAATAAGTTCCAAAGACGGACAAACAAGCTATTAAGCAGGTGGTCGCAATGTATTGGCTCATCCACGTGCGCTGCAGCAACGCTCTTAACGGAAGCTTTTTGATCGTCCATTATATTGCAATAGCCTCACACTGACTAGCACGGATAATTACATCGACTGCTTGCCATAGACTGACTACGCAGACTGTTTGGCATAGATTTACAGACTGCTTGTCACTGACAATCATCCATCTCATGCGCTTCCTTAACTCTTTCTAGTTTCAGTATTTGTTACGTTTCCTGAAGTAACTCGATTCGAAGTCTTTTTTCTTGACTTTTAGGGTAGTTTTTCATCAGATGCGCTGTATCATTTCGTTAGTGCAGCATGTTGGCCAGCCGCGAGGGCCACGAGAAAGATAGGCCGAGAGTGGTACGTCATATTACGTGACACTGCATGTCTTACAAGTGCCAGCAGCCGTCTGCGGCGGGTATCGAGTAACATTTCAGACGAGTTTGATAATTCTTGACTGTCCGTTTAAAAGCATGCAAGGTTCGACAGCACACGACAAAATTAAGAAATGGTTCTGAGCACTAAGGGACAACATCTGAGGTCATCGGCCCCCTAGAACTTAGAACTGCTTAAACCTAACTAACCTAAGGACATCACACACATCCAAGCCCGAGGCAGGATTCAAACCTGCGACCGTAGCAGCAGCGCGGTTCCAGACTGTAGCACCTAGAACCGCTCGGCCACAAAGCCGGCCAAAATTAAGACTTTTAGCAGATACCTTTTCACTTAAATACTGATTTCCCGTGGGCCCTGCTTGGAGACGAGCGTTCGCGGAATATGGCGGACAAGTCGACAAGTGTGACGTCACAAGTTCGTTGTAGATCCCGTGTATGTCTTTGGCCCCGGGCCTGCCGGCTGTGTCCCCACTTGCACAGACGTCGTTGGAAACGTCAGCGCCATTCGATCACGGACGAAAAACGGAGCGCTGGCGCAGGTTTACCGCATGCACGATGTTGTGAAGTGCTGACTGCCGAAGTCTGTGCCTTCTCTTATTGTCACAGAAGATCTGGTCATAAAAACCGCATCGCCAGTGGAGTTCGTGGCCGTGAGCGTGGATGTCGTCGTTGATGGAGCACGCTCACTGGGCGTGGAAAGATTCTTTCTTTTAGTGGCAGTACACCCGCCAGGTGATGAGCTGTACGTGGGGTACCCCGACTGGAGATGGAGAGCAGCCTTGAGTGCTGGGTTTAGGGCGCTCCGGAGAGTGTCGATTTGGCTGTCAGTGGTGTTGCCCAACACAGCTGGCGTACTAGGCATTTATATTCCGACGTGTACAGGCACCATCGATGAAGAGCGAAACACTGTGCAGAGGTCAAGCATTCACTAGCGTTTTTTGGTCTGACGCCACATTAAACGCAAGAAGCGTGAAATTTGGGTAGTGAACGGTGTCAGTCCACGCAACTGTGGCGTCCCTAGCATTGACCTACCGTAGAGCAGGTGGTATTGGCCTCTTGATGCTGAAAATAGCTTCCGTTATGGCTGCATTAAACGGATGTTGCCGTGAGGTGGTCCAGTCAGAAAGGTAGTCTGTTGCCAATGCGGAACCAATACCAAGCTGGAGCCCTAAGTCAGCTGCTAACGCAAGTACACAACTACAGTATAAAATTATTGGCTCTCCAGGAAATTAGGTGGAAGGGATGTGACAATGGACGCAGGAAATTTCACTATCGTCTATAGTGGCGGTAGGATGAATACCTTTGGAACAGGTTTTGTGGTCGCTAAAGAACTTAAACATGCGGTGATGTGCTTCCAACTAATCAATGAACAGATGTCCATATTAAGATTAAGGGGAACATTTTTCAACATTACAATGATAAATGTACATGCACCCACAGAGGAGGCAGATGAACAACAAAAGGACGAGTTTTATAGCAAGGTAGAACAACTGTTTGATCAGGCTCCCAAGATATTAATGGGAGACCTGAATGCAAAAATAGGAAAAGAAGAGGCCTTTCAACCAACCATAGGAAAATACAGCCTCCATGAAATATGAAACGACAATCGACTTAGGGCTGTAGATTTTGGTATAAGCAAAAACATGACTATCGGCAGTACATGTTTCCCACACAAAAAATACAGAAAGAAACATGGATTTCACCAGATGGACAAACCAGAAATCAGATAGACCATATATTGATTGTTCAGAGACACGGATCGGACATAATGGATGTTAGGAGCCAACGTGGAGCTGACTGCAATTCAGACCACCATCTAGTGAGAATTAAATATAGACAAAAGATGACTGCGGAACTACAACACCTTTTTGAAGAACCTGACATTGTCACTACGATTAAAATAAGAAGACTGCGGTGGCAGGGCACGTGGTCAGAATGGGAGAAGACAGACCATGTAAGAGGATTTTTGATGGCAAGGCTGGAGGCAGACGGCGGAGTGGACGCCCCAGAAAGAGATGGGCGGATGGAGTTGAAGAAGACATGAAAAATCTGTGTGTCAGAGGATGGAGACGGAAAGCCATGGATCGGATAGAATAGCAGGATATTATGATGCAAGCCGAGGCCCTTCAAGGGCTGTAGAGCCGAGGAGTAAGTAAGTAAGTAAGTAAGTCTGTTGCCAGTTGCAGTCGGGCCAGCACCAGGTGAACCTTGTGGCCTTTCGTATGCATCGCCCTGTCACCAACACGCGACGCTAACTGCACATTCTGAGACTCCATCATGTTCGCTGTTGCATACTCTGCCTGACAAAGAAAGTGAATCACCCAGGTGGGAGGAGAAAGTGAAATGAAACTTCACGAATTTTGCAGTATGTGATGTTATTTCAATGAGTCAAATTTACAAAGAACGTGACACTGTATGCCCACTTATCAGTATGAAATTTTACGTCTCTGGCTTGGATTCATGCCCTGATTCAGTTGGTCAGGGTGTCATACAGCTGCTGTATTGTCTCCTGATGCAACACAAATATTGTAACTGGTCCTTGATATCCTGTATACTGACACTGGGACGGATGTGATGTCCGACCTGGTCCCATACATATTCCATTGGGGACAGATCTGGATATCTTGCTCGCCGCAGAAGTACCTGAGAATCACGCTGACAGTTTATAGACACAATTTCCACGTGTGTTCTTTTGCAAAATGACGCCACGACACGGTCGCATAAGGACGCCGGATGATAGTGACGTACCTTTGTGCCTTCACAGTTCCCTCAATTACTACCGGCCGTGACTTGAAGTCATTATCAATGACCCCCTACACCATGAGGCTAGAAGTAACACCGCTGTACCCCTCCAAAACAAATTTCTCGTGTGCGCTCTGCTCGAGGCCAAGAAAGAGCACTCGAGGAATACCAAAATATAATTAATTAGCTATAACAGTTTGTAGTGTGATGCAAGATTTTCCCGTAGGAGAGGAAGGGCTCCTAGATACGCCGAATTTAATTAGAATTATCTACTCTTGTAAACTCAAAAGCTATAATTTTTCAAATGGAAATGTTGTCGGATTTCACTTCCGAAAGAGTCAATTCAGAACTCTCTGATCGTAAACTAGTATGATCACAAATATGGAAATTGTTAAAATTTTGTTATGCTATATAGTAAATGTTGCTGTTGTGCTCTTCAGTCCGAAGACTGGTTTGATGCAGCTGTCCATGTCACTCTATCCTGTGCAAGTTTCTTCGTCTCCGAATAACTACTGCAACCTACGCCCTTCTGAATCTGCTTCCTGTATCAATCTTTTGGTCTCCCTCTACAATTTTAACCCCCCACTCTCCCATCCAGTACCAATCTGGTGAGTCCTTGATACCTCAGAATATGTCCTGTGAACAGATCCCTTCTTGTAGTCAGGCTTCACCACAAATTTTTTCATCCATTTCTCTTCAGTAACTCCTCATTAGTTGCTTGATCTATCCATCTAATCTTCAACATTCTTCTGTAGCATCAAAATTCAAAAGCTTCTATTCACTTCTTGTCTAAACCGTTTATCATCCATGTTTCACTTCAGAACATGGCGACGTTCCATACAAATACCTTCAGAAGAGACTTCCTAACACTTAAATCTATACTCGACGTTAACAAATTTGTTTTTTCAGAAATGCTTTCCTTGGAACTGCCAGTTTACATTTCTGCTTCCTTTTCATGCTCCTGCTCTCTGGTTACTGTACAAGTTGTACAGCCTTCTCTCCCAGTAGTTTACCCCTGCTACCTTCAGAATTTCAAAGAGAGTATTCCACTCAGCGTTGTCAAAAGCTTTCTCTAAGTCTACAAATGTTACAAACATATTTTTGCCTTTCCCAAACCTATCTACTAAGATAAGTAGTAGGGTCAGTACGCCACGGGCCTTCCTAAATTTCTCCGGAATCCAGGAATGTAATAAATACAATGCTGGAATTCGTAAGTTAAGCCAGAAAGCATTGATAATGTGTAACGCTGTGTCGCTTTTACATCACTTTTTTAAACGATGTTCTGAGGCAGATGTTTCCTTCCTCAAATACATGAACTATTATCGTTCCAGATTTGTAGATTCTCTATTGTGGCTCTATTCTTTCTCTTAAACCATTATTTGCACTGGCTTCGGACTCCAAACACTTCATATTTGTTTCCACCTGAAAATATTGCGTTACTTTTTTGTTTACCTAAATTAACAAAAGTTTTAATGACGTGGTACTGCACAACAGGAACCGATAAACCTGAGATACGTTCACACGGACGCTCTCAGCGCTGAAGGTGGACCAACATCCTACACGCGCTATGGGCCCACTTGCTTTTATTTTGCTCTCAGACGGGCAAGGTTAAGATAAGGGAGAGGTACAACGCTACTGGACGCTTTTATAGTTCGGAGCCATCTGGCATCTTCAGTGCAAGGAATGAATAGGGGCGAAAGGCGAAACAGTTTTGAGGTTTCACAACAAATAGCTCTGTGTAGAATGGGTGCTAGTCAGTGTCCGTTACGATTTGTGGCTTTCTTTACGCTGATACTGAACTGACCTCAGGCGACAGAGCAAACAGAGAATTCGGTTAACGAAGGTCGTATTTCGAAAGAAGAGAGAGAGAGAGGAGTTGGGGGAAGGGGGGGGGGGGGGGTCAAAGGGCAGCTGTCCCCTCTTGCCCCTCGCTGGATACACCCATGGACATGAGATGTATTCGTAAAGTCTAAAATCGTGGTTTCCGTCTATTCGTGGTAGCTCGTAACATCCGACCACCACTATGTATGTAGGAGCGGTACTTCCTCCTATTTTCAACATCCATCTTCTTTCTTTAAAATGAGACAAACATTGTGGAATTATGACAATTTCCTGTCGAGTTATTGAAGACCGACATTCGTTCAAGAGAAGCTGACCTTCATTTTTTCGCCCCACGTCCGGCATCAATTTGGTAATGTTCACACGTCACAAAGCCGTAGCGCAGCTATTTCAGCGAGACTGGAAACTGTTCTCGAAAAAATACTGCCCTTCCGGCTTAGCCTAGAAGATAATGTAGATAGAATCTAGGTAGAGAAAGATTTTGACAGTGTTGAAGATAGCAGGGATAATATGTCGTATATATCGTATGTATAATATATATTGTATAAAGCTTTCCCTTACTTACCGTCCATATTTTACGTAGCGCAATTATTAAGTTATGGTAACTATATCATAGTTTAAACAACGTTAAAATATACAGTATGCACTATATTTGCAGATAAATTGTACTTATCTTGAGAAGTTAGTGTCAGCGTCACACCTGGTTCCTTTGTTCCTCTACAACCTATTGAAACTATTTTATCTAGGGTCGATAACTGACAAGTCGCTGGAACATTATGTTGCTTTTAATCATTTTCATTTTCTGTTTGCATGGTCTTGAACTCAGTTTACTATCACATATTTGACAGCTTTCAAATACACACTGTGCAACTTACTTGAGCCATGCAAAGAACGTAATCGATGAAATAACATGTACCAAACTCAATGGATGCATATATGTTACGAATCCAGCATTCACTACTTAGTATATAGTCCAAATTAGTATTAATATGACTTTGTTCACTGAAACTGTTTCCAGATTTAATTGACATATTCTTCTCTGAAAAAAAAATATTTAAGTGAAGATTTACAATGGTTAGTAATAAAGGTTGCCAATGTTAACAGTATGGAAAACAAAAGTTTTAAGTCGTTTTATAAAATTGCTTTGATTAATGATAGTAAAATTATAAAAATTGTGAATGAAGACAGAAATTTTGTTTGCATAAAAACTGAAGCATAACAATATTATAATTATTGTAAATTTCTTTTTGATCAATTAAGTTGGCAGTTGCGATTACAAATTTTCACCCTACATCATCGATATTACGAGATGAATCGATGTGAAAAATAAAGTGTCAGAAAAATAGTTTTTTTTGGTAATCAAATATGTTCAGGATATCTTCAAATAAGAAATATGTAATTTAAGTAAGAAAATGAACGCATGTCTGGCCAAAATTTACACGGAATTGAACATTTCGGTTAATATACGAATGTTCCGAGGAGCCTAGAGGTACATTACGAAGATCAATAAAAGGAATCGGTGGCTGAGAAGGGAGTGACATAGGGTTGTAGCCAATCCACAATATCATTCATAGGTACACTGAACAAGCTGTGAAGGAAACAAAAGAGAGTTTTGGAAGAGGAATTAAAGTTCAGGGAGCAGAAATACAAACTTCTAGGGTTTCAGGTGGTATTTTAGTACTGACACAGATCCCAAGGGACGTTTGACAGAATGAATAGTGTCTAAAGGAAATTATAAAATGAACATCAACAAAGGAATACAGGGGTAATAGAATGTTGTCGAGTTAAATCAGGCAATGCTAAGGGGATTAAATTAGGAAGCTAGGAAGTAGTGTATGTTTTGCTATTTGGACAGAAAAAGAACAAATAAGGCCAAAATAGAGAAGACAATAAAAATCTGAAGTATTTCTGAAAAAGAGAAATCTGTCAACATCGAATATAAATTTCTGTGTTCCGTCTTTTGTCAAATTATTTGTCTGGAGTCTTGTGCGGAAGTAAAATGTCGGCGATAAAAAGTTCAGACAAACAGAGAATAGAAGATTTTGAGATGTGGTCATACAGACGAATGTTTAAGATTACATCGGCAGGTAGAGTAACTGATGAGGAGGCACTCAATCGAATTGGTGAAAAATGTTACTTGACCAAAAGAAGAATCTGTTGAAAGGACACTTCACCTGAATCATAAAAGAATAATCAATTTGATAATGGACGGAAATGTGAGGAGTAAAAATTGAGAGGGTGCAAGGTTTGGCCACAGTAAACTGGAAATTTGTGGTAAGGTCTTATGTGACCAAACTACTGAGGTCATCGGTCCCTAAGCTTACACACTACTTAATCAAACTTAAACTAACTTACGCTGAAGACCACACACACCCATACCCGAGGGAGGACTCGAACCTCCGTCGGGGAGAGCCTCGTGGACCGTGACAAGACGCCCCAGACCACGCGGCTACCCCGCTCGACCGGCTGCAATAAACAATCTCAAACTGGTGTATACCTCAATAATTATGCAGAGATGAATGAGGCGTGTACAGAATAGAGTAGCGTGGAGATCTGGATCAGACCAGCATTCGGACTGAAGAACACTGCGAAAACAACGGAAGTGTCCTATGTTCTGAAAAGCGCACATCAAAATATCAGTTCGGATATCTTGAATTTATGGTCAGGGATGGAGGAAATAAGAAAATAATTTCTGATTACTCTGTACTTTTGTGGAACTGTACTCTACATTGGTTAACTAAAGCAGTTGTTTCATCATATGTTAATAATAACGATAATAATAATAATAATAATAATAATTCCCGTGGAGGCCCGGGAAAAGAATAGGCCTCCGGTATGTTCTGCCAGTCATAAAAGGCGACGAAAAGAACAAACCACTAATAGGGCTAACCCCCCTTTTAGTGTGATTACTTGGTTCAGGACAGAACTAAAGAAGCCTCGGACAAGCGCCGTCATGGTCGGGGACGACGCTTGAACCCTATGCCTGCCCACAATGGTAACGACACTGCTAGCCAACTGGAAAATTATTTAAATTCAAATAGAGGTGTTTAGCAGGATATGCTTCCTGCAACCACCCTAGAAGGAAAACAAAGACAGAGATGGTCAGATGAAGTTAATCGACACCTCATGTTCTGTTATTACCAAGCAACAAACTTAGGAACCAACACAACTGGGTACAGATCACAAGTATACACAACATTTATTACCAGATACCCAGAATTAAAATTTTTAACAGAACAACGACTAGCTGGTCAGATCCGTGTAAGAATAAAAAATAACAGGATACCCCAGTCAGAATTACAAAACATCAAACAACGAGTACAACAAATACTGGAACAAAATAATGTGCAATCAGAAGAAGAAAATACAGTAATGGACTAAAACATCCCAGAGCAAACAAACAAAGAACAACACGCATCAATTAAACAGAGGAAAACGAAATCTTAAGACAGCCACCAGAACAAGCAAAAATAGAACACAGTGACACACATGTTAGATATAGAAGAAAAATTTCAGCTGACATATATAGAATACAAAGACACAAATACAGACACTAGACCATTCTTGCATAGACCGCCAAATAACCCACAAGTCAAAACGACAATAAAAACTATCAACACAATCATACACAACAAAATAAATGAAAACACAACTATGGAAGAGTTACAACTACTGGTTTATATAGGAGCACTTACTACACAAAATATACACCCTAGGCAGAGATCAGAAGCAACCAACACACAGAAGAAACCCACAAAACCAGCATGGCAACACAGGCTACACATCAGAATAGAAAAACTGAGAAAAGACATCGGACAGCTAACACAATTTATAAGAAATGAAATGTCAGAAAAAAAAACGAAAAAGGTCAGGTAAAATCTCACAACAAGAAGCAATAGAGCAATTAGATGAAAAGAAGCAGAAATTACAAGCATTGGCCAAACGACTTAGAAGATACAAAAAAAAAGTGAAAATAGAAGGAAACAAAATCAAACATTCAACATAAACCAAAAGAAATTTTACCAGACAATAGATAACTCACAAACTAAAATAGACAATCCACCAAACATAACAGACATGGAACACTTCTGGAGCAACATATGGTCAAACCCGGTACAACATAACAGGCATGCACGGTGGATACAAGCAGGTACAGACTCATACAAGATGATACCACAAATGCCTGAAGTGATAATTTTGCAACATGAAGTCACCCGAGCAATTAATTCTACGCACAATTGGAAAGCCCCTGGAAATGATAAAATAGCAAATTTCTGGCTAAAGAAGTTCACCTCAACACATTCACATCTAACTAAATTATTTAACAGTTACATTGCAGACCCATACACATTCCCTGATACACTTACACATGGAATAACCTATCTGAAACCTAAAGATCAAGCAGACACAGCAAACCCAGCTAAATATCGCCCCATAACATGCCTACCAACAATCTACAAAATATTAACTTCAGTCATTACACAGAAATTAACGACACATACAACACAGAACAAAATTATAAATGAAGAACAAAAAGGCTGCTGCAAAGGAGCACGAGGATGTAAAGAGCAACTGATAATAGATACAGAGGTGACATATCAAGCTAAAACTAAACAAAGGTCACTACACTACGCATACATTGATTACCAAAAAGCTTTTGATAGGGTACCCCACTCATGGTTACTACAGATATTGGAAATATACAGAGTAGATCCTAAATTGATACAGTTCCTAAACATAGTTATGAAAAACTGGAAAACCACACATAATTTCCAAACAAACTCTAATAATATCACATCACAGCCAATACAGATTAAGCGTGGAATATACCAAGGAGACTCATTAAGTCCTTTCTGGTTCTGTCTTGCTCTGAACCCACTATCCAACATGCTAAATAATTCAAATTATGGATATAATATTACTGGAACATACTCACACAAAATCACACATTTGCTATACATGGATGATCTAAAACTACTGGCAGCAACCAATCAACAACTCAACCAATTACTAAAGATAACAGAAGTATTCAGCAATGATATAAATATGGCTTTTGGAACAGACAAATGTAAGAAAAATAGCATAGTCAAGGGAAAACACACTAAACAAGAAGATTACATATTGAATAACCACAGTGACTCCATAGAAGCGATGGAAAAAACAGATGCCTATAAATATCTACGATACAGACAAAAAATAGGAATAGATAATACAAATATTAAAGAAGAACTAAAAGAAAAATATAGATAAAGACTAACAAAAATACTGAAAACAGAATTGACAGCAAGAAACAAGACAAAAGCTATAAATACTTACGCTATACCAATATTGACCTACTCATTTGGAGTAGTGAAATGGAGTAACACAGACCTAGAAGCACTCAATACACTTACACGTTCACAATGCCACACATATAGAATACATCACATACATTCAGCAACAGAAAGATTCACATTAAGCAGAAAGGAAGGAGGAAGGGGATTCATCGACATAAAAAACCTACATTATGGACAGGTAGACAATTTAAGAAAATTCTTTCTAGAACGAGCAGAAACTAGCAAAATACACAAAGCAATCACTCATATAAATACATCGGCTACACCACTGCAATTTCATAACCACTTCTACAACCCTTTAGATCACATAACATCAACAGACACAAAGAAAGTAAATTGGAAAAAGAAAACACTACATGGCAAGCACCCATATCATCTAACACAGCCACACATCGATCAAGACGCATCCAACACATGGCTAAGAAAAGGCAATATATACAGTGAGACGGAAGGATTCATGATTGCAATACAGGATCAAACAATAAACACCAGATATTACAGCAAGCATATTATTAAAGATCCCAATACCACAACAGATAAATGCAGACTTTGCAAACAACAAATAGAAACGGTAGATCACATCACAAGTGGATGTACAATACTAGCAAATACAGAATACCCCAGAAGACATGACAATGTAGCAAAAATAATACATCAACAGCTTGCCTTACAACATAAACTTATAAAACAACATGTTCCCACATACAAGTATGCACCACAAAATGTACTGGAGAATGATGAATACAAATTATACTGGAACAGAACCATTATAACAGATAAAACAACACCACATAACAAACCTGACATCATACTCACCAATGAAAAGAAGAAATTAACACAACTAATCGAAATATCCATACCCAATACAACAAATATACAAAAGAAAACAGGAAAAAAATTGAAAAATACATCCAACTGGCTGAGGAAGTCAAGGACATGTGGCATCAGGATAAAGTTGACATTATACCAATTATACTATCAACTACAGGAGTCATACCACACAATATCCACCAGTACATCAATGCAATACAGCTACATCCAAACTTATATATACAATTACAGAAATCCGTAATTATTGATACATGTTCAATTACCCGAAAGTTCCTAAATGCAATATAACATATACCGTACAGTTAAAAGGAAGTGACGCTTGATCAAGGTCCGTGTCACTTTCCATTTTTAACCAGACTTAACGTCTGAGAAAGTAAAGAAATAATAATAATAATGACTATCAGCATTGTAATACATTAGATTAGATGATACAATGTTTGTCACACACGTTGCACATATTAATATGAGGCTGCCCTTCAAATTAATTTATTATTTTGAGCTTTTCCTCATTACAGAGGCTTATCTCCAACATAATAATTTTCTCGGAAATTACAATACAAAGAATAAACATTCTTAAACTTTATTTTCAAAAATATCCCTCCAGGTGTTTCGATCTTGTGTGTCCTCTTCCTCTGCGCCCATTCTCCTCATTGTGTGCTGTACATTTTGGAGGCAGGTGGTCATAGGTCGTCGTCCTCTTCTTCTCACCTCCAGTTCCCACTCCAGTATCAATTTTGGTATTCCGGTTTTCTCCATTCGTCGTACATGCCCGTACCACTATATTTATTTATTTATTTATTTATTTATTTGTTGTTCCGTGGGACCACATTTAGGAGAAGTCTCCATGGTCATGGACGAGTCAATACATGAAATTATAACACGATTGTAGAAACAGATAAAATGGAATATAAGAAACATATTCAGGCGACAAATCGTTAGTTTAAATAAAGAAAATCAAGAATGTGACACTAGAATTTGCTTAATTTTTTAGCTCTTCCAGGAGCTCCTCGACAGAATAGAAAGAGTGAGTCATGAGGAAACTCTTCAATTTAGACTTAAAAGTGTTTGGGCTACTGCTAAGATTTTTGAGTTCTTGTGGTAGCTTATTGAAAATGGATGCAGCAGAATACTGCACTCCTTTCTGCACAAGAGTCAAGGAAGTGCATTCCACATGCAGATTTGATTTCTGCCTAGTATTAACTGAGTGAAAGCTGCTAACTCTTGGGAATAAGATAATATTGCTAACAACAAACGACATTAAAGAAAATACATACTGTGAGGGCAATGTCAAAATTCCCAGACTATTGAATAGGGGTCGACAAGAGGTTTTCGAACTTACACCATACATAGCTCGAACAGCCCGTTTTTGAGCCAAAAATACCCTTCTTGAATCAGAAGAATTACCCCAAAAAATAATACCATATGACATAAGCGTATGAAAATATGTGAAGTATACTACTTTTCGTGTTGAAATGTCACTTATTTCAGATACTGTTCTAATGGTAAATAAAGCGGCATTTGGTTTCTGAACAAGATCCTGAACATGGGCTTTCCACAACAGCTTATTATCTATCCATACACCTAGGAACTTGAACTGTTCCGTCTCGCTTATAACATGCCCATTCTGTCTGATTAAAATGTCAGTTCTTGTTGAATTGTGAGTTAGAAACTGTAAAAACTGAGTCTTACTGTGATTTAGCATCAAATTATTTTCCACAAGCCACGAACTTATATCATGAACTACATTATTTGATAATGTTTCAATATTACACACAAGATCCTTCACTACCAAGGTGATGTCATCAGCAAACAGAAATATTTTTGAATCACCTGTAATACTAGAAGGCATATCATTTATATAAATAAGAAACAGCAGTGGCCCCAGCACCGACCCTAGGGGAACGCCCCATTTAACAGTGCCCCATTGGGACTGAACATCATTACCACTCTCAATATTGCGGAGGATTACCTTTTGCTTTCTGTTCTTAAAGTAGGAGGCGAACCAATTGTAAGCTACTCCCCTTACTCCATAATGTTCCAACTTCTGCAGTAATATTTTGTGGTCAACACAGTCAAAAGCCTTCGTTAAATCAAAGAAAACACCTAACGTTTGCAACCTTTTATTTAATCCGTCCAAAACCTCACAGAGAAAAGAGACTATAGCATTTTCAGTTGTTAAGCCATTTCTAAAACCAAACTGTACATTTGACAGCAAATTATGTGAATTTAAATGCTGCAGTAACCTTGTATATACAACCCTCTCGATAACTTTAGCAAACACCGATGGCATAGAAATAGGTCTATAATTGTCAACATTATCCATGTCTCCCTTTTTATAAAGTGGCTTCACTACCGAGTACTTTAATCGGTCAGGAAACCGACCACTCCTAAAGGAAAAGTTACAGATATGGCTAAGTACTGAGCTAACATACGTGGAACAATACTTCAGTATTCTGCTAGATACCCCATCATATCCATGAGAGTTCTTGGTCTTTAGTGATTTAATAATTAACTCAATCTCCCTCTTGTCAGTATCATGGAGGAGCATTTCAGGTAACAGTCTCGGAACACATTTTTCTAAGAGCGCTATATGATTCCCTGTTGGGACTAGGTTTCTATTTAGTTCACCTGCTATATTCAGAAAGTGATTATTAAGTACTGTACATATATGCGAATTATCAGTAACACGGACATCCCCACTACGCACTGATTCTATATTCTCGACCTGTCTCTGCAGACCAGCCACTTCCTTTGCGACTGACCATATGGTTTTAATTTTATCCTGAGACTTAGCTATTCTATCTGCATACCACATACTTTTTGCCTTCCTAATAACTTTTTTGAGCACCTTACAGTACTGTTTGTAATGAGCTGCTGCATTTAGATTTTGATTGTTTCTAACGTTTTGATATAATTGCCACTTTGTTCTACAAGATAATTTCTTCCTACCCAATACGACATATATTCTTTCTTTTATTTCCAGCCGCATGGGATTAGCCGAGCGGTCTGGGGCGCTGCAGTCATGGACTGTGCGGCTGGTCCCGGCGGAGGTTCGAGTCCTCCCTCGGGCATGGGTGTGTGTGTTTGTCCTTAGGATAATTTAGGTTAAGTAGTGTGTAAGCTTAGGGACTGACGACCCTAGCAGTTAAGTCCCACAAGATTTCACACACATCTGAACATTTTTATTACCATTCTCCTTATTATTTCGGTGTTCCTTATCTTTTGTTTCCTGGAGATTCTTGCCGATCTTCTCCAGAAGTCCATCTCCAGAGCTTGTAATTTTTTAATGTGCTTCAGGTTAGTTGTCCAGGTCTCCGTTCCATACAGAACCACACTCTCTAATAAGGATTTGTATATTAATCTTTTAGTTCTGCTCAGTACATTCCTGCTCCATAAGACTGAGTTAAGCATCCCAATGACCTTCCGTCCGCTACTAATTCTTTTATTGATTTCTGCCTCTGATTTTCCCTCGATTTCTAAAATGGATCCCAAATAACAGAAAGTGTTTATCTTTTTGATTTTATTTCCTTCAATGTATAGCTCATCTGAATCATCAGTCAAGTATTCTGTTTTTTGGTAATTAATCTTCAAACCCCAAGTTTTGTATGCTACTGCTAGTTGATTGCACATGTAGTTAGCATCCTCCCCATCTTGTGCTACTCCTATTTGATCATCAGCAAACAACGGATAATCAAACTAACACTTTCCGAAAAAATTAACTCATATTTAAACTCGTATTAGAAGTTGACATACATTACGTAATAGCAGAATTCAGGAATCACTCACTCGAAGACTCGTAATTGTCTCCCACTGCGACGCAGAAGTTTCAAATGTGGCTTAAACACGTCTGCAAATTTCCTCTGTAATGGTGAAAAAGTATGGCGCCCTGCGATGTCACCCACCGTGTCGCCGACGCTTCAGACAGCAAGATGTCGACACATGAGAAAAAAAGGCCACAGCGCAGAAGTTCATGAGAGGGGAGGTGGGATAATAATGTCACAATGACACCGAATTTCATCATAATTCTGCCCAACGCCGTTGTCGACGTGTCACACTATGGTAAGGTTGCCACACTCCCGCTTTCCAATATATCACACATTCGTTTGACGCCTCTGCAGTGGAGCTCAGAACTGCGACGCACAGCCTTGAGATCACGCGGTTGTGGGCGGCTAAGAAAAATATTTCGTACATACCGCCGCTCAGAATCGACATGAAAAGGCCTTACAGGATGGCATAAACGTTGTCATTGAATGGTTTCGGTACACTGAACAAGCTGTGAAGGAAACGAGAGAGAGTTCTTGGAGCGTTGATTTCCACACATTGCGCCGGCCGTTGTGGCCGAGCGGTTCTAGGCGCTTCAGTCTGGAACCGCGCGCCCGCTACGGTCGCAGGTTCGAATCCTGCCTCGGGCATGGATGAGTGTGATGTTCTTAAGTTAGTTAGGTTTAAGTAGTTCTAAGTTCTACGGGACTGATAACCTCAGATGTTAAGTTCCATAGTGTTTAGAGCCATTTTTTTCCACACATTTCGCCATCGACAACGACAGGTCGCAGTGTGATGAACAACAGGACGAATTCTTGTCAATCTTTGTCACTGATGACACCCTCTAGACGATTAAGCTTTTCTCTGAGGACATGATGGACCAGCAAGCGCAGAGAAAGTGATCACGCCGCTTTGGAGTGCAATGTGACCAAAATTTTTGCTCTGGTGTAAGGGTGAAACCACTAGGGACCGTTCAAACCTTTGGACGCAATCTCAACGCAATAGGAAGCAGAAAAGGGTGGGTCAGACGGTTCAAATAGCTCTGAGCACTGTGGGACTTAACATCTGAGTTCATCAGTCACCTAGAACTTAGAACTATTTAAACCTAACTAAGCTAAGGACATCACACACATCCATGCCCGAGGCAGGATTCGAACCTGCGACCGTAGCAGTCGCGCGGTTCCGGACTGAAGAGCATAGAACTGCTCTGCCACAACGGCCGGTCAGAAAAGGGTGCTTATGCTTTTCAGCACTATTGTAGTGTGATCATGGAGACCTACAACTTTGGCACATGCGTAAATAGAAAGGCAAAGGATCTCTCTGTGATCCTCCCCCTCCCCCCTCCCCCCACTCCCTAGCCTAGTTCGGCAACACCCTTGGTGCCACACGTCTACAATTGCGTCAGGAAGAATTGTGGTGAAATTTGGTGCCAATTTGACATCGTTAACTCACCTTACACCTCACATGAACTTCTAAGCTCCGGCCTTTTCCCGCATGTCTCGACACCTTGCTGTCTGAAGAGTTGCCTAGCCCATGGTTGACGTCGCAGTGCACCACGCTTTTCCACCATTACAGAGGAAGATTGTAGACACCTTTAAACCAGATTTCAAACTTATGCATCTTGACGGTAGAAAGCTACGGGGTTTTGAAAAAGTAATCCTTTAATTGTGTTTCGCAGTGTATTTCTCATTTTCTGATAGAAACTGTCGGCCGTCAACATTTTATATCCTCTTTACTTCTGTCGTTGTTAGTTATTTGGCTCCTCAAATAGCAAAACGTGTTTAGTACTTTGTACATCTCATTTCCTAATCAAAATTCCTGTAGCATCACCTGACATAATTTGATTACCGTCCATTTCCCATGCTTTACGTCCGTTGACGTCCAACTTACATTTTTTCAACATGTTGTCGTCCGCCCCTGGTAACTGAGTGGTCAGCGAGACAGAATGTCAACCCTAAGGGCCCGTGTTCGATTACCGGCTGGGTCAGAGATTTTCTCCGCTCAGGGACCGGGTGTTGTATTGTCCTAATCATCATCATTTCATCCCCATCGACGCGCAAATCGACGAAGTGGCGTCAAATCGAAAGACTTGCACCAGCGAGCGGTCTACCCGAGGGGAGGCCATAGGCACACGACATTTACATTTAACATATTGTCCATTGAAAACGCTGCTTTCTTCTGCTTTGTGTGGTATTGAAATTAGTATGGTCTTTTTGAAATCTTAGGGTGTAGAACAAGTGTTGCCGAAAAAGATACACAGAGCTAATAGTTGACATTTGTACTGTTGCGCAGACATCTTCTGTGCAATGCGGAAACAAAAGTAAATTAGGACAAGAAACCAAACTAAATGCTATTACTATGTAACGAGACACCGAAGATCATGGGTCCCTTACACCAAAATACTCTAAGAATACCCTGAACAACCTCCCAAATTTTATCGGTGCAGCTTTGGTTCATTCTGTATATTAGTTTCACCTTTCAGCCTTCCCTTCTTTGCTTAGTTCCTCCTTGCCATCTCTGCTCCTGGCTGTCATACGGCTGTTTTCTGCAAATATGTCTTTAATCTTCCAGTAAGTAGCATCTACCTTTTCTATAACCGTGAATACTTCTGCAGCATTGGATTTCTCCTCTACTTACTCCTGTTTTGCTTTGTTGCACTTAAGGTCAATCTAATCTTTGATGCGAATGTATTACCTTTTGTCACGTCTCTGCAACACTTTTATATTTTTCGTTCCAGTATATACCAGCAAATAGGATTGAATTGCTTCCATAACAGTGAGGGCACGCGTCACTGTTGATGGTGATCCGTTCGACGGATGCGAACGTTAAGCCCTGCGGCCCCTAGGTATTGTTCGTGAGTAGTACGCCATGTGCCGGAAGCGGCTTTCACCCACTCGCTTTCACCCTCTCCCTTCCCTCACCGTCATACGACACAAATATAAAACCACACGGCACAAAAGCCGATTGCAGTCACACTCAACACACATCTCTCACACTTCGCTAAGTCTTGCCAATCTAGTCCTCGTGATCCCTCAACTAATCTGCTACACGACTTTACTTTACCAGACTGTCATGATAGTTACTGAAAACAATTGTGTTTGTCCAGTATTGATTCATAAATTTTCCGTCCATTGTTCGACTTACTGCGGCAGGCTAAGGGCAGATGAGAGCTATTAACACAAAACAGTATTACGTCATGTCAGCTGCTCATACCATCACGTTCATCATCTCAGTATAGTTGCTCTTGTTGTTCGCTACATTTTAACTTCCCTTTGTAATACGATTTCTCAGCAAATAAAAAATTAGAAAGCAGGATGAAACAAGGGGGCGAACAGCGGGAAAGTTTTCAATTAGGATTATAATTTAAACCCCTATGAAAAACGTGAACCCGATGTTGTCGGCGTATTGATTTTCATACTTTCGGTAGTATTTTGGATGAAGGTAAGCATCATCAAACGCGGTAATCGCATACTTTTGTAGATCAACAGCTTCAAGAGCTGTACTGACAAAACATTTCAGTGGAACTTCGACAAGATTGCGGATAAAAATTTCCGATCATGCTAGTGTAATAAAGGGAAATTTAAAATTGCCAGATATGCAGGGTAGAAATTGTTTAAATCTACAAACTCTGTGATACTGCACAGAAAACCAAAACAAATGTTTTCTCTAATTTCATAATTTCCAGATATCATTACTTAATCCGATAGAGAGCGTATTCACTCTTCAGTTGTAATGACTGGTTTGTTATTATAATGGGTCCTGTTGTACCGATATAGGGCATACTTCGCTCCGTTGTAAAAGCTGTTTCACATTCCCATTTAGTTCCACGTCTTGACCCAGCACAGTAATTGTCTGCTGATGGAACGATACACCTGGAGTGAGTACAATGATATGAATGGTGCTTACTGCACAGCGATGGGGGTCTTCAAAATTCACAGATCACGTGATTGGAGTGAGTTTAATCCGGCTGCCAAATTTACTCGCTCTCATCAAGTGCGGTTCTGTGCGAATGTAAATGCAGGTGTTGCCGGTGACTTTAAATTGGCCATACCTCCTAGCTAGGCCGTTAAATGGCATGTACTGTTACAGTTCCCTCGCTAGAGCATTGCCAGAATTGCTGGATGACGTGCCGCTCGCTACAAGACACCGCATGTGGTTCCAGTATGATGGGATGCCGGCACAAAAAAAAGAAAAAAAATGGAAAATTGTGGTAAGGTCTTATGGGACCAAACTGCTGAGGTCATCGGTCCCTAAGCTTACAAAAAAATGGTTCAAATGGCTCTGAGCGCTATGGGACGTAACATCTATGGTCATCAGTCCCCTATAACTTAGAACTACTTAAACCTAACTAATCTAAGGACAGCACACAACACCCAGTCATCACGAGGCAGAGAGAATCCCCGACCCCGCCGAGAATCGAACCCGGGAACCCGGGCGTGGGAAGCGAGAACGCTACCACACGACCACGCGCTGCGGATCCCTAAGCTTACACACTACTTAATCTAACTTAAACTAACTTACACTAAGGACGAGACACACACACACACCCATGCCCGAGGGAGGACTCGAACCTCCAATGGGGGAGCCGCGATGCCTGCACATTTCAGTTGTCCAGTGCGTAGTTCCTTGAACCGACATTTTCTAGAAAAGTGAAGTGGCAGACGTGGTCCTGTACCAGGGCCGTCTCGGTCCACTGATTTTACCCTTATGAGTGTTTTTATATGGGGAGAGATGCACAACATTGTTTTCAAAACTTTTTAAATCAGAAGAGGGTCTTGTTGCTCCAATATTAGCAGCCGCAGAAGAAATTAATGACAATGTTGCAGTCGTTCTAACCTTTGTTTGCAAGTCAATGGAGGCATTTTTGAATCTCTATTGTGACTGAAGTGATTGGGTTGTGTTAATATTGTTGTCTCTTGGTAATACAGAATTAAAACTTTTTTGTGTTACTTTTTGTCTACTGTAAGTAAGATTTGAGGTCGTCGTAAAATGGTCCCCATAGGAAAACACATTTTTAATGTCCCATGAAACTTTGCAGAGTTTGTTGCTTGATTAATTGTCATCCAGTGAGAAATCGTACCGGCTTAGAAGATCCACACAGGAAAATATCACCTAAGAGAAAAATACTGGTTCGGTGTCCCATGCAAACTCCCAAAGTTTGTGAGCTCAGATAATTTTCACCCTGTAGTAAGAGGATCTCGATATTAAAATTGATGTAAGAGAGCGATATGCTTATGAAATTGTTCTGAACTTTTTTCTGGTAATTAGTTCGAGCAGTTTGCTAAAAAAGCAGTACCTGAAAGCAACGTTTTAATTCCCCAAGACCAGAACTATTCGTATCGTAGAAGACATAACCAGTACCCATAAGTATTTTTTAACGTTAATGACTGTTTTTGTGGTCTTCAGTGCGATGACTGATGTAGCTCTCCATGGTACTCGATCCTGTGCAAGCGTCGTCACACCGAGTAACTACTACAACCTACATCCTTGTGAATCTGCTTTCTGTAGTCGTCTCTTGGTCTCTCTCTACGACTTTTAAAGAATAAATTGGTGAACCCTCGATGTCGCAGAATGTGTCCTGTCAACCGGTCCCTTCTTCCAGTCACGGGGTGCCATAAATTCCTTTTCTTCCCAGTTTGTTCATCCCCCATTAGACGGCTAAACTTCGATATTTTTCTCTAGCCCCTCGTTTTAAACGCTTCTATTCTTTTCCTGTCTAAACTGTTTATCGGCCGGGTTTCACTTCCATACACCACTACGCTCCACCAAATCCATTCAGAAATGGCCCTTAAATCTATACTCGACGTTAACCAATTTCTCATCTTCGGAAACGTGTTTCTTGCCATTGCCAGTCTACATTTTGGATCCTCTCTATTTCGGCCAACGTAAGTTATTTTGCAGCCCAAATAGCAAAACACATCTACTACTTGAAGTGCCTCGCTTCCTAATCTAATTGCCTCAGCATCATCTGATTTAATTCAACTACATTCCATTATCCTTGTTTTGCTTTTGTTGATGTTCATCTTACATTCTCCATTCTGTTCAACTGCTCTTCCAAGTATTTCGCTGCCCCTGATAGAATTACAGTGTCATCAGCAAATCTCCCTGCTCTTTTAATTCCTATTCCAAATTTTGCTTTGGTTTCGTTTGCTGCTTGCTCAACGTACAGTTTGAACAACGTCGGGAATAGGCTACAATGTCTCAATCCCTTCTCAACCACTTCTTCCCTTTCATACCTTTCACCTCTTATAACAGACGTCTGGTTTCTGGACAACTTTAAATAGCCTTTCGCTCCCTGTATTTTACCCCTGCTACCTTTAGAATTTGAAAGAGAATATTTCAGTAACCATTATCAGAAGCATCCTTTAAATATGCAAATTCCATAAACGTAGGTTTGCCTTTTCTTAACCTATCTTCCAAGAGAAATCGTAGTGTCAATATTGCGTCACATGTTCCTTCATTTCTTCGGAATCCAAATTGATCTTCCCCGATGTCCGCTTCTACCAGTTTTTCCAGTCATCTGTAAGGAATTCGTATTAGTATATTGTAAGCACGACTTTTTAAACTGATAGGTCGGTAATATTCACACCTGTCATCACCTGCTTCCTTTGGAATTGAATTTATCATATTCTTCTTGAAGTTTCAGGTATTTCGTCTGTATCACACATGTTGCACACCAGATGAAAGACTTTCGTCATGGTTTGTTCTCCCAAGGCTATCAGTAGTTCTGACGGAATATCATCCACTCGCGTTGCCTTGTTTCGACTTAGGTCTTTCAATGCTTTGTCAAATTCTCCCGGCAGTATCATGTCTCCCATGTCACATTCATCTCTCTTCCATTTCTATAATACTGCCCTCAACTACGTCTCCCTTGTATAGACGCTCTAAATACTCTTTCCACCTTCCATATTTCCCTTCTTTGCTTCAGACTTTCATCTGACCTCTTAACGTTCTTACAGTTGCTTCTCTTTTCTCCAAAGTACTCTGTAATTTTCCTGTAGAGGAGATCTATCTTTCCGCTAGTGATTTACGCTTTTGTGTCGTTACATTGTCCTCAGACATTCCTACTTAGCCATTTTACACTTTTTGTCAATCAGTTCCCTTTCACTCGCTCCACTTACTGCATTATTATATTTTCCTCTTTCATCACTTAAATTCAGTATCTCCTGTGCTATCCAAGGATTTTTACTATGCGTTTTCTTTTTACCCCTTTGATCTTCTGAGTTTACTGTTTCAACTCTCAAAGATACCCATTCGTCTTCTGCTGTTTCCCTTTCCTCGATTCTTGTCAATCGTTGGCTAATGGTCCCTCTGAAACTCTCAACAACCTCTCGTTCTTTCAACTTATCCAGCTCTCATTTCCTTAATTTCCTACCTTTTTGCAGTTCCTTTAGTTTTAATATAAAGTTCATAATCAGTAAACTGTGGTCAGAGTCCACATCTGCCCCTGGAAGTACTTTACTATTTAAAATCTGGTTTCGAAATCTCTTACAAGGGGAGGCCGCCAATTGTGAAATTCAGAATCGATTCATACTGCGCATAATAAAAGCTCATGGCCAGAGGTGTAATGTGGCAAAGCACCAAGATGCACTTCTCAGCCGTTGTCGAGAAAATCGACAGTTAAGATAAACCGTTGTGGTGAAACACTTTCTACAATCAATAGATTTTTGTAGCGTCGTGGCGCAGCGGTAAGCTCCCGGGTTCGTAATCCGAAGGTCGCCGGATCGAATCTCGCGCCATGCAACCTTTTTTTTTTAGTATTTTTTTTTGTAATTCAAATATATATATATATATATATATATATATATATATATATATATATATAATTCCCGACAATCAGTTGCAACAATTATGCATATAATAAGTTGTTGAAAGTCGTTTGTCGTCGAAAAACTGGCGACTTCGAACATCATTATGTTTTCCGCAAACTAAGTTGTATTTCACAAATGTTATTAATTGTCTTCATAATGTTAATCACGTATAGTTAACGGAAGACGTAGAAACGATATTCCGAAACGAATACGTATAGCGTAAGTCAAACGTTCGAATTAGAATAGAAACCCCACGAACACAAATTTGCTGTGGTAGGTATGAAATATAAATTCCGTTACTCGCTCGTTACACTTGAAGGACAGATGTTGAATGGGCTGAAACGAGCCGCCGCATAACAGCGTAGTTGCCTGCTAACTTCGAAAGAAGGTAGATGCGGTCCCTAGCGCAACTTATAACATCGTCGAAAATCAGTGCGGACGTGAGAGCTTTGGTACACCATGTTAAACAAACGGAAAAATGGAGGCGGTACAATTGAAGAGCGATCCGCCTTCACCAACATGCATAAGCAATTCATTAATAGTTTATATATATCTGAATTACAAAAAAGTAATAATAAAAAATATTGCATGGCGCGAGATTCGATCCGGCGACCTTCGGATTACGAACCCGAGCGCTTACCGCTGCGCCATGACGCTATATAAAATTATTAATCGTAGAGAGCATTTCACCGCAACGGTTTCTTTTAACTGTCGATTCTCTCGACAACGGCTGAGAAGTGCATCTTGGTGCTTTGCCACATTACACCTCTGGCCATGAGCTTTTATTATGCGCAGTATGAATCGAATCTGAATTTCACAATTGGCGGCCTCCCCTTGTTAGTGTTATACAAGCAATGTGAAACCTTCTGGTGTCTCCAGGTCTCTTTCACGTGTACAACCATGTCTCATGATTCTTAAATCAAGTGTGAGTGATGATTAAATTATTCCATTAGCAAAATTCTACCAAGTGGCTTCCTCTTTTATTTCTTTTCCCACTTCCATATTCATCTACAGTCTTTCCTTCTCTTCCTTTACCTACTTTCGAATTCCAGTCCCTAAACACTATAAAATTTTCGTCTCCCTTCACTGTTTGAATAATTTCTTCTGCCTCATCAATGACAACAGTTTGTAACATTAATATTAAGAATGGCAAGGAAAAAATTTACTTATCAAATGTGAGGGGAAAATGGTTGCCAATTATCGCAGCAGTCAACATTCGATGATGTAGAGGCTTAATCATAAAATTCAGAACTATTGCAAATTCGCTTTAGACGTATGTACCGGGATACAGAAGGATGGAACAGAACCATTGTGACTCAGTAGCAATGCTAGAAAGTTGGTACGAAAGCAAAGAAAGCATCGTCAATGACTTAAACGATTAGTTGACGAATAAAGGCGTAATATGTCAAAATGAGAGTAAGGAAACCAATGCGAGAAGCATTCAATGAATTCCAAATTAAAATTTTGGCTATCGATCTCATATACTATCCTGTGAAGCTTCGGTGGTACGTAAAATCAGTAAATAGATTAAAAACATTTGTTCCGTCACTCAGTGATCATAGGTCTATTGACACCGAAACGGAAAATTTCGTAGAGAAGTGAGAAATTCAAAATTGGTTCTTGTGAAAATGTTTCATTTCGGAAGATGGTGACATAGTTCCTCGTCGCACAAATGCCGAAATGGCAGATATTTACGTAAGTGTTTGTGGGAACATAAAATCATCTGAAATCGTCCAAGGGAGGAAAGGCAGCAGGATCTGATGATATACCTGCACTTGTCTATACAAACTATGGAAAGAACTGTTTATCGTAGGTCACTGAACCAACAAAGATTTCCAACACCCAAAGTACCGCAAAAGTCGCAGGTCATCCCCGTTTTCAAGAAGCATCGTCGAGACAGATGCACATCGCTGTAGACCTGTAGTGTGAAGACTAGAGCACTCCTTTATACAGCAGAGAGTCATAAATGGCTGATGATGATGATATTGATTATTATTATTATTATTATCATTATTATTGCTGCTGTTGTTACGATCACTGACGTCATTCTACTGTAGAAGTAAGAGTCGCGTCTGATGCACGCGTATTGTTATTTCTAGGGAGAACGAAAGTCTCCATCAACAATCCGTAATGCTATTTCCAAAGTACGCTCTCTTCATCTTTGAGATCGAGAGGATGGTAGAAAACGCCGCCAAAATTGATACTGTGGTCCTTAATTTGTGGAAGACATCCGATACATTTCATTTTAACCATAACAGATATAAAGTTGTGGTTGTCGAAAGGTCGGCTCAACCACGTATTTACAGTGAAAAATAAAAATTCACGCGTTTCTAAGTTCAAGCCCCCATCATCATAATTGTCGTACAAGAACATCTAAAAGCGATCAGAATAAAATATAAATAAAGATAGTAAAATAACGTGGTCACTTCCCTTGCAACCGCATCTTCTTAATATTTACCTCAAAATCGTCATCTACTGATAAAATAGAGTAAAATGATATGGTTGTACTGAGTATTGGTTGTGTCACAGTAATAGGTATCTATGTGCACGGCCCATATATCTCCAAGAAAGCCACACTCGTAAGACAAACACAGAAGTAACGTGAGTGAGCACTTCGTGATAGCAAACACGAAATCAATGACATACAAAAGAACGAAGATGATAGATAACTTTCCCGGGCATCCCGGAAGTTCAAATACCGTTAAGAACAAAACGTCAGCGTTATAACTAATTAAAGTCGCTAAACAGACGGATATTTAAAAAAGAACACAAAGTTTTTACTTCAAATATTTTACTGTTTTCTGCACTGTAAGTAGGTGATTGAGATGACATTTTAACTTTGCGTACGATACAGTTTCGGACTGTCGCATAATGAACAACGTACAAACTTAGGCGCGTTTTCCCGAGCGACTTTCTGGTCAAAATCGACTAGCCGAAGTGCGTGCCCCTTTTCGTGCTAGCGTGTAAATCAGCAACCAATCACTACACGAGTGTTTCTATGACGTCAATGATCTGTAGATTGTGTCGAAGTGTGGAGTTCTATATTTGCGAGTACGCTGCACGCTGCGCATGCGCAAAGACAAGAGACTATGGCGGCGTCTGCTAACATCGTAAGTTACAACCTATTGTGGTCGATCTCGCTCCTGTTATAGAAATGGATTTTGTGCTTTCGGGTCTTCTTAATCTATATTATGATGTTTGCTTTGTTTTCCTGGCACAGTGAAAAGTTACGCAAGGTACTGGTATTTCTTCCTACTAGTATTCTCCTACAAGAAAGGCAAATATCAGAAAGCAAAAAGTATTTGCGTTTTACTGAGAAAAAATTTACAGTACACATTAATAATAACCTAAATAGGTAAACGTGTTTTAATGAAAATTATTCTAACAGGAAAAAACGAGAAAAATAATTTTCGTTTTAAAATAAAGAATAACCAAAATGTAGACTTGTCATGTCCATTATAATTACCCGGGCTGTTATGCCGTGGTCGGTTGATGAATTCTGTGTCAATTCCCAACGTCAGTCAGTAGCGAGCCAGTGGGTGTGTTTGGACCTTCCATCGAGCTACACACCCCCTTGAATATGTCTTCCGCAGACGGGGACGATACGTTGGGAATTGGCACAGAATTCATCAAACGACCACGGCATAACAGCCCGGATAATTATAATGGACATGATAAAAAATAACCACCTTCAGTCACAATCGTGATTTTATTTCATTGCACGATATATTTCGACCTACGGGCCCTCATCTTCAGGTGCTTTAGTACTCTACATCATTTTTTTCTGCTTTCCTCAGATTTAGGTTAATTCTGGTTCTGATAATATTGCGATAATATATTACAAAGTGGTACACAACTAAAACAGAAAATAATAATTAACCTAAATCTGCGAAAAAAACTCCCGAAGCACCTGAAGTCGATCCCCAGGATCCGAAACCCATCGTGCACTGAAATAAAATAACGATTGTGACTAGAGGCTGCTGTTTTTTATTTTACGGAAGTAATACAGTCACTAAAGGAACAATGACTACCTTGGAGCCCGCATCTCGTGGTCGTGCGGTAGCGTTCTCGCTTCCCACGCCCGGGTTCCCGGGTTCGATTCCCGGCGGGGTCAGGGATTTTCTCTGCCTCGTGATGGCTGGGTGTTGTGTGATGTCCTTAGGTTAGTTAGGTTTAAGTAGTTCTAAGTTCTAGGGGACTGATGACCTAAGATGTTAAGTCCCATAGTGCTCAGAGCCATTTTTGAACTACCTTGGACAAAATAAATTTCATTGATATTCGGCTCTTAGTAAGAAGACGAAATGCAAAAGATAAACGAAAAAGACGTTATTTACTACGACCTGATGTGTTTGCAAATATATATTTACTCGATCAAATACACGTATGTGTTCTTAAATGTTTGGATGAGACTTTTTCTATTTACTCAGTTCTCAGGGGTGTAGAGAATTTACCACACGACCTTTGACAAGAACATCTACTATGATTTCAGCATTGATCATTAATAAACACTATTGTCATTGCCTGTTCCTCCTTTTTACACTTTGTTTCGACACTTCGATTTTTTCGTAAAAAGAAAAGTCTATCATAACCTCACTTTCACCATTCAGATGCCAAACTGCAGAGCAAATGGTTCAAACGGCTCTGAGCACTATGGGACTTACTTATGAGGTCATCAGTCCCCTAGAACATAGAACTACTTAAACCTAACTAACCTAAGGACATCACACACATCCATGCCCGAGGCAGGATTCGGACCTGCGATCGTCGCGGTCCCAGACGGTCTATGCTTCATCATAGGTTTAAGAGTAGTCGAATCATAGCTGATAAGGAAAAGCTGAACGAAGCGAAAAAGAGCGTAAAGAGAGCAATGAGAGAAGCATTCAACGAATTCGAACATAAAACATTGGCAAACAATCTAAACAAGAACCCTAAAAAGTTTTGGTCATATGTAAAATCGGTAAGCGGATCTAAATCCCCTATTCAGTCACTCGTTGACCACGATGGCACCGAAACAGAGGACGACCGAAGAAAGGCAGAAATACTGAATTCAGTGTTCCGAAACTGTTTCACTGCGGAAAATCGTAACACGGTCCCTGACTTCAGCCGTCGCACGGACGCCAAAATGGAAAATATTGAAATAAACGATATCGGAATTGAAAAACAACTGCTATCACTTAGTAGCGGAAAAGCATCCGGACCAGACGAGATACCCTTAAGATTCTACAGTGATTATGCTAAAGAACTTGCCCCCTTTCTATCAGCAATTTATCGTAGATCGCTGGAAGAACGTAAAGTACCTAGCGACTGGAAGAAAGCGCAGGTCGTTCCCATTTTCAAGAAGGGTCATAAATCAGATGCGAATAATTATAGGCCTATTTCGCTTACGTCAATCTGTTGTAGAATAATGGAACGTGTTTTGTGTTCTCGTATTATGACGTTCTTAGATAATACAAATCTCCTTCATCATAACCAACATGGATTCCGCAAACAGAGATCATGTGAAACTCAGCTCGCCCTATTTGCCCAAGAAATTCACAGTGCCGTAGACACTGGCGAGCAGATTGATGCCGTATTCCTGGACTTCAGGAAGGCATTTGATACGGTTCCGCACTTACGTTTAGTGAAAAAAATACGAGCTTACGGAA
Organism: Schistocerca americana; assembly: GCF_021461395.2. Classification (NCBI taxonomy): domain Eukaryota; kingdom Metazoa; phylum Arthropoda; class Insecta; order Orthoptera; family Acrididae; genus Schistocerca; species Schistocerca americana. The sequence goes on along the minus strand of NC_060126.1, from coordinate 114,447,623 downwards.
TATCGGACCAGGTTTGTGGTTGGATTCAGGATTTCCTAGAAGAAAGAACACAACATGTCATTCTTAACGGTTCAAAATCTGCAGATGTAGAGGTAATTTCGGGAGTACCGCAGGGAAGCGTGATAGGACCTTTATTGTTTACAATATACATAAATGACTTAGTTGACAACATCGGTAGCTCCGTGAGGCTATTTGCAGATGACACGGTTGTCTACAAGAAAGTAGCAACATCAGAAGACTCGTACGTACTCCAGGAGGACCTGCAGAGGATTAATGCATGGTGCGACAGCTGGCAGCTTTCCCTAAACGTAGATAAATGTAATATAATGCGCATACATAGGGGCAGAAATCCATTCCAGTACGATTATGCCATAGGTGGTAAATCATTGGAAGCGGTAACGACCGTAAAATACTTAGGAGTTACTATCCGGAGCGATCTGAAGTGGAATGATCACATAAAACAAATAGTGGGAAAAGCAGGCGCCAGGTTGAGATTCATAGGAAGAATTCTAAGAAAATGTGACTCATCGACGAAAGAAGTAGCTTACAAAACGCTTGTTCGTCCGATTCTTGAGTATTGCTCATCAGTATGGGACCCTTACCAGGTTGGATTAATAGAAGAGATAGACATGATCCAGCGAAAAGCAGCGCGATTCGTCATGGGGACATTTAGTCAGCGCGAGAGCGTTACGGAGATGCTGAACAAGCTCCAGTGGCGGACACTTCAAGAAAGGCGTTACGCAATACGGAGAGGTTTATTATCGAAATTACGAGAGAGCACATTCCGGGAAGAGATGGGCAACATATTACTACCGCCCACATATATCTCGCGTAATGATCACAACGAAAAGATCCGAGAAATTAGAGCAAATACGGAGACTTACAAGCAGTCGTTCTTCCCACGCACAATTCGTGAATGGAACAGGGAAGGGGGATCAGATAGTGGTACAATAAGTACCCTCCGCCACACACCGTAAGGTGGCTCGCGGAGTATAGATGTAGATGTAGATGCCTAGAACCGCTCGACCACACGGCCAGCAAACTGCAGAGCAGACAGCTCTCATACCACCTGCAGTTTTGGAGCTGACGTGTAAAAGAAAATGACTACTCAAGGCAGACAAGACTCAGTAAGGGAATAAAACGCCATGGGCACTTTAGTACACGCACTCGTCTCGAGTAGTGAATTGAGTCGAGAAAGTCGATCGTGTAAAAGGGGCTTCACGGAACATAGGACAGGATTTGTGATTGGATCTGGAATTTTCTCACAGAAAAGACTCAATTCGTAGTTCGTAACGGAAGAAATGGTCAGATGTAAAAGTAATTTCGGAAGTACCCCAACCACTGTTATGGGGCCGTTATTGTTTTCTATCCATGTAAATGATCTAATGGATATCGTAAGTCGTTCAGTGATGCTGTATGCTGATGTTGCGCTTGTATATAGGAACCTGCAACTGCAGGAAACTGTAGCGATTTGTCGGAAGACCTGAGGATAATCGAGACTTGGTGCAGGAACTGGCAGTCGACGCCAACGAAAATAAATTTATTTACTACACATAATTACACATAAAGACCCGTTATTGTTCGATTACACTATTAGAAATCAGCACACTAACAATCGTGAAATGTCTAGGAGTATCCTGCCCGCGTCCAAAGGTGGAACCACCACGTTAAACGAATTGCAAGAAAAGCGAGATATCATACTGAGATTATTCGGAGTTATCCTAAATAAAAGTGCGAGGGTGCTTCAAAAAGTAAGTTACGCATTACTATGGGAGGTCAAGTAACCTTCATTGAAGCCCGCCCAGCTAGCCGTGAAGTCTAATGCACCGCTTTCCGGAGTGGAAAGGAGCGCCTGGTCCCCGGCACGAATCCGCCCGGCGGACTTGTGTCGAGTTCCGGTTACCCGGCCAGTCTGTGGATGGTTTCTAGGCGGTTTTCCATCTGCCTCGGCGAATACGGGCTGGTACCCCTTATTCCGCCTCAGCTACGCTATGTCGGCGATTGCTGCGCAAACAAGTTCTCCACGTATGCGTACACCACCATTAATCTACCACGCAAACATAAGGGTTACACTCGTCTGGTATGAGACGTTCCCAGGGGGATCCACCGGGGGCCGAACAGCACAATAACCCTGAAAGAGTGGTTCGGTGTGGGGCGGCAGAGGGGTGAAATGGACTGCGGTAGTCGTCGCGGGGTTGTGGACCACTGCGGCTGCGACGGGGACGGAGCCTCTCCGTCGTTTTTAGGTCCCCGGTTAACATACAATACAACACAACGTTTATTGAATGCTGTACTACACTTCAAAGTGACACTCATACATGACAATATTTTTCAACATAGTCATCAAGTCGATGAAAACATCTGTCGAAAAATTCTACGAAATGATTAATTCCTCGATGATAGAAATTCACTGCCAGATTACGAAGCCATTCAAGAACCTATGTGTGGGAGCGCGCAATGTTGGAAAACCTCTTCCTTTACAGATGTTCCTCCAACTTGCCGAAAAGATGAAAATTCTATGGTGCAAGAGCTGGACTTCCTGATCAATATCACCCACGTTTTGCCGCCATGGTCAAATTTTTGGCAGTATTTACTGACGCCTGGGCGCGAAATTGCATTTGGTCCACGTTCCGTCAGAATTTCACAGTGAATCTCTGTGCAGCTTAGACGTTTTGCCCACAAGAATCGTAATGTCCAGCGTACTTTAACTTTGGAGTACGTTTCCAGTTACTGTGCCGTTTCAGTCATATGCTGTGATGCACCTGTTATCCGTAGCGCAGCACAACTGTCTCTGCAGGAAACACGAAACATGGACTCTTTTCTGACAATGCGCCAGACCCGTCAAGCAATTGTCTTAGCAGAGGACGAGCTCTGTAACTTATTTTCCGGTGTCCCTGCGTAATTCATTCACGAGAGAAATATACAATACATGCATTCAAACGATTCTTGCGCGTTGTTCGCAAGTCTGGCATCCTTACCACGTATAATTAATAGAGTAGATAATCACGTTTCGTCTCCGGTTAGTTTCATAAGTACGAGAACGTTACTGAGACTCTACAAGAGAGGCGTTGTGAATCAAACAGAGGTTTACTCTTAAAATATCGAGAGCAGAAATTTCAAGAAGAATCAGGCAAAGATATCACTTCCTCCCAGATACATCTTGCCAAATAAAAAAGGCGTGAGCTTCAGAGGTTTACCGACTGTCTTTTTTGCAAGCATTGTTCGCGAATGGGATGTAAAAGTTGGGGATATGGTGGAAGTGCCAGAAATATCTTCTGCCACATACCGTAAGATGATTTGCGAGGTAAAAATGTACATGAAGACATTGCAGATGTTGAGTGCTTGTCCGCGCGCCTGTTTTGAAATGTGAGCGCCAGATACGTCGGTAGCATTTATTGTGCTAAGGTCGGCCGTGCTGACAGCTGTTCGTTTGACACACGTTGAGCTGTCCACTTTGTGACGCCTGTCCTCGTCGTATCTCACTTAACGCGCCTGCGCTCGCCCGTTCTCGGTAAGACAAATGACTCGAAGGTTAACCGCGAGTTGTCCGATTACATCACGTGCCGCTGTGCCAATCTACTGCAGAAGACGGTATGGACCGATCAAAGGCTTATTCTGAGGGGCAATCCTCTTGCAAACTCTCAGCTGCATACAGTGTGCTATTTTCAAAGTTTAGTGACGAAGAATTGGCTAGGAACAATTATCACTCTCTAAGAACATTTCAACCAGTAGCTGTTTTTACTAGTGCAGTAAGCCAGAATTATCTAGCCTTTCCTAAAACTTCCCACCCCCCACCCCCAAAAAAATAGAGAGCGATAGAAAAGTTGCTGCTGTGACACCTGTAACCACTAGCATTTGCCACTGATGACAATGGTGTTTGTCCCTCCCCCTTTGTCAGCCCCTCTCTCCTTTAGGCTTTCTGTGACTAGCCCAGCTCTTTCTTGCTCAGGAGAAGGCCATGCCTAGTATAGTCCCATCTAATGACCAAATAAAAAGGAGCCACACCAACGTGTGACCCTGCATCCTACACAAGCAGACACTCCAACACCGAATTAACACTCCTGGCAGAAGAATTCAAACCAGGTAGGTCATGGCGTGTCAGAACAACTACAAACGTTGTTAGGACTCGATACTGACGCTGTTTTCACTAATTCACTCCCTACATTGCACACAGGATTCCTGTCAGTGCTGTTTTCCGACTCGCCCACTATAACCTCGCCGTCTTCCTTGGTGAAGTCAATACGAAGTGATCATCAATCCTTTCTCACCTGACCCGGACTAGCACCTGGTTTAAAAAAGTTGGTAGCCTGGTAACCTCAACCTAGTACAACCTACAAAAATTGACCTACATCTCTAACGTAAGAACTAACTTTCTTTCTTTTTACCAACTTCGTATATTCTTATTGCTGAAGTTTTGCTGTACCCTGGCTACAACCGCCTGGAGCTCATCGGCTCATTTGTTTCCCACTAAAGCATCAGGTCAAACTCAGTGCTCACATTCACCACAAAGCTTGATGGAATACTGTCTGATTTCTTATATGCTTACTGTTTGATTATTATTCAGTGACAGACGTGCTCCGTTTCCTACTGCGCGTTATGTTCCATGATCCATAGCTCTTCTTTCATTACTTTCATGAAAATGTCCAATAATCTGTCTAGCACACTGCTCAACGTAACGCTAATAGAAACTGCTGTTGAAATCAGTTAAGAATGCAATGAGTAACGCAAGGCTGGCAAGTTACCACGGAACACCAAGTACAGCAAATGGAGCATATACCTCTTCTTTTTATAATCATTAATTAATTCTTTTGCTTTCTGAGACTATCTGATTTCCCTGTTAAAACAGCAGTTACTATGCGGGTCAATTATTGTCTCAGGATTAATATTTAATGGGAAAGTGGCAGTGAAATAGGAACTATTTCATAAAATTTATATTTATTTTGACATAATCAAGAAGAATACATTTACATTAAACTGACAATAAGGCTGAGTGTTCAAATCCACTGCGCCAGTAGTAATGACATGAATGAAATGAACGTTGTTCCCCCACCGCAAAAACTGACATTCTGACACGAACGGGATCTGCTTATTACACCCATCGACACAACACTGCCGTCTTACAGACACTCGCATGCAATTAGCGCGACACTGAGCGGGTACCCAGAAGTAGGCAGTGTCATGAGCAAGTTAAGCGAAATAATGTCCTCTAAGCACCTGTAAGAGACTGAGAAAGCAAACTTCGACTCTCTGTTTTGCTGGTCACAGACTCTGATAACCTGCATACAAATGTGCAACATGGAAATGAGTACATTTAGTTTATCATTTGATGTTAAAGCATACAGAATATTCTTCCGATTAACGAGCCACACACATCATGGGGGTGCATAGCTAATCTTTGGCCAGACGGGTTCATGAATGATACCGCTACAGTGGGAGTAGCCAGCCGAACTATGACAAACTACCTAAAATCATCGTGTGGGTTAGTATTAATTATCCTTCAGATTTTTACAGACAGATACTTCGTGTAAGAGGATTCACAGTAATCGCTCAATTAGTGCCAAGCAGATAACTGAAGGCCAATGGAGGAAATAACTGTTCGTAAAGCACTTACATTGAAAACCCCAAGCTAATAAAAGTTCTTACGTGAGAAGGGGTCACCTTCAGTAATGTTCACAGAATGGAGCTCTCAATGCAGGGAAGCTCAGTCAAACAATTCGTTTGTACTATGAAAGTCTGCCATACGGCAAATAACAAAGAAATCAATAAATTTCCCAAGCAAAATGGTCATAATCTCACTCATATTTACTTAAGCAAACTTGCAATGTAACAAGATCACACGAAAACATAATTTGGACAGAGTTAATCGAATACATGACTAATGGTGGACACAAGTGATTGAAAAATAATTACAAAGAAACCAACATAAATTCACTAAAATTCCCGCTCAAAAATGTTACAAACTCACTGACATTCAACTGAGAAAATTTTATCGTAAGAAAACCACTCGAAAGTAGAATCTGCAATTAATTAAGACAGTACAAAGCGACTGGCGGGGAAAATACGGTTGAGCAACACTACAAAGAAACCTCTATAAATTCATTAAGATTCTCACGGAAAACTGGTTTAGTAGCACTCATATTCAATTAATTAACCCTGCAATGTAATAAAAGTCACCGTAAAATGTGATTTGGATGTAATTAGGCTAAAACTCGACTAATGGCGGACCCATGTGGCCAAGCCTTAATTTTCACAGTGCACAATCAAAATGATACTATCCGAACGACATCATGAGATTTTACACATGATGGAACACTTAGCAAGTCCACTGCAGATGTAATTAGAGCGTAAACTGATGGTTGACAGTCGACTAGGATGCTTACGGCTAAGTCCATATTCTACAGTCTAAACCGCAAAAATAATAATGATTGAGAAATCTCCCGTCGATTTCCTGAATACTGTCCGGCTGAAAGACAAGTTATTAGCGTTTTATACGAATAAACGGCACATTCCAATACCTTCCTTTTTATCCTTATGTGAGGAACCCCGAAGGGACGTCCATTCCCTGCACAGACGGTCGATTAACTCCTGCAATATGACGAAACCATAGGGACGATCTCAATGGAGAAGGCTGGTTTATTATTGACTGTGACCAATCTGACATCTTCTATTCTAGTAACTTAGTTTATCTTCGGTGCTAACTTCCCTCTGCTGAATTTACCCACGTAAGTCAAGTCAGAACAACCTTTATTGTACTTCCATTATCTATGGTTAACGCTAAGCTTCCCTGTTTTCACCTCATCTCTCTCACGTAGAACATGGAAGTGGAAGGAAGGAAGAGGGGTGTGTCACAAAATAAACACAAGTTGGTCATTTTTCTCCCCTAAAGGCGTATTACGTCGGCATAAAGAGAAAATGGTCATTCATACACTCCTGGAAATTGAAATAAGAACACCGTGAATTCATTGTCCCAGGAAGGGGAAACTTTATTGACACATTCCTGGGGTCAGATACATCACATGATCACACTGACAGAACCACAGGCACATAGACACAGGCAACAGAGCATGCACAATGTCGGCACTAGTACAGTGTATATCCACCTTTCGCAGCAATGCAGGCTGCTATTCTCCCATGGAGACGATCGTAGAGATGCTGGATGTAGTCCTGTGGAACGGCTTGCCATGCCATTTCCACCTGGCGCCTGAGTTGGACCAGCGTTCGTGCTGGACGTGCAGACCGCGGGAGACGACGCTTCATCCAGTCCCAAACATGCTCAATGGGGGACAGATCCGGAGATCTTGCTGGCCAGGGTAGTTGACTTACACCTTCTAGAGCACGTTGGGTGGCACGGGATATATGCGGACGTGCATTGTCCTGTTGGAACAGCAAGTTCCCTTGCCGGTCTAGGAATGGTAGAACGATGGGTTCGATGACGGTTTGGATGTACCGTGCACTATTCAGTGTCCCCTCGACGATCACCAGTGGTATACGGCCAGTGTAGGAGATCGCTCCCCACACCATGATGCCGGGTGTTGGCCCTGTGTGCCTCGGTCGTATGCAGTCCTGATTGTGGCGCTCACCTGCACGGCGCCAAACACGCATACGACCATCATTGGCACCAAGGCAGAAGCGACTCTCATCGCTGAAGACGACACGTCTCCATTCGTCCCTCCATTCACGCCTGTCGCGACACCACTGGAGGCGGGCTGCACGATGTTGGGGCGTGAGCGGAAGACGGCCTAACGGTGTGCGGAACCGTAGCCCAGCTTCATGGAGACGGTTGCGAATGGTCCTCGCCGATACCCCAGGAGCAACAGTGTCCCTAATTTGCTGGGAAGTGGCGGTGCGGTCCCCTACGGCACTGCGTAGGATCCTACGGTCTTGGCGTGCATCCGTGCGTCGCTGCGGTCCGATCCCTGGTCGACGGGCACGTGCATCTTCCGCCGACCACTGGCGACAACATCGATGTACTGTGGAGACCTCACGCCCCACGTGTTGAGCAATTCGGCGGTACGTCCACCCGGTCTCCCGCATGCCCACTATACGCCCTCGCTCAAAGTCCGTCAACTGCACATACGGTTCACGTCCACGCTGTCGCGGCATGCTACCAGTGTTAAAGATTGCGATGGAGCTCCGTATGCCACGGCAAACTAGCTGACACTGACGGCGGCGGTGCACAAATGCTGCGCAGCTAGCGCCATTCGACGGCCAACACCGCGGTTCCTGGTGTGTCCGCTGGCCGTGCGTGTGATCATTGTTTGCACAGCCCTCTCGCAGTGTCCGGAGCAAGTATGGTGGGTCCGACACACCGGTGTCAATGTGTTCTTTTTTCCATTTCCAGGAGTGTATATCATCCAACGCCACCAAGCTAGGATCGTGTGAATACAGTAAATGCAGCTGAACTGACAGTGCAGTTTCCAGCCGTTAGAGGAAGTTCTATGCCTGTCCCTTGTATTACTTGTTTCCACCGACAACCTCTTAACCCTCTCTAATTCAGCCTGAAGGGCAGCAATTTTCATCTGCTGTCCCACATCTTCATATCTTTACCGCGTATCGTACAAAGCCACTGAAAAGCCTCTTGTACTTCCCTAGTTTCCACGCCTCTAGAGTCATCCGAATGGAAAAACCACAGCACCCATCACACCACACATCTTAATTAATTATTCTCCGGCAAGTCAGGCACATTTCACTCATGGTAAAGTAATAATTTAGAAGCAATCACCGAAAAATAAAAAAAAAAACGCGCTTGCAATATTTTTCCTATACGCAACCGTTTGTAAAAAAAAACTATTTCTGCAAAATTTCTGGACCACACCCTATAGCTGTCCTTCACAGAAGCCAATCCCTCGAACTTCTAGCAAATGAATTTAGACGACATTTCAAGATGCAGTCTTAAGACTAGTTGCTAACTTTTTGAAAAAGATAACTCGGTATCAACATTCGACTAACTCCCTGGTGTTTTTAATTTTATAACACATTTTCGAAAAATATATCTTTTGGAGCGACTCCGGCTTAGGGCATTCAAGAAAAATCAAGACACATTCATAGAATTTGTCAGCCTAGAAAAAACGTTCGACAGTAGAAAGTAATGTTATGAGGAAGTGACGTTGCAGGAAAATATGTACCAGCACCAAGAGGGAATAATAAGAATCGGAGACCAAGTAAGCAGTGATCGGGTTAGAAAGGGTATACGACAAGGACCCAGCTTTCACATCTGCTGTTCAGTCTATACATCGAAGACGCAATGACGGAAATAAAAGGAAGATTCAAGAGTGCAATTAAAATTCAAGGTGAAAGGATAACAATGATAAGATTCACTGACGATGTTGCCGTCCTCCGTGGAAGCGAGAAAGTATTGCAGGACCAGCTGAATGGAATGAACTGTCTAATCATGGCATGAGATTAAAACAAAAAAGGACCAAAATAATTAGTAGTACCATAAATGAGAAAAGTGATAAATTTTACATCCAAGTTGGGATTCACGAAGTAGATGATGCGCAGGACCTCTGCTGCTTTGGAAGCAAAATAACACATGATGGACGAAGCAAGAAGGACATAAAAGGCGGACTGGCACAGGCATAGAGGCCACTCATGGCTGAGAGAAATCTGCCGTCGTCAGACGTAAACCTTAATTTCTGAGAAGCTACTTTTTAATAAGAGAATTGTGTGATAGTGAACCACAAACTATGGGAAAAAAAGAGAATCAAAGCGCTTGAGATGTGGTGCTACAGGAGGACGTTGAAAATTTGGTGAACTGATAAGGAATGAGGAGGTTCTCCGCAGAATCGGTGACGAAAACACTAACGAGAGAAAAGGACATGTTGATAGATGTGTGAAGACAATAACCGCCGTAGTATTAAAGGGAGCTGTAGAGGGTAAAAACTGTATGGGAAGACAGAGATGAATCCAAACACACAAATGAAAACTTGCAAGTGCTACTCTGAAATGAAGAGACTGACTAGCAGAGAAATTCGTGGAGGGTCGCATCGAACTAGTCAAAAGACTGATGACGGAAACCGAGGGTATTCTCTAAATTCCCAGCTCTGCGATTGGAAGCCTTCTGGACTCACTGAGTAGTTTACTACACTCACGTGACAGAAGAAGCTTCATCTGCAAGTTGCTTAACACAACAGCAAAGCGCTGCTGCTGTGCCAGCAAGTGCTAATTTTAGCGTCCACTTTGTGGGAGAACGCAAGTCATTTCATTCAGGCGAGCGCGTCCGACTCTGCTGCTCACACGCCGCCGCACTGCCTGTTGTACTCTCAACAGCCCCTCTGAGCAGTTTATAAGAATTGCAGACTTCGCTAAATATACTGCCTGACAAAACCTTGAAGGACTCAGAAGGGAACCAGGAAAAGAAATTGAAACCTCACGTGGTGACTGGACACGCGACGTTATTTCAGTGATTACAATATCGAGTGAAATTTACAAATAATTTGGTAATATGGGTCTACTTATCAGTACGACGTTGAGCCTCCTATAGCCTGGATGCATGCAATGATTCGGTTGGGAAAGGTGTCAAAGTCTGGGGCAAGACCAAACAATTTGAATTCAAAATCGGCTGACATCCCAAGACTTAAACTCCATAACATTATTTTTTTTTAATACCAAGGGCCTTACGTGAAACAGTTCTTTAATATGGGCTGAAGGCCTAAAGGATCTTACGCCTCAAGGGCAAAAGAAGCTTAATTTAAAAAAAATCGGCTAGAAGGCATACAAGTACAAACAACAAGAACAAATAAAAAAAAGGCAGTGCACCCAAGGGAGCTCAGTTGTTCAAGGGTCGGCCTGGAATTCAAACACTAGCGCTCGCTTGGGTGAGACAGGCAGTCAGACCAACCATTCACGATCCGACGACAACCCAACCGACCGACAGTCAACGGACCCACTGACAAGATAACTTCCACTTCACCCTACCAAGGCACAACAGGGAGTACAACGGAACAACGTAGATGATATTGTCGCCGACAACCAATCATATATGGAGCTGTCAAACTACGCACCGTGCTCGACAGCAACAACACGATGAGGAAACTGCACTGCCTGAAATTTACGTCAATGGACAGGGCAGGTAACCGGAACATTAACGGCCACAAGGCAGAAAAAAATGGCTCTGAACACTATGGGACTTAACATCTGAGGTCATCAGTCCCCTAGAACTTAGAACTACTTAAACCTAACTAACCTAAGGACATCACACACACCCATGCCCGAGGCAGGATTCGAACCTGCGACCGTAGCACACAAGGCAGAAGATTCCGCTGGTGCACTTCAATTCAGATAACCGAACTCAGTGAAACTCAACTGGAGGATGACTAGAATTTTCCAACTTGAAAACCACGTTGTTGCTCGCGGGAATATCCCAACAGCCGACAACGAACTCCAAACGGCACAATGTGAACAGTCTTGACTTGCTGGTAGATTCAATCAAAACTCAACTTTCGTGTCCAGGGACGGTGAGCCACGGACCTCGTAGTAATGGGAACACATCCGCACACTCCGACACCGCATAGAGACCGCCAGCGGCCCCGACCAAACTACGCGCCGCGGAGATTTCCTCGCTGCTCCACGCCAAGCGACCGACTGCCCAGGCTCGGAAAAGGTGAAATGACCAAATATACATCGGCCGATGAGACGACTAACTGAACGACCAACCAACGGTCGTCCCGCTCCAATCTCCCTCCGTCGGACAGTTCATGTATGTCGCCAGCAGTCAGCGACTTCACTGCTGCTGCGTCCCGACTGGACTGCTGGTCCGTCCCGAACTGCCAGACACACGACGACCCGGAAATACTATCGGTCGCTCCAGCGATGGTACGACAGTGCACTTGTCGATATGCGCTGCTGCTGCCGCTTAGGGGCAAGTGAGGCTGGAAGTTAGTGACGGAAGCAAATGGAATAAGGAAACGAGGCAGCAGTACCGTAATAGAAGATGACAAACAATAAATGGGATAAACGCTAGCCGTGCACGGCTCACACAATTTTTGTAACGCTTGTTGATATCCTGGATACTGGCGCTGGGACGGAATTGACGTCCTAGTTGGTCCCAAACCTGTTTTATAGAGGACACATCTGGAGAGTTGACTGGTCACGGAAGTACTTCAACATAAGGCAGACAGTTCATGAAGGCACGTTCCTTCTGTGGACGAGCACTGTCCTGTTTGAAAATGGCACCACGATACTGCCATAAGAGAGGTAAAACGTCAGGACGCAGGATGTCCGTGACGAAGCGTTGTTTGCTCAATCCTATCAGCCGTCGCCTGAAGTCATCCCCTACGCTTCCCTACACGATAATAACAGGGGTAACACGGCTGTGCATTTCCAAAACATTGCAACTATTGAATCTCTCCGCACGTCACCGTCTTACACGACGGCGATGGTCACCCGGGGTAGCGCAGAACCGCGATTCGCGGTCGTGGCGCCACTCCAAACGCACCCGTTTGTTTTGTGGCGTTAACATCAGCCTATGCATCGGACGGTAATTATCTAGTACGGCTGATGTTCGCCTCCGGTCAATCGTGCGGAATGACACAGAATGTTACAGGGAATCCAGGACTTGTTCCCATACGGCAGGCGAAGATATGAGGGGTTACGATGCTCTTGATGCGCAATACAGCTATCATCCCTTGCGGCAGTCAGACGACAAGTACGCCTACCCTCACGTTCACTCCAGCATCGGGCCACTGGGACATCTGATGTTCCGCAAATCTGGATATCGGACGATCCGTAAGACCGACCAAAAGGAGAGACCAATAATGAGGTCCCTTTCAAACACCGTCAGGAGCCGATAACGCAATCCACATGAGTACGAAACAGTTCAGTGTCCTTCCTAGTGATTCTCAACTTTCACACCCCTTATACAGAGTGGTCCATTGATCGTGACCGGGCCAAATATCTCACGAAATAAGCGTCAAACGAAAAAACTACAAAGAACGAAACTTGTCTAGTCTGAAGGGGGAAACCAGATGGCGCTATAGTTGGCCAGCTCGATGGCGCTGCCATAGGTCAAAAGGATATCAGCTGCGTTTTTTATAATAGGAACCCCCATTTTTTATTACATATTCGTGAAGTACGTAAAGTAATATGAATGTTTTAGTTGGACCACTATTTTCGCTTTGTGATAGATGACGCTGTAATAGTCACAAACGTATGGCTCACTATTTTAGACGAACAGTTGGTAACAGGTAGGTTATTTAAATTAAAACACAGAACGTAGGTACGATTGAACATTTTATTTCGGTTCTTCCAATGTGATACATGTACGTCTGTGAACTTATCATTTCTGAGAACACATGCTGTTACAGTGTGATTACCTGTAAATACCCACATTAATGCAATAAATGCTCAAAATGATGTCCGTCAACCTCAGTGCATTTGGTAATACGTGTAACGACATTCCTCTCAACAGCGAGTATTTCGCCTTCCGTAATCTTCGCACATGCATTGACAATGCGCTGACGCATGTTGTCAGGCGTTGTCGGTGGATCACGTTAGCAAATATCCTTCAACTTTCCCCACAGAAAGAAATCCGGGGACGTCAGATCCGGTGAACGTGCGGGCCATGTTATGGTGCTTCGACGACCAATCCACCTGTCATGAAATATGCTATTCAGTACCGCTTCAACCGCACGCGAGCTATGTGCCGGACATGCATCATGTTGGAAGTACATCGCCATTCTGTCATGCAGTGAAAGATCTTGCAGTAACATCGGTAGAACATTATGTAGGAAATCAGCATACATTGCCCCATTTAGATTGCCATCGATAAAATGGGGGCCAATTATCCTTTCTGCCGGCCGCGGTGGTCTAGCGGTTCTAGGCGCTCAGTCCGGAACCGCGCGACTGCTGCGGTCGCAGGTTCGAATCCTGCCTCGGGCATGGATGTGTGTGATGTCCTTAGGTTAGTTAGGTTTAAGTAGTTCTAGGGGACTGATGACCACAGATGATAAGTCCCATAGTGCTCAGAGCCATATCCTTTCTCCCATAATGCCGCACCATACATTAACCCGCCAAGGTCGCTAATGTTCCACTTGTCGCAGCCATCGTGGATTTTCCGTTGCCCAATAGTGCATATTATGCCGGTTTACGTTACCGCTGTTGGTGAATGACGCTTCATCGCTAAACAGAACCCGCAAAATATCTGTCAACGTCCCGTAATTTTTCTTGTGCCCAGTAGCAGAACTGTACACGACGTTCAAAGTCGTCGCCATGCCTTTCCTGGTGCATAGAAATATGGTACGGGTGCAATCGATGATGATGTTGCATTCTCAACACCGACGTTTTTGAGATTCTCGATTCTCGCGCAATTTGTCTGCTACTGATGTGCGGATTAGCCACGACAGCAGCTAGGACACCTACTTGGGCATCATCATTTGTTGCAGGTCGTGGTTGACGTTTCACATGTGGCTGAACACTTCCTGTTGCCTTAAATAACGTAACTATCCGGCGAACGGTCCGGACACTTGGATAATGTCATCCAGGATACCGAGCAGCATACATAGCACACGCCCGTTGGGCATTTTATCACAATAGCCATACATCAACACGATATCGACCTTTTCCGCAATTGGTAAACGGTCCATTTTAACACGGGTTATGTACCACGAACCAAATACCGTCCGCACTGGTGAAATGTTACGTGATACCACGTACTTATACGTTTGTGACTATTACAGCGCCATCTATCACAAAGCGAAAAAAGTGGTCCAACTAAAACATTCATATTTCTTTACGTACTACCTGAATATGTAATAAAAAAGGGGGTTCCTATTTTAAAAAAAACAGTTGATATCCGTTTGAGCTATGGCAGATCCATATAGCGGGCCAACCATAGCGCCATCTGATTTCCCCCTTCAAGGTAGACAAGTTTCGTTCTTTGTAGTTTTTTCGTTTGACGCTTATTTCGTGAGATATTTGGCCCGGTCACGATCAATGGACCACCCTGTATACCCTACCACACCTGCTAACAACACGAACGACAATAATATACACTGACGGCCGTTCCACCTGTCACAGAGAACTGTAATCATTTACATTCGTGCCGACTACGTGTAGGAATGTACACTGAAATGCGGCCCTGTCCCCTATGTGTTCAAATGGCTCTGAGCACTATGGGACTTAACTTCTGAGGTCATCAGTACCCTAGAACTTAGAACTACTTAAACCTAACTAACCTAAGGACACCACACATCCATGACCGAGGCAGGCTTCGAACCTGCGATCGTAGAGGTCACGCGGTTCCAGACTGTAGCGCCTAGAACCGCTCGGCCACCCAGGCCGGCCCTCTATGTGTTTCACGGTTCTTGTCGGCCAGTGTAATAAAGCGTCTTCGTAATATGAACAGGTCCCAGTGTTCGCCCTAAGTTACTCACGGAATTTGCGGAAAATCTATATGAGGATGGGCTGATGAGAATTTTAACAGCGAACAATCCAAATGCAAGTCGAGCGTCGAAATTCTGCAGCACCTCGTTCCATATTTCACATGAGGGTAGAACGCAGGCGTACTGTGGGATACACGAGGATAACCTCAAGTTCAGTGTTTGACACTATACTAAAAACTGACTGACAAGAGGTCTTGACAATGTATACACCATGACAGCAATAGCTTGGAGTTTTCTTTACGACAGCTTGCTACTCGTAAGAAGTTATTTCTTCTGCAATAGTGATTTAGACATTGTGAAAAACGTTGCAATACATGGTCAGTAGAACGCTTTCCTCCATACGCCAGCCTTTCTACTTCTTCACATTCATCATTGTCTGTCTCTTCGGCAGTGTGAATAAAACCAAAGAGAAGGAATATGATAGAGAAGAAACACTGCAACCAGAGTGAAGCAAATTGAATAACCGCTCGCCACGTTTTCGGATGTCAAAACAAATGGAGGTGGTGATGACAGTCCGTAAGGAAATTACGAAGTCTTGGACAAAATAATAAATCCACATACTAAGGTAAAGTCAAACACCTGAAACTTCTATTTGTGCTGGTATATAAATCAAATAAAAAAAAGACTGAGATATAATATTTTTAAACAGTACACACATGAAATAAGGTGTACTCGTAGTTTTATTGCTTTTGTTCGTGCAATTATAGGCTGCACAAACGTTAAACATGACTTTGAAAAGAAATTCAGCAATAGATAACATGCAAGTTTCTACAAGTACCACTTTGTTTTCAAAACAACCACACAATTACTTCCGAAATTATGGCGCATAGTAACTGGGCGTGGCATCACTAGGAGCGCTAAATAACGTGCCACAGCATCTCTACGTACATTCTATCTCGTTTGGATTGAGCTAATACTCTTGTTTGCATGATGTCACGTTGTATTGCGTCTTGCTCTTTTCTCTGTTCCCCGTCAGAAATTTTTATTTGATTTTTAGTTGCTGCTTTTACGTACAGTCTTCATCCCAGAAGCAACTGCAGACCGTGTACTAAAGTTATTATTATTATTAATGTTATTATTTATGTTTCTGTTGCAATCCAAGGTGCATTTATAAAATTGTTTCGTCTTTTTACAAGTAGTTATGTGTTCAGCACCAAAATACCACATTAAAGTACATAAAAAAGGGGAAATAACAAATGGAAAGACAGTAATGCAGAGAATGAGGAAAGGTAGAGGGAAAGGAGATAAGAAGACTGAGGAAAGTAGGTTCTGGCGGATCTCTTTCCTAAAAATGAGACTTGAATTTACTTAAAAATTAATCAATGTCCTCACATACCAAGCTCTAAAGGTCAATTAAAGTTCATGTTTGTCTCGGATGAACCACTGCTACAAAACGCCTAAAATAAAAATGCCCTGGAAAATTTTAATTACCAGCTTAAGAATCGTAACTATGGAGCTAGGATTAGCATCAGACTGCCAACAATAATGTTGCACCGCCACAGGCGTCGCTAATGAAACCAAAGACCACAAAATGATGACAAAGGGCAAATATTTGTCTCACCTTCATGCAGTGATTTATAAACTTCACACTACACGAAACCAGTGGAAATCAGTAACCACAATGTACTTTGGATCATTAAAATAAATCAGTAATCACTGGACTAAAAACATTTTTATATTACCCTAATAAATTGCGGAGGCTTCGCCTCGTGATATGAACTTTTTAACAGTCTTTAAATAAATGTTATTATTCACTGCAGAACCCCAAGCTTGGCACAACTACAGAAACTTTAGTCTAAAACGAATACATTGCCGAGCGTCATGTTCTCTTCCTGCCTGAATATTAACATACGTGTGATTCTTGAATTTCTCCCGGCGTATTTGATAATCAAAATATCCACGGGTGTACTGCCGGTCTACAGTGTCCAACGGTCACAATATTTCGGCGATCATATATGTCGCCATCATCAGGTGAACTGACGGACTGAGCTCCTGTGAACGTGCCGGCACGGAGATCCGTACGCTATGCCTGCTCAGAGGAAACTGGATTCGGTCGCGGCGGTGTCCGATTTAAATACCCTCCGCCCGCGGCGCGCTCCCTCCGCTGTCCGCGCCCCGCGCCACGGTCGCGCGGTGGAACAGATTGCGACGGCGTCTGAGATGACGTCGGCGTGATGGCTCTGTCCGCCGTGGTCGTCACAACTATACGTTTGCTCGATTTACTCTTGACTAACCCAATCGCTGGCTCCCAAGCCTTGCTAAGATTATAGCCACAGTCACGGCTTATGAGGTCGTCATTGGTGCGAATTTCGATGGCCTCTCTAACAACGCTGTCCCAGTATCTCGACGTCTGTACCAGAATCCTCGTACGTTCGTACTCTATAGCGTGATTTTCCGACAAACAATGTTCAGCGACCGCCGACTTGCTCGGATACATCAGTCGAGTGTGCCTCTGGTGTTCACGGCATTGATCCTCGACGGTACGCATCGTCTGACCAATATACGACTTGCCACATTGTCACGGAATCTTGTACACGCCGGCCTTCCTCAAACCGAGGTCATCTTTGGTGCTCCTCACCAGTGCACGAGGTTTATTCGGAGGACAAAACACAGTTCCGACCGGGTGTTTCTTCAAAATGCAGGCGATTTTCCCCGAGAGTGCGCCTGTATATGGAATAAACGCAGTGCCTACCACTTCCCTCGTGATTTTATCCATCTCCACAGGTTGTGCTGTAGTAGTTGGGCGGAAAGCACGTTGAATCTGCCACTCTGAGTACCCATTTTTTTGGAAATACACTTCTCAGATGTTCCAATTCCTGGGTAGACTCTCTGCGTCAGAGATAGTGCGCGCCCTATGTACTAGAGTTTTAAGTACCCCATTCCTCTGTGAAGGGTGGTGGCAGCTGTCTGCGTGGAAATACAGATCCGTGTGCGTTGTCTTCCGATACACCCCATGACCTAGGGTGCTGTCAGCCCTTCTCTTGACCAAGACGTCAAGGAAAGATAATTTACCCTCCGTTTCAGTCTCCATAGTGAATTTGATGTTGGGGTGTATCGAATTTAGATGTGTAAGGAAGTCAAGTAGTTTATCCATACCATGTGGCCAGATGACGAACGTGTCGTCCACGTAACGGAAAAAGCAAGTAGGTTTCCATTCGGATGACGACAGGGCTTCCTCCTCGAAGTTCTCCAGGTACAAATTCGCTACCACCGGTGAGAGTGGGCTACCCATGGCGACTCCCTCCGTTTGTTCGTAGTATTCTCCATTAAAAAGAAAATACGTGGAAGTCAAGACATGCCTAAAAACAACTTTTGACTAATCAATTCTAGTGACTCTCGTAGGGGTACCGAAGGGTGACGATAAGAAATTGTTACCCCAAGGTCCGGTACCGCTTAGACTATATGGACTCCCGAAGGTTCACAAAGAGGGGGTACCATTACGCCCCATTGTCAGCAACATCTAGGCACCTACATATTTGTTGGCCAAATACCTGACGGGAATATTAAGTCCTTATGTGGGTAAATGCCCTCATCACATCCGTAATTCCGCGGATTTTGTTAAACGGCTGGATAGCTGCAGGGTGGATGAGTCAGATATCATGGTGAGTTTTGACGTCGTTTCCTTGTTTACGAGGGTACCCCTGCGAGAGTCACTAGAATTGATTAGTCAAAAGTTGTTTTTAGGCATGTCTTGACTACCACGTATTTTCTTTTTAATGGAGAATACCACGAACAAACGGAGGGAGTCGCCATGGGTAGCCCACTCTCACCAGTGGTAGCGAATTTGTACGTGGAGGACTTCGAGGAGGAAGCCCTGTCGTCATCCGAATGGAAACCTACTTGCTTTTTCCGTTACGTGGACGACACGTTCGTCATCTGGCTACATGGTATGGATAAACTACTTGACTTCCTTACACATCTAAACTCGATACACCCCAACATCAAATTCACTATGGAGACTGAAACGGAGGGTAAATTATCTTTCCTTGACGTCTTGGTCAAGAGACGGGCTGACGGCACCCTAGGTCATGGGGTGTATCGGAAGACAACGCACACGGATCTGTATTTCCACGCAGACAGCTGCCACCACCCTTCACAGAGGAATGGGGTACTTAAAACTCTAGTACATAGGGCGCGCACTATCTCTGACGCAGAGAGTCTACCCAGGAATTGGAACATCTGAGAAGTGTATTTCGAAAAAATGGGTACTCAGAGTGGCAGATTCAACGTGCTTTCCTCCCAACTACTACAGCACAACCTGTGGAGATGGATAAAATCACGAGGGAAGAGGTAGGCACTGCGTTTATTCCATATACAGGCGCACTCTCGGGGAAAATCGCCCGCATTTTGAAGAAACACCCGGTCGGAACTGTGTTTTGTCCTCCGAATAAACCTCGCGCACTGGTGGGGAGCGCCAAAGATGACCTCGGTTTGAGGAAGGCCGGCGTGTACAAGATTCCGTGACAATGTGGCAAATCGTATATTGGTCAGACGAAGCGTACCGTCGAGGATCGATGCCGTGAACACCAGAGGCACACTCGACCGATGTATCCGAGCAAGCCGGCGGTCGCTGAACATTGTTTGTCGGAAAATCACGCTATGGAGTACGAACGCACGAGGATTCAGGTACAGACGTCGAGATACTGGGACAGCGTTGTTAGAGAGGCCATCGAAATTCGCACCAATGACGACCTCATAAGCCGTGACTGTGGCTATAATCTTAGCAAGGCTTGGGAGCCAGCGATTGGGTTAGTCAAGAGTAAATCGAGCAAACGTATAGTTGTGACGACCACGGCGGACAGAGCCATCACGCCGACGTCATCTCAGACGCCGTCGCAATCTGTTCCACCGCGCGACCGTGGCGCGGGGCGCGGACAGCGGAGGGAGCGCGCCGCGGGCGGAGGGTATTTAAATCGGCCACCGCCGCGACCGAATCCAGTTTCCTCTGAGCAGGCATAGCGTACGGATCTCCGTGCCGGCACGTTCACAGGAGCTGAGTCCGTCAGTTCTCCTGATGATGGCGACTAGTATGATCGCCGAAATATTGTGCCCGTTGGACACTGTAGACCGGCAGTACACCCGTGGATATTTTGATTATCAACATACGTTTTTAGTTCGCTCCCGGGGGATGTATCCGATGGTTTAGTTAGAAGAGAACATTCTTCTCCGTGACGTACACTATCGCATAAACTACGTCTTCTTAAATTGTCTGTCTCTACATCAACTGATGGCCTTTAATCGAGGCACTTTCTCACTATATTTCCTGATGTTCCCGTTTATCCACAATCGCACCTGCGGCTGCTTTTTATATTCAGTCAGTGGAGATAATTTGGGTAAGTGCCATGTTTTGTTAGCAAAATGATCAACCCCTTCGAAGAAATTTCGCACTTCCGTAACGTCTGGTGGAATACATTCTGTTCAACAGGAATGACAAGATTTTCACCTTTAGAACAAAGTGGCATTTGTAGAATATCCTGAAATTTTTGTGGCATATTATATGTAGGTCAATCAAGTAGGATCATAACTATTAGATCGACCAAACCTTAAGGGAATTGGAGACTGAAAAAGAAAGAGGTCACCTTTGATGGACGTGCTCAGAATGAATGTCATACTTTTGGTATTACGAGGGGAAGTTCTCCATAGAGGAAATATAGGCAGAAAACTGTCAATAAACACCACTCACAGAATCCTGGATTATTCCTTAATACTCAAATACAGTTCCGTTACCCTAGCTGTAGAAGCAGCAGCCAATTAATTTTCTCTCACCCTAAGATAATATGCTTGTTGAAACTTCTTGCCATATTATAGCTGTATGCCGGACTGAAACTCGAACTTAGGAGCTTCGTCTTTCGCGGGTAAGAACTCTCTTGATTGAGCTACCCAAACGTGATTCAGGATCCCTGTACCTCGTCTCCTACCTTCCAAACTTCTGGTGGAAGTAAAGCATCGTGCCTGGGCAGCTCAGTCGGTAGAGCAGTTGCCCGCGAAAGTCGAATGTTCTGAGTTCGAGGCTCGGTCCACCACACCTTTCTAATTAGCCAGGAAGTGTCATATGAGCGCACGCTCCGTTGTAGAGATAAAATTTCGGTCTGGAATATGCTGGTTGTAAATAGTGTAACTGTCCCCCACCTACGTTCCATTGACTGCTGCTTCCCCTCTCCCCCTCCTTTTGGCGCACGCTGATCACATTCACTTGTGTACTGTTTTGGCATCTACATTCTTATACTTTTTAACCTTTGGATATAATGTAACATAAGGCTTCCTTGTTCATAGCTTCTTTGGTTGTTTCTGCAGGCTTGTGTTTTTGGTACAGATAAATACTCGTAGAATGTCATATACCTTGAAAAAACAGTCTTTGTACAGCTATAAACTCTCGCTGATGTTGTATGGACTATGTGTTAAGTTTTCTGAGGATGGCCTAGAAATCCGAAAGGCGGGTCGCAACGAAATATAAAATAAACACTGCGGAAAATCAGTACTGTGCACTCATATTTCAGTTTTTCATCATCATTTTCTTGTGCCATGGCCCCGCATAGGCGCAAGGTCGTCATGTTAATTAACGGATATGTCATGGTTAATTTAAGGGGTGCCTTCATGTCCTTCCTGTAACCACCTCGTACGGTATATGTGTTCCCCAATTGTCTGCGTTCAGTGTTATCTACGTGAAAATGAACGAAAGTTTTATAGAAGTTTGCTAATCGTGTAACTGAGGCGGGACTAGGGTACCAGCGCGGTATTCACCCACTGGGATGTGAGAAACCGCCTAAAAGCCACGCCCAGGCTGACCAGCATACTGACCCTCGTCGTTAATCCTGCGGGTGGATCCTGTCCGAGGTCGGCGTATCTCTCCGACCCGAAAGAGCGTATAACATGCACGGCTATGTGGGCAGGTCTTTCCTATAACGGTAGTGACCCAGATTCGCTGACATTCATCATCTGTCTTTCGAGCTCTTTCTTGTCAGTTACTAGTTCACCAGTCATGTGTCAGAAAGCTACGGAGTTTGTTGTATAGAACTGTGCGGCAGAACACAATAAACAAGACATCCAGTCGTCTCGTTTGTCCTTCAGTCGAGTGTGATGAAGCAAGGTTGAGAAGTTACATGAAGGCTTACAGCAGCATCAGCAAACACTCTTCCGGTTGTAGTTCCTTCAAGAGCCCTTCACTCCGGTTACTTCCGCTACTTTAAATTCTTTCACAATGCATTGAAACTGTGTACGATACTTATAGCATAAAGGCCACAGCCTTTTTAATGTTTGTTTCGGTTTCTCCATCAGTTAAGATATCTGTTTGTTATTGATCAGAATCCTCCATTTCACTCAGTACTTAAACTTTCGGCACCTGCCAACAACAACCCGCACAGAAGTGAAAGGACCAAAGTCTGGCTTATGATTGTGTTCTACAAGACAGGTTGACGATAAAGACTCAACAACTCAGTTTACACACAGAATGATCTATAGTAAAGGCCAATTACAACACGTCAGTAATCCACCAGACGCAATGAAAACAAATTCAGAGGGACAGTCGCTCAATAACGCTCTCTGTAAAGCCAGTAATTACATAAACGCAATCCACAACCCAGATTTGCACGAATGACGGGAACCTGACAGATGACATTGTCCACGTTGTACTTTAATTGAGCTTTCATGATTACCCATTCGGTTTCGTGATTCATTTGGAAAAAGTATTTTAGTACAAATTACTTTTTTGGTGCATTACTAATACCCAGTTACATTTCGTGGTTCCCATTTTTAAAGAATCAAGTTGCTTTCTGATCCACTGAGTCCTGGTTTATACCGGGGCGAACACAAGCGGGCATGCACAGCAAACGAGAATTCTGTCTGGCGTAAGCGGTAGGCGAGCGCGAGCAAACTGCATTCAGCCGTTTTCCGTTCGCAATCTCTAGTCTTCGCTCGTCTGCGCTGGTTGTCCGCCTTTTAGAGAAACATCAAAGGAAGTTCACGTCCTCTCAGCTTCGGTGCTAGCAGTGCAGAAAGCTTCTCATCTGCTACCTAGTTTAGTTCTGTTGTTTACATGATTTGCGTGAACGATGGAGTGATTTCAAGCAACTATATTGTTACTGACAGAAAAATGCAGAGATTATAGGTGTCTCTAGGATCCAAGAGGTCCACAGAGAAACTTCCGAAAAAAAAAGAAATATGAGAGGCAGAAAATTGCCGAAACACTCAAAGATCCACTTGAGGACAGGCGAACGACAATAAAATAATTTTATATTGAAAATGAAGAAATTCCTCCATCTGTATTTAAGGTGTCGATTTTATTTTGGCAACTAGTTTCAACGTTGTAACAACGTCATCTTCAGGCCCATACACTTGTTGACGTCAACTGCGTGCGGCTGATACTAGAAGTCAGTGGTGAGATACGGACCTTCCACACGGAGCACAACTGGAGGAATTTCTTAATTTTTAATATAAATTTATACCAGATGACGTCCCACTGTCCTCCATTTCAGCTATGGATGTACGAAGAATAAAATAATTAGATGCATCCATCACGTGAGAACTGAGTGAATAAGCACAAGATTTGAATTTTTTTTATTAAAAAGAAAAAGCGTAAACAAATTCCTTGAAAGTAAAAAGTGTGAATAAGTATCTGTTATATTCATTACAATTAAAATATACGAAAAAGCTAATCATTTGCTTACGTTCATGATAAACGTAATTACATCGAGGATATATCAGCGTTGTGTTGAATATTTTTGTCGATGAAAATGTTGTACCCAGGATCACGCTGTCTATCCTCTAAAGAGCAATGACGCAGTTTTAACAAGCTACACTCCTTATCTCGTATTGCCCTCCCCTCCCTCAAATGCAAACGTTTGTTCGCAGAGACAAGCGAATGTCACTGATCACTAGCGAATTTTCTGTCAATGTACGTTCGCTTGTGTTTGCCCCCATTCTCTACAGTGTCGACTAGGATTGACAAAAGCGCCATAGAGTAGAAAGTGGAAAGTCTCACCTATTACGTTCCCCTTTCTTAGCACGAATTTAGTCTCTACCGTTTTCTTGCCGGATGCATAGTTCTCAAGCCATTTTGAGATCTGAATTTAAATGTTGTTTTTGTTATGGACCATCAAGTCGTCTCCAATTTCTGGTAACATGATGAAAACGTCCCTCCATGCACACCTAGTCGTTGTTTTGGTCTTCAGTTCTCCAAGGTATAGTATGACCATTCAGCATGTATGTATGAGAGAATTTGTTAATTGTGGTAAGTATGTGTATTGGCCAGCAGTAGTCGAGCAACGATTGTATACCTATTCCAAATATAGAAGACTCTCTGTGTACGTTGGTTACTCTACAAATGTTGAATCGCATTGTGGACATGTACGGAAAGTGGTCGATACTGAACTGGGAAGAGAAAAAGCAATAAAATTCGATCTTGTCATCACGATAGCGCTGGTGCGACTCCAGTTCAGTTACACCATCTACTTATTTTATTAATCAGAAAGCGAATTTTGAGGTGGTACTGATTCCATTTAGGACGTTAGATGTTGCGGATGAGCCTGCAGCACGGTCGACGCTATTTCACACCTACGCTACGAAAGCCGTCCAGTTTCACTATCTGCGCCTGAATAGCACACCGCAGAGTCCCTCTGACCATAAATTAGAGTCTGTTTACAGGTTCTGCTGAAGCACCTGCAAATTCTGTGCAGCATTATCGACTGGACTGGAAGCTAAATCTAGTATTCGTAATAACAGGTAACATACTAAGAGGTAATTCACAGAGTCATTCCAGTGCATTCTTTGGTGATCATTATCTATTTTCTTCTTAGTTCTCCTTTACGTCTTTGTTTTTCCGGCATTACAGCTCTCCCTAGTGACATTTTTCTCTCATGATAACTCAAAGTACCTTATTGTCATCTGCAGTATTTTGGCCTCCAAAGATATTTTTGGTTTCATTTGTTCTAGGATTGTTTCATGAGTCCATTAAATCTTCTGGAATGAAAATTTAAATGAGTCGGCTTCATAAATAAAAAAAAGCTCTTCCAAATTATGGTCACACGGGCACAGGAGCAGTACTGGACTTAAATTGTTCTCATCTCGTGCGCGGCGAGTTTCAGATATCTGCTTGCACAACTGACAACACCGGTAATGTACTCACTTAGTGCCGACCTACAGCGACAGCGAGGTACCACAGTCTGGGCTGTAGCTGTGTGTGTTCGTCGCAGAACCAGGTTACGGATTACGACACAGTGACCGTTCAGTATCGCTCCGAATGATCTACAATTCATGTTATGCAGAAAGGAACCGGGGCATGTTTCCTTCAGTAGTTCAGTGGTCTGCAGCTATGGGCCGGTACACAGCTTCCGACATAGTTTCTCAGCTGCACTGAAGATCTCGGTCGTCAATAGAACACTGCACATTCCTTTAGTCTGAAAAAGAAAAAGCTTTGAAAATCCATATGCTGTTAGATTATGGCAAAATTACGCGCGTGCATGGGCCTTAGAGGAACTCTGGTGAGTATACTTAAAATAATTGTTGCTAGCGTGCACGTATTTGTTTAATGAGCTCGCCGAACATTTATTGTTTTTGTTGAGAAGACTGTTACAAACTGCTTCTTCTACAGGGTAGATCTATCTCGCCAGTTTCTATGTCTCTGACCAAAATCATTGATCAGTACATGGGAAGAAACAATTTCAATTCTATGATCATCTAATCCTGTGTATGATTCCCTAGTTAATTTCTGACAAAAATGGATACAGTTCCTTAAGAATCTCTAGGTCACTAACCTAGAGAGAGAGAGAGAAACGAGATAAAACACGATTAATGAAGACATGGGGAATGAAACTAGCGCGACTGAATGAGAAATGAAAAGGTCAAAATGTGTAAATAGGAGAAGGGAGAATATGTCTGACTGCTTGACACAAAGATAACTGACCATATACGTTAATTTTTGGGTAAATTTTATGACGGTGTTGGAAGTGTTTTAGCTTCCAATCTTAAAGGCACCGAGGCATTTAATTGCTTACAGAGTGCAGGACGGCTCATTCCAGAAGTGGAGGGCAACAACAACGAAGGAGTCCGCGAAGATGATTCAAATGGCTCTAAGCACTAAGGGACTTAATATCTGAGGTCATCAGTCCCCTAGACCTACAACTACTTAAACCTAACTAACCTAAGGACATCACACACATCCATGCCAGAGGCAGGATTCAAACCTGCGACCGTAGCAGCAGCGCGGCTCCAGACTGAAGCGCCTAGAACCGCTCAGCCACTGCGGCCGGCTGACTTTCGATCTTTCTTTATACAAAAATCTGAGCATTAGATTTTGTATTACTTTGTTTGTTTAACATTTAACAAATTATACACTATTATTGCAGATACTACAGCGTGGAGTTACAAAAGCTTACCAAAGTTGAAATTCTATCATACAAATTTTCATAAAACAGTTAATGACTAGCAGCAGCACAATAAGCTAACTTTAATAGCAGTGCAGCATATATCGATAAAGTCCTATACATGTGGAATGTTTCTGACTTAATCTGTAATAAACGTAAATTATAAACCTACTTAAAATAACAATAAAGAATGTTTTGTACCTCCTTAGTCCTTAACAACAAATATTCTGAGCAAGTAGGGAGCATCATGACGGATACAGGAATTAGTGATCACAAGGTCGTTGTAGCGAAACTGAATACCATAACATCTAAACTCACCAGAAGTGATTAAAAAAGAGATAGAAACTCGCTTGATGTCTTCCTAAGAGACAGTCTCCATTCCTTCCGAACTAACCATGTAAGCGTAGAGCAGATGTGGTTTTCATTCCAGGATATGCTATAGACGATAACTCAGAGATTTATACCAAATAAATTAATAACAGTCGAAATTGATCCCCATGGTACACAATGCAGGTCAGAGTGCTGTTGCAGAAGCAACGAAAAAAGCATGCCATATTTAAAAGAACGCAAAATTTCCAAGATTGGTGAAGTTTTCCAGAAGCTCGAAATTTAGTGCGCATTTCAATGAGAAATGCTTTTAATGATTCCGCAACAAAACCTTGTCTCAAAATCTGGCAGAAAATCCAAAAAGATTTTGGTCGTATGTAAAGTACACCAGCGGAGAGACACAATCAGTATCTTCGCTGTGTGATACCAGGTATAGTTATTGGTGATAGTGCAACAAAAGCGGAGTTACTAAACACGGTTTTCCGAAATTCTTTCGTCAGAGAAAGCCGCACGGGATGGTCGCGCGGCTTGAGGCGCCTTGTCATGGTCAGCGCGGCTCCCCACGTAGGAGGTTCGAGTCCTCCCTCGGGCAGGGTGTGTGTGTTGTCCATAGCGTAAGTTAGTTTAAGTTAGATCAAGTAGTGTGTAAGCTTAGGGACCGATGACCTCAACAGTTTGGTCGCATAACACCTTACCACAAATTTTCAATTTCATCAAAGAAGAGGAAGTAAATATTCTAGAATTGGAATCGAGAACATCTGCCAACATAAGAGATTTAGAAGGAAAGCAACTCAAATCATTTAATAAACGCAAGTTTTCTGGTCCTGATTTTATACCAATTAGATTCCAGTCGGAGTACGGTGATATAATAGTCCATACATAAGTCATATACAAACGCTCGTTCGACGAAAGATCCGTACCTAGCGATGGAAAGTTTCAAATGTCACACCAGTACTCAAGAAAGGAAATAGAAGTAATCTGATGAATTACAGACCCATATCACTGACGTCGATTTGCACCAGGGTTTCGGAACACGTACTGTTTTCGAGCATTATAAATTACGTCGAAGAAAACTATCTGCCAACACACAGCACGAATTCAAGAAAATATCGCTCTTGTGAACCACAAGCAGCTCTTTATCCTCACGAAGTAATGAGTGTTACCGACAGAGGATCTCAAACTGATTTCATTTGTCTAGATTTCCAGAAAGCTGTTGATACCGTTCCTCACGAGCGACTTCTAATCAAAATGCGTGCCTATAGGGTATCGTCTTAGTCCTGCGATTGGATTCGTGATTTGCTGTAGGAAAGATCACAGTTCGTACTAATTGACGGAAAGTCGTCGAGTAAAACAGAACAGCTGTCTGGCGTTCCCCAAGCTGTTCCAAAGCTGTGTAAAGGATTTAGGAGACAGTCTGAACAGAACTCTTAGATTGTTTGCAGCTGATGTCGTCGGCGTCTCGTAAAGTCATCAGATGATCGAAAACTAATGCAAAATGATCGAAACAAAATATCTGTACGGTACGAAAGGTAGCTATTGACTCCAAATAATGAAAAATGTGAAGTCGTACACACGAGTACTAAACGCAATTCCCTATATTTGGTAACATGATAAATCGCACAGATGTGAAGACTGTGAATCCAACTAAACACTTAAGGATTACAATTACAAATATCTTTAACTGGAACGGTCATATAGATAATGTTGTGGGGAAAGCGAGCCAAAGACAGCTACTTATTGGCAGAACATTGAGAACACGAATTAGGTTTACTGAAGAGACTGTCTACACTACGCTTGTCTGTCCTCTGCTGTAGTACTGCTGTGCGGTATGGGATTCTTACTGGATAAAACTGACGGAGAACATCGAAGAAGTTCAAAGAAGAGCGGCTGTTTTCGTACTATCACGAAACAAGGGAAGGAGTGTCATTAAAACAAAGGAGTTTTCGTGGCGATGATAAGTTTTCGCGAAATTTGAATTATCAAGTTTCTCCTACGAATGCGGAAATGATCTATTGACGACCACCTACATTGGGAGAAACGATCATCAAAATAAAATAGATAAATCAAAGATCGCACGGAAAGATTTAACTATTCGCTTTTCCCTCGCGCTGCTCGAGAGTGGAACGGTAGAGAGTGTGAAAGTATGGTTCGATGAACCCTCATCCAGGCACTTAAGTCTGCTTTCCAGATCAGTCATGTAGAGGAAGGACATCTACATCTACATGTATAGTAAACGTACATATCCTTCATCAGGTGGCACAAAATAGCTGAGGACAACAAATAAATTTGTTTGTCAGCACTTAGAGATCAATATTTTCAAAATATGACGTGAATATACGAATGTGATACTAAACTGTTTCAAACCTTATGACAAATATATACATCTTTAGGTCTGTACATGGGTGGAACACGTGTTTTCGAACATTTTGGGGCAAAAGCATTGCTTATAGTACTGTGTAAAATGTGATAAAAAACACAGTAAAAGTTTTCTCTAATTTGATCTTGATAAAATCTTTACGTAATTTTATTAGTTAGAGAAGACAGTTTCCTATGTTTGGGCTCATTAGAAAATCGTCTGGTAGTCTGGCGTTTCTACACTGTTAGAAGTTAACTGTGTTTGAAGAGACTGATAGTCAAACAACATAAGTTTACTTGCAAGTCTTTTTATATTATTCGTGCTCCTAACACGTCGTAGAAAGATGTAGTTTGGATCTTATTTTACTTGTAGAGCCAATCCTACGGACGTCTTCTTTGAACTTCTAAATTCAATCTTACAACAGCTGTTGTTTTTTTTTTTTTTTTTTTTTGTTGAATGTATTAGTGTGTGACTGCCTTGGAAATCAGATATTCACGGCAGTTGGTTGTCAAGTGCTTGCTTATTTGGAGTATCACACCTTCACAGGGATTTTATCATGTTTAAAAATAGCTTTTCCAGCTGACTGCTTTTCCGTTTCCAGAGATCCCAGTGTCGGTTTATCCACTCATACTTATGATGCTTTCTCTTCATCTAGAACACATCAATAATTACGTCAGTTACTGGATCTGTGTTACGATGGTTTCTAACAATATCTAACGTCCATACGTTATCATATTCTATGACCTGTTACTTCAGTCGTCATCTATGCAAATATCAAGGCTTCTAGTTCGACAACCAGCTTACCTGTCATGCGAGTAGCGTTTTGGTAAGGCTCATAAGCCTTGTCAGTTGCATTTGGGGGCCTATCAGCAGTTAGCGGTGCTAGCACTTGATTTGTATCCATCTGTGAACGCCACACATGCCCAGTTACAGTGAGAATTAAGTTCAACTTCGTTCTTGTTGCTGATCTGCTGAATTTCAACTCTTAAGCTCGTCTTAACGTCGGTTTGCATAGCAGATGTTTCGTATCGTTCACTTATTTCTATGAGAGTAGAGTTCATCATAATTTTTGCCTTAATGTCTTACATCCTCAAGTCGCACTGGTAGAAGCTGCTTATTTACGCAGTATGTTTCAGGCATACAGTAAAATGTCAATTCACTGATGAATTTGTCGCCGTAGTTCACTTTTCTCAAGAAAACTTGGAGTTTATTGCCTCTAACATATCCCCTCGTTGATTTTAAGCAGTCTTCATTTAGTATGCGGGATAGAAGTTCAACATTTACGGAGAAAAAATACATTATTTAAGTAAAACACTATTGGATTCAAGAGTTTCATTTCCGCCACGTCTGAAATACTATGCAGACATGTCCGCTCCGGCAAACGACAGCAAATTGTTGCTCAAGCTAAACCCCTACATGTAAAAATATACGACGAGAAATGTACAATACACAATCGCTTGGTATTTCCTTGTACATTATTTTCGTTGGGCGAAGAGCCGTAAAAAAAATGAAACCTTGAAAGCTGGCACCAGTATACAGCACTGACTTGAAACGTCGCATTATTAGCATATGAATACGTTTAAACTGCACGCGCGGATTGCCGAGCGAGTCTGCCTTTGGCGGGGCAGCAGAGCGGACACGTCAGTGTTTCCGTGTGCGGAGCGCGAGCTCGCCTTATTTACATTCTGACGCCGCTTACGTGCCGCTTTAGCGTCTGAGATACATGGCGAACCGTTACCGTAAGACTACACTCCGGTTTAATTTCTGCAACGATTATGCAAGACCCAAAGCACTCGAGGCAGAGCGTTTTCTGCGAGACGAAGAGAAGATCCCAGCGACCGATATTATCAGATCACATTTGTCTATCGTGAGCAGCACGGTCTATGTTAAAATTGTTAACGACGCGGCGTGCGAACGCATACTACGTGAGACCAAACGGGGGCTTCGTTTCTGTCATGCTGATGGAAATACCGGGCCGGTAACCGTCGACCACGCGGGCTAAGGTATGTGCATGATTCGCATTTTCAAACTGCCACTGGAACTTCCTGCGGAGGAAGTCGTCGCGGCAGTCCGACCATGCGGCACAGTCCATGGTCATATTGCGGAGAAGTGGACACAGTTGCCGACATATCATGTCCTAAACGATGTCCGACGGGTCACTATTGATCTCTGAACCCACGTTCTGTCCTACCTATAGATCGGCGGATGCTGTGCAATAATTATGCATGACTACCAGCCTCGGACCTGTTACAGGAGCGGCAAAAAGGTCAGTTATATCCGAATGCCCACAATGGCGTATTATGCAACTTTCGCCCGCCGACGTACCACCCACGTCGCTCGCAACCTACGGTGGTACCGGTGACTTACGCCGCTGCTCTTGCTTCACCTGCCGTGTCTCAACGCCGTCAGGATACCACAAATGAGCACGACCATACCTCGATCGAGAGCGCCTAGGACAGTCCACCGCCTCGGCCGGTGCCGACGCTGCCGGCCGCTGACCCAACCTTCGGCAACACGATGGAGATCGACTCGACGATTATCGTCTTTGCCGCGGCCTTCTTGCCAGGGAGATTCGACTCCTTTCCGTCGAAACTAGACCACCTGTAGACAAAATGGACGATACGCCAGTGTTCGCCTCCATGGCACAGCACGACGAGTAGGTCGAGGAGCAGGACCCGTTATAGGACGGCCCCGATCCACTAATCGTACTCCCCTCCCCCCCCCCTCCAGGGGGGTGAGGCGTACAGGATGACGTCCCATCTTGACACCTACCCACTCCCGCTGACGCCAGTGGATCAGCCTCAAGTGGTCCACCACCAGTCTTATCCGATAGCAACCATCAACCCCAACAATATCCATTCCAGGGTGAAAATCCGTCTTATGCAGGAAATTTTCTGGCCTTCTTATACTGATTTCACCCTCCTTCAGAAACAATTGACCATTCTTGTGGATGTCATTGTCTATACCACCCACGCCTCTGCGAGTGATCCCATGGGGCGCGGAGTAGCCATACACGTCTGCGACAGGATTCCTGTCCCGTTAGCTCGGGACATGGTACTCACTGCCATGAGGACACACTTCATTAATGTCTACGCCTCTTCAGCCACTGACCAACGACATGAACGGACCCAGTTTTATTCTGAGAACATCGCCCCCCTGTTTTAGGACGATGTGATCACGCCTGCTAGGAGGTGATTTTAACTACGTTCTGCACCCTAAAGATGATGATCCACACTCTACTACATGCAGGAACTACGTATAGTGCAGAACCTTCTGCCTAACGAAACATGGGAAGTTCAACATGGCGCCCCTTCTGGCCACGTCTTTCTTACCAGTCATTCCGCAAGGCGTCTAGACTGGATATATGTCTCACAGAATCCTGGATCTGCGATATAGGACGACGAACGCTGACCACTGGCCCTTTCCGACCATTGCGCTCACATCTGCACTGTCTTCCATCCACCCCAATCTTTATGGCACAGCCATGCGCCATGGAAACTAAATACTTCTCATCTGCATGACCTGACTTGTCGCCAGAAAGTCACGGAGACATGAGAAGCCTGCGAACTATGTCTTCCCAGCTACCGCTCGACATTGATGTTGTGGAAGGACTGCACCAAACCAGCGTTCCGGGGGACACTGGTGGGAGACAGGAAGGACGTGGACGACTGGCATTGCAACGCCATCGACTTCTTCTATGCGATTCTCCGAGATTTGGATACTCAGCCACCAACTCTAGAAAACTAGTTGGAACGCTCTACGACGAGTGCTTTGGGTCGTGCATAATCGTTGCAGAAATTAAACATGAGTGTAGACTTACGGTGACGGTTCGCCATGTATCGCAGACGGTAAGCCGGCACGTAAGCAACGGGCGTCAGAATGCAAATAAGGCGAGGATAACTGCGCCAGGACGCCGCAAATTGCAGGGAGTGGTGATACGGACGCAACTCCACGATCATGCGGGTTTATAAATTCCATCCATGTATCATATAGTGTCCGACGAACGACGGCGTCGTCGACAGCTCGTCCATGCTCTGGTCATGCCTCATGGCCTGCAGGTGACCAATCAGAATGACATTGTTCACGTTCAAACTTTGCCAAATGCCGGGCAATAACGAAATTGTATTCCCATTCAGCTTGAGTCCATGAGGCACCGTCCAACCAATCCCAAGTGAAATCAGACAATTCCGATGCAACCATTAAATGAAAACGTTTTCATCGCGCAGAGTCTGATGTTATATCTCGACGTTCTGTGATAAATCTCACATAGAAATCTTTTGACGACGCAATCTTATCCGTGCTTGGGAAGGGTTTAAATTTTGCGCCCACTCCGAAGAGTTTGCCGGTAGTTGATTTTATTAGATCAAGTGAACAGGCACTTTGTAAAATATCTTCCGACGCTGCAGAGGAGGTTAGGAGGGAGGCATGCCGTGTGTTGACTATGGCTCGTCCACCCAAGAGTAAAGTAACAGCAGCAGTGAGGGATGCTTTACGCTCTCTTAAAGTTGATCCTGAAATTGTTATTTTACCTGCGGACAAGGGCAATGCCACCGTTGTCTTAAATAAACAGGATTATGTACAAAAGCTGCAACGTTTACTGTCTGATTCAGCGTATAGCAGAATCGATGCTGACCCCACAAAAAGTGTTGAGAGAAAGACCTACAGCTTCCCGAAGAAAAGTGTTTGTCGTAGGACACTATCAAGAGTCTTAACACCTATAGTGCTGTTCCCCCTAGGTTATATGGCCTTCCGAAGGTTCATAAGGAAGGGGTTCCTTTCTGTCCTATAGTGAGTAACATCGGCTCTCCGACATATCGTGTAGCCAAGCATCTTGCTTCTCTGTGGAGTCCTCAAATAGGTCGGTGTGAACATCATATCAAGAATTCAGCTGATTTTTTACGTCGTTTGGAGGAACTGCGGTTGAATGACTCTGATATTTTAGTGAGTTTCGATGTGGCCTCTCTCTTCACTCGTGTTCCTCTGTCTGATTCGTTGCGGTTAATTAAGGCTAGGTTTGGTGCTGAATTAACTAATCTCTTTCGGCATGTGTTGACATCCACTTATATTTTATTCAGTGACCAGTATTACGAACGGACAGATGGAGTTGCGATGGATAGTCCGTTGTCTCCTGTGATCGCAAATTTGTTTATCAAAGACTTCGAGGAACGTGCATTGGAATCGGCGCCTTTGAAACCCGCCTGTTTCTTTAGATATGTTGACGATACCTTTGTTGTTTGGCCTCATGGTAGGGAGAATTCACATGCCTTTGTAGAACATCTGAACTCGATCCACCGGAATATTCGTTTTTCAATGGAGGTGGGAGAGGATGGTTGCCTTGCCTTTCTTGACGTGTTGGTTAGGAGGAAGGATGATGGATCATTGGGACATGCAGTCTGCAGGAAACGTACTCACACCGACTTGTACTTATAGGCTAATAGTTGTCACCCCCCGGCTCAGCTTGAATGGGTACTTCGTACCTTGGTAGACAGGGCACATGTCGTTTCTGACGCTGAGACTTTGCCAGCTGAGCTGTCCCATCTTGAAGTTACATTTCGTCAAAATGGTTATAGTGATAGACAGATTGAACATGCGTTGCGCTATCGACCTACTGTACATCGGGTGACCGATGATAATTTTGAGTCGACACCGAAGTCTACTGCCTTTTTGCCTTACGTAGGAAACAGTTCCAACAAGATCGGTCGTATTTTACGGAAATACGATGTGAAATGTGTTTTTCGACCTCCATCTAAAATTAGAGCGCTTTTGAGTTCTGTTAAGGATGATCTTGGTCTGCGTAAGGCTGGTGTATATCGCATTCCTTGTAGCTGCAGCATGGCGTATGTTGGTCAAACTATCAGGACCGCGGAGGACCGATGTACTGAGTATAAACGGCACACACGATTACAGCAGCCAAGTAGATCTGCTATTGCCGAACATTGATTGGATATTGGTCACCGCATGTTATATAATAACACCGAGATATTGGCATGCACATTCAGCTATTGGGATAGTGTTATTAAGGAGGCAGTTGAGATTAAATTAGCAAGCAATCTCGTTAACAGGGATGGAGGTTTTCGTTTAAATTCTGGAATTCGGCTCTCTCTCTTGTCAAAAAAACCGAGGGACAGAGTCAATGCTACCTCACCTGCGAGTTCGTAGTCTCACTATCGATAGCTCTGACTTTGGTCATCTTTGGTGGCACTTGTGTTCAGTGTGTGTCATCTTTCCTGCTTCAGTCCGAGAACCGAGGTTTACATTGGCTTGTACGTCGTCTGTCCGTTGCAGTTTGCCTTGAGAATGGCGGGGTGTTCTCCCGTCGAAATATCGGCGGTCGCTGAAAGTGTTACCTGGCTGAATTCCTGGAAGTTATTTGATGGTAGCAGAAAAGTTATTTATAAGCAAACCCAATGTTTTCGCACTCGCAGGATTTTACAAGACCATTTATACTGGACAAAATCAGAAAAGCGGGACGGAGACCATGGGTGGTGTTGCAATAAATTAAAATGTGTAGTGGTGAAGAACATCTAAGTTATAGAAACACGATTATTACTCTACTTGTGGTGTTTCTTCATTGAGCAGATGGAGAACTCTTTTATCATTTTGTGACTTTCTGGTATTTCGGAAAAGAAGCTTTCCATTGCAATACGAGAAGGGCAACAAGATCATGTGAAAATGAGAGGGAGCAATGAAAACTGAAGAAGCGTCTCATCAACTCACTTGCATCTGAGAGGTATGTGTGCGAAACACACGTATTAAAATTGACACTAGAAACTATCTGGGATCACATAAAAAGCTCCAAAAGTTTCAATAGTTTTAATTCTCGCTTAGGCAATCTTAAGGCCGGCCGCGGTGACCGAGCGGTTGCAGGCGCTTCAGTCTCCAACCGCGCGACCGCTAAGGTCGCAAGATCGAATCCTGCCTCGGGCATGGATGTATGTGATGTCGTCAAAAAAAGAAAAAATATATATATATTCAAATGGCTCTGAGCACTATGGGACTTAACATCTGAGGTCATCAG
The DNA here is from genome assembly GCF_021461395.2 of Schistocerca americana. Lineage (NCBI taxonomy): Eukaryota > Metazoa > Arthropoda > Insecta > Orthoptera > Acrididae > Schistocerca > Schistocerca americana. The sequence continues at coordinate 114,411,185 of NC_060126.1, read as the reverse complement.
TCCCCTAGAACTTAGAACTACTTAAACCTAACTAACCTAAGGACATCACACACATCCATGCCCAAGGCAGGATTCGAACCTGCGACCACCGTAGCGATCGCGCGGTTACAGACTGAAGCGCCGAGAACCGCTCGGTCACACCGGCCGGCTAGCAATCCTAACAAAGTGTGTTTAAATATAGCGAAGTCTGTTGTTGGTGAGTATAGGTTATGTGGTGTCACCGCCAGACACCACACTTGCTAGGTGGTAGCTTAAATCGGCCGCGGTCCATTTAGTACATGTCGGACCCGCGTGTCGCCACTGTGAGATCGCAGACCGAGCGCCACCACAAGGCAGGTCTCGAGATACGGGCTAGCACTCGCCCCAGTTGTACGACGACTTTGCTAGCGACTACACTGACGAAGCCTTTCTCTCATTTGCCGAGAGACTGTTAGAATAGCCTTCAGCTAAGTCCGTGGCTACGACCTAGCAAGGCGCCATTAACCGTATCTGAAGAGAGTCTTATTTGTATTATCAACAGCGATGTACCACAACATGGAATAAAGTTAAGTATTTGAGGAGCTGCATACTTTTCTTATTAGAATTCACTACTTATCCTGTTCCAGAATTCACGCCCGTCTGCGTTAGATTTCGGCCTCCTCTATCTACAAGGTGTTGGCACATTTACCAACACATCAGGTTATAATCCATAATAATGAATGATATGGTTCAAATGGCTCTGAGCACTATGGGACTTAACTTCTTAGGTCATCAGTCGCCTAGAACTAGAACTAATTAAACCTAATTAGGGACATGACACACATCCATGCCCGAGGCAGGATTCGAACCTGCGACCGTAGCGGTCGCTCGGCTCCAGACTGTAGCGCCTAGAACCGCACGGCCACTCCGGCCGGCTGAATGCTATGAGTTAGGCTTAAACACTGCTTTGTAGTACTCATGTTTCAAACTCTTCATGCTAGACACAGTTTAGGCTCTCTTGAAAATATTCACATTGGATACAAAAAGTGAAGAGTACAAATACTGTATGCTAATATACAATTTGCAAGTGATTTCCACTCCTACGCTACCAACTGAGTAAACTCTGGTTATACAGTCTTGCCTTTCATGTCTGTGTGATCACAAAGTACAGCATCCAGAAGGTCATTTGAAATGGTATCCTTCGCGTACACAGTATTCTGCATCTATATCTGCGTACATAATTCGCAAGCTACCGTACGATGCATGGCGAAGGGTACATTGTACCACTGTTAGTCATTCTCTTTCCTGTTCCACTCGATAATGAAGCGAGAGAAAAATAACTATCTGTATGCTTCCGCACGATCGCTGGTTTCTCTTATCTTGTGTTTGTGGTCCTCGTGCGTGATGTATGTGCACCACAGTAGGATCGTTGTACAGTATGTCGCGAAGATCGGTTCTCCAAACTAGTGTTTCGCCGAAAGATCGTCTTCTTCCCTCCACTTGAGTTCACTTAGCATTTCCGTAACACTTCTCGCGTTGATCGGACCTACCGGAAACAAATCTAGCAGCACGCCCTCGAAGTACTTTGATGTCTTCCAATAATGTGATCTGGTCGGTTCCCAAACACTACAACAGTACTCAAGAATGGGTCACAAAAGAGTTCTGTACATGATGTCCTTCGTGAATGACCTACATTACAGAGCATAATCAACCAGTCGGCTTCCTCACAGTCGACCTTTCGTGCTCCTTCCATTTCATGTCGCTTTCGTATATTACGTATAGATATTTAACCGACTGACTGTTTGAATCAGCACTGCATTCGAACATTACAGACCTTTTTTTTCCTGCTCATCTGCATAACTCACATTTTCCACTCCCAGAGCAAGCTATCATTTATCATACCAAATATAAATTCCGTCCAAGTCGTCCTGTATCCACCTACAGCCCCTTAAAGCTTAAAGACGACAATGCCCGCTATACCATAACAAAAAAGTAAACTGTCGCAGATTGCAACTCCCTATCTGACAGATAGTTTACGTATGTAGAGAACACTTCCCTGAGACACTCCTGAAGATGCTTCTGCCTCCTATATTGTGTATGTGTGAGTGTGGGGGGAGGGGGGGGGGGGTTAATGATTTATTACTTTTTTATTTGTTTATATTTTTATTCATTGATATTGTTTGTATTCATTTTCCTCAATGACTTATCATCATCATCATTTATTGAATTAATGGGCCTCTAGAACCTACAGCAGAAAATCAAAAGAAATAGCCACACTACAAAAGATGAAAAAGAGCACACTATAAGAAATATAAAAGAACACATTACAAAAAAAACAACAACAAAATTTCAGATGGTCACAACGGAGGAGACGTCACTGCAGACGTAGTCCATCGTTGCTGGTTTCTAGCTTCACTTTCCACCGCTGTCTTCACTTGTTTAAGGATTGTTAATGCTCGATCCTTGCATCGCGCTCTTGGGTGTTTTCTAGTAGACTGAGAATGGAGGAGTTGGTACTGGTGGTATCCATATACTCGAAGAATGTGATCAAAAAGCTATAGCCTCTTGTGCCCTAATATCCGGCCAATGTTTGTCGTTCCATACTGCTGGTACAGATCTACTTTCGTTCTTCGTTCCCGTATACCTTCTATAGCATTGTAGATGGGTCCATACATATTTAGAAGTACCTTCCTCTAGAAAGCACAGGTTGCTTCTTCAGCTGTTGGGCTTGTCGTCCAGGATTGACAACATAAAAATGTATCGGCCGTACTAGTGTCATGTACTGCTGGATCTTATTATTCTGTGATATGAGCCGTTACGTGAATAAATTGTTCAGGCTAAAGAAAATACGATTAGCGTTTATTCTTCGTTTATGCATTTCTTTTGTCACTTCACTTATTAGTCAGTATGGATACCGGGTACCTGAGTTCTTGAACTCGTTCAAAGCTTTTTCAATCCGTATATTGAGCAAGCAGTAAAGGAAACGAAAGAAAAGTTCGGAGTAGGCATTAAAATCCATGGAGAAGAAATAAAAACTTTGGGGTTCGCCGATGAGATTGTAATTCCGTCAGAGACAGCAAAGGACTTGGGAGAGCAGTTGAACGGAATGGACAGTGTCTTGAAAGGAGGGTATAAGATGAACATCAACAAAAGCAAAACGAGGATCATGGAATGTACTCGAATTAAGTCGGGTGATGCTGAGGGAATTAGATTAGGAAATGAGACACTTAAAGTAGTAAAGGAGTTTTGCTATTTGGGGAGCAAAATAACTGATGATGGTCGAAGTAGAGAGGATATAAAATGTAGACTGGCAATAGCAAGGAACGCGTTTCTGAAGAAGAGAAATTTGTTAACATCGAGTATAGATTTAAATGTCAGGAAGTCGTTTCGGACAATATTTGTATGGAGTGTAGCCATGTATGTATGTGAAACGTGGACGATAAATAGTTTAGACAAGAAGAGAATAGAAGCTTTCGAAATGTGGTGCTACAGAAGAACGCTAAAGATTAGATGGGTAGACCGCATAACTAATGAGGAGGTAGGATTAAAAACAGCCGACCAGTTGCAAAGGATAAAGTAATCTTTACCTAGGTTTCGATAGATTTAAATCTATCTTCTTCAGAAAGCGGCAGTATTACATTAACATGGAGTGATATGTCATTGTCGTTTTTACAATGACAATGACAATGTCATTGTCGTTTTTACAATGACAATGACAATGACATATCACTCCATGTTAATGTAATACTGCCGCCTTCTGAAGAAGATAGATTTAAATCTATCGAAACCTAGGTAAAGATTACTTTATCCTTTGCAACTGGTCGGCTGTTTTTAATCCTATTACGTGGAACCGTTGCTGTTGCGCAGCTATGTTTAAAATAATGAGGAGGTGTTGAATAGAATTGGGGAGAAGAGGAATTTGTGGAAAAACTTGACTAGAAGAAGGGATCGATTGGTAGGGCATATTCTGAGGCGTCAAGGGATCACCAATTTAGTATTGGAGGGCAGCGTGAAGGGTAAAAATCATAGAGGGAGACCAAGAGATGTATACATTAAGCAACTTCAGAAGAATGTAGGCTGCAGTAGGTACTGGGAGATGAAGAAGCTTGCACAGGATAGAGTAGCATGGAGAGCTGCATCAAACCAGTCTCAGGACTGAAGACCACAACAACAACATTATAAGAAATTAATAAAAAAAATAAAAGTAAAATCTAAAGAAAGGCACACACGCATAGTCATACCACCAATTCCTACTCTATCTCCACATCAACACCCCATTCCACTCTCATCCTCTACGGCTCACAAGATCCATCTGTGAGCCCTACAACATGTGAGCGAGACCATGTACAGTGTGCAGCAGAATAGGTTATTGTGTAATCTAATGTTTAAATGGATCCTATCAATTGGAAACCTATGTTGTGTGCATCTAGTACCTATAGAAGAACACATTCATACATGAAAAGGACAAAAAAATGAATGTAAGTGAAAAGCAGCAACCATACATTTGTAAATACTTAAATAATGCAAATTATCTGCCAAGAATCATTACAGATCTCTAACAAAACCAGTATAATCAAATGATTTTCTTTTTATTATAAACTACTGCTGCCTAGTGAGAATAGGTGAAAAATTTTTGGTAAACAACATTAAAATAGTTACAAAAGACAGATATTTTTATCTACATGATAAAGGAAAATTATAGAGAGTATTATCATTTGACACTCATACGGATGCTCAACTGTTATATAAAGTCATATTTGGTACTATTTATGACTGTTGCGAAGTAACTAACCTATTTTTGCAATAATGCTGCTCCTCTGTAGTCATCATATGTATGTCCTCTGGCTGCAAATAACCCGAAACGTTTCATCCAGCTTCAACATTGTTTTTGTGACAAATTTCTATACTTATTTTCTACCAAAACTAATCGAGAGCTTCCCTTGTTGCCTGTGAGTGACCTTACGTAACATTGTACTACTTCACAGGCCATCTTTGGAGTTAAATAACGGTATTAACAGGATCATCATCTAAGTCACATATATTTTAGTTGTTGAGTACCTGTCTACTGATACGATATATCATTCATCATAGCCTTAGTTATACTGAAGGTTTTAGACTAATATAGTACTGTTCCTTTAGTGTCTGATACTGTGAATGTGTTGGGATCCATCGAGGTAAGTGGAAGAAAACGTTTTAGTTGATATATTTATTCTCGCACTGTCTCATCTGGAGCAGAAAATTTGACAATGACAAACAGAATTAGAGAGCAGCTCCAAATATCGGAAATGTTGTTTTTGAATAGATGCTACAAAACCTCGGTAATAAATAGGATAAGGAATAAAAATATAGAGTGAATAGTGGAAATATATTTTAACGTTGAGTCAATAGAAAGAAAGAAAGCATCAGGAATCGTATGCCTACATGGGACTTATGGATGGTAATAGTGGAAATATATTTTAACGTTGAGTCAATTGATAGAAAGAAAACAGCAGAAATCATATGGCTACGTTGGACTCATGGATGCTAACAGAACACACTGAGTTGGAAAAAGTCATGGGATACTTCCCGGCCGGCCGTTGTGACAGAGCGGTTCTAGGCGCTTCAGTCCAGAACCGCGCTGCTGCTACGGTCGCATATCCGAATCCTTCCTCGGGCATGGATGTGTGTGATGTCCTTAGGTTAGGTAGGATTAAGTAGTTCTGTCTAGACCACTGATGACCTCAGGTGTTAAGTCCCATAGTGCTTAGAGGTATTTGAACCATTTGACACTTCCCGACATCGTGTCGGATCTCCTTTGTCCGGCGTAATGCAGCAACTCAACATCGCATGAACTCAACACGTCGTTGGAGTTCCCCTGCGGAAATATTGATCCATACAGCCTCTGTAGCAGTCCATAATTGTGAAAGTGTTGCTGGCACAGGAGTTTGTGCACGAACTGACCTCTCAATTACATCCCATAAATTTTCGATGGTATTCATGTCGGGCGATCTTGTTGGCCACACCATTCGCTCTCATTATCCAGAATGTTCTTCAAACCAATCGCGAATAATTGTGTCCCGGTGACGTGGCGCATTCTTATCCATAAAAATCCCACCGTTGCTTGGGGACACGAAATCCATGAACGGCTGTAAATGGTCTCCACGTAGTCGAAGATAACAAAATTCCAACCAATGATCGGTTCCAATGGACCAGAGGTCCCAGTCCATTCCATGTAAACACCGCCCTCATTATTATGGAGCCACCACCAACTTGCACAGTGCCTTATTGACAACTTGGGTCCATGGGTTCGTGGGGTCTCCGCTACACTCGAACCCTACATCAGCCCTTACCAACTGAAATCGGGACTCATCCGACGAGCTACGGTTTTTCAGTCGCCTAGGGCCCAAACGATGTGGTCACGATCCCACTACAAGCGCTGCAGAGCTATTAGCAAAGGCACTAGTGTCGATCGTCCGCTGCCATAGTCCATTACCGCCATAAGATAACGTTCATCTTACGGTCCACATTGATTCCTCCGGTTATTCCGTGCAGTAACGCTTGTCTGTTAGCACTGACAACGCAATCGCCACTGCTGTACGCAAACGCCGCTGCACTCGGTCGTTAAGGGGACCACACTCTGCCTATCTAACCCATGTTAAATTAGGCAAGTATTTGATCCATTTCTGAAAAAAACTATTTTATGCAGGACCTTAATATTTTTACTGTATGTTACATGATGCTAATAGAGTCAACGGTACTAAAATCTACTTTATGCATTTCATAGTTTTAAGAAATACTTTTTTAAATTTATTAAAAAAATATTAAGTTCTTTTCTGCACAAAATATTTTTTGTGAATTTCCTTATGGGGTAATATTAATGAATGTAGTACCAGAGGTGTCTTTTTATGTTATGCAGAGTCCCTGAAAATTTCATTCATTAATCTATGATAGTTTCTGATATAATGGGGCATATGTTCTGAAAATTTTAGTTTGCGGGAAATTTAAAGAAAAAACTTTTGAAATTTGTTACTTACAGTTAATTTAAAACTGTCCTGCTGCATATTATGGCCCTTCTTTGGCCTCTAGCAGGTCTTCCTACCTTTTTTTGCCCTTCCTGGATGTTTGTCTTGCTTTCTTGGCCATATTAGATGCAGACCTGTCTGCGTCAGCTATCCTCATTTTATCGCAATGTTGCAGCCCAGTGATCATATTTTCACCTGGGTTAATTCCCAGCTTTTTCAGTACCCAACACTTTCCAGTATTACCACAATTGAATGTAACAACAGCATCATGAACTCCTAGTTTCACTGCAAACGTACGTATAACAACTACTCGCAATCACACTTGAACAAAACTAACTGCGCGTTTGAAAGCGTGTTGTTTACAAACAGCAGAAACAAAAGAATACCGACCGTTGCATTCTAAGGATAGCCAATACACTCGGGAGTAAAACAAAATCCCTAACGTGCAATGTAGGGGATATAAAGATCTAAAATATATGCAGAAAAGTGAGTGACAGAAAAGTGGCCGTGACACATAAACACATGTGGTAGGAAAATGCTCGAAAAAAAATTTTTTCATCAAAATCCTTCTCAGAGTACTTAAATAAAACCTTGATTTATCGAAATATGATGAAAACCGAAAATCGATTTTTTTCTACCTGAACCACGGTGTGTCCCCTTAAATGAAGACCGTCGGTCACTGCGTTTCCTAGGTGAGAGGCAATGCCTGAAATGTGATATTCTCGGCACAATCTTGACACTGTTGACTTCGGAATATGCATTACCTAACGACTTACGAAATAGAATGTCGCACGCATCTAGATGCAACTACCCTTCCGCCTTCAAAGTCTGTTAATCCCTGTTGTCCGGCCATAATCACGTCGGAAAACTTTTCACGTCAATGTCCTGAGTACAAATGACAGCTCTGCCAATGCACTGTTCTTTTATACCTTGCGTACGCGATACTACTCCATCTGTATATGTGCACATAGCTATCCCATAACTTTTGTCACCTTAGTGTATCTCAGAAAGTGCAGGAGTAGGGACGTTTAGGAAGACAGAAAGGAGGAAGACCTAGGAAGGACTGAAATACAGGAATTGCTGAGGTTATGGTGGGAAGACGGCTGACGAAAGATATTTATGAAGATAAGGGTATAGATTAGGTTACGGTGGACGACCAGCGATGTTTAACCCCTTGGTTTATAACCACGAGTGAAATTCGTAGTAACAAAGTTGGGCCGTAAACAGTGAGCACGAACCTGCCTCTTGGTACTCCTTGCGGACCACACGTAAACAAGACGAGCCTTGCTCGTGCTACATCATTCCGGACAAACGGCAACACGAGTGGGATTCGTGATTTAACTATTCTCTTTCTTCAGTTACGTATACTTCTTCGTTGTGTTCACACGAGTCGGTTATAATTCCATAAAAGAATTAAGCAACTAATGTACCTTCATGGCAGTAAAAAGAAAGTCTGATGCTGATGATAGTTGTGATATGTGTGTTATTATTGAAGGCAGTGATTCAGGAGATACTGCCATAGTGATAGTGATGGTAGCGGTATTGTGTTTTCTGTACGGAAACGTCCAGGAAGATTATTCACTGAAGAGGACACCGATGATGAAGACGTAATCAGTCAGCGAAGCAGTGGACTTGGAAAGAAGAAAATAACAAGTCAGATTCAGGAAGTATACGCAGACTCTGGCATAGAAGCAATTTTAGACTTATAGTGTGTTTAAAATTAGCTGCGATTTTTGACGTTTGGCGACGTGACGCCGTTGCCCAGGTAACATTAATGGCGAGCCGGCTTTTCCTAACACGCCGCCAGCTGATCGGCTGGTAACGAGCCCCTGTTGCCACACCATGAATAAACAGCACGCATTAGATGCATTAACGTTCGTCAGCTCTCTTTGTAACGTCGGATTTTCTGGCGTTGAAGTGCTCTATAGTCGTTTGTTGTCAACAGGCGTTTTGTGTTGGCGGTGCATTAGTAGCAACACTGCAGTGCATCCCAATATGAGATTTTCAATAAAAGTGTCGTCCGAGAACACGTTCATGGGCTGGGCAGATAACGTTCTGCTGCAAAATATTCGACAATAGTAATGGACAAAACGCCTTACTACTCTGTTGTGATGCATAAAGCACCAACAATGCAATGAATGAAAGCGGATATTTTGCAGGTACAAAGAAATGTTCCATGAGATTAAGGTGAACCTAGCATGTGTAAGGCGAAGGTAATGGAACTCGTAGTGCTGTACAAACCAAAACTTCGCGCTTTCAGGTCGACGAACTGGCTGACGGTAAAGTGAATAGTTTAATCAGGCTTTCTCCGTATCATGCTCAGTATATGGGCCTAGGTGAAAAGTAATTTGGCAGGAAACAACAAGAAGTTTACGCTGAGGTTGAAATGCTGACGAAAGGAGACACTCAAAATGTTGCGTGACATGACTGGTCTTGATATGTCGGCCATACCAAGAAGGCAGTTGATAATACACTGATTTATGAAGGACTGTGACGAGTTTTAACGAATACGTAATTTCTCTTGTTCCTGTGTTAAAATCTGCTTCTTTTGTCAAAACACAGCAGTTGAAATTGCGACAGAATCCTGAAATAACGTGTTATTAAACTAACGACTGAATGCTAGTCGGGACAGTGGTTTATAAAACAGCCCATTTTTAGTATAAAAATACACCTGCAACTTCTTCCCTTATATTGTCACAGAAACCACAGCAGTTCTCGTTTCACCAGCTTTCGATGGCTCTCAATAATTACAAGATTTCATGGAGAAAATCTGCTTCCTTTGAACATCGCGGTAGATATAGAAGTTTCGCGTATTAATCTCATGGCAAAACACTCTCGTCTTTGCACGCTATCATTTACCAAAATCTTATTTGGATACCTCAAACCATTTATGAGATACTAGGAAATTATGAAAATTTTATTCTAGTTTTTTCACTGAAGCGTACGAGTTCGTTACGGTGCGCTTTATACAGGGTGTTACAAAAAGGTAAGGCTAAACTTTCAGGAAACATTCCTCACACACAAATAAAGAAAAGATGTTATGTGGGAATGTGTAAGGAAACGCTTAATTTCCATGTTAGAGCTCACTTTAGTTTCGTCAGTATGTACTGTACTTCCTCGATTCACCGCCAGTTGGCACAATTGGAGGAAGGTAATGTTGACTTCGGTGCTTGTGTTGACATGCGACTCATTGCTCTACAGTACTAGCATCAAGCACATCAGTACGTAGCATCAACAAGTTAGTGTTCATCACGAACGTGGTTTTGCAGTCAGGGGAATGTTTACAAATGCGGAGTTGGCAGATGCCCATTTGATGTATGGATTAGCACGGGGCAATAGCCGTGTCGCGGCACGTTTGTATCGAGACAGATTTCGAGAACGAAGGTGTCCCGACAGGTAGAAGTTAGAAGCAATTGATCGGCGTCTTAGGGAGCACGGAACATTCCAGCCTATGACTCGCACTGGGGAAGACCTAGAACGAAGAGGACACCTGCAATGGACGAGGCAATTCTTCGTGCAGTTGACGATAACCCTAATGTCAGCGTCAGAGAAGTTGCTGCTGTACAAGGTAACGTTGACCACGTCACTGTATGGAGAGTGCTACGGGAGAACCAGTTGCTTCCGTACCATGTACAGCGTGTGCAGGCACTATCAGCTGCTGATTGGCCTCCACGGGTACACTTCTGCGAATGGTTCATCCAACAATGTACCAATCCTCATTTCAGTGCAAATGTTCTCTTTACGGATGAGGCTTCATTCCAACGTGATCAAATTGTAAATTTTCACAATCAACATGTGTGGGCTGACGAGAATCCGCACGCAATTGTGCAATCACGTCATCAACACAGATTTTCTGTGAATTTTTGGGCAGGCATTGTTGGTGATGTCTTGATTGGGCTCCATGTTCCTCCACCTACGCTCAATGGAGCACGTTATCATGATTTCATACGGGATACTCTACCTGTGCTGCTAGAACATGTGCCCTTACAAGTACGACACAACATGTGGTTCATGCAAGATGGAGCTCCTGCACATTTCAGTCGAAGTGTTCTTACGCTTCTCAACAACAGATTCGGTGACCGATGGATTGGTAGAGGCGGACGAATTCCATGGCCTCCACGCTCTCCTGACCTCAACCCTCTTGACTTTCATTTATGGGGGCATTTGAAAGCTCTTGTCTACGCAACCCCGGTACCAAATGTAGAGACTCTTCGTGCTCGTATTGTGGACGGCTGTGATACAATACGCCATTCTCCAGGACTGCGTCAGCGCATCAGGGATTCCATGCGGCGGGGGGTGGATGCACGTATCCTCGCTAACGGAGGACATTTTGAACATTTCCTGTAGCAAAGTGTTTGAAGTCACGCTGGTACGTTCTGTTGCTGTGTGTTTCCATTCCATGATTAATGTGATTTGAAGAGAATTAATAAAATGAGCTCTAACATGGAAAATAAGCGTTTCCGGACACATGTCCACATAACATATTTTCTTTCTTTGTGTGTGAGGAATGTTTCCTGAAAGTTTGGCCGTACCTTTTTGTGGCACCCTGTATACATTAAATTTTCTCCAAATTGGAAACAGCTGGCGATATCCTTACGAGTTTAGAGAGTCATTCAATATATTGTCTGCATTTAATACATAGTTACATGTAATCTGTCACGCACCCAACACAAATTCATAGCAATCGACACCTATTTCTCACTGAAAACTAGCCATTTCTTTTCTATCGAAATATCACAGTAACTATGACCATTAAAGAAATGATAGCTGGTTCAAAAACTTTTGAGAAAGATGGAAGATCGGCCGGCTTGCGCGGCTTGCTGTGCAGGCAGTCAAGCGAGCCCGACAGGTTCCACGCCGAATACACCTGGCATGTGCTGCGGTCACCTGTTGACGAGCCCAGCACACGCCGGCAACTACGCTTCCCTCCACTCGCTCCCTACTGAAATGTCAAATGTCGCAACATATTTTAAACGCACTGTTACTAGAAGTACAAAAAAGTTACGGCTTTTTTATGTAATGTTCGACGGTGTGTTTTGGGATAATACTGTCACAGAAACGAAAGCGTACGCAGACCAAGCAATGATCAATGAAAATTCAAGAAAGAAAACTGATGAGAACTGGATTATTGTCAAGTGTAACGAAATTAAAATGTACTCTGCATTATGCATAAGAATTGCTCAAATAAAAAAAGAGTTATTATAGGAACGCTGGTATTCAGGAAAACTACGCCACTGAAAAGATTATCCACACATCAAAAATTTTGCATCACCTTTGTTCCGAGAGTTCCGAACCTGGACAAAAAATTGGAATAGAAACCAACATAAACACCATTTATGCTCTTTTTATTGCTCATGAAAACCGCACATTATATGTTGTACCACCAAACAGTGAGACCTTTAGAGGTGGTGGTCCAGATTGCTGTACACATCGGTACCTCTAATACCCAGTAGCACGTTCTCTTGCATTGATGCATGACTGTATTCGTCGTGGCATACTGTCCACAAGTTCATCAAGGCACTGTTGGTCCAGTGTCCCACTTCTCAACGGCGATTCGGCTTAGACCCCTCAGAGTGGTTGGTGGGTCACGTCGTACATAAACAGCCATTTTCAATCTAACACAGGCATGTTCGATAGAGTTCACGTTTGAAGAATATGCTGGCCACTCTAGTCGAGCGATGCAGTTATCCTGAAGGAAGTCATTCACAGGATGTGCACGATGGAGGCGCGAACGGTCATCCATGAAGACGAATGCCTCGTCAATATGGTTGCATTATCGGTCGGAGGATGGCATTCACGTATCGTACAGCCGATAGGGCGTCTTCCATGACCACCAGTGGCGTACTTCGGCCCCGCATAATGCCACCCCAAAACAGCAGGGAACCTCCACCTAGCTGCATTCGCTGAACAGTGTGTCTAAGTCTTTCAGCTTGTCTGGGTTGCCTCCAAGCACGTCTCCGACGATTATCTGGTTGAAAGCGTATGCGACGCTCATTGTTGAAGAGAACGTGATGCCAATCCTGAGCGGTCCCTTCGGCATGTTGTTGGGCCCATCTGTACGCTGCATGGTGTCATGGTTGAAAAAGTGGACCTCGCCATGGACGTTGCGAATGAAATTGCATATAATGCAGCCTACTGCGCACAGTTAGAGTCGTAAAACTTCGTCCTGTGGCTGCACGAAAAGCATTATTCAACATGATGACGTTGCTGTCAAGGATCCTCCGAGCCACAATCCGTAGGTAGCGGTCATACACTGCAGTAGTAGCCCTTGGGCGGCCTGAGCGAGGCATGTCATCGACAGCTCCTGCCTCTCTGTATCTCCTCCATATCCGAACAACATCGCTTTGGTTCACTCTGTGCCGCCTCGATACACTTCCCTTGTCGAGAACCCTTCCTGGTACAAAGTAACAATGCGGACGCAATTTAACCGCAGTATTGACCGTCTAGGCATGGTTGAACTACAGACAACACGAGCCGCGGACCTCCTTCCTGGTGGAATGACTGGAACTGATCGGCCGTCGGACTCCCTCCGTCTAATAGGCGCTGCTCATCCAAGGTTGTTTACATCTTTGGGCGGGTTTAGAGACATCTCTGAACAGTCAAAGGGACTGTGTCTGTGTAACAATATCCACAGTCAACGTCTATCTTCAGGAGCTCTGGGAACCGGGGTAATGCAAAACTATTTTTGATGTGTGTATTTTTCACTTAACGATGTGACTCACAAGATATATAAATTACGTAAAGTAACATCTGTGGTAAACTATTTTAATAAAAAATTTAAAGAGGTACATGTAATGGAACATAACATCGCCATCAGTGACTTGTAAATAAAATTTAAGGGCCACATGACTTATAAACAATTTAATCCCTCGAAGAGGGCGAGATCTGGGATAACATTTTATAAGCTTCGTGATTCAGCATCGGGCTGTTTCTGTATGACCTTGACGTACAGTTGTGCCTTCAGGGTCCCCTCAATCACTACCATCTGTGACCTGAAGTCATATCCGATGGCTCTCTCTCTCTCTACACCATGATGCCAGGAGTAATATCGCCGTACCTCTTTAAAACATTTGCAGAATGGGACCAACTCCCAGGTCGCCGCCATAACGCCAACGATGGCTATCCAGAGTAGTGCAGAACCGCGAATCATCGTTGAACCTAATGCCATGCCAGTCATCAGCAGTCCATATTTCCCGGTCATAGAACCATTCCAAACGTAGACGTTTGAGTGTGGTGCTAACGGCAGCATACGCATGGGACTGTAATTCCCTATTCCGGCTGCTGCTAACCTTCTGCCAACGGAGCCGGAATGACACAGAATGTTGCAGGGAAGCTACTACTTGTTCTTGGATGGCAGGCGAAGATATCAGTTCCTTCAGAATGTTTCCCAGATCACCTTTTCTATCGAGAATTGAAGTTTCACTGGCATACGGAGTTTTAGGCGCAATAATAGTGCTGTAGTGTTTAACCTTTGAATATGTGTACATGCACTTTTTCGTTGAATGCATTCTTGTGTTCTGTAATCGGCTCTTTGTGCTTTCTTTTCCAGGCTTGTTGATTTTATCATCTCACCGAGACATTTGAAGTGACTCACTTCTTCATTTGCCGTACTTCGTGTCTAGCTTCTGAATGTTAACTTGCACGCAAATGAATTGACGGTGCGTTAAACACAGATGGGTTGGTGGGTCCTCCCACGACAAGCACAGCTTCTCTGAGGTTCTGCTCAGAGCCCACAACATTCGTTGCGTCGACACTGTTTGCTACTGTGTCCGAACCTCAAACAATCACAGCAATGTAAAACAGTTGGTACATAGACTTCCGCTGGGCAGCAAACTGCCTGAATATAAACGAACTGGGGCAGCCGCTGTGACCTGAACGCCAAAACACAAGCTGGTAACAGCGCCATTTATAAACAAAACTCCGCTCTGCGATGTTGGAAAGGAAAAGCGTTTACACACGAATACTTGCGTAGCCGTTGCGAAAACTAGCCGCTCAAACTAACTTGGTAACAGTTTTTATGCATCTTCCCGATTCATATTTTATTAAATCGCCAAAATTAAAATGACAGTGTCGTTGCTTCTGTTGTTTTCACTTGGAACTGGTTTGAAACAGCTCTCCACGCTTCTCAGTTCTGTGCAAACCACTTTACCCTTGCATAGCTACTCCAACTTCCATTTATTTGAAGTTGCTAACTGCAGTCAGGGCTTCGTCCACCACTACAATTTGTACCCTCCAGATTGACGATTCTTTGTTGTGACAGGTTGTATCCTCTCAACCGATCTCTTCTTCTAGTCAAATTGTACAATACCCTTCTTTTCTCCCCAGTTCGTTTCAGTACCTTCTCTTTCGTTATTCGATCTACCCATGTATATTCAGCATTCTTCTGTATTACTGCATTTCAAAACCTTCTATTCTCTTTTTGTTTGAACTGCTTATCGTTCACGTTTCACTTGCGTACAAGGCTATACAAATACCAACAGAAAAGACGCTCAACACTTAAAATTTATATTACGTATTAAGAAATTTCTCTTTTTCAGAAACGTTTTGTTGCTAATCCCATTCAACATTTCATATCTTTTCTACTTCGGTTATCACTACTTATTTTGCCGACCAAAAACAAAAAGTCTTCTACTACTTTTAGTATCTCATTTCCAAATCTAATTTCCTTAACAACGCCTTATGAAGGTCGACTACATTCCATTAACAATGCTTAACTTTTGTTTGTGCTTTTCCAAGTATACATTACTATGACATTGTTTAACTTTTGTTTATGCTCATCTCATAACCTGTTTCCAAGGCACTATCCATTCCATTCATCCGTTCTTCCGAGTATTTGTCGAGTCTGACAGAACTACAATGTCATCGGCAAACCCAAAAGCTATTATTTCTTCTCTCTGAGCTTTAATTTCTTTTCAAAATTTCTCTTTGGGTCCCTTTACTAATTTTTCAATGTACAGCTTGAATAACATCTGGAACAGGCAGCAATCTTGTCTCACTCCCTTCTCAACTCTCACTTTCCTTTTATGTCCTCCAACTCTTATAACTGCTGTCTAGTTTTCCTAGAACTTGCAAGTAACCTTTCACTTCCACTGTTTTATTCATACTATCTTCAGAATTTCAAAGTGTGAGTTCCAGTCAACACAAATTTTCTCTGATTCTACAAATGCTGTAAGCGTAGGTTTGACTTTTTTCAGTCTGTCTTTTAAGATAATTCATGGGATCAGTATTACCTGTCTTGTTCATACATTTCTGCGGAACCCAGATGGCCTTCTCTGAGGTCGGCAACATAATATTTTACTATTTTAGAGCTCTTTTCCGTACTGTGGCTTCCATCAATTGGTTGTTTTGTATACTATAGACGTTACCCAAATTAAGACCGTAATTTTACTACTATTACTATGTCTTCTAATTATTCCACTAAAACAAATGCAATTATCGATTTCCAGGTGCTGATGATCCAGATGTTACGCTCTAAAAAACTAATAACAGAGACAACAATCATAGTTTTCCACAAATGGCAGCGAGCGTCTTTAAATTAAGTAGAGTATATATGATTTATTACATCAGTACAAATAAAATATTGCAAACGATTGATGATAATATCGAGATTCCACCAGTTTCAAATAGAATTGCTTGTACATAAGAAGAAATTTTTAAAAGTTAAAGACTTACAGCTTGAGATTTTCTTGATTTCCAATGCGAATCACTAATATTTTCGTGCAGTTTGTGTTATATCAAGTCAGAAACAGCACATTTAAAGTCGGACTGTAAGCAGAAAAAAGGGATTAGCAATATCGTTCTACACGACTCGATCATTCGCTTGCAAAATCGCGAATATTGCACACAGGAATTTTCGCGCACAGTTCTAAATTCGGTACCAGCCGTCTGTGTGTTACGGGAACGTCCTCGGGCATTTTTTTTTTTTTTTTTTTTTACCTCGGTTATTCTACTATGAAAGAAACGCCCGTGGAAGAGAGCGAGTTATCTCGTAATTAGTGTTTGAAGAGGAGTTATCTAGACTTGCAGATAGCACGGCAGATTACTGTAGCATGTACAAAGGACCTCTCTGCCATTCCCATGCCTCCAAATAACCGCACAGCCATTCCTCGAGCGTATACATTTTGCCAGCTTACATGCTCAGTATTAGATATTATTTCACATCTGTAGAAGTCTGATATAAGTTAATCAAATACCGACTTCCTTCTCGTTTTCGTCCGTTAATTCACAGCTTCACCAGAGTATTCGTTGAAGCCAGATTTGCGAAAGTTCGAAATAAGTTTACTTTGCTATTTTATGAAGATTCTTATCCTTTTAGCACAGCCCTTCTGCGTAACGCTGAATAAATTAAGCAAAAGTGGGTTACTTAACTTCGGTTTATTATATCTCCGTTTTAGTTAACAATGATTCGTCGATTCTTAGTAAGATTCGAAAAGAAAGTGCCAGTAGGTTTCTTCATTCGAAAAAGTGGTAGAAATGACATTATGGCGGTGCCGTGACTGTATCATAAAATATGTTACAAAAGCCAGCCACTAACTTGACGAAATTTTTCTTCGGCACATTTTATGTTTCTTGCCGTTACTGATTTCGAATATTTTCTTCATCAGATAGCTGCATTGCATTTACAGGCAAACGGTTAATCAGTTGAATGCTGCGAATGCCATTGTGACATTGAATTTGTCTTAATTGCTTTGAAGGATTGCATTTATTTTGTGTTGCGTGAAATGTTCTATTGATAAACTTATCATTGCGTTGCGTGTTTTTGTAATCGCTATCACGAGTGTACATAGTTAAAAGAGGGTGCGCATTTGCACTTTTATACAACTTGATCGATCTTCGCCGGCCGGTGTGGCCGAGCGGTTCTATGCGCTTCAATCTGGAACCGCGCGACCGCTATTGTCGCAGGTTCGAATCCTGCCTCGGGCATGGATGTGTGTGATGTCCTTAGGTTAGTAAGGTTTAATTAGTTCCAAGTTCTAGGGGACTGATGACCTCAAATGGTAAGTCCCATAGTGTTTAGAGCCATTTGAACCATTTGATCGATCTTCAAAACGACTAGGGCGCGTTCGCTTGCACCCTGGCATTCAGAGCATTCAACAGCTGATTAAAAATTCGCCTGAAAATAAAATGCTGCCATCTGGTGAGAACAAAATGTTCGAAACCGGTATTGACAAAAAACAAAAATGGTTCAAATGGCTCTGAGCGCTATGGGACAACAAAACGTGTTAAAGAAAAAGGACATTAAGTTAGTGGTTGGCATAGTTCTTATAACATATTCTTTCAACGATAATACATCGCACAGTCCATAAGGGGTTTCTCAAACGAAAATGAGAAAGATGAGGAAAAAGTAAATAACCTGTTTCTTATTTTTTTTAACTATTCATTATTTCAAAAATAATCACCACAATTGTTAATACATTTATCCCATTGTGATACAAGACGGTCAGTGCCGTCATGGAAAACGTTTAGTGTTGTCTACGGAACCATGATATGCTCATGCGTGCACCTCTTCGTCCGAAGCACATCGACAGCCACCATTGTCTTTCTTCAGGGCTTCAAAAATATTCAAGTCGCATGGAGAGAGATCGGGACAGTATGGAGGATGTATAAGTTTTTCCAGAGACACTTCTGCAGGATAGTCGAAACAACCTTGGCAGCATATGGACTGGCATTAATCTGCAACATTCGATCACCATTCCTGGACGTTTGAACGTAATGGTGACCGCAGCTGTATTACGTGGATACTTTACAAAAATTGAAGCACACCGTTAAGTCCGAACGACCAGGAATGTTTATAGACGGCATCATTCTGTTGCAACATAATTTCATCCAAATGTTACCAAGGTTGTTTCGACTACGCTTTATAGATTCCGCTGCATTCTCCATCCACCATACAGTCCCGATCTCTCCCCATGCGATTTCCATATTTTTGGAGACTTGAAGAAAGACATGCGTGACCGACCATTTGCCTCGGACGAAGAGGTGAAGGCCTGGGTACAATCATCATTCCGTAAGCAACGAAAACATTTCCCATGACGGCATTGATCTCCTTGTATCACAGTTGGATAAATCAGTAACAATTATGGCGAATTATTTTGAAACAATAAACAGTTTACTGACTTTCTACCCATCTGTCTCGTTTTTATTTCACGGCCCCTAGTAGTTGCTCTGTGTACAGTATTCCGTATTTCTTGTTACGAGATCCATGTGATTACATGATAACAGTCTACGATATTTCGCTGTGTTCCTGACGTTCTCCCAGCGTGACTACCATTTTTATTTATCCATTTTTGAGTTTTAGGGGAAGCAGGATTGGGAGAGGGTAATTTAGTCACTAAGAACAAACCACCAGGTGTCAGACACTCACATCGTTACCAACTGCTGTATGTCGATAGAGTATCAACCAGAACTCCGATTTAGCTCGTACTATGCGCTGTCGTCCAGCAGAACCGGTGTAAACTTTAATTAATAGTAATACCAGAACTGCGGAGCACATGAAAAGCATGACTGTAAGTACCAAGTATAGCTTTCGTGGGGAAGTTTGTAGAGTGTTAGAGGGTCCTGGGTTTAAAACCCAATGATGACGATATTTTTTACTGTTTTATACGAAAAAGTGTTATATGGGACTTATAATACTTCCGCACGTGTGGTGCAGCTGTTTCTTTATTCTACTGTTCTGGTTGTTTGTGTTTATTCTGTTAAACTGCAAATGCACTAGCTGCTTCGTCACGACTGGTGTTTTTCCTGTCGCACATATCCGACAGAACACCACATCTGTCTATACAAATGTACTCTATACATTTGCCACTTTCAATTAAAGAAGTGCAAGTGGACTGCCGGAAGAACATTGCTGCAAACTCCGAAAAGTTGTTTCACACGTCAGGAAAATGCTCTCCCATACAACAGTTTCACCCGTAAACAGTTAAAAAAAGTTGTCATGGGTGGGGTTCGAACGCAGGTCCTCATCCTCCACGAACTCACCCACGCGAGATCAACAAAGCAATTATTCATAGATGCGCTTTCCCTTTCCTCCGTCGTTCTGTTGTTACTTTTAATTGCCGTTTCAGCATGTTGTTCTGGACGACGGCACGTAGCACGAACTAAACTGATGTTCTGGTTGATACTCTATCGACATAAAACGTTTGGTACCGATTTGAGCATCTCATATCTGGAGGTTTAGGTGTGAGCCATCACTCAAATTTTGAAATCTATCTGTCTTCAAATGCACAACATAGACAAGCACACAAAAACACACATTGTCACACACATTATGACAATTTATTTCCTTGTTTTTTATTTGTGTTCCATATCTCACTCGACGCTCAACACCATTGTGTATTCTGAATAATAGTTTGATAGGTACACGGGATTCACACACGGATCGAATCCGTCCGGCAGATTAACGACGAGGGACGGTGTGCCGGCCAGCCTGGATGTGGTTTTTAGGCGGTTTTCCACATCCCACTAGGTGAATACAGGGCTGGTCCCCACGTTCCGCTTCCGTTACACTTCCCGATTTACACTAGACGCAGACACAGTTGGGGTACACTGATTCTGTCCGGGGGGGGGGGGGGGGGTTCGGGGTGGCGGCAGGAAGGGTATCTGGCCATCCCTAAAACTAACATTGCCAAATCCGTTGTAACCACGCGGACCCTGCTATCGTTGCGGGACTATGGCGTAAGCGAAAGAAAGAAGAAAAGAAAGGTACACGGGATTCACACAGCAACACCACATTTAAATCCCACGTCTTTGCTCGAGGGGACTCAAACCTATGTTCACCACTTCAAAAAGCTGTTGAGGTACCCTGAGATCAATTAAGCCGTCATGTGTAAATAAGTTAGACTGACGTTAAACTACCCGTCGACGATGAAGTCTTTACAGACGGAACAAAATCTCGAATTAGAGAAAAGTAGAAAAGGTCATTGAGACCAGGTAATTAAGGAATGCAGGATTTACGATTGTGGAAGGGGCCCGAATCAATTACTATTGGTTTGCTTTAAAATTGAACTCATTTATTTTAATAAATAATTTTTGAAAACAAGCCAATGAGATCGAAATCAGACTTTTAAGGCCCGTAACCACAATCACGGCTGAAGGTCTTTAACGCCCAAAATGGCAATTATTAAAAAATTTAGCAAACATACATAAAATACAGACAACAAGCAGTTTTGGAAAACAATCCAATGGGGCCGCAATCAAATTTCAAAGCAAGTAACCACAATCCCGGCTAAAGGCCTTTAACGCCAAAATGGCAATTATATATGAAAAAAAATTTTGCCGGCCAGTGTGGCCAAGCGGTTCTAGGCGCTTCAGTCTGGAACCGCGCGACCGCTACGGTCGCAGGTTCGAATCGTGCCTCGGGCATGGTGTGTGTGATGTCCTTAGGTTTGTTAGGTTTAAGTAGTTCTAAGTTCTAAGGGACTGATGACCTCAGATGTTAAGTCCCATAGTGCTCAGAGCCACTTAAACCATAAAAAATTTAACAAATATACTGTCAAACGGCGAATGGCATAGCAAAAGTTAATTAAAAAAAAACAACAGATCACCAAACGGACGAGACAAATAATGTTAACTTAATAATGCAATAATAAAATAAAACTCAAGGGCCAGTGACAGACGGTGCTCCAGGAATCGACCTCTCAGTAGGTCACACCGAAAACACTTTCGCGGGCAAAGAGAAAGGCAGCCAAGAGTTGCATTCTGATCACAAGATGGTAACTCGGACTAGTGGCAGTCTAACGAGCGACTGACATCCAACATCCTGACATCCAACAAAACAAATGCAAGATGTAAAATTACCCCAAAGCCAGAACCGGCGGTCTGGGCTCTGCCCGCATAATACTGTGCTTAGAGCGCCCGGAACGAAAAGGAATGACAAAGGTAGAAGAACGCCACCCAACCTACAATCAAGAAGCTGTCAAACTTACACGCCTCACCGAACAGTGGCGGCAAGGCGAGGAAATGTTCACTGCCGTTACATACACTAACCCCCAGGGCACTTAACTGGGGCGTCAGCGGCCACAAGACAGAAAAATACCGCTGGTTGAACTTAACAAAGTAGTTGAAAATAGTAAATATTAATTAGAAGCTCAGGGAGGCTAATCAGATCCGCCTTCCCCAGGTACTCCACTCGCTGCTTTTCGCTTAGCCGACACTACGAGCAGCAACACTAATCCATGTCACTGGAGAATCGCGAGATTTCACAGTGGTGGAGGTTTCTCTACGCAAATCGCAGTGCACTCAACTTAAACATGCAGGATCCGGTTTCGACGAGGACCTGCACCCTCGTGACCACTGCCCTTCAATCCGGCAGTCCATACACCCCGCCAGCGGTCCCGGCGTGTTGTCGCTCTGTGCGGACCTCGCTGCTCCTCGTCCCCAACCAAACTCCCTACTCACACCACATGGAAGAAGAACGAGGTCGCCCCAAAGATAGGGCAACAGAACTACATATCGATAAGCGCCGCTGCTGCCACTAGCGGACGGGAAACGCTTACGAAACCGAGTGGCTCCAGTGAACACGAGAAGAAGACAAAACAACGCAACCATGCCAACTAAACGATACGGTCTGGCAGAAACCGACACACGGCCTCAACGCGAGCCGCAGCACAGCTCAGTCATGTGCTTTTCAAAGGAGATGAGCAGTGAATCGTTCTAGGGATGCTACAGTCCACAAATGGGGAAATCTACTGAGATAAACGACTTTAACAAAGGGCAGACTGTGATGGCTTAGCGTCTGGGAACGAGCGCCTTGGAAACGGCATAGTTGCTCGACGGTTCGCGACCTACTGTCGAGAGCAATTACGGAAAATGAACGTCCACGGCTCGTCACAAAACGTAGAGTTCGGAGGCTGCCCACTCTGTGAAACGGCATAAGCAACGGTCTGTGTCAGATTTGATGACAGGATGAAATGCTGGTGCAGGCACAAGTGTTACGGAACACACCGTTCAGCACAAGTTGTTGAATGTTGGGCTCTATAACAGACGACCCCGAAGTGGTCCCATGTTGACCCAACGACATCATCAGTTATGACTGACGGGTAAGGGATCGTCTAGATTGGCCCGTGGATCAATGGAAACGTGTCATCTTGTTGAATGAATCTCTTGTTACGCCAGGTCGTGTCTGCATATGGTGTGACCCAGGTGAAAGACTGTTCAAAGCACGCCTGGCACTTCTGACGCAGGCCAGTGGGAGTAGCATGACGCTGTGAGGCCATTCACCTGGGATTCCACGGGACCTGCGATAGTAACAGAAGGCACCAATGACAGCTGCGTACTATGTGAACATTATTGCATCCCCTCATGTTGGCTCTTCCCCGACGGCGATGGCGTCTTCCACCATCCTAACCGTGTCACCTAGCCAGATTTAAGCTAAAGTCCTTTGAAGAGCATGCCAGTGTACTCATGTTGATGTCTTCCCCACGGAATTCGCCTAATCTAAACACGATAGTGTAAATCTGAGACACTGTATGGCGCCAGCATCGTGCCCACGCATCACAGCCCGTCATTTACGGGAATCGCGCGACCTGTCCGTAGAATTTGGTGCCACATACGTGCGGTAGTGTACCAAGGACTTGACGAATACACATCTCCCAGAAACGCTGCTGTATAGCATTCCACAGGCGTACCTACATCCTATTAATCAGGTGGCCATCATATTTTGGCCCATCAATGTAGGAGATGCAGGTACAAAGCTACGTACTGAGCGTTCATAGTCGAATGTCAGCAGCAACTGTGATAGTATGAAGCCAGGGCGAAGCAGATTTACGTTCTTTCAGTTACCTCTACACCTCGTCCTCTTGATGCGACCGAGATAAACTTCTCAAAGTTTCCTCTCTATGGGTAATTTCTATATTATCTTTCCTAAAGACCCAAGTACACGATCAAACTTGTTTGTCAAATTCATTTTTATCCACAGGTTTGTCAAAGAAGACCATACACGTACCACCAAAGTTTGTCAGTTTAAATCTCACATTTGAAGTAGACGCCATTCCTGTCGTGAAGTATGTTGACACATGTGGGAATGAATACCAATGTAGATAGAGCATTTCTTGCATTGACCTTAGTGCTATGTTTAAGAAGAAAAATAAAAAACAAGACGCTGGTCCAGGGAATGGATGAAAACAGACAGAAATATACCGGTAAGAATCTGCTGAAGGAAAGATTACTCTCAGAATCCGATGATTACATCAACTTTCTCTGTATGGACAGTCAAACTTTTAATAAATTCGCACACACATTAAAAAATTAGACACAAGTATGCGAAAATTTATACTCTTATACTTGGCCCTCTACATAGGCATCTACACCAATACCTCGCAGACCAACTGACCATGTGTGGCGGGGGATACTTCTGGTACCATTAACTGATCCCATCTTCCCCGTTCCACTCGCGAATGGCGTGTGGGAAAAGCGATTGTCTGCAAGCCTCTATATTAGCTCTAATTTCTCTCATTTTCTCGTCGTGGTCATTTCACGAAACGCGTGAGGGAGGACGTAATATGTTGCCCGACTATTCCCGGAACGTACTCCCTCTGAAGTCCAACAATAAGCCTCTCCTTGATGCATAACGCTCATTTTGTAGCGTCAGCCGCTAGAGTTTGTTGAGCATTTCTGTAACGCCCTCGCCCCGACTAGACGATTCCTTGCCGTCCGCTGTGGCCGAGCGGTTCTAGGCGCTTCGGTCCGGAACCACTCGGATGCTACGGTCGCAGGTTCGAATTCTGCCTCGGGCATGGATGTGTGTGATGTCCTTAGGTTAGTTCGGTTTAAGCAGTTCTAAGTCTAGGGGGCTGACCACCTCAGATGTTAAGTCCCATAGTGCTTAGAGCCATTTGAACCATTTTAGACGGTCCCCCAACGAGACGCCCTGCATTTCGTTGGATCTTCTCTATACCTTCTGGCAGTCCTACCTGGTAAGGGTCGCAGAGTGGTGAACAAGAGAATCGGTCGAACAAGTACCTTGTAAGCCACTTCTTTCGTGGATGAGTTAAATTTCCTTAAGATCATTCCTGTGACTCTCAGTCTGGCATCTTCTTTTCTTAGCACTTGTTTTATGTTGCCATTCTGCTTACGGTCACTAAGAATGGTTGTTCCCAGATATTTTATGGTAGATGCTGTTTCCAGCAATTTGTCATCAATAGTGTAGTTGTACAGTAGTGTATTTCTTTTCCCTTGTATGCTCAATATGTTACGTATATTTACGTTCAGGGTCAACTACCGTAGCCTGCACCATTCGTCAATCGTCTGCAGGTGATTCTACAAATAGATACTGTCTTCCGTCGTTGCTACTTTCTTATAGACTGCTGCACCATCTACGATCAATCTAAAACGCCTTAAGACGTGTTCTGCTGGATAATTTCTGTACATTATAATAGTAACGGCCCTATCACACTTCCTTGGCGTACTACTGAAATTATCTTTACGTAACAACATTTCATTAAAATTCCACAACATAGGAACGTATATATCGTCCATGGAAGAACCGGAGAGCTTCGATTATTTTTATTTTACCGCTTGTCTGTTGTGCGTGGACTATTTATTTTCTTCTAAGGCTTTCCCAGCGTAATATATGGCTGGAAAACATGCTACATAACTAACATTGTGGTAACAGGCAGTTTTATTTTGTTTTCATACTTGGTCGCAGTTTCCACAGTTGTGAAAACCTACGATGCGGTAAGATACATTGCAATAAAACTTTTCTTCGATTACCATGAACGGACAAACAACAACAACAACTGTGTCCACCATCTTGTCAACTCAGATGTAATCAAAATTTCTCTCAAGCACGCCAACACTTCTATGCTTCAGAAACACGCCAAATCAGCGCCATCAACTGTAAAATATTTCACAAAACTAGAGAAGTTTGACAAATTGTTTGATTGCGTTGCTGTTGCATTTCACGACGAACGGTACGTGTGCAATGTTCTCAATACGTTTCAAGTGTCAATAGTGGTCAGAATAGCGTTCAGTGTAGTTGTGAGTGCATTACGTCGGATCTAATGGCAGATTGTTGGTGCTAGTGTGGTTGGTACGCCGAAGTGTTTGGCGTTTCAAGAAATACCGTATCGACAGGGAAAGCTGAAAAACATCATCGACTAAACATCCTGGCAGATTAAAACTGTGTGCCGGACCGAGACTCGAACTCGGGACCTTTGCCTTTTGCGGGCAAGTGCTCCCCTAGGCTGTGGCAAAGCCTTGTATCCGCATATCCTTTCTTCCAGGAGTGCTAGTTCTGCAAGTTTCGCAGGAGAGCTTCTGTGGAGTTTGGAAAGTAGCAGACGAGGTACTGGTGGAAGTAAAGCTGTGAGGCCGAGGCGTGAGTCGTGCTTGGGTAGCTCAGATGGTAGAGCACTTGCCTGCGAAAGGCAAAGGTCCCGATTTCGAGTCTCGGTCCTGCACACAGTTTTAATCTGCCATGAAGTTTCATATTAGCGCACACCCCGCTGCAGAGTGAAAATCTCATTCTGGATCTTCCACTAAGTCACAACAGGAGCGAAAGTGTCGAATATGTGTGCTGAGTGACCGTGACGGACGGTCAATGAAGGAGACTGCGACAGAAAACAAGAGAACGGCAGCTGCAAAAGTAATTGAAGAAGTGAATGTCGCACTCGCGAACATTTCATCGTCAAGAATGTCATGTGCTCGGGTGACTCTTGTTTCACATTGTTTCCAACTTCTGGCTGAGTTTACGTCCGAAGAGTGGAACATGATGGGGTTCGGTGATAATTTTGGCAACCATATCGCGGTATTCCATGGGGCCCATAGTTACTCTGCAAGTCTGCATTACTGTCAAGGATTGCGTGACTATTTTGGATGGTCAGGTCCTTCCCATATTACAGTCTTCGTGTGGTGCTGTGTTCAAAAACGACAGGGCCACCGTTCGTACAGGTCGCATCGTCCAGGACTGTTTTTTTGTGTACGAGAATGAATTTTCACATCTACTCTGGCCATCACAGTCACCAGATCTGAATATTATTGAGACTTTGTGGTCTACTTTGAAGAGAATGGTGCGTGGTCTCCAACCATATCCATCACCGCTACCTGATCTTGCCACTATTTTACAGGAAGAACGGTGCAAGACTGCCTTTGAAACCACACAGGACCTGTACCAATCCATTCAGACGATCGGAAGCTGTTTTGAATGGCGACGGGTCTGCTACACCTTATTAGGCATAGAAATAAATTGTATCTCCATATTTTTGTCCACCCCCTGTTTTAAGGATGTACATGGAAAACTCCAAGACCCTACTTTCAGCACACAGACCAGGAATGTTCTTCAACTCTACCCTGTAGAGATCGTCCAGAAAAAATTATGTGAATGGTAGCTTGCACACAGGCGCAGAAGCATTCATTATTGCCATGGTCGATACTTGAGTGGAGCAAGAACTGACTTTAGTGAAGTAACAATTATCTCTTGCCATGCAGATTACAATGAACCGCTAAATACAGATGAAGATGCGGATATGGTAGATATTCTGCGATCACAGGCCTTGCAGACCACACGCTGCTTCAACAAACTGCCTCCGTTTCTTCCTGTTTTTTGCCCGGTTCCTCCAGGTGTCTTCAATTCCCAGGGCTGCTAGGTCCTTCGTCAGGTCGTCCATCTAGCGCTGCCTTCGTCGTCCAATGGGGCGTTTGGTGTTTGGTTTCCCCGCTAGTGTTATCTTCGCCTGCCTTCCATCTGGCATACGGGCTACATGGCCCACCCATTGTATTCTTTTGCTCTTTATCTTCTGTAGGATAGTTGGTTGTCGCATCAGAAGGTAGATTTCCTCGTTTTTCCTCCTCCTCCATTCTCCGTTATCTAAAACTGGTCCCCATATCTTTCTCAGTACTCTTCTTTCAAAAATTAATAGTTTTTCCCTTTCTCACTTAGTCATGTTCCATGGTTCTGAACCGTACATTAATGCTGGGCATATCACTGTGTTGTAGATTTTCATCTTAATGTTCACTGAGATCGATTTAGAGCTGAGCGTCTCTCTGAGGGAATGCATGCATTTCATTCCCACTGCTATTCTTTCCTTGATGTCCATTTTTATGTTGTTGTCCGTGGCAAACCAAGATCCTAAGTATTTGAATTGGTGTACTCTCTTGAAGCTCTTGCCATCTATCTCAAGAAATTCTTCTTGCTTTTGTCTTCTTCGTAATTGCATGAACTCTGTTTTGTCTCGATTCACTTTGAGCCCTACCTTCTGTACATAATTGTCCATTTTCTGGTACATTTCTTTCAACTCGTGCTTTGATTCGCTTAGTAGTACTATGTCATCTACATATGCGAGATAACTGAAGTTACCGTCCATATCTACTCCAGCTCACTCCTGTTGCCTACACTCTTTTATTACTTTCTCTAAGATGACATTGAACAGAACTCATGAGAGAGCATCGCCTTGTCTGAGGCCTGTCTCAATCTCAAATGTTCCTGATGTGGCTCCTCGTAAACATACTGCTGCCTTTGACCCTTCCATACAAGCTTGCACCATTCTCACTAGCTTCTCAGGGATTCTGAAGTCAGGCATTGCATTGTATAGGCTATTCCTGTGGATGCTGTCATATGCACGCTGAAAATCGACGATAGATAGATATCTTTATCATATTCCCAGTGTTTTTCAAACATTTGTCTTAGTGTGATGCAGATATATGAAAACTAAATATTGATTTTTCTAGAATAATGGACCTAACTGCGTATATAACAACATCAATAAACAATTTCAGTAAGAAGAATTTAGATCACTGAGCAAATACATTCGTCAGCCATTTACATTTTTACGTGAATATTAAAACTTCAGTCCTTCTTTGAAATTGTTTATTTATTCCTTTTTGTCTTGCTGTACAGTATTAGGTATTAACACTTTTATGACATTCTTCAGTTTTTAATTAATTAGTTTTTTATATTTTTATTCTGTGCGTAAGAAAATTGTTTTACAAACTGCAAAATATTCTCATGCAAAAGAATTTTTTTTAATTAAAATATACTATGCATAGTGTTCAGTATTTGATATGTGTAATGGTAAAAGAATTTCACGTAAGGATAAATCGAGAAGGAGACATAAATCGAGAAGGAGACTGACTCGGGCAATGTGTACTGTAGTGTGGCTGGCTGAAAAGGACGACGTGTGATTGGCGTTACGTTGAGTTTGGAATGGGGTGAAGCCGATGTGTGAAGGGGATGGGTTCACCGCCCTCGTCTCTACACACCTGCCCCGATGCCCATAAGATCGCATTTACTCCTCTGTCTTAGCTAGCGATTAAACTTTCCGCAAGTTTTTAGCCTTCTCATTCTAACTTTCAGCTGCAAACCCATTTTGGTGTGTACTTTTCAGCTCGTAGTACAAGATGCTTAACCACTTCAGTAGCTCTCTGCGAAAGTTTAGAACTATCAGCATAACGAAGTTTGCTGTAAATGTTTCCTTGTGTCTTTACCTCCGTTTCTTCGTCGTACATCCCAACTTCTCCGACAATCTGTTCAGCACACACACACACACACACACACACACACACACACACACACACACACACTGAGAAGACAAAGTTAAAACAACTATACCCGTGTCGAACTTATTTTCCAGTCTCAAGTCATTCTTTATTCACTTATTCTGTTCACATATTTGTTTCTTGAACAATAGAAAAAAAATCTACGTAAAGAATGAAAGGCGCTATGACGACACCATAGTCATTAATAATTCTCGAAGTTTTTCGTGAATTACGCAAACGTAGCTTTCATTACAATCTGCGAAGCTTTTAGACCTTTCTAGCAACCCCCCTGCTAAGACATTTCTCATCCCTGTGCCTACCCTGAAGCCTGCCTAAAGATTAATCTTCCCTATTTCTATGTATAAGTGCAGTCTACACTAAATAGTTTGGAGTAGCAAAGTTATTTTATCAACAGATGACATGCCTTGAGAGTACCGCGGTCGCAATTTAAAATGACTAATCAAACAGCTTCCAGCCTCTAACTAGATTGTGTATTTAAATAATTTTTACTATTCCTTGCCATTTCAGGTTCAGAACTGAACGTTCATCACCAGATGGTTGCAGTATATTAATAAGACGAATTACCATGCAAATGTTGCATATTTTGAATGCAATTATTCTCTACAGTGACAAACTTACATGGATAGCATACACACTTATGTTGAAATCCACTTTTCTTCAGAATTTTACTTTTATCGTAGCACAAGACATCACCGAATCATCCGTCCTTTATTCCGCTAACTTAGTAACAGCGTGTTTCCTGTAGCTCTACAGCTGTATGTGAATCCTGTAGCAAATCACTTTTGGGTTTTTGTCAATTACTGATATTTTCATAGCTCTTTTAACTACTTGTTTAGTCATAAATGATTTCTGCTCAAAGTTAAACTGCCTTATCTCTCTCCTGCCACCAGCTGCTTTATGTTCTGAGCGTTCCTATTCTGCGTTGAAATTTACTCAGTAGTATATCGTATCACATTCTTATCTTCCTTTTCTCTTTCCCACCTTTGTTTCTATCATTTATTTTTGTTACATGTTCTTCCATGCAGCACACGAAAGTGGACGTGTCGTGTACGACTACTGTTTGTAGCAATGCTTACGACTAACGAATATATCCATACGGATACGTAACATGGGAATGTTCTCCAGAAGAACTGTATTTCCTCCACGTACCCATGTGTTGTCATAAATGACTAATCCTCCTTACGAGTATTTATAATTATTTTTGCCTTCAGACTGGTAGTACGTTACTAAAGTTCGTCAATGAATGGTGGCTAACCGAGTGATTCTGAGACTTTATAGCAACACGAAAATCGTCATAGATTGATTATCGCTTCTCGTCAGAGAAAGACACAAAGCAAGGAAATTTCCTTGTGGACTAAAACTGCGTACCGGACTGGAACCCGAACTCAGAATCTCACAGACAATGATCTTACCGATTGAGCAACACAGGCACGATTCACGACACACTCCCATACCTTCAATTGCGTCATGCCTCTCTCCCACATTCCATTACAAACCAAGGGTAGTGATCTAAGAGTGTGAAATAATATACTGCACTTTGCAGCTGCACAGTATGCCGATGGTATCATGTGTGCATGGTGATGAGAGAGCTTAGAAATCGGTTGAGATTAATAAACAATATTTAATACAGCTACGTCAAGTGGGTACCATAATAAATAGAATAATTAGTTCATCAAAAAGGAAAAGGAATTCAGCAATCACCCGCAGATTAACTCTTTATTCTCCACAACAAATGTATCTCAGTTGACGTCCTATATTCAGCAATCAGTCACAAATAAGTTCATTATTCTCCACAACGAGAGTACATCAGCTGTCGTTCCAGATTTCTTCCATCTAGATGGAAAGAAGAGAATAAACCAAAGAGGTATATGGGGATGCAGTAGGTCTTCGTCGCTATTTGTCATTCACAGATATGACTTGATAAGAACCTGGAAAAACAACGGTTTCTAATACACAGAAGGTTGCGATAAGTGAATACACAGAAAAACAGCACACCGCTCTTCACGCAGAGAAATCTTCGCACCTAAAAGTAGCTCCGGATGAGTCCAAAGGAAGCACCTTTTTTTTCCTTTGAGTCATTAGTCTACTGACTGGTTTGATGCGGCCCGTCACGAATTCCTCATTCCTCTCCTGTGTCAACCTAAGTGATCAACTATTTGCTGGATGTATTCCAGTCTTCCCCTACGGTCTTTGCCCTCCATAGCTGCTTCTAGTATCGTGGAAATAATTCCCCGATTTTTTTAATAGATGTCCTATCATCCTGTCCCTTCCCCTTGTCAGAGTTTTCCATATATTTCTTTCCTCTCCGATTCTGCCCAGAACCTCCTCATTCCCTACCCTATCAGTACACCTAATTTTCAACATTCGACTGTGGCACCACACCTCAAATGCTTCGATTCTCTTCTGCTCCGGTTTTCCCATAGTCCACGGTCCACTACCATACAATGTCGTGCTCCGGACGTACATTCTCAGAAATTTCTTACTCAAATTAAGGCCTATGCTTGATACTAGTAGCCGTTTATCGGCCAGGAATGCCCTTTTTGCCAGTGCTAGTCTGCTTTAGATGTCGTCCTTGCTCCGTGTGTCATGGGTTATTTTGCTGCCTAGGTAGTAGAATTCCTTAACTTCATCTACTTAGTGATCTCCAGTGCTGATGTTAAGTTTCTTGCTGTTCTCATTTCGGCTACTTCTCATTACTCTCGTCTTTCTTCGATTTACTCTGAGTCCATGTTCTCTACTCATTCATCGATTCAGCACATCCTGTATTCTTCTTCACTTTTACGCAGTATAGCAATGTCATCAGCGAATCGTACCATTGGTATTCTTTCACCTTGAATTTTAATTCTACTCCTGGACCTTTCTTTTATTTCTGTCATTGCTTCTTCGATGTACAGGTTGAACGAAAGAGTACGTCCTTGTCTTACACCCTTTTTAATCCGAGCACGTCGTTCTTGGTCGTCTGCTCTTATTATTCCTTCTTAGCTCTTGTACATATTGTGCATTACCCGTCTCTCCATATAGCTTATCCTTATTTTTCTCAGAATTTCGAACATCTTGCACCATTTTACATTGTCGAACGCTTTTTTCTGGTCGACAAATCGTATGAATGTGTCTTTGTGTGTTTTTCCTTAGTCTTGCTTTCATTATCAACCACAACGTCAGAATTGCCTCTCTTGTGCCTTTACCTTACCTAAAGCCAAACTGATCGTCATCTAACAAATCCTCAATTTTCTTTTCCATTCTTCATTATATATAATTCTTGTCAGCATCATGGATGCATGAGCTGTTAAGCTGACTACGCGATAATTATCGCACCTGTCGGCTCTTGCAGTCTTCGGAATTGTGTGGATGACATTTTTTCGAAAGTCAGATGATATGTTCCCAGATTCATACATTCTACACACCAACGTGTATACTGGTTTTGTTGTCACTTCTCCCATTAACTTTAGAAATTCTGACAGAATATTAGCGATCCCTTCTACCTTATTTATTCCTAAGTCCTCCAAAGCTGTCTTAAACACTGATTCTAATACTGGATCCCCTGTCTCCTCTGAATCGACTCCTGTATTTTCTTCTATCACATCAGGCAAATCTTTTCCCTCATAGAGCTCTTCAATGTATTCTTTCCACCTGTTCTTCTCTCCTCTGCATTTCACAGTGGAATTCTCGTTGCACTCTTAATGTTACCACCTTTGCTTTTAATTTCACCGAAGGCTGTTTTGACTTTCCTATATGCTGAGTCAGTCCTTCCGACAATCATTTCGTTTTCGATTTCTTCGCATTTTTCATGCAGCTTAGCCTCCCTGCATTTTCTATTAATTTCATTCCTCAGCGAATTGTATTTCTGAATTCCTGAATGTTCCTTCTGTTATGCATGTTTTTTCGCAGTTACCTTTTCTGTACCAACTTCTGTGATTGCTCTTCTTAGAGATGTCCATTCCTCTTCAAGTCTACAGCCAACTGAGCTATTCCTCATTGCTGTATCCATAGCCTTAGAGAACTTCAAATGTACCTCGTCATTCCTTAGTGCTTCTGTGTCCCACCTCATCGCGTATTGATTCTTCCTGACTAATCTCTTCAGTCTACTCTTCATCACTACTACATTGCGATCTGAGTCTATATCTGCTCCTGCTGCCTAAGTGCTACAGGACCACTAATTACTATTCACACACATACAGGCCGGCCGGAGTGTCGAGCGGTTCTAGGTGCTACAGTCTGGAACCGCGCGACCGCCATCGCCATTTCTTAAGTGGTTATCCCCCTTTGCCGTCTGAGATAGGCCATTTTAGCGAACGACGCCCGGACTGCCGGCCCGTTTTACTTTTTATCCGTCGTAGCAATATGGCGAAGGTCATTTAATCTTTAGTTCAGGATCTCTGTCGTGTCTATGGCGTATTTTATGGACTTTTCTACAAGTCGCTGTTTTTAGCTGTCTTTCTGTCTTTCGATTGGGCTTAACGTCTAGTCATTGTAACTCATTTTTCGTCTTCTTGTTCTACGGTTCTGACATGGGCGCTAATGACCCTAGTTGTTTCGCGCCCTAAAACAAATGTAAGTAGTCTGTTTAGGTTTTCTTGTTGGTAACGCCACGCAGCGCCCTGTATGAAAATCACTGGCTGTGCTGTGTGCAGTCTGTGGCTAGTTTTCATTGTTGTCTGCCATTGTAGTGTTGGGTAGCTGGATGTTAACAGCGCGTAGCGTTGCGCAGTTGGAGGTGAGCCGCCAGCAGTGGTGGATGTGGCGAAGTGAGATGGCAGATTTTTGAGAATGGATAATCTGGAGGTGTGTCCATCAGAAACAGTACATTTGTAAGAATGGATGTCATGAACTGCTATATATATTGTGACTATTAAGGTAAATACATTGTTATAGTGAACAGAGGACATGGTGTTATTGTGTGTGTACATTCTTGCTTGTTAATTGCACTATTACGTAATGACTATAAGGCTTACATACTTAGAACATATACTGCTAATGAGATTTTAATGCGACATTTTGGTTTACTTGAAAAGACATTCTTTATTTGAAATACTTTCTGTGAGATTAAAGATTACTTAGGATTTGGTTTCTTTGACAGTTACACGATTATATCACGATGCTACTAATGAGTGACACAATTTATATTATTGGTTTTGCACTGCATCTGTTTTATATCTGCACAGTTTTTCTGTATTATTCTGGAAAGTAAAACATGTTTTAGTAGTAACTTTTGTGGTATAGCTACAATGAGACAGCCTTTTCCGTAGCACAACAACACGTTGCATTATAGTACTTTCTTGATCATGGTAAGGTACGTAATAACTACAATATCTATACACAAAGCATTTCAATTTCGTTTATGATGAGGTAAGTACATTGATTTCAGCAGAACTTTGCTTACAGAGGACAATAACTACGACACTTCCACAGAATTATCTTACAACCAGACGCTCAATTTGGCGCTACAGTACACGTATTTGAGTGATTAACTTTGTACTTAAAACATTTATTTTTAAAGATTTTTAAATTACAAAGATACAAAGGTTTTCTGTGATACATTTCATTACATTTCTGTAATCTGTAACACCTGAGGGTATAATTACATTAATCCTCAGGGGGGTACACGCTTACTTTGTGTACCATGTGTTTGGCAAGCACAAGGAGCCCTAGCTAATATGGTATTTGCTTATACAACTTTACACACCGGTACCATATTTCTCTAACACATAAATTACACAGCTATCTGATCATTTAACTGGGAGAGACAAACATTTATTTTACTACATCAGTGACAGATGTTTACGTAATTACACAGTTGAATAACTACACACTTATGAAACTGTATTTTGTCTGTACTTTGTGAATTGTTCATATTTTTTCAGAACCATTGTGACACTATGAGAGCTTTGAATGATATATTTGGTATGGGATCACGATTTTTAAAGTACAATTGAGGTAGATGACACTATTGAAATGAGCAGAGAATTTTTTTAGGTTTTGAAATTATTGCAGAAAGCTACGACGTTTTTTAGATTTGGCTGAGTTTTTATGATGTTATTATTATGATGACAATGTGTATTATGCTGTTGAGGTATGTTTATGATCAATAAGCTGATGCTGTATGAGGAATTTGATTATGCTACGTATTTATTATGATGAAATATTGAAGTAGTGTCGACGAAGATGTATGTGTATAATAAGGTAAGGAATAATGAGTAGTGGTTAGGGACTCTGACTTGTGAAAAAGGATGTTGGAATCTAAGAATCGTACTTTAAGAGTTATGAAATGTGTGTAAATGCGTGAATGTATCACAATGCAGGCGAAAGTTTTTTGCACACTGTTATATTCATAGGATTTTGTTTCTACACATTTGCAACGCAAATTCTCGACCTGTGAAATTTTTTATATGAGACTGTCACTGTAGTGCAAACTGGTGTCGTAAATATTTCGGTAAGGAGGGTAGGTCACTGTAAGTACCCAGCTGCATGGCAGTCGCCTGGAAAAAAGCCATTACTGTGCGCCTTTCAGAGGCACAGGTGGAAAAAAAAGGCCATTATCCTCGCTATTGACATTTTTTTGTGGAAAGCATCGCAAAATATGACACTCCCAGACTTGAAAACATAAGATTACACTGTGGAGCTCTTAATTTATGACATTTGCTGAAATGCCTAATGAAATGACGAGAAATATTTTATGTCTTTACACCTGATTATGACTACTGTCTTTCTAGTTGAGAGATTGTTTTTACTACCTTATGAAATGCCATATGGCTAATGAATGATGTTTCATGCCTTCCTTTGTACATATTTCCTCATTTTGTTTAATATCTAGTTTCTAGCTGCACTGCAGCATTGGTTAAAATAAAATTTAATAGATGTACTAATATCACTATTTTCTGTCTACAGACCCAGTAAAGAATAATTTTATGATGTACTTTCGTAGAAAAGAGAGCACAAATAGACATTTCCCTTGACAGGAATTGCATAAATAATTTTTTTAATGACTTGGTAACTTTCTTGCAGAGTAAGTTTTTGTGATGCATCACTCTAGTGTTAAGATGTGACATAGGTATTAGACATGGCCATTTTTAGTGTAATATTTTTTCTGCTCGAGCTTTGTCATGTTTAGGTATAAGTTACTGCATTTGTTGCTGTGCTGCGGTGGTCTTGCGGTTCTAGGCGCTGCTGTCCGGAACGGCGGGACTGCTATAGTCGCAGGTTCAAATCCTGCCTTGGGCATGGATGTGTGTGATGTCTTTAGGTTAGTTAGGTTTAAGTAGTTCTAAGTTCTAGGGGACTGATGACCTAAGATGTTAAGTCCCATAGTGCTCAGAGCCATTTGAACCATTTGCTGCTGCTGTTTGTCAAGCATAGTGTTACTGATTTTGACTTTGTATTATTCTGTTAAGCCAGTTTTACTAATGATTTATTTTTATTGTTTGCTGCGCATTGCCTTATATTAGTTGTAATATTGCTGCTTGCTTTGCCAATTTGAATTTCTTGTCATTGCTGTTTGTGTTAATTGTTTTGTGCTGCTGCATTGCCTCGTCCCTTAGTTTAGCATCTGAGCTCAGTAGGTTTAAGTTAGCTAAGATGGGCTAGGCTATATGTGAGAACGAGTTGTGACGAATTGGAAGAAATGCATTCAGAAGGTGTAAGAAAATGGTTTGGCCAAAAAACAATTTTGAAAGAGGATGTGAACAGAATACAGAAAGCATGCTCGGATAGGATTTTTTTTGGTGGAAACAAATGTTGAAATAAGAGGAAAGATCTACAGAACAAAGTTTTGGGTTGGACTGCAGTACCAAATGTCACACTGAAAACGAACCCTGTCTTTCCTTTTGTATTATTCTGCTATGTGTTTATGTATCCTTGTGTATTTGTCTTTTTCCTGTCTTTATGTGTTTAGCTAATAAGATTTATGTTGTAGAATTTTTCAAATACTGTGTTATTTTCTTTGTAAAGATGTTTAGACATTATTTATTCTGTTCTGTTTTAATGCTCATGTGTGAAATTAATGTTTCGAAAACTATTCTCATCATTTTATATATTTACTTATGTCATAATTCCTGTAACACTGATGTATATGTTATTGCGATTCTTTTGTAAAGCCTGCATTACCACAAATGTTATCTTTATTGTTATGTTCTTCAATGATGTATTTTGTACCTTTGTTATTCTATTCTTATGTTATAAAATTATAATTGACACCAGTTCATCAAATTAAGTAACTTTCACTGCACACGTTTCTGTTGGTCGTAGTATATGGACAATATGTGAGAAGTAGGGACTGTTAGTGTTTGCACGTGTGTTAATAATTCAGCAATGGACTGGATAACAGCATTGCTGGTTCTAAGGACAATTCCAAAAACTTTGTGAGTGCACAAGTGGTGATTTATGGACTTGCTATATTGTCCGCAAGACTCTTCGATGGTGATTGTGCACCTGCACAGTCGCAACAGATGGCTGCTGGCCGTCTCTACAAGGACTGCAGTGGGTCTGCACCTTTGATGGCCCAGCAATACCATTATCTCTGCAATGACTGCAGTGGGTCTGCACCTTTGATGACCCACCAATACCATTACTTATACAAGGACTGCAGTGGGTCTGACCCTATGGTGGCCCACCAATACCATAATCTCTACCAGGACTACAGTGGGTCTACTCTGTGACGACCTACCTACCAATATTCTTCAAACCTTCGACTGACTCTGCAGTGGGTTTGCTCTGTTGTGGACCATTACCTGTCTGCATGTCAAGAGTCAGCACTGTCTATCCGTTGGAAGGACAACACTACTTCTTCAAGACTGCATGGAAATCCACTACTTCCGTGTGCATTTTCTTTTACTGCTCAGACTTTGAGAAAAACACTGCTATTTTACTGTGATGAACGATCAGGACTGTCTTTATGTACTGTGAGAAAATTTTAGCTTTTGACCAACATTGTATCAATAAGTGCGTTCATTTGATTTCTTTCTTATTGTAATTGTAAAAAAATTTTAACGAATATGTATTGGCCAGTGCCCAAAACAATTTGTAAAATTTTTTGTGGGGGGCATGGGGGCTATGTAAGTAGGCTCTTTTGGTTTTCTTGTTGGTAACGCCACGTAGCGCTCTGTATAGGCGGGTCCACACTGAGCGCGCCGCACCGCGCCGCGCTGCGCAAAACGGCTGTGCGCGGCTCTGCGCACTCAGTGTGGACGGCGAACCGCGCTGCGCCGCGTCGTGCCGCTCCGCGCCGCGCAGTTTTCCGGCTGTTGTCGGTGCATCAAAGGAAGTGGCGCGTTTGCGCGCGCTCAGGTTAGACGGGCCTTCGGCTCGCTCCGTCTTCACACCGTGCGCGCGCTCCAAGTGGAACACAGTGCGCGCCTCGGAGCGGCGAGGCGGGCCGCGGACTGCGCACTCCTCTCTGTTACAGCTGTGCGCGGGCTGCAGCAGCGCGGCGCAGCACTGCGCGGCGCGGCGCGCTCAGTGTGGACCCGCCTGATGAAAATCACTGGCTGTGCTGTGTGCAGTCTGTGGCTAGTTTTCATTGTTGTCTGCCATTGTAGTGTTGGGCAGCTGGATGTTAACAGCGCGTAGCGTTGCGCAGTTGGAGGCGAGCCGCCAGCAGTGGTGGATGTGGGGAAGTGAGATGGCGGATTTTTGAGAGCGGATGATCTGGATGTGTGTCCATCAGAAACAGTACATTTGTAAGAATGGATGCCATGAACTGCTATATATATTATGACTATTAAGGCAAATACATTGTTTGTTCTCTATTAAAATCTTTCATTTGCCAGCTATGCCTATCAGTAGTTAGTGCCTTCGGTAGTTTGAATCTTTTATTTAGCTGGCAGTAGTGGCGCTCACTGTATTGCAGTAGTTCGAGTAACGAAGATTTTTGTGAGGTAAGTGATTTGTGAAACGTATAGGTTAATTTAGTCAGGGCTATTCTCTTGTAGGGATTACTGAAAGTCGGATTGCGCTGCGCTAAAAAAATATTGTGTGTCAGTTTAAGCACAGTCATGTATAATTTTTCTAAGGGGACGTTTCACAAAATAAACATACAAACAGCGGCAAGGCCATTGGCAACATAATATCAGGATCACTAGGTTATCAGATATGTCGTTAAAGTAAGTGTAAAAGGAAAAAACATAAATATTGTGAATTACAGTGGTTCCAAAGAAAACTTCTTTTACATGCTGCACATTAAGTTTCTTTTTAGTTATCTTGTGTTCCCAGAAGTGTTTCAACTTAATTACAAGGCACCTTCAGTCGATGTCAGATCAGCGACTAATTCATTATTTCTAAGTCAAACAGCTTTCCCTCTAGTGGCAAACTCGTTGAAAGTTTGGTCTTTTCCTTTTTGTCATTGTTTTCAACACACAGCAATTTACCTGCCATGGTAGAAATCTATCTAACAGCACACAAAAGTAAATACAGTAATGAAGCAGAATGTCTTTATGGCTCAGAAACACTAATTTTGAACAGGAAAACAGACACTAAAAGGAACGCAAAATCTAAAGTAAAGTTGTAGACCCAAAACTTATAGACGAACAGTACCGCTTCAGGAACAATTAGGAAAACTGACAATACACAAACATCCATAGTGACCTCAGAAAACGCAGGATGAGATTCTGGGGACACATTAAAAGAATGTAACAAGACAGACTTACAACCGGCCGGAGTGGCCGAGCGGTTCTAGGCGCTTCAGTCTGGAACCGCGTGACCACTACGGTCGAAGGTTCGAATCCTCCCTCGAGCATGGATGTTTGTGATGTCCTAAGGTTAGTTAGGTTTAAGTTGTTCTAGGGGACTGATGACCTCAGATGTTAAGTCCCGTAGCGCTCAGAGCCATTTGAACCAACAGACTTACAAAACAAACAGTGCATTTTTATTGACAACATGAGCAAACACGAAAGAGACACGATGAAATGAGTTGGCGAATCAAAACTCATCTGAAATTGGCAAGAATTACTCCATTCCAACGGATGTCCACAACCGTTAAATCTTCAGGTCCAAAATTCACAAATGGCAAGTTGCCAGGAAGAGAAACCAAAGAATAAGACTGGAGCAACTTGGTCTGGCGAGAAAGGAAGGCCACAGCAAAAGAATGAAAGAAATATAGCCACAAAGGAAGAGAGGCAAGTGCCCCCTCTAAGTATTTTGAGTAGTCTTAAGGGGGTTATTTGCAAATAATAATGAGGATTAATTTATTTGAATCCTTTCAACATTGTTCTCAGTGGTCCTGTAGCCGTTTATAGACGAAAATAACGTTAATAATAACATTATTTCACTAGGGCGGTTTTCTACAAACGCCGACGAACCTCTGTGGCGTGCGGTTTCTTTGTAATTCTTCCGGGAAACTTCGCTAGTGGCTCACCGCCTCGCAGATATCTGACTCATCATCGCCAGGTGCTCCTACACATTGCTCCACAGACCTGGTAAACAGCTGTCATGCCTCGCAGCAAGAACTGCACACACCCGGCAGCTTTTATCACACTCAGATACGTTAAGAGCGCGACGCAACAGAGAAGTAAGACACTCAACCAACGCTACCAGGAACGTCACAAAGTATCTTCTAGGTCATGCGAATTCCTCTCTGGCCTCCGAAATTTCTCCAAGGCATCATTTTTTTTCCACCGTCCCATTAAAGCAATAATTCCGTGCCGCTCGACGGCCTGCCGCAAGTCTTTCTTTTGGACGCACTTCCTCTACCGGCGTTGGTCCACTGCTCCTTTTAAGTCCCTCTGTGTTCTTCTCACTGACTTCCTGCAGCACAATCTCTGTTCCGTAGGTTATCCGTAGAACAAGAAACTGTGTGTTGGGTCGCAAAGTGATTCTAAATTGCAACTATCCCCGAATCCACAACGAGATATGTTTACACTTTCTCATCCTGAATTTTACCTTACACCCGCTTATCTGATTCGCTGCTTATGTAGCGAAATAACAGATGACGGCAGAAGTAAATAGGATATAATACGTATACCAGAAGTAAGGACAACGGCTTCTCTTAGAAAAGATCCATATAAGCATCGAATATAAAATTCAGTGTGACGAAGCTATTAATGAAAGCGTTTAGCTTCAGTGTAGCCCTGTAGACTGAAATGTACAGAATAAGAACTACAACTAAGAAGCTTTACAAATGTGCTGTTACAGACTAACGCTGATGGTTATTACCTCGAAGAGGACGGTCTATTGACAACATAGTCAACAGGGATTTAGAAAACACGTCCTTGTGAAGCAGAGCAAGCTCTTTACTCACACGAAGAGTCTAGTGCTATTAACAAAGGATTTCCAATTGATTCCATATTTCTAGATTTCCATAAGGCTTTTGGC
This sequence comes from Schistocerca americana, assembly GCF_021461395.2. Taxonomy (NCBI): domain Eukaryota; kingdom Metazoa; phylum Arthropoda; class Insecta; order Orthoptera; family Acrididae; genus Schistocerca; species Schistocerca americana. Next base: position 114,369,435 of record NC_060126.1, on the reverse strand, counting down.
AACGTCCCTCACAAGCGGCTTGTAACCAAATTGCGTGCTTGTGGCATATCGTCTCACTTATGCGACTGGATTCGTCATTTCCTGTCAGAGAGGTCACAATTCGTAGTGACTGACGAAAGTCATCGAGTGAAACAGCAGTGATTTCTGGCTTTCCTCAGTGTAATGTTTAGGCATTCTGCTGTTCCTTATCTATATAAACGATTCAGGAGACAATCTGAGCAATCGTTGTTTGCAGATGATACTGTCGTTTGTCGTCAAGCAAAGTCATCAGAAGTTCAAAACAAATAGCATAACTATTTAGAAAATATGTCTGTGTGGTGCGAAAATTGGCAATTGACTCTAAATAATCAAAAATTTGAGGTCATCCTCATGAGAGCTAAAAGGAATACGTTAAATTTCGGTTACACGACAAATCAATCCAATCTAAAGGCCGTAAATTCATTTAAATATCTAGTAATTACAATTACGAACTACTTGCATTGGAAAGATCACATAGCAAATGTTGGGGGAAGGCGAACCAAAGACTGCTTTTTATAGGCAGAACACTTAGAAGATGCAACAGGTTTACTTAAGACACTGCCTACCCTACGCTTGTCCGTCCTCTTTCGGAGTACTGATGCGCGGAGTGGAATCCTTACCAGATATGATTAACAGATTACATCGAGAAAGTTCAAAGAAGGGCTGCACATTGTGTGTTATCGAGAAATAGGGGAGAGAGTATCACGGACGTGATACAGGATTTGGAGTGGACATCATTAAAACAAAGGCGTTTCTCGTTGCGGCGGGATCTTCTGATGAAATTTCAACCACCAACTATCTTCTCCGAATGCGAAGATATTTTTGTTGACGCCGATCTACATAGGGAGAAACGATCATCATAATAAAATAAGGGAAATCAGAGCTCAGACGGAAAGATGCGCGCTGTTCGACAGTTGAACAATATAGAATTATTGTAAAGGTGGTTCTGCCTCTGCCAGGCACGTAAGTGTGAATTACAGAGTAGCCATGCAGATATAGATGTAGACTTGCATACCTAATGAAGAGATTGTGAATGGAGTCGGGGAAGGAAGAACTTTATAAGAAAAAATAGGACACATACTGGAACATCAAGGAATAGTTTACTTGGTAATGAAAGAAAGTATGGAGTGAGGTGAAATATTGCACTGTTTCAGAATTGTGTAAAATATTTCACTGGTACTGTTGGCAGTACTACTGTGTTTTCTGCCTGGGCGACGACGGGTGCATTTGCAGAGATGACGAAACTTGCATAAGATGGACTAGCATTGAGAACAGCACAAACCAGCGTTGGTGCTGAGGACTGTAATAATAACACTTGAAGCAAAAGTGGTCGAATTTTTTGGATTATTTTAGCGTGATTAGCAGTCGTTGATGGTAACTCGAGATCCACAGGTTCGAGTCTTCTCGCGGCAACTGCGCTCATTGCTAACTCTATTGTCACAGAGAGAACAAAATTCCATTCGATGATATCTAAATGGACAACACACCAGACAAGAGAGGGAAAAATGAGATATATCGAACACAGGGATCTCCTCCATTCCCACCAGCCGGTTTCCGAAAACATCGGCCATGTGAAACCCAACTTGCACTTTTCTCACTTGACATTGTGAAAGCCGCGGATCGAAGAAGTCAGGAAGTGGCAGTATTTCTTGACTTCCCAAAACCATTTGACTCTGTGCGAGTTGGCTTACCAGGAATCCGGCTTTTTATGATCGTGCCTGGCAAAATATATAAAAGTCTCGCCTGCTCAGCTTTTATGGATGAAGCAGAGAACCCACAGCTGAGGCCTGTTCCAAGCTAATGAACTAAGCGCGAGAAATAAGGACGAATTAGGAGATATACCGCAATGAAATATAGATATACAAGCCAAGCTATTCTTATGCCTCTGCCCTATATTTTTCTTTGTGAACCGGAAGAGGCTAACACACAATGTCAGAACCACGCCACATGCAGAGCGGGAGAGGCAAAGTACAGTCGGTGTCAACCTGCCCTGTCCTACCACGTAAAAAGTGATCTCTGTTAATTGTAAATAAATGATATTGTCCTGATGTGTGTCCGCAGCTCGTGGTCGTGCGGTAGCGTTCTCGCTTCCCACGCCCGGGTTCCCGGGTTCGATTCCCGGCGGGGTCAGGGATTTTCTCTGCCTCGTGATGACTGGGTGTTGTGTGATGTCCTTAGGTTAGTTAGGTTTAAGTAGTTCTAAGTTCTAGGGGACTGATGACCATAGCTGTTAAGTCCCATAGTGCTCAGAGCCATTTGAACCATTTGTCCTGATGTGATTTTTTTTTTTTTAATCTAAATTCGAAGGATATTGCTCGAGTTGTGTAGTGCAAATAAATTTAACTTTATACTCGAGTATCAGTGTGACCAAAGCCTATCACAAACTGCACACTCATCAATGCTGAAACTGTCGTAACATTGGTTTAACTTCAGTCTTTGTGCCTTTCAATGGATTTATTATATTCTATTCGTAATGATTCTAATAAAATAACAGCAAGCGATCTTATGTAGTGTCAGCGTAGTTATTCTGCAGCGAATCTGAAATGAGCTAGTAGCAGAACATTAGTTTTGAGCACTTGCACTTAATTCAGCAGAGGGGAGTCCACACGTATACTAGTGCGACTCACTGCAAGGAGGTGGAAAGGGTAGCTGTAGTCAGTACTTAAAACTGAAATTCTAGTTAATTCATGATTTGACCAAGAGGGCAATGTCCGTGCTGCGGGTTCGATCTACCCGGTCATGCTGCACACATCCACACGACTTATAAAGACACTGATCATAACACATGAAATATTGAGGATCAGGTTAGTCAAATTAATTAGTTGAAATGTATTTTAATATAAATCCATATACTTTCTTCATTAATCAATATAAGTACTTTCTATCATTTGTAACAAGAATCTTTATCAAGCTCTTCCACAGGCGGACATGAAATTTGTTACTCACAAAATTAATACAATGTCCGTCGCAACAGCGAACGATTATGGCGGATCAAGACATCTAACGTATTTACAGATTTACGACTCGAACAAAAAGTGCATCACAAGGCTGTCTCATGCATTGAAAGTTTGAAACACGAAAAGTTCTGTCTGTCAGAGAGCGCATAGCGCTATTGCTTTCAATTCAGTGTTGTATCACACTGGCGCTTCGCCCGTACGCAACGTAATATGACGTTATTTAAAATTGTTTTCAAGTTTGTAGTAAAACGTACAATCTCATTCTTTCCTTAAAAACACACACAAGGGTATCAGAAGGTGATAATATACACTCCTGGAAATTTAAATAAGAACACCGTGAATTCATTGTCCCAGGAAGGGGAAACTTTATTGACACATTCCTGGGGTCAGATACATCACATGATCACACTGACAGAACCACAGGCACATAGACACAGGCAACAGAGCATGCACAATGTCGGCACTAGTACAGTGTATATCCACCTTTCGCAGCAATGCAGGCTGCTATTCTCCCATGGAGACGATCGTAGAGATGCTGGATGTAGTCCTGTGGAACGGCTTGCCATGCCATTTCCACCTGGCGCCTCAGTTGGACCAGCGTTCGTGCTGGACGTGCAGACCGCGTGAGACGACGCTTCATCGAGTCCCAAACATGCTCAATGGGGGACAGATCCGGAGATCTTGCGGGCCAGGGTAGTTGACTTATACCTTCTAGAGCACGTTGGGTGGCACGGGATACATGCGGACGTGCATTGTCCTGTTGGAACAGCAAGTTCCCTTGCCGGTCTAGGAATGGTAGAACGATGGGTTCGATGACGGTTTGGATGTACCGTGCACTATTCAGTGTCCCCTCGACGATCACCAGTGGTGTACGGCCAGTGTAGGAGATCGCTCCCCACACCATGATGCCGGGTGTTGGCCCTGTGTGCCTCGGTCGTATGCAGTCCTGATTGTGGCGCTCACCTGCACGGCGCCAAACACGCATACGACCATCATTGGCACCAAGGCAGAAGCGACTCTCATCGCTGAAGACGACACGTCTCGATTCGTCCCTCCATTCACGCCTGTCGCGACACCACTGGAGGCGGGCTGCACGATGTTGGGGCGTGAGCGGAAGACGGCCTAACGGTGTGCGGGACCGTAGCCCAGATTCATGGAGACGGTTGCGAATGGTCCTCGCCGATACCCCAGGAGCGACAGTGTCCCTAATTTGCTGGGAAGTGGCGGTGCGGTCCCCTACGGCACTGCGTAGGATCCTACGGTCTTGGCGTGCATCCGTGCGTCGCTGCGGTCCGGTCCCAGGTCGACGGGCACGTGCACCTTCCGCCGACCACTGGCGACAACATCGATGTACTGTGGAGACCTCACGCCCCACGTGTTGAGCAATTCGGCGGTACGTCCACCCGGCCTCCCGCATGCCCACTATACGCCCTCGCTCAAAGTCCGTCAACTGCACATACGGTTCACGTCCACGCTGTCGCGGCATGCTACCAGTGTTAAAGACTGCGATGGAGCTCCGTATGCCACGGCAAACTGGCTGACACTGACGGCGGCGGTGCACAAATGCTGCGCAGCTAGCGCCATTCGACGGCCAACACCGCGGTTCCTGGTGTGTCCGCTGGCCGTGCGTGTGATCATTGCTTGTACAGCCCTCTCGCAGTGTCCGGAGCAAGTATGGTGGGTCTGACACACCGGTGTCAATGTGTTCTTTTTTCCATTTCCAGGAGTGTATACAGTTAACGTCCTCCTACCACTGTTGTAGCATGCAAGTGCAAACAAGATTTAGTCTGCGATATTTCTTTGTGAGTGTGATTGAAATCACCTAAATTATTGAATATCTTTCCGTTTCTCGTCTAAGAAGAATTTAGTTTAACGAAGAACTATTAGTTTAATTTGACATAAGATTATCTTAAGCAGAAGACAGCAGTTCAACACACTGAGCACATAGTTGCTGTCATAAATGCCAAATTATAGGGGTGTTTACTGAGAGTTTTATATTAAGCATGTTTACGATTGATCTCACAAAAACTGCCTGTAATTGAGTATTAATAGAAAACTGCAAATACGCAACGGACTCTATTTCTGTTTAAAAGAGTAAGTTCGCATTGTGGGGCAAAATTTTTGGTTAAATATAGCGCCGAGTCCGGCTTTTTATTTTTAGACTTGATAGCTCTTGGTATGAGACCAACGTTTATCAACCAAAGTGCAATTATACAAGGTGTCAATCAAAACTGACTGAGTTCAGGATTTTTTGGTAGGCGGGACGCAGCACGTCATCTTGGATGAGGACTCATCGACAGAAGCAGAAGTAACTTTAGGCATACACCACGGAAGTGAGTTGAGACCGTAGTTGCTCGTCTTGTGTAGTTATGTCCTTGCAGACGGAATTAATACCAACCTCAGACTTTTCTTAGGTGATGCAGTTATCTACAATGAAGCACTGCCTGAAAAACCTGAATAAACATTCTATCAGAACTTGATAAGATTTCAAAATTGCGAAAAGTTTGGCAACTTGCTCCCCTAAATGTGCACAAATGAAAAATAACGCTCTTCACAAAGCGAAAAAACTTATTATCATAAGACTACAACGTTAGTCATTCACGATGAGAATTAATAGCCTGGGTACAACAATTTGTAGGGCTATAAAAGTGAATAATCGCCTAGGCTCCATTCTACGTAAGGCAAGTGATAAACTTCAGTTCCTACGCAGAGCATTGGGGAAATGAAGTTAGTCTACGAAGCAGACTACTTACAAATGAAAGTATATGGTACCAGAGACCTTTGCAAGTCGAAACAACTATCATGCTAATATGCAGACTGAAGCAGCGAATGAAAATCTATACCAAGGCAATATACGAACATAGGTCTCCTGTTCAGTAGGCAGATAAGCTAACCACTACTCCACTTTGGCACAGTGGTTTTACATAACTGCATGGACACCCAGGCACGCCTACCTCCTCAATCAAAATTTCCACTCACGTCTCAGCCCATTTGGTACTCCCCCTAAATTCGAACAGCGTAGCAGAGGCTCTCCAACTGTATTGGAACAGCATCTCAGCATCGAATGCCTACTTACAAGTCACCGGTGCATTCTACCATAGAATAATGTTCAAATGTGTGAGACCCATACCAGTTAGGACTAACGGGAGATACTGAACATGTACACAGAAGGTGGCGCGAATGATCGTAGGTTTGTTTGACTCAAGGGACAGTGTTACTGAAACGTTGAAACACCTCGGTTGACAGTCTCTTGAAGATAGGCGCAAAAAATCCCGCGAAAGACCTACTTACTAATTGCTAAAAACCTGGAGTAAGGGAAGAATGTAAAAGTATTCTCTCGTCCCACATTTATAGCTCCCGGAGGGATCGCGAAGACAAAATTAGGCTGATTACAATACGCACAGTTATTTAAACAGTCGTTCTTCCCGCGCATTGTATGAGACTGGAACAGAAAGAAACCCTAAAATTACCCTGCCATGCGCTACCTAGAGTATGTATGCAGCTGAGGATGTAGAAAATAGTTTTTGTGTGCATAATTGCGTTCACTGTCTGCATGGACCGATGAGAAGAGGATAAATCTGCGATGTCACGGGCAGCAGAAACGGTGCCAAGACTCCGATACCAGCAGCTATTTTTATTGGTTTAGCAGAATCACTGGCTCCGTCGAGCGGTAGATCCGGCTCACATTACACACTTTTTGTATTCTCGCCTTGCTCCGCTGCTGCCGGATTTCTGAATCTCGAATCCGCAAATTTTTCTCCCAATTGTTTTGTTGACGGTATATACAAACAGAGTTCAAAAAGTTTTGCACAGTCGTCTCTAATTGTTTTAATTTTTTGCAGGAGGAGAATGAATTTTTTGTGAACATACTTGGAACATTTAGCTGTACATTGAGCCTACTCAATGTTGCCCCCATCACCTGTGACGCATCTGGCCCAACGTTCTTTCCGTGATATACTTTCTGAATATAGCAGGTGAACTAAATAGAAACCTAGTCCCAACAGGGAATCATATAGCGCTCTTAGAAAAAAGTGTTCCGAGACTGTTACCTGAAATGCTCCTCCATGATACTGACAAGAGGGAGATTGAGTTAATAATTAAATCACTAAAGACCAAGAACTCTCATGGATATGACGGGGTATCTAGCAGAATAGTGAAGTATTGTTCTATGTATGTTAGCCGAGTTCTCAGCCATATCTGTAACTTTTCCTTTAGGAGTGGTCGGTTTCCTGACCGATTAAAGTACTCGGTAGTGATGCCACTTTATAAAAAGGGAGACATTGATAATGTTGACAATTTTAGACCTATTTCTATGCCATCGGTGTTTGCTAAAGTTATCGAGAAGGTTGTATATACAAGGTTACTGGAGCATTTAAATTCACATAATTTGCTGTCAAATGTTCAGTTTGGTTTTAGAAATGGCTTAACAACTGAAAATGCTATATTGTCTTTTCTCTGTGAGGTTTTGGACGGATTAAATAAAAGGTTGCGAACGCTAGGTGTTTTCTTTGATTTAACGAAAGCTTTTGACTGTGTTGACCACAAAATATTACTGCAGAAGTTGGACCATTATGGAGTAAGGGGAGTAGCTTACAATTGGTTCTCCTCTTACTTTAAGAACAGAAAGCAGAGGGTAATCCTCCGCAATATTGAGAGTGGTAGTGGTGTTCAGTCCCAATGGGGCACTGTTAAGTGAGGCGTTCCCCAAAGGTCGGTGCTGGGGCCACTGCTGTTTCTTATTTATATAAATGATATGCCTTCTAGTATTACAGGTGATTCAAAAATATTTCTGTTTGCTGATGACACCAGCTTGATAGTGAAGGATCTTCAAAATGGTTCAAATGGCTCTGAGCACTATGGGACTCAACTGCTGAGGTCATTAGTCCCCTAGAACTTAGAACTAGTTAAACCTAACTAACCTAAGGACATCACAAACATCCATGCCCGAGGCAGGATTCGAACCTGCGACCGTAGCGGTCTCGCGGTTCCAGACTGCAGCGCCAGAACCGCGCGGCCACTTCGGCCGGCTAGTGAAGGATCTTGTGTGTAATATTGAAACAGTAACAAATAATGTAGTTCATGAAATAAGTTTGTGGCATGTGGAAAATAATTTGATGCTAAATCACAGTAAGACTCAGTTTTTACAGTTCCTAACTCACAATTCAACAAGAACCGATATTTTGATCAGACAGAATAGGCATATTATAAGCGAGACGGAACAGTTCAAGTTCCTAGGTGTTCGGATAGATAGTAAGCTGTTGTGGAAAGCCCAAGTCCAGGATCTTGTTCAGAAGCTAAATGCTGCTTTATTTACCATTAAAACAGTATCTGAAATAAGTGACACTTCAACACGAAAAGTAGTCTACTTCGCATATTTTCATACGCTTATGTCGTATGGTATTATTTTTTGGGGTAAGTCTTCTGATTCAAAAAGGGTATTTTTGGCTCAAAAACGGGCTGTTCGAGCTATATGTGGTGTAAGTTCGAGAACGTCTTGTCGACCCCTATTCAAAAATCTGGGAATTCTGACATTGCCCTCACAGTATATATTTTCTTTAATGTCGTTTGTTGTTAGCAATATTAGCCTGTTCCCAAGAGTTAGCAGCTTTCACTCAGTTAATACTAGGCAGAAATCAAATCTGCATGTAGAATGCACTTCCTTGACTCTTGTGCAGAAAGGAGTGCGGTATTATGCTGCATCCATTTTCAATAAGCTACCACAAGAACTCAAAAATCTTAGCAGTAGCCCAAACTCTTTTAAGTCTAAACTGAAGAGTTTCCTCATGGCTCACTCCTTCTGTTCTGTCGAGGAGCTCCTGGAAGAGCTTAAAAATTTAGCAAATTCCAGTGTTACATTGTTGATTTTCTTCATTTAAACTTACGACTTGTCACCTGAATATGTTTTTTTATATTTCATTTTATCTGTTTCTAATATCGTGTTATAATTTCATGTATTGACTCGTTCCATGACCATGGAGACTTCTCCTTAATTTGGTCCCACGGAACAATAAATAAATAAATAAATAAATAAATATAAATTCACTTTGGTAAAACTCTGGGGATTGACTTTTACACCGTCGCTTGACACAGGAAACAAGGTCTTCCTCACTAGCAAATGTTTTACCGCGCATGTGGGCCTTCAGACGACCAAAGAGGTAAAAAGCAGACGGAGCCAAGTCCGTACTGTAGGGAGGATGAGGAACAATTTTCCAACCCATTTTACTGATTTTTCCTGCGTCATAAGGGCTGTATAGGGTTTGGCATTGTCATGGTGTAGCCTGACGAAATGACCCTGAAGCTTTGGTCTCTGGGTCTTGATCGCACGTCGCAGCTTGTCCAATGACAAACGGTCCCAGTTAATTGTGGAGCCAGGTTCCAAAAAGTCAATAAAAATGACAACATACTGATTCCAGAAGAAGAAGCACATCACTTTTCCACCTGCTGTTCGTGAAAATCTTGGTTTCTTCTTCCGAGGAGAACCCAGATGACGCCACACCATGGATTGTGTTTTGATCTCAGGTTCGGACAAAAACAACCATGTTTCATCCTGGGTAATGACGCCGTCAAAACACTGTTTCCACTCTTCGGTAAAGGTCTTCATGAGACCCTCGCACACATTCTTCCTCGTCGTTTTATTTCTCTTGCCGGCCGGAGTGGCCGAGTGGTTCTGGGCGCTACAGTCTGGAACCGAGCGACCGCTACGGTCGCAGGTTCGAATCCTGCCTCGGGCATGGATGTGTGTGATGTCCTTAGGTTAGTTAGGTTTAATTAGTTCTAAGTTCCAGGCGACTGATGACCTCAGACGTTAAGTCGCATAGCGCTCAGAGCCATTTGAACCATTTATTTCTCTTGTCAATAATCTACGCACCCAACGTCCACAGATTTTTCTGTACCCTAGTGAATGTACCAGTGATGAAACACTACCCAATGACAAACGAGTCATTTCAGCAAGCTGTCGTGTCTTCACACGTCTGTCATTTTGGATGATTTGTTCAATGGTCTCCTTATTCACTCCACTCACTGCCGTCGATGGTCTACTGCATCGTGGATTGTCCAGTAGAGAGAAATGACCTTCTTTAAACCTCTGCAACCACCGCTGGATACTGCTGCGATCCGCTGTCCCCTCCCCATAAACAGGGAGGAACTTCCTGTGAATTGATGTGGCAGAGTCATCGCCGGTCTTGAAGAGGAACTCCATCACTGACCGTTGTCGCAACCTGACATCTACTTCATGGTCCATTATGGCTCACCCGTAAATAAAAGAAAACCAATACACCAACTTATAGCTAAATGTTTCAAGTATGTTCACAAAAAACTTCATTCTCGTCCTGCAAAAAATAAAACAATTACAGACAACTTTGCAAAATTTTTTGAAGGCTGTTTTATCGATGTATGTCTTCTTAAAGATAGTCTTCGACCGCCGTAGCACATAATTTTATAGCAGATATTTATCCTTCTCTTTGGAAGGTTTTGGATTGGTGATGGTGTGCTCAGGTTTTACTACTTGTATCTGTATTCTGAATGAAAGAACGAATTAGTTACTTCTCAACTACTCCTATAGCCACATTTGAAGCGTGGCTTTTAAACTTTTACATCCAACTTCAAAGTAGGTCAAATGTTCGCCATAAGAATCAGCACTCCATTTTTTTCTTTGAACGGGTAACAGAAAATTTATGTGACGTTCTTGTGATAAACAGTTTACGAAACTCCAACACCAGTATGGGCAATTTAGTGTTGAACTGATACTAATAACTACGTTCCTTGGTTTGTCATCCACCTGCACTTATTGTCCTTGACAATGTCTTCTAGCACTGGATTGTTTTCTGGAGTCAGCAAAACATGTGTCAACCATGGCCACAAGGCTTGTGCTACAGAAGCTACATCCAAAACTATTCGCTCAACGGCTTCAAGACCAGGCATTGATTGCCATATTCTACTTTCATACCGTTGCGGCTTCCAGCTGGTTTTGTGCCATTTTTTAAAAGCGCCACAAGACATAGCATCAACGAATTGATCATCTTAGTGCAGTGTCTGCTTCTTTGAGTAGTGTTACTGTGTCCTGCTACAACCTGTACTATAGGTCATTCTTCAGATAATTAATCAGTGTCACTGTTGCCAAGTATCCAAAGTATTATGAGTATTCTTAAGATTTTAATTTGACTCAGCGTGCTAGAAAATTAACAAAAATTGACAGTCTAGGACAACGAACGTAAGTAGTTATAGACACAGAACTATTTGTGCCAGCAATAGCGAAGTCTAAATGATCCGGTATGAAGGACGTAGTACTAGTTGACTTGAGAATGAGCTGGGATAGAAATATTTGGATTAAATCAGCTATCATATAAACAACGGAAAGTGAATTAACGAATAACGTGTTAATACCATCTACCTCAATGATAAATTACATGTGATGAAATCTACGCATTGTCTATCACAGATAGGAAAAAAAGTGATTACTTTCCAATTAAAAATAAGAAAGACGAGGAAAATTGAGATAGGTATGAACAAACGCGTCAGTTAGTTCGACAAACGAACAATATTGTAATGGTAGTAAGGGACTTTAAATACTGTAGCAGATAGGCATTAGAATCTAAAATTGCGAGGTAAATTTAGACTTAGAATTATATGTAGCCGAAGTGAACTCTCATAGTCCTAAAATTCTATGAGTCTCTACAGCGCAGTATGGGTGTGAGTGCCAGGCTTCCTCTCAAAAGAAAAAAGTCAAATAGTCGGGCAACTGTAACGAAGGTTCTGCGGAAAGTCAAAAGATGCACTGCACTAGCAGACAGATAAATGAATACTGAAGACAAGAGCTGAGTTTACAGGCTTTAATTGCAAAAAAAAAAAAAATAAATAAATAAATAAATAAAAATCCAATATAGACAGATTACTTGAGTAAGACAATATCATCCAGCAGTCAAAAGCAACGTAAAAAAACCAAGTGGGAGGAGATGGTCCAAAGTGCCAAGTTGAAATAGGCAGCTGGCCAATCTCTGAGCTACAGCAGATAATGGAGGTTTCTTGAGTACTGTAAGGTTGAGTATGACTTTTACAGTCAGTAAACATTGGAGGAGAACCACGTCTCTAAAGCTGCCAGGCACAGCTCGGGGTGAAACGTAAGGGACGACATGTAGATTTACTCAGCGGCAGCTTATCACTATAATAAGCATCACATACAAAATTTTCTGTTTCCTGATTAAAATTATTCTACAACAGCAAGAGTTAACGTCTGCATATAAGAACTCAGCTCGTTTCTTTTTCTATTTTGTAATGTCTGTGTTTGATGACATACTATGCAATGTCGACAGACATAAATGTCTGAAGGTTTGAATGCCTCACCATCTTCGCGTGATATACATCCTTTTGACGAAGAATGGCATACTCTTACAGTAAACCGTCATTGGAGATCAGTTTTCCCAGTGAATATGCGCTCTTCAAAGTTCGTGAAATAGAGCAATTTCTTCAAGATGTTGTTAAGACTGACTATAACGATCTTGTTGGTGTACACCTATCAATAGTGAGTAGTGTGGTATATGTAAAGTTAGTGAACGACACAGCGTGTGACAAGATTTTAAATGGCACTAGGAATGGTCTGAAGTTCTGTCATTTGGATGGCAATATTGGAGAGACGTCTGTAGACCATGAGGGACTTGGATTGTTGACGAGACATGTTTTTGAACTCCCATTTGAAACACCATCGGAGATGGTGATTTCTGTGTTCCACCCATAGGGGAAGGTGATAGACCATATGGCTGAAAAGTGGGCCCACTTTACCACGTACCCAGTCCTCAGTGGAATGAGGCAGGTCCATAGGGGACTGACCAAACATGTACTATTGTATTTATACACTGATCAGCCAGAACATTATGAACACCTACCTAATAGCCGGTATGCCCACCTTTGGCACAGATAACAGCGGCGATGCATCGTGGCATGGAAACAGTGAGGCCTTGGTAGGTCTCTGGAGGGAGTTGACATGATATCTGCACATACAGGTCGTCTAATTCCCTTAAATTATGGGGAGGAGGGCCATGAGCTCTGGTGCCACATTCAGTCACATTCCAGGTGTGTCCGATTGGGTTCAGGTCTGGGTAGTTGGGGGGCCAGCAAATCAACTGGAAGTAGCCACTGTGTTCATTGTGCCCGTGCTCTAGTGGCTAGCGTTGCTGCCTCTGGATCATGGGGTCCCGGGGTCCATTCCCAGCTGGGTGGGGGATTTTCTCTGCCCAGGGATTGGGTGTTTGTGTTGTGCTCATTATTTCACCATCATCATCATCATCGTGTCAGTGGCTAGATTGGACTATGTAAAAATTGGACTGCGTAAAAATTGGGACTTAGAAAGGGCGCTGACGACCATGTAGTTGAGCATCCTACAAACAAAACGTCAACATCATCAGCCACTGTGCCCTTCAGACCATCGCACTCCTGGCCTTGTGACATGGCGCGTTATCTTGTTGAAAAATACCACTGCCATTGGGAAACACGATTGTCATGAAGGGGTGTATGTGGTCTACAAATAATGATACTCTTTGGCCATCATGATGCCTTCCATGAACTCCATAAGACCTATGGACGCCCACGTTAATGCTCTTCAGAGCATAGTGGTGCTGCCACCAGCTTTTCTCTGTCCTGCACTACAGATGTCAAGGCGCTGTTCCCCTGGAAGACGATGGATTTGCGCCCTCACATTGGCATGATGAAGAAGGAATCAGGATTCATCAGATAATGCAATGTTCTGCCACTGCGCCAGTTCCCAGTGCCGATTGTCACATGCCCATTTCAATCATAGTTGCTGAAGTCGTGGCACATGCATGGGTCGTCTGCAGGGGCCCATTGTTACGAGTGTTCTGTGCACTGTGTGTTCAGACACACTTGTACTCTGTCCAGCATTAAAGTCTGATGATATTAGCCACATTTCACCGCCTATCCTGTTTTACTATTCTGCCCATCCCAAAACGTCAATTTTGGTTGATGGGTATGCTCAAATATTTGGGAATTACCTTCACTTGCAATATTTCGAGAACGATCACAGCTAACTTTAAATGCCTCCTTTAAATGACCTGCATGAATGCCTGTAGTGACCTGCTTCGAGTTTGGACATGTTAAAATGGATTGATTTTGACAACCCTCATCTGGTGTCTAGGATACTGCATGTGGCTCACATCTTACCAGTGCTGAAGACAATGGCGAACAGGTTGCTGAGAGCATTTGGCTATGTACAAATGCATGCTTTTGCAACAATATCTGTTAGTAAAACATTCTTGGGTTTCAAGCTGCATAAAGTGGTTAACTGCCCACGAGCTTTCGGCAGAGATCTCCTCTGCCATTGTCAAGTGGATTGTGTCATCCACTTAACTATGGCAGAGGAGATCTCTACCGAAAGCTCATGGGCAGTTAACGACTTGATGCGGCTTGAAACCCGAGAATGTTTTATTAACATTTGGCTATTTTGTGACTGTGGGTCTCATCTTCAACTTAACTCTTCCTTCTTGGGAAGAGGCCTTGGCCTGCTCAGTATCCACGTTTGAGTGGCTGCACCCTATGTCTGCACAGTGGTTAAGTTGTGGACTCATCATCGGGCTACTTTGTCAGAAGCCGTGACTGATGAACTTTCTGCCCGTTCCAGAGTGCCATCCATTACAGTATTGCATATTTCTACTTATCTCTCTCATCTCAAGACCTTTTCCATCCAATACAGTTATGTCCATGTAGACTTGCCTCATACCAGGACTCCTATAGCATGTGACATTTATCAGCTATTGATAAGACTTCACACCCAGAAGATGGTGGACAGCCAGCATCCTGGAATTGCATGCCCCATGGTGTCGAGTGCCCTCCTCACCATGGAGGCTCATGTGACATGGTATTTGATTGTCAGTGACAAAAATATGATTTGGCTCTGGCTTCATGCCATTAACAGGGCAAATTCTGCGCTTTGTCCTCAGAGTCAAACGTTTGACACTGGTGTGAGGACCTTCTGCTGAGGTGTGGTTGCTGGTATGTAAAACACATGCTTTACTACTTCATCCTGCTCCACATACTTTGTGCCACAGTCGCTTCTGTTCCCAGATGAGACCTTTTCCCCTCACATGAAACAAAAACAATGAATTGGATCAAAGGACTGTCCATTCATTACTTTTTTTTCAAGATGGCAGGAAGGGTGTCCTTGAATTTTGAGCTTTTCTACAAGATCATCACAATACTTTAATGTGTCATTCAAGATATCGTCAGTATTATCCCTTTTTTTAAATGCAGCTGGGGTGCGCCAATCTAAGAAGGTGAATTCTTGTTTAGTGTTCCTCCAGAACGTGGATCTTGTAGTAGGACTATGCAATAGTTATCGAGACGACGTGTCTGAATCATGCCTGCTGGGACTTGGAGATCACCATGAACTGACTCATCTTTCGTTGGTATGTGATCGTTGTTTTGTCTTATTTCACCAGGAATGCATTCCTATTGTAATTATTTTTGTTTGCTATTTTGGTAATGTTCCTAGTTCTTTAATGAACCTATTGTACGTTGATACACTGACAATAAAAAGGCTAAAAAAAGTTGTATTACTTAAGAAGCTTCCTGATATATTAAAACTGTGTGTCGGACTGAAAGTCGAACTCGCAACTTTTGTCTTTCACAGTCAAGTGTTCTACTAACTTAGCTACCCTAGCACGACTCATTAGCCTTTACCACTGCTTTACCTCCACCAGTACCGTTAATGGCATTGTAAGAAATTCAATAGTATCAATCATTTGCAGCATGTTATTGCCTAAATATTAGAAAATAATATTTATTTTGCGTAATTCACGTTATTGAACTGTACTGCTCCATTGTATAAACAAAAGGAAGTGGTTACTGCCACCACTTGTTTGGAGTGAGAGATCCATTTTTGAGTCACTGTCTGTCACAAATTTCCTTCTGTCACTAATAAACTGTGCAGCTGTAGTCAAATCATGTTCACTGTTGCGAATACATTTCTTTATTTTTATTCTGTTTACTTACTTCTACATAGGATATACACTATCTGGGAAAAAAGTGAAGCATCCACAAGTCACAGTCGGATGCCATGTAACTTTGTAAGGCTACATCGTCGTTGCCACTGTTGAGTCTTGTACTATGGGAAGCAAGGAGAGGATATTGTTTGGTGGCCGGTATCCTCGTGCTACAATACAACTGCAAACATGTATTAACAGGTTTCTTCATTAAAAAGAACAAGAAGCTACTTATCTTTAAGAAAGTTGTTGCGGTACAAGCTCTTCCATAATAGTATACATTAGCCTCACTGCTGGTGAAGTACAAGTCCCACTATAAACGCTACACTCTCGTAGCCGGTGATGTGAACTGACAGAAGCCAACTAGAACAGTAACTGAGCTGATTGCGACTGTGACTGGACTGACTGACTGTAAATGACTGGGACCTCTGGTCTAAATTCTGGCAGTCAGGAGTGTGTTGGCGGCGTGTTGCTGAGAGTCTGTCTTTGGCCTCTCTCCTGATAGGCGCGTTTGATTCAGCGCCTATTATCGATCTTCTTGCAATCTCTTTGCCGACCGTCCACAGCTTGTGGTCTCGTGGTCGCGTTCTCCCTTCCTGAGCACGGGGTCCTTGGTTCGATTCCCAGTGGGATCAAAGATTTTCACCTGCCTCAAGATGACTGGGTGTTTGTGTTGTCCTTGTCGTTAAATAATCATTCATGAAAGTGGCGAGTTTGGACTGAGCAAAGTTTGGGAATTTGTATGGCGCTTAGAACTGCGCAGTTGAGCGCCCCACAAACCTAACATCATCATCATCATCATTATCATCTTTGGTGACAGGTGTGCTGGCGACAGCTTACGTCAGCACATTCCTCCTCACCAACATGCTGCACCATTGCCATGTAAGTAAGCTGTGAACGACAATGAGGAGGGAGGCAGGATGCTGGCCATAGAGATGAGCTGGGAGCCGTGACTGTGGAGGATGACTTACTCCTGACAGTACCCCGCCATCTGGCTTGCGCCACAACAGGAACATCCTCTGGGGAACTGTTGCCAGGGCACATGTCCAAGCCTGAGACCGTGTCCTGAGGCGATGACGGCGACAGGGACCGCGATGGTGGGTCTAGGTCCATGGGGTCAGCGAGCAGGGATGGCAGGGGTGAGGGTGCATCGTCCATCCACTCCTCCTGGGGTGCGCTGGTGGTACCAGTGGGCGGCTGTGAAGGCTGTGCGGTCCTGTGAGGCCGTGAACCTGGGAGGAGGAAAGCAGCAGAACCAAGGGGCAAATGACATGCACATTTGGTTCTGATGCCAGCGCTGCAAACCATCGGGACCTACAATCAAATACATAAAAGAGCCAATGTATTCCTGCATTCCACCTCTTTCCCAGCGTCCACAGTTGGCATAAACCCTGGAAATAATAAGATCGCGCAGTGCAAAGCTATTGGTGGAGCCGAATGCTACGGTTGGTGTAGAAAGTGTAGCAGCGTCCAATGGTGGTGGCCATGCAGAAGTTCGGCCGGTGATGGTCTGTCTCGTGGATGAAACCGACGGGAGGCGAGAAAGAGTTGCAGCAGCTGTTCTCATGTGTGGATGGTGCAAAGCTTGGTCATCTGTTGGTTAAAAGTGTGTACGGAACGTTCTGCTTGTCCGTTGGACTGTGGGTGAAACGGAGCACTTGATAGATGACAAATGCCTCTTCGTTCACAAAACTGTTCAAAATCACGTGAAGTGAACTGTGGTCCGTTGTCCGACATAAGTACTTCTGGCAAACATTCGATGCAAAATATGGAAGACAACGCCTGAACGGTGCTGTGTGATGTGGTAGAAGCCATAGGCACCGCAAATGGAAACTTGCTAAAACACTCTATCACTATAAGGCAACGAGTAATGCAAAACGGACCTGCAAAGTCAATGTGCACTCGTTGCCATGGCGATTGAGTCTTAGGCCAAGCTGATAGGGTCTGTGGCGGAGCGGATTGGTTTTCCGCACATGCGCGACACTGTGATGTCATCTGTTCAATATGGGCGCCCATGCTCTGCCAAGTACAGTGTCGTCGTGCTAACTGTTTAGTGCTAACAATTCCCCATTGTCCTTGGTGGAGCAATCGCAACACAGCCTTGTGCAACATTTCGGGAATAAGCACACGTGAGTGTTCACTATCATTTTGAACTACAATCACACACTGCAGAATTGAAAGGTTACGTCCAATTGCAAAATATCGACACACAACTGAGTTCTGGATACTGTTCAATGAACGAGGCAAGGACGTGTGAATGTAATGCAACAAAATCTTGGGATATAGGTCTGCTTCCGGTGGCCTGTGCAATTATTCTGGAGTGCAAGGGAAAAGATTGCAGCAATTCAGAGTCCTGCGCATCGGTTTGGCAACAAGATGCGGCAGATGCATCAAAATCAGAGTATGGGTCAATCGGAAGGCGAGATAGGGCGTCTCCATTGCCACGCTTTGCCGTAGGTCTGTACACAATTTCATACTGATACTGCGAAAGCAACAAAGCCCAACGTTGCAGTTTTTTGAGCAGTGCGTGTAGAACCGGCTTTGACGGATGAAACAAGGATTGCAAAGGCTTGTGATCTGTCACTAAATAGAACTTGCGACCATACAAATAGTGATGGAATTTTGTCACACCATACACAATAGCGAGAGTCTCTTTTTTTAATTTGATACTAATTGCACTGAATCTGAGTTAACAACTTTGAAGCAGAAGCAATAGGTCTGTCTTGTGCGCCAATTCTGTGCGAAATCACAACGCCGATTCCGTAGGAAGAAGCTTCGACTTTCAAAACTACCAGCTTGGCAGGCTCAGAATGCACTAAACATGTCACTAAGCAAGGCATTTTTGAGTTTCTGAATTGCACCTTGACACTCTTTGGTCCACACAAAAGGTACACTCTTGTGGTGCAATGGAGCCGCGATCTGAGCGGCATACGCTGTGAACCGATTGCAGTATGTCATCTTGCCTGGTACTGACTGCAGTTCAGACACATTGCGAACAGGCAGGTCACAGATTGCAAGCAAATGAGATTGGAGGGGGCTGCACACCCTGACTGTTTACCACATGACCTAAGTACTGTAGCTCAGTTTGAAAAAAAGAAAGTCATACTTTTCGAGACGACATTCGAGCCCGCCTTTGACAACACTCGAAAACGAGTACACAAATTGGCAATGTGTTCCCCTGGTGTACGATCTGAGATGACAACATCATCAAGGTAGTTTGAACAAAATGGCATTTTTGCGCTCAGCTGTTCCAAGTAATGTTGAAAAATGGCGGGTGCGGAAGCGCTGCCAAAGGGCAAACGCAAATACTTAAACAGTCCTAAGTGTATATTTACAACAAACACTTTATGTGATTCTTCATCCAATACAATTTGCAAGTAGGCATCAGGCAAATCTATCTTATAACAGTAACGTCCTGCGCCAAGCCTGTCCACAAGATCCTCAGGACGAGGTAACGGATAAGTGTCAACTACCGTCTGTGGGTTGACTGCAGATTAAGTCAACACAAATGCGAATGTAGCCACAAGGCTTATGCAGCAAAACGAGTGGACTTGCCCATTGAGTAACCTGAATGGGAGCAATTACACAATTATCTTGTAATTCTTTCAGTTCACTGGCTGTTTTGTCTCTTAAAGCAGTTGAAACTGGGCGAGCCCCGAAAAACTTAGGTTCTGCATTGTCTTTCAATGCAACAAAGCTTTTCCGATTCCTTTTGAAAATGGTTCAGTAAATTCTTTAAGCAAGCTAGCAACACTGTCGTTTGGTGCAAATATAGAGACTGACAGTACATTATCGTGGATGCTAAGGACGAACAAACCGAATATGTTTTCACTGTCTCTTGATTTCAGAACAGTAAAATCCACTGTCCTAGTCTGAGATTTGTAAGTGGCGTGCAAACTACACCGTCCAAGCACTGGAATTTCTTGTCCGTTGTAAACAATGACGTGCTTGCTAGATTTAGAAAGGCTTCGTGAGCCTAAGTGTTCCTGAGGCACCTGTGTCTAACTGAAAGTTCACATGACGGCCAGCAATACGTAATAAGAGGAATAGTTTGTTAGAACGTCGTTGCACAATCTTAATCTTACTTTTGTCAGAACCTGCTGTAGAGAAACTTCCTGGCAGATTAAAACTGTGTACCGGGCCGAGACTCAAACTCGGGACCTTTCCCTTTCGCGGGCAAGTGCTCTACCAACAGACCTACCCAAGCACGACTCACGCCCCATCCTCACAGCTTTACTTCTGCCAGTACCATTCTTTCAGGAGTGCTAGTTCTGCAAGGTTCGCAGGAGAGCTTCTGTAAAGTTTGGAAGGTAGGAGACGAGGTACTGGCAAGAGTAAAGCTGTGAGGATGGGGCGTGAGTCGTGCTCGGGTAGCTCAGTTGGTAGAGCACTTGTTCGCGAAAGGCAAAGGTCCCGAGTTAGAGTCTCGTTCCGGCACACAGTTTTAATCTGCCAGGAAGTTTCATATCAGCGCACACTCCGCTGCAGAGTGAAAATCTCATTCTGGAAACATCCCCCAGGCTGTGACGAAGCCATGTCTCTGCAATATCCTTTCTTTCAGGAGTGCCAGTTCTCCAAGGTTCGCAGGAGAGCTTCTGTAGAGTTTGGAAGGTAGGAGATGGTTGGTTGGTTGTTTCGGGGAAGGAGACCAGACAGCGAGGTCATCGGTCTCATCGGATTAGAGAAGGACGGGGAAGGAAGTCGGCCGTGCCCTTTGAAAGGAACCATCCCGGCATTTGCCTGGAGCGATTTAGGGAAATCACGGAAAACCTAAATAAGGATGGCCGGACGCGGGATTGAACCGTCGTCCTCCCGAATGCGAGTCCAGTGTCTAACCACTGCGCCACCTCGCTCGGTGGAAGGTAGGAGACGAGGTACTGGAAAAAGTAAAGCTGTGAGGACGGGGTGTGAGTCGTGCTTGGGCAGCTCACTTCATGCCCGCACGGTAGCTCAGCGCATTCGGTCAGAGGCCTGCATGCTCTCTGTAATAAAAAAAAAAACTGAGTCAAAGAATCAACGGTCAACTTGAACGGCGGCGTGAGTCATGCTTGAGTAGCTCAGTTAGTAGACCACTTGCCTGCGAGAGGCAAAGGTCTCAAGTTCGAGTCTCGGTCCGGCACACAGTTTTATTCTCCCAGGAAGTTTCATACTGTAACCCCTTCATATCTATCTGCCATCTGGGAACAAGTAATCGACCCCTTACAGCGTTCTGTGTCATTCCACACCATTGGTCAGAAACACCAGCAGTCAGATTGGTGACAACGTAAATGGCTGTATCTGAAATGGAGCCATGACAATGAAGCATGAACTGCTGATGAATGGCATCGCATTGTGTTCAGTGATGAACTGTGATTCTGCACTACCCTGGATGACCATCGTTGGCGAGTATGGTGGCGACCTGGAGAGAGGTCCCAGTCTTCCAATGTTTTGAAGAGGCATGGCAGTGTTACTCTTGGCATCATGGCATGAGGAGCCATCAAGCATGACTTCAGGTCATGACTGGCAGCTTTTGGGGGAATTCTATTGCCACAATGGTGTCACAAGAACATCTCATTTCATCAAGAGTAACCTCTAACGTGGCAATATTGTGGTGTCATTTTTCTAAAGGACAATGCTCATCATCACATGACACATGTCTCTATGAACTGTCTGCATCATGTTGAGTTAGTCTAAAGTAAAGAACAATCCAAAGCACTGGACACAATAGTTGCAATTCAGATTCAAAAACTATATAATTTCATTGTAAAAAAATAATTTTTATTCTTACAGTGCAAAAGCGCTATGGACAAAATAAACAGTGTTATCAGAAAAATCAGCAAAACCTTAAATTAGAAGAGTAAAGCAACAGAAATCTTCCGAGATCTTTCGTAGCTCTTTGAAAAATCTATACCGTGGATTGCTCATCTAGAAGTTAGATAAATGTGAAGTTATGGATAGTAATCTGTATTTACTTGCATCACAGTTCCAAAATGAAGGCTTTTACAATGAATTATCACGTCAAATCGAATGTAACGTCATAAGGGTTGCCTCAGGTCTGAGTTCAAGAGTCAGTTCTTTTTTTTCTGTTTCAAGTAACTAATCTACGTGTAAATATTTTCCAGTAGTTCTGTTTCTTCAATATGCTAGACACATAATCCATTTTGAAAGGGTTGACACTAAATTGTGCAACCATTCAGACTGTCAGAAGATTGAATTGGGTTATAACAATCCAATGGTTGAAAATCTGAATTTAATTTAGATAGAAATGAAGCTGGAAAATACACACACACACACACACACACACACACACACACACACACACACACACACACACATATATATATATATTTTGAATTCCTAGCAAACAATCAGTTTTGCACATTAAATGCAAAAGAAAGTGTCATGACTTCTGTCTCTAAGCTGGTCATAGGTTGTGTTCCAAAAATGAACAGCATAGAGACAGAAGTGATGGCACTTTCTGCGGAACCTGACCATCATTTTGCAGGACAATTCTCAAGCACGTACAGTGCAAGCTGTTACTGAATTTGTTTGACTGATTGGGCTGCTAAGTGCTATACTACCTACATCACTCCGCTCTCATAAGTTTAACTCGATTTCTAAACTGAAGAACACTCTTCATGGCATTCGATTCATAACTCCTACAAATTCGCTGGGCCATTGACCATGCCACTCGAACTGTCAACACAACTGGCACTGCTATGAGTATCCTACGACTTCCACATCGCTGGCAACAGGTTATACACAATGCTGGTGACTACTTTGAAGGTCAGTAAAACTTTGAAACACGTATCTATTTTGTAAGAACTGTAAATAAATAATTACCACTATTAAAATTGTAACCCTCCTATTATTAGATATGATTTTGTACTTTTGGGAGTTTCAAGTGTCATTTCATTGATACTGAAATCACTTATAAGAACTGTTAGACACATTTGTACAAATTGTATTGTCATCAACGCATAGAAAATAGTTTCTCATAGCTAGTCACAACCTGTTGTTAAATATGGTTTTGTTCTTTGGGCAAATGCCAGAATGGTTCTTTTGAAAGGGCATGGCCAGCTTCCTTCCTCATCCTTCCCTCATTCGATGGGACTGAAGACCTCACCGTTTGGTCCCCTCCCTCCAAATCAACCAACCAGTCATTTCCTGGATACTGAAAGTCTCTACAAGAAATGTTAGAGGGATTTGTACTATGTGTGCAAAAGTCTTGTTGTCGATCGTATGGAAGATTACAACTTACAAATCGCGCCTCTCTAATCGTTTACAAAATTCAAATATTCTTGTATAACAAATTTATTTGAGAAAAATCTTTCTGACACGTACAATATACGAAATACTCACGATTCAGTGCTCCCCATATTATGAAAATGTATGCGTGGATTCTACAGGATTGAAAATCTATAATAAATGAAGAGTCAGAACATATTCCCTATCAGACTAGAATACCTAAAGTGTAGGAAACAGAATATTTGATAGGTAAAATGCTACCATACGGTGGAAGACTTATTAAGTAATTGTTTTCCATAGCAAAAACTTTATTCCCATTGGGCTACCATTATTAACTCTTACTTTATTTTAATTGTGGTGTAGCTTCATCATACGTTTTTGACATGCTTCCTGGATGGAATAATATAGGAATGCACATGACATTTTTGATATAGAAATCGTTCTGTAATATTGTAGGTAAATAAAATCTACATTCACTTCTCGAAGATCTATAGAATGTAGTTCATGTAATATATTGTAATGATCTACATCCTTCTTCCAAAAAGACCATCATTCTTCTTTACATCTTATTTTTCTGTGAAAATTTGAAAGTTTTCTGTATTAAACTGCTTAACTTCACTATCAATTATCTTCACAATTCAATTTAGTAAACATTTTACCTTAGTGTACCACATTCATGCTGGTTCATTTCTTTTTTGTACCCAATTGTAACTTACTTTCATAAAAGCCCTAGTTTCAGTTTTGGTCACAGCTTTTTTTTTTTTTTTTGTCTCGAAGCTTCTTTTGTTCGATTCCATTCTGTGTGTACCTGAAGTCGTTGTTGTCTGCCTTGTATTATACAAACGTGAAGGTCCTTTACCTTTTCTCAATTTTATGTGGTCCTTTGTCGCTGAATCTGCTTCACTGCCTGAAGAAGAATCTCCTCAAAAGAAGCACCGCCAGCCACAGTTTGATTAGGTGACTGGAGAACAGGTGTTCCACATTCACTTGGGCCAGCGCGGTTTTCTCTGTTGCTGGGAACATCTTCAGCTCCTTTGGTCGCCCTTCTCTTCATTCCTATGAAAAAGATTAATTCTAGCTTTCTTGAATCCACTGATGATAAGGTCAGGCCGAACATTTAAGCAGGTTTCTCCCACGAGTTGTGGGGACACACCCACAGGAATTTTGATTCCATGGTGATTACATTGCCATTGAATAAGTTTTGCATCCCAAGTGTTCTTCAAGTAACGAAGGATGCAATGATATAGTGGCAGAAGAAGATGGGGGTCTTAGAATGATGACATCCACAAGTGTTTCCACTAATCTATTGTCAAAATGGCATTTGTGGCCATAATACATCAAAAGCACAGGCCTGTTTTGCCTAATGCTGGCAAAACAGAATTTTTAAAATATGATAGGAAGATGTCACTCAGCATCCATCCATTGTTACTAGCAACACAAACTGTTCCAGGATATACACTAGGGGCAATCTATTGGTCCCAAACGTATTTACCCTTGAATATAATAAGTGGAGAGGCTTTTCCTGCAGTGGCATTGCAGGCTCCTAAGATGTTAGTGTTCTCCTTTCCTGGTCCACTTGTTGTTCAACTAGAAGGTGCATTCTTTTGTCCAACAACTTTAGTTTTGGATGAATGCATACAGAGACTAGTTTTGGCGAGATTTCATATATTCTCTGGCTTAGAATGAAGATGCAGTTCACCCAAGAATGTTAACAATGAGTCGAAGTAGTGACTGATGGCAAATGGATCGGTCATTTTCGTCCAGGAATATTCCACACTTTGCAGTTTCTTCACAGACGAATTGTAGTGCTTCTTAAATCCCAGGAACCAATCCTCACCTGGAATCCCATTCCTGAAATGAGTTACCATTCTTTGCCACATATTCGGCCACAATGTTAATAACCTCATTCAGTTTCAGCCGAACGGGCGCTTTTCCATTATTTTTAAGCAAGGCGACCACTGTCTCATGCTCTGCAGGAATTACTGTGTTGCGCTTCAGAGTTTTGCTTTTAACCCCTCTCTTACCTTACAGATGGCTATATGGAGTAATTTTCGGACTTCAAAATTGCTTAGAAGCCCTATAATTGTAAGAGGCCCTCGTCTGCTATTGTTTAATGCTTCATCCAATGTCTCTTTGGAATAAGAACTGCCATTATAGGATATTCCAAATAGATGGCACCATTGGGTGAAGAATAAATATAAACCTAGTTTACACTTCCCCCACTTATACACTTACCCCATACTACCTAAAATGAGGCAGTTCTGTAACAGATAATAGCCTGTAGCTCACATCGAAAATAGTAGATAGCTTTAAAAGAAATGGGTAGATACACTTTAGGAAACATTAGGTGATAGTGGACAATCATAGAAGTTTTCTTCTTGTTAATCTTTACTTGAATCGTCATGGAGAATGGATATGAAGAACTGTGACTATTTTTTTACACTTATTGGCCGATTATAAGACTGGAAGGAAAAGGAAAAAAAACCTAGGTGAAAGCAACATATCATTCAATGCTATAAAACTTGTCTAGTAGATCTTCCTATCATATGACTGTTAACTCGAAATCTTACAACAAAAGTGAACTTACAGAACAATACAATTAAGGTTTAGTTGTTAACGAGACGATACAAGACCGAAAAGATTTCGGATTAGTATTTAAGTAGGCCGACTTTTATTCCACGCTAAATCATCATCGGCGCAATGTTAGCATTATATTAAATTCAACTGCAACATTTTATTATTATTATTATTATTGGCGCCTTTTAGAATTTATTCCATGTCAATTACTAATTGCATCAACACTATACGTAATTTTTAACGTGAAAAACAACGGAACAGTGATCTGATTTCACAAATTTATTCTGTTAAGTAATCTGTAGACACTGCAGAGATTTAAAAAGAAGGTATATCAATCAAGTCGTGAACTACAGGAGGTATTTGATAAGTATCGCTGATCTGGCTTGTGCTGCGTTATCTGTGTGTAACATCTATGTCAGCAAACTGCTTTGGCAAACACTGTGGGGTGAGAGTGGTGATGGGTGCTGGCGTGGGGGGGTTGGGAAATGTATCGTACGGGAAGCCGGTTGAAACTGTTATAATTAACTGAGAATCATGATACGTGAAAGTGCAGTGACATGACCGTTCCTAATGAACTACTAGTCTTATTCTTCGTGTGGTGTTTCTTGAATATCAGTATGCTGACTAATACATATTATACTTTGTGATTCGTTGTAATGTGGGGTGACCATGGCCCATATCAAAATGTCAGGACGTAAGAGCGAGCATTTTACGCCTGAAGAGTTTCCAATGACTGTGAGGACAGAAGGCAGTGCACAACTCATTACGGAAGAAGGAAGAAGAAACACTCACTGTGGTGTGGACGCACTAGCGGAGGATGAGCAGCACGCGCATAAGACTGAAACAACGGGACTCCTGAATACACAAACAAAGGTTTTATTTACTATTTCTCTCTACAGATACGTCAACCACTCTCACTGTCCTTCGCGTCCCCGACTCCTATTCTTTTCAAACAAGTACACATGAGTTTGTTTGGATATTTCCTATTGTGGTCAAGCCCTTTTTTTCGATTCCTTCATGTTACACCAGAAGAGTAAATTACAGTAATAGCAATTATTTACGTCAAATTTATTTTTAGCCCCAGTTCATTGATAACTAAAGTGATTAATTTGTCCCACTGTCATTACGATACTTGAGTCGAAAGGTAGGCGTAATACAAGAACAACTCAAAGTGAACACAAATTTGAGTAGTTATATACGGATTATCTTATGAATTTCCCAGCATTGTTGTTTTTCATAGTCGCCCAATGTTAGTGTGTGAGTAGGCCACCACTGTTTTATCTGTTGCAGCCCAGCCTGAATTGATGTTAAGCACTTCCATTATATCATTGCCACAATGGTTGTAGCTCTTAATTGGAACACAAGTAATAGTGTTTAATAGCTGTGATATATTGCTGATGACTTGTAATTTTATAAATTAATTTAATGTGTGTGTAATTATGAAAACATGGTTACCTTCTTAATAATTTTCATGACCTAAACATCAAGTTACAACTGCCAAATGATTAACGTTACACAAATACCAGATAGGGTTCTGCATGCAGAGGAAGGAAATGTGAAAGTTAAGTTGGGTGTTGACAGCTGTGACTAACATTGGAAATAAACTTTCTGTCATCTGCAGTGACATTTTGATGTTGTTCAGAAAGCTTGTCAACTTTTATTGAGCGAAGCGGCACAGGGATAAGCCATTGGACTCCCATTTAGGACAGCGATTCAGATGCCCACCTGCTCATCCGTATTTAACTTTTCTGGGATTTTCCAAAATCATTTGAAGTGAATGCTGGACTGGTTCCTTTCAAAGGGCATGGCTGACTGTATTCCCCAGCTCGACTTTTGATCCGTCTCCAATAAACTCATCACTGAGTGGTCATTAAAGATAATATTTCACTGTTTCCTCCCTCCTAGTTGACAGTTTTCTTCTGTGGTGCAAATTGTGTATGTGATAAGTTTCTACAAGAATATAGTTATTTTGCGAAGACTCTAGGTCACAGCACGAAGAAATGCTAGACTTAGAGTTAATCTGCCATAAACCTATACATGATATGGAACAAAAAAGTGAAATGGCCAGCAAATCAGAAGATTGATTTGAATATCACAGAGTTTTATTAGGGATGCGCCTGAAGGACGATTTGTATCTGCTTCACAGTCAGTTAAAGGGGGATGTACAGTTCAGTATTGAATTGAAACTGCAGTGTGACTGGACGATTTTTCATCTATGTAGGGCATCGAAAGCACGATATGATATGTGCATACATTTTGTGAGTCTTTCTTCCAACAGCAGCACAGGTACTACCCTCTCCGTGTGTTTCTACTGTACTCAGTATGCCTGATAATCCCAAGTGACAGAACTGGTTATGAACCTTCATTATATTATAAACCTGCTTACGAGACGAAGACCCTTAGCTTGACCATTGCCTGTTGAGGACAGTGCCTTTACTGACAGCCATCCAGGCATGCATCATGGGTTGAATCAGTGTTTCAACATGTGAATATCGTTCTCCTATTTCCTAACTCCGTCTCTTGGAGACCCCTTAATTCATGCACTTGTTCTTTACTCTGGTTCAGTTCAAAGTGCTGTTGAGATTTTTAAGATATTTTGTGGTCTAAGAATATACATTACCCTAGGAAAATAGTCATTTGCACAAGTTGCATTTAGGTACCCTTTTTTAATGTTTTTAGATTCACAGTGTGGCCCTGATTGATGTAGTGACTAGAGGGTCAGCTAATAGTGTGCCCTCTTAATTGAGAAGTCCTATGTCTTTTTTACTTGTAGCATGTGTGCACATTTTAGTTGTGCATTGATTTCTCATTTTTTTGTCTACTTCTGTTGACACTCACTGCCCAATAATTGTGGATAAAGCTCTGTGTCTCAATGACAACTGCTCATGTTGGGCCCATTTGCTATATAATGTGGCCTTCAAAACAAGGCCACCAAAATGGAATTTCAGCCAGATAAGCCAGATTCTGTTCATGCAGTTGGCTATATATGTCCACTACACAGTGAACTATGTTGCTATTGGGGGTCACCAAGTTAACCCCAAAAGTTGATGACATGACCTTTCTCTTGTTAGAGTGAAACACACAGCTCTGCAATTGTAGATGAGTGAGAGCATGGGAATGGCTAAAGTGCAAGCGATATTACCATAAATCAGGGATTCTGTACAGTAATAATACATGAAAAGGTTGCTTGAGCATCTATGCTCACTTGAACAACAGCAAAATTAGTCTGACAGGTGGAGGTACAAAATGAATGAATTGTCTTTTTAACAAAATTAAATTTCAGCCCACTTAAACAAGGCATCGGTGTTCAGAATACATAAGCCTACATCTGGTCTGAGTGAGGTGTTACAGTGGCAAGGCACAGAGCTTGCATTCAGAAGGGCAGTGTTTCAAATCTCCATTTGGCCCTCGAGATTTAGGTTTCGCATGATTTTCCTAAATTGCTAGGGGATAAATGTCAGAAAAGTTTCTTTGGAACTGCGCAGTTGGTTTCCTATCCCAATGTGAACTGATGGTCCATTTCTAATGAACTTGATATCAATGATTCATGTAGAGCTTAACCTTCCTTTTATGGAATTATAGACCTAGGGGATGCAGATTATATTGATAAATAGGGCATATAGTACACACACACATTTTATTATGCATAATGCATGAAGTAGCGCGTTCTTTTCCATCTGTGAGCAGCTATTTATTAACTCTCACCCATCACAAGGTCATGATGAATTTCGTCCCAACATAGTGCTGTAGGACCTACTAGTTTGGTGGCATTGACTATGTGTTTCACTGCAGAGTGGAAATTTTCTGATTTTGAGGTGATGCATTTGGTGGCTGAGCTGACATACACATTTTTTGTTCAGTAGTGCTGCTCCAAAACTGTATTGAGAACGTGTTGCAAGCAATAGTTTCCCAGAAGCAGAAGATGCCCGATGTAGTAAGCACCTCCATTTACTTGTTGGTATTCTACAAGCAATGTCACCTTCTGCTCTAGGCCTACACTCAAAGGACACATCCTTTCCTTACAATATATTGTAACAAGTGTGTGGTTTCTGCCACATGGGGGATGAATTCTTCGTAGTAAAAGGATCCCCTATGTTCTATGGATTTGTTTGATTGTCAGAAGCATCAAAGTGTCATTGAGTTTTTTTTAAGACTTTTGTGATCTAAGAATATACATTACCCTAGAAAAAAGTCATTTTCACAAATTGCATTTAGGTACCCTTGTTTAATGTTTTTAGATCCACAGTGTGGCCCTGATTGGTTCTACCCATTACTGTGGCCTCATGAAGGTAATTTGAGCCAACAGCTTACCCAATACTGGGTGTCTGCTTCATCACGTAACATAATGGTGCTGTGGCATTTTGGGTCTTATGTGTGTAAACAGAAGGAGAACAGGATACTGACAATATTTTTGCATCTATATTATTTTTTCTGGTAACGAACTGATCTGTAGTGTTGCCCAAGGTCTAGGTTAGATTGAAAGGGGGAGAAGGGAGAGAGACTGTGAATCTGCGAAGTGGTATCGAAGGCTTCAGTTAATCTGACAGTGTGCACAGACCAGAACAAAGCAAATAACTCATGCTAAATATCTTTGAAGGATTTCTTGTGAGCTAGCAACATCAGATGGCAGCCTCTCATTGCTATAAAGGCTGGCACGCATACTTTCTTCATTATGTTTTGCCAAGCTTCATTGAGCTGTATTAGTAAATGTGCATCAGCCAGATCTGGTTTGGAGAAAAACTTGCGTTCATATAGCAACCCAATGGCCTGTGGTATACAATGAAAATCAATGATAGATTATGCAATTTTTGGTGTTACTGAAGTGTCTGATGATTCCACCCCTCTGTTGGGGCACACGATATCATCAGTATGGCGTAAACTGCTCGTTCCAGTGTATACAATACACCAACAATGACGTCACTACATACACATACCAGCAAGCGTGAACAAAAATTAAAATGTCACAATAACATCTCACTCTAAAAATAAAATGAAACCAATGGGACAATCACAGGGCAGAGCAGCAAAAAAAAAAAACACTGCACCATCCTAATACAAATAGTATAAAAAAATGTAAATTGCAACATTCTGTTATACCAACAAAACCACAGGAACAGAACATTTCCCTTGACCTATATAGCTCAACCATAGCTATCAATATCGAAAAACCATCACCTGAAAAGTGGAACCAAAACCCTAACTACTCAAAAACCCAAGTACCCTCTATTTACTGCATGACTACAGCTGACCTACCATAAATATACAACAGACAAAAATATCACAATTACTATAGGATAAAACCAAAACAAAAAGTACTTACCAACAAAAGCATTCGGCAATACCAAATAGGTTGGCCACTAGAAGCGCTGGTGTGCGCATACGCGCGCGTGCCCACACACACACACACACACACACACACACACGTTACCACTCCAACTATCTAAACTCAAAACCACAATAGCACAATGACAACCAAAACTCAAATAGGCCCAGTACCGCACGTTGAACTCAGTACATACACCTCAAATACAACATGACATCTAGAAACACAACCAACTCAAGAACACCACACCATAGTGATGCCACACACAACGCCATTATGTCAAGGGTCAAAGCAGACGGGTGGAATCGGACACTTCCGTTGACCTCAGTTTTTTGTATTAAGGTGCATCATATTTGAAACCTTGCACCATAATAAATGTGCATAATTACTAAGGAGTGAAAGAACTGAGTACCATATTTATTTGAAGCAGCCTTAGTTTGAACAGAGTGGCTTGAAGAAGAAGAATTTTTTGTGATGTTAAATATAAATGTATGTTTCACAGTGCAAGTATGTCTCTCCATGGAGCTCCATGATTTCATTTTCATCGGCCACTTCGTAGCTGGAGCAGGGCATACACTTGGCCATCTGTCATATGTGAACTCTGTGATAAAAGTCTCTGTTAATGTTGTATTACCATTACATGGAGAAAAAAACAGGTGTTGTAATAACCAAGGTTCTCACTCCTATTTATTCTGGTAGGTGTCAAATGCTCAGTTTTGTTGGTGTGTTATTTTTATCATCATCTATACTATGTAGTGACATTGTTCATCATATTTCAGAAGAAATATTCTGTAATTTATATATTTCCAATGAAAACAGCTGACTTTCTTGTTTCAGGCATCACTCTACTTCAGGGATAAAAAACGCAGTATTGACTTTGTGATTGTATGGGATGAGCACAATGAAAAAGCAGTAACACATGAATCCCGTGAGAGGCGACGTATATTTGAAAAGAATCTAATTCAAGAAGGTGTTGTAACTAGTTTATCTTCATTAATATTACTAAGATCAGCTTCTAAATATGACAATTATGTACACAAATTAACTCATATTGTTAACTTCTAATGTTTTTGGATCACAATCATGTAGAACATTTTAAAGGACTTCATATTCGACATTGACTGTAGAAAGTATTTATGTTAGCTAGCGGAAAATTTTTGTTGCAGTGTGTGTTGGAACTGCACCAGAGTTCCCACTATGAGAAGTTAATCAGTTCTGTTTCAAGGTAGCTGTGTGGAGTTTGTTGCAGTTCCAGCATACATTGCAGCAAAAATTTTCCCCAAGCTAAAATAAATATTTTCCAGTCATTGGCAAATATGATATCTTTTAAAAAATAAGTCATACTTGTTTTTAAATGCTGTTATGTTCTACCACAAGTAACTACACAATGTTTACAAGAAATTACAAGTGACATTTTAAATTGTATGTGTATTGCATCCTATATCAGTATTTGATAACACTATCAGTTAATCCATTTCAGAGGAATCAGGTGTCTATTAAAGTTTTTCATGCCTTACCATTTGATTTAGGTTTGGATCCTGCAGATTATTTAATTTGAATGTGTCCATTATAATTATCCGGGCTGTTATGCCGTGGTCGGTTGATGAATTCTGTGTCGATTCCCAACGTTTCGTCTCCGACTGCGGGAGACATCTTCAAGGGGGTCCATAGCTCGATGGAAGGTCCAAGACACCCACTGGCTCGCAGTCAGTAGCGAGCCCCTTGAAGATGTCTCCCGCAGTCGGAGACGAAACGTTGGCAATCGACACAGAATTCATCAACCGACCATGGCATAACAGCCCGCATAATAATAATGGACATGATATTTCCGGCCGTGAAAGTCTACATTTAAGTATTAATTTGAACATGTTACTTTTACACAGGACTTGAACTTGAATATGAAAAGCCAGAACCAAATGGATTGGTTTTTATTAAGATCCATGCACCGATGGAGGTGCTGCGACGGTATGGTGAGATTCTCAAGCTCCGTATGCCAATGAAAGAGGTATTTTCTTTACACGATAGGTGACAGCTTCTTAGACCCTGTCCCACTTCTGTATACTGCTGTGTGTTCTGATGTCACCTAACCTGGGCTAAAATGTCACATCCATTTAGCAGATTACTAACATTTTTGCATATAAATTACCTCTGACTATGGCAGATTGTGTTAATGAATTGATGCTCATTGATTAAATTTATCTGCTCCTTTCAAGGGTTTTATATTTGGCTAATTTTATATTAATATGTGTAGAGTACCTCCTTCATAGACTTGGAATCAAAAGTGGGAAATGTATAATAAGTGGTAAACTTTTTCTGTAATGCAGTAGTTCTGAAGCTGCGGAATTTTACCGGAAAAGACAAAATGATGATATTGCTCATTCTTTCACATGTAGATAATTATGCCCAAGGGGAACCTGCTTGGCTAATGCAGCACTGTGCCTTAGCACAGAGACTGGGAGGCATGCCGTACCCATTCAGATTTTTAGATTAGTTCTTTGAAGAGGCCACCCATCAGAAAGCTAGAACTCAAGCTTGCTGAACTACCAGTTGCAAGCAGCACACTTAATGTTGACAGAGGAAACATAACTAGAGTAAAAAAGAACTAATGTGTCAGATAGCTTGAGCACATTACTCTAGTGGCAACTATCCCATCAGTTAGTAATTCCCCACTTTTACTTTTACATATATTAATATGTGGCTTTAATGTTCTTCTTTCACTATTAATTTTCAGGTAGATTTCTGACATTTGTTTTTCCAATTGCCTCCAATTCTTCAACCTGCTTCCTTTCCCATTCCCTTTTATTCTTCCAATGAAGTGTCATCTCTTCTTTTCCTTTTATCCTGATAATTTCTTATCGCTAAACTTGTATATGATTTCTCGAGCATTTTCCTGTGAGCCAAGTTTTTCTCGGAACTTACTCAGTTACAATCTTCATCAAACCAGGAATTCCATAGTTGTTTTCCCTCTTTCCATAGCAGCTCTTCTGCTGCCTTAACAACTGCATTCCTGGACTCACTCTATTCCTGATCCAAAGTGTCACTTACACTAGGAGTGTATAGTGCAAGATTCTCAATAACCTTCTCAGAGTACATTTTAGCAATCTCTTAATTTTGTGGCTTTGATGCCATATACTTTTTTTGAGATGTTCCTTTCACTCTCCTTGCATTAGTTTTTTAAGGTATGCTGATCAGGGCTGCACCATGTTGCTTTGTGGATCCATTTGTGTGGGAACATAGTGCTGCTACCTATAGTGATATTGCAAACTGAACAACTCTGTGTTTTCTTTATCATTTGTGTATTCATGGAGGCTATGCTTTCCTATTGCTGGATGGTAATAATCTTCTTTTCCACTCTGTGCTTTGAGGTCTCCAATAATTATTTTAACATCATGCCCAAGGCCTCGGTCATAGGCTGCCTCGAGGTTCTCTCTCTCTTTTTTTTTTTTTGTCTACTGACTGGTTTGATGTGGCCCGCCACGAATTCCTTTCCTGTGCTAACCTCTTCACCTCAGAGTAGCACTTGCAACCTACGTCCTCAATTATTTGCTTGACGTATTCCAATCTCTGTCTTCCTCTACAGTTTTTGCCCTCTACAGCTCCCTCTAGTACCATGGAAGTCATTCCCTCATGTCTTAGCAGATGTCCTATCATCCTGTCCCTTCTCATTATCAGTGTTTTCCACATATTCATCTCCTCTCCGATTCTGCATAGAACCTCCTCATTCCTTACCTTATCAGTCCACCTAATTTTCAACATTCGTCTATAGCACCACATCTCAAATGCTTCGATTCTCTTCTGTTCCGGTTTTCCCACAGTCCATGTTTCACTACCATACAATGCGGTACTCCAGACGTACATCCTCAGAAATTTCTTCCTCAAATTAAGGCTGGTATTTGATATTAGACTTCTCTTGGCCAGAAATGCCTTTTTTGCCATAGCGAGTCTGCTTTTGATGTCTTCCTTGCTCCGTCCGTCATTGGTTATTTTACTGCCTAGGTAGCAGAATTCCTTAACTTCATTGACTTCATGACCATCAATCCTGATGTTAATTTTCTCGCTGTTCTCATTTCTACTACTTCTCATTACCTTCGTCTTTCTCCGATTTACTCTCAAACCATACTGTGTACTCATTAGACTGTTCATTCCATTCAGCAGATCATTTAATTCTTCTTCACTTTCACTCAGGATAGCAATGTCATCAGTGAATCGTATCATTGATATCCTTTCACCTTGTATTTCAATTCCACTCCTGAACCTTTCTTTTATTTCCATCATTGCTTCCTCAATGTACAGATTGAAGAGTAGGAGCAAAAGGCTACAGCCTTGTCTTACACCCTTCTTAATACGAGCACTTCGTTCTTGATCATCCGCTCTTATTATTCCCTCTTGGTTGTTGTACATATTGTATATGACCCGTCTCTCCCTATAGCTTACGCCTACTTTCTTCAGAATCTCGAACAGCTTGCACCATTTTATATTGTCGAACGCTTTTTCCAGGTCGACAAATCCTATGAAAGTGTCTTGATTTTTCTTTAGCCTTGCTTCAATTATTAGCCGTAACGTCAGAATTGCCTCTCTCGTCCCTTTACTTTTCCTAAAGCCAAACTGATCTTCACCTAGCGCATTCTCAATTTTCTTTTCCATTCTTCTGTATATTATTCTTGTAAGCAGCTTCGATGCATGGGCTGTTAAGCTGATTGTGTGATAATTCTCGCACTTGTCAGCTCTTGCCATCTTCGGAATTGTGTGGATGATGCTTTTCCGAAAGTCAGATGGTATATCGCCAGACTCATATATTCTACACACCAATGTGAATAGTTGTTTTGTTGCCACTTCCCCCCAATGATTTTAGAAGTTCTGATGGAATGTTATCTATCCCTTCTGCCTTATTTGACCGTAAGTCCTCCAAAGCTCTTTTAAATTCCGATTCTAATACTGGATCCCCTATCTCTTCTAAATCGATTTCTGTTTCTTCTTCTATCACATCAGACAAATCTTCACCCTCATAGAGGCTTTCAATGTATTCTTTCCACCTATTTGCTCTCTCCCCTGCATTTAACAGTGGAATTCCCGTTGCACTCTTAATGTTACCACCGTTGCTTTTAATGTCACCAAAGGTTGTTTTGACTTTCCTGTATGCTGAGTCTGTCCTTCCGACAATCATATCTTTTTTGATGTCTTCACATTTTTCCTGCAGCCATTTCGTCTTAGCTTCCCTGCACTTCCTATTTATTTGATTCCTCAGCGACTTGTATTTCTGTATTCCTGATTTTCCCGGAACATGTTTGTACTTCCTCCTTTCATCAATCAACTGAAGTATTTCTTCTGTTACCCATGGTTTCTTCGCAGCTACCTTCTTTGTACCTATGTTTTCCTTCCCAACTTCTGTGATGGCCCTTTTTGGAGATGTCCATTCCTCTTCAACTGTACTGCCTACTGCACTATTCCTTATTGCTGTATCTATAGCGTTAGAGAACTTTAAACGTATCTCGTCATTCCTTAGTACTTCCGTATCCCACTTCTTTGCGTATTGATTCTTCCTGGCTAATGTCTTGAACTTCAGCCTACTCTTCATCACTACTGTATTGTGATCTGAGTCTATATCTGCTCCTGGGTACGCCTCACAATCCAGTATCTGAGTTCGGAATCTCTGTCTGACCATTATGTAATCTGATTGAAATCTTCCCGTATCTCCCGGCCTTTTCCAAGTATACCGCCTCCTTTTGTGATTCTTGAACAGGGTATTCGCTATTACTAGCTGAAACTTGTTACAGAACTCAATTAGTCTTTCTCCTCCTTCATTCCTTGTCCCAAGCCCATATTCTCCTGTAACCTTTTCTTCTACTCCTCCCCCTACAACTGCATTCCAGTCGCCCATGACTATTAGGTTTTCGTCCCCCTTTACATACTGCATTACCCTTTCAATATCCTCATACACTTTCTCTTATCTGTTCACCTTCAGCTTGCGACGTCGGCATGTATACCTGAACTATCGTTGTCGGTGTTGGTCTGCTGTCGCTTCTGATTAGAACAAACCGGTCACTGAACTGTTCACAGTAACACACCCTCTGCTCTACCTTCCTATTCATAATGAATCCTACACCTGTTATACCATTTTCTGCTGCTGTTGATATTACCCGATACTCATCTGACCAGAAATCCTTGTCTTCCTTCCACTTCACTTCACTGACCCCCACTATATCTAGATTGAGTCTTTGCATTTCCCTTTTCAGATTTTCTAGTTTCCCTACCACGTTCAAGCTTCTGACATTCCACGCCCCGACTCGTAGAACGTTATCCCTTCGTTGATTATTCAATCTTTTTCTCATGGTAACCTCCCCCTTGGCAGTCTCCTCCCGGAGATCCGAATGGGGGACTATTCCGAAATCTTTTGCCAACGGAGAGATCATCATGACACTTCTTCAATTACAGGCCACATGTCCTGTGGATACACGTTACGTGTCTTTAATGCAGTGGTTTCCATTGCCTTCTGCATCCTCATGTCGTTGATCATTGCTGATTCTTCCGCCTTTAGGGGCAATTTCCCACCCCTAGGACAAGAGAGTGCCCTGAACCTCTATCCGCTCCTCCGCCCTCTTTGACAAGGCCGTTGGCAGAATGAGGTTCTCATAGAAGGTGTCTTTATCCTGGTCATGTGCATTGATAAATGAATAGTTTCCCCCCAGGGGGTCCACAACTCTTTTGTGGATATGTGCGTAGCGAGCACGGGACCCCGAGCTAATGTGGCCCTCCTTCCTTTCGGGCTGCATACCTTCCTTTTCCACATCCTTCCCTATCCCCCATCTTCACCCCCCCCCTCCCCTCACCTCTGGCTCTTTCCTTCCCTTTCTCCCCCTCTGGGAGTATGGTTTGTGCCTACGTCCGGAGACGGACTCGTAAATTTAACACATTCTTCGCCTTCTCTGCTTGTATGTCTTCATCCTTCCTTTGTCCTTCTCTTTTCCTTACCTCTTCTCTTTACCCTTTTCTCCGCTGCGGTGTTTGAGACCTGTCTTCTTTCCTTTCCCTTTCTTTGTTTTTCCCTTTCTTTGTTTTTCCCTTTCTCTTTCTTCCTCCCTGTGCATGTCTGAAGGCTGACCCACGCATTTTCGTGTGTAGCCTGTGACAGGGTAACGCGTAATTCCCCGCCCCGGGTAGACAGGTAGGACACGTACGTACCCCCTGGTAACGGCCAGGCCCAGGGAGGGGTGATTACCCGAGCTGATACCTTCCGAAAGTGCCGATTGGTCCCTCCGTCCGTTTGTCGGGAGGTGTGACCTGAGGTTTGAACAATCACCTAAGGCGAGAGTGCCCTCAGAGAGGGCCCCCACAAGGGAGGAGCGCACCATCGGAGACGCCGGTAATCATTGGGGATTCTTCCGCAATGGTTTCCTCATCTTCCACTATGTCTGCTCACAAGCGTAAGTTCACCGAGTCTCAGCCACAGACAGTTCTTCCGTCGTTGCCACAGTTCCTTGTTGTTTCTCGGTCTGATGAATGTCACTTCTCTACGGTCAACCCTTTCATTATTCAGAAAGGTGTCGACGCAATTGCAGGTCCTGTAAAGTCTTGTTCCAGATTACGGAATGGCACCTTGTTGTTAGAAACAGTCAGTGCCCTCCAGCCACAAAAATTGCTGCGTACTTCACTTCTCCACACCTTCCCTGTCCGGGTGGAACCGCACCGTAGTTTAAATTCCTCGCGTGGAGTTCTTTATACACGCTCCCTCGATGGATTGTCTGACAACGAAATTCAGCACTACCTGTCTGACCAGGGCGTAACGGCTGCTCAGAGTGTGGTGTCACCGCCAGACACCACACTTGCTAGGTGGTAGCCTTTAAATCGGCCGCGGTCCATTAGTATATGCCGGACCCGCGTGTCGCCACTGTCAGTAATTGCAGACCGAGCGCCACCACACGGCAGGTCTAGAGAGACGTCCTGGCACTCGCCCCAGTTGTACAGCCGACGTTCATAGCAATGGTTCACTGACAAAGACGCTCTCATTTGCCGAGACGATAGTTAGCATAGCCTTCAGCTACGTCATTTGCTACGACCTAGCAAGGCGCCGTATTCAATTGGTATTTATTATGTGAAGCATGTATCATCAAGAGAGATGTTCTACAATTGTGGATTAAAGTTAAGTATTATATCAGCTACTTACTTTATTTGCAATTCTTAAGATATTGTCCTGTTCCAGACCTCACGCCAGTCAGCGTGTAATTAAACGCGTGCATTTCGGCCTCCTCTAGAAAAACAGTGTTGGGTCTTCTGCCAACACTACACATGGAGTAATGAAAAGGGTTGACACGAACATCATTCCAACCCGCACTGTCTTCTTGACATTTGACAAATTTCAACTCCCATCCAAAATCAAAGCAGGCTATGAGATAATTTCTGTTCGCCCTTATGTCCCAAACTCTACGTGTTGCTATCGGTGTTAGCGGTTCAATCACACTAGCCAGTCCTGTTCCAATCCGGCCAAATGTGTTACGTGTGGCAAGGATGCCCATGAGGGTGCTTGTCCACCTCCATCCCCTCGCTGCATCAACTGTATGGGTGACCACACTGCTTCCTCTCGAGATTGCCCCATTTTTAAAGACGAAAAGCTCATCCAGGAAATCAGAGTGAAGGAAAAGGTGTCGACCTTTGCTGCTCGAAAATTATTCGCCATTCGACAGCCCACCGTGCCTCAGACAGGTAAATACAGCACTGTCCTTGCTTCTCCTCGGCCAACAAAGGAGGCGGCCACGCAGACTTGCGACCTCACCTTTAGTGCCACGGTCGTCAGATCGGCCAGCGCAAAGATCGCCCGTTCAACCTCACCACTTTCGCCTGCCCGTTCTACGGCTCACCCTTCATCGGGTTCTGCTAAATCTCGAGCCCAAAAGTCAGACACCAAGACTTCGAAAAAAGAGCATACTCGTGAAGATTTTTTACGTACCCCAACTTCACAACCATCGGTTCCTCCTTCATCTAAACATCATATTTCCAAGAAGGCTAATAAGAAACCCAGTTCATCTCCTTCTCCGCCAAGGCGTGTCTCATCTACAGCACCACCTGGCGGAAATCGCCCTCGGCCGTCTTCTGTGTCGCTGAGGCACACTGCTGGCGGCCGATCAACCGGCCGATCGCTGGTGGCAGGAGCTGCTCCTGACCAACCTATGGATCAGGATCTTCTGCCTTCGGCTGAATGCCATCCCATGCTGTCGGTCGCAAGCTCTGAGCAGTCGTTGAGTTGACGGCAACCTTGGTCACATTCCTCCATTTTCTGTTCACCCTATGTCCATTATCCACTGGAATATCCGCGGCATTCGAGCCAATCGGGATGAATTGTCGATCCTCTTACGATCCTACTCACCGGTCATCTTCTGTCTTAAGGAAACAAAGCTGCATCCCCATGACCACTTTGTTCTTCCCCATTTTCAGTCCATCCGATTTGATCTCC
Organism: Schistocerca americana; assembly: GCF_021461395.2. Taxonomy (NCBI): domain Eukaryota; kingdom Metazoa; phylum Arthropoda; class Insecta; order Orthoptera; family Acrididae; genus Schistocerca; species Schistocerca americana. The sequence goes on along the minus strand of NC_060126.1, from coordinate 114,328,902 downwards.
CCTCTGTTGAAGGCACTCCAGCACATGGAGGACTTATGATTCTTCTCCATGATACTCTCCATTATCACCCAATCCACTTAAACACTTCCTTCCAAGCTGTCACTGTCCGTCTTTCCCTTTCTGGATATACCTTTTTTCTCTTTGTACTGTATACATTCCATCGTCCACACCAATGGCATGAGCTGATCTCCTTCATCTTCTTGGTCAGCTTCCACCCCCCTATTTGCTGGTTGGGGACTTCAATGCCCACCACCCGCTTTGGGGAACTCCACATACTTGTCCATGTGGTTCACTATTGCTAGACATCTTCCACCAAGCGGATCTAGTTTGCCTCAACACTCTCTGTCTCCATGACAAATTTCTCTCATTTGGACCTTTCGGTCGGTACTGTTCCGCTAGCTCGGCGCTTCGAATGGTTCGCCCTTGATGATACACACTCGAGTGATCACTTTCCATGTGTCCTTAGACTGCAGCCTCAACTGCCCTATATGCGCCTGCGACGCTGGAAGTTTGCCCAAGCCGATTGGACACTTTTTTCGTCTCTAGTGACATTCGATGACCATCACTTTCCTAGCGTCGACGATGAGGTCACACATATTACCGACGTTATTCTTACAGCTGCGGAACGTTCAATACCACGCACCTCTGAATTGCCCCGGTGTCCCCCAGTTCCTTGGTGGAACGAGGCATGCTGTGACGCAATACGTGAGCGGCGACATGCTCTTCGCGTTTTCCGCCACCGTCCTACTTTGGCCAACTGTATCCGCTATAAGCAGTTCCGTGCGCGATGCCGTTGCGTCATCCACGACAGCAAGAAGGCAAGCTGGAAATTCTTTATTAGCTCATTTAACACCTTCACTCCCTCCTCGGATGTTTGGAGTCGGATTCGACGGTTATCAGGCGCACCAAGTTTCTCCCCGGTCTCTGGGCTCACTGTCGCGCGTGATACTTTAGTGGACCCTGTCGCAATTTCTAACTCACTGGGTCAACACTTTGCTGAGATTTCGAGCTCTTCAAATTACCCGCCAGCATTTCTCCTGTAGAAACGTGCAGCGGAAGTGCAACTTCTTGCTTTCTCCTCTCAAAATCGCTAGAGCTATAATACTGTTTTCTGCAAGCGGTAACTCCAATATGCACTCTCTTCTTCTCGTTCCTCCGCCCCAGGACCGGATGGTATCCACATCCAAATGTTGCTGCATTTACCAACCCATAGTCTGCGTTACCTCCTTCGCCTTTATAATCGAATTTGGACTGACAGTCTTTTCCCAGACGATGGCGGGAAGCTATCGTCGTTCCTGTTCCGAAACCTGGAAAGGACAAACATCTCCCCTCTTGCTATCGCCCCATTTCTCTCACGAGTAGTGTATATAGGGTTTTGGAGCATATGGTGAATTGCCGTTTAGCTTGGTGGCTGGAGTCCCGCAGTCTTTTAACACCTTCCCAATGCGGTTTCCGAAAGCATCGTTCTGCAGTTGACCATCTTGTTGCTCTCTCCACTTATATCATGAGCAATTTCCTCCGGAAACGCCAAACAGTAGCAATATTTTTTGATCTGGAGAGAGCATACGATACCTGTTGGAGGACAGGCATCCTCCGCATACTGTTCTCTTGGGGCTTTTGAGGTCGGCTGCCCCTTTTTCTTCGCGAATTTATGGCAGAGCGCACATTTCGAGTGCGGGTGAACACTACTCTCTCCCGTACTTCCTCCCAAGAAAATGGGGTACCCCAGGGCCCCGTGCTAAGTGTTGTACTGTTTATTATTGCTGTAAATCCAATTATGGATTGTCTCCTTCCTGATGTCTCGGGCTCCCTCTTTGTGGACGATTTTGCGATCTACTACAGCTCTCAACGGACCAGCCTTCTTGAACGACGTCTTCAAGGATGTCTCGATCGCCTCTACTCTTGGAGCACCGAAACTGGCTTCCGTTTTTCTCCCAGTAAGACCGTTTGTGTTAATTTTTGGCGACGTAAGGAGTTTCTTCCACCCTCCTTGCATCTAGTACCTGTCAACCTTCCGTTTTTGGACGTCGTTAAATTCTTGGGTCTTATGTTTGACAGAAAACTGTGCTGGTTCTCCCACGTTTCCTATCTTTCGGCTCGCTGTCTGCGATCGCTCAACACCCTCTGTGTCCTGAATGGTACCTCCTGGGGAGCGGACCAAGTGGTCCTTCTCCGCCTCTATCGCACCTTAGTGCGCTTGAAATTGGACTATGGAAGCATAGTTTACTCGTCTGCTCGGCCGTCTATTCTTCGTCGTCTCAACTCTATCCACCACCGTGGATTACGTTTAGTGTCTGGAGCTTTTTACACCAGCCCTGTGGAAAGCCTTTATGCTGAGACTGCTGAACCTCCGCTGTCCAATTGGCGAGCAGTCCTTCTGAGTCGTTATGCTAGCCATCTGTCTTCCATGCCTGCTAATCCACCCCATGACATTTTTTTCGACGCCTCCTTTGATGTAGGGTATGCAGGCCGCCCCTCCTCCCTGCTACCAACGGGAGTCTGCTTCCGTCAACTGCTCCATTCTCTTTCCTTCCGCTTTCCTAAAACCTTCTTGACAATTTGGGGTACAGCACCGCCTTGGCTCCGTCCCCGGATCTGCCTGCTCCGTGACCTTTGTCAATTTCCCAAGGATGGTACCCCTTCACTTGTTTATCGTCGGGCATTTGCTGCTCTATGTGCTCAAATGAAGGAAGCCACATTTATTTACACTGATGGCTCGAAAACATCGTTAGGTGTAGGGAGTGCCTATATTGTTGGCGACACCCCAAATCAATTTCGGCTTCCCGACCAGTGTTCGGTTTATACTGCGGAGCTTTACGCTGTTCTCCAGGCTGTCCACTACATCCGCCGCCATCAGTGGATACAGTATGTTATCTGCTCAGATTCTCTCAGCTCTCTCCTCAGTCTCCAAGCTCTTTATCCTGTGCACCCTCTGGCCCACCAGGTTCAGGACTGTCTGCGCTTGCTCCATCTGGGGGCGTCTTGGTGGCGTTCCTCTGGCTCCCGGGACACGTTGGTATCGGTAGAAATGAGGCGGCCAATATTGCGGCCAAGGCTGCAGTCTCTTTTCTTCGGCCAGCTATTCAATCGATTCCCTTCGCCGATCTACGGGGCGTTTTATGTCGTCGTGTTGTTCTTTTATGGCGCGCACATTGGTCGACACTTCCCCATAATAAATTGCGGGACGTGAAAGCTCTTCCTTGTGCTTGGACCTCTTCCTCCCGAACGCGTCGTTGGGAGGAGGTAATTTTAACTAGACTCCGGATAGGGCACTGTCTTTTTAGACATCGACATCTTTTAAGTGGCGATCCTCCCCCACTCTGTCCCCACTGCTCTCAGCTTTGGACGGTAAGACACCTTTTAATTGAGTGCCCCTATTTTACTCCGTTACACGGCCGTCTACAGCTGTCGCCTGATATATCGTCAATTTTAGCAGATGACACGCGCTCGGCCGATCGCGTTCTCGAGTTCATTAGTGCCAGTGAAATGACGTCAGTCATTTGAAGCTTTTTTTTTGGGGACAACCAACCCCTTTCTGTAGTGGATTTTTAAGCCTTCCTTCTGCTTTTAGTTTCTCCAATTTTTTGAGTTTCGTTCCCATTTCTGCTGGTTTCCATTTTTGGTTTTTACTGTTTCCTAAGTCACGGACCGGGCGCTAATGACCATAGCAATTTTGCGGCCTAAAACCAAAACAAAGAAAAACAAAAAAATTGAATAGTTTGCCTATCAAGTCTTCAATCTCATTTGTGAGATTGTAGATGTTATGCCAGTAAATCCACCCACTATATGTTTAAATTTTTGTCTTGCTGTGAACCCTATGACAAATTCATGGTTGCTCTCTGGAGCATGGTGGAAAATTATCTAGCTTCCCATATAAAGCACTCAGTGTCCATTCCCTCATATTTGCTGTAGTGCAACTATGCCTGGCTTGGTTTTATTGAGCTGTTCTAGCAGTGACCTCAGGTCCTCCCCTCATCCACCCCATCCTGTATAATGATCTAACATTCCAGGTTCCAGTGAACACATCATTTTTCATTTGCCTTTGCCTTCCCTTTAACAGTGCTACAGTGCTTTGTCATTGTTCATATATCAGTCCAGCTTCTTTCCTTTGAAGTTTTTAAACATTTTTTGAAAGGAAGGGATTGTTAGGCCCTTGCCCAACCCCCAACTTGCAGGGCCAGGATTTGTCTTGGATTTACTCCTTTAGGGAAGTTGGCTTCACTATGTCTTTACAGCTTTTCCTGCTCTGTGTTGTGGACCCACTTTATGTGACCACTTCAACCTGGGTGACCCTGCCAGTAGCTTTGCTACTGCCGATACAGCTCATGACTTCGACAGAACACACAAGCTTTCCCACCTGACATTTAATATGCCTTCAACAACACGGCGTCCCCTGGGAGGGGTCATTATTATTATCATAATCAGCATCATTATCATTATTCATTAAAGAAACATCTGATGAGTTACAGAGCACCTGTCAGTGCCCAAATTAGGCAATGGTATCATCTTGCACTGCCACAGAAGGTTTTTTTGCCATTGATATGAGGAAGGGATGCAGTGTAATATTCACATTTAATTTATGTTATCTGAAATATCACAAAATGGTGCACCAAGGAACAAACTTTAATTTAGTAAACGGGTATAGAGATAGACAAGAACGCCAGCATTCTGATCGGCCTCAAACCTGCCATTTTAAGCATCAGTGTAGTGGAACACTGTAATACATGAAAAAGTCTAGAGGGGCCATTTATCCAGCAAGGTATCTCAAATGTGTTCTGTTAGTGAGAGTGATGTGTTGCAGAGCAGGCATAAGGCTAGCTGCAATTGTCAGAAAGTAAAAAGATATGCCACAAGGCTCAAAATCTGAATGGGTTTCACAATTGAATCAAGTAGTAGACCTCTCATTCCAGAGTTTGATGTGACTCATCTTGACACTGTGGGTTTTCTTTTTGTTATTGGTATGTTATCTCAGGGCTTTTCCACACTACCCAGTATGTTTATTGAATTAAGCTTAACATGCTGGCATACCACTGCTTACTTAAAATACATTGAAAACACAATGGATGTATGCTCTCTTCTCAGTGAAAGAACAAGAGGAAATAATATGTTCCATCACTGAATGATCAATTATCTAGGTCAAAGAGTGAACAGCAGCAAGTATAAGTTGCCTTCCTTATTATTTGTATATCTGTTTTGCTTTGCATGAGGGTCTTTTGTTTTGGATGTGTTAGAGTCTCTCTTCATTTGATGATAATTATGTGGAATTAAGCCTGTGGTACCTTTTTTTTTTTTTTTTTTTTTTAGTTATATCCAGACTTAAAATGTCATATATTTTTTGTAGATGCTGCCCAATAACTCGTAAATATTTAAAGAAAACCGTATTTCTGTACCACTGAGATCTGCTGGTAAAATAAATCCTTATTGCTACCAGTTTTGCTCGAAATGATGATCATCAGGCGCAAAATTATTGCAGCAGCCTACACGTTATCTGTCGCAATGTATCACCAATATAAAAAATATTTAAAAAAAATCCTGTTTCAAAAGTAAAAAGCTTTTATATGATTAAGCAATGCTAATATGCTGTCATTATTCATATTCCCCACTTCTATGTCACTGTTGTGGGACTCATTATAACTGGTAATCGTAGCTAGTTTGTGAGAGAACATTAGCTTGAGAGGTCTTAGCCTATGTGCGTTCGTGCATTGGATATTATGTGGCTGTTCAGCACATTGAGCTAGCAAAAGTTAAATGTCAAAGTGGCATCTATTAGTAATTATTTCATTGCTGTTTAGTGGTATCTATGAACTGCATTTTTCTTTCATTTATAGCATATTGGAAACAACTGCTAATAATCATCAGTTGTATTTATGTCTGGACTTTATAATTTTAGACAGTAGTAACGTGAAGTCCATATGAATAGTTAATTAGCCCCTCTGTGTGACACATGCATTAGCCACATAAACAGCATTGTTATCTCACAAACTCTTGGTGGCACATAAATTTGACTTTCTTTAAATATGATAGTGTGACCCACATTGCTTTATTAGTATTCATTGATCAACTTTGTAGACGTCATGCAACCAAAATGTTTGTTTGCAGGCTGTTGTTTAATTATTATTCCTGTGTATGTGAAGTTGCTTGTTCCATATAGTAATTAGATTCTTCTGTGTACTTAACTTTCTTTCTTTTTTGTTGTATGTAGGATCTATGCCAGGTCCACAAGATCGTTAGAATGAATCCCTTGTTGCATGCAACATTTTTCCTGTCAAAAAAGGTACAGATCAGACATTTTATTTATATGTTTGAGTGTTCTTATGTTGCCACTAATAAAGGTGTACAACACTAATATTGTCCCGTGATATAACTTTTTTACATTTTTTAAGTAGGAGTCTGCATATTCGTAAATGGTCATGTTTGTGTCAAAACAGATTGGCTTGCATTCTTACTCAAATTATTTTATTTTGCATGATGAATACTTTGTAAAGGAGCAGAACAACTGTTTATGGCTGCAGCACTGGCCATGAAATTGAATTTTGAGAAGGGCAGGGGGTTGAAAGGGTAAATGCTAGTAAGTAGGCACGCATCTGTTATGTTGTTAGAGATTTTGTTGTTAATAATTAGTATTTTTGGAGGGAGCAAGTGTTGCATACATCATATATGATACATACCAGCATTTTAATATGTCACACAGGGAATAGGCAAAATAATGTGAAAAGTGGTAGTAATGGGATGGTTGTGTTTGACGGTCAACAACACAGGTAAGGCACATTTCGCACAGACTGCTCATATTTAGTATGGACAAGGCATCCATGCAGGTTGTTTACAAGTAGTGCACACTTCATATTTGCATTCAGAGGCCGAGGTCAGCATGCAATGAAAGACCAAAAAGAATTCCAAAAGGGGGCAGATTGTGGGGGCCCAATTAGCTGGACCATCAGTAATCAAGATGGCTAACTTATTGAATGTTTCAAGAGCGACTGTTTTAACAGTCATGACAGCCTACACAAAACATGGAAAGACATCATCGTATAAATGTAATAGTGGGCACAAAGCAGAACTGAATGACAGATCGTAGTACACTAGCATGAATTGTGTCAAAACATCACAAAACTACAACACCTAAAGTGACTGCAGAGCTCAACAGCCATCTTTGAGACCACATACCAATCGACACTGTCTGCCAAGAACTCCATAAAGCGAATATTCATGGACAAGCTTCTATACTGAAACCATTAGTGACAACAACCAATGCAAAGAAGTGTAAAAATTGGGTCAGGAGCATAAATCCTGGGAAGCTGATCAGTTGAAACACATCATGTGGTCCGACAAGTCAACATTTTCATTATTTCCAATGTCTGGCAGGGTTTATGTCTGGAGGAAACCAAAGGAAGCCTGCAATTCTGATTGCTTGATTCCAACAGTTAAGCATGGAAGTGGAAGTTTGATGTTACAGGCAGCCATTCGTGGTATTTTGTTGTTCCCAGAATTACTCTCAAAGGCTGTATTACAGCCAATGATTATGTGAACTTTTTAGGTGATCAGGTGCACTCCATGATTCAAATGTTGTTCCCCAGCAATGATGCCATATTTCAGGACGATAATGCCCCCATTCACACAGCTAGGACACTACAATTGGGGTATGAGGAGCATGCGACTGAACTGCAGTGTCTTCCCTGCCAGCACAGTCCCCGGACTTGAACACCATTGAACCCTTGTGGACGGTATTGGAGCACAGACTCCGGAGCAGATTTCCGCCTCCCTCGTCACTACAGGAGTTAGAAGAGGTTGTGATCGAAGAGTGGCATAACATTCCACAGGGGACTATAAATCATTATATGCCAGTATTCCCAGAAGAATCGCAGCTGTATTATGGGCAAATGGGGTTCCAACCCCTTATTAATAAACCATTCCCAAGTAAGTACGGGTGTTCATGCTATTTTGCCTACCCCCTGTACATGGGCTGTTCACAATACTAGCAACTAACTTTTATTCATTTTAGACAACTTATGGTAGCCAAACTGGATATTCAGCAAGCATAATGATTATGATATGTGCATAATTACTTGTAATACTAACAAGGATGTATAGTCATAAACTGCTAATGTTCATTTTGCATGGGGTGTGCATCAGGAGATATATCTTTTTAATGGAATTCTCAGTTTCCTGCCTTAAACTAGTATGTAACTTGTAAAAATATATGCCATAATGAAAGTATCCAAAGTAACATAACCCCCTGTCAGAAGTCTGGTAGAAATGTGTAATATTAGATTCCTCTCGTGAGGTGGAAGACTGAAGTGTCAGAAAAGAAAGGAAACCCCTGTGGTATTGATATTCTCAAAATGCGTTGTTATGTGGTTTCCAGCAGAATCACTTAGTGGAAATTACGGAGTAAAATCGTTCTTTACGTGAAAGTGGAGGAAAAATATAGCTTTCGAGAAAAAATGACATTTAGCTAAGGAACCATTAATTGACTTTTTATAAAGCATTATTTGTTTTTCAACACAGTCACAGTTTTATGGCACAATCATCCAGTCCCTAGCGAACGAGACAGGAACTGAAATTGAGGGTAGGAAAGCAAAAGCTGAAATGCTGAACTCCATTTTTAAGTGTTTCTTTACAAAGGACAATCCAGGAGAATTTCTCCAATTTTATCCTCATACCACTGAAAAGATGAATGAAATAATGTTAGTGTTAGTGGTGTTGACAAACAGCTAAAATCGTTAAAACTGAACAAACGTCCAGGGCCGTATGGAACTGCTGAATCTATCATAGACCCCTCAAACAAAAAACCATGCCCAGTTATTGGAAAAAAGAACAGATCACACCTATGTACAAGAAGGGTAGTAGAAGTGATCCACAAAACTACCATTTAATATCCTTGACATCAATTTGTTGTAGAATCTTAGAATGTATTCTGAGCTCAAATGTAATGAGGTTTTTTGGACAGTGTGATCTGTTTAATGCCAACCAGTATGGATTCCAGAAACGTTGATCGTGTGAAACCCAACTCGCACTTTTGTGACATAGCATGCTGGAAGCTTTAGACCAAGGCGGACAGGTAGATGCAGTATTTTTTTATTTCCAAAAAGCATTTTACTCAGTACTACACCTACGCTTATTGTCAAAAGCATGATCATATGGGGTATGCAGTGATATTTATGACTAGATTGAGGACTTCATGGTAGGGATGACCCTTCATGTTATCTTTGATGGAGAATCAACATCACACAGTAACTTCATGTGTGGCCTGGAGAGGGCTTTGAGAGTCTTGTTGTTCATGATTTACATTAATAAACTTGCAGACAGTATTAACGGTTACCTCAGGCATTTTGCAGATGGTTCAGTTTTCTGTAATGAAGCACTGTCTGAAAGAAGCTGCATAAATATTCAGTCAGATCTTGATAAGATTTCGAAGGGGTGCAGAGGTTGACAACTTGCTTTAAATGTTTGGAAATGTAAAATTCTGCACTTCACAAAATGAACAAATGCAGTATATTATGTCTATAATATCAGAGAATCAATGTTGTAATCGGCCAACTTGTACCAGGGTGTAACATTTTCTAGGGATATGAAATGGAATGATCACATAGGCTCACTGACGGGTACAGAAGGTGGTAACTTCAGTTTATTGGTAGAATACTGGGGAAGTGCAATCAGTCTCCAAAGGAGATTACTACAAATCACTCATGAAATCGGTTCTAGAATATTTCTCAAGTGTATAGGACCCATACCAGATAGGACTAACAGGGGATATTGAGTATATACAGAGAAGGGCAGCACAAATGATCACAGGTTTGTTTAATTCGTGGGAGAGTGTCACAGGGATACTGAAGGGGCTGACACTTGAAGATAGACGTAAACTATCCGGAGAAAGGCTATTAACAAAGTTTCAAAAACTGGCTTTAATTGATTGCTCTAGAAATATACTACAACTCCTACATATTGCTAACATAGGCATCGTGGGGATAAGATTAGAATAATTATTTCACACACAGTGACACTGAGACAGTCATTCTTCCCCTACTGCATATATGAATGGAACAGGAAGAAACCCTAGTAACTGGTACCCTCTGTTATGCATCTCGCAGTGTTTTGCAGAATGCAGATGTAGCTGTAGATAACCAGCTTTGGCCATGATGGCCATCTTCAGATGCTACAAATTTATATGAAAGCCTTAAAACAAATAACAGTATTTTTATTAGGTCTGCTTGTGAGCCGCATTGATTTAAAGGGCACCCCTCTACAATAAGACAGCATTAGACCTGCACATACAAAAGGAGGGACATAATGCTAGTAACAATGACTAACATCTACATATTTTACATAAAGCTGGAATAAGTAAATGGTTAGACATTTTAGAAGTTGTATAACAGAACGACAGGAACCAGACAAACTCCTCACTGATTAGAATGAGTGTGCAACAGATGTGTATTGTATTATTTATTACGTGCAAATTGATGATATGAATATAATAGAGGGAAACATTTCACGTGGGAAAAATATATCTAAAAACAAATATGATGTAACTTACCAAACGAAAGCGTTGGTATGTTGATAGACACACAAATAAACACAAACACACACACACAAAATTCAAGTTTTCACAACCCATGGTTGCTTCATCAGAAAGAGGGAAAGATGAAAGGATGTGGGTTTTAAGGGAGAGGGTAAGGAGTCATTCCAATCCCGGGCGCGGAAAGACTTACCTTAGGGGGAAAAAAGGACAGGTATACACTCACTTGCGCGCGCGCGCGCGCGCGCGCGCCCACACACACACACACACACACACACACACACACACACACACACACACAAGCAGACATTTGTAAAGGTGAAGAGTTTGGGCAGAGATGTCATCTCTGCCCAAACTCTTTGCCTTTAAAAATGTCTGCTTGTGTCTGTATATGTGCGGATGGATGTGTGTGTGTGTGTGTGTGGGCGCGCGAGTGTATACCTGTCCTTTTTTTCCCCCTAAGGTAAGTCTTTCCGCTCCTGGGATTGGAATGACTCCTTACCCTCTCACTTAAAACCCACATCCTTTCGTCTTTCCCTCTCCTTCCCTCTTTCCTGATGAAGCAACCGTGGGTTGTGAAAGCTTGAATTTTGTGTGTGTGTTTGTGTTTATTTGTGGTCTATCAACATACCAACGCTTTCGTTTGGTGAGTTACATCATCTTTGTTTTTAGATATATTTATTATTTATTACAATTTATTCAGTTGAGGGAGTCATTGCATCCACATGACATGATGATGGGACCTGCTTAAGTACCATCTGGGCTGCAGTGTCTCTTGCTATTGGCTGCCCAGCTAGTGTAATTGCATTACAGTCAGAAGAAGAGTGCTAGCAAGCTGCAAAAGAATGTTGCCTTTGTTGTCCAGTCTGTATCATCTCTTCTAAGCTTATGAGCAGTGGCATAACCATTTAGCAGCCAGAAGTACTATAAAGATTGGTCCTTTCATTCTTTTATTGTAAAAATTATATACTGTATTCTTAAATGTGGTTTTATTGGTTTATCAACCTGTACTCCAGTTTTATTTTTTACAAATAAGTGATTGAAATATTATTGTTATATTTGTAACATTTTAAAAAGTAAATCAGTTGACAATCTGAAGATTGTTTTGATGAGCATAGTGCTTTACTAGGTATGGTCCTGTTGGCAGTGGTATGCTGTTGCCTTGCTCTGTCTGTGAACTGACTTACTCAGCAGTTATAGAGGAACCTACAGTTTCATGAGCCATGGTGCAACTTGTCATATTTTATAATGACTGTTATGAAAAGGATGGGTTGCTACTCGCCATACAGGGGAGACGTTGAGTCACAGACAGGCCCAACAAAAAGCCTGCTACACATTTAAGTTTTCGACCAAAAGGCGTCATTTTTAAGTAGAAAACAAACACACAAGCACAACTCGCACACACATTACCACCGTCTTTGGCCACTGAGACTGAATTGTGCACGCACGGACGTACTGGGGACAGGGTAGGGCTGCTAGGTGCAGTTGGGAGGTTTAGGTGTGGAGGGAGGGAGGGAGGGAGGTAATAGGAAAGGAAGCAAGTAGAGGAGGGGGAAAGGACTAGTTGGTGATGGAATGAGAACACATAGGTGGGTGAAGGAGAGGGACTAGCAAAAGTTGAAGGCCATGATGGTTATGGGAATGAAGGATATATTCCAGCGAGAGTTCCCACGTGCACAATTCAGAAAAACTAGTGTTGGTAGGAAGGATCCAGATGGCACAGGCTGTGAATCAGTCATTGAAGAGCTTTGTTTTGGGCAGCATGTTCAACAACTGGGTGACTCAGCTGTCTCTTGGCCACAGTTTCTCAGAGACTTTTCAAGCATGCTTGTTGTTTTGCCCACATGGAAAGCAGCACAATGATTGCAGTTTAGTTAGTAGATCACATCACTGCTTTCACAGGTAACCTTGCCTTTAATGATATAGATGATGCCTATGACTGGACTGGTTGTGGTGGGAGGATGTATGGGACAGGTCTTGCATCTAGGCCTGCTGCAGGGATATGAGCCATGAGACAAGGGGTTGGGAGCAGGGTGGTGAAGAGATGGACAGGGATACTGCATAGCTTCAGTGAGCAGTGGAATGCCACTGTATGAGGGGGATAAGAATGGTGGGTAGGATATTCCTCATTTCAGGCTTGACGAGACATAGTCAAAGCTCTAGCAGAGAATGTGATTTTCTTAGTGCAGTCCTGGGTGGTACTGAGCCATAAGGGGAGTGCTTCTTGCTGGCCAGATGGAGGGGAGTGTCGGAGATGGTAAGAGACTGCGACCCAGCATTTCCTCTGTGTGATGAGTATGTGGGAGCACATAAAGTTGAACATTAAGAATAGGAACGAATCAGTCATTAATATAATGGAGCTACGTAGTGGCTACGAAGTGGTGACCCCAAAGTCAAAAGAACACGTACGGCAAGAGGCAGAGGAGAAGGACAACGAACGTACACTAGAACATACGCCAGACGGCAGAAGCTCTACAGCACGATCAGTACACCGGCAGGGTACGCTGCGCGGTCAGGTTTGGGAGTTATGGAACTACGTTCGACACCACGGAATGGATTCAGTGGAGTGGGACAGTGATATTACCAGGACAAAATCTGCGGCCAGAACACACATACGAGAGGAGGATTCGCTGGGACAATGCATGAAAGTACGCCTGCCGCCGTTCCTGGCCGATAAACCGGAACTTTGGTTCTCCATGTTAGAACTGGCATTCATACATAATCGGGTAACTGACGACTGGGAATAGTTCATGATAGCGGCAGTCTGGAAGCCAGGCAGCGATACTGGTTGAAGAGATAATTATACGGCCACCAGAAACGCAGCAGTATACAACGTTGAAGGGCTTTTAAATAAGCCGGCTTACTAAACCGCTAGATCAAAGAATCTGCCAGGTGTTGCAAGGTGAACATAGAGGTGACAAAACTCCCTCCGAATATTGGAGGCATTTGCGTGGAATTGTGACGGAAAATGAATTTTCGAACACTACACTTCATTCCGTTTGGGCAGCACAGCTTCCATCTGCAGTAAGAGCAGCTGTGGCAGCGAATGACGGATACAATATACAAGCACTACTTCAACTCGCCGACAGGGTTCATTTGACGGTTGAACCAACAAATTCTCTCAGTATAGCAAAGGTGGAGGCGGCAACGGAAGAATACGAAGTGGAAGCGATTAATAAGCAGTGGCGCGCTGTTACTGGTACACAACTTCAAAAACTCAAGGAGCAGCTAGACGGGCTGCAGAGGCAGATGGAAGCATTGAGAGCTACCGGTTCGGAGGTCCTGCCGACACATAAGGACAGCGGAGATGCTGGGAAGGAGCAGTTGTGTTGGTATCATCAATGATTTGGGGAGCAAGCCTCAAAGTGCATTCTACCGTGCAGTCACGCTCGCCGCGTAAATAACATGGAGACTGTAAGTACAGATGTTTCTTTTTTAACGGTATCTCGGCAACTTTATGTTCAGGATGTGACAGCTTCATGTTATTATTTGATAGACATGGGATCTGATGTCAGCACGTGGCCCAAGGGGAAATGTACTTCCCTCAGTGACAGCACATCGCTTTGCCTCAGGGCTGCAAATAAACAGCCCATAATGACGTATGGCAGTCGTGTCAAAGAAGTGAATTTAGGACCTAGTATTATTTGTCATTGCAGATGTGGCAGAGTGCATATTAGGAGCAGATTTTCTATATGCATTTGGTATTGCGGTGGACATTCGGTTATCACAGCTTAGAAGGGGCAAAGAAGTGGTGCATGGTCATGTAGCTATAATCACAGAGAAGGTACACGGTTCAGTTGGAGTGACAGAAGTATGCCGACTTAGAGAACCGTCAGTGCAGCCGATAGCCATGGTGGCCCATCATACAGATCACCACGTAAACACCGTGCCCGGGCCTCCGGTCTCCCTCAGACCGAGAAGGTTGGCCCCAGACAGATTTGCAGACACAAAAGCGGAGTTCGAAGAGATGTTGGAAATGGGAGTGATACGAAGGTCTGATAGTGCATGGGCCTCGTCTTTACATTTAGTGCGGAAGAAAGACGGAAGTTGGAGACCTTGTGGAGATTATAGGTTGTTGAATGCCCGTACGATACCTGATCGGTATCCGGTTCCCAACATTCGCGACTTTACAAATAAATTCGCTGGAGCTGAATGTTTCAGAGTAGTCGACTGTGAAAAAGCATACCACCAAATACCGGTGGCTGACAGTGACATACCGAAGACAACAGTCACTACACATTTCGGTCTTTTCGAGTTTTTACGCATGCCATTTGGTTTAAAAAATGCTGCACAGACATGGCAACATTTCATCGATGAGGTGCTGTGAGGACTAGATTTCACTTTCGTCTATTTAGACGATATACTGGTCTTCTCAGCAACAGCAGCCCTCCACAAAGAGCACCTCAGGACAGTATTCGAGAGGCTATGTACGTGTAGTGGTAAATGACACCAAATGCAGTTGGCGTAAAGATCGGGTGACTAACCTGGGTCACACAGTCTCAGCAGCTGGCATCCGTCCTTTGGAGGGAAGGTCGAGGTTATACAGCAGATGCCTCGTCCGTTAGATTTGCAACAGTTGCGGAGGTTCCTAAGTGTTCCAAATTTTTACCATAGACATCTGCCAGGATGCCTTACAAGCACCACTCACGGATGCTTTGGCGGGCACGAACACCGGGAAAAATCAGAAGCTACAATGGACAGCAAGCATGCAGTGCGCTTTCGAGCTGATCAAGGAAAGCCTAAAGCAAGCAGTTTTACTAGCTCACCCAGAGAAAGATGCGAAGCTAGCTATTTTTGTTGACGCAAGTCAGGTGGCGATTGGGGCAGCGTTGCATCAGTGGACTGCTGGTCACTGGCAGCCTTTAGGATTCTTCTCCAAGAAACTCACAGACCCACAGCGGAATTGGAGTGCGTATGATAGAGAGCTGCTGGCTGCTTATGAAGTCATAAGGTATTTCCAGCCTTACTTGGAAGCGAGACCATTTACATTGTTTACAGATCACTAACCGCACACTTTCGCATTCTGCAAACATACGGATACTTTGTCACCTAAACAATTCAGGCAACTGGAATATATAAGCCAGTTCACTTCTGATTTACGACATATTAACGGGGCAGAGAATATAGTGGCAGATTACTTCTCATGAGTTGTGGCAGTAAAGTATTCAGTGAACTATGCTACAATGGCGAGAGAGCAGAAGGATGATGCACAACTGCAAGTTTTTCGGCAGAGCGTGCCCACCAGGTTGAAGTTAAAAAAATTGTGTCCGGAAGGTGAGACAATACAGTTATGGTGCGATACCTCACAGGGACGGCCTAGACCTTTTGTGCCGGAGAGTTTGCACCGGGAAGTATTCGAAGGGTTACATGGTTTGGCTCTTCCGGGACCCAGAGCGAGTGTAAAATTAATGACAGAGCATTTTGTGTGGTCAGGAATTAAGAGAGACTGTCGGAAGTGGGCGCAGACGTGTCTGGATTGTCAGCGATGTAAAGTGGAATGCCATGTGAAGAAGCCAGAGGGTAAAGTTGACAGGCCAGGTCGTTTAGAACATGTGCATCTGAATATTGTTGGACCACTGCCAATGTCTGAAGGCTATCGGTACTATTGACAGCAATTGACAGATTTACGAGGCGGGCAGAAGCAATCCCCATTTCAGACATATCAGCAGAGACTGTCAGTCGGGCATTCTTGACAATGTGGATAGCACGGCTCGGATGTCCGGTGCATGTCACGACGGACCAAGGACGTCAGTCCGAATCCTCCTTGTTCCTGGAGCTGCCAAATGTGCGGGTTCCGCCGTCACCGTACCACAAGTTGTTATCCGGAAAGCAATGTTAATGTGCCATGGCGAGAATTGGTCAGCAGCTTTGCCACTAGTGTTACTAGGCTTACGCACTGTTTTCAAACCTGACCTTGGAGCATCTACAGTGGAATTAGTATGCGGCGAAACCTTACACCTACCTGGAGAGTTTTTTCAGAAGAGTACAAGTGAGACGAACCTACCGTACTTGTTAACGAGAGTAAGGGCTCAACTGGCCGAGCTTAGGCCACAACCAGTGACATGGCGTGGCATTAGGCCACCATTTGTACATTGAGAATTGAGCAAATACTCGCATGTAATGTTGCCAACCGACACAGTCAGAACTCCATTGCAGCCGCCATACACGGGACCTTATAAAGTACTACACCGTACGGACCAGGCCATGACTATCCTAGTTTGCGATAAGAGTGTTACTGTGTCAATAGACCGGGTGAAGCCAGCTCACTTACTGCTAGAAGATGTAAGATAAGAAGAGGAGGCGGGCCTGCAGCAAGACGAGGGGCCCCTGCAGGGTGCAACGAATGGTAGGACAGCGAGCCGGATGAAGCCGTGAGAGGATACGACGATGGAGGAAGTACAGACAGAAATTCGCACAAGAGCCGGGCGAAGGGTCCAGTACAAGTTTCCGCACATTCCTGGAGCTCCACTCTTCAGGGAGGGGGATGTGTGGGAGCACGCAGATGAATAGTTGCATGTGCACAGTACAGGGGCAGCAGCAAAGACTCTAGTGTGCACACAGTCATTTACTATTTGCTTTTTGTTTGCTTTGTCTTTGAGGTTCCATGTTAATGTCTGGCTTTGCCTGAGAATAAAGTTGAACGTTAAGAATAGGAACGAATCAATCATTAATATAATGGAGCTACGTAGTGGCTACAAGTAGTAAACTGTCGTATTTGTTGTATTGTCATTATTCCATACTGGATATTCCATTGTTTGATTTGGTCATATTTTATGGTTTTCAGAAGTAAGGATTGTCATGTAGAGGACAGTTGCATCTACTGCAGAGAGTTGGGAAATGAAAGTACACTTAGGTGTACCTATATAATTCCCAGATTTTTGGTTTTACAGCAGTTTGACAATGCATAAACATATGTTCACCAAATGCTGCTTTTACATATGGTACATATGTATTTTAATAGCACTTTAATTAGCTCACAACCTTTATAAAATTTTAGGTGTTAGAAATGAAGTGTGTAATAAATTGAAGAAATAATTGCAGAATAAGTAAATCTTGGTTATCATGGCAGTGGTAACGAAGTGTTGGGAACAGGTGGAGTTGTTTGTTGTGTGAGAGACTTTGCCTTTGCCAACAGAAACTTAATTGCGAAAGAATAAGGTAATTCTGTGGCACTCATTCACTTGCAACCACTAATACTGTCCACATGAATAACTGAGAAGGTGGTATACCTGCAAAATGCAAGGAAATAGAGACTGGTTTCAGCCAGCTATTGATCCTTAAACTCACAGAATTTTTAGTATAAACTCTGATATGGAGTGAAAAATACATTTTGGAAACAACCCCTATAATGTGGCCAAGCCACCCTCTATAGTGCTAATCCTGCAAGGCATGAAAGGGGCCATCTACAGCATTTGGAAAGTAGAGGGGAATTATTGATGAATTTAAGGCTCTGAACATGGCTGCTAAATTCGTAAAAGCATTAGCTGTGATAGTCTAGGGTCTGGGTTTGAGTCCTGATCAAACACACAGTTTTAATATTCATTCACAAAATACTTACCACTACCACTCCAGATGTGTAGCTTTATTTTTCTGTTTGTAGTGAAAGGACTTCAGTTTATTATTTTTGATCATCCATTGAATCACCTAAAGACTGAAAAGAAGAGCAATGAAAGATCCTGTTCTTTTGTCCTTGACACAATTTTTCAATGAAATATATCTAATACAGGAATTGTAGAATGCCTGTAAATGTAACATAAATTTAGTCTGTCTGAAAGCAAAAGAATGTTCTTGACTGAATGGGCGAGTTAAATAAAAATGGGCATCCTGCTACTATTTAGCTTAAAAGTCTTCAGTTCACTGCTATTTCCAGTTGTTGCTCTGCTCTTAACAGTGAGGTAGTGAAATCTGCTTATGTGACTGTCAGATGAAGCAAATAGTGGACCATTGAAAACCATCATAGAATGTTGACTGACTTGTGAAAACAATCTGAACCTTAGGTTGGTTTATCAGGATATAAAATAAACAATAATGCTAATGTAAAAGGGAAGTTAAACGTAAATATAGTAAATATACAGGATGTTCTGAAATTCCCGTTACAGACGTCTAGAGGGGAGCAAGTAAAAAATATTTTGTATTGGAATCCATGTCTGCAAACGTAACATTTCTGTGCTAGACAGTCATTTAAAAACATTTTTTCTAGTTATGTATGCAACAGGGTAGTTATGGTGGGGTTTGCTTACATTGAATAGGCTAGTATCATTTGACATCTGTCCTATATTTTTGACCTAGTTCGAGCCTTGTTAACATGTCTGTGAGTGTTAGAGCAGCATGTTTGTGTACACATTTGCAGAATATACCAACATGATCCTTCTGTATGGTGAAGCTCCTGGTAATGGAGGAGCTGCTCGTCACCTTTATCAAGATTGTTATTCACAACATCTGACTCCATTGCACATTGCATACCCTTTTTGCCTCAATTACACAACAGCTTTGAGAAAGGGGTACCTTCACTGTCACCAGGAGTGACTGTGGTGCTACAAGTAAACACTGCGAACCCGAATTGGAAGTGTGTTTGTGATAACTGATTAAGTTTCTTTTTTGTTTCTTTGGTTAACAATGAGTGGACTTGTAAAACAAGTGGTGTACGACAGTGTCTTTTCTGTAGCATCAACAAGAAAGTAACCCAAAATATTAGGTCTTCAGACTAACTTACCTTTGACGTTTTCTGAGTATCTCTTTCTTACTTGCTCAATGCTATTAAAGAAATATTTTTGCTCAATCTCATTTACAATTTAAAGAGTTCATGAAAAGAAGTTCTATCACATTTTAATACTTAATAGATAGCATCGTTATGTTACAGTGACAGTGAAATAAAAGTATTCATGTAACACTGTGGCCCCAGAAAACCTATTATCTCTCGTGCTGCCTCCAAGTTCATAGTGCCAAGAGAATGTGTAATTCTTGTTTTATTAATTTGAAGAAATTAGTTTGTTTATAGCATTCAATGAATCTTACACCTGTATGGGAAAAAAATTAATTTGTCATTGTACTATCCAACAGATCCCAGCACTGCAAGAAGTTCATCAGAAAACGCACAACATTTTGGACGGAGTCACTTCGTTAGCTGCTCGTGCTACAGCTCCTCTTAAAGTGGATCCAACACTTTTTCCTAAATCCAACCAGCGTTATACAGCTGTTTACAGCAGAGACCGGGAGTACTTGTGAGTATGTACTACTCTGTGCACATTGTTTTTCCTTTGTTTATGTGTCTTAGCATTATCCTAATAGAGAAATAATAAATACTCCTTCTTTGTATAGTCTCAACCAACTCTTAACCTCTTTTCCTAGCCAGCCACACCCACCCACGTATGGCGCGTGCATGCAGACGCGTGCCCCCCCCCCCCCCCCCCCACACACACACACACACACACACAGTAATATAGCATTTTGTTTGTCATCATTGTGAAGCTTTTTTCACACATTATCTCCAGATAAAGATCCTCTTAAAATGTTCATCACAGTTGTATCCTAGTACACTCTTGTATACTAGCTGACATGCAGTGTTAATGGTAATGGCTAATGCCGATGTGCTAAGGCACTTTACCAGAATTCTTCATATTGGCACACTATCACTCATTCAATGATTAACCGATTGAGGATTGTACTCATCCATTAAGCAGACAAGGATAGATCCATGTAATAAATTTGTGCTTCTTAAACCAAAAGATGATGATTGGCAGAGGATGAAAATTGTACCACTGTTGATAATAATACCTCCAATGCCAACCAGAAATAGTATGTTGGAGGAACAGCTGCTCTGTAGTAATATATTCCTTGAAATAGTTTCCAATCAGTGGAGCAGAATGGTTAAGATACTACACTCAGATTCAAAATCTTAACGTCTTTGTCTTGCCATCACCACCATCACTATCAGCAACATCAAAACAAAGCCAACAGCACATCATACACCATCCAGCCAGAAAATTCTGAGACTGGTTTTATTCCTGGCATATAAATGACTTCAGTATAGTAACTACTGTTGCACCTTGAACTAATAACTGTAAATAACGTATGTGCATTCAGTCAGTCAGTTGTGAGATGTGAGTGGTATGTAATGGACATGCAGCTGCAGTATGTCAACATTGTTGTCACAAATAATGGTGCAACATCTTTAAATCAAGTGTTCAACATTCTCCAGAATTTTTGAAGAAGGGAAAAGTGTGTGCAATGTTTTGTCCCACACCTTGACTCCCCAACAGAAATGACGGCACTTGGATGCCTGTTGTAAATCAATTACAATACAAAAGGCGAGCAATTCTTTTCTGGAAAAAAAATCATTGCAGGTGATGAGAGTGTATGTTATCAATGCAAAGCTACCAGAAAATGATGAAAGTGCAGAAATTCACTTAAAGGGTCAATTCTTTGACAACTTAATTGACATTAAAGCAATGTTTGAAAAAGTAATTGGACACATAAAAAATACACTCGCCAAGTGATAACAGGAGAACACACACGTGTTGTTGTGTTGTTGTGGTCTTCAGTCCTGAGACTGGTTTGATGCAGCTCTCCATGCTACTCTATCCTGTGTAAGCTTCTTCATCTCCCAGTACTTACTGCAACCTACATCCATCTGAATCTGCTTAGTGTATTGATCTCTTGGTCTCCCTCTACGATTTTTACCCTCCACGCTGCCCTCGAATGCTAAACTTGTGATCCCTTGATGCCTCAAAACATGTCCTACCAACCAATCCCTTCTTCTAGTCAAGTTGTGCCACAAACTTCTCTTCTCCCCAATCCTATTCAATACCTCCTCATTAGTTACGTGATCTACCCACCTTATCTTCAGCATTCTTCTGTAGCACCACATTTCGAAAGCTTCTAATCTCTTCTTGTCCAAACTGGTTATCGTCCATGTTTCACTTCCATACATGGCTACACTCCATACAAATACTTTCAGAAATGACTTCCTGACACTTAAATCTATACTCGATGTTAACAAATTTCTCTTCTTAAGAAACGATTTCCTTGCCATTGCCAGTCTACATTTTAAATCCTCTCTACTTTGACCATCATCAGTTATTTTACTCCCTAAATAGCAAAACTCCTTTACTACTTTAAGTGTCTCATTTCCTAATCTAATCCCCTCAGCATCACCTGATTTAATTTGACTACATTCCATTATCCTCGATTTGCTTTTGTTGATGTTCATCTTATATCCTCCTTTCAAGACACTGTCCATTCCGTTCAACTGCTCTTCCAAGTCCTTTGCTGTCTCTGACAGAATTGCAATGTCATCGGCAAACCTCAAAGTTTTTACTTCTTCTCCATGAATTTTAATACCTACTCCGAATTTTTCTTTTGTTTCCTTTACTGCTTGCTCAATATACAGATTGAATAACATCGGGGAGAGGCTACAACCCTGTCTCACTCCTTTCCCAACCACTGCTTCCCTTTCATGCCCCTCGACTATTATAACTGCCATCTGGTTTCTGTACAAATTGTAAATAGCCTTTCGCTCCCTGTATTTTACCCCTGCCGCCTTCAGAATTTGAAAGAGAGTATTCCAGTTAACGTTGTCAAAAGCTTTCTCTAAGTCTACAAATGCTAGAAACGTAGGTTTACCTTTTCTTAATCTTTCTTCTAAGATAAGTCGTAAGGTTAGTATTGCCTCACGTGTTCCAACATTTCTACGGAATCCAAACTGATCCTCCCCGAGGTCCGCTTCTACCAGTTTTTCCATTCGTCTGTAAAGAATTCGCGTTAGTATTTTGCAGCTGTGACTTATTAAACTGATAGTTCTGTAATTTTCACATCTGTCAACACCTGCTTTCTTTGGGATTGGAATTATTATATTCTTCTTGAAGTCTGTGGGTATTTCGCCTGTCTCGTACATCTTGCTCACCAGATGGTAGAGTTTTGTCATGACTGGCTCTCCCAAGGCCATCAGTAGTTCTAATGGAATGTTGTCTACTCCCGGGGCCTTGTTTCGACTCAGGTCTTTCAGTGCTCTGTCAAACTCTTCATGCAGTATCTTATCTCCCATTTCATCTTTGTCTACATCCTCTTCCATTTCCATAATATTGTCCTCAAGTACATCGCCCTTGTATAAACCCTCTATATGCTCCTTCCACCTTTCTGCCTTCCTTTCTTTGCTTAGAACTGGGTTGCCATCTGAGCTCTTGATATTCATACAAGTGGTTCTCTTCTCTCCAAAGGCCTCTTTAATTTTCCTGTAGGCAGTATCTATCTTACCCCTAGTGAGACAAGCCTCTACATCCTTACATTTGTACTCTAGCCATCCCTGCTTAGCCATTTTGCACTTCCTGTCAATCTCATTTTTGAGACGTTTGTATTCCTTTGTGCCTGCTTCATTTACTGCATTTTTATATTTTCTCCTTTCATCAATTAAATTCAATATTTCTTCTGGTACCCAAGGATTTCTATTAGCCCTCTTCTTTTTACCTACTTGATCATCTGCTGCCTTCACTACTTCATTCCTCAGAGCTACCCATTCTTCTTCTACTGTATTTCTTTCCCCCATTCCTGTCAATTGTTCCCTTATGCTCTCCCTGAAACTCTCTACAACCTCTGGTTCTTTCAGTTTATCCAAGTCCCATCTCCTTAAATTCCCGCCTTTTTGCAGTTTCTTCAGTTTCAATCTGCAGTTCATAACCAATAGATTGTGGTCAGAATCCACATCTGCCCCTGGAAATGTCTTACAATTTAAAACCTGGTTCCTAAATCTCTGTCTTACCATTATGTAATCTATCTGATACCTTTTAGTATCTCCAGGATTCTTCCAGGTATACAACCTTCTTTCATGATTCTTGAACCAAGTGTTAGCTATGATTAAGTTATGCTGTGTGCAAAATTCTACAAGGCGGCTTCCTCTTTCATTTCTTCCCCCCCAATCCATATTCACCTACTATGTTTCCTTCTCTCCCTTTTCCTACTGACGAATTCCAGTCACCCATGACTATTAAATTTTCGTCTCCCTTCACTACCTGAATAATTTATTTTATCTCGTCATGCATTTCATCAATTTCTTCATCATCTGCAGAGCTAGTTGGCATATAAACTTGTACTACTGTAGTAGGCGTGGGCTTTGTGTCTATCTTGGCCACAATAATGCGTTCACTATGCTGTTTGTAGTAGCTAACCCGCACTCCTATTTTTTTATTCATTATTAAACCTACTCCTGCATTACCCTTATTTGATTTTGTATTTATAACCCTGTAATCACCTGACCAAAAATCTTGTTCCTCCTGCCACCGAACTTCACTAATTCCCACTATATCTAACTTTAACCTATCCATTTCCATTTTTAAATTTTCTAACCTACCTGCCCAATTAAGGGATCTGACATTCCACGCTCCGATCCGTAGAATGCCAGTTTTCTTTCTCCTGATAACGACGTCCTTTTGAGTAGTCCCCGCCCAGAGATCCGAATGGGGGACTATTTTACCTCCGGAATATTTTACCCAAGAGGACGCCATCATCATTTAATCATACAGTAAAGCTGCATGTCCTCCGGAAAAATTACGGCTGTAGTTTCCCCTTGCTTTCAGCTGTTCGCAGTACCAGCATAGCAAGTGGTTAATGTTACAAGGCCAGATCAGTCAATCATCCAAACTGTTGCCCTTGCAACTACTGAAAAGGCTGCTGCCCCTCTTCAGGAACCACATGTTTGTCTGGCCTCTCAACAGATACCCCTCTGTTGTGGTTGCACCTATGGTACGGCCATCTGTATCGCTGAGGCACGCAAGCCTCCCCACCAACGGCAAGGTCCATGGTTCATGGCTCACACATAAGGATATGGATATTTACAAGCTTTCGGGACCAGTGGCTTCTTCTTCTGGCAGAGGGGTTGAAGGGGAAGAAAGAGGAGTGAAGGAAAAGGGCTGGTGAGGTTGAAGTTTTTTTTTTTTTCCGTGGGGACCCGACTCATCAGTCTTCCGACTGGTTTAACGTGGCCCATCACAAATTCCTCTCTTGTGCCAATCTCTTCATCTCAGAGTAGCACTTGCAACCTACATCCTCAATTATTTGCTGTATTTATTCCAATCTCTGCCTTCCTCTACAGTTTTTGCCCTCCACAGCTCCCTCTAGTACTTCAGACGTTGTTCCCTGGTGTCTTAACAGATGTCCTATCATCCTGTCCCTTCTCCTTGTCAGTGTTTTCCACATATTCCTTTCCTCTTCGATTCTGCGCAGAACCTCCTCATTCCTTACCTTATCATCCACCTAATTTTCACAATTCGCTTGTAGCAACACATCTCCAATTATTTAATTCTCTTCTGTTCTGGTTTTACCACAGTCCATGCTTACTACCATACAATGTTGTGCTCCAGATGTACATTATCAGAAATTTCTTCCTCAAATGAAGGTTTATGTGTGCTACTAGTAGACTTCTCTTGGCCAGAAATGCTCTTTCTGCCAGGGCTAGTCTTCTTTTGATGTCCTCCGTGCTCCATCCGTCATTGGTTATTTTGCTGCCTAGTTAGCAGAATTCCATAACTTCATCTACTGCACCACCATCAATCCTGATGTTAATTTTCTTGCTGTTCTCATTTCTGCTACTTCTCATTACTTTAGTCTTTCTTCAATTTACTCTCAATCGGTATTTTGTACTCATTATACTTTTCATTCCATTCAGCATATCACTTAATTCTTCTTCATACTGAGCAACAAACTTTGTAAATAGCTTTACTATTCATTTCAGGCCCTCATACATAAACAACATTTCAGTCAAATGTAAACGAAATATGTATAATATGCATATTTGAACCATCAGTTCTTTTTATTTTAAACCCAGATATCAACCAGTTTTGGTCTTGGACCATCTTCATGGAAGAGGGTTAAATTGGCTTAAGCCACCATATGGCATTTCCCATTACTTAGAATATGTCATGCATGATATGGATGTAAATATATGACACGAGACTTTAAAAGCAAACATATGAATACTAAATGTATACAGAGCAGTACTGCTCTGTATACATTTAGTTTTCGTATGCTTGCTTTGATACTCATATATTTACATTCATGGCCTGCACTACATATTTTAAGTAATGACTAATGCAAAATGCGGCTTAAACCATTTTAAACCTCATCCATGAAAATGGTCAAAGACCAAAACCAGTTCAAATATGCATTTTATACATTACTTAATGGCTGTTGACAGTCATCTCCTAAAAGTGTTTAAACCTTATATTGGCGTTTCAGAATATATGACGTGATGATGTAATATGTAAGATTTGCTGACTGATTCCAGTTTCGTTTAAGTTGGCATTTTACAGAACACCTCAATTGCACTATTGGTGTTAAATTTTAGTAATTGTGTGAAAGCATTAAGAATTTGTATGGAAAGTACAGCTTTGCTTTGCAAATATTGATGCTGATGCTAACTTTCCTGTGTTTGACCAGCAAAGAAAATAACCAACTGAATTTTCCCCATGATGAATAGCACAATTAATATTACCCAATATAGGATGTCTGTTGTGTGTGACCTTATTGCTTAATGTAGATTCATTGTGTGGAATTTACGGTACCAACATTTAAGGGATTCTGTAGTTGACCTCAGTTATTATTTATAGTTGACTTCAGTTTTTATTTATTTATTTTAATATAAGGAAAGAAAGAAATTTTTTGTCTTGATAGGAGTGTGTGAATTTCTGAAGTACATTTCACTTTATTGGACTAACCAAAATGGTTATTTTCTTTAAGGACAGTTCATTGTGCTACATGAAATGCAGTTATCCAATCTCAGGTAGTACATATGTCATTGTTCGACAAGTCGCAAGATTGCTAGAGAACTGAATGCCATGACATCACCTTTAAGATTACAATCACATATTCGTGTTGGATCATGTTGGCAGTTTAGCTCTCCAGTCTTGTCATTCTAGTGAATGGACAGCAATTACCACTTCACTTACCTGTGGTTACAACACCACCACAGCAGCAGCAATAACAACATCAACAACAACGGAAAATCCAGGATGGAATGCAACAGTATAATGAAGAGGGTAGTTGCTACTACCCTTATAGCAGACATACTGAGTTACAGTAAGACACAACAAAAGGACTGTCAGAAAGTTAGCTTTCGGCCAACAAGATATTTGTCAAAAATAGACAACACCCACACCCACATGCATACATTATCATGCGCGCCCACGCACACTCACGCAAATGCAACTCACACACACACACATGAGCACAGTCTCTGGAAACTGGAGCCAGACAGCAAGCAGTAGCAACGGGAGAGGCAAACAGGTGGGGGTAAGGAGGAGGCTGGAGCAGGGAGGGGAGGGATAGCAGGGTGGGGTGAGGGACAGTAAAGTGTTGCTGGGAGTGTGAGGAGACGAAATGGAGAGTAGCGCAGTTAGGTGCAGTCAGGAGGCTAGACGTAAGATGGGAAGAAAGGGTGGAGGGAGGGAGATAGTAGCGGAAAAGGAGAGAAGTAAAAAGACTGGGTGCGTTGGTGGAATATAGGGTCTTGTAGTACTGGAACGGGAACAAGAAAGGGGCTAGTTGGTAAGGACAATGACTAACAAAGGTAGAAGCTAGGAGGGTTACGGGAATGTAAGATGTAATGCAGGGAGAGTTCCCACCTGCATCCAACTACCTCTCATTGTGCCCTGAAATGAGAGATGTCCTACCCTCTATACTTCCCACCCCTCCCATAGGAGTATTCAGCCACCCACCGAACCTACACAATATCCCCATCCATCCCTACACAACCTCTACTCCCAACCCTTCGCCTCATGGCTTATATCCCTGCAATAGACCTACATCATGACTTGTCCCATACATCTTCACACCACCACCAGTCTGATCACAAACATCACCTATCCCACCAAAGACAGGGCTACCTGTGAAACCAGGTGATCTACAAGCTAAGCTGCAACCATTGTGCTGCATTCTATGTGGGCTTGACAACCAACAAGCTGTCTGTCCACATGAATGGCCAGTGACAAACTGTGGCCAAGAAACAAGTGGACCACCTTGTTGCTGAGCATGCCTACATTCCTGTAACCCTTCTGGTCTCAGCCTTTGTTAGTCATTGTCCTTACCTACCGAGCCCCATCCCTGTTCTCATTCCAGCACTACACAGTCCTCTGTTCCACCGATGCAGTCTTTCTACTTCTCTACTTTTCCGCGAACCTCCCCTTCTCCCATCTTCTGTCCAGCCTCCTGATTGCACCTACCTACCCTCCTCTCCACTTCGTCCCTGCATGCTCCCAGCAATACTTTACCATCCCCCACCCCACCCTGCTATCCCCCCTCCTCCCCCTCCTCAACACAAATCTCACCACGTTTAAAGCGCCCAAACCACTTGAAAATCTGTGTGTGGCTCATAGCGTCCTCCTGGAAAGCTTCCTGAAGCATTTGATGTGTCTCCATTGCAGTTATTTTTAAGCAGGAAACAAAATTTCACACACAGTCTTTGTTCTTTTAAAGTTGCCATAACGACTTCGCAGAGGTAACCCGCCAACTGTCAGAGAAACACAATACCACACTTCCACATTCAGCTCTACACTGACACCGTCTGCACAGCTGTTTCATGAAGGTCTTTACTAACACCATCTAGCGTGAGAACCCTGCACTATGCCTACGAGTGGCACCGCCCTCGGAGTCCGGTTTCTTTTGGGTCCCCCCTAGTACATTTTCTATTACCATCCTAGACAGTAGATCATAATGTAATGCTCTCAGTGCTAGCTGTGTACATACTTCTTCACAGGGAACAATGGAGATTAGGATTTTTCTGACAGGCAGATTTTCCAGTAGTGAGCTGTTGTAATGAAGTGCAGTTTCTGGTTGAGTTGTTTCTGCTGATGAACCTGTATGAAACTGGGGGAACACAGATGTCTACTGAGAAACCTGGCATCTGCTGAACATGCCATTTTGAGATATATTGTCATCAAATACTTATTGCCCAGTTCATTGTTGTATTGCTGCTCTACTGTGTTGCACCTCTTGACACATCCAGTCACCAAATCCAGTTCATAATGTCCTCTTCCCCAATGATTGTACAGGCTTGTTGTGTGCTGTGGTCCTATGGTGTTTCATTGCAAACCTTATACACACCCACAGCCAAGGTTAGTGTAATTCAGTGACTGCTTAAGAGAGGCACATGTGTCAGCTAGGATCAGTTTATTTTGTTTGGACTGAGGCACTACAGATGCAATATTCAAATGCAGTAATTGCCTTCAGTATAAATTAATTGTATGATTGTATCTGTATTAATATTCCTTTGAATTTTTTACCAAGTGCTTTGTCAGCTTCAGATTTAAGCCGAAGAGTCAGTATAGTAATCCTCTGATTTTACATGTTTCATGAAATTTTAAACGAATTTTAAACATACATGCTCAAGATTCAGCCTCAGTGCAATCATTTCAGAGAATTCGTTCACTAATAAACTGTTCCAACCATAATTTGTGAGGGTATTTAGCCCTTTTTAACCTAGTACATTACAGATTCCAAAAAAGGGCAAAGTGATTTGATAAAATGTGATAATTTCATCCATTTCTCTTTACTTTCTAAATATGTTTCTTTTATAGCAGTCAGTCTTTGTAGGAATCAAAATATGAATGTTAGAAAACTGAGATGTTTTACACTTCTTACACATTTTAGTCATCAGTTTTACTGTGTCAAAATTAATATTACAAGATTATGCAACTGAATGTTATAGGTCAGTGTAATGTTTTATGGTTCTTTGTTTTTGCAGGTTTGATATAAAGGCACCTGGGTTTTTTACACCAGCCATCCATTCACGTATTGTGCAGTTCATACTTGATCGCAACCGTTTCTCAGAAGCTGAACATGATGACTTCGCATTTGGTATTGAAAGACTCATTGCAGAAGCAGCTTACGTTGCAGCATATCCTCTGCATGATGTGAGTTGCTCTTCTGTGTAACATTTGTTGACAGTTCTACTGATTAAAGCAAAAATATGTGATGAGTACACCTGAAGAACAAAGTAAAAGTGAGAGAGTGAGAGTGAGAGGGGGCTTGAGTGTGAGTGTGTGTGAGTGAGTGAGTGAGTGAGTGCCTCGCTCTCCACACATCCTTGTCCAAATATTCCATTTTTTTACTGTAATATGGTGGTGTGAAAACTTTCCATTTTTGCTTCCAACTGCCAGTATAATATTCATTGCTTTCACAATCTTAAGACTGAGTGTGTGTTTAAACGCTTGTACACATCTGTTTGGAACTCCAACAACTGTAGTATCAGCAGGTGAAAACTAGGCATTTTCATACATTCACATTTTATGTTATTTAATAAAAAAAATTTCAATTAGAAATGGCTTTTGATAGAATTAAAGTGCAGATAAATCTCTTTATTTTCTCTCTTTGCTTTATATAGTAGTCATAACAGTTACAACAGGAAAGAGATTTACACAGGAGGATAAAGTTCATATACAGTATAACATAATTACATGGATGATCTCTAATGCTTCAAAAACCAACTGTGGCTTTTGGCTTCCATGCTGAGGATGGCTGTGACATTTATTCGACAAAACTAACCTAGAGCTAAGGCTACACTGCAGATCAATCTGTCACCAAGATCAAGATTTCAGGGGGCAGTGGGCAATATAGCCAAAAGTTTACTTACTGTATCTTCTTCCTGTTCTATAAGCAACTACGAAATAACACTAAAAGCTAACTCCAAGATAATATCTACAGTTAGCAAGCATATTTATGCACCGACGTCAAATTTCTTGACACTATATCGCAACAAATTATACTAATAGAAATATTGTGGAGACATCTTTAATGCAGTGTATGTTAGCTTTGCTGCTTGCTTAATGTTTTTTGTGTTTTCATTTCTAAACTTCAGGTGTTAAATATTTTGTGTATGTTCAGTCTGCAACATTTCTGTGACATTGCAGGTCTTGTTCCGTGATTAGCTGACAAAAGAAAACCAGGAAACTATGATGCTGATTAAAATGTCTGTGAAGTTAACTGTCTTGTTGGTTTTCATATTTAATACTTGCATGTTATGAACATATCCACTTTAAGTGATACAGATTATTAAAGATCTCTCCAGAACACAATTTTTTGCATGGTTTGTGGTCTAAAGTGTTGGAAAATGGGACATCAGTGGATAAACATGTTATCACCCTTTTTTATGCACTTCATTTAGTAGGCTAAATATGTAGTTACAACAAAGAAATTGGTTTTCATCAGCTGTTAATGCATGGTTTGCGTAACTTAATTCGTTTGTTTATAGAGTAAATCAGTTTGTCTCCCCTTCTGTGCTGCAAAATGGTCTATGACCATTTTGTTGAAATTTGGACAGTTCAGTAACGTTCTCGTTCCTCTTCTTCAACAGAATGCATCAAAAGCACACAAGGCCTGTCCTCACTTATAGTATTTCACATGAAGGAAGTACAGGGAAGCTAAGACAAAATGGGTGCATGAAAAATCGAAAAAGAAATGATAGTTGGAAGGACTAACTCAGTGTATAGGAAACTCAAAACAATCTTCGTTGAAATTAAAAGCAAAGGTGGTAACATTAAGAGTACAATCGGAATTCCATTGCTAAATGCAGGGGAGAGAGCAGATAGGTGGAAAGAGAATATTGAAGGGCTCTATGGGGGGGCAGATTTGTATGATATGATAGAAGAAGAAACAGGAGTCGATTTAGAAGAGAGAGGGGATCCAGTATGATAATCAGAATTTAAGAGAGCTTTGGAGGACTCAAGATCAAATAAGGCAGAAGGGATCGATAACATTCCATCAGAATTTCTAAAATCATTAGGAGAAGTGGTATCAAAATGACTATTCATGTTGGTGTGTAGAATGTATGACTCTGGGAATATACCATTTGACATCCAGAAAAATATCATCCACACAATTCCGAAGACTGCAAGAGCTGATAAGTATGAGATCTACCACACAATCAGCTTAACAGCTCATGCATCCAAGTTGCTGACGAAAATAATGTACAGAAAAATGGAAAATAAAATTGAGGATGTGTTAGATGACGACCAGTTTGGTTTTAGGAAAGGTAAAGGCACCAGAGAGGCAATTCTGACATTGCAGTTGATAATGGAAGCAAGACTAAAGAAAACTCAAAACACGTTCATAGGATTTGTTGACCTAGAAAAAGCAGTTGACAATATTAAATGGTGCAAGGTGTTCTAAATTCTGAGAAAAATAGGAGTAAGCTTTAGGGAGAGGTGGGTAATATACAATATGTACAAGAACCAAAAGGGAATAATAAGAGTGGAAGACCAAGAACAAAATCCTCAGATTAAAAAGGGTGTTTATCTGTACATCAAAGAAACAGTGATGGAAATAAAAGAAAGATTCAGGAGTGGAATTAAAGTTCCAGGTGAAAGTGATCAATGACATGATCCACTGGAAATGAAAGTGAAGAAGAATTACATGATCTACTGAATGGAGTGGGCAGTCTAATGAGTACAGAATATGGATGAGAGTAAATTGAAGAAATATGAAAGTAATGAGAAG
Organism: Schistocerca americana; assembly: GCF_021461395.2. Classification (NCBI taxonomy): domain Eukaryota; kingdom Metazoa; phylum Arthropoda; class Insecta; order Orthoptera; family Acrididae; genus Schistocerca; species Schistocerca americana. The sequence continues at coordinate 114,296,912 of NC_060126.1, read as the reverse complement.
TAGCAGAAACGAGAACAGCAAAAAACTTATCAGGATTGATGGTTGTGAAGTAGATGAAGTTATGGAATTCTGCTACTTAGGCAGCAAAATAACCAATGATGGATGGAGCACAGAGGACATCAAAAGAAGACTAGCCCTGGCAAAAAGGGAATTTCTGGCCAAGAGAAGTCTACTAGTAGCAAACATAGACCTTAATTTGAGGAAGAAATTTTTGAGAATGAGAATTTACATCTGGAGCACAGCATTGTACGGTAGTGAAATGTGGACTGTGGGGAAACCAGAACAGAAGAGAATCAAAGCATTTGAGATGTGTTGCTACAGGCGAATGTTGAAAATTAGGTGGATGGTAAGGTAAGGAATGAGGAGGTTCTGTGCAGAATTGGAGAGGAAAGAAATATGTGGAAAACACTGACAAGGAGAAGGCACAGGATGATAGGACTTCTGTTATGACATCAGGGATTGACTTCCATGGTACTGGAGAGAGCTGTAGAAGGGAAAAACTGTATAGAGAGGCAGAGATTGGAATACATCCAGCAGATAATTGAGGACGTAGGTTGCAAGTGCTACTCTGAGATGAAGAGGTTGGCACAGGAGGGAAATTCATGACGGGCTGCATCAAACCAGTCAGAAGACTAATGAGCCTTGGGGGGGAATGAATATTTTCATCCTCTGTAGCACAGAGAAGCATTGATCTGTCTGTCTAGTCATCGTTGGCAGGGTCACAATTATCTGCAGAAATTTAACTCTTTCAGGAAAAACTTTTGCCAGGTTGCCTCCATATAGGAAGTTCAATAAGATCAGAGCATCTGGTGCTTTTGTGACATCATTTTGGCTGTATAACACATGTCGTCCGTAGTGTAAGTCGGATTACTTTATTTTAAACAAATTAACAGCTGATTCCAGTTCTTTTTCTGGGAAAATTTGATGTTTCATTAATGATAGTGGTTCAAACAGCTGTGAAACTGACAAGTCACCATTAAAACTGAATGATCACTGACATGAGCTATGATGCAGTTGCAGATGTCTTATGCACGCACCATTCTCGATTCCATGAGAAATTTCTGTTTTGCAGTTGATTCTTTTTGTCCCCAGTGATTGTCAGTGTCAAGTGAGATGTTAACATGTTGCACAGTAGCTTCAAAGTGAGACACGCATTCAGTATTTTTCACCATATCAGTATTCCTTGTACAGAATGATAAAACGAGGCTTGATTGTATTTGAAAAACGTAACCGAAAAAGGAAATTTGCATCTTGCAGGAAACCCTTCTGTCCTGTAGCCTGGTTTCTTGTCCTGCAATCATTAGTATCATCATCAGTAATTCTGTCCATGTGCTCAACAATTTAATTTCAATATTTGTATATAGTCTTTATGCTCCGCAGTTTGAAATTCCGTCTGATGGACTGAGGACATGTAGGAATACATTTCTTCACAATCTCTCAAAAATGGTTGTGTTGTTAGAAGACTGGGAAAATGGGTGGAAAATCTTTCCAAGTTTCTAAAGAAGATTAACACATGCTTGTTGCCTGTCACACAACATTCAGCATTTAAATTCAACTGACATGAAAAGCATTGAATAAAGTGATCATTTTTATACTACTCTATAATTCTCACTTGAACTCCACCATTTGTGGCCACACACAACAGGAGCCTATCTTAAAACCAGGCTTAGGATTCTTAGGTACAAATTTCAGATGGAAAAAGGAAGGGAAAAGGTGCTTAAATACGGTAAAAAAGGGATGAAAGGTGCTGGTTTATTCAACTATTTCAATGATTTCTCTTTCCTCTATCCTAGTTTATTGAATTACAAACAAGTACATCAAATTGTCACTCATCAAAAGAAGGAAAAAACATGAAGCTGTTGTACTTAAAGACGTTAAGCATATCTACATTTTTAAAAGTAAGTCTGTTTCTATTAGGAGATAAAACATCTTTGTAGATGCTAATGCTTCTTTCGACATCCACAGAAACCAGGAGCAAACCTTGTATTCACTCGAAATAGCATCTCTACAGATGTGGTGAATTCGTCAATGTCTGGTTTCTTCAGAAGACTAGACTCAAATATGTCTTTGTCAAAGCCATGTAACTGTTCCCTCATGGAAGTAAAAATAGTCCATTGTTCTTCCTATTGTAGACCTTGTTCTTCTAATTGCTTGATAGCTGTAGTCAGGTACTTGTAACTGTGAACACAATATAGTTGTGTCTGCAAATTATGTATTTTTTCCAGTAACAGAAGTTGCTGTGCCTTGGAAATTGCACCTGCATTGGCTGGACCCAAAGAAAACACAAACTCTCTAATTTGTCAAAATTCTCACACAACATGGCAGCACATTCAATCCGAGATCCTCGACAATAATAACTGGGAAATTTGTAAGGGGTAGGCCAGTGGTTTCCCTGCAGGGAACATGACTCGGAGCTTTCAGTAGAATCTTCTTCAGGTCAGAGATGAATTGATTTGCGATGTCGTATTCGTTCCTTGGGGATTCACAAACCCTTTTAAGTGTGTGAACCAAGCATGTCACATTCGTCAATTGGTTAACAGCTGAAACCATGTATGGACTCCGGTCCATAATCACAAGAAGAAATTTTTCAAACTTGATACCAGTAGGCCAGAGTTTTTGGCAGAATTCCACAAATGATTGCGTTACTGTACTGGCATTGTCTTTCTGAAATTCATACATTTCTTACAACATGGGCTCAACTTTCTTCTCTTGTAAGGGATAAACTAAAATGTTCAAAACATATCGTTCCGTCGAGTCTAAGGTTTCATTCACAATGATTCACAAATCGCAGTCACACACACTCTCCTTGATTTTTTGTGTGGTTTGTTGGTAAACAGGACCCATGTAGTTTTTTTCCTAAAGTTCTCTCATCGCGTATTGACATCTATGTGTATTTTTAAAGACATCCCTTGAAGGCTGGAATGTTCATCTTATTGAGTGGAATTTCTGTCTGTGTAAGAGCTGCACACAAATAGATGTTTAATTCCGTCAAATTTTGGCTTTTTGAAGAATTCTGTTGGAATGCATTTTGTAATAGTGGCTGCAGCCGTGATATGTTTTCTGGAAGAGTCTTATGCTTTTGATGCTTTGAACTGGAAATGTGTTTGATGTGATCTCGTTGGCATTTTTCATCTAACTTAATTCCTGAATTGCAAGTAGTGCATCACATAACAATTGCTTCAATGTCTATGAAATCCTGTTTGAATTCCTGAGCCAGAACAATAAATCCGGCACTGTGGACACCTTGGGCGCAGTAAAGTTTAGTAGTACACTCATTTAGTAGCATACAACAAAGAGCTAACACCAGTTCAGTTGCTAATTCAATACGACTGTCTCACAAAACTCTTGTGCTCATACGCTTACTTGCTGTCCGCACTCTCTTTTATAACACAAAGGCAATTATCAGAGTGTTGTCATTCATGCTGGATCTGAAGTGTCAGCAATTTCTAGTAGCTTTGAGCAGAACTCAGTCTCTATTCTCAGAACTACATGCGTGCATTTACTGCCATCTCTGCGTGACCAGCCTCCAACATCATGTGAACAGATGATGTCTCTCACAGCACCAAATTCAGACTGATTCTGGCGTTGTAGAATCACCCATTGTTAATTGCATAATAATGCAGTCTACTTGACAGCGGTGAAGCGAGAGAAAGAGGTTTTGTTGAACACACAATTATTTTCTGTTAATGCAGGTGTGCTTTCAAGTCACACATCTGCCTTTTACTGAAAGAGGTAGACTTACTATTAACACATACAAAGCAAGCTGAGGAGACATTAATTGAAAGTTAAATATTTCATATTGATTAAAAATCTTACAGAATAAACTGAAATGAAAAAAGGGGGAATGTGCGGATGGTTGGGGGAAAAGGGTAAAGGTCAAAAAAAAAAGAGGAAAAGGACGTGTGAAAAACTGCCTCTTTTCGCAACTAGAAACAAAATTTCACACAGTGATAGCTTTCTGAACAGCTTTAATTTATCATAAGAGAAAAGACGCACCTAAAAATCCTAACCCTGGTCATAACAATGTGCTAACAGTTTTTCAGGTGTTTCATTTACTTTCATTTTGTCTAGCCTGTTGAAAACAGCTGCAGTTAGACTATCTGTAGTGTGGCTTTTTGGTCATACAAAGACAGTAAATCTTTCATTTATTTTCTCCAGTAGTACTGTACTAAATTAGTAGGAGCAGTTGTGATAAATTTGCAGTCAGTGGTTCCATCATCTTTGATTGCGAGGAAAGTTATCTTTGACAGTTTCTGATTTTTCAGTGTGCTGCTTCAGTTCTGGCATTAGACCAACTAGCCCATGAAAAATTCCTCAGTTCTTGGAATATCTGTTTCGTCATGGCCTCTTACACATAAGACAAGCTGAAATTTGCTGCAAAATTTAATGCAGTCTTATTGGTTTATCCTCTATAAACTGGTTCTTTGATGCATTTTCACTGCTTGTGTTTACATTAAGGTGGTAAGCACTATGTAGGTGGCATTTAATGTCCATTTTACCTAGAACTGAAAATTCAGTAAAACAATATAAATATTTTTCACTATAATTGTTTTTTTTTTCTTTTTTTCCCAGCTTTTATGGTCTGTGGTACTGTTCTCAGTCCAGACCCTATCACAAACAACATTATCACTACAATTTGTAATGAGATAGATGAAACAGATAAATGTATTTTTCACTTCACAACTACTCAGTTGCATTGCAGATTGCTCTGTTGTAATTGCATGTATACCGTATTTACTCGAATCTAATCCACACTTTTTTCCGGTTTTTGTAAGCCGAAAAACCACCTGCGGCTTAGAATCGAGTGAAAAGTAAGTGGAAGTTCTGAAAAATGTTGGTAAGTGCCATCACAACTAACTTCTGCCGTTGAATATATGTAGCGCTACACAGGCATGCTTTGCAGGCACAAAGATAAATACTGGCACCGAAACCTCTGCGTCAGTAAATAAATTTAAAAAAAAAGGTAGAAGACGAGCTTTTTTTTCTCCGCCCCGAGTTTTGACCACTGCATTTTCATGCATTATCCAACGAAGTAAATAGAAATTCCGTATTGTTCATCTTCGAATGTAGCAGCCTTTCAAATATTCATAGCAACAAAAATACATTTCTTAACTCAAAAACCATGGACCTTGCCGTTGGTGGGGAGGCTTGCGTGCCTCAGCGATACAGATAGCCGTACCGTAGGTGCAACCACAACGGAGGGGTATCTGTTGAGAGGCCAGACAAACGTGTGGTTCCTGAAGAGGGGCAGCAGCCTTTTCAGTAGTTGCAAGGGCAACAGTCTGGATGATTGACTGATCTGGCCTTGTAACAATAACCAAAACGGCCTTGCTGTGCTGGTACTGCGAACGGCTGAAAGCAAGGGGAAACTACAGCCGTAATTTTTCCCGAGGGCATGCAGCTTTACTGTATGATTACATGATGATGGCGTCCTCTTGGGTAAAATATTCCGGAGGTAAAATAGTCCCCCATTCGGACCTCCGGGCGGGGACTACTCAGGAGGATGTCGTTATCAGGAGAAAGAAAACTGGCATTCTACTGATCGGAGCGTGGAATGTCAGATCCCTTAATCGGGCAGGTAGGTTAGAAAATTTAAAAAGGGAAATGGATAGGTTGAAGTTAGATATAGTGGGAATTAGTGAAGTTCGGTGGCAGGAGGAACAAGACTTCTGGTCAGGTGACTACAGGGTTATAAACACAAAATCAAATAGGGGTAATGCAGGAGTAGGTTTAATAATGAATAGGAAAATAGGAATGCGGGTAAGCTACTACAAACAGCATAGTGAACGCATTATTGTGGCCAAGATAGATACAAAGCCCACACCTACTACAGTAGTACAAGTTTATATGCCAACTAGCTCTGCAGATGACGAAGAAATTGAAGAAATGTATGATGAAATAAAAGAAATTATTCAGATTGTGAAGGGAGACGAAAATTTAATCATGGGTGACTGGAATTCGAGTGTAGGAAAAGGGAGAGAAGGAAACATAGTAGGTGAATATGGATTGGGGGACAGAAATGAAAGAGGAAGCCGCCTGGTAGAATTTTGCACAGAGCACAACATAATCATAACTAACACTTGGTTTAAGAATCATGAAAGAAGGTTGTATACATGGAAGAACCCTGGAGATACTAAAAGGTATCAGATAGATTATATAATGGTAAGACAGAGATTTAGGAACCAGGTTTTAAATTGTAAGACATTTCCAGGGGCAGATGTGGACTCTGACCACAATCTATTGGTTATGACCTGTAGATTAAAACTGAAGAAACTGCAAAAAGGTGGGAATTTAAGGAGATGGGACCTGGATAAACTAAAAGAACCAGAGGTTGTACAGAGATTCAGGGTGAGCATAAGGGAGCAATTGACAGGAATGGGGGAAATAAATACAGTAGAAGAAGAATGGGTAGCTTTGAGGGATGAAGTAGTGAAGGCAGCAGAGGATCAAGTAGGTATAAAGACGAGGGCTAGTAGAAATCCTTGGGTAACAGAAGAAATATTGAATTTAATTGATGAAAGGAGAAAATATAAAAATGCAGGAAGTGAAACAGGCAAAGAGGAATACAAACGTCTCAAAAATGAGATCGACAGGAAGTGCAAAATGGCTAAGCAGGAATGGCTAGAGGACAAATGTAAGGATGTAGAGGCCTATCTCACTAGGGGTAAGATAGATACCGCCTACAGGAAAATTAAAGAGACCTTTGGAGGTAAGAGAACGACTTGTATGAATGTCAAGAGTTCAGATGGAAACCCAGTTCTATGCAAAGAAGGGAAAGCAGAAAGGTGGAAGGAGTATATAGAGGGTCTATACAAGGGCGATGTACTTGAGGACAATATTATGGAAATGGAAAAGGATGTAGATGAAGATGAAATTGGAGATACGATACTGCGTGAAGAGTTTGACAGAGCACTGAAAGACCTGAGTCGAAACAAGGCCCCCGGAGTAGACAATATTCCATTGGAACTACTGATGGCCGTGGGAGAGCCAGTCCTGACAAAACTCTACCATCTGGTGAGCAAGATGTATGAAACAGGCGAAATACCCTCAGACTTCAAGAAGAATATAATAATTCCAATCCCAAAGAAAGCAGGTGTTGACAGATGTGAAAATTACCGAACTATCAGCTTAATAAGTCACAGCTGCAAAATACTAACACGAATTCTTTACAGACGAATGGAAAAACTAGTAGAAGCCAACCTCGGGGAAGATCAGTTTGGATTCCGTAGAAACACTGGAACACGTGAGGCAATACTGACCTTACGACTTATCTTAGAAGAAAGATTAAGGAAAGGCAAACCTACGTTTCTAGCATTTGTAGACTTAGAGAAAGCTTTTGACAATGTTGACTGGAATACTCTCTTTCAAATTCTAAAGGTGGCAGGGGTAAAATACAGGGAGCGAAAGGCTATTTACAATTTGTACAGAAACCAGATGGCAGTTATAAGAGTCGAGGGACATGAAAGGGAAGCAGTGGTTGGGAAGGGAGTAAGACAGGGCTGTAGCCTGTCCCCGATGTTGTTCAATCTGTATATTGAGCAAGCAGTAAAGGAAACAAAAGAAAAATTCGGAGTAGGTATTAAAATTCATGGAGAAGAAATAAAAACTTTGAGGTTCGCCGATGACATTGTAATTCTGTCAGAGACAGCAAAGGACTTGGAAGAGCAGTTGAATGGAATGGACAGTGTCTTGAAAGGAGGATATAAGATGAACATCAACAAAAGCAAAACAAGGATAATGGAATGTAGTCTAATTAAGTCGGGTGATGCTGAGGGAATTAGATTAGGAAATGAGGCACTTAAAGTAGTAAAGGAGTTTTGCTATTTGGGGAGCAAAATAACTGATGATGGTCGAAGTAGAGAGGATATAAAATGTAGGCTGGCAATGGCAAGGAAAGCGTTTCTGAAGAAGAGAAATTTGTTAACATCCAGTATTGATTTAAGTGTCAGGAAGTCATTTCTGAAAGTATTCGTATGGAGTGTAGCCATGTATGGAAGTGAAACATGGACGATAAATAGTTTGGACAAGAAGAGAATAGAAGCTTTCGAAATGTGGTGCTACAGAAGAATGCTGAAGATTAGATGGGTAGATCACATAACTAATGAGGAAGTATTGAATAGGATTGGGGAGAAGAGAAGTTTGTGGCACAACTTGACCAGAAGAAGGAATCGGTTGGTAGGACATGTTCTGAGGCATCAAGGGATCACAAATTTAGTATTGGAGGGCAGCGTGGAGGGTAAAAATCGTAGGGGGAGACCAAGAGATGAATACACTAAGCAGATTCAGAAGGATGTAGGTTGCAGTAGGTATTGGGAGATGAAAAAGCTTGCACAGGATAGAGTAGCATGGAGAGCTGCATCAAACCAGTCTCAGGACTGAAGACCACAACAACAACAACAACTCAAAAATACCAACAATGCACAAGGCTTTAAGACTGTTGCACAAGTTGATACGCTGGGGCTCATGAAGATTTCATGTAGCATACCTATTGCTTCGTGGAATTTTCTGAAGTGCTTGTTGGTGTTAGTGACCCATAATAAAGCGCTTTCATTATAGTGCCAAATTCAAGAGGGGAGTTATTTCTTTTGTGGAACAAAGTTCTAATTGTGCTGCAGATCTGCGATACGGGATTGATGAGAGCAACGTCAGGCGATAGCGACTGCAGAGAGACAAATTATTTGAGCTCTCAATTAGCAGGAAAGCATTTAGTGGGCCAAAGTGTGGCCGATATCATGCACTAGAAGTGATTTTAAATGAATTTGTTAAGGAACAGTGTCAGAAATTCCTGCCTGTGAACGCCGAAATTTTAAAAATTAAGGCACCTGAAATTCCTAGAGAGCAAAAAGTCAAAAATTTTAAGGCTTGTTGCAGCTGATTTGATCTGTTTATGAAGCGCTGGGTTTTTCACTTCGGAGGCAAACTTCAGTTGCACAGAAGCTGCCGAAAAATTATGAAGAAAAACTTGTGGAATTTCAGCACTTCATAATTAGGCGGCCCACAGAAAAGCAATACCTTCTTGGTCAGATAGGAAATGCTGACCAAACTCCCGTATATTTTGATAATCCATCAAATTATATTGACGCCAAAGGAAAGAAAGACATAAGTGTTCTTACATCAGGGGATGAAAAACAGCGGATGTCTGTCATGCTTGCTTACACAGCAGATGGACATAAATTACCCCCATTCATAGTTTTTGAGCGAAAGACTTTATCGAAATTGGAAGTGTTTCCAAGAACTGTAATTGTATGAGCAAATGGAACTGGGTAGTTTTCAGAGGACATGGTGTTTGAATGGATTAGGCATGTGTGGTATCATCGTCCTGGCGCAATGCTTGGTTTACCCAGTCTGTTGGTATTAGATGCGTACCCAGGCCATTCAACACCTGCAGTAAAACGAAAATTAGAGGAAAGCAAAACGGACTTGGCAGTAATTCCAGGCGGGATGACGTCAATTCTGCAACCACTTGATGTCTGTTTGAATAAACCATTTAAGGACAAGCTTAAATGCATGTACACAGACTGGCTTTTGAAAAGTGACAGACAACTGACACCAACAGGACATTGTAAAATGCGAAAGTTTGTCGCAAGTGTACCAATGGATTGATGATGTATCGAAGTGTGTTCCAAATCAGACTGGGCAACAAGCATTTAAAAAATGTTCGGTATCCAATACACTAGATGGTACAGAGGACAATGCTCTGTATGAAGAAATGAGCAACAAAGAATCGAGTGATAGTGATTCAGGATCATGACAGATATTTTAAACATCTCGTATAAGATGTATTACAAACCTAATAAAATTTTGTTTTAAATTTCAGTGTTTAATTTCTAATTTATTTTCATTCTTATAAAATAAGTGTTGCTACTCTGCATTGCACAGGATACAAAAGCATGGAGAGCTGCATCAAATCAGTCCACGGACTGAAAACAACAACAACAACAACACACTCTGCATTTGAAGTCATCACTAAAAATCTACTATGAAAATCTGACTGACAGGACTGTTTGGGATATGTGTCAATATGGCCAACTCTACGTTCTGAATTTTTTCCTACCTGTGACAAGAGGTGGTTGCTAATAGGAACTTTTATGAATCATGAATCACATGCAGTATTCTCTTCACCATAAGAATAGTAGGAATGTAAACATTATGCCATGTATTCTTTCGTGTTTGCTGCTATTTCATTTAAATCCTGTCTGCCTAATAAACTGCGAAACTAGAGTGAGACAACAACAAATGCGGAAGAATATACATATCATGTCAAGTTTATATTCATATTATTCTTATGCTGAATAGTGATACAGTCAGAAATGAAGCACGGCAACTGACTAAATTTTTGTATCTAAGATGACTACTTTCTGTGCAGAATATAATGTACTAAAGAGGTGTCTTCAAAGATTTTCAAACGGAGAAAAATTTTCTATCATACACAGTCTATTATTTGGTTCTAGTTGATCATTGTCAAAGAAAGTAGTAGTGTAAGTAACAACAAATAGCAGTCTCTTGCCATTGTTTCGCTAATGAGACAATTCCTCTCCTTTTTTTAATTGTAAGCGGCGGTAGCGCGCACAAAAGCAAGCCATGCCGCGAGCGGTGACAGGTCATAAACACTCATTATCAGAATGCAACAAACAATGCATGACACAGTACAAAAATACATTTTCAGCTCAGAGTGATGTAAACACCTATAACAAAGAGAATGGCACTTATCAGATCAAAGCTAAATAAGCAATCGATTCAAACCAGATGAAGCACATGAAAAAAGAAGGGTACCCGTATAAATACGGACGGAGCGCCTGACGTACAGCTATGGCTACCTGGTAAAGCTTAACTGCTAAGCTTACGACTCGAACCAAATACTGTAGCTGTATCTTCATCCATTCAACCTAAATTGTCTCTCATGTTACAATGGACCTACTTTGTTTCGATTTGGAGGTGCATTCTAAAACTTTTCTCTCCCCTTAAATTTCGAGTCTCATATTTCATGTGTTGCTTAGATTCGGGAAAATTTTTTTTACATGATTTAGAGTTTCATTTTTCAGGTGCGGCTTAGATTCGAGTAAATACGGTACCCTTGTGTGCATTTATGCTGTTTTTGTTCTTGATTAATGTTTAGATCAGTTCTGAACAGACTTACCGTATTTACTCAAATCTAAGCCGCACTTGAAAAATGAGACTCGAAATAAAGGAAAAAAAAATTTCCGAATCTAAGCCGCACCTGAAATTTGAGACTCGAAATTCAAGGGGAGAGAAAAGTTTTAGGCCGCACGTCCAAATCGAATCAAAGTTGGTCCATTGTAATATGAGAGACAATTTAGGTCGAATGAATGACGATACAGCTACAGTAGTTTGGGTCTGAGTCGTAAGCTTAGCATGCGGGGAAGACGCATGCTTAGCACGCGTCAGGCGCTCCGTCCGTATTTATACGGGTACCCTTACTTTTTCACGTACGTCGTCTGGTTTGAATCTATTGCTTATTTTGCTTTGATCTGATAAGTGCTGCTTTCTTTGTTATAGGTGTTTACGTCACTCTAAGCTGAAAATGCATTACTGTACTGTGTCATGCATTGTTTGTCGCATTCTGATAGTGCGTGTTTACGGACTGTAGCCGCTCGCGGCATGGCTTGCTTTTGTGCGCGCTAGTGCCGCTAACAATATAAAAAAAGAGGGAGGAATCGTCTCATTAGCGAAACAATGGCAAGAGACTGCTATTTGTTGTTGCTTACACTGCTGCTTTCTTTGACAATGATCAACAAGAACCAAATAATAGACTGTGTATAATAGAACGTGTTCTGAACGAGAGTTAGGCGAAAATTTTTCTCCGTTTGAAAATCTTTGCGGCCGCTTCTTTAGTACATCAAATTCTGCACAGAAATTAGAGTCATCTTAGATTTGAAAATCTACTCAGTTGCCGTGCTTCATTTCTGACTGTGTCACGTAATACGAATATAAACATGATACGTATATTCTTCCGCGTTTGCTGTTGTCTCACTCTAGTTTCGTAGTTTATTAGGCAGGCAGGATTTAAATGAGATAGCAGCAAACACGAAAGAAAACATGGCAAAATGTTTATATTCATATTATTCTTATGGTGAAGAGAATACTGCATGTGATTCACAATTCATAAAAGTTCCTATTAGCAACCATCTCTTGTCACAGGTAGGAAAAATTTCAGAACCTAGAGTTGACCATATTGACAAACATCCCAAACAGTCTTGCCAGGTGGATTTTCGGAGTACATTGAAATTCTGCTACATTCGAAGATGAACAATACGGAGTTTGTATTTACTTCGTTGGATAATGTATGAAAATGCAGAGGTCGAAACTCGGGGCGGAGAAAAAAAAGCTCGTCTTCCACCTTTTTTTTAAAAAAAATTTATTTACTGATGCAGAGGTTTTGGCGCCAGTACTTATCTTTGAGCCTACAAACCATGCCTGTGTAGCGCTACATATATTCGATGGCAGAAGTTAGTTGTGGCGGGCGGCGGCACCTACCGACATTTTTCAGAACTTCCGCTTGCTTTGCACTCGGTTCTAAGCCGCAGACGGTTTTTTGGATTACAAACACCGGAAAAAAAGTGCGGCTTAGATTCGAGTAAATACGGTAGTTCCTTCACTTTCACCCTAAGCTCACGTTCCAAATTTTTACCTTATAAATTACACACTGAATTCATATCATCCTGTTTTCGGAATTGCAATCTGCTGCAGTTATTCACAAGAAAATAAAACTCACAAGAACTCGAGCACAAAAAGGAACTTTTTAATAACACACTGTAACCCACAAAACGCCGCCAGAAAACAAAGAAACTAAAAGGAACAGGACATGTTTCTTGTACTAATTTCCTCTAATCATTCATGAATCTCTCATTAGGGTGTCTAGACATTTTCAAACTTATTCCTACAAGGGATAAAACTGCCCAAGTCAGAAACAAAACATTAATAATAAATGTCAATTTGTGTAGCATCGAAGTGTGAGATGATGCAATGGCTGGCACACTGGACTTGCGTTCACGAGGATGATGGTTCAAACGTGCGTCCAACCATCCTGATTAAGGTTTTCTATGGTTCCCTAAATTGCTCCAGGCAAATGCCAGGATGGTTCCTTTGAAAGGACATGGCCCATCCCTGACACAGTCGTAGCTTGTGATATGTTTGTAATGACCTATATGTCAACGGGATGTTAAACACAAGCATTCTTCCTTACTTAGTAAGGAACAATAGAGATAGGGAATTAATAGCGAAGCCTCAGCCATTCTCATCATTCCGTCTTGATGTGAGCAGTGGAACATGAAAATAATGTGGAGGTTGGCAGGACTACCATAGGCCGAATGATCAGTGCCTTTTGGAGAGCCATTACTGCTGCACTCTGCACTCTGTAGAAGCTAGGAACCCCCTCCCCCCCCCCCCCCCCCCCCACCCCTACTCCTGACCTCCACTACATAGATCTGATGGGTATTTCAAGGTGTAGCCATCAGATTAGCTACTATCTGTATCAACAGTTCCAAAAACGTTGACTGTCATTGTTTAAATCCACATGGGAAATATGTGAAATGTGTCCCAATAATTCACATTCTGTAATACGTTACTGAGAAATATATTGTAAAATATATTTTGGGGCAGCTATACCTCAGAGCCTTTAACTACAAGCCCTTTTGTTTGCCTGTTAACACGTGTATTTTCACTTCTGCTGTAATAATGCTAACCTCACCAACATGAGGTTGTACTATCAATCTGCTGTATGGTGTGTGGCAGAAGGTACATGGTGTACCAATATCATTTAGTAGTCTTTGGTTTATTGGCAGAATGCTGGGGAACTGCAATCAATTTGCAAAGGAAATTATTTACGATTCACTCTTCAGGGTGTACCGTATTTACTCGAATTTAAGCCGCACTCAAATCTAAGCCGCACCTGAAAAATGAGACTCGAAATCGAGGGAAAAAAAATTTCCGAATCTAAGCCGCACCTGAAATCTGAGACTCGAAATTCAAGGGGAGAGAAAGGTTTTAGGCCGCACTTCCAAATCGAAACAAAGTTGGTCCATTGTAATATGAGACACAATTTAGGTTGAATGAATGACAATACAGCTGTAGTAGTTTGGTTCGAGTCGTAAGCTTAGCAGTTAAGCTTTACCAGGTAGCCGTTGTTATGCGTCAGGCGCTCCGTCCGTATTTATACGGGTATTCTTCCTTTTTCACGTGCTTCATCTGATTTGAATTGATTGCTTATTTTTCTTTGATCTGACAAGTGCAGTTCTCTTTGTTATAGGTGTTTCCGTCACTCAAAGCTGAAAATGCATTACTGTACTGTGTCATTCATTGTTTGTCGCATTCTGAAAATGAGGGTTTACGGCCTGTCGCCGCTCGCGGCATGGCTTGCTTTTGTGCACGCTACCGCCGCTTACAATTAAAAAAAACAGAGAGAGGAATCGTCTCATTAGCAAAACAATGGCAAGAGACTTATATCTGTTGTTACTTACACTGCTGCTTTCTTTGATAATGATCAACAAGAACCAAATAATAGACTGCGTATGATAGAAGATGTTCTGAACGAGAATTTAGCGAAAAATTTTTCCGTTTGAAAATCTTTGCAGACGCCTCTTTTGTACATTACATTATGCACAGAAATTAGAGTCATCTTAGATTTAAAAATCTAGTCAATTGCCGTGCTTCATATCTGACTGTATCACTATTAGGCATAAGAATAATACGAATATAAATATGACATGGTATGTATATTCTTCCGCGTCTGCTGTTGTCTCACTCTAGTTTCGTAGTTTATTAGGCGGACAGGATTTAAATGAGATAGCAGCAAACACGAAAGAATACATGGCAAAATGTTTATATTTGTATTATTCTTATGGTGAAGAGAATACTGCATGTGATTCACAATTCATAAAAGTTCCTATTAGCATCCATTTCTTCTCACAGTTAGGAAAAAATTCAGAAAGCAGAGTTGGCCATATTGACAAATATCCCAAACAGTCTTGCTAGTCGGATTTTCGTAGTACATTGAAATGCTGCTACGTTTGAAGAGGAACCAATACGGAATTTGTATTTACTTCGTTGGATAATGTATGAAAATGCAGTGGTCGAAACTCGGGGCGGAGGAAAAAAAAGCTCGTCTTCCACCTCTCCTTTTTTTTTTTTTTTTTTTATTAACTAACGCAGAGGTTTTGGTGCCAGTATTTGTCTTTGTGCCTGCGAAGCATGCCTGCCTGGCGCTACATATATTCGACGACAGAAGTTAGTTGTGACGGCACCTACCAACATTTTTTTCAGAACTTTCGCTTAACTTTGCACTCGATTCTAAGCCGCAGGCGGTTTTTTGGATTACAAAAACCGGAAAAAATGTGCGGCTTAGATTCGAATAAATATGGTATATGCTCCAGAAAACCCCTGGAGAAAACCAGGAGGAACCCAGGAGTTTTTTTAGAATTCCAGGAATTTTTTAGTCTTAGATTTTTGTAAATCTGGCTGGAAGGAACTGATAGTCTAACAAAGAATTTTACTGTATCCTGCTACTGCAGAATAACACTGCAGCAGAAAAATGTAAACGAGGGAATAAATAAAACTTAATAAATAAATAAAACTTAAGTTTCAAAGGAAATGTGCCATTTACAACAACAAAACATAGTGCACACACAAGCACCTGCCAAAAGTGAAATGTGTCAAAGGTTTTAGGACAGAGACTAGGGAATACTTCCTAACAGCAAACTGCTTCCATTGAGCATGATGTCACAACTGTTTAAATTAAGTTTGTTTTGAGCAGTTGCTAAAGGGCTTCTGCACAGTTGAATTGCATATGAGCAGTACCTTTTTCCACTTCTGGCTACTTGAAATGTGGCTGCAGCAGTACCAAAAATTTTTATAGTGCGCCCAAGCTGCCAGATGTGTGCATGCACAGAGCAGTCTGGATTGTAGTGGGGAGGAGGACAGTGATCCGTGTTTACATTTAGTGATTTTGCTGCTTCCTCTTCTTTTACAGTTCACACATCAAATGAAAACAAAATGGATTTCTGTGGCCGGCAGCTATCAAGTGAATTAAAATACATTCACATAATTACGGAAGGTTAAAATATGTTATTAGTTTCAGTTTTCTGATTTTCCTTTATTTCAACATTTTTGGCAGTGAAGCATTAATTGTATTGTACTACAACGAAGTTATTTTTGTCGATTTGTAAGTAAATGTGGCTTTTGTTAACCTTTTTCAGAGTTGAAGTCATTTTATAAGAAACGAAGTGTTTCATTCCACACAATTGGCTAGTTTCAAATCTTCCCTGAATTTCAAGTGCACATTTGTATCTTCTGGCACATATGACATTATGCAGTAATAAAGAATCAAACAATAGACTATACAGTACAGGCACTCAAAGAAAATTTGCACCCTGAAAAGTGCACTGAAAAGCTTAATATCAGGTTGGGGCCTACTTCATTGTGAATCTGGACATATGAATGTTTCCTTTAAGCTGAATTATGCATGTCAGTATGATTTACAAAATTTCTGTGCTCAGGGAGTATGCTTTGATGTCTTGTTTCTTTTATGATGTCATGTAAGATCTCTTAATGCTACACAACAATGGACTTCCTATGTCACCATAGTTGCACATGCACAGTAATTCCTGTTTTCTGGCACTCTCTAGCAGCCCCAATCCATGTCTAAGAGGTCGCGGGAAAATATTGCGAATAGTTCTTTGAAAAGCGTTATTTTGAAAGAAAATTTCCTTTTATGCAAGATGAATTATGTTACATGTAAGAATGTGCAATGAATTTCTTAAATCACAGAACATTTGACTCCATTTAAAACTTAACACTTTGAGAACCGGCCACTTAGAATAAGTTTGGCTGGCGAGATCATGTGATATGAGTTATGATTGGCTTACAAAAGAGCATTGCAATTTCTGTTTCAATGCTTTGGAAACTAATGTCATGTGTTGGTTGAATTCGAACTTATATTTTCATAAAGCGAAAATATGCAGTGTATCATAATATGAAGAAATGCAGTGCACATGTTGCTGCACATCAAAGATCTTTCCAAAACATGTTTTGTATTCGATAGTCCCAGGAAGTACTATGCTGAGGTATAAAACATTTACCATTCAAAGGATTGATATTTTTACAGCTTGAGGGAAGGTACACTGTGCCTTATCATGGAAAAAGTGTATTTTCACCATGCAAGAAGTGTATTTTCATGTGGGGGAAAAAGTGCATTTTTAACTAGGAGATTCAGGAATTTTTTTTCTTTTCTCGTCCGCTTACTCACAGTGCTCTTGCAACCAGTCCTAGAATATTTCTCAAATGTGTGAGACCCATACTAAATTGGATTAACAGGAGATATTGGACGTATACAGAGAAGGGCAGCACAAATGGTCACAGGCTTGTTTAGTCTGTGGGAGAGTGTCACAGAGATGCTGAAGGAACTGAACTGGAAGACTCTTGAAGATAGTCGTTAACTGTCCCAAGAAAGACTGTTAATAAAGTTTCAAGAACTGGCCTTAAATGATTACTCTACAAATATATTACGTCCCCCTACATACAAGAGCAATTACTGCATGCACAGAGACATTCAATCAATCATTCTTCCCGAGCACCATAAGTGAATGAACAAGAAGAAATCCTAGCAACTGGTACATTGCGACATTCCTTCTGCCATGCACCTCATTTTGGTTTCCAGAGTACAGATGTAGCTTTAGACTTTTTATTTAAATCTTGTTACTGGACCGTGGCTAATTGGCATATATCCACAAATGCTGCACTGAAATACACACACTGAGTAGACCAGAACATTATTGGGAGTCTCTTGCCTGAACTCTTCATATATATTTCAACACAAAAGTTTTGTAGTTTTCATCATTTTTCAAATAATATCGTTGCGTGACTGTTTTATTTTTGTTGTGACATTGGCTGTTTTGTCTTTGTTGTGACATCTGATTTTCCTCCACCCTGAGGAGCTGCCTTCAACTAGCTTACGTTAGTTTCTACGCTGTATCATTCATTACAACTGTGTTGTTATCTGACAGTATTTGAGGGGGGGGGGGGGGTGTTCACTTGTGTTAATGTGCCTCAGCAATGCCTCTGCGACGTGCATGGCGTCGTCGCTGGCGGCGCAGTGTACCTGTGTATTGAAGCTTAAAAGCAATTGATATTGACTTGGCAGAGCAGTTTAATGAACACCAATTAATTGGATGTCCCAATGTGTTTCATGGACTGTGCCTTAATTTCACTTGTGATGTGCAAGCTGTGTTTGGAGGCTCAGCATGGCTTACCTTGGCTGTTGTTTGGGGCAATAATGCAGACTATGGTAGCCTTGAAGCATTTCCAGATGACAGTATTATTGCTTGGAAGACTTGGAGTATTGCTGAGTCTACAGGACTTTTGGCTAAAGTTCCTTATGGTACTTTGGTTCCCAGCATTGCTATCAGTGTTATTCTTTGAAGGTGAAAATAGTTTTATTTTAATGCTTACCAGTATATTCACAGCAATCCCTGGACTCCACCTGTAATATAACACTAATAGCATATCCTACTGGAGGTTCCTTAGCATGTGTACAAGACAATCATGCTAGTAATTAAGAAACCTATAATAAATCATGCAAGTCTTACCTCAAGAATCTCTATTTCTGCACTTAATCCAGTTTGGTAAGGGTCCCAGGTTGACAAACGGTATTAAAAAGTCAGCTAGACAAGGTTTTTTAAACTAGCTCCTTAACAGATCAGTTAGACTCCCCATGTATTCTTCTATTCGATTTCATATTGACATCTACCTTCCCAGATATGCCAGGAGACCGTCTGAAATTCAGAACAACGTGAGAGGAGCATTGACGTATTGCAGCTATGAATTGGCCTGTAAGGTGTAGTGATATGGTGGAACATTGCCAATGGAAGGCAAAGATCTGTATGACCCTTACCATTTGATGGTTGTAATTGATTGCTAATGGTGTAATGAAACAGCAGGTTATGTGAGCACTCACTTGTCCAGTTAGCTGATATATGAGAGTTGACTCAAAAGTAATACTTCCACCTTCAGCACTCTTCAACAGTTGGCAGCATTGGCATGCGGCAGGTACTGGCTTATTCCGTAGCCTCTTCTCTACAGCTTCAGTTGGCAGGAAGCCTTAACAGTTCTGTTACAGTGTTAAGTATGGAACCCTGCAAACGGTCGATCAATGCGATTTAAGCAGCATGCAGTCATTGAATTCTTGACACAGAAGGTGTCACCCCAAGATAGATTCATCAGAGAATGAGAGCAGTTTATGGTGATTGTGTTGATGTGAGTACTGTGCGACATTGGACGAGTAAGTTTAACGATGTTGAGGTGGGGACATCTGACCTGGGTGACAAACAGAAGTTGGACATCCTGTGGCAGCAGCTACGGAGTTTCACAAGTAAAAGGTTGACAGGTTGATTCAGGATGATTGTCGTATCACTCGGAGAGAAATTGCAAGCACAATCGGCATTTCACAAGAATGTGTGGGTCACGTTATCGCTTTGCTTGACTATCGTAAGATCTGGTTGCAGAAACAGTGTGTCAACTTCTTCCGTGACGGCTTCAGAAAACTTGTTCATCGTTGGCAGAAATGTATCCAATTGGCTGGTGATTATGTGGAAAAGTGAATATTGGTGATTAAAGATAACATTCTAAGGATTATTTATGCGTTTGGTTTATTAAAATATTCCCATTCAAACCCAGTTAACAAAGGTGGAGGCATTACTTTTCATTCAACCCTTGTACAACATTGTCAGATTCGGTAACAATACTCAGCCCATATCCTGTTTGATATGTAAGTGACCATTACTCATGCAAGACCTGCTTTCCCTCACAAGTTTTCTTTGAGATTACTGACATGATTACTGAGCAGCTCCTGTTAAAAAAAAAGAAAAGAAAAACTATTATGCTGAGTCTTCCATCAGACATGGAACAGTGTCATCTACATTGTGCTTGAATTAAAAACTTAAGTGGGAGATAGCTGTCAGCGTGACACTGATTGCGTAGATGTCAATGGAGTTTTGAATTTGGTATTTTGGTCAGTGTTGCTTAATTTTGTACGCCATGTGTCAGCTGGTAACTGCTAGTGCCCTGCTCATGAAAGGCAAGTATTTTGAACTTGTCACATATAATCAAGCTTCAACTTTATCAGAATAGCTTTGTAATATTTGTCTGAGCTTTCATTGTCACACTTTGAAAACTGCATAAACATCATTATTTGTTAAGATTCTTCACTGGAATATAACTGTAAATTCATCTTTTCTGTACATGAATTACATCTATGTGTAGGAAAGTCACCTTTTAACTTGTGTTCATGTCTGTTTTCAAGGGTGATCTCAAAACAACTGGCAGTATGCGCTACAAGCTGTACACGGAGTGGGCTTCCGTCTCCAAGTGCTTCCACTACCAGCCACTGGATTACATCAAGGAATATTTTGGTGTCAAAATTGCCTTGTATTTTGCGTGGTTGGGCTTCTATACACACATGCTGTTACCTGCCTCTGTTGTTGGAATAATCTGTTTCATATACAGCTGTGTTACGCTTTATGACAATCAACCAAGGTATGTCCATCATTTAAATTTACCAAAATTTGAAGTAAAATTTTAACAGAGAGATATAACAATAACATAATATTTGCAGAGCATTAGCTATGAGAGTTTTGAAAGTCCACTTTGTGTAGTATTATACATATTAGAATGCTAGTACAACTCATGCCAAGTGCAAATCATTTGGTCACTAATTCATTGTGCTGTAAATGACTTCTGCTGTATTGCAACAGTTGACATAATTACTTGAAAATAACAAACAAAACCACTGTATGGTAATGGTAGCCACTTCGGACTTATCTTTAATTTAGTAAAACTTATTCTGTCCCATACTTTTAGAAAAAGTTTGTGTACTTCTTTTTACGAAACGTTATGTTGCTGCTGCTGCTTCTGCTGCCTCTGTTGTCATTGTCATCTTCAGTCCAAATACTGGTTTGTTGTAGCTCTCTGCACCACTCTTCCCTGTGTGAACTGCATCATCTCGGAATAAGTTTTGCAATGTACATGCACTTCTGTATGCTTCCTGTGGTCAATTCTTGACCTCACTCTATGATTTTCAATCCCCTTCACCTCCCTGCCGCAATTACCAAACTGACTATTCGTTGATGTCTCAGGATGTGTCCCATCAACCCGATCCCTTTGTTTAGTTACGTTGTGCCATAAATTTTTGCTTTGCTCAGTTTGACTCAGTACCTCCTCATTAGTTATTCAATCTACCCATATGATCCCTATCATTCTTCTCTGTTGCCACATTTCAAAACCTTATTGCTCAAATTTCACTTCCACACTAGGAAGGCTGCATTCAAGGAAAATTCTTGCAAAAAGGACTTGATAATGCTTATATTTATACTCAGTGTTCATGCTGCTGCTAATGTGCATTTTATGTGCTCTTTACTTCTTGCATCATCAGGTATTCGCTACTAAAATACTAAAACTCAACTGTTACTTTCTGTGACTCCTTTCCCAATCTAACTCAGCATAACCAGATTTAATTTCACACATTCCATTACTCTTGTTTTATTTTTGTTGATGTTCAGCTGATAACCACTTTTCAAGACACTGTCCATTTCATTTAACTGATGTTCCAAGTTCTTTGCCTAGTGTAACAGAATTACACCATCTTAAGCAAACTTTAAAGTTTATATTTGTTCTCCCTGAACTTTTAATTCCCTTCCAAATTTCTCTTTGTTTTCCTTTACTGCTTTTTAAGATTGGCAATAGCCTACAACCCTGTCTTACTCTGTTACAAATTACAGTTACTTTTTATGCAATTTGGGTTATGGAGAAATTGTAGATAACTTTTAACTTCTTGTTATTATCTCTGTGACCTTCAGAATATCAAACATTGTATTCCTGTTAACATTGTCAAAAACTTTCTCTAAATTTAGTAATTATGTAAGCATAAGTTGGTCTTTCTTCAGTATATCTTCTCAAGTAAGTCATCAGGTCAGCATTGCTTCACATATTCATCCATTTCTCCAGAACCCACACTGATCTTCCTTGAGGTCAGCTTGTCTCTGCCTTCCCATTCTGTTGTGTATAATTTTTTTCAGTATTTTGCAGCCATGACTTTGTAAACTAATAATTCGGTAATAACAATACAGAAAGCATAGACTACTGCTTGGCACATAGAGTAGGTGTTGAATTGTAGACAGCCACATGAAAAAGACTGCTAAAATATTTAAGCTTTTATACAAAGTCCATCTACTGAAGTAGAAAACACACACAAGTACACTGAGGCAGTGGCCATGTGGTACAGACTAGGAGAAAAGTAGAAGAGCTGCAAGAATGTTAGTGATACTCTCCTAAAAAAACAGAAAGAAACACAGCCAGCAAGTCCAGCCGTTCGTGACCAAGTAAAACGGACAATATTCCAAATCTTATTTTCTGGACATGTTTATAGCAGCACTTTTTTTTGACAAGAACTCTGTACTGTCAGGGGTTTTACGGTTCTTTCAGGAGTATGTGCATGGCGAGCATGGGGCCCCAAGCTATTCCAGCACCTACTTCCTTTCCATTGCTGCAGTCTTTCATCTCTATATGTCCTTCTTTCTCATTCTCTGTTTCTCATGGTGGCAGCCTTTAATGTGGACCTGGCTATTGTCTAGGTTCTGCATTCCATTCTCAGAATATTCATTCATTCATTCATTCGTCATCTTCAGGCTGAAGTAATTTTTGGTCCCTTTCTGGGTTTGATCTTCATTTACCCTTTTATTTTCTGTAAGGTGGACTGACTGGGGAAGAACACCCTAAATAGTGCCTACTGAATACGGTGTTAAAGATTACCTGCATACAATACCTGCATAGTCTTTTACATGGGCTTCGGAGCCAACTCGGTAGCCAATCCAATATGGTGCTGTCATTATATACCCTGTCAGTTAAGCCCCCTGACAATTCAAGGGTCACATTGCTGATGCCTAAGCTGCTAGCTCCCTGCATATGCCAAGTAGTGCCTGTCTTCCTGGGACATCAGGTTTCCCGGCAACAGTCATCATGCCAGATGGCCTTTGCTGTGGCTTGCTGGTGCCTGTGAGGAGAGCCCTTGATGATTAGAGTAAGTGGTATCAGGGTAGACATTTTGCATATGAAACACATTAAATTACACCAAAAAATGCCCGCTCTGATCCAATTGGCTCAGAAGAGAGGTATAGAAATTTCAATGTGGGCAATTATCATCCACTCCATGGGAAGAGGGACAGCCAGACATTTGAGAGAAAAACAATTTATCCACTACTTAGTCCATATACAAACTGATAGGGCAGCTTTTACTGCAATAAGCCCTTCTTTTTTTTGTTGTAAATATTGAAGATAACTTCGGAGATGTTGAGTCATTCAGAAAAATGTGTAATGGATTGTTGTTGATTAAAGCCTCCTTTTCTGAGCAATCTACAGCTCTTCGGGCATGTGAATGCCTGGGTGTCATGGGTGGTATTGCCCCAAACAAAACTCCTAATATGGTCCAAGAAATCATCTTCAACTGAGACCTTATGTTCACTTGTTGAGCTAATCCTGAGTGGCAAGGCATTCACTTTGTCTGAAGTGTCCAAAAAGGTCCCAAGGATAATCAAATGGATACAGGTAACTTTATCTTAGCATTTGAAGGCAGTGTCGTTATGGAAAAAGTCATTGTATGCAACATGAAACCTTAGGTCTCGCCACCAGTGAGGTGCTTCCCATCTTTACACTTTGGTTATACTCCATCCAACTGCACAGCAGGCTGTGGACAATCACTCCATGGAGGTAGCCCCTGTGAACAACCACTTTCAGTGTGTCAACTGCACAGAACACTATCCTCCACATTCACCGGTTTGCCCTGTTTTCAAGAAAGAAAAGAAAATACAGGAATATAAATCTACTGACCACCTATCATGTACTGGGGTGTGCAAAAAATATGAGTGCCTATATCCTCTTGATACGATAACCAATTATGCAAAAATCACATCCATCACTCCTACTATCCCTATTTTTTCCAGACCAATTCTCCCACCACCCTCCTCTCTCTCCTGTGGTTTCCACAGCATCAACTTTGGGAACTGTTTCCTGCTCATGGCTGGAGAAGTAGCTTTCACCTCTGGCGTTTAACAGGGACTAGGCCCCTCTTCCTAAAAACCAACAATCAGAGGCCCGGCACCCATCAGTAACTAAAGGAACTGTGACCTGTGGGTCCCAGGGCTGCTCACTCTTCATCTGTCTCCACATTCAATGCAAATAGTCCATCTCTAGAGCCCAAACCGCCAAAGCCTGCAGAAGAAGAGGAAGAGGAGGAGGAGGAGAATCAGAACCAGGACCAGAACACGGGTACTCCAGTGATCCTGGAGCATGACTGGTCTCTTGGCTCCTTCACAACTAACCTAGACACCCATAATGTAATTATTCAGTGGAACTGGAAGGGATATTACCGTCACTTGCTGGAACTACAACAACAACTTAGTTTCTCCTTTTCTGCAATTAGCATTGCTCTATAACATTCACACTTTACTGATGACTAGGTACAGGAAAAAGTCATTTCATTTTATGGTAGTTATTGGTGTTGGTTTTCTTCCGGTGTCATTTTCTTAATGCATGTTTTAAAAATTTCTTCTTTATTTTTGTCTTATTTATTTGTTTTCAGTGCTATGTTATAAATGAAAATATACGTCTCAGTTAAATTATATTTGTTAGACATTAAACATCAAACATATTTCAGTTTTTGAACAGAAAGAAGAATTTTGTTTATAGTTGTTGTTTTGGCTTATTTAATTGTAATTCAGTATGTTGTTGAGAATGAATCTCTCCATTATATTGTATTTATTAGACATTAAAAAAATGCTTAAGTGCATACCAAGGATAGTTTTTCATATGAAATCATTGTCATTGGTTGTAATTTCTCTTATGAGAGATTGTGCTGCTGGTGTGTTAGCACTTCATTATATAGTGAAAATAACTGCTCCAAGTCTACGTTTGAACATGTAACCGTCAGTGCAACTGCAGCAAGTTGTTGCTTGTCAAGTTTTGTTGCCTGCAGGCATTTGACTATGTCCACAGTTCTTGCTGAAAGCTGCTGTTCAGTTAAATTCTGAATAGATTTGTATCCCTTCAGAATATCTGTGCTGCTATGAGTTGCCATGCCAGGTACAAACGAGACACTTTGCCATGTCAGCATTAACAGAGTTTGTGATTACTGTCCTATGGTTGAAACACAATCCTTGGACTGAGAATAGAGACTTATATGGATCTGTAGCCATGAGCATTGCCATTGTTGTTTGGAGATGCAGTCTGATGCGTTTAAGCGTTTCTCCTATCTCTGCCGGAAGAGAATGCCTCTTTACTGTATTCACAAGCTTGCTGGTTTCGCACCAAAAATTCCATCTGCCATAGTAACAAAGCCATTGTTCAGCTTCTTTAACTTTAAGTATAATTTATTTGAGGTAGGATGGTTTATAGACTCTAAGAAGACACTGATGTTCATCAAATCATTTGTGCATGCTACTTAATGAACAGTTCCTCCAGAAGAATTGAACTTACATCGCTAGACAGTGGATTAATGTAATCAATGCTTGCAGTAGATAATACCTGTGTATCATTGCTACAGAAGAATTCCACCATCTCTTCAAAATATTGTGCTGCATAACTGGCTATGGAAAGCCAAGAGCTCCTATGTGTCAACACCAGAAGAGGAAATGACTTCAGATCCCTCTTCTCCTCCTTTAAAGACTATAGATATAAATGTTTTCGCCTCCTGGTATTCAGAACAGTGCTCTTTAAGTTGGTTGTAGCTGAGTTCAGTTTCAAACGTTCCTTGGAAAAAACGTTTGCGACCAGATTCAGCATGTGTGCTCAACACTGAACATGGCTGAAATGGTCTCCTATGACTGTTCTCAATGAATTGGCACACTTATTCGTATACCTAGCACTGTTGATTACAATTACATTATCATACTGAATCACTAAAAAACAAATTTGAAGTGAAAGTGTGTGAATTGCATGATTTTGAGTTAGTTATGTTTGTGTATCATTTTATACTGAAATAATCATCATCTTCATAAATATTTAGCTCTAGTTTTTTTAAAAAAGTAATCTGCATTTTTGTATAAATAACTCACTAACTGAATATACATTCATGTTCCAAGATTCAGCATGACAAATTTTAAGTGAATAATTACTTGAATTATGTTATATGTGTTAGGTATTGATAAATTTCGGTGCCTTTCTGGAAGAACAAAAGTAAAATGTTAAGAAAAAAATGAAGATGATATTACATGAATGAAAATGCTTTGTAAATCTACTTTTTACCAGAACTATGTAAAGCACAAAAGAAAATATATAAATTAACTGGTCACAAATGTATATAAAGGATTACAAATGTTAAATGTCCATATGTACAGTATATACAGTTCAGAGAGAAATTCAGAAGATGACGGTTTTTGCTTGGCTTGACATTTATACACATACCCAGGAACATCCCATATGACAGTCCAGCGGTAATCTGCTAAAATAGTAAGCTCCTCTTTCTGGCATACCTCTTTTCAAATGTGTCTGCAGCTCGTGGTCTCGCGGTCGCGTTCTCGCTTCCCGAGCACGGGGTCCTGGGTTCAGCTCCCGGCGGTGGCTGGGATTTTCACCTGCCTCAAGATGAGTGAGTGTGTTGTCTTCATCATTTCATCATCACTCATAAAAATGGCATGACTGGACTGAGCAAAGGTTGGGAATTTGTGTGGGTGCTGATAACCGCACAGTTGAGTGCCCCACAAACCAAACATCATCATCATCATCATCATCATCTTCTTCTTCTTCTTCTTTTCAAATATGGCAAAATCTAGATGAAATCACTCTCCATGTTCATCACTTACTGCACCACAATCTTTGGGGAAGAAGTCAAGATGACTATGTAAGAAATGCATTTTCAGTGACATGCTGCAACCAAGTTTTTCATAAGATGACAACATGTTATCTACAATCTCCTTGTAATTTATTGCTCATTTGTTCCCTAAGAACTGTAAACAGACTGTCTTAAAACATTCCCATGCATGCTTCTCATCAGCTTGTATGATTGCATCAAAAGTATGGTCTCCAAAAAGCACTCGAATCTGTGGGCCTACAAAGATGCCCTCCTTTACTTTGTCATCACTTAAGGGAATTTTTGCCTTAAGTAATTAAATGCTTCACCATCTTTGTTCATTCCCTTAACAAAGTTTTTCATGAGACTCAACTTGATATGCAAGGGCGGGAGAAGAATCTTTTAAGGGTCTACTAGAGGTTCACTCGTAATGTTCTTTATACCTGGTTGAAGAGATTTCCTGGTGTGCCATTCATGTTTACTGTAATGAGATGGAGGATACTCTAACTGCATACCTAGTAGCAGTGCAACCACTTCCAAGTCACCACAAATCTGCCATTGAGAGTCATTATTCTTGATGGCTTCTAGTAAAATTTTCATATTTTGGTATGACTCTTTCATATTTTGAGATCCTTCATTAGACCATTTATGTCCACACATGCTACAAGAGTATTTTGCATGTTAAAAAAAGGAGTGAATTGCTGCTCTCTTCTGCGGTAGAATGAAACATTTACATCACTTTCCAGAAAATTGCACTACTGCAACCTTGAGGCTAAAATCATAGCCTTAGCTATAGAGAGCTCCAAATCTCTAATGAGATCACTTAACTCATTTGGAGACAATTTTTGTGGATCATCAGTTGATGATATATTTGGAAGAAACTCTGGATCTTGTGATTTACATGGTTCAGGACATTCAGGCTCCCTATGAGAAGTAATCTCGTACTCTGTCAGTGTTTCAGGTATTGGCAATCCTTCCCCGTGTAGAACTGGACGTATGGCAGATGGAATGCTAGGATAGATCACTGTCTGCTTCTTCTTCTTCTTCTTAGATATTCCCTTCTTGATAGGAGGAACCATACAAAAGTAGCAGTCACTCACATGGTTAGTTGGCTCACGCCAGATCATGGGCATTGCAAAGGGCATTGAACGTCCTTTCCCATGCATCCAGCTCCTGAGGTTGCTGGCACAAGTATTCCAGATCACATGTGTAGCCCAGGATTTATCTTGATCACCTATTTTGCACCCAAAATAACAGCTTTTTTAATCAATGGAGTTATTTGCTTTTTTGTGAAGCAAATTTCACTTCTTGACACACATAGCAAAATTTGTCAGCACTATTAACACAAACTCTTAACATTTTTGTTCACTTCAGAAGCAGTCAACTTGAACAACTGGTAGTTAATCTGGAAACAAATATGCAAAAATTATTACATACGTTAATAAATTCACTGAAAATGAAGAGGAGGGAGACAAAAAAAAATCACTAAAATTGGTATCAAAATGTTTATATCCAAAATATTGCACACAAGTAAGGCCACAGACAATAATGTAATCCATTGTTGATAGTTATTTTGACTTTGATGAACCATTATAATATTTGATTTTAAACTTAACATAAAAATCTGTGTATAATTATCTCACTGTAATAAAACAGTGTAAAATGAAAACTAGAGCTAATTTTGAATTGTCTTTGTGATATTCATGATCAGCACATTAGAATTGATAGGAATTGGCTATTTTCATTTGATTTACATTTCATTGTTGCATAGTGCTATTATAGTCTTGCAGAACACCCAACATTGCATGAGCACACTGAGTAGAGTTTGCTGTGCCAATAACTTGCACTCTCCAACAAAAAGTTTTTGTTCACTCAAGCCTCAGCCATTTTTATTATCACAGCAGTAACACAATGACCTCTTCTGTCAGTGGTCTCGTCTGCTAAGACTACAACAGCCTTCTGCCAGCTAGTTCCTGAATCACCTCATTCTTTTGTTTTTTTTTCCTGAAGGTACAACAGTTTCCCTCATTGTCTTGATGCATTGAATGTCACCAGCACCTTAAACAAAAGTAACCCTGCTGTTAACATTCAGTTTAAAAACAATCTAAATCAGTGCAAACAAAATTTATTGCTTCATTAAATGTACGGTTGCAAGCTGAAAACTACAATTTGATTTTCATGCTTTTTAGTATTGGTAACCACTGCTTGCCTTTGAGAAATTCATTCATCCACTGCCAAAAATCTTTATTTTCCAGTTTGTAAAGAGGAATGTTCACTTTCAAAAAAGTTTTGGCAGTCCTTTGAGCCAGATATTTGCAGTCGTTTTTCTTTTTCTTGGAAACTTGAAACCTGCCGCTGATCAAAGCTTGCCGCTTTATTTGCAAATTGGAATTCTTGGCTTTATTTCCTTTGTGCTTCTCATTGTGCACGTGTTTCAGTACAGTATCTTTTCTGTCCAAACATATCCTACTGTTGCAGTATTTACAGAATACTGTATATTTATCAGGAACATACAGATTATCAGCTTCAAACTCCAGTGCTATTTCATTGGCAGTAACTGCATGCTTTGGCATTTTTTACAATTACAGAACTGCTTCTGTGAATGAGATCCAGGTAAACAGCAAGCACAACATAACATGGACAGTACTGCACTCTTTGGACAGAGATGTGAAACAACAACCACTCTGCACAGCCCAAGATCTTGCAGCAAGACAAATTTTGACTTGATAAATACAACTGTAAATAATTATCTTTTGACACAGAAAATCTTCAAACTACTTTCGATGGCAATATTCATTGTCAGTGAGTGGATTCCCTTCAGAAAATCTTCAAACTACTTTCAATGGCAATATTCATTGTCAGTGAGTGGATTCCCTTTCAGATGCATTGGAAGCAATTGTGGTGCAGGAGCAAATGATCTCAACGCTCACCACTTGCAACATTTACAACATGTACTTACCTCAAGGCAGGACAGGTACTTACACTGAGTTACCACCTTATTCCAACAACTTTCATCCCCTTTTCTCCTACTTGAGGATTTTAATACGAACACCTCCCCTCTCCCTCCTCCTGTGGGGATGTACCACTTCATCTGGTAGGGGCCATCTACTTAAGCAGCTTTTTATCAACCAATGATGGTACTCCTACCCACTTCAGTGCCACCCATGGCACCTTTACAGCTGTAAATCTAACATTCTCTTCCCCCGTCTCACGACTTTGCTACTTCGGTCACTTCGTAGTGGCCTTTGTGACAGTGATCACTTTCCGCTGATGTTATCACTTCCTTGTTACTGATCCTGTCGCCTTCATGCTGCTGCCAGGTGGTCAGACTACTACTGCTGTGTTGCACTCCTCATTCCATTCCTCCTGGAAGGAACTCACTGTTGTATGGCCCCTCCACATTGATCATACCAGACTGACCCACAGTTTTATTTTAAGTAACAAGCCACAGTTGTGGAGCCGTACTGACAATTACTCATCTCCTGGAGTAATGCTCCCTCCTTCTGGTCCTCCTTGCCAAGCCTGGCCGCCTGAGTTCCTTCCCTTTAATGTTGGTGGGCGACTCATAGACAATTGAACTGATTCTTCGCTTCCTCTGTGACAGTGGTTTTTATTCTCAAGTATAATGTTTTAATTGGAGGAGGAAGGGGGTGATGGTTGCATCTCTTGCCACATGCTGGGCCAGGGGGACCCCTAACTCCTCCTCATTTGCTTGCTGCCTGTGCCATTCGTCCTTTCTCCTGCTATAATTTCTTTTAGGAGGACTGCCTTTTGTTCTGCCGCATCTTGTTTACCATTTTAGAAGCAGCACTTTGTTGATTAGTAGATCTATCCTCCTCTTTATGCTTTGCCTGTGATGGATTGGGAGCGGTACAGATTTTCATGCAAGGGTCCTGGCTGATGCCCGAGTGTGGACTTAATTATTTCATCTCAATTTATTGTTGACTTTCCAGCTGATTTCCATTACATTTTTAGCCGTTCTGCTTTTACTGTTCCGGGTCACTTGAATAGAAGACATTCTTTGCTGTATACCTCTCTTCGCCCTTACTCAGGTTGATGAGGGCAAATGCTGGAGAGATTTCTCGCTTCATTACTCTAACCAATGTACCAATCCAATTCGTATACCTCAACTTCCCCGTAAATCATTTTTCAGTTCTGGCATTAGTATTGCCTACAGTACCTCACTTTTACCACTCCTACGTTGTTTTCTCATCAAAGTACATTACTGGTTCTGTCATATATATGGACGAGTGAACCCTTGACTGAGGGACTGATGACCTCACTGTTTAGTCCCTCATTCCAATCAACGAGCCAACCTAATAGAAGGTGTATGAAGAATAAAATCTCGAGGGATGCATGTTGACTTACAACTGAAGTAGACTGAGAGTATTACTGCCTACAGGAAGTGATTAGCTTCAGCATTCTGTGCACTTAGAGTAATGAATTCAGTCTCCAGCAGCTTAAGTGTGTATTTCATATATTTTAATTCTATAATTGGTTACAGCATAACATTGTGTGGAACAAATGATCAGAATGTACAGTTTTTGAGCTACAAAAAAGAGCTGTGTGAATTATAACAAAACATGGCAAGAGAACTTGCTGTACTAAGTTGTTTAAATCTATGGGAATCTTGACTGTTCCATGTGAACACATCTTGCAAACAGTGACCCACATAAAGAAAGGCATCAAATGTCACTCTTTGAACAGGTCTCTACATGAACATGGAACTAAAATCAGCCACCACTCACATGAAATACAAGCCTTCAGGAATACTAGAAAAATTATGTTAGAAAAGTTATTTTATACTTCCAAGGATAATCTCATGATATACATAGTAAAATATGATGTACAATCATGTAACATAGAAAGTCAAGCTATATATCTTCGTATGTATCTGTATTTCCACGTATTTAAGTATTTATGTGTCTAAGGTGTGAAACGTAGTCAACCCATGATCATTGCACAATGAAGCTAAACGTTGCAAGTTGTGTTGGCAACGCCAATTGTGGATTATATCAGCATTTCCACTCTCGCGTCTCCCCTCTGTTCAATGGCCTAAATATTCCTTTAACTCTGCCGCCTCATAGGGTGCAAACCGCCTTTCTTTCCTGTTACTTATAACTCGTTCAGTCACATTAAATGTCAGTAGGAAGAAAATGGGATGAGTAGTATACTCAGGTAAATCTTACTAAGAAGAAGCATAACATCAGGGAATTCTTAGCATTGATCTTATGGGTTTTTCACCGGGGCTATGTATTTGTGACATAGAATTGTGAAAGACATGTAGTCTGAGAACATAAAATCGTAGTTCAACTGCAAATGCTCATTTCATCTCTTCCAGTCTTCCTAACATTTTACTATATATTCCTGTTCCATTCTTACACTTACTGCAAAAATATTTCTTTAATGTATTTCTAACAAGTCATATTATTATTATTATTATTATTATTATTATTATTAACAATATTATGAAAAGGAAAGTTGCTACTCACCATATAGTGGAGATGCTGAGTTGCAGATAGGCACAACAAAAAGACTGTCACAAATAAAGCTTTCGGCCAGTAAGTCCTTCATCAAAAATAGACCACACACACACACACACACACACACACACACACACACACACACACACGGCTGCAGTCTCAGGCAACTGTAGCTACACTGCGAGAAGCAACACCAGCGCTTGATGGGAGTGCCAACTAGGTGGGAGGCTGGGGAGGGGACGGGGAGGGATAGTAAGCTAGGGGTGGTGGACAGTGAAGTGCAGCAGGTTAGACGGAGGGCAGGGGATAGGAGGGGAGAACTAGCAGAAAAGGAGAGAGGTAAAAAGACTTGGTGCGATGGTGGAATGAGGGTTGTGTAGTGCTGGAATGGGAACAGCGAAGGAGCTGGATGGGTGAGGACAATGATTAATGAAGGTTGAGGCCAAGAGGGTTATGGGAACATAGGATGTATTACAGAGAAAGTTCCCACCTGCGCAATTCAGAAAAGCTGGTGTTGGTGGAAAGGATCCTTATGGCACAGGCTGTGAAGCATTCATTGAAATGAAGGATTTCATATTTGGCAGCGTGCTCAGCTACAGGATGATACACTTGTTTCTTGGTTACAGTTTGTCAGTGGTTATTCATGCGGACAGCCAGGTTGTTAGTTGTCATACCCACAAAGAATACAGCACAGTGGTTACAGCTTAACTTCTAGATCACATGACTGGTTTCACAGGTAGTCGTACCTTTGATAGGATACATGATGTTTGTGACTGGACTGAAGCAGGTGGTGGTGGGAGAATGTATGGGACAGGTCTTGCATCTAGATCTATTACAGGAGTATGAGCCAAGGTAAGGTATTGGGAGCAGGGGTTGTGTAGGGATGGACGAGTATATTGTGTAGGTTCGGTGGACCTTGGAATACCACTGTAGAAGGGGTGGAATACCACTGTGGAAGGGGTGGGAAGGGTAGTTGGCAGGACATTTCTCATTTCAGGTCACGATGAGAGGTAGTTGAAACACCGGCAGATAAGTTAATTCACTCCCTCCAATCCTGGGTGGTACTGAGTTACGAGGGGAATGCTCCTCTGTGGCCAGACAGTGGGACTTTGGGAGGTGGTGGGGGACTGGAAAGATCAGGCACAGAAGATTTGTTTTTGTACAAGGTTGGGTGCATAATTATGGTCTGTGAAGGCTTCAATAAGACCCTCGGTATATTTCAAGAAGGACTGCTCGCCACTCTAGATGCTATGACCATGAGTGGCTAGACTGTATGGAAGGGACTTCTTTGTATGGAACGGGTGGCAGCTGTCGAAGTGGAGGTATTGCTGGTGGTTAGTAGGTTTGATATGGACGGAGGTACTGAAATAGCCATCTTTCAGGTGGAGGTCAACATCTAAGAACATGGCTTGTTGCGTTGAATAGGACTAGATGAATCAAATGGGGGAGGAGTTGTTGATGTTCTGGAGGAATGCGGATAGGGTGTCCACACCCTCAGTCCAGATCGCAAAGATGTTATCTAGGAATCTAAGTATTTATGAAAGATTCCTCTAGATTGCCCATGAATAGGTTGGCATAGAATGGTGCCATGCGGTTGCCTATAGCCATACCCAAGATTTGTTTGTAGGTAATGCCTTCAAAGGAGAAATAATTGTGCATGAGGATATAGTCGAGTATGGCGACTAGGAAGGAGATCGTTGGTTTGGAATTTGTTGGGTGTTTGGAAAGGTATTGTTCAATAGCAGTAAAGCCATGGGCATTAGGGGTGTTAGTGTAAAGGGAGATGGCATCAATAGTGACAAACAGGGCACTGTTTGGTAAAGGGACAGGAACTGTGGAGAGTCGGTGGATGAAATGGTTGGTATGTTTTATATAGGGGTGTAAGTTCTGGCTAATAAGTTGAGGGTGTTGGTCTATGAGAGCAGAGATTCTCTCAGTGGGGGCACAGTAACCGGCCACAATGGGGTGTCCTGGGTGACTGGGTTTATGAACTTTAGGAAGCATGTAGAAGGTGGGAGTACAGGGAGTGGTAGGGGTGAACAGAGAGATGGACTCCGAGGAGGGATTCTGGCATGGGCCTAAGGATTTGAGGAGTGACTGGAGATCCTTTTGGATTTCTGGAATGGGGTCACTGTGGCAAAGTTTGTAGGAGGAAGTATCCAACAGCTGGTGGAGGAGTCCTTCTGCCAGGTAATCCTTGCGGTTCAAAAGAACAGTGGTGTGGAGCCTTTGCCCACAGGTCGGATTATAAGGTCAGGATCACTTTTTAGATGGTGGACTGCGGTTCTTTCTGAGGATGTAGAATTTGTTTGCATGTTGAGGGATTTGTGGAATGATGGTGGGGCAAGGTTCGAAGTTAAGAAATTCTGGGAAGTTAACTGGTTGTGATTTGGAGGCAATGGGGGGTGGATCATGGTTGGATGGAAGAGTGAACTGAGTTAGGCAGGTTGAGTCTGATTGGTAGGGTTGGTGGTGAAAAAGTGTTTCCACTGTAGGGACCGGGAGAAGGAGAGAACGTCTTCAAAAAGTCCTGCATGTTTGAATTTGGAAGTGGGGCGAAAGGTGAGGCCTTTTGAAGGGGCTGATATTTCTGTGGGGCTGAGGCTTCTGGAGGAAAGGTTCATGACTGTGTTACAGGTCTGATTAGGTTCTGGATTCTTTGTGGTGGTGGGAGGAAGTTTCAGAGGGTGGGGTAAGTATACTAAGCCTGGAAGACAGGGTGTGTCAGCTATGAGGTGACGGTGGTCGGGGGGGGGGGGGGGGGTAAGTTTGGAGGTTTTGTAGAGGTGATGGACAATGGTACGTCAAGGCAGGAGTAGGAAGTGAACAAGGTGGAGAACATTTTGAGGCGGTGGCGTGCATCTTGCATGGTTCCAGGAGGGCAAGAGTTTCAGTGTGTGTTATGGGTTCCAGAAATTTGGAACTGCATAGCAGGAGAATTTTGTGGATGGAGAGAATGAACTCCAAGGAAGTTTGGGCTTGGTTGATATGGTTTTGCAGCACTGTGTTGGTGAGGGCTAAGGATTGGTGGAATCTGAACAGGTGGAGGTCATTGTGGAAGGAGGGGTGGTAGCCATAGACAGGTAGTATGATGGTAAGGCCATTTGGGGGGATTGCATGAGCCAAGCAACAATGCAGGAACAGTATGTAGGACTGGGTTCTGGTTAGGGACAAGGAAGTTCTTATGCATTGATGCAGATGGAAGGAGCAAGGCTCCATGGTGGTGGAAAAAAAATGAAAAAATGTCTTCACCGACTGCAATTATTCTGCCAAGCTTGTACAAAAACAAATCTCCTGGACCTTATCTTTCCAGTCTCCCACCACCTCCCAAAATCCCACCATCCGGCCACAGAGGAGCACTCCACGTGTAGCTCAGTACCACCCAGCACTGGAGCAACTGAATTACACTCTCCACCAGCGTTTCGACTATCTCACGTCGTACCCTGTTGAGAAATGTCCTGGCCACTATCCTTCCCACCCCTCCCACAGTGGTGTTCCACCATCCACCGAACCTACACAATATACTTGTCTACTCTTCCACAACCCCTGCTACCATCCCCTTACCTCATGGGATACACCCGTAATAGACCTAGATGCAAGATCTGTCCTATACATCCTTCCACCAACACCTACTCCAGTCCAGTCACATCATCACCCATCCCATCCAAGGAAGGGCTACCTGTGAAACCAGTCGTGTGATCTACAAGCTAAGCTGTTAACCACAGTGCTGCATTCTATATGGGCATGACAACCAATACGCTGTCTGTCTGCATGAATGGCCACCAATAAACTGTGGCCAAGAAACAAGTGGACCACCCTGTTGCTGAGCACGCTGCCAAAAATGACGTCCTTCATTTTAATGACTTCTTCACAGCCTATGCCATATGGATCCTTCCCAACAAAACAAGCTTTACGCAACTGCACAGGTGGGAACTTTCCCTGTAATACAGGTTGATTCAAAAAGAATACCACAACTTTAAAAATGTGTATTTAATGAAAGAAACATAATATAACCTTCTGCTATACATCGTTACAAAGAGTATTTAAAAAGGTTTTTTTTTCACTCAAAAACAAGTTCAGAGATGTTCAATATGGCCCCCTCCAGACACACAAGCAATATCAACCTGATACTCCAACTCGTTCCACACTCTCTGTAGCATATCAGGCGTAACAGTTTGGATAGCTGCTGTTATTTCTCGTTTCAAATTATCAATGGTGGCTGGGAGAGGTGGCCGAAACACCATATCCTTAACATACCCCCATAAGAAAAAATCGCAGGGGGTAAGATCAGGGCTTCTTGGAGGCCAGTGATGAAGTGCTCTGTCACGGGCTGCCTGGCGGCCGATCCATTGCCTCGGGTCGTTGACGTTCAGGTAGTTACGGACAGATAAGTGCCAATGTGGTGGCGCTCCATCCTGCTGAAATATGAATTGTTGTGCTTCTTGTTCGAGCTGAGGGAACAGCCAATTCTCTAACATCTCCCGATACTGTAGTCCAGTTACAGTAGCACCTTCGAAGAAAAAGGGACCACAAACTTTATTGGCTGAAATGGCGAACAAATGTACAACTAAATGAAACTTTATAGCTCCCTTAATTCGCCGACAGATAGTGCTTAGCTCTGCCTTTTGTCGTTGCAGAGTTTTAAATTCCTAAAGTTGTGGTATTCTTTTTGAATCACCCTGTATATCCTATGTTACCGTAACCCTCTTCTCCTCAAACTTCGTTAATCATCGTCCTCACCCATCCAGCCCCTTCCCTGTTCTCATTCCAAAACTACACAGTCTTGAATGAAAAACAACCCACAGTTGCACTAAATTATGTTTATTTTAAACCTTGACCATGGTTTCAGCTATAATAATATATACTCCTTCAGAAGTCATACACAGTAATAAATGAAAAATGTCTTAGCCCAGCGGCATTTTTCATTTATTATTGTGTATGACTTCTGAAGAAGGCTATATTATTATAGCTGAAACCATGGCCAATGTTTAAAATAATTTAGTGCAACTGTGGGCTATTTTTCATTCTAGACAATTCTCAAAACTCAAAGTAAAATCGTCTAGTGGCTGGGATGACATATCGTTCCACACTACTTAAAGAATGCAAAAATGAGTTAATAAAACCAATAACATATCTAATTAACAGTTCAGTTGGCCAGGGGATCTTTCCAGAGCTTTTAAAAATCACTGAGATACAACCAGTGTGTAAAAATGGGGCTCTCACTGACATAAATAATTACCGGCCAATCTCTTTGACTTCAACACTTGGCAAGCTGCTTGAAAGAATAATTCTAGATCAAATGGAACCCTTCTTCTGTTAATACAAACTATTAAACAAAACACAACATGGGTTTCGAAAAGGACAATCTACAATAACAGCATTAGCAACTTTTTTCCACGAACTACTGAACAGGCTGGATGAAGGAAACAAAGTTATAGGGACTTTCCTTGATCTGTCTAAAGCATTCGATTCTGTGAATCGTGCAGTACTGTTATCCAAGTTAGAAAATTACGGAATAAGAGCAGTAGCTCTAAAATTACTAAGTTCTTATCTCCGTGATAGAAGACAGTGCACAAAACTAAATTATAAGAATGAAAGTAAGATCCAAACAGTAAAGTCAGCATACAGAACTCTCAACTGTGGAGTTCCCCAAGGAAGTATACTTGGACCATTCTTCTTTATAGTATATATTAATGATATAACATGGCCGCAAAACTCCAAACTAGTGAACGATGCTGATGATACATCTTTTATTAGCTGGGGCTGTACAGAGTGGGCAGCATTCCAAAGCAACAAAGAGAACTTAGAAATGATCACAGAATATCTAATAGTGAATAAGCTTACACTGAATAAGGACAAGGCTGTAGTAATAAAGTTCTTGCTACATTTTAATAATACTCATACTGAATCACTTTCTACAGTTGAAACATCTGACAAACATCAGTTTTTAGCCATATTGATTGATGAACATCTCACTTGGAAAGAGCATATTAGCACCACCTGCAAAAAGGTTTCTAGTAATATTTACTTACTAAAACATCTTACAAATATAGTAGCTCCCCTTGTCCTTAAACAAGTGTATTATGGGTTAATACACTCTCATCTGCAATATGGGATCGAGGTCTGGGGTGGGGCACCCACTGTCTATATGGATCGCATTTTCAGGCTTCAAAATAGAGCAGTTAGGATAATTGCTAATATAAGCAAATGCCAGTCCTCTAGGGACTATTTCAATAATTATAAATTACTGACTGTGTAGTCATTGTATGTATTTAAGACCATGTTGTTGTTGTTGTGGTCTTCAGTCCTGAGACTGGTTTGATGCAGCTCTCCATTGTTTGTAAAAGAGAATGAGGAAAATAGTGTAAAGAACAGTGACACCAATAATTACAGTACCCGAGCCAAAAGTGACTATCATAGGATTCGGACTAACAAGAAAGCTACAGACCACAGTCCATATTTAACTGGGAGACAATTCTATAATTGTTCTTGTTGTGGTCTTCAGTCCTGAGACTGGTTTGATGCAGCTCTCCATGCTACTGTATCCTGTGCAATCTTCTTCATCTCCCAGTACCTACTGCAGCCTACATCCTTCTGAATCTGCTTAGTGTATTCATCTCTTGGTCTCCCTCTACGATTTTTACCCTCCACACTGCCCTCCAATGCTAAATTTGTGACCCCTTGATGCCTCAAAACATGTCCTACCAACCGATTCCTTCTTCTAGTCAAGTTGTGCCACAAACTTCTCCTCTCCCCAATCCTATTCAATACCTCCTCATTAGTTACGTGATCTACCCACCTTATCTTCAGCATTCTTCCGTAGCACCACATTTCGAAAGCTTCTATTCTCCTCTTGTCCAAACTAGTTATCGTCCATGTTTCACTTCCGTACATGGCTACACTCCATACAAATACTTTCAGAAATGACTTCCTGACACTTAAATCTATACCCGATGTTAACAAATTTCTCTTCTTCAGAAACGATTTCCTTGCCATTGCCAGTCTACATTTTATATCCTCTCTACTTCGACCATCATCAGTTATTTTACTCCCTAAATAGCAAAACTCCTTTACTACTTTAAGTGTCTCATTTCCTAATCTAATTCCCTCAGCATCACCCGATTTAATTTGACTACATTCCATTATCCTCGTTTTGCTTTTGTTGATGTTCATCTTATATCCTCCTTTCAAGACACTGTCCATTCCATTCAACTGCTCTTCCAAGTCCTTTGCTGTCTCTGACAGAATTACAATGTCATCAGCGAACCTCAAAGTTTTTACTTCTTCTCCATGAATTTTAATACCTACTCCGAATTTTCCTTTTGTTTCCTTTACTGCTGCTCAATATACAGATTGAATAACATCGGGGAGAGGCTACAACCCTGTCTCACTCCTTTCCCAACCACTGCTTCCCTTTCATGCCCCTTGGCTCTTATAACTGCCATCTGGTTTCTGTACAAATTGTAAATAGCCTTTTGCTCCCTGTATTTTACTCCTGCCACCTTCAGAATTTGAAAGAGAGTATTCCAGTTAACATTGTCAAAAGCTTTCTCTAAGTCTACAAATGCTAGTAACGTATGTTTGCCTTTTCTTAATCTTTCTTCTAAGATAAGTCGTAAGGTTAGTATTGCCTCACGTGTTCCAACATTTCTACGGAATCCAAACTGATCTTCCCCGAGGTCCGCTTCTACCAGTTTTGTCTGTAAAGAATTCGCGTTAGTATTTTGCAGCTGTGACTTATTGAACTGATAGTTCGGTAATTTTCACATCTGTCAACATGTGCTTTCTTTGGGATTGGAATTATTGTATTCTTCTTGAAGTCTGAGGGTATTTCGCCTGTCTCGTACATCTTGCTCACCAGATGGTAGAGTTTTGTCATGACTGGCTCTGCCAAGGCCATCAGTAGTTCTAATGGAATGTTGTCTACTCCCGAGGCCTTGTTTCAACTCAGGTCTTTCAGTGCTCTGTCAAACTCTTCATGCAGTATCTTATCTCCCATTTCATCTTCGTCTACATCCTCTTCCATTTCCATAATATTGTCCCCAAGTACATCGCCCTTGTATAAACCCTCTATATACTCCTTCCACCTTTCTGCCTTCCCTTCTTTGGTTAGAACTGGGTTGCCATCTGAGCTCTTGATATTCATACAAGTGGTTCTCTTCTCTCCAAAGGTCTCTTTAATTTTCCTGTAGGCAGTATCTATCTTACCCCTAGTGACAAGCCTCTATATCCTTACATTTGTCCTCTAGCCATCCCTGCTTAGCCATTTTGCACTTCCTGTCAATCTCATTTTTGAGACGTTTGTATTCCTTTTTGCCTGCTTCATTCACTGCATTTTTATATTTTCTCCTTTCATCAATTAAATTCAATATTTCTTCTGTTACCCAAGGATTTCTACTAGCCCTCTTCTTTTTACCTACTTGATCATCTGCTGCCTTCACTACTTCATTCCTCAGAGCTACCCATTCTTCTTCTACTGTATTTCTTTCCCCCATTCCTGTCAATTGTTCCCTTATGCTCTCCCTGAAACTCTCTACAACCTCTGGTTCTTTCAGTTTATCCAGGTCCCATCTTCTTAAATTCCCACCTTTTTGCAGTTTCTTCAGTTTCAATCTGCAGTTCATAACCAATAGATTGTGGTCAGAATCCACATCTGCCCCTGGAAATGTCTTACAATTTAAAACCTGGTTCCTAAATCTCTGTCTTACCATTAAATAATCTATCTGATACCTTTTAGTATCTCCAGGATTCTTCCAGGTATACAACCTTCTTTTATGATTCTTGAACCAAGTGTTAGCTATGATTAAGTTATGCTCCATGCAAAATTCTACAAGGCGGCTTCCTCTTCCATTTCTTCCCCCCAATCCATATTTACCTACTATGTTTCCTTCTCTCCCTTTCCCTACTGACGAATTCCAGTCACCCATGACTATTAAATTTTCGTCTCCCTTCACTACCTGAATGATTTCTTTTATCTCTTCATACATTTCTTCAATTTCTTCATCATCTGCAAAGCTAGTTGGCATATAAACTTGTACTACTGTAGTAGGCATGGGCTTTGTGTCTGTCTTGGCCACAATAATGCGTTTACTATGCTGCTTGTAGTAGCTAACCCGCAGTCCTATTTTTTTATTCATCATGAAACCTACTCCTCCATTACCCCTATTTGATTTTGTATTTATAACCCTGTAATCACCTGACCAAAAGTCTTGTTCCTCCTGCCACCGAACTTCACTAATTCCCACTATATCTAACTTTAACCTATCCATTTCCATTTTTAAATTTTCTAACCTACCTGCCCGATTAAGGGATCTGACATTCCACACTCCGATCCATAGAATGCCAGTTTTCTTTCTCCTGATAATGACGTCCCCTTGAGTAGTCCCCGCCCG
Source organism: Schistocerca americana (assembly GCF_021461395.2). Classification (NCBI taxonomy): domain Eukaryota; kingdom Metazoa; phylum Arthropoda; class Insecta; order Orthoptera; family Acrididae; genus Schistocerca; species Schistocerca americana. Next base: position 114,255,192 of record NC_060126.1, on the reverse strand, counting down.
GAGATCCGAATGGGGGACTATTTTACCTCCGGAATATTTTACCCAAGAGGACGCCATCATCATTTAATCATACAGTAAAGCTGCATGTCCTCGGGAAAAATTACGGCTGTAGTTTCCCCTTGCTTTCAGCCGTTCTCAGTACCAGCACAGCAAGGCCGTTTTGGTTAATGTTTCAAGGCCAGATCATTCAATCATCCAGACTGTTGCCCCTGCAACTACTGAAAAGGCTGCTGCCCCTCTTCAGGACCCACATGTTTGTCTGGCCTCTCAACAGATACCCCTCCGTTGTGGTTGCACCTACGGTACGGCCATCTGTATCGCTGAGGCACGCAAGCCTCCCCACCGACGGCAAGGTCCGTGGTTCGTGGGGGGGAATTCTATAATAAGTTGCCAAAAAAAATATAAAGCAACTCCAAGGCAATCTTTTCAAGGGCAAGTTGAAAAATTTGTCAATAGATAGATGTTTATACTCATTAAAAGAATTTTGAGCTGCAGTACTGTTAGTTTATTCTTTTACGTACTGCAGTATATTAGTGGTGGTGTTGTTATAATTGACTAATTGATGTATATAATCATTATATGTATGGAGTGATATATAATGTGCTAATGTGTTTATAACATTATTGCATGGAATGATATACAATGTGCTACTTGATGTAAATATTCATTCTTGGAATGACATGATATTGATATAATTGTGCAAAAAATTGAAGATGTCCAAGACTGTAAAATTATCATGGACAAATAAACATTATTATTATTATTATTATTATTATGCATCATTTCAGAGCACTTCATGTATCTTGCATGCTTTTGCATCATTTTAAAAAATTTGGAAGTGAAAGCAAATCATTGTTAATCTCTGAGGTGTATTAAAACAACTACTGAATAGCTGGTGTCATTCAGAAGTAAAATTTAATATTCATACAGAGAAAATGAAAAGTGAGTTGCACTAAGTTTGTTGTAACATGGTAACTGTTAAGAAACATTTGTGGTTCTTTTTCCAGTGAAGACATCTGTAACAGTCAACTAAACATCACCATGTGTCCTCTGTGTGACTACTTCTGTAGTTTCTGGAATCTTACAGAAACATGTCTTCATGCACGAATAACGTATCTTTTTGACAATCCTACAACAGTCTTCTTTGCCGTATTCATGTCATTTTGGGGTGAGTACAAATTGTCCCTAAACTTGCATTCGCTATTATTATTTTCTTGTGAAGCAATTAAATATAATTAAGTGTACAAAATTTTTTTGATCATAAATAATATAGTACTTTTTGTCCCTTTTTTCCCCACCATTACCCATTGTCGCCACTGTGTGAGAAATACGGTATGAAAAATCATTGCTCCAGATAACAATAATAATAATAATAATAATAATAATAATAATAATAGCCGGCTGGTGTGGCCGTGCGGTCCTAGGCGCGTCAGTCTGGAACCGCGTGACCGCTACGGTCGCAGGTTCGAATCCTGCCTCGGGCATGGATGTGTGTGATGTCCTTAGGTTAGTTAGGTTTAAGTAGTTCTAAGTTTTAGGGGACTGATGACCACAGATGTTGAGTCCCATAGTGCTCAGAGCCAATAATAAGATTTTCAGGATGAAAGGAAATGACTCAGCACAGACATTGACTCTTTTTTTTTTTTTTTTTTTTATTATATATATATATATATATATATATATATATATATATATATATATATATATATAAACAAAGATGAGGTGACTTACCGAACAAAAGCGCTGGCAGGTCGATAGACACACAAACAAACACAAACATACACAAAAAAAATAGTGACCATATTTTCAACTTGTTGAAATATGCCTTCCCGGCTATTACACAAGTTGAAACTTAAATTTGCCATATTTCGTGACAGTACCTTTTCCATTAGACGTTTGCAAGCAAATATAAGTCTTGGCTTCAGTTGTCTAAGTATGATTCCACAATGCATCGTTGTCGGCTGCAGAAAATGACATGGTTCAACGTGTTTCTCTCATTTTGGTGTTTCAAATACAGTTTCTTCCAATGTAGTTTCTTCTTTTCAGATAATACAAAATTAATAGTTAACATAATTCAAAATTATTTATGACTGCGACCTTCACATAACTCTTTGTCTCTAAATATGTCTGCTTGTGTCTGTATATGTGTGGATGGATGTGTGTGTGTGTGCGCGAGTGTATACCCGTCCTTTTTTCCCCCTAAGGTAAGTCTTTCCGCTCCCGGGATTGGAATGACTCCTTACCCTCTCCCTTAAAACCCACATCCTTTCGTCTTTCCCTCTCCTTCCCTCTTTCCTGATGAGGCAACAGTTTGTTGCGAAAGCTTGAATTTTGTGTGTATGTTTGTGGTTGTTTGTGTGTCTGTCGACCTGCCAGCACTTACATCTTTGTTTTTAGATATATATATATAAACGCATTTCAGAAATTTGTTGTTATATGTATTGCTCGAACAGAAAAGGTGAAATATGTAAGAAATATAATTCAACTAAGAAAAATCTGCTATAGAGGAGAGAATACAGAACTTTGGAAAAAATAAAGTATGTTTTCGCAAGGAGTATTTGCAACAACAGAAATGCTTAACCTTAACATACAGCACTGTAATACAAGGCTGAAACCAGAATGTCTGTATGCAAGTGAACACATAATATTAAATTATTAGTTGATTAAAATATGATTATTGGAAAGAAGAATTATGAGGAAAAAATTGACAAAATGTTGAAGTAAGGTTAAAATATATATGAGAAAATATAAAGTACTTCAGAAGCAATGAGAAAGATACGATGCTATTCTTTGGCTGTTTGTGTAGAATAGACAGCAGTTTAACCAAACATACCTTACAAGTACTTACAGCAAAAGTACTCAACCAGTTGGAGCCTAGAGGTCAGTGAAGATGTACCAAGTAACAGCATAAAAGTAGTGGGAACAATACGAGGAGGAGTAGAAACATTGAAAGAGAAGTGGAAACAATGTGAGAGAGGTAAGAACAATGCGAGAGAAGTTCTAGGGAAAAAGTTTTTGCAGATGAAAGGATTTCAGAATAGAAAGGAAGAGGAAACATGTACAAAGTAGACTGAGGAGAGGAAAGGAAAACAAGAGAAAGTATGAAAAATACCAGAGTGAAAAGGAAAAAAAGAACTTAACATAAGTAGGACAAAGAATAAAAATGAGCTGCATTGAATGTTTTGTGTAATGTTGACTTTGTAGGGATATGAAATGGAATAAGTACATAGGCTCAGTTGTAGGCAAAGCCAGTGGCAGATTTCAGTTCACTCCCAGGACACTTGGAAATTGCTGTCGGTGTACAAAGAAGATTATTTACAGATCATTTGTGTGTCACATCTTAGAACATTGCTCGAGTGTATGGAACACATACTAAACAGGGCTAATAGGGGAGACTGAAGATATACAAAGAAGGGTAGTACAAATTTTCAAATGTTTATTTGATTAATTGGAGAGTATCATGGAAATGTAGAAAACTTGAATTGGCAGACTCTTGAAGATAGACGAAATTATCCATTGAAAGCCCACTTACGAAATTTAAAAAATTGTTATTCAGCCCCCTGCATATCACTCACATAGGGAACTTGAAGATGAGATTAGACTGATTACAACTTACACAGAGACATTTAATCAGTCATTCTTTCCTTAGTCCATATGTAACTGGAGCAAGAAGGTGCCCTGACATGTGTACCATGCTAAGTACACTCTGCCATGCACTTCACAATTGTTTACAGATTGTGGCTGTAGAGGTAGAATTGTTTAACTACATTTTTCTGCACTGTCTTTTCTGTACTTTCATTAATTCGCTAACTGCTCATTGCAGATTGAAAACAATCTGAAGATAACTAACATTTCATGCAGAAATCAACATTTTTTAATTAACAACATTCTTTGCAAATTGTTCAGAACTATAAGCAATAAACAAAATACTTTTAAAGCATTTATAGTTAGTCCTTTTGATTGTCAAAGAAAGGGAAAATATTCATATAGTGTTGCAAATATACATGTATATTTTTGTGCCGCATACAATGTAAGAGCAACTATGTAAGGTGCTAAGTCTTGTGCTGATTGAAGTGCGATGAGTACACAGACCAGGTAAACAATTTAATACAGTTTTAGTGAAAAATAGATAAACCAAAATACTACTCCTTTGGAAAAAAGTTAACCATTGCAAGTGTGATAGTTCGTGATTAGCAGTAGATTTATAAAAATCCAACTTAGGCTAAAGGCTAAAATAATGAAACATTCAAAATCAGTGTTCACTTGAAGTAGCACAAAATAACGTACTGAAGGTTGATGGCAGATAACAAGTTTTGGCCATCTCCCAGTAATGGTGAAAGCAGAGACGGTGACGACTCCATCAGTCAATATTAGCTAGTGCAGCATGGCGTTGTTTGTAGTAATGGTTCAAATCGAGGCTCTGATTGAACTGTGGGCACAGTAAGCACCTGGCCCAAAGCTTGGAGCAACTTTGCCCCACCCTAAATACTCAAGCCATATAGTATACTGGAAGACCTACATGAAGTCATATGCCCCATGAAGACAAATAGGTCCGGAGGGCATGAGACCTCTGGCGGTGCTTGCACATCAGATATCAGCATAGGCAGGATGCGTAGTTGAGTTCTGCCATCTACTGTTAGAAGTCTTTCGAGATTAGGCCATTTAGTAGACCACTGCTGTGAGAAGAGTTTCTGGTCTGCAGGAACCCATACATAGCATCCCCACTCCCCTCAAAGGACGAAAGACTATTGCAGTTCTTGACAGCTGAGAAACCTTCTGATTCTTCGCTGGTCACCTGTGGAACTGGTGACCCTGACATGCTCAGTTTGATGTCCATCAAAGTTGGTATCTGTACCGGGGAAGAGGTGACTTTGGCAACGGCTGGATGGTATGGACCCTGTGGCTGCAACAGTTGGGCTGTATCGTCCAAAGTTCCGGGTGGGAGAACATCTGATCCAGGAACAAAGATCATGATAATCCATTGCTAGGAGCCATCGCTGTTTTTCTTGGGCTTACCTGCAACAAATGGAGCCACATGTAGTCATACTTCCACCGTGGCCTGTCCCAATAAATATGTTACTACTGCCGGGACACATTGGTGACTATTTTTGGAGAAAACCAGTGTCCAGGCATCATTTTTGACAGAATAATGGTGGCGTTGAGACTGTAGAGAGGGAGATGGATTTATCATAGAGTGGAGGATGGGGAGCTTGAACCCGTGGTGCTGTCCCCGTGGAGTTTTTCAGCAGGGCTGATGCCATCTTGAGGGGTGGAGCAATAAGACATCAAAAACACAGGGATGGTTGCTAATTTTTCCTTGAACGTGTGAATAAAGCTTTCCCCTTATCCATTGGTTGTGAGATGAAAATGCTCTGTATGTATTAGGGAGGTGCCATTGGAAGAACAAAAAGAGGTAAATTCAGAAGTTGTGAACTGAGGCCTGTTGTCTGTAACTATGGTTTTCAGAAGTCATTTTTTAGATAAGATCCAGGCCAGTGCCTTTGTCTCGAGGACTCTGAAGACATCCGAGAAACATACGGGAATCTGGCTCCTGCATCAACCATGATCAACCAAGAATATCCCAGTGAGGGGCTTGCAAAGTCTAAATGGAGTCACGACCAGGACGCTGAGGCATCCAACCACGGGAAGTATCTGCTAGAGGGTGCTGTCTGTTTGCTTATACCAGTTTCACATGGTGCCACCATGTTGGCAATAGCTGCATCAATCTCTCGCAAATACGTACATTGACGGCCCAGCTTCTTGGAGAGCGCAACTCCCTTATGGCCCTGATGTAGGAGGGGCAGGGTGCATTGCTGCAAGGCAGATGGGATCATTACATGGGTGCAACGATTTTCTTCTTGCAACAAAAAGAATCCATTGATGGGGGTGAACTTGTGGTACCTGTGCCAGAATGCCTGAACTTACAGATGAGTCCAATGTTTCAGATCCATCGACATCCCTAGGCGCACGAGATGGAGTAGTTTCTAAATAATCACATTGCTACAGCTTCTTCTACTCCTTTGTCCATGTTGTGACAGCCCTTTGATTCTGAATCAAGTTGCTTACCATGTCCCACTGGTAACCTCGAGAGAATGTCAGCATTGGCATGTTGAGTGATACCTGAAGTCATATGAGTAGCTAGGGGGAAAAAAAAGAAAGCAAACAATGCCCAGCTGTGGAGGCAATGTGTGGCTTATGTTGGAATACAGGAGTCTGTCTTGAATAATGGTAAAACAGGTTTGTGCCCAGTCAGTAACTTGAAACATTGACTGTACGCATAATTGTGGAATTTCTTGACTATGAACACAGCAACCTTTTCTATTTTGTGGTAATTGCATTGCATCTGTGTCAGAGTCTTGTATATGAACACACGGATGTTCCACACCCTCTACTTCATAAGATAACACCACACCCGAGCCGTTATCACAAGCATCAGCTGTTACAATTAAAGGTCTCGGTGGGTTGTAGACCATAGTACTATGGTCTTCAGGACTTGCTTGAGATCTTAGAAAGGTTTTTTATAGGTACGAGTTCAATCCCACTTCATGTTTTTGCATCATAACTGATGGAGCAATTCTGTCTGCTATGGCTATGGCGTGTACTTTCAATAATTATTAAGTTGGCTGAATTGCTTGAACATACACTGAGGAGACAAAAGTCATGGGATAGCAACATTCACATATACAGAAGGTGGTAGTATCGCATACACAAGATATAAAAGGGCAGTACATTGGTGGAGCAGTAATTTTTATTCAGGTGATTCATGTGAAAAGGTGTCCGGCGTGATTATGGCCACACAACAGGAGTTCAAAGACTTCTAACGTGGAATGGTGGAGCCAGATGCATGGGACATTCCATTTTGGAAATCATTAGTGAATTCAGTGTTCCGAGGTCTGCAGTGTCAAGAGTGTCCAGAGAACACCACATTTCGGGCATTACCTCTCAACTCGGACAACACAGTGCCTGATGGCGTTCACGTAAGGATCGAGAGCAGCAGCACTTCTGTAGTGTTGTCAGTGCCAACAGACAAGCAACACTGTGTGAAATAACTGCGGGAATCAATGTGAGACATTTGATGAAGGTATTCATTAGGACAGTGTGACGAAATCTGGCATTTATGGGCTATGGCAGCAGGCAACTGATGTGAGTGCCTTTGCTAACAGCACACATTCACCTGCAGTGCCTGTCCTAGGCTTGTGACCATATCAGTTGGGTACTAGACACCTGATAAACTGTGGTTTAGTCAGATGAGTCCCGATTTCAGTTGGTAGGGTTCAAGTGTGTTTTGCAGACTCCATGTAGCCATGGACTCAAATTGTCAATAAGGCGCTGTGCAAGCTGGTGTTGGCTTCATAATGGTGTGGCCTGTGTTTACGTGGAATGGACTGAGTCCTCTGGTCCAGTGGAACCAATCATTGACTGTAAATGGTTATGTCTGGCTACTTGGAGACTATTTGCAGCCATTCATGGACTTCATGTTTCCAAACAACGATGGAATTTTTATGGATTAAAGTGCACCATGTCACCAGGCCACAGTTGTTCATGATTTAGTTTGAAGAACATCCTGCACGATTTGGGCAAATGATTTGGCCACCCAGATTGTCCAACATGGGACATAATTGAGAGGTCAGTTCATGCACAAAATCATGTACCGACAACACTTTCACAATTATGGATGGCTATAGAGGTAGACTGGCTCAGTATTTCTGCAGAGGGCTGCCAGTGACTTGTGGAGTCCATGCCATACGGAGTTGCTGCACCACCAAGCAAGAGGAGGTCCGACACAATATTAGGAAGATCCCATGACTGTTTTACCTCAGTGTATTGTGATGCAGGTTGTATTCCTGAATCACTGAGAACACAACCAAGTTATTCCACCTGAGGGACAAAAAAATGGCATTTGTTCATTTTACATTTGAGACTGAGTTGTTGTACAACAGTAAAAAAGAGCATCATTGGTAGCCACCAACTGCATAGCATGTTTACCAGTGATGAGAATACTGTCCACACAGTTTGCTGTACTGGGTACATCCTGCATCACCCCTTCCAAGTATCATTGAAAAATAGCTAAGACACTGACAATGCCAAAAATAAGCCTGTTATGGCAGTATAGTTCAGAGTGTTAATAGCTAGAATGTTCCATGATGCCTCGTCTAGAGCTGAAGGTAATCATCCAGAAAATGAGTCTCAGCAAAAATCTTGCCTTCTAAGAATAATACCATAATGTCATCTACTTTTGGAATCAAGTAGGCATCAATGACAGACTATGCATCGATCGTTAACTTTGAAGTAACAACAGATCCAAAGTGACTCATTCAGGTCCACAGTACCGATGAGGGTAGCCCATTAACTGTTGGTGACTGTGGTGAGAATGCTTTCCTCTTGGAGTCGCTAGAGATCCAGTTGTAGCTTATCTCTGAACATTATTAGAACATTCTGGGCCTTGAAGAAGCAGAATGTAGCTATTGAAAGGAATGTGATATGAGCTTCAAAACCAATTATGCTGGTGTTGGGATGAGAAGAAACTGGCTCATACATGGAGCAGAGTTCCCTTGAATGGGAGCTAGCTCCTGATGGCTGAATGCTGTAGATGGAGTCGCGCACTCCCTAGTTCAAAGCATTAAAAAGCTCCAAACCAAGGCTGTAGGTGGCTCATTCAGTGTTTACCACAAAGGTGCATGCCATGAAGACAGTTGAGTGATACTGAATGTGAGTCATGAATTGTCCTTTCTTGTTGTGTAGGTGAGCCCAAATGTTGATAAGGGTCCAAAATTGCAATATTTATGGAGGAACTCGTATCAACTTGGAACTCCTCTGGAATGGAGTTAACTTCCACTGTGAGCATTAAGACTATCAATTATGCAGTTGTAACCTTCATTCATCGTGAGGAAAGATTGTGGCAAACTTCCAACAAGTGTCCTGTCTTGCTGCAGAAATAACATTTAGCCCAACAATAATAACATTGCTGCAATGTTTAGGTGATAAAACAGTTGCTGGATGAGGATAACTGCTGTGGGCAAAACACACTGGTTGAGGGCTGGCAGCCACAGGGAAATCGGAATGTAGTGCAGGCTGTGGCTGGGATTGGGACCATGTAAGTGGGGCAGTCTACAAACATTGGCGAAAGGTTGTGTAATGTTGCTGATGAGTCTGCGTATTGCTTGAAAGCCCTAATGATGGGGAGGCAAGTCTCTGGCATGGGATCCTTGAGGTTCAGGTATGTCAGTACAAAGCCCTTCATCTGGTGAATGTACAAGAACCATGTGTTTGACAAGGGAAGTTGTAAAGCACTGTTTACGTTGAGACTTAACACACCAGAACTGACAGTCAAGGGATAAACCCTCCAATTTTGATGTCCACTTTGTGTAAGATTGTCTGCTAAACTTGCGATAGCTAAAAGACTTATGGAAGGCCACCACAAAGTGCACGTATGAGTCAAAATATTGTAGTTAAAAACTCTCAAAGTGATTGTGAGCAGGGCATGGGGCTGCACTTCAGGCTTGAGTTGCTGTAGTAAATTGTAAATTTCCAGACCTGCATAGGCCAGGAAGAAGCATGTGCTGCTGGGTGTCCCTGTGACACCTGTGCCAATAAGCATCGTTCCAGTTTGGCCACACAGTTTGCTCAGGATTTGATATTCTGGCCATACACCTATAACAGCAACAATACCCCTCTGAATCTTTTTGCCGGGGAGTCAGTGCACAGCAGCCAGTTGAACAGCTCTGGGTTGGATATGGTGATGACTTGTTGCATGTTCTGGAGTAGGAGCAACACCTGGACACACATACACACACACACAGTCACCTGGGTTATAAAACATATTTGAAAGTTTTGGTTCGTAGAAAAATTCCTCATCACCATTTGCTAAGTCTTGCACCAGTTGATGCGCAATGAGAACACCGCTTAGTAAACAGTGTACAATAGTTTTATTAAAAAGTGCTCAAACCAAAATACTCTTCCTCCTTTAGAAAAAAGTTAACCACTACAAGTTTGGATAGTTCATGACTAGCACTGGAGTTATAAAAGTCTAACTTAGGCTGAAGGCCAAAATGATGAAACAATCAAAGCCATGTTCACTTGGAAGTAGGACAAAATAATGTAGTGAAGGTCAGTGGCTAGGATGAAGTTCTCAGACATCTCCAATGCATAGGGCAAGTGCGGGCAGTAGTGAAGGCAGGCTGTGGCACTTCCGTCGGTCAGAGTCGCGCGCACACGCACGCGCACGCACACACACACACACACACACACACACACACACACACACACACACCTACACCTGTGCCCCTACCTTGTGTCGGCTGGACACTCAATCTTGGTCCAGCCTGCGCAATGTAGAGGCAAAGGTGGCTTTGTGTGTGTGTGTGTGTGTGTGTGTGTGTGTGTGTGTGTGTGTGTGTGTACTCCAGTTCAACAAATTTTCTTTCTCTGTAGTGTGTGCCTATCAATGACTCCGATGCCTCTGCTGTTACCGTATTTACTCGAATGTAAGCAGCACCTGAAATTTGAGACTCGAAATTCAAGGGGAGAGAAAAGTTTTAGGCCGCATCTCCAAATCAAAACAAAGTTGGTCCATTGTAATATGAGACACAATTTAGGTCGAATGCCAGGTAAAATAAATTGCATAAATAAATAAAATAAATATAGTACTTTGGTTCGAGTTGTAAGCTTAAGCAGTTGAGCTTTACCAGATAGCCATTGCTATGCGTCAGGCGCTCCGTCCATATTTATATGGGTACCCTGCCTTTTTCACGTGCTTCATCTGGTTTGAATTGATTGCTTATTTTTCTTTGATCTGATAAGTGTTGTTGTCTTTGTTATAGGGGTTTATGTCACTCTAAGCTGAAAATGCATTACTGTACTGTGTCGTGCATTGTTTGTCGCATTCTGATAATGAGTGTTTAAGGCCTGTCACTGCTCGCGGCATGGCTCGCTTTTGTGCACGCTACCACCGCTTACAATTTATATATAAAACCAAAAAACAAAAGGATGAATCATCTCTTTAGTGAAACAGTGGCAAGAGACTGCTATTTGTTGTTACTTACACTTCTGCTTTCTTTGATAATGATCAACAAGAACCAAATAATAGACTGCGTATGATAGATGTTCTGAATGAGAATTTAGCGAAAAGTTTGCTCCGTTTGAAAATCTTTGCAGACGCCCCTTTAGTACATTACATTCTGCACAGAAATTAGTTATCTTAGATTTAAAAAGCTAGTCAATTGCCATGCTTCATTTCTGACTGTATCACTATTAGGCATAAGAATAATACGAATATAAACATGACATGATATGTATATTCTTCTGCGTTTGCTGTTGTCTCACTCTAGTTTCGTAGTTTATTAGGCAGACAGGATTTAAATGAGATAGCAACAAACATGAAAGAATACGTGGCAAAATGTTTATATTCGTATTATTCTTATGGTGAAGAGAATAATGCATGTGATTCACAATTCATAAAAGCTCCTATTAGGAACCATATCTGGTCACAGGTAGGAAAGAATTCACAATGTAGAGTTTGCCATATTGACAAACATCCCAAACAGTCTTGCCAGTCGTATTTTCATAGTACATTGAAATTCTGCTACATTCGAAGATGAACAATACGGAATTTGTGTTTACTTCGTTGGACAGTGTATGAAAACGCAGTGGCGGCACCTACCAACATTTCTCATAACTTCCGCTTACTTTGCACTCGATTCTAAGCCGCAGGTGGTCTTTTGGATTACAAAAACCGGAAAAAAAGTGCGACTTAGACTCGAGTAAATACGGTAGGTGAATGGTCCCCTTTACCCTTAGCATTTACAATAAAAAAAACAACTTTTGACAGCTTCAAACAAGCACAAATGATGTCCAGGTGGTGGTGGTGGTGGTGGTGGTGGTGGTGATAAACTGATACACACAAAACCTTGACAGTAATATGCTCATACTCTCTTTCTCATACTGTCCCACATGACAGCTGGATTATGAAGTACAAAGACAACATCAAACTTCCTTTATGTTTGGAATAGTGTCTGTATTTAGGCCTGTGTGCGTATTTACATTTACGGTATTTGCCTGAAAATTACAAGTGCTCAAAATTGCAAATCACAAGAAATAAGTTTTGACAGCCGTAAGTGGTAATTACCATGTTTAACAATGACTTATTAAACTACTATTCTGTAAATGTATTTCACAGATGGAAAAAAATTACTCTTTCAGTTGCAGTACAAATATTTTGGGATCTTTAAAGGTTATGTCTTTGTGATACAGAATTTGAAATGCCCGTATCAGTGATTCAGAATTTTTTAAGTCTAGACACTCACCTAGAAGGACAGAGGATGTTTTCCCACAACGCAATGTGGGAGTGCTATAAACTGAAAAAGTAACATTTTCCTTTTGATTTTTCCAGACTTGGGTGTGGTGTAAGATTTCTTGCATAGAACATCAATCTATAGTCGTGCGTTGAAAAATTTCTAGACTGTTGACTCTTAAGTCTGATAGATGAAACATTTCAATTGCTTCCTCATGTATCTTATTATTTCAGTGCCTGTCTTTAAGTTAAATCAACAATTTGTACATCAGATAATCTACACTGATGTTTTTTAATAATGGTTTCAACCAATGGCCACTTCAGATTTCCACAACTAGTAGCAAAGCATTCACAGTGCTCTCGATTACCTGCTGTACGAGACTGAAAGTAAAGAATATATTTGGAGCTGAAATATTTGTTGGGATGAGGAGTTTCAGATACCCACAAAAAATTAAAAGCAAGGAGGTTCTAAATAAATTAATGTGCACTTACTTCTTTAACATACCCTTGAAGCTATACACTTTTCAGTGAGCATTACACTGAAAGGCAGTCAAACTGCCTTATTTGTGTGCACCTAACTTACTGGAACTTCAACTAGTTGTCAACATTCAGAGCCATAGACCCCTTTGTTACATGCACCAAGCTAATAAATAATGGTTTCAATTGTACTTATTGTTAACTGTTAGTGATGAAGAAAGTTCCAGTTTGTCATAGAACATTGAATGAGTAAGTATTAAAAAAAAATACTGTACACTATTAAAAAAATCATTCTCCCCCCCAGACCCAGTTGCAGATCAGTAAATTAGATGACAGCCTGTGTCATTCTCTTTCTGTCCTTCAGTGTGCATAGTAAATTTTGTCTACCTCAAGTTTGCCTATTTAAGGAGCAGTAATAGTGACTGGTTGAAATGCTGTAGTTACTCTCTCGTGTTGAGTGTGATATGTTCTTGGTTTTCAAAATAGACTCTCAACCATTAATGGCTACTGTAATCCTTGTTGAGCTTGCAAAAGTTTGAACATGTTCTCTACTGTTTGCTTTGTATTATGGAGTGATTCATCTGCTAAAAACTTCCCAATAATTTTCTGTTGTTTATAACGAGCATCAGTATATTTTCGTTACTGATAGCATTTGAGAGATTCTGATACTTTTTTGCTTTTGTAGGTTCCTTTTCTAACTATTATTGGCTCGACATTTGCTGTAATCATAGCTACATTCAATCATTTTATCCCGTTATTGACTGGTTTTAAAAGTTTCATAACTGAAAGGATTAGTACCATGAGATACTCAGTAACCTCTTGGTGTTGGCGGAGAAACATGGACTCATAATTTAAAAGTGTCAATCTGGCAACATTCACATCTACTTATATACACTGAAAAGCATACTGAAGTGTATGGCAGAAGGTACTTCCCATTCTACCAGTTTTTAGAGCTTCTTCCTTTTACATTTGGTATGAAGTTCAGGAAGAATGATTGGTTAAATGCCTCTGTGCATGCTGTAATTAGTCTGTTCTTATCTCCACAATCCCTACTGGAGCAATATCTGTGGGTTTGTAGTGTATTGCTGGATTCCTCATTTAAAGCTGATTCTTGAAACTTCATTAAATGTGCTTTCATGGGATACTTCCGTGTTTATGTTCTTGCTAATTCAGCACTTCTGTGACACCATCCCATGGGCAAAAAAAAAAAAAAAAAAAAAAAAAAAAAAAAAAAAAAAAAAAAAAAAAAAAAAAAAAAAAAAAATTGCTAGTGACCATTTGTGCTACACTTCTTTCTGTAAGTTCAATATCCTCTATTAGTCATATCTGGTTTGGGTCCCACACATTTGGGCAGTATTTAGAGATTGATCATACAACTGTTTTGTAAGCAGTCTCCTTTGTAGACTGATTGCATTTTCCTAGCATCCCATCAGCAGATACTAGTTATCTGAAAACTAACCTTAATGATGACAATAAATTGTTTATGTGGGAACTCAATATATCTGTTAACATAGAAACTAACCTTATATCTAGAGAAAGAACCACAATCCACTCCCAAAAAGTTATCCCGGCCTTATAATCCTACCTGCTGACAAAAGCTCCATCACTTTGGTTATGAACTACAGGAATTGCCTGGAAAAGGGACTCCACCATCTGTCAGATATGTCCACCTACAAACTGCCACAGTGACCCCATTCAGAAATCCAACAGTAACTCCAGTTCCCCCCTTGTGGTGTCACCGCCAGACACCACACTTGCTAGGTGGTAGCCTTTAAATTGGCCGCGGTCCGTTAGAATATGTCGGACCCGCGTGTCGCCACTATCAGTGATTGCAGACCGAGCGCTGCCACACGGCAGGTCTAGAGAGACTTCCTAGCACTCGCCCCAGTTGTTCAGCCGACTTTGCTAGCGATGGTTCACTGACAAATTACACTCTCATTTGCCGAGACGATAGTTAGCATAGCCTTCAGCTACGTCATTTGCTACGACCTAGCAAGGCGCCATTACCAGTTACTATTGATGCTGTAAAACATGTGCCGTCAAGAGCGATGTTCACCAATTATGGATTAAAGTTAAGTATTCCAACAGATACGTACTATTTTTGCTAGTCTCATATCCCTGACCTGTTCCAGACCTCACCCCAGCCTGCGTGAGCTTAAACGCGTGCCTTTCGGCTTCCTCCTAGTGGATTGGCTGTCTTGCCAGTCCACAACACCCCTCATATCTTTAAGTCGATCCCAGAACCCTCTGCTGAATCTCTCTTTCTCCTAATGCCCACACTTCTGCGTATTACATGCTTCCTAAACTCTATAAATGTAACCACCCAATATTCCCCAATGTGGCGTGTTACTGTAAGTCCACAGGAAGAATCTCTGCTCTCATGTGCCAACATCTTCAGCCTATTGCCTGTAACCTACTCTGCTATATATAAGATGCGATCAAAAAATTTCTGTTTTACTGCAGTGTGTATGCAATATAGCACAACTTGTGTTGGTATATAAGCACTGACATATAGGGGATAAGTGTGGCATTCATGTTTTTCCGACTGGTATGCAATAAACCGGAACAGAAGAGAATCGAAGTATTTGAGATGTGGTGATATAGACGAATGTTGAAAATTAGGTGGACTGATAAGGTAAGGAATGAGGAGGTTCTATGCAGAGTCGGAGAGGAAAGGAATATGTGGAAAACACTGATAAGGAGAAGGGACAGGATGATCGGACATCTGCTAAGACATGAGGGAATGACTTCCATGGTACTAGAGGGAGCTGTGGAGGGCAAAAACTGTAGAGGAAGACAGAGATTGGAATACGTCAAGCAAATAATTGAGGACGTAGGTTGCAAGTGCTACTCTGAGATGAAGAGGTTAGCACAGGAAAGGAATTCGTGGCGGGCTGCATCAAACCAGTCAGTAGACTTATGACCAAAAAAAAAAAAAATGCAATAAATGTGAAAAAGTGAACTTTGGCAATGTTATTACCCAAGTGCATCCAAACAGGACCAGCATGCTATTATTCTTTTCATGGCTGCCAAAGGACAAACACTGGTTGCAGCCATCAGAAAATGAAGAATGTGTGTGTGGCAGCATTTCTGTCAGAAACTGCGATTGTGGAATGGTGCGCAAAGTTCCCTGCTGGTTACGATTCAACATAGGATGCTGGTCGATTTGGGAGGCCAGCGTCATCCAACTCACAAGGGAGACATTAGTCCTGATCACTCCCCATGTGATTATCATACCTTTGGTCTCTTAAGAAAATGCCTTGAAGTGTTGATGGTTGCTGTTGGATGAGGATTTGCAGTGGGTAGTTATGGTCTTCTTCATGCAGCAGACACATTGTTTCACAGAATGGGTGTCTTTAACCTGGTGTGTCAGTGGGATCGTTGCCTCAATGATCATGGTGATTTTGTGCGATTGGCATACCAGTTGTGGACTGTACGGCCTTTGGAAAAAAAACTTTTCAATTGCCCTTTATACAGGCTGGAACAGATGAAAGTGTCCCGATGAGTAGATACCATTTGTGGCAGCTTTTCTGAATTGTGCATGTGGGAACTCTCTCTACAACATATCCTTCGTATTTGTAACCCTCCTGGCCTCAACCTTCACTGATCACTGTCCTCCACCCTCTACCTTAACTACCGGTAATCATGTCCGGCCACCTATCCCCTTCCTGGCTCCCACTCTAGCGCTACACGCCTTCTATTCCACCAACGCTCCTGCTAGTCTTTTCCCCTTCTATACCTCTCCCCCCACCCCCAGCTACACCCCCTCTCCTGTTTTCAGCACAGCCTTCTGACATGGCACCTAGCAGCCCCATCCTGTCCACACCATGATTCTGCATACTCCCACAGGTAGCGCAGCATCTTCCCCTACCCTGCTATCCCTCCACTTACTGACAACATGCCTCTCCCGTACCCTACCACCCATTCCAGCTGATTGCTGCTCACGTCAGACACAGTAACTGTCGGGCTCCAGTACTCGGAGACAGTGGTTTTGTGTGTGTGTGTGTGTGTGTGTGTGTGTGTGTGTGTGTGTTTTGTATTTTGGAAGAAGGGCTCTGCCTGTAAGCTTAATATTTTAGCAGTCTTTTTCATAGTGCCTGGCTGTGACTCAGCTCCTCCTCCATATGGTGAGTAGCAGCATAGTAGTTTCATATTGCTGAAACATCATTATTATTCAGTCAAAAAGACCAAAGCCAATATCCTTCCCTGATCGCGGTCTAATATGAGATTATGCTCAGTTTCAACTGGCCTTTGAAAGGATGTTGAAACTTAATTTTTGTGCTTACATGTTTGCCATCTGACAAGCAAAAGCATTTGGTCTAATTAAAATGTAAGGTAATTACTTTGTTGTTTACTTGATGTTACTTGGTTATTCTGTGTTTACAGATTTAACTTCACAAGTTTAGAAACAGCATCTGATAAGAAAATCTGAATAAGTAAAATGATTATTCAGTTGCTCTACATTAAAAAACGTGGCTCATATTTATTACCAAACAGCACAGTATTTTGTAATATGTAAGATCAGAAGAAAGATTCTTCATCAGAAGAAATTGTAAAAGAAACAGTAGAAATGTGTTGTTAGAAATGTTTCTAGGGGCATACATTGTGCCCTTACATTTTTCTGCCTCTAGTACAAGTCATTTGGTGACCGTGTACCTCTTGTTGTATTCTTTCTGGTAGTGATACACTGAGGTATGCAATTCCACTGCAGTCATGAACATTTGCCATGTTAGTATACTTCCTTCAGCAGACGCAGCTGCTGGGAAAACTGATACAAACCCATAAAAATAAATATGTGCTGCAGTCTGAGCTTGGGACACCTGTGGTCCAAGCAGTTAGGATGACTGTATTTATTTTGTGTCTGAGTATCAGCCATGCTACAAGTTGTAGCTCCCATAGCAAGTTTAGTGTACTTTAATCTTCATATCAGAAAATTTCCTTTTTACTGTGGACATTTAGAGGTTGGCGATATTTGAAAAAATGTGTTTCATGAATGAATAAATAAGTCTGCACAGAGTAAGCCAGAACAGAATAACTACAAAGAAATGTTTACGTATGTGTTAACAAGGGTATTGTTTATCTGTAGAAACAATCAGTCAATTGTGGTAGGTATAAACCTTGCATTCTTAACAATACCTTCTTCCTCATTCTTTTTTCCAATTGTTCAAGCTCCTTTTCTGGACATAGATTAGAGGATGTACTATTACACTCTGTAAGTACTACTTCCATTTCATGATATTTCATCCCCACTGAAACTGGTGTGGTTAACCTCTTCCAGCTGCAACATTCTTATGTCTATGGAAGCGCTACTCTGCTGAAATCACACATCGCTGGGACCTCACTGCATTCGATATCCGAGAGGAACACCCCAGGCCGCAGTATTTGGCCAGGCTTGCGCACGTAAAGCGCAAGCAGATCAACATTGTTACCAACACCATGGAACCATGTGTGCCCTTTTGGAAAGTCCGCCTGCCAGCTACAATTCTCAGTTTTTCTGTCGTCATGCTTTTGGTATGATAACTAACAGTGAAGTGAGCTTAGAGCTACCTGTGATAATACTAGTTAAAAGTTTCGGAGAGAAATTGCAGTTTGCTATATTTGGAGCCACTATTACCTTTTTTCCCATAGGTAGCACTAGCAGTTGCTGCTGTTCTGGGTGTTGTGTTGTATCGGATGTCTCTTATGGCTGCACTATCAGTTTGTAATGAAAAACTGGATGCAAGCTGTGCATTCAAAAGTTATGCCATGATTTTTACAACTGCAACAGCTGCTTCCATTAATCTTTGTTGCATCATGGTCTTCAATTATGTGAGTCATAATACTGTATCTGTAAATGCATAATTTTAGTCTTAGATGGTTTCTTTCTTTTTAGCAGAATTAAGATTAGTTAAAATGGAACTCTTGTGATGAGAACAATGTCACAATTTGTATATTCCATGTAGCTGCATTTAACTCTTTCATTTTACTATTATTAAGCTAATTTCCAGCACCAGTAGTTGTAATATTCCACATTCAGTTAATTTTGTGATTCCAGGTTTACCAGTGGCTTGCAGAACTTTTAACAGAGTTGGAACTTCTACGTACACAGACCGAATTTGATGATAGTCTCACACTTAAAATCTATCTTCTTCAGTTTGTAAATTATTATGCTTCTATATTCTACATAGCATTTTTCAAAGGCAAATTTGTGGGATATCCAAAAGAGTACAATCGTCTCTTCTCATACAGGCAGGAAGAGGTAAGTAAAATAAATGCTAAACATTGTAACACAAATGTGGACGAGATCTTCGGGACCATGTTGTGTGCATGTGTATAGGAAGGTGATGGTGGACTTATTTGTCATTTCACTTGCCAAGATCTTCATATACATCTGTACTCTCCAAACAACTGTGAAGTAAATGTCAGAGGATATCTCCCATTATATCACTTATTAGGGTTTCTTCGCATTCCATTTGCGTATGGAGTATGAGAAGTTTAGTCCTGGCAACATTCCCCAATGTGATGTTGTTAGAAGACAGTTAGTTTCCCCATAAGTAGGTAGTAGGTGGCAAGCAGCGTAAAGTTCATCGTGTGAAGACCATCATCTTGAGTACATCTTCACCTAGTTCATAGACTGTGCTTTAATATCTAGGACATAGATTCACTACAGTGTTGTAATCATAGTGTTTAGTGCTATTGCTGTGAATGCCATCAATCCCAATGGTCAACTCACCATGAAAGGTGGAACGCTGGAGTATTTAAAGGGAGCTAGTGTGAGGCTATGACATAAGGCTCAGTTCGTAATGATCCCATGTGTCCTCCTTATTCTGCTGTATTCACTTAAAAGGCTGTTAACTACAGTGTAAGTTCCTCACTACATGCTCTTGTGTAAAAGTTAAGAGTTCCTTGCAACATGTCTGATGGGCTAATGAATATGCTTGCCTCACTTCCTCTGGTTTTCTGTCACAGTCTCATTTCTGCTGAATGTGTATCCTCATTTGGCTGATGAATCGTAATGTGTTGATGATCCAACCTACCTGTAACATACTGGCTCAGTTCTTTCTTCTGCCTCTGTCTCTGGCTTGACTTGAGTTTGCCTGTGGCAGCATGAATGAGTTCTAATATTATTTTCTACTTTCTTTCCCCAAACTATTCAGTGCTGTAACATTTCTTAGCATGTCCAGTGGATTAGGCAGACCTGTGACAGGGGGACTGATGACCTTAGCTGTTTAGTCCCCCTTAAACAACTCAACAACCACCACCACCACCACCACCACCTGTGACATTCTGTGCTGCCCTTTTTTGTATATTTTTAGCCTCCCTGTTACTGATACTTGCTATGGGCCCCACACATTTCCACGGTAGTCTAGGATGTGGTTTTTTTTTCCCCCCTGCAAGCAATTTCATTTGTAGACTGACAGAATTTTCCCAGTATTCTACCAATGAACCAATCTGCCAGCTGCTTTATCTACAACTGAAGGCATGATGTGATCATTTCATTTCATGTCTCTTCAAGTTGTTGTACCCAGGCACTTTTATGAGTTGACTGAGTCCTGTTGTGAGTTACTGTAGTCATAGCATGGTCTGGAAAAGTCAAGGATATCTCAGGGAATTCTGAGATGTAATCACTTGTGGCACCATGTAAAAACTTGAAGTAGTACATTGAATTGTTATAATGTTTGTCCCTCAGTGGCAGCTTGAGGAATCTTTGTTATTGTCCACATTATCTTAAGTTCCACTTATGTTTCCCATAACGTGTTCATGAGTGCAGCTTTGTATGATTTGCATAAGGGAACTTGTCATTTGGTTGTGAATTTGTCATCGGCACAAATTTCATAAAAAATATAAATGTGGCTCTGTATTTGAACGTGGATGTTTTGTAAATGACATTGAGTATCCAGGCTTCAGTTTTTTTCTTTTCTCAATGCAAAGCAGTAATTTCCTGAATTTGTCGTCATGCCATACTTCCAAGTTAACAATGACCGTATAAATTTCAAGAAGTTTCCAGTTTGAAACGACAAAACAGTAGAATTTGGAGGCAGGGCAAGAGCCTGTAACTTACAGAATTTTAAATAAAACTTTAAATTATTATTTCTTTTTCATAGTTTTTGTCGTCTAGCTATTGATTCACCTAAAAACCTCTCCATATGTAGAAAATCTGTGTCATAATTTTTTCTTCTCTGTTGCTTTTATGTAACATTAACATGCAAAATATGTACTTATTTCTGTAATGAATAACACATAAGAGGAAATGTGTAATATCACAAAATTATTTAACATAAAACAGTAATTACAGCTAGAATCTACTTTTCAATTACATTGTAGACTACTGTATTATCTTAATATCCAGTTAAATGAACCAGAAGCATGAAAAATTCATTAATAATGTATGTTTCACATTAATTAATTGTTTGTTCTGAAAGTCTGTGCTATGCTAATGAAATAAAACAATTTTCCATCACATCTGTTTACTAAAATGTTCACCTTCCCTAAAATTGCCTTTTATTTTGAAGTGGAATAAGCAGTCACATATTTCTCCAAATTCTCTGCAGTCATAGTTTAAGCCAATGGCTGTTGATGGTGTAAATATTAGGAGATGAAATATTCTTGATCAGATTCCCACTAGAGTCTTGTAAATAGCAACAAAAGTCGATTAGCATCAGTTTCTTGCCAAAACAGTGGCAAACATATTCACTACCCTCTGCCCAGTATCACTTCTAATGTTGGTCAGCAAGCATTTGACATTCTCAACAATTTTTAACAATTTCTGTAAAAGTAATCTGATAGTCTAATTGTTTAATGCTGCCAGCAAGTAAGTCAGAGTGGTTCTGGATGTATACCAGAGCATTTTCAATTTTAGGTTCAGTGAAAACATTGTGTGCTTCCCATACTGAAGCTGAAGGTTTTCTGAAAAAAGAATAAGTCACAGATTTCAAGGCTTCAAAATTTTCATTTTAAAAACTGACAGCTTCAAATCAGTACACTCCACCTTGTCAGGAAAGGCTCAGACACTTACTAGGTTTGGCAGCAGTTCTCTATGTAGCAACAGATGTAAATATGTAAATGTTGTGTGGCTAGGGCCTCCCGTCAGGTAGACCTTTCACTGGGTGCAAGTCTTTCGATTTGACGCCACTTTGGTGTCTTGCATGTCAATGGGGGTGAAATGAAGATGATTAGAACAACACAATACTCAGTCCCTGAGTGGAGAAAATCTCTGACCCAGCTGGGAATCGAACCCGGGCCCTTAGGACTGACATTCTGTCGCACTGACCACTCAGCTACCAGGTACGGACAAGCAACAGATGATTCAATGCTGTGAGAAACACTTACTTGGTGTTTTAAATTATTTTATTCCCTTCTGGATAGCTGTCATTCACATCTTTGGTGATATGTTGCAGTGCATAGGCCAGACAGGTGAAGCAGATTAAATACATATAGAATATACACAGGATAGTTGATACCAAATGTAGACTGCAGCATCGGAATACATGAAAAGAAGTGGTTTTCTTCTTGAATTCCCTCAAGCTACAGCACTTTGAGACTGTCACTCATAAAATAAGCTGCTGTTGAATGATTTGTGTCTTTCAAGACTTGCAGAAAATCGTTAATGGTTTTGACGGTTCTCCTCTCTTGACTTTGCCATCAATGAGATTGCCAGTGAAACCTCCACAAACACGTGTTGTTTCATCAGTGGCATTCCATATGCGATGGTCACCTATATATTACTGTACATGGTCTGTCCTAGGATTTTTATTTGTCATTTCCTTTTCCTTAACCTTTGGTTGTGTTTGTTAATACGAAAAATGCCAGGTTGCATGATGGCTCGAAATACATGTTGAACTGGATGAATGAGCTCAGTGTTCAGAGGAAGGCAATAGCATACCACCTCCAACAGGACTATGCCTAGTAAAGCACGGTCGTGTTCAAAATAATAATAATAACTGTTGTACTTTACACTTTCCAGAGCCTCTCGGTAACAGTAATTTAAGTACAGTAGTTTTTCCTTGAAGTCGATTTGTTAGGAATCTGTTGTTCACGGTGCTTTCATAGAAACACATAATATTCAGGCACAGTTTCCTTCCCCATCCTTGAAACATTCTAAATTTGTGATCCGTCTCTAATGACCTCGACATCAATGGGACATTAAGCCCCACTCTTCCTTCCTTTTGTTAATGTTTAGATTCTTCACTGACATTAATATTATGCTATTTGTTACAACATTTTTAAATGGCTCTTAAATGTATTGTGGTTTCTGCTGTAAGTGTGACACGCTATTTAAACGTGTTCTTTTTATTTATTTACAGTGCAGTCCTGGAGGATGTCTAATGGAGTTATGCATTCAGCTTGGAATTATAATGATTGGCAAACAAGCTGTGAACACACTGCTTGAAATGTTATTTCCGTAAGTATAATAGTGGTTTAGAGTAATGCCAATATTTTTACACAAATCAAGATTAATGTCTTAAGAGTGCAGAGATTGTGGCATTTGTTAATTTTTTTCTTTATTTTCAAAGGAAAATTGTTGCTGAGAAATTGTTTCTGTGATTTTTCGCATTTAACCCCTTTTTGGCTATTTTTGACAGATTTTTGTGCAGGCAAAGAACTGTTGTTTGTAATTGATATGAATTTGAGTCTTCTCATTTGTACAGATTATTCTTCAAATGGCTGAATACACTGAAAGTGAAGACAGGATTTAGGAAGAAAGGACTGGAATCATGCCGGTCAAGGTGGATGAAAGACTTTAAACTGGTGGAATGGGGCCCACGTGGACTCTTTCCAGAATATCTTGAGATGGGCAAGTGTCTTTTTAGAGTGTGTCAGACCTTGTAAGGTAACATAACTAAATGGGCTTTTAACATTTGTGAAAAGTTAAACCTGTGTTTGAAACCAGGACTCAAACTCTGACAGCTGTCACTCATCGGCAATTCTGTTGTCTATTACATTACATTACATTAGTCATAACATATTGAGCCTAATTCCTACACGCATTACAGAATGACGTAAGGTGCCATTTTGTGCTTGTTCTTCGACTAAAGCCGCCTAGTGTGACTGAGTGGTTCTAGCCACTTCAGTCTGGAACCGCGCGACCGCTTTGGTCGTAGGTTCGAATCCTGCCTCGGGCATGGATGTGTGTGATGTCCTTAAGTTTAAGTAGTTCTAAGTTCTAGGGGACTGATGACCTCAGATGTTAAGTCCCATACTGCTCAGAGCCATTTGAATCTTTGACTAAAAAGTGTGTGTACGTGAGTGCATGCATGCATGCATGCATGGGTGTGTGTGTGTGAAGGGGGGGTGATTTATTCTATATGTTGAATAGTTTGTCACAGTGGAAAAGCTGTAATAATTGTGTACAATTGGGTGTCTGTTACTATGTTACATTATTCCAGTGTGTGACTCGATTTTCAGAAAATTTAAGCTTTGACTATAAGTGTTTTGTGATTGTCATCTTTTTTGTATAAAGACAATTATATTTTCATCAGGGTATATTTATTGTCATTGGACCGTGCTGTTTGCTTTGACTGAAAAATGTATGTGTGGTTGAGTGTATGTAAATGTGAATACTAGGAGAAAATACAGGCATTTTTGTTTGTTTTTATTGATTAACTGAATTAGTAATTGACCACACTTATTGGTTATGAACTGTAGATTAAAACTGAAGAAACTGCAAAAAGGTGGAAATTTAAGGAGATGGGACCTGGATAAACTGACTAAACCAGAGGTTTTACAGAGCTTCAGGGAGAGCATAAGGGAACAATTGACAAGAATGGGGGGAAAAAAATACAGTATAAGAAGAATGGGTAGCTTTGAGGAATGAAGTAGTGAAGGCAGCAGAGGATCAAGTAGGTAAAAAGAAGAGGGCTAGTAGAAATCATTGGGTAACAGAAGAAATATTGAATTTAATTGATGAAAGGAGAAAATATAAAAATGCAGTACATGAAGCAGGCAAAAAGGAATATAAATGTCTCAAAAATGAGATCGACAGGAAGTGCAAAATGGCTAAGCAGGGATGGCTAGAGGACAAATGTAAGGATGTAGAGGCTTATCTCACTAGGGAAAAGATAGATACTGCCTACAGGAGATACTGCCTACAGGAAAATTAGAGAGACCTTTGGAGAAAAGAGAACCACTTGTATGAATATCAAGAGCTCAGATGGAAACCCAGTTCTAAGCAAAGAAGGGAAAGCAGAAAGGTGGGAGGAGTATATAGAGGGTCTGTACTTGAGGACAATATTATGGAAATGGAAGAGGATGTAGATCAAGATGAAATAGGAGATACGATACTGCGTGAAGAGTTCGACAGAGCACTGAAAGACCTCAGTCGAAACAAGGCCGCGGGAGTAGACAACATTCCATTAAAACTACTGACGGCCTTGGGAGAGCCAGTCCTGACTAAACTCTACCATCTGGTGAGCAAGATGTATGAGACAGGCGAAATACCCTCAGACTTCAAGAAGAATATAATAATTCCAATCCCAAAGAAAGCAGGTGTTGACAGATGTGAAAATTACTGAACTATCAGTTTAATAAGTCACAGATGCAAAATACTAACGCGAATTCTTTACAGACAAATGGAAAAACTGGTAGAAGCCAACCTCGGGGAAGATCGGTTTGGATTCCGTAGAAATGTTGGAACACGTGAGGCAATACTGACCCTACGACTTATCTTAGAAGAAAGATTAACGAAAGGCAAACCTACGTTTCTAGCATTTGTAGACTTAGAGAAAGCTTTTGACAATGTTGACTGGAATACTCTCTTTCAAATTCTGAAGGTGGCAGGAGTAAAATACAGGGAACGAAAAGCTATTTACAATTTGTACAGAAACCAGACTGCAGTTACAAGAGTCGGTGGACATCAAAGGGAAGCAGTGGTTGGGAAGGGAGTGAGACAGGGTTGTAGCCTCTCCCCGATGTTATTTAATCTCTATATTGAGCAAGCAGTGAAGGAAACAAAAGATAAATTCGGAGTAGGTATTAAAATCCATGGAGAAGAAATAAAAACTTTGAGGTTCGCTGATGATATTGTAATTCTGTCAGAGACAGCAAAGGACTTGGAAGAGCAGTTGAACGGAATGGACAGTGTCTTGAAAGGAGGGTATAAAATGAACATCAACAAAAGCAAAACGAGGATAATGGAATGTAGTCAAATTAAGTTAGGTGATGCTGAGGGAATTAGATTAGGAAATGAGACACTTAAAGTAGTAAAGGAGTTTTGCTATTTGGGGAGCAAAATAACTGATGATGGTCAAAGTAGAGAGGATATAAAATGTAGACTGGCAATGGCAAGGAAAGTGTTTTTGAAGAAGAGAAATTTGTTAACATCGAGTATTGATTTAAGTGTCAGGAAGTCATTTCTGAAAGTATTTGTATGGAGTGTAGCCATGTATGGAAGTGAAACATGGACAATAAATAGTTTGGACAAGAAGAGAATAGAAGCTTTCGAAATGTGGTGCTACAGAAGAATGCTGAAGATTAGATGGGTAGATCACATAACTAATGAGGAGGTATTGAATAGGATTGGGGAGAAGAGAAGTTTGTGGTACAACTTAACTAGAAGAAGGGATCAGTTGGTAGGACATGTTCTGAGGCATCAAGGGATCACCAGTTTAGTATTGGAGGGCAGCGTGGAGGGTAAAAATCGTAGAGGGAGACCAAGAGATGAATACACTAAGCAGATTCAGAAGGATGTGGGTTGCAGTAGTACTGGGAGATGAAGGATCTTGCACAGGATAGAGTAGCATGGAGAGCTGCATCAAACCAGTCTCAGGACTGAAGACCACAACAACAACAACAACAACAACAATAATGGTAGCTTGAAATTTAAAAGTTAGAAATATAAGGAAGTACAGGGTAGTTGGGCCCAGTAGGTAACTGGGTGATGGTGTTCCCACAAATAATGGGTGGATATTTAATTCTTATAGGGTTGCCAGAACCAGCTAAATTGTTTTATCTTGTAAAGCAACATACAGAATCTCATTCACGAGCATTTGTTAGGCAGATTGTTTTCTTTAATAATGAGATGGTGTAGTGGGAGAAATTTGATTGATTCTCGTGTAATTCTCCCATGACCAGTGGTTCTGGGTCACTTTTCTGACCTTTCAGGTCCGTTTCCTTCACCCCTCTTCCTCCCCTTCAACCTTTGTGCCTGAAGAAGGGGCCACTGGCTCCAAAAGCTTGCCCAATTACAACCTTCTTTTATGTGTATGTTCTGCCACCATTTGGTGAGTAGATTTTATATCTGTCCAATTATAAAAAATGTGCTTGGGACAGTTGGACCATATGGGACCAGCTACCCTGGAAAGCATTCAATTACCCAATATTTTTTACAAAATAACAACCTTGTTGCAAAGGTTAAATATGGATTAAAAATAAATTTATAGTTAACCTTAGTAATAAAATTAACACAACTTTTAATCTGCATAGGTCATGGTGTGGACATACAGGAGAAAAACACAAAAAAGACTTCATTTGCTTACAGTACTGAAGACCAGAACCAAGTGTTAGATGATCCCTTTCTTTGCACCAAAACATTTTGTTAGTGAATTGTGAGAGAATGAACAAATCTCAAATAGGTTGTGAGAACGGTGGTGTCATGTTTTCTATTGCTAAAAGATGAACAACAACTGGCAAATGTAATTCAAACAGTTGACAGTTAGACAGACTTGGGCTGTCACCAGAGGATATTGTGCAGTGTTACATTTAACAAAACAAACTATGATCATGATTCAAACTATTCAAGTGTCCCAGGAGGAATCGTCAATATTCAGGGGGAAAAATAGAGTCTGGTAAACATGGGTTCTAAAATGTATAGCATAAAAACTATAAGCACCTGTTCGTCTGTGCTACTGTGGAACCCATCTCTTATGCTGAACAGGTGCTTATGGCTCCCAACCCATAAGTAATTTATGATTTTCCTAAAAGCTCACTAGCACTGTGAAAGAACTAAATCTGTGGGAAAGCTAGGAAAAATATAAAACTGTGATGAAACCTCATTTCATCGTGATCTTTCAAAAAACTGTAATCGACATCAAAATCAAATTTAAAACTAATTCTTGTGAGTGAGAAAACATTACAGTTTTATTGCATTTATCAGCTGATAGCAAAATGATTCCAGTGCTTTGTGTATTTAAAAGAAAGTTTGTAATGGAAAACCAGCTCGTCAGAGAGATGCCTACATTGACTGTAATGTCAGCAAAGAACAAGGTTGGATGCTGTCCACAATATTTTTCAGCTGTTTCAGAGATGTCTTTTTAAAGAATGTGGGTTCATAGAGACCAACATGCAACCCACATTTCAAGTAAATTGATCCAGAAGATGGTGTTTCTATCATGAAGATACCACCCTTGTTTTACTGTCCCTTGATGTTTTATTGCTACAAACACCTGCCTGTAATGTAACTCCTCTGGCATTTGTAATAATGGAACTATTAAGTAAGTGTGATTTTTCTATGAACTATATTATACATCACCAGGCACAGATACTCCAAATCAGACTAATTCAGCTAGTGGGGAGTATAGACAGGCTGTGGCCAGTTACCTTAAAATCTTAACATAACTGTGTCCATGTGAGAGAGAATTTCATTTCTCTTTTTTTTAACTCCAACATTCAGAGAAATTTTCAAATAGAAAGTTTCATTATATAATAAAAGACTACTTTAAAGATTATCTTGAATAAAACGTAAGAAACAGCAGGCTTTAAAGTAAAATGGATTATGTTTTTCTTGTAAAATTGTGGCCCATTTACATTGTGCTTCCATAATTTTAACATTCCATCTAAGAAAAACAATGTATGTTAGACATGTACGAAGCCAAATAAAAATTAAATCACCACCAACAGCATAAAATCTTATTATCACCATGAAAGTGCTCCATCTTGACTTTCTTAAGATGTCAATAGAAAGCAACTTATTTTCAGTATTTTTCATAATTATTGTATTCAGTTTAAATAAATTGACAGTATACTTTTCCTTCTGTGTAGTGCTGCAGTATGGTTTTGTTACCATTTTTGTGGCTGCTTTCCCATTGGCACCATTCTTCGCATTACTGAACAATATTCTTGAGATGCGTCTGGATGCCAAAAAGTTGCTAACTTTTTACCGGAGGCCAGTAACACAGCGTGTCAGAGATATTGGTGTCTGGTTTCGTATCTTGGACTCAATTGGAAAATTGTCTGTAATTAGTAATGTAAGTATAGTAACAAATGAAGTTGATTTTTGTATTTTGACAGCATTAAACTGAATCCTTGAACTGGTATTTAATAATAAATCTGAAAATGTCTAGTTTTTTAATTTGGGTAGGGAATAGCACTTATACTTGAATATGTAGCAAGTCCACAACAAACTGTGGATCAGAAGAGAAACTGCGTGCAGGAAAAGTCCAAAATTATTGAAGAGGAGGAGAACAAGAAAAATTGTAAAAAGTTAATACTGAAAGTGAAGTGAGTTTGGCAAAGATGGAGAATGCAGCATGTAAATAGGAGAGAGACAGATTGTGGAAGAGAATGCAGGGGAGATAGGATGGAAAAAGAGAATTTGAATGCTAAGAACAAGTATGTCATAGACACAGTTCCTATCTTCAGAACTTTTTATTTCCATAGGTGCTCTTTGATAGGTTTACATAGCTTTGGTTATTATCTTTTGCCTAATGATTGCCAGCAACTCATAAAATTTTATAGACGTGTTTCCCATACTTGCCTCCTGATTCATTACATTGAGACATTTGGCCTTTTCTCCAGAATTTAACCATTTTATCTCTTCTTTTTCTTTTTCTTTCCAGTTTTCACTGTGGAAAACTGCTGATAAGTTCTGAAGTTAGAAATTCATTGTAAATTTGTATATTTATGTGTGTGTCAGACAGGATACAGTGATTTCTATTCCAGTTAGTTCTAGGTAAAAGTTCCACTCTTGTTGTTAGTATCTAGTTTCAGCTTTTTGTTATGAATTGTATTGCTCCATCTTAGATAAATTTCTTTTGTATAATACAATTATGATGTTTTGATGTCCATTTTGTTCTGTTTCTTGTAGGGATTCATCATTGCCTTCACATCAGACTTCGTACCCCGTATGGTGTACAGATTGACTGTCTCACCTGACCATACTTTAAAGGGATACCTGAATCATTCATTATCATACTTCAATACAAGTGATTTTGAGCCAGGTTCGGAGCCACAAGTTGGCAATGGAGATGTGACTATATGCAGGTACAACAAAAGAAAACTTGTTTATTCCTTGTTTTGTATATTTCATGAAAGGTCTAAGAATATGCTTTGTTTAGTAGCAGAACACAAACTTAGTTTAGTGAATGTCAACATAATGTAACTCTGTGGTATAGCAAGAAGTTTGATTTTTTTCTCTGGCCTCAAAGGCTTTCATAAACTGTCTAGTGAATTCTCAATTGCTGTGAGCAGTCTTGTCTTGATTGCTCTGTGTAACACCAAACAGACTAAGCAGGTCAAGAATGATTCCAAATATATCATGTCATACAATGAGTGCAAGGTATATTAAAAAATTAACAGAAACTAGATGTAAACAGTGAGAATACAGTATCTGAAGATGTTGCATTCAGTA
Source organism: Schistocerca americana (assembly GCF_021461395.2). Lineage (NCBI taxonomy): Eukaryota > Metazoa > Arthropoda > Insecta > Orthoptera > Acrididae > Schistocerca > Schistocerca americana. The sequence goes on along the minus strand of NC_060126.1, from coordinate 114,224,884 downwards.
TCTCTCTCTCTCTCTCTCTCTCTCTCTCTCTCTCTCTCTCTCTCTCTCGCACACACACACACACACACACACACACACACACACACACACACACACCACCCCTCCCACACACAACCCCTCGTTACTGAAATGACTAACCAGTTGTTGCAGTAGTCATACGTAATCTGTTGAAATTTAAAAATTAAGACTATCATAAGCTTGTGTGGTTCCAACACCATAGTACTTCACTAGGCATGACATTGTTGGCATTGGTTGAATGTCACTGCTTATTTTGACCTGAGGAACATCTGATGCAATTAGTTGTCGTGGAACCTGTGGATTATCACATAATCAGTCATGGTGTAACAAGGTCTTCTTTGTTTATACAGTGTATCACAGAGCTAAAAGTTAGAATATGTACTGTGTTTTGGTTGCAAGAATCTCTCTCTTAAACATAATCAGACAAACTTATATCAGTGATTGAGGTGTATATTTACTAATGAAAACCAGAGTACAGCTCAAAAATAAAATATTTATGAACACATCCCCTTATGGTGATACCCATCAAAAAATATTCTTGAGTTTTGAGCCGTGTCAAGTGGTTAGCTGCCCCTGAGCTTTCGGCAGAGATCTCCTCTGCCATTGTCAAGTGGTTGACTGTCTTGTGGATGCTGCTGATGTACTTATATAACGGCACTATTGCCAGTGACACTGTTGGTGCTCAATCCCGCACCATATATGGTAATGTTTTGGTGGTGTGATCGCTGCAACTCTCAATCGCAGGGACCCAGGCTACTGTTGTTGTTGTTGTTGTTGTGGTGGTGGTGGTGGTGGTCTTCAATCCAAAGACTTCAGTTGCAGCGTCTCTCCATGCTGCTCTATTCTGTGCAAGCCTCTTCATCTCTGAATAACTACTGCAACCTACATCCTTCTGAATCTGCTTATTGTATTCATCTCTTGGTCTCCCTCTATGATTTTTACCCCTCAGACTTCCCTACACTGTCAAATTGGTGACCTCTTGATGCCTCAGAATGTTTCCTACCAACTGATCCCTTCTTCTAGTCAGGTTGTGCCACAAACTTCTCCCAAATTCTGTTCAGTACCTCATCATTAGTTACATGATCTACTTATATAATCTTCAGCATTCTTCTGTAGCACCTTGTTTCAAAAACTTATATTCTCTTCTTGTCTAAACTATTTATTTTCCATGTTTCACTTTCATACATGGCTACACTCTATAATGAATTCTACTCTGCTTTTGTAAATGATGAAAGTCTATGTGAATGCAGCTTGCCGCTAACTTGGTGTAATGTTTTGTCTGTACAGAAGTGTATCTGTCGCCTTTATCGCTCTTTCCCTCTCACACATAAATCGGTACAATAAAGTCAGGGCTTCGTGTTTTCTAGTTAGGCTGATCCGTGAAAAGACAGAGAAACAATTATGCTAATGGAGGATTCTCTCACACTCCTCTCTCTCTCTCTCTCTCTCTCTCTCTCTCTCTCTCTCTGTCCTTTATCTGTGTACAGTTTAAATATATTATTTACGTGAAATCAGCCTAGTAGAATCTCTGGTGGAGCCCTTCGTCGTAATATTCAGCGGCTGGCTTGCTAGAAAAGATCTTTACATTTGTTATTATTATTAAGCGCTGCATTCAGTTGGGAAAATCGATCGTTTGAACAATTTGTTCAGTTTACGACAGATCTAAAATTTCAGATGTGGACGAAGCCTTTTTGGACGATTTCAAAAAACTCAGAGATTGCAGGCTCTCTTCGTCACAGCTGAAACTTCGCAATTAATTACAGGGCCCAGACAATCATCAATGGTTCAGACAGAGAACTCATTCGTCATTCACTCTAGAATAAAATGGTCACAAACCTTATTTCTGAGGAAAATTGTATATTGAATCCATTTCCGTACATGTTCCATTTTCTGTTGGTTCCAAGTCTCATGTAATTTTCTTTTACAGGTTTTTCTTTCTCTTTATCTATCACGCTAGCGGCACAAACTTTCCTAGCTCGCTTTAGTGCGAAGAAGAGTAAATAAATCTCCTTTAGCAATCCGACAATCTTCCAACCGATACTTCCGAAGCTGTTCCTCTCTCTCTCTATAATAATCATGGAGCATACATTTCTGTACCTCTGTTGTTCCAAAGAATAAACGTACTAGAAAAATACCTTGGCGTCGACGAGCTGTCGGCGCATATATTACTAGAAAATCTGATCAGATACTTTTCAAACGTAAATACATGTGGATGATTTGGTTGACCATTATTAATTATTGCGTGGTAGAGGGTAATTTTCCGTGGGGAGATTACAATGCCCCTCGCAGCGAGCGAAGTTTGTGAGCTCAATTTTGATTCACCGAACACACTTCGGGAGCTATCTATTAGCGTGGATAACCCGGAAGTGATGATTGTCAGTCTTCCGACTGAAAAAGAATATTATATTTGAGACAGACGAAGAAAAGAAATGTGAAGAGACCGGTACCGCGGCTGTATTGCTTTTACGTGCATCTAGGTGTTATATTTGCTGTGCACAACCAAGGAAGATGATCTTTCATGAACTGATGTCAGGGTCTACTCATTCGGGAACTTTCTTAAGCAGGGAAACCTTGGAAAACCTCTTAAGCCTAGACCCCCAGCCTACGGTACATAGAAGATAGGAAAGCCTATAGAAGAAAAAAAATATATAATTTTGAAATAGATCTCTAAAGGAAAGACAGGGATCAATTTGTATCACGATTTGGAGAAGAGTGGTTTGTGCCTCTAGCAAAAAAAACGTTTTACAATAAATAACGTGAATTCTCGTTTTACAATCTTGCTCCTGGTACAATATCTTGCGGTGCTAAACTCCCCCGGGTCTTGCATGTCCCCGACGTCCACATTTGTAGTCGGTCTTCTACGCGGCCCCCTCTGTAGTTGATCTTCTACGCGGCCCGCAATGGGAAGAGTAGAAGGAACAGGGATACTCGAATTCACATGCAACATTCATTCCAAAAGAATTAGCAATGACCAATAGGAAAACTCTTCCTGTAAGAGAACTGATTAGGTTGCACCGTCCAAGATTCTCCTTTTTGAAAGCAAAATCCTTATGGCTTCATGGATCCTTTTTGTTACGACGTACTTCAAGGAATTCAACCATTAACTAATGATGTTGCCAAAAGCATCATCCGATTTACTCCCTTTTGAATACTCCTTTTGACTTTGCCTCCCCACTTGTGCTTATAAGTCCAAAAGTTCTAACACATTTTCTATCAGTGATTTGTTCTTCGTAATTTAAAGGATTCATGTAACTTACTATAGATTTTGGATTCAAATCATCGAATAATGGAAAGTGTAGTTCATTTTATACCAAGACATCATCCATATTTCCTTGATAAGTCATATAATTTAGCTATACTCAAAACTTTTTATTCTAAATACATATATTTCTTCGCTTGAGTGCTGAAATGTAAAAGTTATTAGCATTGAGGAATGCGGATTCGCTTCTTTCAATTACTCTCTGATTCATACGGTGTTCATCCATGCGCATATATGGAAATGGATTTTTCACACAAAATTCCCAAACGAACACAAATCATTAAATTACTACTGAATCTATGAATATTGCTTTCTTTAATCATTCATTAATAAATTAAAAACTCTTAACTTCTAATTATAACAACTATTCCTTTTAGAGCTCAACATGAATCAGTTTATCCTCGCGTTTGGTGCGAGTCTCTTACAAAGCATATCTGTATCGTCTATATCGATTTTAATTCTCGCGCCGACGTCAACTGTTTTGCGCGGGGAATTATCTTTGCGGCGTTAACCGTCACTCACGATTCACTACCACAACACATCCCTTCACACGTTTACACATGTAAGCGTTCACATGAGATTATATATGAATATTCACTCGGAACCTCTTTTGATTATTCCGCGTCATTTGCGGGAAACATTTCATTCTTCTTGAAGGTCAGTTAGATCCTTAATCATTCTTGATGACATTAGCAATGCTAAAGTTCTGTGTTCACCCAAACCACAGGTGAAGCCTATCTCCACTATCTTCTTTACAACACTTGATAATAATAGTTAGTCACTATTTCTATACTCTATGTCACTGATTAACTATTTCAATTTAAAGGTTTCTATCACTACACACACAGTTTATTGTTATGTTTTTTACGAGCGTTCATTTCTGTCACTGGGAACACCATTCCTCCCTATCTTCTAATCTTCATTATACTTTTTTAAGTCGTTATGAGAAAATAACCCTTTTATTTTGTTCGATCCCGGGTATGCTAACAGATAAGCCCCCGGATTCGGAATTTGTAGGATAATGTATGGTCCAGTATATAGTAACTCCCATTTCTTTATACTTTTCTTTGTTACGGATGATTTGGTATGTCTTTTAACTAGTACCTTCTCTCCGACATGGTATGTCTGTACTCTTTTAATTAATTTGTCATATCGTTGTTTTCTTTGATCAGCCCTTTTCGTCATATTTATGATAGCTTGTCTTATTTTTTCTTCCCAAGGCATCTCAGTTTCCTGAGTTTTGGGGATATGGTCAGTCCAGAAGTTTTCCTCTTTTGCTCCGAACATCAATTCACAAGGTGTATATCCAGTTGAGGAGTGGGGCATGTTATTGTATATCTGCTCAAACTCTTCCACATAATTTGCCCACGCAGTTTGCTTATTATGGCAATACGTCCTCATAAATCGATTGAATTCTCTAAAAATCCTCTCAACCAAATTGCCTTGTGGGTGGTAAAATGATGTTAGTATATGTTTCACACCGACTTGAGACAAAGTCTGCTTCCATCGGAGTCCCGTGAATATTTTAGCATTGTCTGTTATGATCGCCTTAGGTGTACCAACATGTGGAAGATAATCCCTTATCAATCTTAATACAATTACTTTGGCTGTAGCCGCCTTTATCGGGTATAGCTTTACGTATTTCGTACACACATCGAGAAATGCCAACACATATTTAACACCACCTCTTGAAGTAGGTAACGGTCCACACAGATCGCATGAAATTAATTCTTTTGGTTCTTGTGCTAATATTGAGCATAATGGGTGCTTAGTCCCTTTTGAATCCGGCTTTGTTTTTTGACATATTATGCATCTCTTTAAGACCTCATGCACTCTGCGCTTTATGTTAGGAAAATAACAGTACCCACTTATTTTGTCTGCACATTTTGTCGCACCGAAATGTCCCCAGGTTAAATGAGTGAACCATACAAGTTTCTCTATTTGGGCCTCAGGTATACAAACACACCAACGGACTTTGTTTGGCCTTCCACAGCGGAAAAATAATACGCCATTTACCAGCTTGTAATAGTTTGCCATCTGATCCGAAGGTTGCTGTTGTAACCTTTGAATGACACTTCCCCATTGAGCATCCTTTTTCTGTAACTGGGCCATATGCACACACAAATTGACGTAGTACGTCTTAAATGGATTTTCCTGCAGCAGCAATACAGGGAATTGAGGAATTATTTACTTCAATCTCTTTTGTTAAACCCTGCGGTGACCTTGATAGAGCGTCAGCAATAATGTTTTGCTGCCCTGAGACATGTACGATCTTAAACTGGTATTGTTGCAGAGCGAGCGTCCATCTAGCCAGCCTGGGGTGTAACAGTTTACACGTTTGTAAAAACGTTAATGATTGGTGATCCCAATATACGATAGTCTTCGACCCATATAAATAATAATGAAATTTTTTAAATCCCCAGACGACCGCAAGAGCCTCTAATTCTGTCGTCGTGTACGTTCGTTCACAGGTGGACAAAACACGAATAGCAAACGCAATAGGACAAAAGGTAAGCTGTCCATTTATCTTGCGTACTTGGAAAAGGCACACTCCAAGACCCACATTTGACGAATCTGTTGACAAGTAGAATTCCTCTTGCATGTCCGGATGGTACAAAAGCGGTGCATTTACTAATTGCTTCTTTATCTCTTCAAATGCTTCTTGACACTCTAATGTCCAGAGCCAGGGCACATTCTTCTTCAGCAAACTATTTAGAGCTGCTGCATTCATGGCCTGATTCGTTATAAATCTTCTAAAAAATGAGGCAAGACCCATAAACCCTTTTAATTGCCTCCTATTTCTCGGTGTTGGAAACTTACTAATCGCAATTAGCTTCTCCTTCACGTCAACTATATGCCCCAGGAACTTGATTCTGTTTAGTGCAAAATGGGATTTCTGTAGGTTAGCAGTTATTCCCATGGTTTTGAACACGTCCAACACCCGACTCAGTAAGGTAATATGCTCCTCCTAGGTCTTCGATGCAATAAGCATATCATCAACAAATACTGTTATCCTGCTTCTTAGTTCTGGGCCTAGAGCATAATCTAGAGCTGCTATAAAGATTCCAGCACTAATGTTGAGTCCGAAAGGAACTACAGTAAATTGGTAATTCTTCCGGCATAAATGAAAGCTGTATATTTCCTTGATAACTCATCCAGCTTGACCTGCCAATACGAACTCCGCAAATCGATGCTCGTCAAATATTGGACATCCTGGAACCGTTATATCAGTTCGTCTATGTTTTCCGGATGTGTTCTCACTGGAATTATGATTTTATTTATTTCCCTGGCGTCGAGTACCAGTCTCTCAGTTCCATTTGCTTTTGGCACGACCAACAATGGGGAGCAGTATGGGCTTGTAGAGGGTTCGATCAAACCCCATTTCAACATGTGATCTATTTCTTTTTGAACTTGAGCCTTTAACCTCCAGGGAACAGGATAGAAAGTTCTACAATACGTTTCGTGTGGCTTAACGTAGAGATGGCATATGTATCCCTTAATAACTCCTGGCCTTTCGTCAAACACGTTTTCATACACTAATAATAATTCTATGAGCTGCTTCTTCTGCTCTTCAATAATGCAGTCGGATTCATTTAACTTCTCATACACTAATTGACCGAAGTCTCCTTTGACTTGGAATTCATTATTTACGTGCTGTTTAGAATTTTGTGCAGTCCTGATTACTTGCACACTGATCCCACTATTATATTTTCTGGTAAGGCTTTCCTTTTTCAACAAGTCCAACTCATCATAGCGTGTAGGCTTTCACGGCCGGCGTCTTCAGTAATTAAAACTTCCGGGCTAAGAGGCCGTGGTCCAATAGTAGAATTACTTCTCCCTGACGTTTCGTTGCCAGCTGCGGGCAACATCATCTGAGGTGAGTCTACGACTGGCTGCTAGGCCGTGGAGGTCCTGTTTATATAGAGCGCGTAGAGGGCGCCACCACTCGTCACGTGTTGTCAACAGTAAAACTATCTCTGGCTGGCGTCATTACTCTCGATCGAAGGTAATCGATTGTCACATCTTTGGTACAGAGTCGATCGCCATATCTTATCTAGCTTCAAGCCTTCTTCTTTCCTGTTAAAATTATTGTGGTGTTTAAAAATCTCTACAGCCTCTCTATACATACGTGCATAATAATGCGGTGTCTTAGCTAGCACGCTCGTCTCACTAAATTTAATTTCATGGTCACCCGTTTCAAAAACATGTTCCGCTACAGCCGATTTGTCCGTGTGTCCCAGTCGACAGTTCCTTTTGTGTTCAGTTAGGCGAGTATTGATACTTCTTTTCGTGGTTCCAATGTAAACCTTCCCACAACTACAGGGAGTCCCTGTAGTTGTGGGAAGGTTTACATTGGAACCACGAAAAGAAGTATCAATACTCGCCTAACTGAACACAAAAGGAACTGTCGACTGGGACACACGGACAAATCGGCTGTAGCGGAACATGTTTTTGAAACGGGTGACCATGAAATTAAATTTAGTGAGACGAGCGTGCTAGCTAAGACACCGCATTATTATGCACGTATGTATAGAGAGGCTGTAGAGATTTTTAAACACCACAATAATTTTAACAGGAAAGAAGAAGGCTTGAAGCTAGATAAGATATGGCGATCGACTCTGTACCAAAGATGTGACAATCGATTACCTTCGATCGAGAGTAATGACGCCAGCCAGAGATAGTTTTACTGTTGACAACACGTGACGAGTGGTGGCGCCCTCTACGCGCTCTATATAAACAGGACCTCCACGGCCTAGCAGCCAGTCGTAGACTCACCTCAGATGATGTTGCCCGCAGCTGGCAACGAAACGTCAGGGAGAAGTAATTCTACTATTGGACCACGGCCTCTTAGCCCGGAAGTTTTAATTACTGAAGTCCAACTCAATTTCTTGTTTATTTACATTTAACCAAATTTTTCCTGTTTTAAAATCTATTCTGCATCCGTATTGACGTAGGCTGTCGACTCCTATGATGCAGTCTACCACCAAATTTTTTACAACAAGGAATGTGCTTAATATTGCTACATTTCCGACTTCTACACTAAGTAGTGACTGCACTTTTATATTAGCCGATCTAGCCCCAACGGCGCCTATTATTCTGCAATTTTGAACTGGAAAAATTGGTACTCGTCTTATATTTCTGATCTTGTTGAATAGAGCCTCCGAAATAACATTCGTGGTTGCAGCTGTGTCCAAAACCGCCACTATAGGTACAGTCTCCAAAATGACTTGCACTTCGGCTACTGCCACCTGTTCCTTCTCCTCATCTTGGAGTTCTAAGTCCTCGGTCAATTCATCTGCCAGTAATCGTCCATCATTATACGTTAGCATGGGTACGCATATCCTGTTGCCCCTCAACCAATTGTTGACCGCTCCTCCGGGGCACGAGTGGATCCTTACAAGTTTGTTGGATTTTGATTCGCCTGGTGGTTGACATCGTCCGTCACTTCGGTAATTACCGGTTGATTCGTAGATGTCCGTCCCCACTGATGTTGGTTATTTGAATCTATTCCCCCCGGTTGATTCCACTTTCTATTACTGTTATTGTTCCAGGCTTGCGGTCTGAAATTCCTTTCGTTCCCCCATACGGGATTGTATCGTTTCCCATTCCTGTTGTTCTTTGGATAGCCCCTCGCAAGACTATTGCCGGTATTATTATTGAGATTTTGAGGGGTTTCTCCACTATTTATCAATCTCTGTGCGTTCCCTTGCCTACCATTTGGCGGAGGTTCTATCTCCCTATATTGGAATCTGTTGTTACGTGCTTTCTGGTTGCTCTCTTCTATAATGTCTATATGATCTAACGTCGTGAGGAACGACTCCAAGTCTTTATCGTTCCCGTAAATTAATTGATTCCGGATGTTAGTTGGTAATCTTGCCTTAAGTATGTTTATTATGTCTGGCAAAGGCATAGGTCTGTCCCAATATCTAGTTTTGTTTATATATTTTTCAAAATACTTCCTAAGGCTTCCTTTTGAAAGAAGGAAAGGCTCTGGGTAGAGCACCTCCTGCCTTAGGCGTTCCTGTACCCCTTCTGACCAGAATTTTGCTAAAAACGCTTTCTCAAAATCGTCATATGTCGAGCAAACAGAAGTCATGTCCGAGGCCCAGATCGCCCCCGAACCTTGTATATACCCAGTCACGAAACTGATTTTCTGCCACTCCGACCAATTTCTGGGTAGCACTCCTCTAAAACTTCGGATAAAAACAATCGGATGGACCCCCCTTTTGTCAGTGTTAAAAATCTGGAATTGCCGATTCTTTATCTTTTTTTCTTCGGCATGGCAAAGGCTTTCGTAATCTCCGTCAGATAAAACTTCACGCGAACAACTAGCTCGTGGCAATTTAATATTCGAGTTACTCACACAAGTCGGTATCGTGTGCGAATGTGCAGTAACTGGCTCTACAGACGCTGCCAACTTCTGCTGCTGGCCGGTATTCATTTGTTCTGAGCCTTGTTGTGAAACGCGTATCGACTCTTCTATCATTTGTTTCCAATGCTCGAAATCAGCACCTAACTGCTGTCGCACTTCCTCAAGTCCTTTCGCAAACAAATTCTCTTCCTGTTTGCCGCATGGACTCTGGAATGCTGCTTTAACATTTTGCTCAACGTTTTCACACATTAGCCTTTTGTTTTCTAATGTGATTTCGGATAATTTACCAGTTAATACATTAATTTGGTGGTCTATAACGTCTTGACGTTCGGTCAGATGTTCAACACTTTCCTTTAGGTTCGTCTGCGTACGTACCAATTCAGGAAGTTGCGCAATTGCACATGACATGGCATCTTGCTTTTGTACTAATTGCGGAACCATTTCCACCTGTTCCCGTACGGTATCTATCTTAATAGCCACATACTCCTTCATTTCTACACGTATGCGTTGAGTAGATTCCCCACATTGAGCTTTAACCAATTCTATTTGTGCAGTTAATTTTCGTTCCGTCTCTTCGGCCTGATCTTTAAGTTCCTTTGTCTTCGCCTCTATCCGCTGCTCTAATTCGGAAAAACTGTCATGTAACTGCTGCTTAATCTCAGCTTTCAGATTTTCCTGCCCCTCAGTAACTGAGGCTAATTTCGCATTCAAATCATTTTGCCCCTCGGTAACTGAGGCTAACTTCGCATTAATGTCGGTTTTCATATTATTCATGCTCTCAGTTATCATCTGCATCTGTCTCATGATAATTACTAATGGATCTAATCCATGTTGCATACTTGCTGTTACATCTCCAGCCGTGTCTACCGGGCGTTCTATTGCACTATCTGTAGCGATCGGTTCTACAACACTTCTTACTACATCACTATTATCCGTGCTCACAGCTGAAGGCTGTTGCGTGTTGCTCTGCTCTGCTTGACTCATCTTAAACATTGCCCTAGTTAATACCATATAAATGTTCTACAGTCAATATGTATATATCTCCCTTCACACAAGAATACTTCTGTGGCTACTTTCTTATAGTACTTATACAGGAAAATGCAACTAGGGCAGGTCAGTCAAACTACGTCTGGCATGAACACAATTAGTAAATGTTCAAATCTACGTCTACTTCCTCAATACTAGCAAGCTTTAATAAAAAATTATAGATCTGGCCTTTTTTCTGCACCCAGCGTGCTGCTTTTATTTGTAGATCCACTTAATTTGCCTGCGAGTATTTCTCCTCTTTTCCAAGTTAAGTTGTCCCATCGTAGTTCACATGAAACAGAGAACAAAATTATTTTAACAACGTCCAAAAACGTGTCCTGTCACGGATTGGCCATTATAATGAATTCTACTCTGCTTTTGTAAATGATGAAAGTCTATGTGAATGCAGCTTGCCGCTAACTTGGTGTAATGTTTTGTCTGTACAGAAGTGTATCTGTCGCCTTTATCGCTCTTTCCCTCTCACACATAAATCGGTACAATAAAGTCAGGGCTTCGTGTTTTCTAGTTAGGCTGATCCGTGAAAAGACAGAGAAACAATTATGCTAATGGAGGATTCTCTCACACTCCTCTCTCTCTCTCTCTCTCTCTCTCTCTCTCTCTCTCTCTCTCTCTCTGTCCTTTATCTGTGTACAGTTTAAATATATTATTTACGTGAAATCAGCCTAGTAGAATCTCTGGTGGAGCCCTTCGTCGTAATATTCAGCGGCTGGCTTGCTAGAAAAGATCTTTACATTTGTTATTATTATTAAGCGCTGCATTCAGTTGGGAAAATCGATCGTTTGAACAATTTGTTCAGTTTACGACAGATCTAAAATTTCAGATGTGGACGAAGCCTTTTTGGACGATTTCAAAAAACTCAGAGATTGCAGGCTCTCTTCGTCACAGCTGAAACTTCGCAATTAATTACAGGGCCCAGACAATCATCAATGGTTCAGACAGAGAACTCATTCGTCATTCACTCTAGAATAAAATGGTCACAAACCTTATTTCTGAGGAAAATTGTATATTGAATCCATTTCCGTACATGTTCCATTTTCTGTTGGTTCCAAGTCTCATGTAATTTTCTTTTACAGGTTTTTCTTTCTCTTTATCTATCACGCTAGCGGCACAAACTTTCCTAGCTCGCTTTAGTGCAAAGAAGAGTAAATAAATCTCCTTTAGCAATCCGACAATCTTCCAACCGATACTTCCGAAGCTGTTCCTCTCTCTCTCTATAATAACCATGGAGCATACATTTCTGTACCTCTGTTGTTCCAAAGAATAAACGTACTAGAAAAATACCTTGGCGTCGACGAGCTGTTGGCGCATATATTACTAGAAATCTGATCAGATACTTTTCAAACGTAAATACATGTGGATGATTTGGTTGACCATTATTAATTATTGCGTGGTAGAGGGTAATTTTTCGTGGGGAGATTACAACTCCATACAAATACTTTCAGAAAAGACTTCATGGCTCTAAAATCTATACTCGAAGTTAACAAATTTCTTGTCTTTAAAAACGCTTTCCTTGCCATCACCAGTCTACATTTTATATCCTCTCCACTTCGACCATCATCAGTTATTTTGCTCCCCAAATAGCAAAACTCATCTACTACTTTGAGTGTCTCATTTCCTAATGTAATTCCCTCACCAATCACCTGATTTAATTCAACTACATTCCGTTATCCCCAATTTGCTTTTGTTGATGTTTGTCTATATTCTGCTTTCAAGGCACTGCTCATTCCGTTCAATTGCTCTTCCAGGTCCTTTACTGTGTCTGACAAAATTACAATGTCATCGGCAAATCTCAAGGTTTTTATTACTTCTTGCTGGACCTTAATTCCTACTCCAAATTTTTCTTTTGTTTCCTTTACTGCTTGCTCAATATACAGATTGAATAACATTGGGAATAGGCTACAACCCTTCTCAACCACTGCTTGCCTATCATGCCCCTCATCTCTTATAACAGCCTTTTGCTCCCTGCATTTTACCTCCACCACCTTCAGAATTTGAAGAGAGTATCCCAGTCAATATTGTCAAAAGCTTTCTCTAAGTCTACAAGTACTATAAACATAGGTTTGCCTTTGCTTAACCTGTCTTCTATGAGAAGTTGTAGGATCAGTATTGCCTCACATGTTCCTACATTTCTCTGGAATCCAGATTGATCTTCCCAGAGGTTGGCTTCTTTCAGTTTTTCCGTTCTTCTATAAAGAATTCGTGTTAGTATTTTGCAACTGTGACATATTAATCAGATATTAGTTAAAACCTCTGGGCTGAGAGGCCGTGGTCGATCAGTAAAAACTACTTCTTCCTGACGTTTCGTTGCCAACTGCGGGCAACATCTTCCGAGGTCATCAGTTGTTGACGCACCTCTGAAGTTGTTGCCTGTAGTTGGCAATGAAATGTCAGGAAGTAGTAGTTTTACTGATCGACCGTAGCCTCTCAGCCCGAATGTTTTAACTAATGAAGATGCCAGCCGAGGAAACCTACATGTTGTATTAAACAGATAGTTTTGTAATTTTCACACCTGTAAGCACCTGCTTTCTTTTGAATTGAAATGATTACATTCTTCTTCTGAGGGTATTTCGCCTGCCTCATACATCTTGCTTATCAGATGGAGGAGATTTTTCATGGCTGGCTCTCCCAAGGCTATCAGTAGTTGTAACAGAATGTTGTCTACTCCCGGGGCATTGTTTTAACTTAAATCTTTCAGTAGTTTGTCAAATTCCTCATGCAGTATCATATCTCCCATATTATCTTCATCTAAATCCTCTTCCATTTCCATAATATTGCCCGCAAGTACATCTCCCTCACATAGACCTTCTATATACTCCTTCCACCTTTCTGCTTTCCCTTTTTTGCTTAGGACTGGTTTTCTATCTGAGCACCTGATATGCATACAGGTGGTTCTCTTTTCTCCAAAGGTCTCTTAATTTTCCTGTAGGCAGCATCTATCTTTTCCCTAGTGATTAATTATGATTCATAACAAGTGTCCTGTAGTCATTCCTGCTTAGCCATTTTGCACGTCCTGTCAATCTTATGTTTTAGACATTACTATTCCTTTTCGCCTGCATCATTTACTGCATTTTTGTATCTATGTTCCCTCTGACACTCTCTACATCTCTGTTTCTTTCAGTTTATCCAGGTCCCATCTCCTTAAATTCCTACCTATTTGCAGTTGCCTCAGATTTAATCTGGAGTTCATAACCAGTAAATTATGGTCAGAGTAGACATATACTACTGGAATTCTCTTACAATTTAAAAACTGGTCCCTAGATCTCTGTCTTATCGTTATACAATCAATCTGAAACCTTCCAGTGTCTCCAGGTCTTGTTCCATGATTCTTAAAGGAAGTGTTAGCTATGATTAAATTATGCTCTGTGGCAAAATTCTACCAGGCAGCTTCATCTTTCATTCCTTTCCCCCAGTCCATATTCACCTACTACTTTTCCTTCTCTTCCTACTATCAATTTCTAATCCCCCATGAATATTAAATTTTCATCTCACTTAACTATCTGAATAATTTCTTTTATCTCATCATACCTTTCTTCAATATTTTTTACATCTGCAGAGCTAGTTAACATATTAACTTGTACTGCTTGGGTAAGTATAGGCTTCATGTCTATCTTGGCTACAAAATGTGTTCACTATGCTGTTCATAGTTGCTTATCTTCTCCTGCATTACCCCTATTTGATTTTGTATTTATAATCCTGTATTCACGTGACCAGAAGTCCTGTTCCTCCTGCCACTGAACTTCACTAATTCCCACTATATCTAGCTTTAATCTATCCAGTTCCCTTTTTAAATTTTCAGACCTACCTGCCCGATTAAGGGATCTGATGTTCCACACTCCAATCCATAGAATGCCAGTTTTCCATTTCTCCTGATAATGACATCCTCCTGAGTAGTTCCCACACAGAGATCCGAATGGGAGACTATTTTACCTGAAGAATATTTTACCCGGGAGGATCCCATCATCATTTAACCATAAAGTATAGCCGCATGCGCCTTGCTTTCAGACATTTGCGGTACCAGACCAGCAAGGCCATTTTGATTTATGTTAAAAGGCCAGATCAGTCAGTCATCCAAGACTGTTGCCCCTGCAGCTACTGAAAAGGCTGCATCTCCTCTGCAGGAACCACATGTGTGTGTGGCCTCTCAACAGGTACTCCTCCATTGTGATTGCATGTATGGTACAATTATCTGTATCGCTGAGGCACGCAAGCCTCCCCACTAATGGCAAGGTCAATGGTACAAAGGAGGGCTGTACTCAGCTGCAATCCACCATTGTTACTGAGAGTGTTGTCAGATTTTTTTGATCTCTGTTGCTTTGTTTATTATGCTGTTCTAAAAGCCATTGCTCCATTTAGTAATAGAAGTATTAGCAAAAGTAATTTGGTGTCTATTGTCTACTGCATGTTCTGCTACAGCTGATTTTTCGGGATAACACAGGCAGAAACACCTTTCATGTTTTATGTGGCGCTGTTCTATAGTGTGAACAGTCTGACCAACATAAGACTGCCCACACCCACATGATATGTTGTGTATTCCATGTGTTCTGAGGTCTACATTGTCTTTCACAGGCTTCATTAGTTGCCAGATATTTGCTGGGGACACAAAGACTCTGTCGATTTTTATGTCTCTTCAAGAGCTGGCTAATCTTCTTTGTTATTGAATCACAAAGTGGTAAAAATACTATCTTCTTTGTATCCCTTCCGAAGGCCTTCTGCTTTCATGGCTTGGATGAAACTGCTTGTAAAATGTGTTTATTGTTGTAACAATTTTCTTTGAAAACTTTACATTAGTGGCTCAATTCCCTCAATAGGTTTTCAGCACCTGAGACGGTTTCAGCTTGATGGTCCAAGATACTCAAAACAGACCGTTTGTTTTCTGTGTAGTGGTAGCTGATGGTGTGCAGATACTAATCTGTGTGGATGGGCATGTGGTAAATGTTGTGACCATGACACCCATTGGGTCTGCAGTCGATGACGTCATCCAGGAATGGCAAGGAAGCATCCTTCCCTTCCATCATGAATTTTATGTGGTCGTGGGTGTTGTTGATGTGTTCCAGGAACTCTTCCAGCTTTTCATTTCCATGAGGCCATATGACGAAGATATTGTCAACATAGTGATAAAAACAACTAGGCTTTACAGGAGCCATGTCTATGGTGGTGTCCTTGAAATGCCCGATAAGGAGGTTGGCTACAGCTGGAGCTAATGGGCTCTCCGTCGCAATACCACTCATCTGGTAGAAATATCTCCACCATGTAAAAAATGTAATGTCATCAGGTTATGTTTAAATAAATTCATGATTGTGTCATCAAAGAGTCTGACCAGCAAGTCTACCGAGTCTGTGATGGGCACACATGTGAATAGGGAAACCACATCAAAACTAACCATAGTATCTTTTTCACCAAAGCATAGATGTTTAATTTGATCGATGACATCTGCTGTATTCCTGATATGATGTGCACAGTGTCCAATGTGTGACACGAGGAGGGTGGCCAAATGCTTTGCAAGTCTATTGGATAACAATCTGATGGTGTTCAATACAGGCCTTCAAAGTGTATCCATCTTATGTACCTTTGGCATACTGTAGAACGCGGGTGGTCTGGGTGCCTGAGGGAGGAGGTTCTTAATAACAATCTCTTCCGGCAATGACTGACTGAGGAGCTCCGAAGTCTTCCTCACTATTGTGGATGTTGGGTTCCATGGCAGTTTCAGGTATGCCAATCAGACTGTCCTCACTATTGAACAGTGCCGAATAAAACACAAGTGTTTCCACCTACACTATCCCGAAAAATCAGCTATAGTGGGACATGCACAAGAAAATGGACACTGAATTGCATTTGATAAGACTTATATTATTGAAAGAACCAACAGCTTCTGGGTTAGTGTAATAAACGAAGCAAAAGAGGGCAAAACATCTAACAACATCCTCTGTAAAGATGGTTAATTGCAACTGAATTGGGCTTGGGATCTTGTGATTCCGGAGTTGAAGCAGACATCATGGCCATGCCACCAAAACATTACCATGTAAGGTGCGACACTGAGCACCAGTGACATAACTGATGACCTTGCGGTTAGATAAGCACAGTTTGATTGATTGATCTGGTCTTGTAACATCATCCAAAGCGGACTTGCCGTACTGGTAACATGAACATCTGAAAGCAAGGGGAAACTACAGCTGTAATTTTTCATGGGAGCATGCAACTCTATTTTATGGCTCTTCTTGAGTAAAATAGTCCCCCATTCGGATCTCCAGGCAGGGACTACTTAGGAGGATGTCATTATCAGGATAAACAGAACTGGCAATCTATCAATTGGAGTGTGGAATGTTAGATCCCTTAATTGGGCATGTAGCTTAGAAAATTTAGAAAGTGAACTGGATAGGTTAAAGTTAGATATAGTGGTGATTAGTGAAGTTTGGTAACAGGAGGAACAGGACTTCTGGTCAAGTGAATACAGGGTTATAAGCACAAAATCAAATAGGGGCAATGAACGAGTAGGTTTAACAATTAATAATATAAAAAAGGAATGTGGACAAAGCTACTATGAACAGCATAGTGAGTGCATTATTGTAGACAGACATGAAGCACACACCCACCACAGTAGTAAAAGTTTATTTGCCAACTAGCTTCTCTGATGAAGAGGAGTTTGAAGAAATGTACGAAGAGGTAAAAGAAATTATTCAGATAGTTAATGGTTAGAAGAAATGTATGATGAAATAAAAGAAATTATTCAGATAGTGAAGGGAGACAAAAATTTAATAGTCATGGGTGACTGAATTCGTCAGTAGGGAAAGGGAGAGAAGGAAATGTAGTAGGTGAATATGGATTGGAGGTAAGAAACGAAAGAGGAAGCCGTCTGGTTGAATTTTGCACAGAGAACAACTTAGCCATAGCTAACACTTGGTTCAAGAATCATAAAAGAAGATTGTATACATGGAAGAAGCCTGGAGATACTGACAGGTTTCAGATAGATTATATAATGGTAAGGCAGAGATTTAGGAACCAGGTTTTAAATTGTAAGACATTTCCAGGGGCAGATGTGGACTCTGACCACAATCTATTGGTTATGAACTGTAGATTAAAACTGAAGAAACTGCAAAAAGGTGGGAATTTAAGGAGATGGGACCTGGATAAACTGACTAAACCAGAGGTTTTACAGAGTTTCAGGGAGAGCATAAGGGAACAATTGACAAGAATGGGGGGAAAAAAATACAGCATAAGAAGAATGGGTAGCTTTGAGGGATGAAGTAGTGAAGGCAGCAGATGATCAAGTAGGTAAAAAGAAGAGGGCTAGTAGAAATCCTTGGGTAACAGAAGAAATATTGAATTTAATTGATGAAAGGAGAAAATATAAAAATGCAGTACATGAAGCAGGCAAAAAGGAATACAAATGTCTCAAAAATGATATCGACAGGAAGTGCAAAATGGCTAAGCAGGGATGGCTAGAGGACAAATGTAAGAATGTAGAGGCGTGTATCACTAGGGGTAAGATAGACACTGCCTACAGGAAAATTAGAGAGACCTTTGGAGAAAAGAGAACCACTTATATGAATATCAAGAGCTCAGATGGAAACCCAGTTCTAAGCAAAGAAGGGAAAGCAGAAAGGTGGAAGGAGTATATAGAGGGTCTATACAAGGGCGATGTACTTGAGGACAATATTATGGAAATGGAAGAGGATGTAGATCAAGATGAAATAGGAGATATAGAAAGGTGGAAGGAGTATATAGAGGGTCTATACAAGGGCGATGTACTTGAGGACAATATTATGGAAATGGAAGAGGATGTAGATCAAGATGAAATAGGAGATATAGAAAGGTGGAAGGAGTATATAGAGGGTCTATACAAGGGCGATGTACTTGAGGACAATATTATGGAAATGGAAGAGGATGTAGATCAAGATGAAATAGGAGATACGATACTGCGTGAAGAGTTTGACAGAGCACTGAAAGACCTCAGTCGAAACAAGCCCGCGGGAGTAGACAACATTCCATTAGAACTACTGACGGCCTTGAGAGAGCCAGCCCTGACTAAACTCTACCATCTGGTGAGCAAGATGTAAGAGACAGGCGAAATACCCTCAGACTTCAAGACGAATATAATAATTCCAATCCCAAAGAAAGCAGGTGTTGACAGATGTGAAAATTACCGAACTATCAGTTTAATAAGTCACAGATGCAAAATACTAACGCGAATTCTTTACAGACAAATGGAAAAACTGGTAGAAGCCAACCTCGGGGAAGATCAGTTTGGATTCCGTAGAAATGTTGGAACACGTGAGGCAATACTGACCCTACGACTTATCTTAGAAGAAAGATTAAGGAAAGGCAAACCTACGTTTCTAGCATTTGTAGCCTTAGAGAAAGCTTTTGACAATGTTGACTGGAATACTCTCTTCCAAATTCTGAAGGTGGCAGGAGTAAAATACAGGGAGCGAAAAGCTATTTACAATTTGTACAGAAACCAGACTGCAGTTACAAGAGTCGGTGGACATCAAAGGGAAGCAGTGGTTGGGAAGGGAGTGAGACAGGGTTGTAGCCTCTCCCCGATGTTATTCATCTCTATATTGAGCAATCAGTGAAGGAAACAAAAGATAAATTCGGAGTAGGTATTAAAATTCATGGAGAAGAAATAAAAACTTTGAGGTTCGCTGATGACATTGTAATCCTGTCAGAGACAGCAAAGGACTTGGAAGAGCAGTTGAACGGAATGGACAGTGTCTTGAAAGGAGGATATAAGATGAAAATCAACAAAAGCAAAACGAGGATCAGGGAATGTAGTCGAATTAAGTCGGGTGATGCTGAGGGAATTAGATTAGGAAATGAGACACTTAAAGTAGTAAAGGTGTTTTGCTATTTGGGGAGCAAAATAACTGATGATGGTCGAAGTAGAGAGGATATAAAATGTAGACTGGCAACGGCAAGGAAAGCGATTCTGAAGAAGAGAAATTTGTTAACATTGAGTATTGATTTAAGTGTCAGGAAGTCGTTTCTGAAAGTATTTGCATGGAGTGTAGCCATGTATGGAAGTGAAACATGGACGATAAATAGTTTGGACAAGAAGAGAATAGAAGCTTTTGAAATGTGGTGCTACAGAAGAATGCTGAAGATTAGATGGGTAGATCACATAACTAATGAGGAAGTATTGAATAGGATTGGGGAGAAGAGAAGTTTGTGGTACAACTTAACTAGAAGAAGGGATCAGTTGGTAGGACATGTTCTGAGGCATCAAGGGATCACCAGTTTAGTATTGGAGGGCAGCGTGGAGGGTAAAAATCATAGAGGGAGACCAAGAGATGAATACACTAAGCAGATTCAGAAGGATGTGGGTTGCAGTAGGTACTGGGAGATGAAGGATCTTGCACAGGATAGAGTAGCTTGGAGAGCTGCATCAAACCAGTCTCAGGACTGAAGACCACAACAACAACAACAACAACAACAACAACAACAGTTAATGGAGTCAGTCAGCCACTTGACAGTGGTAAAGGAGATCTTTGCCAAAAGCTCTTTGGCAGTTTTAACCCCTTGACACAGCTTGAAACCTGAGAATATTGTATCATTAAAGAATATTTGTCAGAAAAATATGAGTTTGTTCAGCATACTCAGATCCTCCTCATAT
Source organism: Schistocerca americana (assembly GCF_021461395.2). Lineage (NCBI taxonomy): Eukaryota > Metazoa > Arthropoda > Insecta > Orthoptera > Acrididae > Schistocerca > Schistocerca americana. The sequence goes on along the minus strand of NC_060126.1, from coordinate 114,204,577 downwards.
GAGTAGCACCAAGTTCTGCATATTGTTGTTACATCTCTTTGTGTGACAGTGAGTTATGATATCTGCAAGAATAAACAAGCCACAACTGCATTTTTGGACTGATACTTCTAATAAACATTGATGGGCCAAAACTTTATGACTCCTGCTTAATATTGTATTGGTACACCTTTGGAACAAAATATAGCAACATTTCTGCATGGTAAGGGTTAAACAAGTCCTTGATAGGTTTCGAGAGGTATATTGCACCAGGTGCCTACACACAGGTCGTGTAATTCTTTTATGTTATGGTCATTTGTAGAGGTGGAGTTGATGTCATATAGTGCCCCAGGGGTGTTCAGTTTGGTTCAGATCAGGTGAATTTGGCGCGCAAAATATCAATGTGAGTTCACTATCAGCTTTACAGACCTCTGTAGCACCATTCTGGCTGTACAATACGGTGAGTTATCTCACTGGAAGATGCCATCACCACCAGGGATGAGACGAAACTGGGAGCAGAAAAGGAGAGAGAGAGAGAGAGAGAGAGAGAGAGAGAGAGAGAGAAGGGATGGAAACTGTTTGACAGAGGGTGTGGAGACAGTAGGTTACTGTAGATTGAGAACGGAATGATTTCTGCAGCTGAGAAGATATTATAAGGACAACACTCATCTGTGCAGTTCAGTAAAGCTGGTGGTGGAGAGGAGGATCCAGATGGCCTGGGTTCTGAAACAGCCATTGAAATTGAGCATGTTATGTTTTGTCTTGCAGCCATCTAGGCACTGCACACTCCATCATCCAGCATTCACTTCTGTCCCTTCATCCATAACCTGCCCCCCTCTGGATTGCTGCTTCTGTCCGACACAGTTGCATTCTGTCTGGAGCAGCCAGAGATGGTGGTCATGCGTGCACGAGTTGTGCTTGCTTGTGTGAATATATATATATATATATATATATATATATATATATATATATATATATATATATATATATATATATAATGGAAGGAAACATTCCACGTGGGAAAAATTATATATAAAAACAAAGACGAGGTGACTTACCGAACAAAAGCGCTGGCAGGTCGATAGACACACAAACAAACACAAACATACACACAAAATTCAAGCTTTCGCAACAAACTGTTGCCTCATCAGGAAAGAGGGAAGGAGAGGGGAAGACGAAAGGAAGTGGGTTTTAAGGGAGAGGGTAAGGAGTCATTCCAATCCCGGGAGCGGAAAGACTTACCTTAGGGGGAAAAAAGGACAGGTATACACTCGCACACACGCACATATCCATCCACACATACAGACACAAGCAGACATATTTCTTTTGTGGGGGTGTTGTGAGGGTGACATGGTATTAGAAGGTGGAAAGTGTAACATGAGGTGAAATGAAAATGAAAATAAAAATAAAAATATATGGGGAGAGATAAAGGTGAACCGGAAAGAAACTGGCGATCTGGAATGAAAAAAGGCGAAAAGGTGTTGGTTACAGCTGGGCTATGTTGGACTTGGGTTGGTAGACAACGATGTGCATAAAGGTTAGGTGGTTGTGTTGCCGCCAAAACACGTTAAAGGACGGAGAAATTCGGGAAAATTTCGAAAAAACTGCGTGTAGTATATTAAAAGGAGTGGTATTGTGGTGGCAGATTATGAAAATGAGGCTAACAATTGTCTGACGAAGAAATAATGGCGTTAAAACCTGTGGGAAGCGGCTAAAAATGATCAGTGATGTGGGAAAAACGGAAATGGAAATAAAGCGAAAGTTATTAGAACTGGCCGAAATGGTTGTTTAAAAGGTGAAAGGAGCTGTTTGTGAACTAGAAACGGTGGATATTATATCGGCGGTAGTGCTGAAAGCCGCAAAAAAAAAAAAAAATATATATATTTTTTTGGTTATGGTTTGGAAGTGGGTTACGTATTATTGGGTATATATATAGGCGGGATAAAATAGTATAGCAGATTACGGTAAAAAGGAGAAGGTGAATACAAAGTGAAACTACTGGCAAAAACAGAAAGAGGAAAATAAGACGACAGAAAAGATTTCGAAATGCAACAGTGAGAATAACAAACGTAATTGTTGGATTCAAATTAATGATATCAATGTAATGGAAGGAAACATTCCACGTGGGAAAAATTATATATAAAAACAAAGACGAGGTGACTTACCAAACAAAAGCGCTGGCAGGTCGATAGACACACAAACAAACACAAACATACACACAAAATTCAAGCTTTCGCAACAAACTGTTGCCTCATCAGGAAAGAGGGAAGGAGAGGGGAAGACGAAAGGAAGTGGGTTTTAAGGGAGAGGGTAAGGAGTCATTCCAATCCCGGGAGCGGAAAGACTTACCTTAGGGGGAAAAAAGGACAGGTATACACTCGCACACACGCACATATCCATCCACACATACAGACACAAGCAGACTGCTTGTGTCTGTATGTGTGGATGGATATGTGCGTGTGTGCGAGTGTATACCTGTCCTTTTTTCCCCCTAAGGTAAGTCTTTCCGCTCCCGGGATTGGAATGACTCCTTACCCTCTCCCTTAAAACCCACTTCCTTTCGTCTTCCCCTCTCCTTCCCTCTTTCCTGATGAGGCAACAGTTTGTTGCGAAAGCTTGAATTTTGTGTGTATGTTTGTGTTTGTTTGTGTGTCTATCGACCTGCCAGCGCTTTTGTTCGGTAAGTCACCTCGTCTTTGTTTTTTTATATATATATGTGTGTGTGTGTGTGTGTGTTTCCTTTCTGTTCTGAAGAAGGCTTTGGCCAAAAGCTGAATTGTGACAATCTCTTTGTTGTGCCTGTCAGTATGTAGTCTTTACTATGTGTCACAATCTGTCCTCCTCATAATATTCTCGATATTCCAACAGGGGTATTGTAATGCATAGATTTTAGTTTTTAGGTTTCATTTGTTCTGATATTATTGTTATTATATATCATGGTTTTTGAATTTCAGGTATCCTGATTTCCGCGAGCCTCCTTGGTCACCCAACAAGTATGAAAAAACAGCAATGTTCTGGCATGTCCTAGCTGCCAGACTTGCTTTTGTTGTTGTGTTTGAGGTTAGTTTAACCATAAATCTTATGTTATTAAGACAGGAATAGTCACGAGGAAAGCATACCGTATTTACTAGAATCTAAGCCGCACTTTTTTTTCCAGTTTTTGTAATCCAAAAAGCCGCCTGCAGCTTAGAATCGAGTGCAAAGCAAGCGGAAGTTCTGAAAAATGTTGGTAGGTGCCGCCACAACTAACTTCTGCCATCGAATATATGTAGCGACACAGGCATGCTTTGTAGGCACAAAGATGAATACTGGTGCCAGAACCTCTGCGTTAGTAAATAAATTTAAAAAAAAGGTGGAAGACGAGTTTTTTTTCTCCGCCCCAAGTTTCGACCACTGCATTTTTATATATTATCCAACGAGGTAAATACAAATTCCGTATTGTTCATCTTCGAATGTAGCAGAATTTCAATGTACTACGAAAATCCGACTGGCAAGACTGGGATGTTTGTCAATATGGCAAACTCTACTTTCTGAATTTTTTCCTACCTGTGAGAAGAGATGGTTGCTAATAGGAACCTGATGAAATGTGAATCACATGCAGTATTCTCTTCACCATGAGAATAATACGAATATCAACATTTTGCCATGTATTCTTTCGTGTTTGCTGCTATCTCATTTAAATCCTGTTTGCCTAATAAACTACGAAACTAGAGTGAGACAACAGCAAACGCGGAAGAATATACGTATTGTGTCATGTTTATATTCGTATTATACTTATGCCTAATAGTGATACAGTCAGAAATGAAGCACGGCAACTGACTAGATGTTTAATTCTAAGATGACTCTAATTTCTGTGCAGAATTTGACGTACTAAAGAAGCGGCCGCAAAGATGTTCAAATGGAGAAACATTTTCGCCTAACTCTTGTTCAGAACATGTTCTATCATACGCAGTATATTATTTGGTTCTTGTTGATCATTACCAAAGAAAGCAGCAGTGTAAGTAACAACAAATAGCAGTCTCGTGCCATTGTTTCGCCAATGAAACGATTCCTCTCTCTCTTTTTTTAATTGTAAGCGGCGGTAGCGCGCTCAAAAGCAAGCCATGCCGCGAGCGGCGACAGGCCGTAAACACGCAGTATCAGAATGCGACAAACAATGCATGACACAGTACAGTAATGCATTTTTTGCTTAGAGTGACGTAAACACCTATAACAAACAAAACGGCTCGTATCAGATCAAAGCAAAATAAGCAATCAATTCAAACCAAACGAAGCACGTGAAAAAGGAAGGGTACCCGTATAAATACGGATGGAGCGCCTGACGCATAGCAATGGCTACCTGGTAAAGCTTAACTGCTAAGCTTACGACTCAAGCCAAACTACTGTAGCTGTATCGTCATTCATTCGACCTAAATTGTGTCTCGTATTACAATGGACCAACTTTGTTTCGATTTGGAGGTGTGGCCTAAAACTTTTCTCTCCCCTTGAATTTCGAGTCTCAAATTTCAGGTGCGGCCTAGATACGGGAATTTTTTTTCCTTTATTTCGAGTCTCATTTTTCAGGTGCGGCTTAGATTCGAGTAAATACGGTACACTTTGAGGGGATGGAAGTATTAGTAATTCTGAACAAAAAACTTCCTGTGGACATATACCGTATTCTGACTGGTTTCTGAGACAGAACACAGTAATTTACATTGTTATTTATTCTCTGTATTATTCAAACATTGGTATTGTTCATGATCTGTAGTGTAGAGGAAGCTGAGGCGAACAGTTTGATACGGCACACACGTGATCTGTCAAGTCGATAAACTACCTTTAATTGGTCAAGAACAACAACCTAAGCTACAGCGCACGTGCTTCATGCAAGATTTTCAATATGTTTGTGCTCTCTCACACAAACTATTAACCCTGGAGAAAAAAGGAATAGGGCCTTTTTTGTAGGAAACTTAATATAGTTTAATTTTGAATTGAGATATGTTTTCACTGGAGCTTTTGGGTTTTGAGTTATTCAAGAAATACATACAAAATTCAACATCTCTTGCTTTTAACACATTCCAGTTGGGCCACAGTGACTTCTGCTGTCCCTAGAAGTAGTAAATATTTATTGTGTGGCTTCTGCTTATAACATGAAGGAGAAAACCAGATTACCACCTGTTTCAGGAACAGTGTCATCAGTTTCAAAACAGTTGTTGCTAATTTTGGAACTAGATTCTTCATGTTGCCCCAGAATTTCTTCATCCTGCAATCTGTCCCCAATTTTATGACAAACTTTTGTAATCAAGACAACTATGGAAGCACACAGTAACAACAAATGTGTGGAAACTGATCACACCTATAATATGTGCTTCAAGTCACATAGCACCATCTGAAAGCAGGAACATCCTTGTAGCGGCTCTCCGAACTAGTAAAAGAGTGTGAACAACTGATTTCCAACTGTCACTGCTTGGAAGTATTGCATTGTGAAGGAACAATTGGGAAAGGCACACTCGGAGATCCTTTGAACGCTTATTGTGTAGGAAAATCACAGCACACCCATAATTTTTATGGGCAACAACTGGAGTGTGTCGATCAGTGTTCATGCAAATGATTACCTGCTTTGGTAGATAATGTATTGTAAGGGTTCCATCTGTTATATGGTTTACTTTTTAAATTATTTGGTTGAGATATAAATAAAAATAAGTTTATTATAGGATAAACCTGAACTCCACCAACAAAAATTTAAGTAGGTAGTTCAGGGCTGGGGCTGTTTTTTGAGTATTTTGGTATATGGGACCTGTGATCTCCTGAGGCTCTTTATAGCATAATAATGTAGTTATGATTTACTCAATTTGTTACCCCAAATACCTTTAAAACAGTGAGAAAGCATGTGATATGCAGTCACCAAAATCTACAACATAGAACATAGTTTCTTTTGGGTGCCTAATGTACAGGTGCAAAAGTACTGTGATAAGGTTGCTTTCCCTGCGGAAACAGTGGAACATAAAAATGTTGTGCCATTCTTCCATTGCATTCAGTAAACCCATATGTGAGGTGTATAGACCTACCCATACTGCTTTGTATCACTGATGACATACAACTAACATTGCCGAAAAAAGAAACCTGAGAAAGAATCGAGTAGTATTTCAGGGTTAAGAGTAAAGTGAGCATTACTGTTTTCAACAGCAAGTGAATAGAACAGCTTTGTTTCAAAACATGATGCGTAATTCATATTGTCAATGTCAGCACGGTTGTGCCTGTCTTTTCAGTGCAATATGATATGAAGGTAAAGGGGTGGTAAGGTATCAAACAAAATGTAATTACTCTGTAATAAGCCACCAGAGACCAGGGGTTCCTTATACCAAAATACTCAGAAACTATCCATGAACAATCTCAAAATTTTTTTCGGTGGAGCTCAGTTTTACTTTGTGTATGTTAAGTGACTGTATTGTACACTACTAGCCATTAAAATTGCCACACTACGAAGATGACGTGCTACAGACGCAAAATTTAACCAACAGGAAGAAGATGCTGAGATATGCAAATGATTAGCTTTTCAGAGCATTCACGCAAGGTTGGCGCTGGTGGCGACACCTACAACGTGCTGACATGAGTAAAGTTTCCAATCGATTTCTTATACACAAACAACAGTTGACCAGCGTTGCTTGGTGAAACGTTGATGTGATGCGTCGTGTAAGGAGGAGAAATGCCTACCATCCTGTTCGACTTTCATAAAGGTCGGATTGTAGCCTATCGCGATTGGGGTTTATCGTATCGCAACATTGCTGCTCGCGTTGGTCGAGATCCAGTGACTGTTAGCAGAATACGGAATTGGTGGGTTCGGGAGGGTAATACGGAACGCCGTGCTAGATCTCAATGGCCTCGTATCACTAGCAGTTGGGCTAACAGGCATCTTATCCGCATGGCTGTAACGGATCGTGCAGGCACGTCTCGATCCCTGAGTCAACAGATGGGGAAGTTTGCAAGACGACGACAATCTGCATGAACAGTTCAATGACGTTTGCAGCAGCATGGACTATCAGCTCGGAAATCATGGCTCCGGTTACCCTTGACGCTGCATAACAGACAGGAGCGCCTGTGATGGTGTACTCAACGGCGAACCTGGATTCACGAATGGCAAAACGTCATTTTTTCGGACGAATCCAGGTGCTGTTTACAGCATCATGATGGTCACATCCGTGTTTCGCGACATCACGGTGAACACACATTGGAAGTGTGTATTCGTCATTGCCATACTGGCATATCACCCGACGTGATGTTATGGGGTGCCATTGGTTACAGGTCTCGGTCACCTCTTGTTTGCATTGACGGCACTTTGAACAGTGGACGTTACATTTCAGACGTATTATGACTCGTGGCTCTACCCTTCATTTGATCCCTGCGAAACCCTACATTTCAGCAGGATAATGCACGACCGCATGTTGCAAGTCCTGTACGGGCCTTCCTGGATACAGAAAATGTTCGACTGCTGCCCTGGCCAGCACATTATCTAGATCTCTCACCAATTAAAAAGTCTGGTCAATGGTGGCTGAGCAACTGGCTCGTCACAATACGGCAGTCACTACTCTTGCTGAACTGTGGTATTGTGTTGAAGCTGCATGGGCAGCTGTACCTGTACACGCCATCCAAGCTCTGTTTGACTCATCGCCCAGGTGTATGAAGGTTGTTATTACGGCCAGAGGTGGTTGTTCTGGGTACTGATTTCTCAGGATCTATGCACCCGAATTGGGTGAAAATTTAATCACATGTCAGTTCTAGTATAATATATTTGTCCATTGAATACCCGTTTATCATCTGCATTTCTTCTTGGTGTAGCAATTTTAATGGCCAATAGTGTATCTTAAGGAGCTCATAATTTCCTTGTTATTGTTTCTTTTGTTAGTGAATTGTGTTTATTTGCAGTTGACGCCTGAAAGAGTTCTTTGTATTTCCTCTCTTTATACATATTCCCAACTTGTGTGTAACTTTAAGTTACACACATTTAGGATTTTAAAATATTACACAGCATGTAGACAGTCACTTTCAGGTGGTGGAGTTTTAGTGTGTTCCTGTTATTGGTTTGAAGAAGAAACTCTTATTAATCATCCAGCCCAAGACATAATTGCAAAATATATATATATATATATATATATATATATATATATATATATATATATATATATACACACACACACACACACACACACACACACACACACACACACAAAGATGATGTGACTTACCAAATGAAAGTGCTGGCAGGTCGACACACACACAAACATACACACAAAATTCAAGCTTTCGCAACAAACTGTTGCCTCATCAGGAAAGAGGGAAGGAGAGGGAAAGACGAAAGGATGTGGGTTTTAAGGGAGAGGGTAAGGAGTCATTCCAATCCCGGGAGCGGAAAGACTTACCTTAGGGGGAAAAAAGGACGGGTATACACTCGCACACACACACATATCCATCCACACATATACAGACACAAGCAGACATATTTAAAGACAAAGAGTTTGGGCAGAGATGTCAGTCGAGGCAGAAGTGCAGAGGCAAAGATGTTGTTGAATGACAGGTGAGGTATGAGTGGCGGCAACTTGAAATTAGCGGAGATTGAGGCGTGGTGGATAACGGGAAGAGAGGATATATTGAAGAGCAAGTTCCCATCTCCGGAGTTCGGATAGGTTGGTGTTGGTGGGAAGTATCCAGATAACCCGGACGGTGTAACACTGTGCCAAGATGTGCTGGCCGTGCACCAAGGCATGTTTAGCCACAGGGTGATCCTCATTACCAACAAACACTGTCTGCCTGTGTCCATTCATGCGAATGGACAGTTTGTTGCTGGTCATTCCCACATAGAAAGCTTCACAGTGTAGGCAGGTCAGTTGGTAAATCACGTGGGTGCTTTCACACATGGCTCTGCCTTTGATCTTGTACACCTTCCGGGTTACAGGACTGGAGTAGGTGGTGGTGGGAGGGTGCATGGGACAGGTTTTACACCGGTGGCGGTTACAAGGGTAGGAGCCAGAGGGTAGGGAAGGTGGTTTGGGGATTTCATAGGGATGAACTTAGAGGTTACGAAGGTTAGGTGGACGGCGGAAAGACACTCTTGGTGGAGTGGGGACTATTTATGAAGGATGGATCTCATTTCAGGGCAAGATTTGAGGAAGTCGTAACCCTGCTGGAGAGCCACATTCAGAATCTGATCCAGTCCCGGAAAGTATCCTGTCACAAGTGGGGCACTTTTGTGGTTCTTCTGTGGGAGGTTCTGGGTTTGAGAGGATGAGGAAGTGGCTCTGGTTATTTGCTTCTGTACCAGGTCGGGAGGGTAGTTGCGGGATGCGAAAGCTGTTGTCAGGTTGTTGGTGTAATGCTTCAGGGATTCCGGACTGGAGCAGATTCGTTTGCCACGAAGACCTAGGCTGTAGGGAAGGGACCGTTTGATGTGGAATGGGTGGCAGCTGTCGTAATGGAGGAACTGTTGCTTGTTGGTGGGTTTGATGTGGGCGGACGTGTGAAGCTGGCCATTGGACAGGTGGAGGTCAACATCAAGGAAAGTGGCATGGGATTTGGAGTAGGACCAGGTGAATCTGATGGAACCAAAGGAGTTGAGGTTGGAGAGGAAATTCTGGAGTTCTTCTTCACTGTGAGTCCAGATCATGAAGATGTCATCAATAAATCTGTACCAAACTTTGGGTTGGCAGGCCTGGGTAACCAAGAAGGCTTCCTCTAAGCAACCCATGAATAGGTTGGCGTACGAAGGGGCCATCCTGGTACCCATTGCTGTTCCCTTTAATTGTTGGTATGTCTGGCCTTCAAAAGTGAAGAAGTTGTGGGTCAGGATGAAGCTGGCTAAGGTAATGAGGAGAAAGAGGTTTTAGGTAGGGTGGCAGGTGATCGGCGTGAAAGGAAGTGCTCCATCGCAGCGAGGCCCTGGATGTGCGGGATATTTGTGTATAAGGAAGTGGCATCAATGGTTACAAGGATGGTTTCTGGGGGTAACGGATTGGGTAAGGATTCCAGGCGTTTGAGAAAGTGGTTGGTGTCTTTGATGAAGGATGGGAGACTGCACGTAATGGGTTGAAGGTGTTGATCTACGTAGCCAGAGATACGTTCTGTGGGGGCTTGGTAACCAGCTACAATGGGGCGGCAGGGATGATACTTCTGGATACTTTCCGGAAGGTGTACACGATCAAAGGCAGAGCCATGTGTGAAAGCACCCATGTGATCTACCAACTGACCTGCCTACACTGTGACGCATTCTATGTGGGAATGACAAGCAACAAACTGTCCATTCGCATGAATGGACACAGGCAGACAGTGTTTGTTGGTAATGAGGATCACCCTGTGGCTAAACATGCCTTGGTGCACGGCCAGCACATCTTGGCACAGTGTTACACCGTCCGGGTTATCTGGATACTTCCCACTAACAACAACATATCCGAACTCCGGAGATGGGAACTTGCTCTTCAATATATCCTCTCTTCCCGTTATCCACCAGGCCTCAATCTCCGCTAATTTCAAGTTGCTGCCACTCATACCTCACCTGTCATTCAACATCATCTTTGCTTCTGCACTTCTGCCTCGACTGACATCTCTGCCCAAACTCTTTGTCTTCAAATATGTCTGCTTGTGTCTGTATATGTGTGGATGGATATGTGTGTGTGTGTGCGAGTGTATACCTGTCCTTTTTTCCCCCTAAGGTAAGTCTTTCCGCTCCCGGGATTGGAATGACTCCTTACCCTCTCCCTTAAAACCCACATCCTTTCGTCTTTCCCTCTCCTTCCCTCTTTCCTGATGAGGCAACAGTTTGTTGCGAAAGCTTGAATTTTGTGTGTATGTTTGTGTGTCTGTCGACCTGCCAGCACTTTCATTTGGTAAGTCACATCATCTTTGTTTTTATATATATATAGGAAATGTACTTCACTATTTTTCAGAAGTATGTGCAATAAGCTGCAGCATTCAGCTTTAAAATTCTCGTAATGAAATAAAAAGCCATGATGGCCAACAGACATCAGGAACCAAATTGAAAATGTCTCTCATAACCAATTAATCTGATACTCCCTGCCTTTTTAATCATAATGCACCATTATTGGTAGAGCATAAATTTTGGCAACACTGCTATAGTGTTGTTGTTGTTGTTGTGGTCTTCAGTCCAGAGACTGATTTGATGCAGCTCTCCATGCTACTCTACCCAGTGCAAGCTTCATCATCTCCCAGTACCTACTGCAACCTACAGCCTTCTGAATCTGCTGAGTGTATTCACCTCTTGGTCTCCCTCTACGATTTTTACCCTCCACGCTGCCCTCCAATACTAAATTGGGTATCCCTTGATGCCTCAGAACATGCCCTACCAACCAATCCCTTCTTCTAGTCAAGTTTTGCCACAAATTTGTTTCTTCTCAGTTCTATTCAACACCTCCTCATTAGTTATATGATCTACCCATCTAATCTGCAGCATTCTTCTGTAGCACCACATTTCTAAAGCTATTATTCTCTTCTTGTCCAAACTATTTATCGTCCACATTTCACTTTCATCCATGGCTGCACTCCATACTAATACTTTCAGAAACGACTTCCTGACATTTAGATCTATACTCGATGTTAACAAATTTCTCATCTTCAGAAATGCTTTTCTTGCCATTGCCAGTCTACATTTGGTATCCTCTCTACTTTGACCATCATCAGTTATTTTGCTCCCCAAAGAGCAGAACTCATTTACTACTTTAAGTGTCTCATTTCCTAATCTAATACCCTCAGCATCACCCGATTTAATTTGACTACATTCCATTATCCTTGTTTTGCTTTTGTTGATGTTCATCTTATATCCTGCTTTCAAGACACTGTCCATTCCATTCAACTGCTCTTCCATGCCCTTTGCTGTCTCTGACAGAATTGCAGTGTCGTCGGCGAACCTCAAAGTTTTTATTTCTTCTCCATGGATTTTAATTCCTACTCCAAAGTTTTGCTTTGTTTCCTTTATTGCTTGCTCAATATAGAGATTGAATAACATTGGGGAGAGGCTACAACCCTGTCTCACTCCCTTCCCAACAACTGCTTCCCTTTCATGCCCCTCAACTCTTATAACTGCTGTCTGGTTTCTGTACAAATTGCAAACAGTCTTTTGCTCCCTGTATTTGACCCTTGCCACCTTCAGAATTTGAAAGAGAGTATTCCAGTCAACAATGTGTTCTAACATTTGTACAGAATCCAAACTGATCTTCCCCGAGGTCGGCTTCTACTAGTTTTTCCATTTGTCTGTAAAGAATTCGTGTTAGTATTTACCAGCTGTGGCTTATTAAACTGGTAGTTCGGTAATTTTCACATCTGTCAACGCCTGCTTTCTTTGGGATTGGAATTACTATATTTTTCTTGACGTCTGAGGGTATTTTGCCTGTCTATATATCTTGCTCACCAGATGGTAGAGTTTTGTCAGGGCTGGCTCTCCCGAAGCTGTCAGTAGTTCTAATGAAATGTTGTGTACTCCCGGGGCCTTGTTTCGACTTAGGTCTTTCAGAGCTCTGTTAAACTCTTCACACAGTATCATATCTCCCAATTCATCTTCATCTACGTCCCCTTTCATTTCCATAATATTGTCCTCAAATACAAATAGACCCTCTATATACTCCTTCCACCTTTCTGCTTTCTCTTCTTTGCTTAGAACTGGGTTTCCATCTGAGCTCTTGATATTCATACAAATGGTCATTTACTGTATCTTTATATTTTCTCCTTTCATCAATAGATGGTAGTTAATGAAATCACTTCACAAATTACGTGAGCAGTGTATGTACTATATTTTCATTACTTTTGTGTTTTCTTGCATGATGCTAAAAGGTTATTCTGACTTGAAGGATGACATCACTGCCAGGATTGTACCGGGTGATCAAAAAGTCAGTATAAATTTGAAAACTGAATAAATCACGGAATAATGTAGATAGAGGTACAAATTGACACACATGCTTGGAATGACATGGGGTTTTATTAGAACCAAAAAAATACAAAAGTTAAAAAAATGTCAGACAGTTGGCACTTCAGCTGATCAGAATAGCAATAATTAGCATAACAAAGTAAGACAAAGCAAAGATGATGTTCTTTACAGGAAATGCTCAATATTTCCACAATCATTCCTCAACAATAGCTGTAGTCGAGGGATAATGTTCTGAACAGCACTCTAAAGCATGTCCGGAATTATGGTGAGGCATTGGCATCAGATGTTGTCTTTCAGCATCCCTAGCGATGTCGGTCGATCACGATACACTTGCGACTTCAGGTAACCCCAAAGGCAATAATCGCACGGACTGAGGTCTTGGGTACCTGGGAGGCCAAGCATGACGAAAGTAGTGGCTGAGCACACGATCATCACCAAACGGTGCGCGCAAGAGATCTTTCACACATCTAGCAGTATGGGGTGGAGCGCCATCCTGCATACACATAGTATGTTCCAGCAGGTGTTTATCAGCCTCTCTTTTAACTAATAAAACCCCATGTCATTCCAAGCATGTGTGTCAATTTTTACCTCTATCTACATTATTCCGTGGTTTATTAAGTTTTCAAATTTATTCTGACTTTTTGATCACCCGGTATATTTGCTAAAAATAGTGTTTATTTGCGTCAGCTACAGCTGCTGAGCCATTTTTAAGTGAAGCCTCTACAACTAATTACATTGAACAGCAACTGGTTTTATAGAATTGAATGTGGAATTTCTTCATACAAATACTGTCAATGAATCAAATGTTTCCTGAAATTTGTGTCTTTGTGGTGACCATAATGACAGGAAAACCCATCTTTTTAAGCAATTTGTTATTACTGCAAAAGTTCAAGTGTGTATCTTTTGTAGCTACAGTAAAGTGAGCAGTTTCACATTACAGTGCACCTGTGAACAGTGCAAAGTGAGAAGCTGTTGTGTAAGCCATGCTTTGCCCCCTCCCCAAGATGCTGCCACATAACGAACACTTCTGGGAGACCTGCCATGTATGCTTGGATATGAAATAAATCCCATCTGCAAAAAGCAAAAACAAAACTGAGTAGGTTAATGAATATACAGGCAAATGGAAAAATCAAACAGTGGAAAATCCAAGATGATATAATGACAATATTATGAAAAGGATAGACTGCCATTCACCACATACAGCATATGTTGAGTCACAGACAGCCACAATTAAGACTGCTATACATGTGACCTTACAGCCAAAAGGCCTTCTTATAAAGTAGAAAACACACACACATTCTTGCACCCCCCCCCCCCCTCATTCCAATACTCTCTCTCTCTCTCTCTCTCTCTCTCTCTCTCTCTCTCTCTCTCTCCCTCTCTCCCCCCCCCCCCCCCTCATGTGCGCCCGCGCGTGCATATGCACACACACACACACACACACACACGCACACACACTGTGTCTGGCCACTGAACCCATGCTTGATAGTTTTGCTTGTGTGACTGTCTGTGTGTTGTGCCTGTCTGCATCTCAGCGTCTCCTCCAAAATAGTAAACGCAACAGCATTCATTATTCTTACAAAATTCCCAAACCACACTATGGTAGGATAAGTCATTTAAATGCACTGTTCGTATATTTTATAGTCCATATATTATGTACATATGAGAAAAACAAAAAAATCTGAGGACTTGCATTTGTCGCTGCAACAAATTTAGTGCCATCACAAAAAGTTTCTTTATGTACTGAATATGCAGCAGAGTGTGCTTGTGATGACAACAACTTTAGGTATAATTTAGTAACATTATAAAATCACTGATTGCTGTTATCCCATAAGACATTATGTCTATTTTTGCAAAACTTTAGGTATTTTTATTTACAGAATGTGGTAGCCCTTGTGATGATACTTGTCCGATGGGGAATACCTGATATGCCAGGTGATTTGCGTGACCAGATCCGCCGTGAGACATACATAACTAATGAGATCATCATAAGACAAGAGGCGATGAGGGCACGGGGTGACATACCAGAAGAGGGTGACTTGTTGTTGGGAGGAGGAACAGAAAATGATGATGATTCTGATGATGGGGACGGGCCAGCAACTGTTTTTTGGCACAAGATGACAGGTTCTGAATTGGACTTAGCAGGAGTTGGTTTGCCTACAGAGAACAGTATTGGAGTCGGTCGGGGAACGTCGCAGTCGGGGCCTGTTGCTGTTTGAAGCCAGCTCCTGTGCACACACACTGCCTTTTTCGCATTGCTACCTATTAAAGAATATAATATATTCACATAATGAAACTTTTGAAAGGTAATGTAACCAAATTGTGGTAAATAAACCACTCAGTGAGTACAGTGACCAAAAAAGAGAATATATTTCATTTGTAAAGTTGTTAAAAGTTATAATGTATTGAAGGTGTTTTATGTGTTTTGATGTCTAAATTTGTATGTATTCCTGCCATAATATTTACTCCAAGTATAGAAGGTATTACAACATATTGCCCATATTTTAAATTTAAGTGTTTTTTGTAATAAATATCATCAACAATATTGTGATGAGAAGCTGCTATGCAGAAACAATTCCATTCATATTTAATGTACAATATTTTATTAATGAGTTCATGCAATATTTTCAATCTCTGCATGAAATTTCAATTGCATTGGAAGGCTGTGACAGGTTGTGCAATATAGATGGAAAACTATTTTATCTCTTAACAGTTAAATATCCAGCTTTGTGTAGGATTGTTGTGCTAGTATTTTAAAAATAATGACACATTGTTTGGAACACTAGTGACAAATCACAAAGTGATATTAGTTCCTACTACACTAAGTGTAGTCAATTTTAACTCTTTGAATTTCTTAATAGTCTAACATAATACCAAGTATATTGTAATGTTAAAGCTTTACAGATGTTTTGACATTATTGGTGTTACATATCATACTTCATTTTGTATATTAGACTTGATCATATCAAGCAAAGGAAATTAAGCAGTTATGGCATGTTGTCAAGAATATTTTGTGCTTCCATGTCAATTATTGGTTGGTCAGAGCTTTTAATAGTATCATTTTGTATCACCAAGTACAGAAAAAAATACAGCACAGCCATAGGGAAAGTCCCATGGGTTGTATGTGCCACTGCCTTAGTTTTTGACATTGTGGCATACAAAATTGTATTACAGTATTACATCTCAGAACAGATTTGCACTTACTTATCTGTTCAGTCTTTGTTTGGCACACAATACATGCTATCAAAACAACTAAAAGAGATGTACCACACCAAACTGGTATGAAAAGAAATGGAATAAGAGGAAATTGCATTAGCTAGCACTGTTTGCACTGTTGCCCTTCTGTGCTATCAGCATAATCTATTATTGTGTGACACATTCTCTATGAGGTGCTTGACTGTTGTCCTCGAGGCTGTTGCATTGTACTGTGTTTATGTGTGAGTTGCCCTAAGTGCTGTTCTGTGCCATGTGCTTCATGCATCATCTGATGCCATCAGGTTCCTGTCAGCATTCAGTATAGACTGATTCAGTTTTAGAAGAATATTCTTTGAAAAGAGCACTGTTTGTGTGGCCATTACCACAATGAAAATGAGTGTGTTACCTGTTTTTGTTCATCCGCCTTCTGTTCTTCCACTTAAACCTGTGTGTCATGATTGCCATTTCAGTAGATCTTGCCATACTATAATCCAAATGCTATTACTCACATGTACATGGACAAACACAGTTTTGTGTGTGTGTGTGTGTGTGTGTGTGTGTGTGTGGTGTGTGTGTGTGTGTGTGTGTGTGTGTGTGAGTGCGTGTGCGCGCGCGCGTGTCCTCAGAAACCAATATGAAAACCAGAAATATCGTGATATGTCTTGATTGAGATTGACACAATTCTAGTTGTCTACTGTAGGGACTCTTAATTTCTGCATGCACCACAATTCTAAGCATGTGGGAAAAGAATAGATTTCCTTGCCACGAATCAGCAGAAATCTACATACTTTGGAAACATAGTATTTCTGTCAACCTTTACCACCAAGAAACTGTTAAACTGCTGATCTCGAATGCTGTTTTTATTGTGTGTTTCATAACTGTGCACAATAATACATGGTTCCCTGGTTCCCTGTCCGTTATAGGTGCTGGCTACACTACCTCTTTTTCAGTGCATGAAACATTATGTGCTTAGTTCAAAAGACAAAAAACAGAGCCAATTTCAGGTCCCACATCGTCTGTAGCAGCACTACATGAGTGAACAAGAGCTATCCTCCTCCTCCTCCTCCTCCTCCTCCTCCTCCTCAGCTTCCTCGCTTCTGTAATTCTGTCCCCATTACACTCTTATCCCGAGCTAGACAACACAGCAGTAAGGCAGTGGACTTGCTTTCAGGAAAGCAGTTGAAATACCCATCCAGATTTTTCTTTGTATCCCCAAAATCAGATATGGCAAAAGCCAGTATAGTCCCTTTGAAGACAACAGGTCCAGTTCCCTTCCCAGTCTGAGCTGTTGTGTCATTTCAAATGCGTTCGGCATTAATCCATGATCTTCCTTCCTTTTGCACCCCTTAGAACCAAGAATTCATTTACACCTCTCACAGAAGCCACAACACTGATGTTGTCCCATTACTTCAATTAATTACATTATTTTTCAGAATTACGGAGAACTGACCTCAGATAAGCATATACAAAATGTAACCAAGTGACATTTTAAAAATGAGCCCCTAAAGTACAAGTGGTGTAACTAACATTATCTTTGCGTTGAGATATTTAATGTTTTATTAGAATCGTTATACAAAAGTCAGCTAAGTATAATTTCGTGGTTTTTTTTTTTTTTTTTTTTTTACCTTAAATGTCCTCATTAAGCTTAATGTTAACTTAAATTTAAATTTTTTGAAAATTCATTAAGTTTTTGTGTGTTTACAGGTGTGTAACTGTAGTTACACCACTTGTGTCGTAGCCAGGAGGAGGATATTATTAATAACAAAAACATTCATGACAGTAAAAAATACTGTATTGATAAGTTTAATACCCTCGGTTAACATTATTTTGTACTCAATGTAACTGCTTGCATATGAGTTAGGTAGTGGGCCACTTCTTGTAGTAGTTGTGATGAACTGTGGGATTGTACGATAAAAGGTCTATCATGACAACAAAAACAATCAATTATTGACAAAACTGGTGTTATTGACAACATTATTTAAATGGATAGATAAAAAATCCACTCGCCAAGCAGTGGCAGAACATACACATAGAAGACGGTTGTAATTGGCAAGCTTTCGGAGCCAGTGGCTCCTCCTCCAGGCAGAAGGGCTGAAGAGCAAGGAAGAGCGATGAAGGGAAAGAACTGGAGAGGTCTAGGAAAAGGGGTAGATTTTGGGGAAGTCACTCAGAACCGTGAGTCAGCAGAGACTTACCGTAAAGGATGAGAAGGAAAGACTGACTGTTGGGGACTGCCATTGGCTCCGAAAGCTTGCCAATTACAACTGTATTTTATGTGTGTGTTCTGCCACTGCCTGGTGCAAAGGTCTATCATGTCATTTTTTTATTTTCCTTTGTGACCGGGAGTGGATCTCTGTAAAGCTTCTCTTGATCGATATTATGAACGTTGACAGGTTACCCATTTTTCAATGTTGGCGTAAAGTTTCACTTATAAAACAGCACATCTTCTGAAACTGTGTCCTTAAAAAGAAACGTGAATGGTTCACTCCTTTGGTACCGAATCCATTGCGTGGTTAACCACGACACAAGGTATCCCTCACTGTTGTTCCTTTTTAGTAGGTTTTCAGTAGACAAAAAGTCATTGTTGGGCATAACAGCAACACGAATTATATATGCCTATAAATGACCTGTTACCAATCATTAGTAGTGAAAATCTATTACGTCCTGCTGAAATTTTCTAAAGTGAAGTTTATGGTCCTGTTTAAGCCTTCTGTTTTCTTCTTAATCTGTTGTTTATTTGAGTTTATTGACGAAAACACCATGCTTTCACAAGTATAGTGCAGAGGATGGAAGTGGAAATTGAACTCATTGTTGAAAGTTTTACGATAAATGTGCTCTTCCACAGGTTGATTTCCTTGGCTTACAATATGGGTCTTTGGACCCATTGTATAGCAGTCATATCTTTAAATCTTCTGATAAATACTTTCTGTTTGGGTTATGGCTTCTTGTGTACTGTGATTGATAACAGGGAAATGATTAAATTTGTTCCCTTACTGGTACCATATTTTCGTCAGGGGTTTTGTTTGCAGGAATTTTCTTGCCTCATTTGTCATCACCTGGGGACTCTCCAGTATTCACTTTCTTAAGGGCTCACGTTATTCTCCTATCAGTTTTTACATACAATTTCATTTTTGCCATCAACAATCAGATTCATGTATTAGTAGTACTGTTTCCTTTTTGGCATTAGTTGTTGATTTACAACATTGTGGTGATTCTTCTTTGGCCAGGCCACATATCAATGTGTTTTGAGCAGAATAAGTTTCATTTTTCCAAGAAGACTCATAAACACTTGATCATTCTTGCTCTGAAATTCTATTTAAACATCACTTTTTTTTTTACACAGCAGCAGTTGGGATTTCTAAATTCTTTTCCAGCAACAGTTCTTGCTTTTCTTGTAGTGTAAGCTTTCCCTACATTACATTTTCTTTGTCTTTCCTCATGTTTCCACTCACTTTTCTTTCTTTTTCAACTTCTCTTTGGCTAGCCCTCTAGAACTGCTTCTGCTTCAACGCCAACACTTTGTTCGAATTTCTCATTTTCTGAAACAAAGAAATTACCATAGGTGAATCCTGTAAAATTACAAAAAAGTTGTATCGGTCATTATAATTTTCATAAAGGTACAGACAGTAGGGCTACGTGTTTTATTGAACATTTTTGTTTCCTTTTATTTACTGTTATGGTCTCATAGATACCCAGATTTACAACCTCTGCTACACACAGTAGGCTTAAATGCTGACAAGACTAGTGGTGTAACCCCATTTTTAGATTATCTGCGCATTTAATTTTTAATAATGTGACATGTTTTGGCTCTTAAAATATACTTAATATACAAATCTTTAATGTAATGAAAGCTTGTAAGCACATTGAGCTTTAAATAATTAAGAGTAATGTATAAAAAATAAAAGAAATGAACAACTCTTACCTGCAATACAGGACAGACTAAGTTTGATGATAAATACTAATCTTTGGATCCATTATCTACCAAATTACTTGGCTCACCAATATTCTCTTCATCAATGGAGTCCATGGTAAACTATACTGGACTTAAAGTAATAAAGTTCTGTAGTTTGAACAAAAAAATGTACTCTGTGTATCAACACAACTGGATTACAGTTGCACATCTAGTAGTGTAACTCCCAGTTGCACCACTTGTGTTGTCTGCTAACAGATGGAGTCATTGACTGCAAAAACGTCTGCTGCTACCTATGCAGTAGCTGGTGCTTTACAACTTAGTTTGTGCACCATCGTAAATTATTGTATATGTACTATCCAGAGCGTACAGTTTGCAGTGCTGCTCTGCAGACAGTTGTCACCTTATATACTACACCATTTCTGCAATTAACAGAACTATTTTTTTCTGAACAAGATCTTATTACTAGCTGAGAGAGGAGAGAGCACGGAGGGGGGGATATACACAACTTGTGCTTTAAGGTGCTCAAATGTAAAGCACTGCAGGTGACATGCTTAACATTTTTTGCCAGTAAAACTATGACTAAAGGAGATGCGAGAGAGAAACATAAGCAGTCATGTTCTGGAAACTTTTCTTGATTGGGCACTGAACCAATGTTTCAGACTATGGCTATTTTGGTTTGTGCACTTCTAAATAACATTTGCTTCCCCACAATATATTATTCCATTTGGCAGACTTAAAAGACAAATTCTCTTGAGGCAAACATTCAACACATCTTCATCAAAAGTTATCTTCTTACAAATTTCCTAGTAGTAAGATTCATGCCCTCAGATTCCGTAATAAGGTGCTAAAGCATGGTGATGAAAAACTGAGCTAGGCACAGAAGCTGCATTTCTTCTCAGTGCACAGTGCATTGGTATAGTGGTGCTTTTAAATATGCTGTGTGTAGACATCTTCATCATACGAAGATAAATTGCACTAGAATTATAGGTTTCATGGCTGTGCAAATAGCATTTGTTATAATGCTTCTCAAACACAAAGAGCAGTGGCAGTGTCAATATAAACATACAATATGTAGAGGGAATGAAATGACACAATTTTTTTACTATATACGTGTGTGTGTGTGTGTGTGTGTGTGTGTGTGTGTGTGTGTGTGTGTGTGTGTGTGTGCGCGTGCGTGTGTTCATCTCTTTATTTGTAAAATTCTGTACTTAATGACTATTTTAGTAATCAAATGAAAAGTAAATTTTCTGAGAAATGGATGTGTGAGCAAGAGTTGTAGCAAAACAAAGAGTAAAAACTATGGACTGATAAAGCAATAAAATATTGGAAGAATATTAAACCATTGTTTTTTTAATGTAATTGATATGCATTTTCATTCCTTTGTGCTGCTTTCCTGTTCCATGAAAATGAAGTTGACGTGTATTGTGTTCTGTAAAATCAGCCTGTTTTCCTTTTGATATATACGTAAAATGACAAAAAAGAAATTGTTGTGACCAAATATTTTAGAAGAAATCAGCTACTGAAAGAGTGAAGACAACTGCTCAGTGCATAGTAGGTGCACTATCCACTTGAGAGAAGTTTGGCACATAAACAAAAATATAAACACTGTAGCTCTGCTTATGTATTTGCATTCCTCTTCAAACTGTATACTGTTTCAGCTCATGTCTCTTAGATTTTGTGTGCACTGCGTGTGCACATGCACATTTATATTCTTCACATTGAAAGTTAATGGCATGGGTTTGACAATAATCAATCATGCATCAATGATGTTTTTTCACCTCTGCCCATACTACCGCAGTCCTGTGTCGTCCAACTTCAGCAATGTAAAGAATAACAAATAACATCATCCATAAAATAAAGAACTACCCATTCTTGGATGCTATCTCAATGTTAAAAGAAAGCCAATTGGCATGTATCATTGATAGCCAGTTCATCTTGAACTTACTTTGTGTGCAGAAAAATAACCTTGCTGAGAGGCAGTAGTACATTGAAAATAAGTTTCCTATAAAAAAGGCATACAGTTGTAGTCTGCCCAACAAGTTGAATTTCCTCCATGTGGGTCCTGATCCATTTATGTTCCAAAGCAATATGGTAGTAGGTGTTTTTTTGTTCCATAATTTGGGATCCTCCAAACAACTGGCAATTATCTGATGAGAGGTTCTGTTAGGATATAATAGTCTACGATTTTGTAGGGTGGTCTAAGTAGTGCATTATCACGGTAGTTCCAACAAATGGGGTGTATCTCACCCAGATAGTGATTTCGTTGCTCCACAGATATCAGCACCATTGCCAACAAGAGAAGCTGTTATAATGTTGACAGCAGAGTGAAGCAAAAAGATGCACTTCTGTTTCTGGTCCTACTCTGTGTACGTTGTAGTGTTGCAGGAACTTCCCTTTTTATTTATTTTGTCATCAACTGTTTTACACTCTAAATTACATCTTACATCATCTCTTCACTCCCTCCCTCCCCCCCCCCCCCCTCCCTCTCTCTCTCTCTCTCTCTCTCTCTCTCTCTCTCTCTCTCTCTCTCTCTAAAACGTGGGATTTTTCTCAAACCTCTTCTCCAATACGTCAGTTCTCCTGGCATCATTCTTCATAGGAATCTGTGTCCACTAGCACACAATAAAAATTTTAAAAGTCATAACATAATAGAATGTTGGGAGAATATGCTTGCATGCCTTATCCTAAATCATCTTATTTCACTACATCATATTGCTTGAAATCTTTCAGTTTTTTGGAATATTTCTCTGTCATCCATAGACTTTACTTCACACTCCAAAAAATACCAAATAACGTCCTCTATGCATTTGAGATTTACTTCCAGAAATTAGAGGAACTCTTTGACATGTTTAGACTACCTTTTTCAGTTGGAACTGAATGACATTTAGCCCTATTAGATATTTTCCTAAAAAGAGAGAGACTGTCCACAAAAAGCACATTGCTAAATTCTTTTGTAAAAAATGTTTTGTTTGAAGTACTAGTGCGCACTAAGTAATACTATACATTGACAATGTGGTTGAAGCAAGAGCAAGAAGTTGTCAATTAAAATTGGTGTTTTCTGTGTAATACACAATTAAGTCAGAGTTCACAGCAAAAACTTCACACAAAATATACTAAAATGTTAAAAACTACAGATGTTTTGACATTGTTGTTGTTCCATACCATACTTAATTTTGTCAGAAATTAAGAAGTAATTATGGCATGCTGTCAAGAATATTTTGTGCTTCCATGTCAGTTATCAGTTAGTCATAGCTTTTAATATTATAATTTTGTATCATCAAGTGCAGAAAAAAAAAAAAAAAAAAATACATCTCAGCCACAGGGAAAGTCCCATGGGTTGTATGTGCCACTGCCTTAGTTTTTGATGTTGCGGCACAGAAAATTGTATTACATCTTGGAACAGATTTGCACTTCTTTATCAGTTCAGTCATTGTTGGCACACAATACATGCTATCAAATCAAAAGAGATGTAACACACAAAACTGATATGAAAAGAAGTGGAAAAAGAGGAAATTACATTGGCTAACAATGCTTGCAGTACTGCCCTTCTGTGCTATCAGCATATTCTATTCTTAAGTGACACATTGTCCATAAGGTGCCTGACACTGTTTTCCTCAGGGCTAATGCATTATACTGTGTTTATGTGTGCTTTGCCCTAAGTGCTATGAAAGTCTCTGTTCTGTGCCATGTGCTGCATGCATCAGCTGATGTCATCAGGTTATTGTCAGCAAACATTTGTAGAAGAATATTCATCTTTGAAGGTGTATCAGTCATAAAGATGATCATACTTCCATACATGATGCCCCACATTTTATGCTTCATCATAACATTTAAAGCAATGAATGTGTACATAGATAACGAACTTCGTTGTCTTGGTTCATTTGTACTTAAGTTCTCAAAAATGCATTTTCTATTAATTATGTTAATGAGCTGCTGTTATGTGGAGCACATACTCTAGACCTACACCTATACTCTGTAAGCCACCACTAAGTATGTGGCAAATGGTACTCCAGGTGCAACTACCATTTCTTTTTTTTTCCTTCCTTTCCCATTCACAAATGGGGCCTAAGAAGGGGGAGGATTATAAGTAATCCCCCCAAATGGGTTCAAATTTCACTTAACAGTACAGTCATTTTACCATTACAATGTGGAAGCATTAAAAAAAAAAAAAGCCGCACACAGAACTGCGGTTTGAGGGGTCTTGGTGCTCTGTTCCTTTGTGAGCTAGGAATATGGAGTAAACAGTTTTTGGTTGAGCTCAGACCAACAGCCATTTGTATAGCCATTCAAATTTGGACTTACTGTAGCTATATTACAGTATATTAAGCAATGTTTGAAAGACAAACCAGAGCTGGTGCCAAGGCAAATTGGTTAATTCCTTTCACAAAAGGTTTTAATTAGGCTGAAATTAGTACTCTGCTAATGGCACCATTTGGATTTTATGCGCAGAAACGTGAAAAACATTTTTTTTCTGGAAGGTTTTTGGAGCCTGCCACTTCTGTAATTTAAATTTGTATGAATCTGTTCAAACTTTACACAAAAGTAGATAAATGGGTATATTCAAAACCTCACTTTTTTAATCCAGTAATCACTACCCATTGTTGAGATATGATGGTTTAAAGTGTACCTAAATATAGTATGTAAAATTCGTTGTTATGGGTGTTGAATGCATGGAAATGGTATAATGTGAATCAAATAAATAAAAAAATGTCTTCTTATGATAAATCATTCAGATTTTACATGCAAAAACATGTTTTTTGTGAGTTTTATGTGTGCCACATCTGCGTTTTAGACTTGCACAAATCAGTGCAAATTTTGTAAGACAAATACATGTAATTACTGGTTGTTCTTTTGTTCTGTGGAAGCTTTATCTATTGTCATTATATAAGCAACATGGTTCGAAAGACAATAAAAAAACCTTATACCAGATCAGTTGTCGCCAAAGTCGACAAAAATATACGTCAGTTGCCGAACTATATCAGTCTAATGTCAAAATTATGCTAGAGTGAAAGTTGGGAATCAGAATGAACTATGTCCCTATCATAGAACAAAAAAGGCAAATACGGGGTGTTCAAAAAATCTCTCCACGGTGCTGTATGAATGTTATCTGCGCATGCCATATGATTGTACGCCTTCCTGGGTTTTTCAATGAAACAATAAACGCACAACGATACTGCAGTGATATTCTGTACCCATTCATTAGAGAACTTGTGTTGAGTGAAATACTGAACGGTTATTTTCAACAAGATGGTGCAACCGCGCATACAGCTCGCGTTTCAATGTCACTGCTTGCTGAAGTTTTTGGTGATCGAATAATTTCACAGGGACTTTGGCCTCCATGATCGCCTGACCTAACACCACCTTACTTCTTCTTATGGGGTGGAGCGAAAGCAACTGTCTATAAAAACCGTCCAGAATCAATCGATGAATTGAAAACTGCAATATCCACTTTCACTGCTTATGTTACAGAAGAAATGTTACAGCTGGTGTTTGGAAACATGATTAGACGAATTGAATTGTGTATTCAACAACAGGGGGGACACTTTCAACTTTTAATGTGAAAATTTGTAACTAAAAATGAATATTCAGTAAATTAATAACTTGTATTTCACTGAGTTTCATTTCAGTATATTCACTGCAGCTGACAATCATATGGCACAGTGAAGAGACTTTTTGAACACCCCATATATCCTGGACACAGTCAGAGATGTAAAAGTACAGAACTAGCTTTTAGACTTACCTGGCAGCTTCAAAGACATGTAAACCAAAACATCTTGACATATTCACATTTTTTTATGATTTAACCCTACTTCTCCAGTGCAGTAAGCTCTCTCAGCTGCAAGGTGTTGGCACACCTGTATCTTGCAATTTATAGTCTAAAGTCCCTGATCCTAAGCCCAAAATCTGGAAGATTTGCCAGCCATAGTAAACAATGTACAACATATACAAGGTCTGTTCAAAAAATTTTGGAGCATTTGTAATTCTGCACCAATGGTGTGTTGGAGCAAAGTTCGGTTGGCATCCCTGCGCATGCTTGGGTTTAATGTGTACTTGTTTAGAAGTTTCATTGTTTTATATCTGTTAGTTATTGTTCAGTGCTGTATTGAGTAAAATGTTGTGTCGCACAGTTTACTGTTTTCGAGATGGCAGAGTTAGAGGAGCAACGTGTCTGCATTAAATTTTGCGTGAAACTCAAGAAAACCTTTACAGAGAAACGCCGGATGATGCAGGAAGCCTACGATGGTGAATGCTTAAGCCGTACTTGGTGTTACGAATGGTTGACATGATTTAAAAATGGCCAGGTTGAAGTTAAAAATATGACCCTTGTCAGGATACCCTTCAATGTCTACCAGTGATGCCCATGTGTGGAACATCAACAAAACTGTGCATGCCAATCAAAGACTGACTGTACGAGAGATTGCAGAAGAATGTAACATTTCAGTAGGAGCATGTCATAAAATCCTGACACACCATCTTGGAATACATAGTGTTGCCGCCAAGTTCATCCCACAGCTGATGAGTCAAGACCAGAAAGACCTTCGCCTCGCAATCTGTGAAGAGCTTTCATATTGTGCAAATGAGAAAGGGGTATTCCTTACGAGAATCATAACTGGTGATGAGACCTGGGTCTACTGTTATGATATTGAAACCAAGGTTCAAATCTTCCCAATTGGTCGGGAAAGGTTATCCAAGCCCACAAACAGCTTGTCAGGTCAGGTCAAATGTCAAAGCCATGCTGATAGTTTTCTTTGAGTTTGGAGGATTAGTTCATCACAAATTCATGCCATTGGGGCAAAATGTTAATTGATGGTACTATTGGGACATGTTATGATGCCTGGAAGAAAATGTGAGAAGGAAACGGCTTGAAATGTGGCGAGACAATTCATGGCTCTTGCATCACAACAATGCACCCGCACATTCATCCCTGTGTGTGTGTGACTATTGTACACAAACGAAATCGCTGTGCTGCCTCATCCTCCATACTCTACAGACCTGGCCTCTCAAACTTTTTTTTTTTTTACTTCTAATGTTGAAAGCCCCATTGAAAGGACAAACATTTGCAACGATAAACGAGATAAACGAAAATTTGCAGACGGCGCTTCGCCCGATCCAGCAAGAGGCGTATCAAGACTGCTTCCGGAAGCACATATGGCGCTGGGAGCAATGTATCAATTGCAGAGGAGAGTATTTCAAAAGAGACCATACACAATAAGTAAAAGATAAGCATAGAAAAATTTTGTGTACAAAGTCATGGAACTTTTTGAACAGACCTCATATCATTTGGCTGAAGACCATACATGTAATAGTTAAAAAAGTTTTTTGGGCTATCAAATTTCTGGGGGTGGGTTTATTTCTGTGGGAATGCCAAAACAATTTTTTGATTTCTGGGTGGTGGGGAGATAAGGTGGTTAATTTTTTCATTGTGTGAGACCTATCCTCTATTATATGTATGGTGAGAGGTGGAAAAGCAAATACACACAAATTTATACCAAAGTGACAAATGTCATGGGATAGCAATACGCACATATACAGACTGCGGCAGTATTGCGTGTAGGGGGTATGAAAGGGCAGTGCACAGACAGAACTGTTATTTGTATGCAGGTGAGTCACGTGAACAGGTTTTCAACATGATTATGGCCGCACGATGGGAATTAAGAGACTTTGAACACAGAATGATTGTTGGAGCTAGATGCATGGGAAATTCCATTTTGGAAATCATTAGGGGATTGAATATTTCAAGATCCACAGCATCAAGAGAGTGCGAGAATACGAAATTTGAGACATTACCTCTCACCACAGACAATGCTTGTGGCCTTCATTTAACAACTGAGAGCAGCAGCGTTTTCGAAGTGTTTTCAGTGCTAACAGACAAGCAACATTGTGCAAAATAACCACAGAAATCAATGTGGGACGTATAACAAATGTATCCGTTCTGACAGTGTGGCAAAATTTGGCATTAATGGGCAATGGCAGCAGATGACTGACATGAGTGCCTTTTCTGTCAGCGACCATATTGGTTGGAACCTAGATGACTGGAAAACTGTGGCTGGTCAGATGATTCCCGAATTCAGTTGGTAAGGGCTGATGGAAGTGTTTGACTGTTTACATGGAACTGATCAGTGACTGAAAATAGTAACATTCAGCTACTTCGAGACGATCTGCAGCCAAATGACGATGGAGTTTTTATGGATGACAATGTGCTGTGTCTCCAATCCACAATTGTTTGCGATTGGTTTGAACAACATTCTGTTCTGGTCAGTTCGAGCGAATGATTTGGCCACCCGGATCACCCGACACGAA
The DNA here is from genome assembly GCF_021461395.2 of Schistocerca americana. Classification (NCBI taxonomy): domain Eukaryota; kingdom Metazoa; phylum Arthropoda; class Insecta; order Orthoptera; family Acrididae; genus Schistocerca; species Schistocerca americana. Next base: position 114,176,291 of record NC_060126.1, on the reverse strand, counting down.
TCCCATCAAACATCTATGGGACATAATGGAAAGGTCAGTTTGTGCACAAAATCCTGCATTGGCAACACTTTTGCAGTTATGGATGGCTCTAGGGGCGACATGGTTCAGTATTTCTGCAGGGGAATTCCAATGATTTGTTGGCTCCAGGTCACGTTGATTAGCTGCACCATGCCAGGCTAAAGGAGGCCCAACATTGTATTAGTATCCCATGATTTTCGTCATCTCATCTCAGTGCGTGTGCTTCTAGAGTGGGATGCGTCTACTTTAATGACATGTTGTGTCATACTGCACAACGTGATAAATTACCCGCTGGATGACATGATGTTATATATCATATACAACATGACATCATGTTACCTTACTTGACATGATGCATTGCCTTAAAAGAGATGGGTACTAAAAAAAATATGAATATGTCATGATGTTTTGTTTTAAATGTCTTTGAAGCTGCCAAATACGTCAGAAAGCCAGTTCCCCGACTGCCCAGGTCAAAAAGTTTGACAAATCACTCATTTCTGAGGAATCCACGAGATCTACAAATATAACAAATAAATAAAGGGAAAGCCTCAGGCTAAGCAGATGTAGGTTCCTGTGTCACAGAGAACAATCATCACAGGTAGCAAGGCCACTGGAGAATGCTGTTAATAGTGCATATAATCTTCACACACATGCTAAAGTTCAGTCCAGAAAATGTTAAGTGCAATAATTTCAAGGAGATTATATGGGTAGGGAATGTTAGGAGCTAAATGTGGTGACATCTAGTGAACAAGTCAATATTTTTGTTACATTTATTTGCAAAATTAAGTGTTTTAACATTTTTTACATGCTCTACAAGTTTCACAGCACCCTAGGAATAAATGACGTATATAAGAAGCTAAATATCTGTGACACGACTAACTATAGATGCAACCATTTGTGTGTTAAAATATTTCTCCTACTTCCTAGTAAATCAGGACTGTACTTATGTAGAACCATTGTTCTCTCTGCTTTAATTTGTTACCAAAGTTCCGGGCAAGAATTTTGCAGTTGCTACGTACTATGTAGTGAATGCCTCCCTTTTTTTCCATTCAGAGATAGAATTTATTAAGAGCTCGGCTGTCCAATTCAATCTGTACTTAAATTTCCTAATTTATGACGTGTAAATTAAGTTTTGAAATCATTAGTCTTATGGAAGAAAAGTTTTTCAAAAACTCCTTGCTTCACAGTGTGTGTGTGTGTGTGTGTGTGTGTGTCCCATTTGACTCTTAGTGTTTCTCTCCAGTTCTCAAATTATTTACTCATACAAATGTAAGTCAAGTGCTTATTTTACCATACCTATCTCTGGTCCTCTGTGAAATGATGGCACGTAAATGTGCAGTTCTTAATAATGGCTTTATTATTTGAGATCTTTCATTAAGTTTCACTTTGAGAGAACAACCATCTTAAAATTATCAAAAGAATAATTAAGGATATAATGACAGGTATATATCTTTATGTCTAGACCTATCCTGCACCTGACTTTTCCCACTTCCACAATTTCTCCTTACATAAAAGGCTATTGAGTACTGCATGTTTTATAACAAAATCAAGTTCAAAGTTTTGACAACAATAAGTTGTTTTATTCACAACCAAAAAATCTTTATGTTCTAACAAATTGGACGGATTTTTATGTGTAGTAACATCATAAAGAATACAATACTGTCACAGCAGTTTTATACAGATGTCTGATAAGTGCATTAATTCAGTGACACCATCATTCACAAAAACACTGCACAATGTTTCAAAGATGAAGTTTAACTGAGAATTATCATAAATTTCATTTCATTTTACATATATTTACATACTCTTCACATTTATGAAAAAGAAAGACGTGTAAGTATAGTGAGTATAACAATTTTCTACAGGTCCTTTGTGAAACATTTTCATGAAAATATGTTTCTACTAGTCAATTACACATCTGAATATAAAACCTGAGCAATTACAATAATTAACCTGTTAATGTAGATATAATTTAGAACTGACATGAACAATTACAAAGTTAAGTGTTCCACCGGCTTTTAGACCTATCATTACACCCATCAGCCTTAGTCAATAGAGTGCATGGAATAAAGTTATTCTTACACCTCAGGATGTGACACACATCAGATGTGACACACATCAGACTCTAAAGTACAACAATTCATCAAATTTTGCAATGTAAAATTTTTTGAAAAACCAAGACACTGACTTTAAAAAAGTAGCCTAAAATTACTTGGACTCCACAGGAAATGATCCTAATTGTAAGAATGACCTTCCACATAGTAATAGTGACAATGACATTGTGGTTGTAAATGTTTGGCATCAGAGAAATGCCAGAGTAGAGATTGCACCATTGTTTTACTGGTCTGTATTCCATTCTCTGGTTAAAATTTAATGCTCTAGTATTTATAAATTTCTATTTCTTGTTCTTGCATTATACTGTCCGTGAAGCAAGCAGCACAATATGTTTTCTCAATTATACAGTGTTTTCTGCAAAATCAAGTAAAATTCACAATTATTTCTTTACTTGAAAAAGACTAAAGTAAAACATAAATGTCATTTATGTGCTACTTTTCCAAAGACACAATACTGGCAGTTATTGTAGCACATCACAGCATTAACCTTGCTATTGATCCCCAGCATACATTGATATAAATGATTATCTTCAATGAAATGGAAAATCGTAAACATTTCATTTAACTTTTTGGTATATCACACTCATGTTTGATCAACAAATCGTTACACACAAAAATTAGCTTGTTGTCGATTCAGATGCTACAAATCGTGAAGCATCTACCATGGAACCACCTCTGTCCCATTATACTCAATTCTCAATAAAAGTATAAATGTTAATGACACTTGTTTCACCTTTAAAGACACTCCTGTGTAGAAATTTGCGAGTTTCTTAATTTTCTGAAATATAAATACAGGATACAACTATGGCCTATATAATGTTAAAAAGACAGAATTTGTTCACCAATTATATATTGGTTTATAGGTGTAACAAGCAATATTGGTTTGTTGGCTCATTAAACTTTAATCTTCATTAATTGGCTGCTTGCCAAGTAGTTAATGTAAGTAATGTCTTGTATTTCGGTCTGGCATCAAAGTGCCCACGAAATAAAATTTTTTGATCAAACTCAACAATGTGCCAGAAAATTTAATCACTGAGATGCACTAACACTTGCTAGTCACAACATACTTTAGGCGTACACATTGTAAGGCACACACTAAGCTCATTAGAAGCTATAAGCTTACATTCTTCCAACATATACAAATGTTGTACTCCCTGTCAGTCCATGAACTCTAAAACAGGTTTATAAATGTTGCTTATTTAAAAAAATTTATTTACTGAAACAAAGTCACAGGATATACTTGTTCTTAAGTTTACATGACATAGGCTACACATTTAGTTTTCACACCATTTAAGGCCTCAAAAAATGCAGTACTGTTGCCTTAACACTGTAAAAATTGCAGTCCAGAAATCCAATAGAAATATAATTTTCCTTATATTGAAAAGATTTGTCACAAAAACAGTACCACTGCATAATACGTAATTAATTTCTCTTATTACTATGCTGTACAAAATGTTAAAAAGGCATCACCATCTAAACATTTATATCTACTGTAAAATCCTGTAACAGGTAAAATCCTGAGAGGAAATTCATACCTGAGTAATATCAAAGACACCAGTGAAACTAGAGACTTTGAAATGAACAGTTCTTTCTTTACATACTACAGAGATCAAAGAGAACCTGATGAGCAAAGATGGTATGAGGAAAGAATGCATCATCTCATGTCTGGCCCTTTATTATCAGTTGTGGCTTGACCTCAAAACCATCTGTTGCTACTGAAAAAAATACCAAAAGCTCAGATTCTCAGTTTTACATTTACATGTTCCTTTTGACTAGAATTCAATACATGAGAATCACTCAATAAATTCAGTGTAGGGAGTCCAATACACCCAAGGTTATGTATGTTACATGGGAAAATCTTTGGGACATTTAATTTTATGGTACTCAGTTGGCGACACTGCAACAAACTGAGCAAACATGGAACGATTCTAGCAGCTAATAAAGAGATATTATTTTTTTTTAAAAAAGTGCTGCTGCTGAAAGATGTTCAGCTTTTATAAATTACTGTAAACATTAGCATCTAGAGCCATTTGTCAACAATGTGCCCGGGGTATAAATATTGTGCGTTTATAAAAATGAGAAGCCAGCAGTTTAAAAGAATGTTCTTTCTTCAATGAAAACTGTCCTATTGCTGCTTCCAATTAATCATAAGATTAGTTATCCTTTTCAACAACTCACTGCATCTGCCAACGAAGTACTAGGCCTATATCCCTTACCCCTAAACAAGTGTATACCTCTTCAAAGATTAATCGAGGGCAGCCTACAAGCAGATGCAGAATTATGACACATATGCGAAAGACGTTGACAAAGCAGGTGGGAAACAGAAATTGCCAATAGGAAAAAGCTATGAATGGTGCTAAAGAGAAAAGGTAAATTTATGAAGAAGACAGTCAAAACACTGATTCAGTGCCTACAGATAACAAAACTGGTTGGGGGAGAGTTGCTTTTATCATTACGCAGTAAGAGTGAAGGGCAGAGGGGATAACAAGTAATGTAAAATTTTTCTACCTCATCAAATACCTTAAACTGCATTATTTATTCCATGAACTTCACAACTGTTGAAAAATGCAGTTTGTAAACAATGTCGATTAGGTACCACTTTGATTAAATTAGAGCTCTGTTTCTTTTTAAATACACCAGTTTCATGTAGGTGTTCAAGAAGTGTGTTACATTTTCTTTCCCTTTCTATGCAGAAATATGCAGGCATTTCATAACCCTTTTATTTAAGTGAATTGCCATAACTGAATAAAAATTGCATGTTAGCGTGGCATCTAGTAAAAAACCACTCTGAAACTAGGGTCACATGAAAAACTGTAGGAGTCAACAATGCAGTACCATATAAGCTATGAAGAACGTTTGAAATTAATATTGGTAGTGCTTCCATTGTAGATTAAGGTATATTTTTAACACTCAAAACTTCAGCAATTTACTTTTTTCTAATACGTCATAAAAGGTAGCCCTAAGTACAGTGGTCTCTCCTTAGAGATGGGAACCACAACATGCCAACATTACTTGTAAATAGAGCAAAGAACTGCATTATATCTGTATTATGAACTGAATGTCTGCTGAACTGTGGGGGTGCACAATTGAAGAATAAAATTTAATTACCCTAATGCAAATTTAATATGGTCCAAATTTAGTTCAGCAGCAGTACAAGAAACGATTCCTTACAGTATTACATTCACAGCCTTTCAAGCTCTTCCAGTATTTGATCAGAGATGTCTGTTGGGTTCTTCTTGTACTGCACAGCTCCATGTATGGCATCACGGAAAAGCTGGAAAGGAGTCAGACATTGTGTAAAGGCAAATCAACAAAAGAACAAGGGCTAATGAGCTTTAATTACCTTCACTACATTGGTCCCATCTGAAGCAGACACATAGTACAAAGGCAAGTTATTTTTCTGAGAGAAAGCAAACGACCGCTGGGTAACTTCCATATTGGCTGAAAGAATTGTTTCTTTGTGTAAATGGGTAGCTTACAACGACAACAAAATTATAATCTGTAATGTATGAATCGTACCGTCGATCTTATTTGCTGCACAAAGTACAGGTATTTGTGGCCGGTAGTAGCGTAATTCCTCATACCATTTACCAAGATTTTTGTATGTTATTTTTCTTGTTGCATCAAATACCATAATACACGCATGTGCTTGATGGTAGTATGATGGATGTAACGACTGAAACATTTCTTGACCAGCGGTGTCCCAGAAGTCTGAAAATTTGGAAAAAAGATTAGTTTTCGGCAAAATCGGTGCTCGTTGTTTGTTTGCTAAACTGTTTCACAACAAAACTCAAACTGTTCTCACCTACTGTAACAGACTCTTCGTTTACGTTCGTTTCATAACGAAACAGCGTCAGTGCGTATGTTGAGAGCTGATGCGGTTTATACTTGTCCAACAAAAATCTCTCAACCAACCTGTAGAAGAATCAACATAACAACAAGCTATTCCAACTATTTAATTAAATAAGTCATTATTTTAAAAGATTTACTTTGATTTTCCCACGGCACTGTCGCCTAAACATATTACTTTCACCCTAAAGGTGTCTTTACTGTCTTCGCCGTCATAGTCAATTTCAATATCTCCGCCACCAGCCATTCCTAAACAAATATTTCTAGCGTCGAGCGTAATCGATTGTAGATTGTAGCCTATCGAAAGTTCTGCCTGAAACTGAATGCAGTATATAGATGTCACACGTTTTATGTGCACAGTATGTTGCTTAGGTCATAAGGCAATTGATAGCATATGATATATAATTTACAATGATATTTTTGTTAATTAATGTAACCCTCCTCGGGTTAGTATAACAGCGAATGTCAAACCCAAGCAATTATCGATCCCATTTCTTTTAATTATCTTTCTTCAAACTATAATAATGACTTTTTACTGTCAGAAAGAAAATTAGACGTAAGTGATATTCCACATCAGGAACGAAACAACTGTAATTCTCTAATTTCCTGTCGCACCAGTTGTCGAACGATTCGACAGCATCAATTAATAAAGTAGCCTACAAGCAGTTCTGTAGTGGCGAATGTTTATCAAGCTGTTCTGTTTCTGCACCAATTTTCTAGATTGAAGTGAAGTGGACAGCGGAAGGAATGTTCACATATGTTTGTACTTGTAGGATTTTTTGCTTGTAAGGTTAGTAGACACCTATGAAAGCATGTCACAAAGAGAAGTGGGCGTAAAAGCGCTAGAGCACCAGGGATGTTTCACAGTTCTTCTAGCCCTTGGGACAATCACTTGTCGCGGTGTCGATGGTGTCTGTTTCCGGTGATAGGTCTGAGTAGAAGCCGGAGCGTCCTCCAGATCTTCTGTGGCTGCCAGCCTGGGAGGCAGATACGTTCTTCCCTCCCTCGCCCCCCTCGCCTGCTCACGCCGTGTATGCAAACGCTGTGAACGATAGCCAGTGGACCATCGTGTCCTCTTGATGCGTTCTATGGAAACAATCTTCTCCTTGTCATTCCACCCTAATTTGAATGTGTTGGCGGATCGTTGGAGAACTTTGTGAGGTCGAGAGGCCAAGAGTTAACCATTTACTGTCATCCCTCAGACAGACAGGTGTCGTTGTCAACGGATCCTTGTGAGCGAAGACTGATTTATTTCTCTGTATTTTTGGTGCTGTTGGCTAAATTCCTGCCATTATTCTCCATAGATGTTGGCTGAAGCTCGTTGTGGTGTCTTCATTTAGGTGGTGTCTTGATTTGTAGAAAATGAGCTGAGTCGGAAGTCTTGGTTGTTCTCCATATACCAGCCGTGCTACAGAGTAGTCCACGTCCACTTTAAAGCTGTTCACAGACCTGACAGAACCAATGGCAATGAGTCCATCCACTGCTCTCCCCTGCACATTATAGCTGCCTTCAAAGTTCTGTGAAACCTTTCCACCACCCAGTTGTTTAAGGGATGGCAACTAGTGGTTCTGATATGTGAGCAGCCACATAGGTGTAGAAGCTCATGGAACAGCAATGACTCGAAATGCTTCCATGATTTGTTGTTATCGTCTCAGGCTGGATCTCATGATCCAGCCACTGACAAAAGTTCTTGCCACTGTTTCTGTGTCTTCTCTGTGATGAGTATGGCTTCCAGCCAGTGAGCAAACCAATCACTATTAACAAATAATTTTACTGTCCAGAGCTGAGTAATGGTCACTTGAGGTCGAAACGAACATGCGTGAAACGTACTTTGGCATGTTGATGTCAATTTTGGATAGACATCTATCGCTTGATTGACCCTAGTTTCACCAATTTTTTTGATGCCCAGCCAGATCACCTTATTTGTGAGGAACCTGATAGTAGCTCTCACTCCCGAATATGCTAAGTTATGGTAAGCCTCAAATATCTGACCCCAGCACTTTTTCAGTATACATGCACTACACACTACAGGTTGTGGAATGTGTCACGCCAATACGAAGTTTATAATTTTGGCGTGTAAACATGCAAAAGGTTGAGGCTGGACATGTGCTGTACAAACAGCAAGTGTAATCGCTGTCATCCTGTTGTTGCCCCACTATGCGTGAGTGAGAACGAGACAGCTGCAATGTTTCTTATTGCGGCTGATGTGTCTCATGTCCGTGGTGAACTGAGAGATGTACTCCACCTGTCAATATTGTCTAGGCAAGCCATGTGCTATGTAAAGAAAACGATTAAAGGAGCATGGACCATGTAGATAGTGAAATGCTTGCCTTCCATGGAGCCTCTGAAGTGTTGTACCGTAGTGTAGATCACGTACAGGTCTCTATTGCACTCCACCTTTTTTGTGATCAATCTGCAAAAAAAAAAGTTAGAGGCTGCTAGGCTCCTTTTACCAACTGCTGTAATGCTGCTCATTTCTCTGGAGTCCAATTTATTCTCTGTCTGCCTAACATACACAATCAATAAAAGTTTTGCATCACCCCAGTTCCCACAACTCCTGAAGATGACAGTGGATATTGTATCACAGACACAGTCCCTTTGACTGTTCAGAGATGTCACTAAATCCGCCCAAAGATGTAAACAACCATGCATGAGGCAGGGAGTTCGACGGCTGATCAGTTCCAGTCATTCCACCAGGAAGGAGGTACATAGCTCATGTTGTCTGTAGTTGAACCATGCCTAGACGGTCAATACCGCGGTTCGATCGCGTCCGCATTGTTACTTTGTGCCATGAAGAGCTCTTAACAAGGGAAGTGTCCAGGCGCGTCGGAGTGAACCAAAGCGATGTTATTCAGACATGGAGGAGATACAGAGAGACAGGAACTGTCGTCGACATGCCTCGCTCAGGCTGCCAAAGGGCTACTACTGCTAGCTACGGATTATGGATCGGAGGAACCCTGACAGCAATGCCACCATGTTGAATAACTCTATTTGTGCAGCCACAGGACGTCAGTATTGGAATAAGGTGGGCCTCATTCCAAAGTACCGTTATCCAAGATGGCGGCGATGACGTCATCCAAGGTGGTGGCTGTGACGTCAATCAAGAGGGCGGATTTTGGCGAGAAGTTTGAATTTTGGTGGGAAAGTGCCACGTCCCCTCCCCAGCAGGATAATGCACCACACCCTGGTTATTTCTACTAAGCAAAGAAAATGGCGGGAAATAAGGACATGTCTTTATTATTTAACCAATTTCAGGCAGGTGTGTTCTCCACTGGGTCTGGACTCCAACTGTCTTAGTTCATATCAGTGCCACCAGAGGGCACTCTCCTGATGTCAGATCATGACGCAAGTACTGGTAGTCAAGATAACGGCACCCACTGTGTTCACCGCGAGCTCCAGAGCCCATGTGACTCAGTTCATATCGTGACCACCAGATGGCGCTACTGTGAAGTCGGGTGATGACACAAGATCATCTGCTCTCTCTCGCGCGAGCGTTATAGCTGGACACGCGCCGCATCAGCGGCCCGCATGCGACCAATTACATCACAGCGTCAAGCCCGCACCTTTATACTCGTGCCGGACATAGTCTTCTGTAAATTTGCTAACTAAAGTGACACCAACATCGCTCATCTAACCTATCAATTACCTAAGTACTTAATTCCATTTCAATTTTAATCATATTCAATAAATCAATGTACAATTTCAATATTCAATGATCAAATGAGAAGTTCCGCATTTTCCCACTATCAGATTCATTCATGGCCTAGCACCCTCCAACCCTAGAATACTGAACTCCTATTGACTACTCCGTTAGTCACGTGATTAGGCTTCATAGAACCTAGGACTTGGAATAAATTTTCACCAATGCCACACCCACCCGGATTTGGAATCTAACAGTTAAATTCTCCACCACGATCCTCAACCCAGCACAGCTCCCCTTACCGACCCATGTTGGTGGGCTAACGTGTACTAACATGCACTAACGTGCACTAACCTGTACTAATGTGCAAAGCGCATGATGTCATCCAAGATGGTGGGGCGAAATGGCAGGAAAACAGATCTGGACACAAGTCTCCACCACGAGATTTACTGTCCAGCTGACATAGTACACATTACTGCCATCAGATCGTACTGTCATCCCTCCTATGACCTAGTCCCAGATTGTGGTCTGTAGGGGCAGCAATTATGCTAAAATTACTCTGAAAGCGCTAGGCTGCTGGGGAGAGTAAGGAAGGAGTCCACGCTATTTACTTTCGAACATTTTATTTCGAGATCGAATATATTTATCACACTGAGGCAAAACACTCTCCATCTTATACTTGCGCTCACAATACACAGTCTGCAGACACACAAACAACTCCTAATTTGAAACTTCCCGGCAGATTAAAACTATGTGCCAGACCGAGACGCGAACTTGGGACCTTTGCCTTTCCTCACAGCTTTACTTCTGCCAGTATCTCATCTCCCACCTTCCAAACTTTACAGAAGCACTCCAGCGTACACTCCACTGCAGAGTGAATATCTCATTCTGGAAACTCCTAATTTACACAAATAATTTAAGTACAGACATTCAAAATCCTCCTAAATAATTCAGCACAGTTATGTCTAGACACTCTCAGTACTTGTAAACTGTCCAAATAACTCATAGCACAGCCTACAGACTTGCTCGCAAAATAATTCAATCAATGCGCGCAAGCACCCTCTGCAAACCCCTCTCAAGTAGAGCGCACAGATAGCTCAAGGACGTGGCGTGGCCTTCAGCTGTCAAACCACGCACAGGCCCCTGCCAAGGTCCCGCAAGCATGGGGCGGCGAGATCTCATTCATACTCCATTTCTGAGAAATTCCTACCCAGATATGTGTTCACCTAGACACATGTGCTGACGTGATGGGGCGGGAGCACAGCCGAGAGCTGCAGCCGAATGCAGGCGGAAGTTGTACGTAGGCGCCATTGATATTCGACTGGACAGGGGCGGGCTTATTTACAGTGTGCACTCCAAGCAGGACCACGCGTGTGGGGCACTCCTCGCGACCCCCACTCTAACTGCAGTCCAGCGAAGACACTGCAGAAATCCATTCCAGAATAGCAGAATATGCTTTCTCCTTAGCGATTCTAATGGACCATAACTGCCTGACGCTTCGCTGCGTGTAGCTACATACCATCGCAAGACGCATCTAGCAACGTTACTCAAGTCACATTGCTATCTAAAATAATAACCAAGTCTAACTCTAGTAAATTCCATAGTCCCTCAGAAATACTTAACGTGCGCTTTTGTGCTAGTTTTCGTCTTCTGTCAGCTTTTATGCACGAAAATTCTTGCTGTAACAGAACCTCTTTACGAAAATAACGCACAATAATGTCCAATGTAGTCTTCCTCGTGGACCTAACCCCATCACGTTATACCACCCCTTCTCTCAGCATATGCAAATGTTCGCACAGCTATATCCCAGCAGAAACGATGGAGCATTATGATTAGCTCTTATAGAGTTTATCCGACGAATTACTGACGCCGCTGGTATCGAAGGATCATCCACCTATTCTTTCGGGACCTTTCAGAGGTAAAATTATTTTGCACAGATCGCTAAAGTGCATTACAATTAAACCCTTAAACTTGTCTAAAGATCATAAAATACATACTATACTCAGAAGAACACTCGAAGCCAGGAATATATTTACCATTATAACTAGAATTAAATATTACAATTGCTCCTACAGTCTCACACCGATAGGGAAGCAACATCAGTCTTTCCTGTCATTCTACAGACATGACATTCAACGGTAATTAACTATTTTTCACTGATCACCATTTTGCACCGACTACTAAACCTCGCAAAGTTGTCTACAGATCACCAAATACATACGAGATTCGCAAGGATATTGGACCGTGAAACCGATCTCCATCTCGGCAATATATCACCGAGTACCGTATCGATCTAGTAAACATGCAATTCATATCCCCCACCATACAAAATCATCCCTTTTACATCAGCGAACCGAAGTCACTCTCAGAATTGATGTACAAAGACACACTCGTCTCCCCATCGGTACAAACGCGCTACTCTCTCTGGTCCGGATCTGCCTGCTTGCTTGCGTTTCTACAGGCATCTCCAGACTCTGGGATTACATCAACACACCTATTTTCACCATAATATTATATCGTTTTCGTCGTACTTCTCCATATCAAGCACACAGCAGTAGTCTCCCGATCGCTCACGCAACGTAATTCCGAAGATATACACTGGAAATTATTTCTCTACAAACCCGAAACTTTATCTACGTGGAGCGTGCTCTAGACCACTGAGTAACTAGAAACAAACACATTAAATATCATATTTCCATTCTCGAATACCGAAGTCTATCATGTAACAGATCCCACATCATCCATATAGTTTACAAATCAACTAAGGTCTTTCCCATGTCTAGAGAACAGGCAAACGTGTCTCCCACACACCACATTCGATCTTGTCTCAATTAAACAAACGCGCGAAATGTTCACAAACAGTCAACCGAACAATTTACATGGGAGGGAATATCACTCCATCGCAATCATACCATCTTCTCAAAGTTCCACTTGATCACGAAAGCCGCCCAGCACACACTGAGTATTAGTTCGCTATCTGGTCGTCTAGACAATGGAAAAGTTAACTCATATACATTCCTACAATCCAAGAGGCCTCTGCATTCGCACGGATGCTGCTGTTAACAGCAAACGTGAATCATTACCACCATGGACTTTGCATACATGGAATCATTTCGGAAAACCGGTCGCAATATCTTTATCATTATACGTAGAATTAAATGTTACGATCGCGCTCTCAATTGAACGGCATTCGAGAATGAGCGAGGTATCGGAAATACACCCTCTTGTCGGCAGTGGCTCTGGAAATAGCTGTACCTTCCTTATAACTGGACATACTCCCCCCCCCCCCCCCCTTTTGCTATCACAGTACTCCAAGTCACATCCTTACCTTCCCTACAACAAGGCATAGTCATCTCCTTTCCACAAACACACATACTTTATAAACCTGATGCTCAAATGCGAACATATCACCCACTCACCAATATTACTAAGTATATTACTTCGTCAATAACTGATTGCCTACCATACCAAATAATACTGATCGAAAATCAACGATGGGCATGCATCTCTCGTAAGTTCTTCTTTCGAGTCCTACCACTGTGTCCTAGAAAGAGCCGGCGAGATGTTAAAGAAAAAACCGATCCCAGCAACTACTGCATGTTACTCTCACAATCAATCATGTTTCTACAGGTCCACACAAGTACCCATATTAAAAACTATACCTGCTTTACGAATCGAGGTACGACATTACCTCTGAATGGGATGGTTTTTTCTGGACAAATACCGTGATGGTGATTGTAGAAATACGTATTATCAGCCAACGATGCAGCCTAGGGATAAAATCACTGAACTTGGCACCGAGTTATAGGCGATGTCTGAGAAGGAACACAAACAGTAGTAGTAGATGTTGTGCTGACTGAGGTCGTAAGAAGAAAAAATGTACACTAGCTTCTCAGATCTCTAGTGTTACACTATATGTTCGAAATGATGTCAATGATTTGGAATCACCTCTCACCATTCAAGCACATACATGCATCGGATTACAACCACTACTCAATCATATTCTGGATCCATTAATGGTGTTGCCTTGTCAGAACACAAGTATTAGAATTCCACAGTGATTGAATGCAAGCCTGCCAGAGATAGAATAACATTAGTGAAATTAAACACTAGACCTCACAAGCTAATTGTAGTACAGGCATATGCACTGATTTCAACAGCTGATGATGAAGTGTTAGAAGAATTTTATGAGTCTCTTTTTAATACCTACAGTCAATAACCAAAAGCGAAGTTGCCATACTGCAAGGACATTTTAATGCTAAGATAGGGAAGTGAGACTCATCGAATGAAGTACTTGGCTATCATAGTTTTAGATAAAGAAATGACCATTGATATCGACAAGTTCAGTTCTACCAGGAAAATAAGTTTGTTACATCGAATACCTGCTTCCATCACCATCCACGAAGGCTTTGTACCGGGGCCTCACCAGGTAGAACACACCAAAATGAGACTGACTATTATTTGATTGGCTTAAGACGGAGATCGTCAGTTTAAAAAATAGGACTCATCCTGGTGCTGACTGTGATTCTGCGTCTTGAACTGAGAATTAAACTGTCGAAATATAAAGGGAAACCTCCAAAAGCAAGAAGTTTAGAGAAAAAAGCTGAAAATCAAATCAAATTTTTGGGAATGGAGTCCAAGAAACATTCCCGACCTATCAGTAGGATAACATGATATCTGCAGAGAAATGGAATCTGCTGAAGAAGACACTAGTTAAAACATCTGAGGAAGTAGTCAAGGATAGGAAAGGGTGAAGAAGAAAATAACTGGCTTACTGACGAAACCATTGAGGGCAGAAAGGTATTGAAGAGGAATTACATCAATGAAAACGTAAGAGAATTGAGAAACTCCGAGACTGCAATGAGACAAGATACATATTCAATGAAATAAAGAAACTAACAAGATTCTCCAAACCAACATTCCACTAGCTGTTGATTAGTGGCGAACGTAATGCAACAAGTTGTACATGAATAAAAATGGAAAACTTCGCTGTGCAAAGACCCCAGTAGAGAAAGAACCGAATATCTTAAAAGAAGAAGTCCGAAAAGCTATAATCAAATTGAAAAACAACGAAGCACCTAGATCTGATGTTATTGCTGCTGAAATGATAAAAGAATCTTGAGATTTTGGTTTGAAGTTCATACATGAAATATGTGACAGCATATGGACTAACAGAACATGGATAGAGGTGTGGACCATGTCCACAATGGTTACCTTTCATAAGAATGAAAACGCACAGCGTTGTGAAAACTGAAGAATCATTTCATTAATGTCACATGCCAGCAAGATTCATCTAAATGTCATTCATGAACGTCTCAGAACTTCCCCAGATAAGGAAACACTGCCAGATCAAGCTGCGTTTGCGCATAATAAAGGAACACGAGAGCAGAGTCTCAATGTCAGACAGATAACTGAAAAATGTAGGGCATTCAACACCCATTGGTTCTTTGTCTCTTGGACTACAACGAAGCTTTTGACTGTGTTCGATGGAAAGAACTGTGGAGCGTGCTAGCAGAAATGGGCATTCCTGATCATGTTATTACCATTATCAGAAACCTCTACTCTGATGATAACGCAATAATCAGACTAGTTAAAGCTATTTCAAGCCGTTTTGAACTATGTAAAGGAGTTAGACAGCAGTGCATGCTATCGTTTCCATTTAATATCTACAGAGAACATGGTATGAGAAAAGGTCTTCATGGCTGGACTGGTGGGGTCCGAATTGGAGGACGAAAAATCAGTAATTTAATATTGGTTGATGACATCACACAGTGAGCAGAATCACATGTGGAAATGAAGGAACTATTGGGTGGAGTTAAAGGAGAAAACGAGAAACTTGGATTGTCAGTTAATGCTCAAAAGGCCAAGATTACAATAATTGGTAGAGGTGAGACTACCAGCTAATGATGTATTATCAGAATATAAGAAGTTCATCACTATGTCTACCTGGGCTCGGTGGTTTAGAAAAAGGGTGGTCTTATACAGGAAATATTGACATAGGATTGTTCTGGATAGGGATGCTGCATCAAAGCTGGCATTGATGTGGAAAGACCGCGCACTAACCAGACATACTAGATTGAGAGTGCTGAAATCTCTGGTGTTTCCAGTTCTCCTTGATATGGATCTCCTGAGATATGGGCAATACCTTAAGAGGATCGCAAAAGAATTGGTGCTTTTGAGATGTGGACATATAGCAGGTTGCTGACAATGTCATGGATGGACGAAAGGACCAACAAATCGATCCTTCATGAACTCGGAAGGGGGGGGGGGGGGAGAGAGAGGGGAGAATAAGTTGTCCAGTACTTGTTTCCAGCGAATCCTGCGGTTCTTTATTCACATAATTCATCGACAGGAGGATTAATTGGAAATGAAGATCATTCAAGGCACAGCCGAAGGGAAAATATTGTAGGGAAGACCACCAACAGGATGACGTTCACCGGGCATTCGTCATACCCACACCCTGCCATCGGATCGCCACATTGTGTACGTGATTCGTCACTCCACACAACGTTTTTCCACTGTTAAGTCGTCCAATGTTTACGATCCTTACACCAAGCGAGGCGTCGTTGGAATTTACCGGCTTGATGTGCGGCTTATGAGCAGCCACTCGACCATGAAATCCAAGGTTTTTCACCTCCCACCTAGCTGTCATAATACTTGCAGTGGATCCTGATGCAGTTTGGAATTCCTGTCTGATTGTCTGGATAGAAGATGTCTGCATTACGACCCTCTTCAACTGTTGGCGGTCTCTGTCAGTCAACAAACGAGGTCGGCTGTGCTATACGTGTCCCTTCACGTTTCCACTTCACTATCACATCGGAAACAGTGGACCTCGGGATGTTTAGGAGTGTGGAAATCTCACGTATAGACGTACGACACAAGTGACACCCAATCACCTGACCACATTCGAAGTCCGTGAGTTCTGCGGAGCGCCCCATTCTGCTCTCTCACGATGTCTAATGACTACAGAGGTTGCTGATACGGAGCACCTGGCAGTAGGTGGCACCACAGTGCACCTAATACGAAAAACGTATGTTTTGGGGGGGGGGGGGGGTGTCTGGATACTTTTGATCACATTATGTATGTTCAGTGGAACAGTAAGAGCTAATCGAGAAATCAACACGTAAAAATGGAATTATCAATACACTGTGTTCAAATTCTCTGTCATCAATAGAAAACTTCAGAAATGTCTGCAGATATATGGGTTTTCTTTTATGGCCAGCTGCACTAGTAATTCTCAAGCTATTTATTGGAGATACTGGAAAATTAGCTATGCTGCATAACTGCTCTTGTAATTTCAGCGAAATTGCAGTCATCTGACGCTCCTGTCCAAAAAAATTCTAAGCTTAATTCACAGATTGCAACTGATACGGCAGGCATTGAGATACCATTCATAATAATGTCACATTCTCACATTAAATCTTGTTTTACATCATGGTCATTATCATATCAGACAGCATTTATAACACCGTCTGACCCATTATGCGGTTGTGTCGTTTCGAATCACATCGTATTTGAAACTAAACTCAGTTTTCTGGGTAACGGTACGATAGCACCCTTTCATCATGATTCATTACTACAGATGACATATCGGGTCTTTGTTTGTCATACTGTGCCGAATAATGTTCTTTACTTTGTAGGCATACTTTATTCACGTAACGATTACCTACCTCCTGCCTATCATTTTCATGTTCCCTTCAGTTCTTCTGTGATTATTGTTATTGCAGTGTTGTTCCTGTTGCGAATCCGAATTTTGAATCCATCGCTTATTTTGGTTTCCTTCCTGTACTCATCACTCTTCATTGATGACTTCCATGTGAACAAACGTCAATAACACTTATTTCAAAATCATAGTGTGGCCTTGATACAGATGAAGCAGAGGAAGTTCATCGAGAGTCTTGCCGTGTGTTGACCAGAGGTGAACCAATGAAGAGTAACATCTCGCCCATGGAGAGGATAGCCCTCCGTGACTTACGAGCAGATGTGGATACAGTAGTCTTAAAATCTGACAAAGGAAACGCTACGGTCCTCATACCAAGGGATGACTATATTAATAAGATCAATGTTTTATTATACGACTCAACGTATCGCAAAATCGATAAGGATCCCAAGAGCCGAGTGGTGCGATAAACAGCAAACCTTTTATCAAATGGCTGGAGGAGGTCATCAACAGACTGAAACCAAACAGTTCAGTTCCACCTAGGCTATATGGACTGCCTAGGATCCACGAAGAAAATGTGCCGTTACGTCCAATTGTCAGTAACATTGGAGCAGTCACCTACGACTTAGCAAAATTCTTGGCATCTTTGTTCAAACCAGTGGGAGGCAAGTGTGCACATCACATAAAGAATTCTAGTGATTTTATCTGCCGACTTCAGTCACTACAGCTGCAAAGTAACGACATATTGGTCAGTCTTGATGTGGTTTCTCTTTTCACAAAGGTGCCTCTTGTGGACTCATTACACCTCATTGGCAATATGTTTGGTACAGACATTACAGCGTTGTTTGAGCACACTCTCTCCTCTACATATTTTATATTTAACAACGAATTTTACGAACAACCTGACGGTGTCGCCATGGGGAGTCCTTTGTCTCCTCTGGTGGCCAATCTTTTTATGGAATATTTTGAGGAGACTCGACTCTGCCACTTTTAAACCGAGAGTATTTTGGCGATACGTTGACGACACTTTTATAGTGTGGCTTCATGGTTTGGACCGTCTCCAAGAACTTTTACGTCATACATGAAAACATGAAGTTTACCATGGACATAGAGAAAGATGGTTGCTTGCCATTTTTAGACGTCTTGGTGGGATGTAAGAGTGATGGCACACTTGGTCACTCGCTGTACAGAAAGCCCACTCATACAGACCTGTATCTGCAAGCTACTGGTTGCCACCATCCAGCACAAACAATGGGCGTTCTCAAAACCATAATCCATCGTGCCCATACAATCTCTGATAGTCTTCAAGCGGAACTGGAACACCTGCCAAAAGTATTTCTGAAGAATGGCTTTTCAACTAGGCAAGTGAACAGAGTGATACAGACCTACAAACGACAGAACAAGGAAGAAGAAGAGGCCTTCAGGCCGACTGCTTATCTACCATTTATTGGGAATATTTCGTCACAGATAGGCAGAATATTGAGAAAGTATCAAGTCAGAGTCATCTTTCGCCCTCCTTCCAAAATTTCATCACTGGTGGGATCCGTTAAAGACGACCTGGGCCTGCGTAAATCAGGTGTTACAAGATTCCATGTGAATGCGGCAAATCATATATAGGGCAAACAACACGAACTGTGCAGGAACACATCGTGGAACACCAACGGCATACTCGTCTTCTCCAACCCACCGAGTCCGCAATCGCCGAACATTGTATTGCCACAGACCATTCCATGAATTACAACGACACAAAAATTTTAGACCATACATCAAACTTTTGGAGCTCGATTATCAATGAATCTGTGGAAATAAGATTGTCCGACAACGAGACTCTCATCAATCGAGTTAGCGGTTATCAACTAAACTCTGCTTGGAATCCTGTTATAGAGAAACTTCGTAGTCAACGTAGTTATCTGCATAAAGATGAAAATCGACCTGATATCGATATGCCAAGCTTTCACCGTGGAGGGCGCGAGGCGCAGCGCACGGAGTTGCTTTGAACGTGAACGCTGAGCAGCACATGCGCAATGTCACCTCAGTATGGCTTTAAATGGCAGAGCTCAGCGCGTACCTGCCAGTACTACTACAGTGGTGACCTAAAGATGGCCAGAAGACTCTGCGCTGAAATATCGTGGCAGGACGTTTCTGACATCCGGCAGTTCTCCCGTGTTTTTATGGAACAATCAGTATGCTGGGAAAGCTTTAAACATCACATCAAGCAGAATTATACTTTGCTAAATGCTAGTTGATAGGCATAATAAACACACTTTTTCATGCATGAGTGTTACATATTACAAATCAGAATGAAGTAATAGTTACTAATTTAGATTTTAATTAAATTTTTTGAGCATTCTTGTTCTACAGCTGTACTTAAGTCCTTCATCATTTCATTTAATCTAACTTCCTCATCAGTTTACAACATGAGTTATCAGAGCCAGAAACACTCCTATCATAATATTGGAAAGCTACAGTAAAAATCCTTCAAGTTGAACAACAACACTAAGAAATAAAAAAAAAAAAAAAGAATTGAGTACCTCAGTATTCTTTTGCATGTACAGACTAAAAAGATATATACAATATACATGGCATTAATGGAAAATGTATAATGTATTTTATTGCACAGGCACAGGCTACTTTCACAACAGTTGTCCTGAAAAATTAACCAGCTCAAGTAGATTAAATACTTCTAAATGTTGCATTGCAAATAGAATGAAATGGTCATACAAGAGAAAAGATAGACACAGATAATAATAGTGTTTAATTACATTACAAATTGTCTATATGATCAAACCATTTTTACCACTGTAGGGTGTCAGTTTTATTCCTTTAATTCATTATGAATATAAACTATATTACTGTCCAGTTTGGCCGTAGGTCGTTATCAGATGTCCACATTATAGCACCAAAAGTTCAATAAATAGGTAAGACATATTAGTGGATAACATTACACTTTGCTATTACAGTTGTTGTTTAATTTAATTAAATGATTTTAGTGATGTTTGTATCATATTTAAAAAATGTTTGTTTGTGTATGTGGGTGCACACACACACACACACACACACACACACACAAATCTCGAATGTCATAGATATCATCTTGCACATACCATTTAGCTTACAAGAACGACTTCCACAGCACGTCACGTAGGTAGCTTATTGGCTCTTGCACATTTGTTCAGCAGCGTACCATGTACTTTTCTCCACTCGTACACACAAGTAATTGTTGCAAATCATGGAAAGCAGGCATCAACCGAAGAACATGCCAAAATCTGTCGTTTTTCTGAGACAAAGTTATTGTCAGACGGCACTGCGGTCATGTGATCATACTCTTGCGTAACTATCGTTAATTCTTATTAAACTTCATTCACAGTATATATAATCATAACAGGCACAATTAGACTTTCGTTATTGCTGCTATCTTGCTATATGCTCTTATTACATCAGTGCTACACGCCAATGCTGAAAATATGAGGTCATTTTTTTTAAAAAAGGGAATAGGACCATATAGCAACAATGCAGCAATAACGAAAGTTTAATTATGTCTATGTAAGAAGTTTAATAAGAATTAACGACATGTATGCAAGACAGTGGTCACATGACTACACCTTCCTGTGGCAATAACTTGTTCTTTGCGAAATGACATGTCCTAGAATGCTCATTGGTTGATACATGTTTACCGCGATTTTTAACAGTTATGTGCGTGTATTAGTGTGGAAAAGTACACATTATGCTATTAAATGAATGTGCAAGGGCCAGTAAGCCACCTGTTAATAATGGCTTTTGCCTAAGTGACGTGTGGTGAAAGCTGTTCTTATGAGCTGATTGGTGTGAGCAAGATCGTACATGTAACATTCGATGTGTGTATGTGTGGGAACGTGTCTGTTCCTACATAAACCGAAACAAACATTTTTAAATGTGACACACATATCACCAATATTGTGTACATAATCTAAACAATAATTGTGTTACGCAAGCATAATGTTATCCACTCATATGCCTCACTTATTTACTGTACTTTTGGTACCATATTGCAGACATTTGATAGTTAAGACTGAAATTGGCCAGTAACGTAATTTATATAAATGGTGCATTAAAGGACTAAAACTGACTGCCTACTATGGTTAAAATTGTTAAAATTGTTCTGTCATTTAGACGATACATTTAGGCTATGGACTCCTACATGAAAAACTTAAAAATTGTGTTCTAAAAAATTCTAAGCAAAGTCGTCCAAGCATCGAAATGTATATATTTTCAAGGAAAAATGCGATTCTTCCTGCAACAAGATAGAATTATTTGATACACAGTAAGAAGTTACATGTAGAAAAGAAATCCCTTGAATGAGGATATTTCTTTAAAGGAAAATAATAAACTCATTAAAGATAATTTCGAAATGGCACACACTTTCAGTAAGCTTTTTTGGTTGGTTCAAATGGTTCAAATGGCTCTGAGCACTATGGGACTCAACTGCTGTGGTCATAAGTCCCCTAGAACTTAGAACTACTTAAACCTAACTAACCTAAGGACATCACACACATCCATGCCCGAGGCAGGATTCGAACCTGCGACCGTCGCGGTCGTGCGGTTCCAGACTGTAGCGCCTTTAACCGCTCGGCCACTTCGGCCGGCCTTTTTTGGTTGGAAGCTGATAATTTATGTCTGAATACTTCGAAAACAAAGTCGATAAATTATAATTCCTACTTTCTTATTAGTTTTATTCGACTTCTGTAGAACAACTACCACTGCTCCTGAATATAGTTATTTGTTTGTAACAGGAGTTTACGACACAGCGGTGTTTGGAACGCTGGGTGCAATTGCTTGATGAATTCTTGAGTGTGACCGATTGCAGGAGACACTGCAGGTGTGACACAGCGGTGTTTGGAATGCTCGTTGAAGTTGCTTGATAAATTCTTGTGTGTGACCGATTGCAGGAGACACTGCAGGTGTGGTTGCCAGCAGTCTATCGCTTATATGTGGTGTCATTGCAGCCAACGGCCGTGCTGCAATGGTAACACCAGTTCCCGTCAGATCACCGATGTTAAGTGCTGTCAGGCTTGGATAGCGCTTGGGTGGATCACCGTTCGGGTCTGCCAAGTGCTGTTGGCAAGTGGGGTGCACACAGCCCTTGTTGGGCCAACTGAGAAGCTACTTGACTGAGAAGTAGGGGCATCGCTCACGAAAACTGACAACGGCTGGGAGAGCAGTGTGCTGACACGATGCCCCTGCGTATCCGCATCCGGTGATGCCTACAAGCTGAGGATGACATGGCGGCCGGTCGTGGTTGGAACAGGTCCAACAGGTAACTGAGGACATAGGAGGCTACTCTGAGGTGAGGAATTTGGCACAAGAGAGCAATTGGTGGTGAGCTATATAAAACCTCAGAAGACAGACGAGTAAAAAATAATAACTTATTGGTGTCTGAGGGCACTATGGCCAAGTTCTGATGGTTAATACTAGGGTGTACGAAATAGCCTAAATAAAACGAATTGGAAAACTATTATTGTAATATATGAAAGAAGAATTCAAGAAGTATTTCAGAAATATAGACTGAATAGATGTACCTAACACCATTGGTGTTAATTAAAATTATAGTGTACAGAAACATAGACTGAATAGATGTACCTAACACCATTGGTGTTAATTAAAATTATAGTGTACTCTGTAAGTCAATTATAGTCTTCTGTGAAAACTTGTTTCTAAGACATTTACTGGTGGACGTCGAATCAGAGCAGTCATCAGGGCATCAAAATGTTTGTAATATCAAGAAAAAATAAGTTCCTTCAGCGATAACATAATGTACCGTTTTATATGGCCGCAAGTATACACCATTCCTTGTAGACACATTTGACGCCGGCCGAAGTGGCCGTGCGGTTAAAGGCGCTGCAGTCTGGAACCGCAAGATCGCTACGGTCGCAGGTTCGAATCCTGCCTCGGGCATGGATGTTTGTGATGTCCTTAGGTTAGTTAGGTTTAACTAGTTCTAAGTTCTAGGGGACTAATGACCTCAGCAGTTGAGTCCCATAGTGCTCAGAGCCATTTTTTTGAACACATTTGACAGTCCACACTGATATACCAACAAATGAGGCAACTAAATTTCATCTCTTTCAATCAACGGTCCTTTGAAAACTCTAGAGAACTTCTGCTTCTTTTATACAGGATCCATTGCCTTAATGTCCTACGCTTCTGATATTTCTTTCTTTTGCCTGCAGTTCATAACACAACCTTTCTGTCAGAATTAACATCTGTCCCCGAAAATGCCCCACAGTTACAAATTTGGTTACGAAATCTCTGTCTTAATATTATATAATCTGTCTGAATCCTCTCAATGTCTCCAGGTCCCTTCCACGTAGTAAACCTTCTTTCATGATTCTGAACTGTTACCAATTGTTTTATTAATTTTTTTTATTTTGCTTTCGGTAGCTAACGGCCACTTAGCCAAAGCTGTTTCAATGGTTAAATTATACCAGTCCAAATTCTGCCAGATGGCTTGCCCTCTCATTCCGTTCCCCTCGTCCATATTCACCTACCATTTTTTTCTTTTTTTCGTTTTCCCGTTACCTAATTGCAGTTCTCCATCACAATTACATTATCCTCTTTTTTAACGAACTGAGTAGTTTCTTTAAGATTCTGTGTTGACAAAAATCAGCACAAGTCCTGACTTTCCTGCCATCTCATTTCACTAATTCTCAGTATGTCTAAATTCAGCTTCCCATTTCTGTTTCTAAATTCTCCAACTTATATAGCCGATCAAGAAATCTAGACGTCCCACCTTCCGGCCTGTAGAATGCCAGATTTGTTTTTCCTAATGCCCACACCTCCCCAAGCAATCTGAATGAGAGAGTATTTTACTTTCAGAATATTTTACCCAAGATGATGCCATCGTCACTAACCAACAGAGTAGAGCAGCACGTTCTCCAGAAACATTACGGCTGTAGTTTCGCCAGGCTTTCAGATGGTGACAGTAGCAACATAGCAAGGCTACGTTGGCTAATGTACCAAGAGCAGGACAGCCTGTCACCTAGACTGTAGCCACGGAAACTTCTGAAAAGTCTGATGCCCCTCTTTAGGAATCACTAGTCTCTCTACAGATAACCCGTACCTTACGGCTACCTGCATTCCTGAGACACGCAAGCCATTCTTCTGCGTCAAGGTGTACGGTATGTAGAACCATTCGGAAGAAAGCAGAAATACAATACAGGAACTAAAACGTTATCTACAATTTGCACAGAAATCGGACTACACTTGTGAGAATCTACGGGCGTGTAAGTGAAGCAGTACTTGTGAAGGAATGGAGAAAGCTTTGTAGCGCTTCAGCGATTTTATTCAATTTGTACTTTAAACAAGTAGAAAAGGAAACCATGGGTGAATTTGGGAAGGGACTTAAAATTCAGGATGTAGAAATACAAGAATGCGAGGTTCCCTGGTGACATTTCAAATCTTCAGAGACAGCATGGGACTTGGGAACTCAAGTGATGCTGTAAGATGACTACAGTGTGGGGCAAATAAAAGTGCCCCGGAGGATTGGACGTGAATGTATGCACATAACCACACCCTGCCACATGGTCCACGCCGCTTCAGAGCGTGGTGCAGACTGTGTCAGTGTGAATGGAGCAGTGCAAAGGGAACGATGGTACCTACAGTGGAGCATCGGGTGTTTGTTGTGGAAAATTACGTGACAACAAAGTCGAGGAAACGGTGTGGTCAGTTGTTTGCGGAGTAGTTTAATGGTGTACCAGCAAAGAGTGCGTGCAAATTATCATTCCGAAAAGGCATCAGACATGACCTGTTTTGAACGACGCATGAAACGTTCCGAAACGTGCCCGCACATCGGAAAATGTAGCTGCAGTTCAGCAGAAAAAGCTTCAGAGTGTTACCAAATCAATTCGACGCCTGTCGCAAGAGAGCAGCATATCACGTCGCTCATGCGGACGGAAATTGGAAATTTGTGGTAAGATCTTCGAACTGCTAAGGTCATTGGTCCCTCAGCTTACACACTACTTAATCTAACTTAATCTAAGTTACACTAAGAACAACACGCATACCCATGCCTGAGGGACAACTCGAACCTCCGACGGAGGGAGGCGCGCGGACCGTGACAAGACGCCTCAGATCATGAGGACGAATACTTCACTTGGACCTGTACATGCATCCCTACTGAGTGTCTGTTGTTCATGCATTAAAACCAGCAGATGCTCCTCAGCGTCTCCAGTTTTGTGAGTGGCTGTTCGCTGAGATAAAAATGGATCATGGATCTGTTCTTTATATCTGACGAAGTATAATTTCATCTGAGTGGCTATGTCAACCCACAGGATCACAGTTTCTGAGCGGCGGAGAATCCTCATAACTTCCATGAAACACTATTGCATGTTCAGAACGCTGGGGTTTGGTGTGCAGTATCTGCACGCCGCATTATTTGTCCCATCTTCTTTCATCAGATGCTGACTTCGGCGCGTTACATTGCGAATATTTTGAAACCATTTGTGGTAGCATTAACGGAGAAGGAAAAGATCTCCAGTTACTTCCATGATGATGGACCAATTGCCCATACAGTTGCGAAAACCTTGGAGCACATTTAGACAATCTTCAGGCCTGATGGTGTTGTTAGCAGAGATCAGTCTGGTCGGAGCCATACCTGTCCAACTAGGTCACCTGATCTGTCGGTGTGCGATTACTTCGTGTGAGGAGCCCTCAAGTCTAAGGTGTACCGCAACAACCCTCATCGTCTTGAAGAACTGCAGCAGAACATTTCGGATGAGACTGCAGAAATTCCAGCAGTCCTGGTTCGATCCGCCTTCGGCAATTTGCTCACTAGGGCTCCAAAAGTGCCAGGAGATGAATGGTGGTCAACATCTGCTATAGTCTGGTTAGTACTGCATTTCCTTTCCTCTGCCGTGTTTCTTTGTACGCTGGGAGTGTGTTTCTCCAGGACACTCTTATTTGCCCACCTTGTATAAATAAAACTAAAATAACAGTAATGAAATGTAACCTAATTAAATCAAGCTGTTCTTAGAGAATCACATTATGAAATATGATACAAAAAGTAGGAGATCAGCTTTGCTAGTGGGACGGGAACAAAAACGTTTCTGAAAAAGAGAAATTTATTAGCATCGGAAAATAAATGTAAGTGTTAAAAAGTGTGGTGTGCGTACTGTAAGACCTTCGGTACACACACCATCAGATTATTTGACTTGTCACTCTAACGAAGTAGGCGAGAGTCAGCAATATGTCTCGTGGTCTTATCGTGGCGTGTTTATCTTCTGCCGTTAGGTCAGACGATAGAAATGCCACTTGCACGCTTAGAGAAGCAGATTGATGGTGACCAACTTTAGACAGAACTTAATTAATTTTCACACACATTTATTAAAATAATTAAAATCATAAACCTTTTTTAACTTGATTCTGGATGCTATTTACAATTGACAATCTGAAGTTCCTTTGGTCTTGGTACGTTAATCTTATTCTCACATATCTCTGATACTTGACAAAGTGTCAATGCATTTCTCTTCATGGCAATGTACAGGTATATGATAATCTTATTAGGCGCAGACTGAAACTTGACTATAGACTGGTACAGACAAATGCAGACTCGTACAGACTGGTGCAGATAAATGCAGACTGACTAATCGGAGGTCTGTACAATCATTATAATACCTCGCGCGCTCAGGTATCACTGTGCGAGTGTGATCCGCGAGGAGAAAAGGTTCTACGTTAGCAGCAGTCTCATTGGCTGCGTTACATATTAATACCCGGATCGGTGGAAGCAGAATTTGGTCCATCTCTATGACAGCGCCATCTCGTAGTGCGGAGACGGACGAGCGCTGCGGCTGCGCTGTTGTGCTTAGCGGGGCGCGCTCTAGTGGGAAAGTTGTGTACGCGCGGACTACGCGGAACTATGTACACAACAAAAAAAATTTTTTTTTTTCTGAAGTGAACTGTAGTCTTGTACAGTTTTGAAACTTGAATGATAAGTAGTTCAGAGAGGAAGAGAATTAAAGCTTTTAAAATGTAATGTTACAAAAAACAAGATGTGAAGATTGGATAAGTGATGAAGAGGCACTGAACCGAATTGAGATGAAAAGAGATTTATGGTGTGAATTGACTACAGGAAGTGATCAATTAGTGAGATTCATCCTGAGGTCTCAACAAATCGTAAATTTAATAATGGAAGGAAGTGCTGGAGGCTAAAAATTGTAGGAGGAGATCAAGACTTGACTGCAGAGGGCAGGTTCAGCTGGTTGTAGGTCGCAGTGGTCACGCAGAGATGAAGATGATTCATCAGGATAAAATAGCGTGGAGAGCTGCACTAAAACAGTCTTCCGATTTAAAACCACAACAATTCAGTTCAGTTCACTTCAGTCTCTTTCTTCACCAGGTAATTACATACATCGTATGGGTGCAGTCAATTCACTGCCATGGCTACTTACAATAAAACTTAGTTTTTTACAATCTTACAGATGAATACAATTATTTTACTTCGATATATGGAAATAATGTTACATTTTCATATTCAGATGTTCTTCAGTGTTATAGAAATTAATTGTTTCCGCTCTAATTTTAAATTATGGCCCTTTATTTTCTTTTTTGTAGCGGGTTATGTCAGTTGCACTTTTTGGTAAGGGGTTTTTTGTGGGCGCCTCTGTGAAAATCACCTCTGCTTGTTAGTTTGTACTTATGAACCTGATTGTTCAACGTTGAAAATTCCTGTAAGGTTTTCAGAAAGGACGCACATTCATAAACATATAAGCCAGGAAGCGACATTATTTTAGATTCTCTAAATATTTTCTTGCATGGTTCTCTATGGAGAACTCCTTTCATTAGTCTGATAGCACTTTTCTTAAGTTTGAAAGTTTCTTTTGCCTCACCTGTATTTCCTCAGCAGATCGCACTGTATTTAAGCGGGCAGTTTATATAAGGAACACAAACAATCATTCAGTGCTGCAACAGTCCCGAAGCATTCTTAGCAAATAACAATATTTACTTAGTTTTTTATTTAAAATGAAGAGATACCCTTCCAGCTCAAGTGTTTAGACATCCATATGTCTATAATTTTTTTGTGTGGAGGTTGTGTAATAGCGTAGTTTCTCAACTCAGCTTGTTTGCTGCTTCCTGCTTTACTTCTGATATTACTGAAATTCTTCCATTCCGCTTTGTCCTTAGTTATGACCAAAGTATTATTCCTAAACCACTTTATTGTCTGAGAGACTTTCTGTTGTAAATTATCCTCAGGGCACCCTTTTAGAAAAAGTCTTTGTCATCGGCAAACATAACTGTATCTGCTGCCATCCAATGCTTTGACGAGTTATTTACATTTAACAGGAACAACATGGGGCCCAACATGGAACCCTGGGACAACTCATAGCTATTTTTTAAATCTAAAAGATATTTCTGTCTTCTTGGCATATTTGTGCTCTTTATTGTCTGTCAGAGGGATAGGACTTGAACCATTTGAAAGATCCTATAACAATCTAGTTTCATCAGCACTAAGTCATGTCTGATTTGATCAGATGCTTCTGATAAATCTAAGGATATTCCACAGTTGTTCATTCATATCCAAAACATTCAGGACCATTTTCTTCGTCCTGTTACGCTTCACCTTTATTCTTAAGAAGTAATCGAAATGCGTCAAAACTGACTCTGGACGTATCCATGGTCTGCATTTGAGGGAAGTCCGACGCCTTAGTGTGCAGTTCCTATATCGATTTTAACCGAAGACACACCGACAGCGGCAGTTAACATGAAATAAATCTGGTGATATGATGCCACGATACACGAGACGGGAAAAACATGTCGTTAAGTATATCAGCCGGTGCCTCCAAAATGTAAACATAAACAACATTAGGGCCAGTAACGAACTTCTCGCCTCAGTCCTACCTAGTTATAGCTTGAATCAGTAAATCTGCTTCAGCGCGGTGAAAGCTTTCGGTTCTCTAGTCGGTATCTGTGTTCTGACGTAGCAGAAAGTTCAAGGAAGTGAGATAAACCAGCGATTTATTAGAAATCTCGAGGCGGCGTTGATAGTGTGGATTTCGGCGAGCGCGAAGAGTGAGTACAACCATTAGTTTGTATTTCACAGTAACCTTAACTAGAGATTGAAGGAAATATGTAACAATCCTTGAAAAGTTGCGCCGCGAAAGATGAAACACAATTTGCACACCTGCGGTTCTACGCCCACAGCTGCATTCCGTAAGTTATTTTACGGTGTATGGCGGAGGGTACTTTGAGTGCCACTGTCACTTCGCCCCTTTCTTCTTCCAGTCGCAAATGATTCACGAGACGAAAGATAGCTGGTAAGCTTCTGTGTCGGCTCGAATCTCTTTATTTTCATGATCTTTGTGTGCAATGTAGTGGTTGCCTCTTCTAGGAACGTACACTCTCGGAATTTTTACAGTAAACCGCACTGAGATGTACAACGCCTCTCTTGCAGCATTTGCCACTGGCTGAGTATCTCCATGGCGCTCTTGCGCTTACTAAATAAAACTGTGACGAAATGAGCTGCTGTTCTTTGGATCTTCTCTATTTCCTCCATCAGTACTATATGGTATGGTTTCCAGACAGACGAGCAGTATTCAAACATTGCTCGAAGGAGGGTGTCATTGGCTACTCCTTCGTGAATGGACTACACTTCTTGAGGATTTTTCCAACTAATCTATGTCCGGAATCTGCTTTATCTGTGATTAATGGTATACGGTAATTCCACTCAAAAATCGCTCCGTATAGTACTATTTTATGACTGTGTCTGTTTCCAGTGATTGCTCTGAAGGCGTGTAATCATCCAGTAATGGGCCTTTCAGTCCATGTATAAACAATATGTTAGATTTGTTTGTACTGAGGATTAACTGCCTATTCTAGCACTAAGCGTCGATCCCCCACAGGAGCTTCTCGATTCTGCTACAATTTTCTAACGCTGCGTGCTGCGACCTTTCTGCATTCAACAATATCATCCGCGAAAAGCCTCATGGAATTTCAGGCGTTACCCACCAGGTCACTGGTATACAGAGTGAACATTAATAAAACCGACAAACTGTAGGAACGATTCCTGATGGGAAATGGAGGAAAAAAGATCCTATGGACATGTGTCCGGAAATGGACGGTGCGCGTCAAACGACCCGGACTACAGTAGAGAGCTGTATCGCATCCACGTCACAATAGATGTACAAAGTTCAAAAATGGTTCAAATGGATCTGAGCACTATGGGACTTAGCATCCGAGGCCATCAGTCCCCTAGACTTAGAACTACTTAAACCTAACTAACCTAAGAACATCACACACATCCATGCCTGAGGCAGGATTCGAACCTGCGACCGTAGCAGCCATGTGGCACCGTATCGAAGCGCCTAGAACCGCTCGGCCACAGTGGCCGGCGATGTTCAAAGTGTCATGGAACTGCAGGTGATAGGGATCGTAATGATTGTCATGCAGGATACATATAATCGTACTTTGGCTTACACCACATTGGTGGGTCACTTGGCTGGAGATTGTATTAGGGTTCCTCTCAATATCCTGTGGAACCCTGTTCTCCAGATCTAGAGTACGCATAGTGTCCCGCCTCCCTGCGCGTTCGTCTGTCTGAAAGGATCCATGATCACATAAACGTCCAACAAGAACTTGATGTGTGATGTGATTGGTGCCTGAAAGGGTACTTGTACTGGTATAACCCTGCTGTCTCTCGACCGTTTCCCTCTGCTTGACCGTACACAAACACCATCTCGGTTTATTCCCGGTATGAATACCGGACCATTCCGCTGCTAACAGTACGCTACGTCAGTCACACATCTTGCGGCAGACGACAAACAAACGGCACGTGGTCAGAGGAGCTGACATTCGTTAGCGTCATCTACCATGGCAACGATACATTTCCGGACACATGTTCATAGGACCTTTTTTCCTCCATTTCCCATCAGGAATCCGTCCCTGCAGTTTGTCCGTTTTATTAATGTTCACCTTGTGTATTGTGAAAATCAATAGTTCTATATCACTCTCAACGTCTGAAGATTTCTCTGTTAATAATGACTTCCTGTACTGTGTTTGTTAGGAAGTCTGAGAGCACACAGCTGGTCTGATATTTCGTACGTTTGGATTTTCTTTAGGTGGCAGTGCATAACTGTTCCAACTCCGTCTGGAAGTCAAGAAACACTGCAACAACTATTGATTGCTTTATAGGTCTCGTGAACGAACAGAGCGTTTGGTTTCACGCGACCGTTGTTTGCGCAATCCATGCAGATTTCTACGGAGGAGATTTTCGATCTGCAGAAACGTCATAATATGCGTGCATAGAACTCTTACAACAGACCGACATCAGCGATATAGGCCTTTAGCTGTTCTACGATCCTTCATCTTGTCTAGGAAAAAATCGAGTAACGTCCAAGATATGACCATGTGCATTCGATATTTGTGTGTCATTATTTCTGTAGACTCTGCCAATTTCGATTAAAAACGCCATATTTCATTATGTTCGCACAAAGACACTATTTACTCAGTACACTACAACTACGAGTACGCTTCGTTCAAGCTTCCAACACTATTGGCTTCTGGTGGTTTTTAATGTTCTGTAAATCAATACTGTTCTTTCCATTCGAAAATAAAACTTGCTCTGATAAATACGCACCAACGGTCGCTGATCATACGCTGTCTAAAATCTATAGGAAATGCCTAACCCCTAGCAGAAAATCTGCCTTGCAATTTTGTTGATTGCTTGTATAAACGTTCCGTTTTAGCACCTAAATATCTGCATCGAATAAGTGATTCAAGACCCACTTATTGTACAGGGTGAAGCAGATAAAAATAGCCCATCTAAGTATAAAGAAAATATAGTGAAATTACAGAAACGATGAGCTGAAATGAACTTACCATTTATTAACAATGAACAGTGTAATGAAAAATATATTTGTAGAAGACGCCGAAAGTGGTCCCCTACAACATCAGTACTCAGCTCTGCACGTCTAAGCATATTTCTGTACACCCGGCGTGAAGTTCGGATATCGATGGCGGCAACTTCATGGCTGATCTTGTCTTTCAGTTACAAATGGCTCTGAGCACTATGAGACTTAACATCTGTGGTCATCAGTCCCCTAGAACTTAGAACTACTTAAACCTAACTAACCTAAGGACACCACACACATCCATGCCCGAGACAGGATTCGAACCTGCGACCGTAGCAGTCACGCGGTTCCAGACTGAAGCGCCTAGAATCGCACGGCCACACCGGCCGGCTCTTTCAGTTACAGTATTGTGTGTGTATTTGTTTCACAGACCTTGCTCTTCATGTGTCCCCACAGGAAAAAATCATATCTTATTAGATCCGGAGGACGTGGTGGCCATAAATGTTTGCTGACAATTCAGTCGTCAGTGAAGATATCATGGACTCGTTCCAGGGATACCTTATCTCGTGGCATGTTGCCCCATCTTGCTGGAAGAAGCAGTATTGTCTTTCGTATTCAGTGAGTTGAGCCCGAAAGTATCAAACGTTTCCATACATGCAACCATGTTGAGGGTAATGTCAAAAAATATCGGTACAATGATGCGCATTTCTGTTAAACCTACACCAAACGCCGATGACATTCAATGTTTGGGTTCTCTGTTGCCCAGTACTTAGTCTTCTGTGAATTCACATGACCGGAAAGATGAAACCATGCTTAATCACTCATGATGTAATGGAAAGGGTCGCTGATGTTAATCAAAGGCCGCGTGCAGTAATCTAAATGTTTATGACTGTCATCCTCCCGTGATTGCTGCACAACTGTTTCACGATAAGGCTTCAAGTTGAGTCTTTTTAATGTCCGCTGGCAATTCCTACCTACATACGCCTGCTGGGTCAATTTACGTGTAGAATTCTTTGGGCTTTGAATAGTTCTTCGGCGAATGTGTGCAATAATTTCTGATGTGAAGGAATTCCTTGTCGTTTCACATCTTGCACAGATCCGTAGGTGGTGCGTCAGTTGTTATACGGACTCTGAATTTCTCTCTTTGCTAGTAGTCCTCTATTCGGATCCTTGACCCCGACAATTTTGCGTGTTTCCTTAATTAAACCTGTTTTCAAAAATGCTTTCATAATTTCAATTCTTTCTTCTATCGAGAAAGTCATTTTTCAGACCGCAAGGAGAAACGTCTAACTTCACTGATAAACTGAAATGCTGACAGAAGAATGCTAATCGTCGATTATTGCATGAAACTGTGGATTGTTGTAGCTGTTTACTTTGCTTCTGAAGTCGAAATGATGCATTCGCATTCAAAGGGGAGGAGGGCTACTTTCAACTGCACCACCCTGTACAATTAAAGGCTGTTGTACATTTAAGTCCAATGAAGTATGCTAAATTGCTTATAGTTTAAGTTTTTGAGCTTTTGTCACCTTTTCTACATCTACATCTACATCTATACTCCGCGAGCCACCTTACGGTGTGTGGCGGAGGGTACTTATTGTACCACTATCTGATCCCCCCTTCCCTGTTCCATTCACGAATTGTGCGTGGGAAGAACGACTGCTTGTAAGTCTCCGTATTTGCTCTAATTTCTCGGATCTTTTCGTTGTGATCATTACGCGAGATATATGTGGGCGGTAGTAATATGTTGCCCATCTCTTCCCGGAATGTGCTCTCTCGTAATTTCGATAATAAACCTCTCCGTATTGCGTAACGCCTTTCTTGAAGTGTCCGCCACTGGAGCTTGTTCAGCATCTCCGTAACGCTCTCGCGCTGACTAAATGTCCCCATGACGAATCGCGCTGCTTTTCGCTGGATCATGTCTATCTCTTCTATTAATCCAACCTGGTAAGGGTCCCATACTGATGAGCAATACTCAAGAATCGGACGAACAAGCGTTTTGTAAGCTACTTCTTTCGTCGATGAGTCACATTTTCTTAGAATTCTTCCTATGAATCTCAACCTGGCGCCTGCTTTTCCCACTATTTGTTTTATGTGATCATTCCACTTCAGATCGCTCCGGATAGTAACTCCTAAGTATTTTACGGTCGTTACCGCTTCCAATGATTTACCACCTATGGCATAATCGTACTGGAATGGATTTCTGCCCCTATGTGTGCGCATTATATTACATTTATCTACGTTTAGGGAAAGCTGCCAGCTGTCGCACCATGCATTAATCCTCTGCAGGTCCTCCTGGAGTACGTACGAGTCTTCTGATGTTGCTACTTTCTTGTAGACAACCGTGTCATCTGCAAATAGCCTCACGGAGCTACCGATGTTGTCAACTAAGTCATTTATGTATATTGTAAACAATAAAGGTCCTATCACGCTTCCCTGCGGTACTCCCGAAATTACCTCTACATCTGCAGATTTTGAACCGTTAAGAATGACATGTTGTGTTCTTTCTTCTAGGAAATCCTGAATCCAATCACAAACCTGGTCTGGTATTCCGTAAGCTCGTATTTTTTTCACTAAACGTAAGTGCGGAACCGTATCAAATGCCTTCCTGAAGTCCAGGAATACGGCATCAATCTGCTCGCCAGTGTCTACGGCACTGTGAATTTCTTGGGCAAATAGGGCGAGCTGAGTTTCACATGATCTCTGTTTGCGGAATCCATGTTGGTTATGATGAAGGAGATTTGTATTATCTAAGAACGTCATAATACGAGAACACAAAACATGTTCCATTATTCTACAACAGATTGACATAAGCGAAATAGGCCTATAATTATTCGCATCTGATTTATGACCCTTCTTGAAAATGGGAACGACCTGCGCTTTCTTCCAGTCGCTAGGTACTTTACGTTCTTCCAGCGATCTACGATAAATTGCTGATAGAAAGGGAAGCAGTCTAAGATGCACTTTTATGGTTAACTGCATGTCAGGCAGATGAGAATACACTGGTGGCCGTTAAAATCACGATATCACCAAGGCGGCACGCAACAAATACCAAACCGGTGTGGACCACATGCTTCGTACAAAGACGTGATTAGCATTTATGTGCAACCGCACGAAGTAGGTAGGGTTAACATTATCTACATTCTGCATATAAGAAAAGATTACGCAGTGGGTTCCTCACTGAGAAACCTCATTTGGGTCTCAATTGTCTGTGATAAAATCGTGCTATATCTTACCTAAGAAGGAGATATGTCTACCAGAGCGCGTAGAAATTCATTGGCAGCAGCCGACATTGCTGCTCGAGTTGGTCGGAATCCCATGACTGTCACGAAATCTGTAGGTTCAGGTGGGCCATACTGGTTGCTATGAAGGATCTCAAAGTCCCCACGCGTCTAGCAACGGAGAGGAGAGGTATGTTGTTCATTTGGACGTGCAATATCATACAGCCACATCACTTACCTCGCATTGCGGAATGAGCTTCTTTGCAGCAAGACAAGTATCCACACGCTGGTCGCCATGAAAGATCTCAATGGCCCCACATGTCTAGCGCCTGAGAGGACAGACATGTTGTTCACTAGGACATGCAAGATCATACAGACACGTGTCATACCTTGAGTTAGAGAATTAGCTTGTTTGCAGCACGACATGTATCCACACAGCCAGTCCGATGGGCAGCCGCTGTGGCCGATCGATTCTAGGCGCTTCCGTTAGGAACCGCGCTGCTGCTACGGTCGCAGGTTCTAATCCTGCCTCGCGCATGGATGTGTGTGATGTCCTTATGTTAGTTAGGTTTAAGTAGTTCTAAGTCTAGGGGACTGATGACCTCAGATGTTAAGTCCCATAGTGCTTAGAGCCACTTGAACCACTTGAACCAGTCCGATGACGTTTGGAGTGCCACGGACTATCAGCAAGGTCATTATTGTTGTTGCACCTTCTCTTTCATGGATTAGCAGAGACGCAGGAGCGGTACCACGATGTCTTTGGTTCTGTGTATGGCATCACAATGGATGTACCCATGTGCAGAGGCTCCTGGCTAAATGAAAGTTTCCAGATTGTATCCCTCATCGTCATAAGGGCCGAGCACCTCACATGATAGTGTGGATTGCTCTTGGTCACTCAACACGGTTGCCTCTGGTTCGTATAGCCAGTAATTTGGGCAGTCGCTGTTACATGTATGACGTGTCCTATTTTCGATTTTCCCATGACATATCATTCACAACGTAAGACCGCATTTTGCCCTTGCTATACTGACCTAACTCGATACACCGGTTGGTAGACTTTTGCCCCCACTAACACATTTTACGTCTCTGACCCACTGAGAATACCTGGTGATGGTTTGCTGAGGGTCTTGCATAACGCCTCATGGTACCTCTATGCACTAAATTTTACATCCTGTTCAGCCCAATATCACTTACAACTGGAATACTGTGTCCCTCCTAATATTCTGTATATTTACAATGAAAAATTATTTCAAACTGCTGTCCTTCTCAGAGTCGTAATTTGAATGGCTAGCCATGCATTAAGGTGCCCAGGGGGCATAGTGAACGTTTTGGAGACGCCATTTCAGTGGAACTTGAGGACGCAAAGTGCAGAGAGTTGCAGATTGTGGCTCACGTCTGAACAAACGACGATTCTCCCTTTCTGGCAAGTACAGTTGAAATTACCGGACTTGTTCAAGGTGTTTCGACGGAGCTCACAGTCTGCAGTACCATTTCTAGAAATGAGCACGGGCCTGTCGTTTCAAGCCGATAGGAAGCACTCAACTAATAACTTTAGATGTTTTCTTTTGATGCAGGTTCTGATTTCAGAGATTTGTATCATGTTGTGGAACACGTCGTTATTCCATCAGACCGCTCTCTGCTTTATTAGACGACAACTACCTGTGTAGTCCATCTCCGCAACTAAGTGGCCAGTGCATCTGGCTGCCAGGGATTATCCCCTTCTGGAATGAGTGGAATTATTAGCTCAGACTAGATGTACTTTTCGTTTCAATTGAGCCATAGTGAGTTGAGTCTCCACAATGAAGAACATGGCAGAAGAACAAGAATACACAATAGATATTTAGAATGAAAAATGAATACTAGTATGGGTACATATCTTCCACAGAGCCCAAATTGAATGATAATCATGGATGTGGAATGAGTTAAAAAATTTTAAACATATTTTTGTTTATGAGGTAACAAACACTAAATAGGAGACTCATTTTAGAACACTTATTTAGAAAGATCGAATTACTATGCTGAATTTGTACAGAAGTCACATTGTACTAATATTTGTATTATTGTATATTTTTGTTAAAACACACACACACACACACAGACACAAACACATACAGGCACACACACACACACACACACACACACACATATATATATATATATATATATATATATATATATATATATATATATATATATAGGGTGTTACAAAAAAGTACGGCCAAACTTTCAGGAAACATTCCTCACACACAAAGAAAGAAAATATGTTATGTGGACATGTGTCCGAAAACACTTACTTTCCCTGTTAGAGCTCATTTTATTACTTCTCTTCAAATCACATTAATCATGGAATGGAAACACACAGCAACAGAACGTACCAGAGTGACTCCAAACACTTTGTTACAGGAAATGTTCAAAATGTCCTCCGTTAGCGAGGATACATGCATCCATCCTCCGTCGCATGGAATCCCTGATGCGCTGATGCAGCCCTTGAGAATGGCGTGTTGTATCACAGCCGTCCACAATACGAGCACGAAGAGTCTCTACATTTGGTACAGGGGTTGCGTAGACAAGAGCTTTCAAATACCCACATAAATGAAAGTCAAGAGGTTGAGGTCAGGAGAGCGTGGAGGCCATGGAATTGATCCGCGTCTACCAATCCATTGGTCACCAAATCTGTTGCTAAGAAGCGTACGAACACTTCGACTGAAATGTGGAGGAGCTCCATCGTGCATGAACCACATGTTGTGTCGTACTTGTAAAGGCACATGTTCTAGCAGGACAGGTAGAGTATCCCGTATGAAATCATGATAACATGCTCCATTGAGCGTAGGTGGAAGAACATGGGGCCCAATCAAGACATCACCAACAATGCCTGCCCAAATGTTCACAGAAAATCTTTGTTGATGACGTGATTGCACAATTGCATGCGGATTCTCGTCAGCCCACACATGTTGATTGTGAAAATTTACAATTTGATCACGTTGGAATGAAGCCTCATCCGTAAAGAGGACTGAAATGAGGATTGACACATTGTTGGATGAACCATTCGCAGAAGTCTACCAAGTCTACCCGTGGAGGCCGATCAGCTGCTGATAGTGCCTGCACACGCTTACATGGTACGGAAACAACTGGTTCTCCCGTAGCACTCTCCATATAGTGACGTGGTCAACGTTACCTTGTACAGCAGCAACTTCTCTGACGCTGACATTAGGGTTATCGTCAACTGCACGAAGAATTGCCTCGACCATTGCAGGTGTCCTCGTCGTCATAGGCTGGAATGTTCCGTGCTCCCTAAGACGCCGATCAATTGCTTCGAACGTCTTCCTGTCGGAACACCTTCGTTCTGGAAATCTGTCTCGATAAAAACGTACCGCGCCACGGCTATTGCCCCGTGCTAATCCATACATCAAATGGGCATCTGCCAACTCGGCATTTGTAAACAGTGCACTGACTGGAAAACCACGTTCGTGATGAACACTAACCTGTTGATGCTACGTACTGGTGTGCTTGATGCTAGTACTGTGGAGCAATGAGTCGCATGTCAACACAAGCACCGAAGTCAACATTACCTACCTTCAATCGGGCCAACTGGCGGTGAATCAAGGAAGTACAGTACATATTGACGAAACTAAAATGAGCTCTAACATGAAAATTAAGCGTTTCCGGACACATGTCCACATAACATCTTTTCTTTATTTGTGTGTGAGGAATGTTTCCTGAAAGTTTGGCCGTACCTTTTTGTAACACCATATATATATGGTGGTCCATCGATCGTGACTGGGCCAAATATCTACGAAACAAGTGTCAAACGAAAAAACTACAAAGAACGAAACTCGTCTACCTTGAAGGGGAAAACCAGATGGCGCTATGGTTGGCCCGCTAGATGGCGCTGCCATACGTCAAACGGATATCAACTGCGTTTTTTAAAAAAATAGTAACCCCCATTTTTATTAAATATTCGTGTAGTACGTAAAGAAATATGAATGTTTTAGTTGGACCACTTTTTTCGCTTTGTCATAGATGGTGCTGTAATAGTCACAAACATATGGCTCACAATTTTAGACGAACAGTTGGTAACAGGTAGGTGTTTTTAATTAAAAAACAGAACGTAGGTACGTTTGAACATTTTATTTCGGTTTTTCCAATGTGATACATGTACCTTTGTGAACTTATCATTCCTGAGAACGCATGCTGTTACAGCGTGATTACCTGTAAATACTACATTAATGCAATAAATGGTCAAAATGATGTCCGTCAACCTCAATGCATTTGGAAAAACGTGTAACAACATTCCTCTCAACAGCGAGTAGTTCGCCTTCCGTAATGTCCGCACATGCATTGACATTGCGCTGACGCATGTTGTCAGGCGTTGTCGGTGGATCACGAGAGCAAACTCATTCAACTTTCCCCACAGAAAGAAATCTGGGGACGTCAGATCCGGTGAACGCGCAGGCCGTGGTATGGTGCTTCGACGACCAAACCATTGCTCATGAAATATGCTATTCAATACCACTTCAACCGCATGCGAGCTAAGTGCCGGACATCCATCATGTTGGAAGTACATCCCCATTCTGTCATGCAGTGAAACATCTTGTAGTAACATCGGTAGAACATTACGTAGGAAATCAGCATACATTGCACCATTTAGATTACCATCGATAAAATGGGGGCCAATTATCCTTCCTCCCAAAATGCCGCACCATACATTAACCCGCTAAGGTCACTGATGTTCCACTTCTCGCAGCCATCGCGGATTTTCCGTTGCCCAATCGTACATATTATGCCGGTTTACGCTACCGTTTTTGGTGAATGACGCTTCGTCGCTAATTAGAACGCGTGCAAAAAATCTGTCATCGTCCCGTAATTTCTCTTGTGCCCAGTGGGAGAACTGTAGACGACGTTCAAAATCGTTGCCATGCAATCCCTGGTGCATAGAAATATGGTACTCGTGAAGTCGATGTTAATGTAGCATTCTCAACAACGACGTTTTTGAGATTCCCCGATTCTGGCGCAATTAGTCTGCTACTGATGCGCGGATTAGCCGCGACAGCAGCTAAAACACCTACTTGGGAATCATCATTTGTTGCAGGACATGGTTGACGTTTCACATGTGGCTGAACACTTCATGTTTCCTTAAATGCCGCGCGGGATTAGCCGAGCGGTCTAAAGCGCTGCAGTCATGGACTGTGCGACTGGCCTGGCGGAAGTTCGAGTCCTCCCTCGGGCATGTGTGTGCGTTTGTCCTTAGGATAATTTAGGTTAAGTAGTGTGTAAGCTTAGGGACTGATGACCTTAGCAGTTAAGTCCCATAGGATTTCACACACATTTGAACATTTTTTTTTTGTTTCCTTAAATAACGTAACTATCCGGCGAACGGTCCGGACACTTGGATGATGTCGTCTAGGATACCGAGCAGCATACATAGCACACGCCCGTTGAGCATTTTGATCACAATACCCATAAATCAACACGATATCGACCTTTTCCGCAATTGGTAAACAGTCCATTCTAACACGGGTAATGTATCACGAAGCAAATACCGTCCGCACTGGCCGAATGTTACGTGATACCACGTACTTATACGTTTGTGACTATTACAGCGCCATCTATCACAAAGCGAAAAAAGTGGTCCAACAAAAACATTAATATTTCTTTACGTACTACACGAATATGTAATAAAAACGCAGTTGATATCCGTTTGACCTATGGCAGCGCCATCTAGCGGGCCAACCATAGCGCCATCTGGTTTTCCCCTTCAAGCTAGACGAGTTTCGTTCTTTGTAGTTTTTTCGTTTGACACTTGTTTCGTAGATATTTGGCCCAGTCACGATCGATGAACATATATATATATATATATATATATATATATATATATATATATATATATATATATATGTGTGTGTGTGTGTCTGTGTGTCTGTGTGTGTGTGTGTGTGTGTGTGTGAGTTGATTCTTCTACGGAATTTATCAGTGGCATAGGAGGAGTTGGCACAAATAAATCCTTTAGTTCTTCTTGAACTGAATTTTGTTGCCTGTTAACTTTTTTATGGCTGTTGGAAAGTTATTGAAAATGTGTGTGCCTGACTAATTGACACCCATTTTGCACCAAAATATGTGACTCTAAATCGTTGTGAAGAGATTCAGTTAACTGACTTGTCGATTTGAAAAGACAGTACAGTTTAATGATAAATTTCGTTAAGAAATTACTATATTGAGAAGCAGTAGTTAATATCCCTAGTTACCTAAACAGGCCTTTGCAGGATGTTCTTGAGTCCACACCGCAAATAATTCTTATTACACGTTTTTGTACCCATAAAATATTAGCTTGGCTTGATGAGTTACCCCAAAAAATAATCCCATATGACATTATGCAACGAAAGTAAGCATAGTATGTCAGCATTTTCATTTTTATATTCCTATGTCCGACAATATTTATATCGCAAATAATGATTTTTTTAGGCACTTGAGCAGTTCTAGGGTGTGCTCCTCCCAGTCGAATTTATTGTCAAGCTGTAATCCCAAGAATTTAACGCTGTCCTCTTCTTCTATCTGTTTGTCATTATGTTTTGGTCCTGTACTGGTGGCAAACCTCTTGTAAGTTCTGAACTGCATGAAGTGTGTTTTTTTCAATGCATAGTGACAAAGAGTTGGCTAGGAACCATTTAGTAACATCAGTGAAAATTGCACTGGTTACTAATTATTACAATGTTTATTCATCTGAAAACAAATAAACTTGGTATCTCGTAATATTAATGATGAAAGATCACTGATATACGGTATAAAAAAAGGTAAGGGCGCTAAGATGGAACCTTGTGGGACGCCATCTGTAGTTGCCACTTGGATGATGCCTGATAACTTAGTCCATGTCTCTTTCTTAATGACAGCTTTGTTTCCTGTCAGAGATATAGGAACTGAACCGCTCTGCAGCATTTCCTATTACATCTTAATACTCTAATTTACTTGGAACGATATTGCTATTTATACAGTAAAATTCCTTTGACGAATCACAAAATATACCAGTAATTTAATGTTTAATGAGTTAAGTACATTTTCACTGCGTGTGTAGATAGTCTTCTCAATATCAGAACCCTATAGAATTTCGAACAAATATTTAGACAATATATTATTTGTTGCCAGGTGGTTAAGATGCCGACTGTATACTACTTTTCTATTTTTTTCGAGAACGCTGTCAAAACTGAAATTAGACGAAAAGTTGACGGTCTTTCTTTATCTCCTTTCTTAAACAATGGCGTCCACTCAGACTGCTGAGGAAAATTGAGGAGCTACCTGAGTGCGAAGTAGCAGCTCCAAGATCTTGGAAGCCAACATGGGCCGTGAGTGCATCTCCATACTGACCACAAATGAAGACGTAAAGCACAGGATGACATAATGGCCTGTCAACGCTGGATGACTCGTTAGCTGGTGATTATCAGAGCAACAGTGTATATACACTCCTGGAAATGGAAAATAGAACACATTGACACTGGTGTGTCAGACCCACCATACTTGCTCCGGACACTGCGAGAGGGCTGTACAAGCAATGATCACACGCACGGCACAGCGGACACACCAGCAACCGCGGTGTTGGCCGTCGAATGGCGCTAGCTGCGCAGCATTTGTGCACCGCCGCCGTCAGTGTCAGCCAGTTTGCCGTGGCATACGGAGCTCCATCGCAGTCTTTAACACTGGTAGCATGCCACGACAGCGTGGACGTGAACCGTATGTGCAGTTGACGGACTTTGAGCGAGGGCGTATAGTGGGCATGCGGGAGGCCGGGTGGACGTACCGCCGAATTGCTCAACAAGTGGGGCGTGAGGTCTCCACAGTACATCGATGTTGTCGCCAGTGGTCGGCGGAAGGTGCACGTGCCCGTCGACCTGGGACCGGACCGCAGCGACGCACGGATGCACGCCAAGACCGTAGGATCCTACGCAGTGCCGTAGGGGACCGCACCGCCACTTCCCAGCAAATTAGGGACACTGTTGCTCCTGGGGTATCGGCGAGGACCATTCGCAACCGTCTCCATGAAGCTGGGCTACGGTCCCGCACACCGTTAGGCCGTCTTCCGCTCACGCCCCAACATCGTGCAGCCCGCCTCCAGTGGTGTCGCGACAGGCGTGAATGGAGGGACGAATGGAGACGTGTCGTCTTCAGCGATGAGAGTCGCTTCTGCCTTGGTGCCAATGATGGTCGTATGCGTGTTTGGCGCCGTGCAGGTGAGCGCCACAATCAGGACTGCATACGACCGAGGCACACAGGGCCAACACCCGGCATCATGGTGTGGGGAGCGATCTCCTACACTGGCCGTACACCACTGATGATCGTCGAGGGGACACTGAATAGTGCACGGTACATCCAAACCGTCATCGAACCCATCGTTCTACCATTCCTAGACCGGCAAGGGAACTTGCTGTTCCAACAGGACAATGCACGTCCGCATGTTCCCGTGCCACCCAACGTGCTCTAGAAGGTGTAAGTCTACTACCCTGGCCAGCAAGATCTCCGGATCTGTCCCCTATTGAGCATGTTTGGGACTGGATGAAGCGTCGTCTCACGCGGTCTGCACGTCCAGCACGAACGCTGGTCCAACTGAGGCGCCAGGTGGAAATGGCATGGCAAGCCGTTCCACAGGACTACATCCAGCATCTCTACGATCGTCTCCATGGGAGAATAGCAGCCTGCATTGCTGCGAAAGGTGGATATACACTGTACTAGTGCCGACATTGTGCATGCTCTGTTGCCTGTGTCTATGTGCCTGTGGTTCTGTCAGTGTGATCATGTGATGTATCTGACTCCAGGAATGTGTCAATAAAGTTTCCCCTTCCTGGGACAATGAATTCACGGTGTTCTTATTTCAATTTCCAGGAGTGTAGTAAAGAAGGAACCTCTCCATTCGGTGTCGATAAACATAGCTGCATGGAAAGCGAACCAGCAGCAGGTGTCATGTGGACGGACTGTGATTGCGAGTCGGCCCCTATGCGCAGCCTTGAACACTTTCGCGGAAGGCATAGAATGTAATGACCCATCATAACCGCCCCACGCAATCCACAGGAGCAGCACTACCTGAAAAAAAGCATCTTCCTCCTCTTTCGGCAATGAAGGTCACTAAAATTCGATCTTAAATTGCAATCTACATTATACATCCTCTTTTCTTTTCCACATCCGGCATTCAACAACTGCTAAGACATTACAGAAGAACCACCAAACATAGTGTCTGACCAGAAGTATCCAGACACCGCCATGTAGCTGACCACTAGCTCTCAGGAGAGATGGAACTGCCAGCATAAAAGGAGGCAGGCGTACTGTCTTGTTAGGAGAGAAGCAGTAACAGCCTATTG
Organism: Schistocerca americana; assembly: GCF_021461395.2. Lineage (NCBI taxonomy): Eukaryota > Metazoa > Arthropoda > Insecta > Orthoptera > Acrididae > Schistocerca > Schistocerca americana. The sequence continues at coordinate 114,131,641 of NC_060126.1, read as the reverse complement.
GGTCGGTCGGGAGCGCTCGATGACTTCGAACGTCGAATATGTCATTGGATGTCACCTGCGTAACAAATTCATCACCGGCCTTTGTGGCCGAGCTGTTCTAGGCGCTTCAGTCTGGAACCGCTCGACAGCTACGGTCGCAGGTTCGAATCCTGCCTCGGGCATGGATGTGTGTGATGTCCTTAGGTTAGTTAGGTTTAAGAAGTTCTAAGTTCTAGGGGACTGATGACCTCAGATGTTAAGTCCCGTAGTGCTCAGAGCCATTTGAACCATTTGAACAAATCCATTAACGACATTTAGACCCTTCTAGAGTTGCCCAAGTCGAGTGTTGGTGGTGTGACTGTGAAGTGGAAATTACGAAGAAATAACCACGGCTAAACCAGTGATGGACAGGGACCGTCGAGCATTGCGGAGGCTGGTTGTAAGAAATCGCATGAAACAGCAGAAAAATGGTTCAAATGGCTCTGAGCACTATGGTACTTAACTTTTGACGTCATCAGTCCCCTAGAACTTAGGACTACTTAAACCTAACTAACATAAGGACACCACACACATCCATGCCCGAGGCAGGATTTGAACCTGCGACCGCAACGGTCGCGCGGTTCCAGACTGTAGCGTCTAGAACCGCTCGGCCACTCCAGCCAGCGAAACAGCAGAAAGGGTAAGTCGTTAGTTCCAAAGTGGTACCAGAAATGCAGTTAACACAGGGGCTGTGCGTAGAGAGTTAAAAAGAACGACGTACTGGTCGAGCAGCTCCTCATAAGCCACACATTTCTGTACGGTATTGCAGTGCCTGTGTCGTTCCTAATTACAATGCAATGTTCCCTCGGACATGCAGGTATGCACTGCGGCGACTGCAGCCGCTATGAAATACATTAAATGTACTCCACAGTTGCGAATATCGACAACTATCAACTATATAATGGAATGACGACAATGACAACTTGTGCTGGATCGGTCCTCGAACCCGGAATTCGCGCTTATCGCTTGCAGTCGCCTTACCATTAGGCTATTCGAGCACGACTCCTGGCCAGAACCAAACAACTATATGCCGCCAACCACGTTTCTGCAACCTGTTCTCGTATATACGTTACGTATATTCCGGTACGGGGGAGACATTTTACTAGAAAGTCGCGTGCCCGGTGTTTGCGGATAAATACGACAGTGCAGTGCCTGTGTCATTCCAAATTACGATGCAATGTTCCTTCAGACATGCATGTACCAGTACAGGTTACAGATGTGGTTGACAACATGGAAGTTTGGTGGCCGTGCGTCGTGCTCGGATAGCCTAACGGTAAGATGACCGTTTGCGACAAGCGGTAAATCCGGGTCTGAGTCCCGGTCTGTCACAGATTCTCATTGTCTTCATTCCATTACACAGCTGACGGTTGTCCATATTCGTCGCTGCGAATACATTTATTGTACACGTTTCTGTAGTCAGTGCTAAGTGGTTCTTGAGATAGTGTAAAGAGTGACACCAGTGATTCGGAGTGGTGGGTTACCTTATATCCTGTGGCAGTGCGATGGAGACGTTTGGGTTGTTGGAAAATGTTTCCAGAATGGGCTTTTCACTTTGCAGCGGAGTGTCCGCTGATATGAAACTTCCTGACAGATTAAAACTGTGTGCCGGACCGAGGCTCGAACTCGGGACCTTTGCCTTTTGCGGGCAAGTGCTCTACCAACTGAGCTACCCAAGCATGACTCACGACCAGTCCTCACAGCTTAAATTCTGCCAATACCTCGCCTCCTACCTTCCAAACTTCACAGAAGCTCTTCTGTGAACTAGCACTCCTGGAAGAAAGGATATTGCGGAGACATGGCTTAGCCACAGCCTAGGGGATGTTTCCAGGATGAGCTTTTCACTCCGCAGCGAGTTCGAGTCACGGCCCGGCACACAGTTTTAATCTGTCAGGTAGTTTCATATCAGCACACTCTCTGCTGCAGAGTGAAAAGGAGAAGATAAAGGAGATAGTAATGAAACAGTAAACTATGATGATTCTTTTGGAAAAAAACTGTTTAACTTGAATCAATGCAAATTCTAGACTAAAAACAATTAATAAATTTATTTGCTATTAACAAGTCCAGGAGAAACAAAAAGTTGGGTAACAACATTATAGATTTTTAAAATAGTGCAGTCAGCAGATAAAAAGAAACCTTTGCTTCTAAATTAGCTAAACAAAACAAAATTACAAGATTTAAGCAAACAATTTATAATTACAATAACACAGATTTCCTAAAATATCAAGAAATCGACCCATTAACAGATTGGTTAGAATTAATAGTAAACAAAAGCAAGCAGTTTGGGAAAACACCTTTTTATTCAGTTTCAACAGCTAAATTGTGGTGAAAATTAACAGATTCCTTATAAAATAGTTGTGTTGGCTTTAATGGTCTCATGCAATATGAATATTGGGATAATAAAAATACTAAAAAATTAACAGGAAAAAATACAAAAATTTGAACAAAAAATAAAGAAAAAAAGAGAAAGACTACTTAAATATAATTAACACAAATTTTAATGTCTAATGCTCATTTATTTAACATGTAATTTTCGTTTAACGTTTGGTTGATCGTTTTATTGTTTTATCATCGTTTTGAATATAATCGATCTTCATTCAACAGAAAAATATATGTTAAATCCATATGCGTTTAGAGTTTAATTGATCTTCATTTTGGGTTTAATTAATTAACCTCCACTTTTAAATTTGATTAATTTCGTCCCTGTTCCAATAAAAGAAAGCTATCATTGATCAATGTATCTTCATCTTGAATTTACTTCTAGTGGTCAATTTTCTGACCACCACTGCAAAAGGTTTTCACATAATTACAAATTAGCAATAAACAAAAGTTGAACTGGAAATTTGTCTTTATAATGTTTATAGCTATCTATTTCTCTTACTTCGCTAGAATCTCAATCGTTTTCTTCCAAGTAACATTTGTTAATTGCTTCAAGAATTTTTTTACATGTTTTATTTTCATGACATTTATTCAGATCTGTTATCTCTACAAATGCACCTTTTTCCTTACTGGAATTTTTACACAACTGTTTTTAAGTAAAATTGAATCCAAACACTCTACTTGGTATTGTACATATAGAAAACTATTTAATTTTTCTCTTGTAGGTTGGTAACACATATTATATTGTTCTAAAAGAAATCTAAAATTTAAGCATTTCTAACTTTGTCTATTTATTACTACAGTTCTTTTAAAGAGTCTGGAAAATTCTTTTTGATTTGTTTAAATCTTTTAGGAAGTAAAATCTTACCATTGGAGTTTCCGTATAAAAATGCTAAAATATTTTTAATTAAATAAATGGAAAAAACTAATTATTCCTAAAGATAATGCAACTTGGGAAATAGATGTATTTGTTTACATAACTAAGGAGACTATAAAAAAAGAATGATTTCTGCTATTATGTAGTTTTTTAGTATATAATGTACACCATAATTATTCTGCAGAAGATGGAAATTTAATTCATCATCATTATATTTCTGGAGACTATTGTATTCATAAACATGTAGCAAGTTTAGTTGGAGTTAATTTAGTATATCCACTATAGATGTTAGCTTTTTTAGACAGAGTAATATAGTTATTCCTGAGAAATTCGAAACAGTTACGATAAATACATAAAAAATTAAACAACAAATACTAATCTTTCTTGATGATTATTTAGTGTTGTGCTAATTTTATCAAGGTTAACTTTTTTCTTGTAATTTAGATCTGTATCTTTATTTCTGATTTCTTCTTCCATCTAATAACTGGAACAATAGATGTGATGTACATTTTTTAATTTAAAAATATATCTACCTTTTCCACAATATTTATCGATGGTAATGTTGGAAATAATTAGTTCTGATTCTTCTAGTTGTTTACGCCTTATTACTTTTATTTTAACTCATTTGACCCATTTTATACTATTGATTGTTTCTTTTTCTTGTTCTTTATACAATAAACTGTCTGGTTTTCGAAAATTGGACGTATTTTTAAGTAAGCTATTCTGGGGAAAGAATTTCATTTCAAACTATCTGTTTTAATTTCAAAAATCGGTTCTACCTTAGGATGATAAAAAATTTCTAATTTATACCTAGAATAATAATATGGAATACAAATAAAACCTTCTTTTTAAAGAATATTGCTGTTTTCTAAAGTTCTATAAATTTATTTTTATTGAGGCCTTTAACAAAATATACAGATTTTTTAGAATTTCATTCATCCAGTACATATACATAAACAAACTTGTGTTTATCATTTACCACAAAAGCATAAATTTTCTTTCATATATATTTAAATTTTCTAGTTCTTTTTCTCATTTAGAGATTTCTGTAAATGCAGCTAGAATAAAAAGTAGCTGAAAAAAATAGCTGAAAGTGTACTGGCTCTATTTTCTTACCTCCCTGATATTTTCCTACTAGAAGCTTTTGAAAACCATTGTGGTTTTTGGTATTATTAATATTACCCTAAGATCTATTGATAAGATCGACTAATTGTTGTTTATTAAATATAGAATAATTTTTTAAATTTTTCGTTTTACAGATTTTACGGAGATCATTTAAAGATATGTTATTCAAATCGTTATCTTTATTATTAATATTGTCCTCAAATCTAATGATAAGAGTGATTAAATTTTATTTATTAAGTATGGAGCACATTTTAATGTTTTTGAATTTCATGACATTCTCTTAAAGATTTTATGTTCTATTCGTTATTGTAATTTGTTATGATGTCTATAGTATTTGTAATAAGATCAATTATTTTTTCTTTATTAAGTCTAGAATAATCTTTTTTAATTTTTTGTTTTTGAAATTGTTCCAAGTTCTTTTATACTTTTGTATCTTAATTCTCTCTTCAGTATTTATTTTTATTAAAATATTCAATAAATTCCCATAGATCTTGTGTAATTAATTTGAATATCCATTTTCTTTACAATAATTTTTTAAATCAGCATAGCTTAATCCACATTGATCTTTAAAATAATTTTGCAAGTTTTGAAATAGCTCAGCTTTGGATTACATTTTTGTTTAGATTATATTTACATAGAAAATACTTCAGACTTTAAAAAATTACAGTGTTCATGATTGAAATGAACTTAGTGTTTTTAATTAAAATTTCAATCGATAGTATAGATAGACAGGTTTTGACATAGCTTATTTATAGAGAGACAAATTTATTAGATTTTTAATTTTTGAGTGAATGAAAATTTTGTGCATGGATATAGATAAACACAATCTCAATTAACCTATTTATAAAGAAAAATTGATTAGATTCTTAATTTTTTTAAATAAATGAAAATTCTTTTGTGGGTATAGATAAACACAATCTGAGATAACTTATGTATAAAGAAAATAGTTATTAGATTTGTATTATTTAAATGAATGAATATTTGGTTTGCATACAAATATGTATTTTTAAATTGGGGAAACGACAAAACTAAAATCTTAGTTTCAAGTCTGAGAATTTTGAAAAATTATGCTGTTTGGTACAGAAACCTCATAAACATGGTACTAATTGGTGTGTGAATACCTTTGACCAGATAATGTGCTGTATTGCAACCTAATAAATGAATTGAACCCATGTGAAAATCAGAGTACTAAGACTCTACTGTTTTGGAACTGGGATACATGTGCCACAGTCTGAATCACTTGTGAGTCAGCCAGGGAACACATGCACAGAACACACATGAGGCTGCCTCCAGTGGCACTGAATGAAGACAATTACATCAGTATGCCCTCAGCCTCATCGTCAGTTCTGCCATTGTGCACAGTCTCCATAAACATAAAGTGAGAATACGTGAGAGAAAAAGGAGATTAGCAGCCCGCTGTGTGATTGCATCTTTGTTGCTTCATTAATTCCTTCCAAAAAGTGGTTTGGGATTGTTTCTATTCCCCACTACACTATCACGAGTTGCATGAAACTCTAGAAGCTTGGTTTCTCAATTGAAACATCGTACACAGCCATTTAATTTTTTTGCACTACTGGAATATGCAGCCATTTCTATATCCTAAAGTTCAAAAGGATTCTGGTAAACTTCTTGAAGGTCTAGTATGGACTAAAAATCAGAAAATTTTTGTAAATTGCGTTTTGGGTCTGATACTGACTTGAATTTCAGCAATTTTTTGTAAATTGTATTTTGAAAGATATAGCTCAATAAAAACTGTTTTCTTTGGAAGAATTCGATAGTACCGTGAATTTCCAGATCTTCTTGGATCCAACAGAGAAAAGGATGGCAACACTTGTTCTATTCTAAAAAGAGAAAATTGTTTTTGAATTTGAAGTGGAAGATAAAAAAACCAGTTACTTTAAAGTGTATGCAAATTCGGATGCTATAGGTACAAGGAGGAATAATCTCTTTACCACATTCCAAAGCGAAAACCCAGCAGTATGTTTCGAAGATGTGCTTGTTCATACAACTGTCTCACACACTGTCTGACTGACAATGACAATGCTGCACAGAGGAATGGCCGTCACTATCAGTTTTTATATTACAGGTGTCATCAGCACTAAATTATGGGGAAAGACGACTCAATAGATGGGGTTTACATCATGAGGGGCCTACACAGGAGATCCACTAGAAAAAAATTCCTCAGATCAAATATTGCAATAGCATTCCTAAAGTGCGTCAGTTGAAACCTGGATTAAACGTACTTTGTGACTACCAAGTATAAAAAGTTGTATAATATTAATATTTAAATTTATTGAACTTGTATGTCTGATTATTATATTATGCTCTTAACAACTGTGGAACTATTTCAAATTGAATAGTTTACCAAACTAAATAAAAGCGTTTATGAAAAATTTCGTCCCAGTGACAAACGAAGACCTCTACAGTTTCAGATATTGTATTAGTTTATTAAAACCAGTCATAGAAAATGACTATAACCCACCTGAAAAAAGTTATGTATTTCGTGGTTTGAAGTACACACATATGCTTTCAAAACATGGAGGACGCTAGAAACCTATTACTTTAAAAGAATACACTCCACATATTGTGTAGTTTCCTTTTACTGAGTAATGTAGATGAAGCTGCGACAGGTAAACTGCTAGTTTATTATAAAACTTTTTGTGGGCAAGAGTCAATGAAAAATAATCTCTATGCTATACAATCTCTATGCTATATTTACATCAGTTTAGAAAACAGTTGATAAATTCCTGTAAACTGAATGTTCTACTACATGGTAGTGGTAAACGTGAGTAAACTAGAATGCATTTTGTAATAAATATAAGGTTGGAACTTTAATAGTGGCAACTATTTATTTACAGCTCGTACAAAATAGATACATGTTTCAAAGTTTTACTGACCTTCAAAGTAGTCACCAGCATTGTGTACAACCCGTTGCCAGCAATGTGGAAGTCATAGGATACTCTTAGCAGTGCCAGTTGTGTTGACAGTTTGAGCGGCGCGGTCTATTGCCTGACGAATTTGTAGCAGTTCTGAAGTGAATGCTGTGAAGTGTTTCCTTCAGTTTAGAAATCGAGTTGAACTCACGAGGGCTTAAGTCATGGGAGTGCAGTAGGTGGTATAGCACTTAGCAGCACCATCAGTCAAACAAATCACTATCAACTTGTGCTGTACATGCTTGAGCTTAAGATCACTTCAGTGTTATATAAGGGAACATACTTGTTACGTTTGAAAGATTTTTCAGGTAGCTAAATGTGTGAATGTGTTTCTTTCTGAGGAGAGTAACTCTTGAACATAGAATTGTCTGAATCCTGAATATATTGTCACAAGAGAAACTGAGTAACACAGTCACTGTAGTGTAGTGGTTATGATACTAGACGCATTCGGGGACGTGAGTTCAAAAATCACCTGAAATGTAAAATTTTAATTTCTATATTTGCTTTGCGTAGATTCTAGAAATATGTTAAAAATCAGCCCCAGTTGTCACTGGTTTTTACCCAGGTTTCAGCTAATGTAGTCTTCTTCAGAAGCATAAAATAATACATGCCAGAATAAGGCACAGTCAAACATAAAAAGCCAAAGTACCATGGTACCATGTCAAGCTACATTACTTACCTGAGGAACAACCTCGCAGCTACTTCGTGGAAAGCGGTCAGTTAGCCGCAGACGCTCCGTTGGAACATTCGAACATAGCGTCCGCAGCTAACCCATCTCTTTCCGCGAAGTGGGGCTGGGGCTGTTCCTCAGCTAATACCGTAGCGTGACATGGTACCATGGTACTTAAGCACGGTCGCTGTCGATTGTGTCTCTAGACACATAATACCTCAATTCAGCAGTCCCCAAGTGCGCCCCACTGGCAAGGGCCTCGGACTCCCATTCAAGGGCAGGTCCCTCGGGACCCTGTAGTGGCAGTGGCAGTGAAAGCGCCGGCCACACCAACCCCCTGTTGACAGCTGGAGACCTGAAAGGACTCGCCCAATCCTGTCCCCATTCATGCAGCCGATGATGTCGTGCTGACCATCTGCCCTGTGGTCACTATGACGGCCGCCGCCTGCAGCGTCTCCCCTGCTCACAGCGCTGGCGTGTGGCCTTGACTGTCTTGACTGAGTGTCAGCCCATCTGTCCATCCGCTACGTCCTCTGCAGTGTCAGCAACCTCTCTCAAAATGCCTGACATGACCCCATCAACTCAGCTACAAACAGTCTGCAAAATCCTTACAAGGAGACTTAATGCCGTGTGTATGAATGTGTTTACAACATAAATACAATGAATTATTATGAGAGACTACTCGAAGAATAAAAGAATAATAGGGTTTGTAATGCCTAAAATATAATCCTATTCTATTACAAAAATAATTTGATAATAGCCATAATTTTAAATGATTAATTTTCTTTATAACTTTAAGTAGTGGTGAAGTGTTGTACTCTATGATTGTGTAGTGTTAATTTCCCACACTCTTACATGCAATCAAAATACTAAGCTGGCTTAGACTTCACATTCACTTCAGTCATTCTCATTCCATCTAAGTCTACTACTTATTCATGCAGCCCAATCACTGTGAAAGATATACAATTAATATACTCCCAGTTTTTGGTTGTCACTAAGGTGGCACTAACGCTGAAGTATCGTGTGAATCTCAGTGAGTACCGACATCACCAATCTGCTCGCTGTCCTAAGTGGAATAAAAAAAACGCGAAATGCTCTCCTTTTGTGGAACAAACACAAAATTTTCTCAGGTGGTTGTACAAATTTTCTTCACTCCATCTCCTGAAGCAAACATAGAAGCACAAGATATTAACAACAATTGACTACCAAGCTACATATCTTCCGTTCTTCTCTTTCTCACAAATTGATGGTGTGCCTCACTCACTCTGCAAAAACATACCAAAGTGACTTGCACATTCCGTGCTCACGCCACATAGTACAAACTATCGCCACCAAGATCAACCACTCAGGTCCACACGAATATCATCACACAACAGTGCAGAAAACTACATTTGAAAGCCACAAGCGAGTAATTACAGTGAACCACAACCGCATTAGACGCGATAGCTCATCTGTGTAAGCCCACTCGAATAAAATATCCAGTTCGCGAGAAACATCATACCAATGGCGACATCCACAGTCAAAACACACCACAAATACATCGCGCCACTGGCGACAACAATAAACAGCCCACAGCGAAGACACATTGCACTCGGCAATGGTCACAAACAACAGCGAAACACACCAGAAAGTCAACACGCATTTAGCGTGAACAATACACGACCATCCAGGAAAATACCTCCAAGAATCTCGCAACTAATCTCAACGACGCCCCTCTTACACACTATACTCGAGTTAAATATACTGGGCCAGCCGGAGTGGCCGAGCGGTTCTAGGCGCTTCAGTCTAGAACCGCGCCACCTCTACGGTCGCAGGTTCAAATCCTGCCTCGGGCATGGATGTATGTGATGTCCTTAGGTTAGTTAGGCTTAAGTAAGTGTAAGTTCTAGGGGACTGATGACCTCAGATTAGTCCCATAGTGCTCAGAGCCATTTGAACCAAATATACCAGATCGTACAACAACATGTAATCCGATGGACACACAATAAACAGAAGAAATATGCTTGTAGGTGATCTCTAGGACGTTACGAGAAGAATTCCGTTCCCAATACTCTGCACTTTATTGTACTCCAAGATATAAAATTCTATCATTGTTGTGACACCTCATTTTGTCGTTCCGTGCAAACTGGAAAACTTCTGAGAGAACATATTAACTCACACGAAGTAGGACTCAAATAAACAACGAAGTTTCCATCGTCAAATCGGCACATCTCTACTCTCAACAATTGTACTTCATTCAGCTCTGGAATTACCATCTGTACATCTATGCACTTGATACATGTTACGAAGAAATACTTGTAGAGTGAAATTCTAACAATACCATCTCTTATGACCAGCAGTAATGGCAGAAGTTCCTATGCTAATTACCATGGTGAATCACAAAAAGATGCACAGAAATGATTGTTATCTTTAAAATTATTATGCCTACACAAACTTATGCTACTATACTTATGTTCGGCTGTAACCGACCCATTAAATTGTCTGTGGCTCGCTCTGCAGGTCAGTGGCGTTGGTTAGCATTTCCTCGCGCCCCTTGACCTGGGTTCGGTCCCCAAATCTCAATTTCCTCGATCGGAGCTCCATTTCCGTTTCCCCCATTGTTCAATTGCGCCCATCTTCTGTTGTTATTGAAACTGTAGCCATGGCTTTGCCATCCATTGTTTTGTGGTCCGTAGCCTTCATTCCTCCTTCCATTCCAGCCTCTGTTGCGTAGTACATAATAATTGCGGTTCCCATTCCAGTCTCTCCATTGTTCAAAATCATTGCTCCCGAAATTTCCCGACCGTGAATGATTTCCGTAAGGCGCTCCATTCCCGCATTTCCGTTCCTATTATTGTAATGGTTATATTGTAGACGCGACATATGGCCTGCGACGTATCTGTCAGACTTCCCTCTGTGTTCTCTGATATTCTCTGCTCGGAATGCGTACTCTTATTCGTAAAGTGTGTTACGGAAAGTGCTGAGCCTCACATTGCACCTGCCAGCTAACACTTGTTGATGGGCTGACGGAAGTTTGGCGTAACAATGACAAATGATCTCACCAGTAGAACATGGTACGTCAAGATACTGATTCTTGTCAATCATTGCATCAAGGAACTTGACCGGGCTTTTGTTTCCTGAACTCTCGAAATCTTTGCCAACAATCATCTCGTATTTTATGCGTTCTTGCGTCTCCTTGAACCAGTAAATACTTAGGAAGCTGTCCTCGAACTCCTGGTAACTTTCCACATGTTGCTGATATTCCACGCATTTTCTCCGCAACTGACCCTTGCAAGTGACCGCAAATGAAGTCCAGCTTGTATTTAAAGACAAATTTGGAGGTAAAGATAGGTCAAATTGCGATATATAAGTGCGTGGGTGAGTAAAATTACCCTCATCTCGGAAAATTTCGAATTTTCGGACTTGTAAGAACTGTTGAAATTCAAGTGGCGTTTCATCGACAACTTCCGCTCTTCGGAAAATAGCAGACCTCTGGAGGTCCTCGTTTGACGTCCCCTCATCTGTGCTCCCTCCCTGGCTTCGAGAAAATGCGATGTTCATCTAACATATCCTCTGCTTGCCGCTAACGGTATACAGTTATCCGCCCCGACTGAATTTGTTTCTGGTTCTGTTGCTTTCGCGCTTGACCGCATTTCAATTTGTTTCCTTAGCGCCTCCTCTAATTTCTTCTCCATGCGTGTATTGATCGCTTCCTGTTGCGCTTTGAACGAAAGGAGAGTCCGGACCTCTTCAGTCTCGCTCACTGGAGTTGCAGTTGTTACCTCCGAGCCTGTCCCTAATTTGCGCTGCTCACATTCTAATTTGTCCATGGTCGCTGAGTCGTCATTTTGCCGCTTTTCCACGCATTCGACCTTCTTGTTCAAATTGATCACCGCCTCTCGTCCTTGCAATCCTATGCGTTTACTCGCTTTCAACGCTTCAGCTGCTACTCGTCTTCTTAGCATCATGTGGAATCTTTCATTGCTTTGGTGTCTACTTTCCGTAGGTTTTCCTGGGGTTTATTTGCCCATGACTTGTGTTCCTCCCGCATCTGATTGACCTGTGCCCCGATACTTTTTACGTCCCACCTCGTTTCATTAATCTTTTCCTTCATTCCTTTTAGTCTATCTTCTCCATTCCCACTAAAAATGCCACTAGATTGAAGTCCTCTTCGTTTTCCTCATTATCGTGATCGACCGAAATCACACATGATTTCTGCGTTGTAGTTTCCGCATCATTGCGTTCTGATATCACCCTGTCTTCCCTGTCCAGATTTCTAATAAGCACATGTGCCTCGATATGTTGTGGTACGCTCACATCACACGCGATCTGACACTGCCCGTCCCCCCAAAAAAAGCCGTCTCGCTTTCGTCTCCCTGATTCCCTTGTTGTGCGACCTCGTTGTTGCTAACACTGTTCAACAGCAACGCTTCCCTACGTCCAAACTGTGCATCAATCGTTTCATTGCGCTGTTCCTCCAGGACGTATGTTTTATTTTCTGGCTCACAGTCTACTTGTCTAGGCCTACTTCTCGTTATCATTCAAATTCTCTATCAACAACAACTTTAATTATCCGTGCAACACGTGGAAAACCTATTATCTAACTCACAAGATATACGCAGTACAATGCAATGACAGTAATACACCAGATTCAAAATCAAAAACAACCAAATACAAAGCAAATACAATGGTAAGCACCACAAAAATAATACGACAACGCCGTTATCAACGACAGGAAATCGGTCGACAAATGCCACAGAAGTCGCTGACACAAATGCACTATAAATAAAACAAATAAACACATAAACAACACAATCAGAGCATTATATATCTACAACATACTAAAGAATCATATTTTTCTTAATAATGCGCACCTGTTCGGCAAGTACGCAAACTCACAGCATCAAAGAAGTGCCAAGGACCAAGATCCTGGCAGCAGTTCGCCAAATGAAAAGCTTGGTTGATAAAGTAAGAGATCCTGGGAGGGAACGCTAAATGAAAGGCTTCTACTAACGTATCTAATCTAGACTGTAATAAAAGAAAATGGGAAGGAACTGTTAATCAGAACTCAGGGAGAAGTCGTGATCTAAATCACAATAGATTTAATCATTATTAACATTACAAGACAACAAAAATGACGAACGAAATATTACACAAACATTGTTTTATTTAACAAACGCTTTCAAATAACATAGGGTCTATGTTGTACAAAGTGATCACCTGGATATCGACACATGACACTAACCAGAACACTAATCGCTTTATCTGACTTCATACACGTGAATCCGGGTTATGGCACAAAACCATGCCACCACCAAGGATCTATACTCTACTATTTAAAAAAGAAAAATATGGTTCGAAAAAATAGGGTGCTAAGGAACATATATTACAGCCCTACGCTGCAACAGCGAATACTTTACGCTCTTGCTGGTCAAGGCGGCACACCACGATGCGTACGGCGACTGAAGTCGTGGACGGCGGCAATTTGTTATTAATGGCGCATTCCCGAAAAATGTAAGTACGCGGTCTCGCGTTCGGTTAATTCGGGATGCAGGTACTTTCCCATGAGCCTCTGAAACACCGGTGGATTCCAGTATTTAGGTGGACCCGTTTGCTGGACTGCCAAGCCAATTTGACTTCGTGCCATGACTGTGTTTGACAGAATTTGTCAAATTTTTATGTTGAATTATTTTACCAATGAAAAAGTATATTTACACGCCATAAAAACGCAGTCGCTCTCTCTATTTTGTTATTTCCCGCCGAGATAATACAAGTTACCCCCTTTCTCACTAGAATAATAATTGTATTGATATGTAAAAATAATAATTTAGATGAGTTTCGGAGTAAATTACATGTAAAATTTTGATGCAAATGTGTTAGTAATTCGGTGTTCAGCTACTGTCGATGTAAAGATAAAATTAGTTGTGTGTCAGTGAACAGAAAATACAAGGGGCCTTGCTGAATGGGGAATGGGCACTGAGAGGACAAGGAGAAAAAAGATCACGTGGACACATGGTCAGAAATGCATTCCAAGGGGCGTACTTCCACTGGAATGTGGAGATAAAAGATCTTTGACGGTGACCCCAATAAGGCCATCAGGCAGTTGGTGTGCCACCGTGAAGTAAGCCAGACGACCGTGCAGAATATTCTCCACACAAGATGCCACTATCCGTATCACTAACAATGCGAGCACACCTTGTTACCTATGGACTTGCCTCTGCGGCGACAGTTTGGAGGTGTTTGTCGCACAGTCCACCACAAATTTCTGTCATTCATCCTATTCACACTGAGGCTACCTTTATGAGTGTTGGTATTGTCGGCCTTTGCAGCACCCACCTGTGGGCTATGGAATATCCCCACAGTACGGAGGCAGCGAACCATCAGCACTGGTACAGCATCAGTGTGGATTGGGGATCACTGGTTACCGCCTCGTGAGAGCAGACATCCTTCCACAATGCCTCAAAAGTGACTCATATCTACACTTCTACAGGCGACTTAGGCTCTCTGCTAAAGACGTGCCTTTGGTGATTTGAAGGGTAATGGGGCGGCAACATGAAGGTGGTCCAGTTTACTGCCCTGTTGAATATGGAGCTAAAACACTGGTGAAAATTTTTCTGGGCTGTATGGCTGTGGTCCATGGAACTCTGCTATCCCTGACGTTTTGTTCAAATCTACATTGAACATCTCAGAAGTGGTCCTGGATGTGCAGAGTCTTGCCGACTGTCTTGTCAGCAGGACTCTGCACAACCAGGAGCACCTCCGAAGATGTTCAACATAGCTTTGGACGAAATGTCAGGGATAGAAGAGTTCCACAGACCACGGCCATTCAACTCGGAAGAATTCTTGGCAGCTGAAACATCCAGTTGTGGAAGCCTTCAAATGGCTCTGAGCACTATGGGACATAGCTTCTGAAGTCATCAGTCCCCTAGAACTTAGAACTACATAAATCTAACTAACCTAAGGACATCACACACATCCATGCCTGAAGCAGGATTCGAACCTGCGACCGTTGCGGTTGTGTGGTTCCAGACTGAAGCAGTAGATTGATTTTGTATGTTCTGGGACAGTAGGACAATTTTGTAAAAAATAAAAAATCTCTCATGACAACATCACTCAAGATTTTCTTATTTTTCACAAAATCGTCCTAATCTCCCAGAACATATAAAATCAATCTACTATCCCTTTTACCTAATAATAACATAATATAATATAACAATATAATAGTTATTATAAAAAATCATTTATTTTATATACATTTTCCATGTGTGAATGTAATGTAATTAAATAAATTATATAATTAACTATTACTTAAAAAAACTTATTAAAAAAGCATTTTTAGATCATTTTCTTAGCCCCAAAAATTGACTATTTTTGACTTACGTGAAAAACGCGTTTATTAAAATTATATTAAAGTATGTAAAAAGAGCTACCCAGAAGAAATATAATAAAATAAATCAGAAATCATTTAATAAGAAACATACTAAAATTTTCAGTTTTTATTTTTTCTATCTTTCTTAAAATGTTTCTGAAATTTATATTAGCTAGAAGTTAACACTTTTATAAATTTTTTAAATATCTCATCCATTTATATAGAAGCAAATGTTAATAATTAAAATTTTTCAGTAAGTAATCTATGTTGTGCATCATATGTAAGATTCTTTTACCATATATAATTACATAAGCAAGTGTATCATTTGGAATTTTATCATTAAATGTTGCGCAAAGTTTCATAGTAGTTTTCTGTGTAGCTGCAACATCCTTTCTGTGTGTCATATTGATTACATAAATTGGATAATTATTTATAGAACTAAATGGACTAATATCAATATCTGATTTTAGTAAAGTAATTTTTTAAAAAGTCAAGAAATGCATCATATGCTTTCAGAAATTTATTTGGCGGATTAATATTCCGCATTTCTTGAGGAAAAACTTCATTTCTACCATTTTTTAAATAAATATTCGGTAGTTTGACATGATCAAATAATGACGAATCAACTAATTGATTATTTTACGATTTGTTTGAAATGTAACAAATACGAAGTACAGCATATCAAATTCTGTAGAGTTATAGTAATTTGAAATATAGTTCAAAACTGTTTTTACCAGATAATCTGGCAACTTCTTGTGTTTGAAGTTCATAAAAAGAAATAGGAATTTTCGGATTTTTTAGAATAATTTCACGTTGTTCAAGTTCATAATTTGGTTCATATTTAACAATTGGTACACGAATTTCCATAGATTCTATAACTATTTTTCCTTCTTTAGGAAGTGTATCTTTTATTTCAATTCCAGCATCATTTTTATCAGACCAACATAAAATTGTGTCTCCAGAAGATGAACTGCAAGTAAAAAAAACAGTTAAATCTCCTTACCACATAATTTCTTTATAATCTTTAAAAAATCCACCAAGTAATGATAGTGGATAAAGAACTTCATTTCTTTTACTATTTATTTTTCCTGTATTAATGATATGTCCTTCTAAACTTATTTTGTCAGTAACAGATGAAGTTAGATGAAGTAAAACAGATGAAGAAATAAAAGGATGTTCAATTCTAGATAAAAGATTATTTCTTTTCTTTCTCATTATAAAATCAAACATTTCTGCAACATAATTATCAATTAATTTTTTGTTTGATAAACTGTGCCATCATTTCCAACAATACTAAAATTCATGTACAATTGTGCATGATTTGGATGAAGCCAACCATCACCAATATTTAATTCAATTTCTGTATCTTTGTTAGGAACATTTAAATTATTTTTGGTTTTCTCATTCACAGGGGATAAATAGAATCGATAACTTTCAATTTTATTCATGTGGCAGTCTAAGATTGTGTTACCAGTTACTTATTTATTGAGGAAAAAATTTATTAGTGTCAGCAAAGCAGACTTCAGTCTGCGACTAAGATATTTCTAAAAAAACTGTTATAGTAGCACCTTTAAAGTCAATTAAATTATCATTTTCATCAGTTATAGTAACTTCTAAATCTTGAATTGTATTAAAAATAGGAACATTTACAGGATATTTTGCTTTATAAATTGGTGCACCAAATTCTGCATTATATTTAAATGAAGCAATAATATTAGTTTCTTTATGAAAATGATCATTACGTTTTACATACATTCCATCAGCAAGATTAAAATTTATATTTATTAATTCAAAAGGAATTATTTTAGGAACATCTTTAGCTACGGCTTTTTCATAAGGTAAAACAATTTGATTAGTAAAACCAAGTAAACTTCCAATTCTATCTGCTACATCCATATACAATTTTACATCACTGTCAATAACAATTCTATTTAAAATTTCATCTGCTTTACTATGTATATTTGGCTTTTTCGAATGAACAAATTTTTCTAAATTTTTAAAACTATATTGACCTATAGGACTTTCTAACGTTTCTCCATCACAATAAAGTTCATCATGTTTTGTTGTAATATTTGGTGTTAAAAAAGTTGAATAAAAACTAAGTAGTGAAACATTAGTATAACTGTCACACATTGGAACAGTTAATCTTTTTAAAAGTTTTGAAGATTTATCACTAAGTTGAAATAATCTACTCATTTACTATTGAAAAAATTATTAAATAAATGAATAAAACAGATTGGGAACCTAAAGTAAGAATTCCAGAAAAGACATCGAAACACAAACATGGTAAACTGTTACCAAATTCTATAAGATGTGCAATAATTAGGCCAAATGGTTGTGGAAAAACAACATTAATGATTGATAATTATATTTTAGCTCCAGGATGGTTGAATTGGAATAAAATTAAACATTAATATATTTATTCAAAAAGTTTGGATCAACCAAAATATCAAGAATTTATTAAACAACGTAAAAAATGGAAGATGAAGTTAACAAACAAATTGTTAGTTTTATTGAAAATAATGAAGAAATTATTCCAGTAGATCAATGTGAAGAAAATTCAGTTGTTATATATGATGACTTTATTCTAGAAAATCAAGATATTGTAAGAGAATATTTTACTAGAGGCAGACACAAAGATTTAGATTGTTTTTATTTAGCTCACACGTATTCAAAAATTCCAAAACAGTTAGTTAGAGACAATTTAAATTTTTTAAATATATTTAAACAAGATGATACAAATTTAAATCATATTTATCATGAGTTTGTTGGTGGAGTTTTGAAGTTTGAAAATTTCATAGAAATGTGTGGTAAATGTTCGAATGATGAATTTGGATTTTTCACAATAGACATGACTAGGAAACCAAATGACAGTAAGTTTGGAAATAAAATATAACATTTTATAAATCTTTAATTATTTTTATCTCTAATAAATGGCCACTTAAGAAAATGATAATACGTATCTGTTAGACCATGATGATGATGTTTTACCTAAACATATAAATGAATTTAAAGAAGCTCTTTATTACTTTAAAAAATATGAATTATCACAAAAAGTAGTATCAATTTATGGTATACATTTTACAAATTGTTGTAATCCTACATGTCGACCAGACACATATGGTTGTTATTATTGTGATAAATGTATAAGTAAAACATGTTACCTTATTAATTTTTATAAACACAAACATTATACATTAACATAAACATAAATGTTATACATAATCGTTAAACATATACGTTAATCATAAACATGAATGTAAACATAAACATAAACATTAAACATAGACATATACATTAACATAACGTTTACATATGCATAACATAATTAATGTTTTTTCTTCCTTAGTAAATGTTAATAAAGTACGATGAAAAAGTTGTTAAACATGCTAAACGAAACAGAAAGAAATCTGAAAATTTAAAAGAACAATTTAAGCTTTGGAAAAAGCAACCAAGAACAGAATATGAAAAATATAAAAAGTAAGATCAACCTGATATTGATGTAATTGAACAAGTCAAACAAGAAATCGAAGGACTAGGAGATAATGTTCTTAAAGCAATTGAAGAAAATAGCGAAGTTGAAAAACAAATGATTCCATATCGTCATCACATAGAAGATTCTGGAGATTTATCACCAATTCAAGCATTGAAAGATTGGCCTGATGATATTACTGGAAAATATGATTATACATGAAGTGAATCAGAAATTCAAGATGTATTAAATAAATACCAAGAAGAAAAAGAATCAATTAGTCATCAAAATGAAAATAAAAAGATAAATGAAACTAAAAAGATAAATGTTAGTGCAAGAATATTAAAGTACATTAATCATAGTGAAGATAAAGTTTTTGGTTTTAAAACTGTTGGCATGTTTAAATATGTTGGTAATTTACCTGTTGAATTCAGTGGAGATAAATTAAAAATTGGTGAAAAAACATACGAAGGTACAGATGGATTAGTGAGACTTCTAACTGAAAAAAAATTACTATAGATGATATGAATGACAAGTTTAATTCTGTTGATTTTTCAAATTATGCAGATATATTATATAATTCTGGAGCATTATATTCTGATAATAATCCAAGTAAAATGAGATCAAGTAAAGGTAATAAATATAAATACTTAATAAAAGAAATTGTTGATGATTATTTTCCAAACTTAAGAAGACAAACTACAAATTCTTCAGGTTTTAGTTCTCCAGAACGAAAAGGTAAAGGTTTAATTAAAAAATATACAGATAAATCAATTGAATATGTTTGGATGAATGATTTTAGACAATTAATTGATAGATTAGCAGTAATTCATGGTGAAGAATTAGCTGGAAATAAGATTTATGATAATGAAAAAGTTAGTATTGCAAAAATGTTAACAAATAAATTTAGTGATTTTATAATTGATAATCCATAAGAAATTGCATATTTAATTAGATTTTTAAATAATCTTCCACATACATTTTGGAAAAGTGATAAATATGAAAAAGGATTTGTTAATACTTTAACTGACAAATTGCCATTTCCAATGCATCTTCCTGGTTATCGATATTGTGCTCCAAGGACGAAATTAGAAGAAAGATTAGGTGATAAAGGTATAAATCCATTAGAAGAAGCTTGTAAAGAACATGATATTGCTTATAGAGATAATAAAGATTTGCAAAAAAGACATATAGCTGATAAAGAACTACAATTAGCTGCAAAATAAGAAATGTATGCAAATGATGCTTCATTTGGTGAAAAACTTGCAGCAACGGCAGTTAGAGGAATAATCTATGGAAAACGAAAATTTGATATGAGAAATAATGTTGATGAAAATGGTTGGGGATTATAAATTTAAAAAATCTCTATAAGATTTTTAACTATATAAATTAATAACTTTACAATTGACTATACTTTGCTGGCTAGTGGCAAAACTAAACCAATGTCAACTAAATTAAAGTTAAATAATGAACTATTAAATGGAATTGAACCATTTTTAACAGATGTTCAAAAAAGAAAAAAAGAAAAGAAAGTTGGTGGAAATTTGCTTGTAACATTAGCTATTCCGTTTGTTAAAAATTATTGAATACTTAACAAAAAAGAAAGCTGGTCAAGGATTAACACTACATGAAGGCGGATTTTTACAATTATTATTAGATGCATAACAGTATTTAGCAACAATTGGTTCTTTAGCTGGTGGATCTGCAGGAATTGCAAATGCAGTTATAAACAAGAAGAATGCTGATAAAGAATTAGACGAACAAAAACGACATGACTTAAAAATGGAAGAGAAAGCAGGAAGTGGATTAAAGGAAACAAAATAATTTCGAAAAAATAATTGATAAATATCCTAATGCATGAAGTAATTTTGATATAGAACATCTTACTAAACAATTAATAATTAAACACTTTCATAGTGTATATATCATTGATGAATTAGCAAGTGAGCCACTTAAATTTGAATGTGGTATAGTAAATTTAGATCCATCTGTTAATCCTGGTACACATTGGATTTGTTATTATAAAAAAAGTTGTTTTTGATTCGTTTGGGTTTATATACCAAAGCAATTAGTTGACTATCTTGGAAAAAGCGAATTATATTACAATACAAAAAGAATACAAAATTTTGATGAAATTATAATAATAATAATCAATCAATACTGGTAGACAAATCAACATTTTCATATGTACAATTAAAAGATTATGTTAAAGATTATCTTAAAACTTTTCTTGTTGATGTAAAGTTAATTATATTTGGTGGAACAATTTAAACTTTTAACTTTAATATATTTTTACCTATATAAATGGAAAATCATACCTCACATGATTATCATATTTATTGTCTGAAAGTAAAATTTCACTGACACACATAATCCGCATAGAGTAACAACTATAAATGAAAGACAAAAAATCGAAGGACTTTGTACAGTTTGTTAATCTAAAAAGAGTAAATTTGTTAAAAAAAATTGTAAGTGCTGGTGAAGGTTTAAATAATATTCGTTCTTAAGATAATTAATGAATTACATAAACCAATGAGAAAGAATTTTAAAACAATAAATGTTGTTACTTTAGGTATAGATGATTTATGGAAAGCTGATTTAGTTGAAATGGGTTCTGGTAATTTAAAAGGTATTTTTAAAATAAACAAAGGTTATAAATATTTATTAACAATAATAGATGTTTTTCTAAATATGCATTTGCTGTTCCTATTAAAGTTAAAACAGCTAAAATATAGTTGATGCTTTTAAAATTTTTTTTATAGATAGACGCCAAATAATTTACAAACAGATAATGGTAACGAATTCTATAACAAGGAATTTAAAAAATTATTAAAGTATTATATTATTAATCACTATTCAATATTTTCAGAATTAAAAGCATCTGTTGTTGAATGATTTAACAGAACACTTAAAGAAAAGATGTGGAAGAAGTTTGCTTTACAAGGAAATACTAAATAGATCAATCTAGTTAAAGATCTAATTGATGAATATAATAACAGAAAACATTCTACAATAAAAATGAAACTAATAGAAGTAAATGAAAAAAATTAAAAATAGGTAACATTGTGTCTAATGAGCAATCTACATTTAAAAAGACGTGATAAAGTTAGATTTAGTAAACTTAATGGTCTTTTTGAAATAGGTTATACAGCTAATTGGTAAATAGAAGTATTTTAAATTGAAAATGTTATTCATTCTAATCCAGTTACATATAAATTATAAGACATAAAAGGAAATTTTTATGTACAAGAACTATAGAAAACGAAATATTTCCAGATGTATATTTAGTTGAGAAAGTTTTAAGAAAGGAAGGAGATAAAGTTTATGTTAAGTGTTTTGGTTTTGATAATTCACATAACAGTTTGGTAAATAAAGATAAAGTCATTTTATAAACGTTTAGTTTAATGAAGACTAATAATATCACTAATCAATTGTTGTGTATAGTTATTCAAAATATTGAAATAGTTCTGATGACAGATAATCATCAAATTTTCTTTCATTCTTTGATAGAGATTTATTGAATTGGGATTGTAATTAAGTCTCAATATTTCTTCACAATTTGGATGTCAATTTTAGATTTTATATTGTTGTTTCTGCAAATTTTTTGTTTGTGTTCTAATGACACAATAGTTATACTTACATTCATCATAAAATAATTTTAAAACAATGAATGTGGGTCTTAAACTGTCATCAATTGTTTTAGGAACTACATGTGGTAATAAACTATTTATTTCCTCATTTATTTTACCTATTATTTCTGAAGCAGTTTGAACTGTTTCCCTCAAATTTTGAATATGATCATCTCTCATTTTAATTCTACCACCTTTTTATTGATTTATTTCTGTGTTTAATTTATTCAATTTTTATAGTTGTTGTATACAATTACTTTCTTGTTTTATTTGGTATTTATAAGCATCAATCATCTCTTTTCTAATCCTATATTCGCCATGTTTTCTAATTGATGGTAAAACTTCTTGAGTAATCCATTTTTTAAATTGTTTTGCTTCTTCTTTTTTAAATGAAAGAATAAGAGAATATAATCCAGATTCATTAAGAAATATAGTTCTTATTTCAATATAAGTTAGACCTGTCTGCCGGATGGGTCTCAAATTTTGTAATAAATTTGTATCATCTTTACCTTCTTTCTTACTAATTGTTTGATCTGTGTATTTATATTCTAATATTTCAGCAATATCTTTTGCTTTAAATCATCGATTATTTTCTTCATCAGTAATCATTAAAACTTATTTATTGTTGTATGTAAGCTTGTTGTTTAACATGTCTACAATAGATTCCAGTAAAGAGAAATATTTTTTATTAGTTTTATGAAATTCGTAGTTTGTATTAATGTAAGAATTAAATTACAAAATGAAAATAACTTTATGTATTATATTATTTTTAATTCTATTTAAATGAAGATATTTTTGTTATTGCTGTTTGTGAAAATAATAACATCTGCACCAGGCTTAGAAATGCAAAAGAATAAGGTAGCTAAATATTTAATTGATTTTGGTTACTTATATATTTCACCAAAAACAAAAATAATCCAAGTTAGTGATGAATAATTAAAGAATCATTCATGTTATTTCAACTAACACACAATCTTGAGGTTACTGGTAAATTAAGTGAAGAAACTTATGTTTTATAAACGAACCTAGATGTAGTGTAAAAGAGTCATTTGATAGTTTTACAAACAGTACAAATCAATGGAATAAAAAGAACATAAAATGGGATTATAAAGGAGCAAATATAAGAGTATTGGAATTAACAAATGCAGCTTTTAGTTTATGGCATAAATATAGTGGTATTCAATTTATTCATAATATCAATGATCCTGATATTTTAATTACAGGTAAAAGACGAATACATTTATATGAATTTAATGGTCAACATTGTCCAAAGGAGTTAGATGGAAAAGGAAATGTGTTAGGTCACGCTTTTTTTCCAAATAGGAATAATGATCCATTAGAAATACATACAGATAAAGATGAAAACTGTTACTTGGAAATTGATAAAAATTCACCAAAATATCAAACAAATCTATTCGAAGTTTTAGTACTTGAAGTTGGTCATGAATTAGGTTTAGAACATTCAGATGATTTTGAATCAATAATGTATCCTTACTATACTGGTTCACACTTAGATTTATCTCAAGATGATATTGATGCTATTAAAAGTTAATATGGAACACAAATAACAACAATAATAACAACAACAAATGCTACTACTATGTCACCTAAATCAATTGAACCAATTGAATCATTATGTGAACTTAAGAAATTTGATCACCTACTATTTGCAAATGAAATTTTGTACATTATTCATAATAAGTGGGTTCTGATTGATGAGAATAAACTGCAATTAATAACTAACTGGTTAACATTTTTACCTCAAGATTTATAAAAAATAGATGGAATATATCAAAGAAAAAGTTGTGAAAGTGTAATATTTGTTGACAATACGTTTTATATGGTAAACACATTACAATTAATTTCAGGATATGCAAAGTCAATAACTAATAGGGGATTACATAAAAGTTTTTTATTGCATGGTATAGTAAACACTTATTCAGGCAGAACATTTTTATTCTTTAACGAATATTTCTATGTAGAATTAGATGAATGTACTTTTAGATACAAATCACGAGGTACTATAACTAGAGAATTTCCAGGATTACCACCAAAAATGAATTCTGCATTTAGATACACAAATGGTTTGTTGTATTTTTTTAAAGACGATACATTCTATGAAATGAGTGAATTTACAAAACAAGGAGTTAGAGCTGGTACAACTGATTTATCTTTATTTGGAATTGATTGTCATAAAACATCTGATTTAATTTCTAAAGTAATAAATATATTGAAAGATACAGTACAAAAATTAGAGAATTTAACTTTTTTATAAATCTAATAAAAATTATTTCGTATAAATGAAGAACCAAATCTAAACGCAATCTAATGAAAAAGATACTTATGTACTGCTTGAGGTATGTGAAATAGATATTGATCGCCCTATTTGTTTAAGCGTTGAAAATAATAATCAATTTGTTAAAACGAGCTGCAATCATATTTTTCATAAAGAATGCACTGATGAATGGTTAAAGGAAAAAGAAAATTGTCCACTTTGTGGAACTAACATTAAAAACAAAGTACCAGAAAAATCTGAAGTAATTGATATTAATGCTATGTTTGATGATCAAGATGAAGCAGCTTATTATGGTTATTATGATGATGATGATTATTGGTGATGATTAATTTTAAAATAATTTATATGAATAATTTAAAATGTAAAAAAAATACTTTTTTACAATTCAAATAAATTTTTTTCTATATAGATGGACACGTTCAAGTTCAACAACATTGTTCCCCAATAACGAAATTTTGTAAATATTGTAATACACGTAAATCAATTGATAATTTCACATTACAAAAGTACACAGAAGATGGTTATAGGACTATATGTAGAACATGTTTAAATAAATATCATGTAGAAAATTATAATAAAAATCGTATTCCTTGTGTATGTGGAAAAAGTGTTGAAAAATATTATTTTAAAGAACATTTAAGACGAAATCCAAGTGAAGAACATACAAAAATGTAAAATGAAGAAAAATCTAAATCTACGATGAATAATGACGAAGTTATAAGTGAAGAAAAAAAGAAATGTAAAATTTGTCAAGAAATTAAAGACTTAAATTGTTTTTGTACAAATCCATCACATCAGGATAAACACAATAATAAATGTAAGAAATGTACTTTAGAATATATTAAGAATAAGAAAGCTTTAACTTTAAATAATAATCCTTTATGATTAATTACCTATCCATGTATTAAATGATTATCATTTTATTTACGAAAAATAATTTTTACAAATCTAATAATTGTTTTTGTAATAAATAGAAGAGCAATATGGAAAGTAACATTGCTGTTCAACTAGAACACCTTGCTAATCAACTACAACAATTCCTGTTATAAGACTTCATGAATTTTGTAGAATAAATTATTTACGAGGATATTCGAGTTTATGTAAAGCTGATTTAATTAGATTTATCATTAGTAATCATTCAATGTTTATTAGTAATCATCCTAATATTGTTAGAAGTAATACATCTGTAGTAAGTGAAAATAATACAAATATTGTTAAAAATGATACGTCTAAAGCAAGTGAAATTCATAAAAATTATTTAGGTGAAGTAAGTAAAAAATATAAAAGTTTCGTTAATATTTATATACCTGAACACAGTTCTAAGACTGCGACAGCTGCCACTCAAGAAGTAAGTGATAATCAAACAAATATTGTTGAAAAATAATAAAGCTGAATATAGTGAAAATCTTTGGAAAAAGTTACTATTTTATGATATCTATGATGTTTTTCTCACTAAAGAAGATAAACCATTAAAATGAATATTTCCATTTTATACAAATATATTTGTAAAACCAAAAAATAGAAAAAAAATTAACGATTACTGAGTTGAAAAGGCATTTCGAAGCAGATTACAAACAATAAATTTAGAAAATAATTTATATATACTTCATTCTAATCATTTCTTAAATACTGTAAAAACAAAATTTTTTTAAATTGATAAAGCCTATTTGAAAGTACATGATGGTGTAAAGATAAATTTTAATTTATTTTGTGAATAGAAACCACAAACGGCAGAAACAAATGATAAAGTTCAAGAATTTGGACAATAAACACCAAAATATACTATTTTGACAGAAAAAGATTTTAATAGAAAATTCAAATATATTTTGGAAAATATATCTAATTTTCATGCACAGGGATGTGGATGGTCATTAAATAGATTAATTTGCTAACAACTAGCAATTAACAAATATGTTCCACTGTGAGGATCATTTTATATTGATTTACCAGATAATATTAAAAATAAAGAAACATGTGTTATTGTGAAAAAATAATCAAAAATGTTTTTTATGGTCTATAAAATCAGCTTTGTTTCCTGTAGATGTACATCCAGAAAGATTAACAAAATATAAAAATGGTGGTCTTGAGCTTGAAAAAAAAACTTGAAAATATTGAATTTCCTGTACTAGTTGATCATATTCCAAAGATAGAGAAAATAATTAATGCGTCTATTAATGCTTATTCGTTTGATGATGTTGATGAAAATTATCAAGTTTATCCATTAAAAATAACAAAATCTAAAAAAGAAAAACATGTTAATCTACCTAATTTTAAGAAAGATAATAATTCACATTATTGCTATATAAAAAATTTATCTAGACTTGTATCAAGTCAAATGACTAAACATACTGAAGAAAAATTTATTTGTGATTTATGTTTACTACATGAACCATGAACCATGAACCATGGACTTTGCCATTGGTTGGGAGGCTTGCATGCCTCAGCGATACAGATGGCTGTACCGTAGGTGCAACCACAATGGAGGGGTATCTGTTGAGAGGCCAGAGAAACGCGTGGTTCCTGAAAAGGGGCAGCAGCCTTTTCAGTAGTTGCAGAGGCAACAGTCTGGATGATTGGCTGATCTGGCCTTGTAACACCAACCATAACGGCCTTCCTGTGCTGGTACTGTGAACGGTTGAAAGCAAGGGGAAACTACAGCCGTAATTTTTCCCGAGGGCATGCAGCTTTACTGTATGGTTAATGATGATGGTGTCCTCTTGGGTAAAATATTCCGGAGGTAAAATAGTCCCCCATTCGCATCTCCGGGCGGGAACTACTCAAGAGGACGTCGTTATCAGGAGAAAGAAAACTGGCGTTCTACGGATCGGAGCGTGGAATGTCAGATCCCTTAATCGGGCAGGTAGGTCAGAAAATTTAAAAAGGGAGATGGATAGGTTAAAGTTAGATATAGTGGGAATTAGTGAAGTTCGGTGGCAGGAGGAACAAGACTTTTGGTCAGGTGATTACAGGGTTATAAATACAAAATCAAATAGGGGTAATGGAGGAGTAGGTTTCATGATGAATAAAAAAATAGGACTGGGGGTTAGCTACTACAAGCAACATAGTGAACGCATTATTGTGGCCAAGATAGACACAAAGCCCATGCCTACTACAGTAGTACAAGATTATATGCCAACTAGCTTTGCAGATGATGAAGAAATTGAAGAAATGTATGAAGAGATAAAAGAAATAATTCAGGTAGTGAAGGGAGACGAAAATTTAATAGTCATGGGTGACTGGAATTCGACAGTAGGGAAAGGGAGAGAAGGAAACATAGTAGGTGAATATGGATTGGGGGGAAGAAATGGAAGAGGAAGCCGCCTTGTAGAATTTTGCACAGAGCATAACTTAATCATAGCTAACACTTGGTTCAAGAATCATAAAAGAAGGTTGTATACCTGGAAGAATCCTGGAGATACTAAAAGGTATCAGATAGATTATTTAATGGTAAGACAGAGATTTAGGAACCAGGTATTATACTGTTAGACATTTCCAGTGGCAGATGTGGACTCTGACCACAATCTATTGGTCATGAACTGTAGATTAAAACTGAAGAAACTGCAAAACGGTGAGAACTTAAGGAGATGGGACCTGGATAAACTGACTAAGCCAGAGGTTGTACAGAGTTTCAGGGTGAGCGTAAGGGAACAAATGGCAGGAATGAGGGAAAGAAATGCAGTAGAAGAAGAATGGGTTGCTTTGAGGGATGAAGTAGTGAAGACTGCAGAGGATCAAGTTGGTAAAAAGACTAGGGCTAGTAGAATTCCTTGGGTAACAGAAGAAATATTGAATTTAATTGATGAAAGGAGAAAATATAAAAATGCAGTAAATGAGGCAGGCGAAAAGGAATACAAACATCTCAAAAATGAGATCGACAGGAACTTAAAACGGCCAAGCAGGGATGGCTAGAGGATAAATGCAAGGATGTAGAGGCTTATCTCACTAGGGGTAAGATAGATACTGCCTACAGGAAAATTAAAGAGACGTTTGGAGAGAAGAGAACCACTTGTATGAACATCAAGAGCTCAGATGGAAACCCAGTTCTAAGCAAAGAAGGGAAAACAGAAAGGTGGAAGAAGTATGTAGAGGGTCTATACAATGGCGATGTACTTGAGGACAATATTATGGAAATGGAAGAGGATGTAGATGAAGATGAAAGGGGAGATATGATATTGCATCAATAGTCTGACAGGGCACTGAAAGACCTGAGTCAAAACAAGGCCGCGGGAGTAGATCACAATCCACTAGAACTACTGACGGCCTTGGGAGAGCCAGTCATGACAAAACTCTACTATGGTGAGCTAGATGTATGAGACAGGCGAAAATCCCTCAGACTTCAAGAAGAATATAATAATTCCAATCCCAATGAATGCCGGTGCTGACAGATGTGAAAATTACAGAACTATCAGTTTAACAAGTCACGGCTGCAAAACACTAACGCGAATTCTTTACAGACGAATGGAAAAACTAGTAGAAACCAACCTTGGGGAAGATCAGTTTGGATTCCATAGAAATATTCGAACACGTGAGGCAATACTGACCCTACGGCCTATCTTAGAAGCTAGTTTAAGGAAACGCAAACGTGCGTTTCTAGCATTTGTAGACTAACAGAAAGGTTTTGACAATGTCGATTGGAACACTCTCTTTCAAATTTTGAAGGTGGCAGGGTAAAATATAGGGAGCGAAAGGTTATTTACAATTTGTATAGAAACCAAATGGCTGTTATGGGAGTTGGGGGGCATGAAAGGGAGCCAGCGGTTGGGAAGGGAGTGAGACAGGGTTGTAGCCTCTCCCCGATGTTATTGAATCTGTATATTGAGCATGCAGTGAAGGAAACAAAAGAAAAGTTCGGAGTAGGTATTAAAATACATGCAGAGGAAATAAAAACTTTGAGGTTTGCCGATGACATTGTAATTCTGTCAGAGACAGCAAAGGACTTGGAAGAGCAGTTGAACGGATTGGATAGTGTCTTGAAGGGAGGATATAAGATAAAAATCAACAAAAGCAAAATGCGGATACTGGAATGTAGTTGAATTAAGTCGGTTGATGTTGAGGGTATTAGATTAGGAAATGAGACACTTAAAGTAGTAAAGGAGTTTTGCTATTTGGCGAGCAAAATAACTGATGATGGTCGAAGTAGAGAGGATATAAAATGTAGACTGGCAATGGCAAGGAAAGCATTTCTAAAGAAGAGAAATTTGTTAACATCGAGTATAGATTTAAGTGTCAGGAAGTCATTTCTGAAAGTATTTGTATGGAGTGTAGCCATGTATGGAAGTGAAACATGGATGACAAATATTTTGGATATGAAGAGAATGGAAGCTTTCGAAATGTGGTGCTACAGAAGAATGCTAAAGATTGGATGGGTAGATCATATAATTAATGAGGAGGTATTGTATAGGATTGGGGAGAAGAGAAGTTTGTGGTAAAACTTGACTAGAAGAAGGGATCGGCTGATAGGACATGTTCTGAGGCATCAAGGGATCACCAATTTAGTATTGGAGGGGAGCGTGGAGGGAATAAATCGTAGAGGGAGACCAAGAGATGAATACACCAAGCAGATTCAGAAGGATGTAGGTTGCAGTAGTTACTGGGAGATGAAGAAACTTGTACAGGATGGAGTAGCATGGAGAGCTGCATCAAACCAGCCCACAAGTCCACAACAACACAACATTTTAGTAGAAAGGAAAAAGTAGATATTCATACAACAAACTGTTTAACTAATAAACCATTAACAGTTGAAATGCCAGATGAAGGATAATCTGTAAATTTTAAAAATTATCAATTTACACAAAAAGTTCCATTTGTTATTTATGCTGATTTGGAAAGTTTACTTTTATGAATGGATAATTGCGAACCAAATCCAGAAACACCATATGCAATGAAATATCAAAAACATGAACCAAGTGGATTTTGTTACTATATATATATATATATATATATATATATATATATATATATATATGGAAATTATAAAGATTCTGTTGTTTATACAGGACCGAATTGTCATAAAAAATTTATAGAATCTATAAAACAAGGAAGTTGAAGAAATTGGTAGATTTTATTCTGAAATTGAAGAAATGAAACCACTTACACTTGATGAATATAAAACGTTTCATAAATCTACAATTTGTACACTATGTAAATGGCCTTATACAAAAAGGAATAAAAAAGTACATCATCACGATCATTTCACTGGAAAATATCTCTCTCCATTATGTAGTAATTGTAATTTAAAACTAAAACAACCTGATTTTGTACCTATTTATTTACATAATTTATCTGGTTATGATTCTCATCCTTTTGTAAAAGAACTTGGTTATGATGATAAAGAAATAGAACTAATACCAAATAATGAAAATAAATATATTAGTTTTGGTAAACACGCAAAAAAATTAAAAATGAGGTTTGTTGATACATTTAGATTTATGGCTTCTTCACTTGATAAACTTTCATCAAATTTAAGGAAAACTCAATTAAAAAAATTAAAAAGTATGTTTCTCCTGAATTGTTTAACTTACAATTACCAACAAAAGGTAAATTTTATAGGGAATTAAATGATTGTGCCGTAAGTGATGAAGACTATGAACATGCAAAATTAGTTCGGGAAAAATTCAATATTAAAAATTTTAGTGTATGTCATGATTTATATATTAAAACTGATGTATTATTGTTAAGTGATGTTTCTGAAAATTTTAGAATAACATGTATAAATACAAATAATATACATCCATCTTGGTATTTTACAGCACCAGATTTATCTTGGGATGCAATGTTAAAAATTACTGATCAAAAACTTGAAATATTATATGACTATGATATGCTTCTAATGGTTGAAAAAGGAATAAGAGGTGGAATTTCATAATGTTGTAAAAGATATGTAAAACAAATAATAAATATTTAAAAGATTATAATACAAAGAAATATCAAATTATACAATGTATCTAGGTGCAAATAATTTATATGGTTATGCTATAAACCAATATTTACCATATGGCAGATTTGAATGGGATGAACCAAATAAATTTAATTGTAGAAAAATAAGTGAAATGTCAAACAATAGTCAAGATGGATATATATTTGAAATGGAATATCCAAAAGAATTACATGATTTACATTAAGATTTACCATTAGCTCCTGAATCAAAACTTGTTCCAGGTACAAATGAAAGTAAATTAATAACTACTTTAAATAAAAAACATAATTATGTTGTACATTATAGAAATATTAAACAATATTTATCTTTAGGAATGAACTTACAAAAATACAAAGTTTTAAAATTTAAACAATCTGATTGGTTAAATAAGTATATAAATCTAAACACACAGTTAAGAACTAAAGCTACAAATGATTTTCAAAAATATTTCTATACATAAATGAATAATACTGCATTTGGTAAAAGTATGGAAAATATAAGAAATAGACAAGATATAAAATTAGTTTCAGATAGTAAAATGTGTGATAAACTTGTAGCTAAACCAAACTTTAAACATAGAACTACATTTAATGAAAATCTAGCTGCTATTCACATGAATAAAACGAAAATAATATTTAATAGACCTATTTATGTTGGATTAATTATACTTGATTTATGTAAAGAATTAATGTATGATTTTCATTATAGAGTTATGAAACCTAAATATTGGGAAAATATTGAATTATGTTATCAAGATACAGATAGTTATATTAACAATATTAGTTTTTATATGATTAATTAATGATTGATTGCTTTGATGCAAGTGATTATCTAGCAGATAATATATTTGGTATTCCACAAGTAAATAAGAAAGTTGTTGGAGAAATGAAAGATGAATGTAATGGAAAAATAATGGAAGAATTTTGTAGTTTAAGAGCAAAGATAAATGCTTATAAAGTTGGTGCCAAAATAGAAAAGAAATCTAAAGGAATTAGGAAACGTGTTGTTAAAAACAAAATACGTTCAGAAGATTATAAAGATTGTTTATTTAACAATGTAGAACAATATAGAAAATTTAATTTAATTAAAAGTGAAAAACATGAAATATATAGAATTCAAGTAAATAAAAAAGCACTAAGTCCTCATGGTAATAAAATATATGTATTGGAAAATAATACAGATACATTACCATATGGACACTACTCATTATTGAAAATGTAAAAAAATTTATATATAAATCTATTAAAATTGTTTCTATATAAATGGAGACTCTGATCAAGAAGCTTAACAATTTAAACGTCTCAAAAGAGATTAAAAAATTAGTGAGTTAAAGGTTAGTGTTTTATATGATGTTACTGGATGTGAATATTTGAAAACTAGATATGAGGAAAAAAATTGTTTGGAGCTTAATAATGAGTTTAAAATATTTTTACCAGATAGATACGCTAAATCAGTTACTAACTGGGATACACAGTTTTTTGAAGATGGACAAATGAAGCTGAAATATAAGGGAATGAAGAAACTTAAAAATAGAAATGATGAATTTCATGATATTGAATTCGTGATGTGAAATTGAAAAAAAAATTATTTTTCTAATTAATTTCATTTTATTTAAATGGACAACACTAAGCTACAGTTAAGACAGTGTAGTCAATGTATGATTAAAAAAGGTATTGAGGAATTTTATAAAGATAAATATCGAATGGGTGGACATTGTTATGTATGTAAAGAATGCTGGAAAGAACATCAGAAAATTAAAGTTACTGGTGAATGTGGTAGAACTGTAAATAAGTATCGTTAAAAAAACATTTACAAACAACAACTCATAATAATCGTATGGCTGCTGAAGCAGAAAGTAAATAATTTTATATACTTATTCTTTAATATAATTTTAAAAGACACGTTTTTCACATAAGTCAAAAATAGGACATTTTTTGGGGTTAAGAAAAAGTTACAAAAATGCTTTTTTTAAAATTTGTTTTAAAAATAATTTTAAAAGACACGTCTTTCACAGAAGTCAAAAATAGTACAAGTTTTGGGGCTAAGAAAATGATCTAATAAATGGTTTTTTTAAATGTTTTTTTTTAAAATGATAGTTAATTACCTAATTTATGTAACTGCATTACATTCACCTATGGGAAATGTATATAAAATAAATCATTTTTATTATAACTATTATGTTATTATATTATATTATATTATTATTAGGTAAAAGAGATAGTAGATTGATTTTGTATGTTCTGGGAGATTAGGACGATTTTGTGAATAATAAGAAAATCTTGAGTGACGTAGTCACAAGAGATTTTTTTATTTTTTACAGAATTTTCCTAGTGTCCCAGAACATACAAAATCAATCTACTTGAAGCGCCTAGAACCGCTTGGCCACTCTGGCCGGCCTGAAATCCTTCATTGTATGACTAAAACACTGGGACAGACAGATCACTACCACTTGCCTGGTGTGTCCGAATGTGTGCTTGCATTTATTAAAACCTACACTGT
This sequence comes from Schistocerca americana, assembly GCF_021461395.2. Classification (NCBI taxonomy): domain Eukaryota; kingdom Metazoa; phylum Arthropoda; class Insecta; order Orthoptera; family Acrididae; genus Schistocerca; species Schistocerca americana. The sequence goes on along the minus strand of NC_060126.1, from coordinate 114,097,482 downwards.
CAAAGAAGCTATGACTCCTTGTTCAGGTGAGTGAATCTCCATTGGAAAGTATTTCTGGCCAAATGTCCATGTGAGCTATTTTATTCCTCGTAGTTTCACTGATCGTTTCCTACGGTTTGTCCCCATTTAGCAAATCACTCTGTATTCGTAATTTACTGTTCTTTATAAATTTTTCGTTTCTTTTCAATTCGAGTGGTACCGCAATAGTGTATACAAGAACTGTGAACTGCTAAGCGACATAAGAATTACCATTTTATTTAATTCCAGTATTCGATAGGGAAGTTGAGATATCAATTCGTTTAATCGTGTCTTCTGGGCGCTTCACTTTTCTATCAAGCAGTTTATTTAAAGAACGACATCAGGAAGCCACTAAAAGCTACTACTGCAGCTTTCGTTAGGTGACCATCTTCAAGCCAACGATACCATTACTTCAGGAACCTTCCTTTCTTCTGACCGAAACTGGTTGTCTGTACACAAATACACATTACTGTCGCCTCCAGTGGTTTCGCGTTATCGTTCTTTAAACGCTGTTGTGTGTACAGTTATAGCAATGAACGCCTGCAGGTAGGCCACTCCTCTGCAAATGGCACTGCACTTAGCGGTCATAACACTGTTATGACAGGTGTGGACGCGACCTACGTCACTTAACGCACTAAATTGCGAGGCCCCTCTCGTGTAATCGGAATCTCGCCATTTGTGTAAACAGCACAAATCCAAAACAATAAACGAACACAACACTCTGACGAAATAGCATTGTACAGGGTGTTTATAAATGAATATCGGGGTTTTGACGCTTTATAATATTTATTACATTAAAGTTACAGTTATAAATGATGTTCAAATGAAAGAGCAACTCAAACAGTTGTGTTTGGCACCAGTGCGCATGCGCAGCGCGCAATGTTTCCGCCGCTATCCGCTGGACAGTGTACCCAAGCGCTGGATAAGCCGCAAGGGGCCCAATGACATGGCCTCCATGTTCACCCGACCTAATGCCATGCTATATTTTCCTTTGGGGCTTCATCAAGGATCGTCTGTACGTTCCTTCGCTACCAGCAGACCTCCCTGAATTAAGAAACTGGATTGAAGCAGCTGTTACTACAATCACTGAAGACACACTTATCAACGTTTGGAAAGAACCCGGCTATGTGTGCCGTGTGACAAATGATGCCCACATTGAACATTTATAAGGATCTTGGTAAAACTGTTTGAGTTGCTCTTTAATTTGTCATATCATTTATCACTGTAAGTTTAATATAATAAATATTATAAAGCATTAAAACACCGATATTCATTTATGAACACTCTGTATTTGTTGTGGCAATTTGTGATGCCGACTCTCAAACGCAGGTTGGGGCATTCTGACGAGTGACCTGTTTTTACATTGTAGATTGAAAGTATTGCTATTTGTGCATTCATTCTTTCATTTAATATGCTCACTGTTAGAGTGCACCGGCCGCGGTAGCCGATCGGTTCGAGGCGCTTCGGTCCAGAACCGCGCGACTGCTACGGTCGCAGGTTCGGATCCTGCATCGGGCATGGATGTGTCTGATGTTCTTAGGTTAGTTAGGTTTAAGTAGTTCTAAGTTCTAGGGGACTGATGACCTCAGATGTCAAGTCCCATAGTGCTCAGAGCCATTTGAACCATTTTGAACTGTTAAAGTGCCCTTCACGTGAAACACATTCGAAAGCAACGGCACACAAACACCACAACAAGTTACCTGACGCATCCCATCTAAATAGTTCTGTCTTTCAACACAACCATCAAAGATAGACAACGTCTTCACTTTCAGTCTAATAATTCAACTTACCGTAACAGCATTAGTTTATCACAGTCTCGAATGCAACTCTTTTAGCTACACTTGTGTAACATGGCAAAGACCCTCATAAAATAGTTCAGAATCAAGGTTGTGGCGAACCACGTCTGAGCACAGCAAGCGAGGATCGCCTTATTGTGTACCGAGAACGCCGTAACCCCTGCAACATATCATGCCATCCCACACCATTGGTTGGAGACTTTGGAATTACTGTCCTATCGGTCGGCTGCCGTTAACACAACGGCTGCGTATTGCGTGACCGGGAAGTACAGGCTGCTGCCGAATGGCGTCGCACTGCGTCCAGTGATAGAACGCGATTCTGCACTACTCCAGATGACCATCAACAACGAGTACGGCGGTAAGATGGCGTGAGGTCCCATTCTTCGACTGTTTTGTAGAGACAATGGTGTCGCTCCTTGCGTCACGGTTTGGGGAGCAATCGTGTATGGGATTCAGGTTACGGCCGGTAGTGATTCAGGGAACTCTGGCAGCACACATCCCGCGTCTTCATGTGTTACCTCGCGTGTAGCAGTATTGTGGTACCATTTTTCAACAGGACAACACTCGTCCACAAGTGTCACATGTTTCTATGAACTGTCAGTGTGATTTTGAGGTACACCTGTGGCCAGATCTGTCCCTGATAGAACAAACTGTAGATGCTGCATTCTGTGGCACGGCTGGGTGATAATACATTACATTAATACTTGTGCCCTAGATCATTAACATGACATTTCGTAATGATGTGGAACGTGTCAGTTTAGCATACGGTATTTTTTGAAATACTACTTTAAACCTAAAAATTCGTCTAATGAATAGAAGGAGTTGTTACGTAGAAATTATTTTAATTTGTTTTTAAATGCTATTTGCCTAGGTGTCAGACTTTTAATGTTACTTGGTAAACAACCAAAGACTTTTGTGGCAGTATAATTCACCCCTTTCTGTGCAAAAGTCAGATTTAACCCAGAAAAGTGAAGATCGTCCTTTCTTCTAGTGTTTGAGCTACGCACTTCGCTGTTATTTTTGAATTGGGATAAGTTATTAATAACAAGTATCTTAAGTTAATATACACCATGTGATCAAAAGTATCAGAACCCCCCAAAAACATACGTTTTTCATATCTACATCTACATCCATACTCCGCAAGTCACCTGACGGTGTGTGGCGGATGGTACCTTGAGTACCTCTATCGGTTCTCCCTTCTATTCCAGTCTCGTATTTTTCGTGAAAAGAAAGATTGTCGGGATGCCTTTGTGTGGGCTCTAATCTCTCTGATTTTATCCTTATGGTCTCTTCGCGAGATATACGTGGGAGGGAGCAATATACTGCTTGACTCCTCGGTAAAGGTATCTTCTCGAAACTTCAACAAAAGCCCGTACCGAGCTACTGAGCGTCTCTCTTCCACATATTATGTGCATTTTGCTGCCACCTACTGCCACGACATCGTGAGAGAGCAGAATGGGGCTCTCCTCGGAACTCACGGACTTCGAACGTAGTCAGGTAGGTGACTGGGTGTCATTTGTGTCATACGTCAGTACGCGAGATTTCCACACACCTAAACATTCCTATGTTTACTGATCCCGAAGTGAATCGGAAGCGTGAAGGGACACGTACAGCACAAAAGCGTGCAGGCCGACCTCGTCTGTTGACTGACAGACACCGCCGACAGTTGAAGAGGGTCGTAATGTGTAATAGGCACACATCTATCCAGACCATCGCACAGGAATTCCAAACTGGATCAGGATCCACCGTAAGTACTATGACAGGCGGGAGGTGAGAGAACTTGGATTTCATGGTCGAGCGGCTGCTCATAAGACACACATCACGCTGGTAAATGCCAAACGACGCCTCGCGTCGGAGCGTAAACATTGGGCGATTGAACAGTGGAAGAACGTTGTTTGGAGTGACGAACCACGGCACACAACGTGGCGTTCCGATGACAGGGTGTGGGTATGGCGAATGCCCGGTGAACGTCGTCTGCCAGCGTGTGCAGTGCCACCAGTAAAATTCGGAGGCGGTGGTGTACGGTGTGGTCGTGTTTTCCATGGAGTGGGCCTGCACTCCTTGTTGTTTTGCGTGGCACCATCACATCACAGGCCTACACTGATCCTTCCCACTGTTGAATAGCAATCTGGAATAGCGGCTGCATCTTTCAACACGATCGAGCACCTGTTCATAATGCACGGCCTGTGACGTAGTGGTTACACGACAATAACATCCCTGGCCTGCACAGAGTCCTGACCTGAATCCTATAGAACACTTTTGGGATGTTTTGCAACGCCGACTTCGTGGCAGGCCTCACCGACCGACATCTATACCTCTCTTCAGTGCAGCACTCCGTGAAGAATGGACTGCCATTCCCCAAGAAACATTCCAGCACCAAATTGAACCTATGCCTCCGGGAGTGGAAACTGTTTTAACAACACCATATTGAATTCCAGCATTACCGATGGAGGGGGGCACGGACTTTGCAGTCAGGTGGCCGGATATTTTTCATCATATAGTGAATGTATTGTGAAGGTACTGTGAATATCCCTAGTTCTTAAATAAATGTCGGTAAGGTGATCTTGGGTGGGCTCCAGCTACTATTCTGATTACTCTCTTTTGTCCAGTGAATATTTTTTCTCTTAATGATGAATTACCGCAAAATAAGATGCCCTATGAGTGAATGAAAATAGGCGTAGTAAACTAATTTACTGGTATGTTTATTACCAAAATTTACAGTAATGCTAATAGCATAAGTAGCTGAACTGAAACATTTTAGCAGATTATCAATGTGTTTCTTCCAGTTCAATTTCTCATCAATGCACACTTTCATAAATTTTGAATATTCTGCCTCAACAACAGACTTCTGTTCAAATTCTATATTTATCGATGATGTTAAGCCATTTTATTGCACAGACCTGTATATACTGTGATTTCTCAAAATCTAGTGAGTGCAGGGTACAGCTTAGTAATTTTCTGAATGACACTATTTTCAATTTCCTTAGCTAATTCTTGTTTGTTGGTTGTGATTACTATACTTGTATCATCAACTAGCTTTGCATCTTCATGAATATAGAGTGGCAAGTCAGTTATATCAAGAGGAATAAGGGACCTGTGGCAAACCGTTCTTGGTACCGCCCCAGTCAGATGACTCTGATGATTTTTGCAGACTCTCTCTACCGTTAATTTCAACCTTCTGCATTCTTCCAGTAAAATATGAATGAAACCATTTGCGCATTGTCCCACTCATGCCACAAAAGATTATCTAGAAGAATTTCATGATTCACACGGTCAGAAGTCCTTGAGAGAACACAAAAAGTCCCAATGGGTGATGCTCGATTATTCAGAGCATTTAATATTGGATCAGTGAAAACATAAATAGCATTTTCTGTTGAAAAGCCCTCTGAAAACAAAACTGACGTTTTGTTAGTGCTTCATTTTTACAAATATATGAAGCTACAATTGAATACACTACTCTGTCAAGAATTTTGGATAAAGCTGTCAGGATGAGATTGGACAGTAAAATGACAAAAGGAATGGCTGTAATATTAATTTAACTGTCTGCCCCTCATTCCCTTTCATCTGGAACACTTGGCCTCAACTGCTAATCTGCTGCTTTATCGACGTTGTACCACAGGACGTCGTTTCGCCTAGCAGCTGCTTCTCGTTGTTAAACAGCACTTTTTATGTGAGGCAACAGGGTACTAAAGACCAGAAGACAGATAGATATTGGAATATATTTATCATAAACAGAAGAAATGCGCGGTAGGCTGTTACTCCACTCGTAATATAAATCGACAATCTAACATGAACAATCTTTTGCTGCAGGCCGAGAAAATTACTCCGCCCCCACGGTTTGGTCTGACCGACGGTGGTCTTAGATTGCTGGGGAAATTGGTTTAATGTCATTTGTCGATCAATTACTTTAATAATCTGAGCAACCATGGCCTAAATCACTTGGTTCGTAATTTTACGGGCGGTTCTAATCTCCGTATATCAATTCAATCCCAGCGCCAGTATCCAGGTTGTTAAGGAGCAGTTACTACACTTGTCAGCTAACTTGCCTCAGGGGAGGATATAACGGCTATTTGACACACTTCCCAACTAAATTACTGCATTGATCCATGTGAGACGGTTGTAGCGCCATACTCGTAACTGGGCCCATACCGCCAAATTCTTTGCAGACTTGAGTTGATATTATAATCACTTAAATAACTAAATAACATCATATACCATCTCAACCTGATAGGTCTTATTTTGTTTCTTCTTCCACTTCTGGGTAATATATACTACTGGCCATTAAAATTGCTACACCAAGAAGAAATGCAGATGATAAACGCGTATTCGTTGGACAAATATATTATACTAGAACTGACATGTGATTACATTTTCACGCAATTTGAGTGCATAGACCCTGAGAAATCGCTATCCAGCACAACCACCTCTGGTCGTAATAACGGCCTTGATACGCCTGGGCATTGAGTCAAACAGAGCTTGGATGGCGTGTACAGGTACAGTTGCCCATGCATCTTCAACACGATACCACAATTCAACAAGAGTAGTGACTGGCGTATTGTAACGAGCCATCATGATGCTGTAAACAGAACCTGGATTCATCCGAAAAAATTACGTTTTGCCATTCGTGCACCCAGGTTCGTCGTTGAGTACACCATCGCAGGTGCTCCTGTCTGTGATGCAGCGTCAAGGGTAATCGCAACCATAGTCTGCGTGCTTATAGTCCATGCTGCTGCAAACGTTGTCGAACTGTTCGTGCAGTTAGTTGTTGTCTTGTAAACGTCCCCATCTGTTGACTGAGGGATCGAGACGTGGCTGCAAGATCCATTACAGCCATGCGGATAAGATGCCTGTCATCTCGACTGCTAATGACACGAGGCCGTTGGGATCCAGCACGGCGTTCCGTATTACCCTCCTGATCCCACCGATTCCATATTCTGCTAATAGTCATTGGGTCTCGACCAACGCGAGCAGCATTGTCGCGATACGATAAACCGCAATCGCGATAGGCTACAATCCGACCTTTATCAAAGGCGGAAACGTGATGGTACGCATTTCTCCTCCTTACACGAGGCATCACAACAACGTTTCACCAGGCAACGCCGGCCAACTGCTGCTTGTGTATGAGAAATCTGTTTGAAACTTTCCTCATGTCAGCACGTTGTAGGTGTTGCCACCGGCGCCAACCTTGTGTGAATGCTCTGAAAAGCTAATCATTTGCATATCACAGCATCTTCTCCCTGTCGGTTAAATTTCGCTTCTATAGCACGTCATCTTCGTGGTGTAAAAATTTTATTTGCCAATAGTGTACCTTTTTGTATCAGGTATTGTACAATGCGCTGTGCAGCACGGCTCAGACAAAGAATTCGATCATTACCTGGCATAATCCGTCCCCGGAAGCTGAGTGGTCAGCGCGACAGAATGTCAGTCCTAAGGGCCCGCGTTTGATTCCCGGCTGGGTCGGAGATTTTCTCCGCTCAGGGACAGGGTGTTGTGTTGTCCTAATCATCATCATTTCATCCCTATCGACACGCAAGTCGCCGAAGTGGCGTCCAATCGAAAGACTTGCACCCGGCGAACAGTCTACCCGACGGGAGGCCCTAATCACACGACATTTACATTTATTTACCTGGCATAGAGTCCTGTGCTCAGTTTGTCCTGAAGACAGTTTCTACAATCCTTTGAACTTTCCCTGTACCATTCGTTACACTGTGTATAAAGAATGAAACGACTGGCAGGTAGTAATAATTAAATGGTTCAAATGGCTCTGAGCGCTTTGGGACTCAACATCTTAGGTCATAAGTCCCCTAGAACTTAGAACTACTTAAACCTAACTAACCGAAGGACATCACACGCACCCATGCCCGAGGCAGGATTCGAACCCGCGGTTCCGGACTGCAGCGCCAGAACCGCACGGCCACCGCGACCGGCAATAATTAAAAGCCAAAAAGAGCAGATTCTGGATAATATAGTTTCAGAAGCGCAAAATCTTAGTCGATTCATCCGTGTAACAAACTTAACTCAAGTAATCTTGTTGTAATCTGTGAGTAATTGCGGAATAGGAATAAATAAGAGCTCGAGTATCCTCAGACTGATCGCAGTGCTATGGAGTGTGATTCACAGGATATTTTACAAAGCATTCTAAGTGTGAAAGTACTGAACGACTGCCACTTTGTTGAGCCAACAGGTTGGAGAAGGGAGGAAGGTAAATTCAGAGGTTAATGTACTGTAGACGTAGAGGTCATTCGAGATGGAGCACGATAAAACAAGGTCAGGGAAGGAAACTGGTTGTGTCTTTTACAAAGGAACCAACCTGACATTCGCTTTGATCGACTTAGTAAAGTCATGGGAAAATGTGAATCCGCATGGCCAGACAAGGGGAAAAACTCTGCTTTACCCAAATACGGGTAGGGAAGGTCAGAGAAGCCACTTGTTCATGGACTAAAGAATCAGATCAATTACAGTCCTTGGATGAAAAATATTTAAAAAATAAAACAGCTCAGAAACCCAACCGTTATGTTTGAAGACAATGGCACATGTATGAAAATACACGGGGCAAATATTCGAATGGCCTTACGCCACCACCATTGAACTCAGCAAAAGCAAATATTACAGAAATTTAACACCACCTCATCTCCGCTCTCTGACGAATAAATATCGTGTTGGTAGTTTCTTCGTAGTACTGTAGTAATTGCACTGTGTATTCCAGTATATAAATATACGAGGGGCATTCAATAAGTAATGCAACACATCTTTTTCTGAAAGTGAATTGGTTTTATTTAGGATTCCAGTACACTATGTTATTCTCCACTCTTTTGGCTACAAAACCGTGGTTTTCAACATAATTCCCGTTCAATGTAACCGCCTCACGCCATCTTCCCATGCTCGGATGGTAGCACTCTACCTGTCGACGTCAGTGCGAATGTCTTGCTGCGTCGATAACCTCCCCATCATCCACGTACTGCTTCCCGCAAAATGTTTCCTTCATTGGGCCAGACAGCTGGAAGTCATAAGGTGCGAGATCCGTGCTGTAGTGTGGTTGAGGAAGGAAAGCCCGATGAAGTTTTCTGAGCTCCTTTTGGATGTTCATACGTGTGTGAGGCCTCGTGTTGTCTTGAAGCATCGACGTCTTTGATTGTTATCCGTCAGTCACCTCGAATGAGAGTGTCCGAACGTTGCGACATTGGAGGAGTCACAGCTGTGTGCTGTCGGCTGGCACATGGGAGACCGGATAGGTTTGTGCGACCTCGCTGGGATGGTGATAGACGCATCACTCAACGATTCACCGTGCTTTTGTTCACCGGCAGATCACCACAGACATTCTGCAAGCGTCTATGAATACTAATAATATCAAACAACAATAATATGCATAATTTGTCTGTCAGAAGAAAGAATTATGTTCAAATGTGTGTGAAATCTAATGGGACTTAACTGCTAAGGTCATCAGTCCCTAAGCTTACACACTACTTAACTTAAATTATCCTAAGGACAAACACACACACCCATGCCCGCTGCACAGCCCATGACTGCAGCGCCTAGACTGCTCGGCTAATCCCGCGCGGCAATAAAGAATTACTTTTGTGGAATTTTGTTGTTTCGTACATAACTAAGTATAGTTTAGGGCAAGAATAAAATAATGCGTAAGCTTTCGCTACTCTCCGTTTCACTTTTTGTGTAAGGGGGAGTTTTCGTGCTTTTTTATTTTTTCGGATAAGTGTACAAGATCCCTATCACACGCACTAGTCTACAAACTAACTTGTGTACTGAAAATCAGACATTCGTACATTGCACACACACAACAACTCACATATTGTACACTTCTTTGACAAATGTTCGTTTGTAGTCACGCTGATTTGATATCGTCACTTTCTCAATCAACGCCTCTGTTCTGATGGCCCTTAGTTCCTTTGCGGCTACCTTTACCTGGTTATTTACTTTTCTGTTAGCATTTAAAATAGATTCAACAGAGTTCAAGTTGACACAAGTTCCCGCACAGTAAACACCCAGTTCCAAACGCAAACCGCCGTTTGTGCAAGTGATTAAATTCACTTGGTAAAGTTTACCAACAAGGTCACTTGACTGCTGTACAAAATTAGGCGCTCAGAACCATAAGGGCCAATAGCACACCGTCGTCGATTCCATATTTAAGCTACTATCAGAGAAATCAGTGAGACAGGTATTCTTGAAAGTTCATACATACAGTGTGGCCTACGGACCATATAAAGCTGACCCACCATAAGATCAAAAAAAGACTCTAAGCACTATGGGACTTAACATCTGAGATCATCAGTCCCCTAGACTTAAAACTACGTAAACCTAAGTAACCGAAGGACATCACACATATCCATGCCCGAGGCAGGATTCGAACGTGCGACCGTAGCAGCCTCGTGGTTTCGGACTGAAGCGCCTAGAACCGTTCGACCACACCGGCCGGCCTACCATAAGATCAACAGATCCCAGAAGTACGAATAAATGATGTTGTGCTTTAGGCACTTGTGGTTCTCAGCACCTCAAATGGATTTCTGTATAATAAAATCCGAAAGTTCGTATACTATAGCTCATTCAGAAGCCCACAAAATACATTTTTCTATCAGGATAACTACAACATACACTGACGCCTGATCTAATTTTACTATATAGTGAGTGAATTGGCATATTCGAGGAGTATGCTACTGTCTAGCGGGATTTCTGCCAAGCGAACGGGATAAAAGTCTGCTGCAGCCTGCTGTCACCAGGTGACACTTACGTAAACTTGTAGTTGAGTGGTGAGGACCAGCAGTGCACATTGCACGTGCAGAAGTTCCTTAAAAAGTGCACAACTGAAGATGTACTCGCGACCATGATGACAGATTTCACGGAGTCTAGAGGAGTAATAATACATGGAGCGGTAGATTAATGCCGTGTATTTCAGATTATCGTGTCAGTGTCATATTTAACAGAATTCGGAGAAATAATCAATAAGTTGGCAAGGATCAAAAGTTAGAGCGTTCAAGTGCTCTGGTGCTCTTACAAAGCAGCCGCCACCGTTTTTCGTCAAAAGAGAACTCAATGACAGCTCTCTGCGTGGAAGACACCTCCGATGCAGAAAACAAACACTTCTTCTTCTTGTTCTATCTGTAGCGCATGTTCATCTACATACATAACGCCTTAAGCCACTGTACAGTGAGTGCATGGCGGAGGCTATTCTGTACCATTGATGGTTTTTTCTTTTGTTGTACGACTCGCAGTACTTTGATCTAGGGAAGAACCAGATGCCTCTGTGCAAGCGCCTGTCTCCCTCATTTTGTCCATTCGGTCCTTATGTGAGATAACGTTGGAAGCTGCAGCATCCTTCTGCAGTGAGTCACAAATGCTGCTTCACAAAGCTTTTCCAAGTGTGTTACGCCAAATATTGTCTTCGTCTCTCCTATGATTACCACTGAAGCGTACGTAACACTTCCCACGCCCGGGTTCCCGGGTTCGATTCCCGGCGGGGTCAGGGATTTTCTCTGCCTCGTGATGGCTGGGTGTTGTGTGCTGTCCTTAGGTTAGTTAGGTTTAAGTAGTTCTAAGTTCTAGGGGACTGATGACCATAGATGTTAAGTCCCATAGTGCTCAGAGCCATTTGAACCATTTCGTACGTAACATTACTGTAACACGATGGCTTTGTTCGAACCAATCGACAACACATCTAGCATAACGCCTCCGAACGGCTAAAACCGAACTAGTGAGGATTCCAAACACTCGAGCAGTGTTCAAGAAGGGGTTGTAAAAGTATTTTGTATGTGCTTTCCTTTGTAGCTGCCAAAATTTTCCCAAAATTCTCAGATAAAGCGCAGTCGCTATTTGCCTTCCATACAGTTGATGTCAATGCTCGTTCCATTTGATCTCTATATTTAATCGACGTGTATGTTCCTTGAAATAACGATAAGTCAGCTTTGACACAAACGAAATGGCGTGGCAAATAAAATAAATAAGTAAACAGCTTCAATTTCAGTCAGCTCTGACAATACGTGGACTGAAACTTCCTGGTAGATTAAAACTGTGTGCGGGACCGGTTCTCGAATCTAAGACCTTTGCCTTTAGCGGGCCAACCACAACTCACCCCTCCTCATAGCTTTACTTCTACCACACAGATGAGGTAGTGGGAGAAGTAAGGGTGTGAGGAGCGGGCGTGAGTCGTGCTTGGATATCTCAGCTGGTAGAGAACTGTCCCGTAAAAGGCAAAGGTCGCAGGTTCGAGTCCCATTCTGGCACACAGAGTTAATCTGCTAGAAAGTTTCATATCAGCGCACACTCCGTTGTAGGTTTAGCGGTGTAAATAGAAGGTCGTTTTTACTTTTTTTATTTTCTTCCCCCCTGGCACTTTTCCTTCTCTAAGAGTGAGAATTTGTATGTGCCTGTTGAGTAAAGATGGCGGTAATGGTCGTTTGGAGTCATGGTTGTGTTGTTTGACGATAAAAGAAGAAAGTGGATGAAACCCGCTGTCGGCACATAGCCTACACCTCTCGAGTAGCACCAAGGGCCCTCGGGCTCAACGGATCACCATAGACAGCGTAATATGTTCCTCGCGTCGTGAGTCGCTGTGGCGATGTTTGGAATTTAATCGAGGTCATGGGCGCAAAGACGTGCGATTAGGAGCCACAGATCACCTCCCACCCTTCCCTTGCCGGCCAAATGCAGGTGGTGAGATATTTCTTCCACCTGTGGGATTCGAACCGGCTTACCTCCAACTCGAGCGTCAGCACCCAGGCGTGCTTTAGCGACCTCGGCTACGGCAGCGACGGTCCAACCTCGTAGCCCATTTTCGCTTTCCTTCCGAATCTTCAAATTTCCTAGTTTCTCTACCCTTTTTAAAAAGACATTTCACAATTTGTGAGAACTGGAATATTAATAATAACCTCTAGTCCAGTACTGAGGACAACTGGTGTACGAAGCGTAACAGCTGTAACGATAATCACAACAAACAGATAGTCAATAACACCGTATGGCGTTTTAATTATTCACTTCCTCCTGACGAATATTTTCCTCTTTCCCTCCCCTCGGCCCAAATAAAAGACACCTGTTCAAATCAACTACAGACTGCTAACACGCACGGCGCACTGCATCCTCAGTATGCTGTTATTTTGTCGCCTTGGTTTCGCATCTGACGCTGACGTATATTCACCAACTAGTACTTTACCCGCACCTGTGTACTCAAGTAGCAGCCACGGAAGAACGAGAAACGCATCTTCGCACATGTGTCATGTTCCATTATCAACTGATCGCTGCAGACCAAGTACTTCTCCGTCTCACACATTAATTTTAATATATATTATCCATTCTAGATCTACCTCTACGATATTACTCTGCTATTCACAATAAAGTGCCTGGCAGAGGGTTCAATGAACCACCTTCAAGCTGTCTCTCTACCGTTTCACTCTCGAACGGCACTCGGGAAAAACAAGCACTTAAATTTTTATGTGTGAGCCCTGATTTCTCTTATTTTGTCGTGATGATCATTTCTCCCTATGTAGGTGGGTGCCAACATAATGTTTTCGCAATCGGAGGAGAAAACTGATGATTGAAATTTCATGAGAAGATCCTGTCCAACGAAAAAAGCCTTTGTTTTAATGATTACCACTCCAATTCACGTATCATGTCTATGACACTATCTCCCCTACTTCGCGATAATATAAAAAGAGCCGCCCTTCTTTGAACTTTTTCGATATCATCCGTCAGTCCCACCTGATGCGGATCCCACACCGCACAGCAATACCCCAGAATAGGGCGAACAAGTGTAGTGTAAGTTCTAAATTCAGAAAAGTTCTCCAGTTTAAATACCTTGGATCACGTTTCAACAGTAAAAATATCATAATAATGTATATAAATGAAAGAATAGCCTCAGGGTCAAGATGTCTGTACTCACTAATCAACCCACTCAAAAGTAAAGCTTTGTCAGTCACCACAAAGAAGAAGATATCTGCCCCATAGTACTGTACGGTTCAGAAAGCTGGACGCTTACAAAGAATGAAAGAGAAAAACTGAATGTTTTTGAAAGAAATGTAATGAGAAAAATCTGGGGGTGCTGGAGAATGGCGTATGGAGAATTCAAAAGAACAATGAAATTTATCAGTCAATGAAGCAAGGCACTATAATCCAGAAATTAAAAAGTAGGAGACTGCAATGGGCTGGACATGTGGCCAGAATGGAAAACGACAGAATGACCAAGAAAGCATTTGAAGGAACTCTCCAGGCAACAAGACCATTGGGCCGACCTCGTACAAGGTGGAAAGATGACAGAGAAGGACATCGCAGCATTAGGAATTTCCGAGGGTGGAGAGAGGGTGCGAGACATAGAAGGCGGTGGAAACAGATCGTTGATGCAGGGCGTGGTCTACAGGGCCTGTGATCGCTGAGAAGAGAGAGAGTGTAATGTAAGTAGTAGATCTGTTGCACCTTCTAAGTGTTCTGCAAATGAATCGCAGTGTTTGGTTTGCTCTACCCACAGCATTATCTATGTGTTCGTTCCAATTTAGGTTGTTTGTAATTGTAATCTCTAAGTATTTAGTTGAATTTACAGCATTCAGATTTGTGTGACTTATCGCGTAATCGAAATTTCTTTTAGTACTCGTGTGAATAACTTCACACTTTTCTTTATTCAGGGTCAACTGACGCTTTTCGCACCGTACAGATATCTTATCTAAATCATTTTGCAATTCGTTTTGGTCATCTGATGACTTTACAAGACGGTAAAAGACAGGATAATTTGCAAACAATCTCCTATATCGTTAATACAAATCAGGACAATAGAGAGCCTATAATACTTCCTTGAGGAACGCCAGAGATTACATCTCTTTTACTACGAACTGTGACCTTTCTGAAGAGAAATCAAGAATTCAGCGGCACAACTGAGGTGATATTCCATAGGCACCCAATTTGGTTGGAAGACGTTTGTGAGGAACAGTGTCAAAAGCCTTCTGGAAATCTAAAAATATGAAATAAATTTGACATCCCCTGTTGATAGCACTCATTGCTTCATGAGTATAAAGAGCTAGTTGTGTTTCGGAAGAACGATATTTTCTGAATCCATGCTGACTATGCGTCAATAAATTGTTTCCTTCGACGTACTTCATAATGTTCGAATACACTATATGTTCTAAAACCCTACTGCAAACCGACGTTAGTGATATGGGCCTGTAATTCAACGGATTACTTCTACATCCCTTTTTGGGTATTGGTATGACTTGAGCAATTTTTCAGTCTTTAGGTACGTATCTTTCTGTGAGCTCATGGTTGTATATAATTGCTAAATATGGAGCTATTGTATCAGCATACTCTGAGAGGAACCTGACTGGTATACAATCTGGACCTGAAGCCTTGCTTTATTAAGTGGTTTAAGCTGTTTTGCGACACTGAAGATATCTACTTCTATGTTTCTCATCTTGGCAGTTGTTTTTGATTGGAATTCAGGAACATATACTTCGTCTTCTTTGGTGAAGGAGTTTCGGAAACCGTGTTTAATAACTCTACTGTAGTATCAATTTAGTGACTTCACCGTTGTTATCGAGCAATGAAGGTATTGAAACTTCCTGGCAGATTAAAACTGTGTGCTGGACCGAGACTCGAACTCGGGACCTTTGCCTTTCGCGGGCAAGTGCTCTACCGACTGAGCTACCCAAGCACGACTCACGCCCCGTCCTCACAGCTTTACTTCTGCCAGTACCTCGTCTCCTACCTTGCCCGCGAAAGGCAAAGGTCCCGAGTTCGAGTCTCGGTCCGGCACACAGTTTTAATCTGCCAGGAAGTTTCATATCAGCGCACACTCCGCTGCAGAGTGAAAATCTCATTCTAGAATGAAGGTATTAATTGCGTCTTGCCACTGGTGTGCTTAATGTATGACCAGAATCTCTTTGCGTTTTCTGCCAGATTTCGAGACAGAGTTTCGTTATGGAAATTATTAAAAGCATCTCGCGTTGAAGTACGCTCTATATTTCGAACTTCTGTAAAACTTTGTCGGTCTTGTGGATTTTGCGTTCTTTTAAATTTGGCATGCTTTTTTCTCTGCTTCTGCAACAGCGATCTGACCCGTTTTGTGTGCCATGGGGGATCAGTACCATCACTTGTTAATTTATTGCTGTCGATACTATCTCTTTGAAAATATAATTCCACAACTTCCCTACGCTTACATGAGCAGATCGGAAGGAGTGGAGGTTGTCTCTTAAAAGGGCGTTAAGAGCATATTTATCAGCTTTTTTTAAATAGATTCTTTTTGATTGTTGTAGGTGTTACGGCATTCAGCCTAGCAGCAACTACCTTGTAGTTGCAAAAGCCGTATTCGTCACGATATTATTTGTCCAGGATTATTTGTTACTAAGAGGTGAAGTATGCTTTCACAACCATTACGCTTCGAGTTGGCTCATGAACTAATTGTTCAAAATAATTTTCTGAGAAAGCATTCAGTACAATTTCGCATGTTTTATACCTGCCGTCGGCTTTAAGCGTGTAATTTTTCCAGCATATCGAGGGTAGATTAAAGTTATCACCGACTATAACTGTATGAGTTGGGTACCTATTTGAAATAGGTCTCAAGTTTTCTTTGAACTTCTCAGCAACTGTATCTTCTGAGTCGGGGAACGATCTAATTAATAGTTTAGTCCTATTGTCAAGTATAGCCTCTACCCATACTATTTCGCCGGAACTATCTACTTCAATTTCAGTGCAAGGCAGACTACTTCTGACAGCAATAAATACTCCACCACCAGCAGTATTTGATCTATCCTTTAGATAGCTTGAAAAAATTTCGGCTGAACTTATTTCCGGCTTTAGCCAGCTTTCTGTACCTATAACTATTTGAGCTTCAGTGCTTTCTATTAGCGCTTGGATTTCTGGTTCTTTCCAAACACAGCTATGACAAGTTACAGCTACAATACCGATCGTTTCTACAACTTACTTACTGTGTTTTACCTGGCCCCTTTTAGACGTACGCCTTTTCTGTGGTTCCCTGAGACCCTCTAACCTAAAAAACCGCCCTGTCCCACGCAGCCCCCGCTACCGTGTAGCAGCCTCCTGTGTGTAGTTGACTCCTGACCTATTAAGCGGAACCCGGAAACCCACCACCCGATGGCGCAAGTCAAGGAATCTGCAGCCTACACGCTCACAGAATCACCTGAGTCTCTGATTCAGACCCTCCAGTCGGCTCTGCATCAAAGGACTACAGTCGGTTGTATCGACTATGCGTTTAATTTATTGAACAGATGCTAGATCGTTTAGTGTCTCATTTTAACCCGAACGCATAAGTATCTTGCACAGGCTATTAGAAGTATCGTATACACAGTACCGCATTGTCAGTGCCTTCATGATGATGATGTTTGTGGGGCGCTCAACAGCACGGTCATCAGCGCCCGTACAAAGTCCCAGTTCTTTCACAGTCCAATTTTTTACACAGTCCAGTGTAACCACTGTCACGAATGATGATGATGATGACGAAATGATGAGACAACACAAACACCCAGTTCCCGGGCTGAGAAAATCCCCAACCCGGCCGGGAATCGAACCCAGGACCCCGTGATCCAGAGGCAGCAACGCTAGCCTCTAGACCACGAGCTGAGTACGTCAGTGGCTTGGTCTCGGTACTCAGGAAAGACTATTACGCTAGAATTCTTACCCTGCGTTATATGGTACAACAGTGCAAGCCCAACACTTACACGTGACTTACTTTATTGGTGTCCTCTACAAGTAACGACGTCTTGATATGAAAATCCTATAGCCGTTGTATCGTTGTTCGATATACCACACATTTGAATTTAGTTCAGCATTATGGCAATGTTAGAAATGCTATACAATAGGAAACTCGAGCTGTTCCAGAGATAATATTTTTGCTGTAAATTTGCGAAATATGAAAATTAAATAACTGTGTGTATGTTTGTCTGAATGATAATGTGCCGTGACAGCTGCTATGCATTATCTGGTTTTTCCTGTCTTAAGAGCGCTGAAAATAATTTTTTTTTTTTTTTTTTTTTTTTTTTTTTTTTTTTTTTTTTTTTTTTTAACCAGGCGCCTTCCCCTTTACAGGTAAAAAGTCGTCCGTGTTTATGAATTGATTCTTTCCAGATATTGTAATGGCACCTGGTTTCTCCACTCGTTGTTAGCAAAGGTAGCAATGGGATAAAGTTCGATATCCCTTTCACGACACACTTTCTTCGGCTTTTACAAGCCCACCCTAAATTAAAGTAAAAGCTTCAGGAAACCCCCCCCCCCCCCCAAAAAAAAGGCATGTAGTGAAGGTAATACCAAGCTTCTTCCGGCTATAATTTCCGTTAAGAATGAGAAGAAAATCCAGTTGTCATCATCATACATCGAAAGGAGGAACGAACTCCACAATTTTCTCAATTTACTGTATGGTTAAGACAGGAAAAGTCTAAAATACTTGTTAAAACGGTTTTTGTATTTACCCATAAACAATCTGGGGTTTAGTCCGAAGTCTTGTTTGCTGTAGCTCTTCTCGCTGGTCCACCCTGTGGAAGTCTTTTCATCTCTCTATTACTACTGCCGACCACATACATTTGAACCTACTTACTGTAGTTCAACTTGAGTCTCCCTCTACAATATTTTTACTCCACACTTTCCTCTTTCGCCAACCTGTTGAATCCACCGTGCCAAAGCATACGTCCTATAAACCAGTCTCTTGTTTTAATCAAGTTACGTCATAAATTCTTTTTATCCCCAATTCAGTTATCTAACGCAACATTTCAGAAGTATCTGATCTATTATTATGCAGGGTGAGTCACTAACTATTGCCACCAAGAATAACTCCGAAAGTATGATAGGAGCTGAAAAGTTTGTGGGACAAATTTTGCGTGGAACAACGGCGGCCATAATATGACGTTGGTTTTTTGTTGCTAGGTGGGATCACGTCAGAGATATGGAGGTCAACTTTGTTATTTTAAATTTGACGCTATAGTTTGTACTTATTTTGTGATAGCGGCTATCGAGACGAATCCAATGATGTGTAACAGTAAGGCCTTTGAAGGTCAACGAAGGTCAAAAAGATGGCATGAACGTCGATTTACAGAAGGTGCTCGAAGTGATGACCACTGATATCAATGCAGTGCTGCAATCTTCTTATCATGGATTGAGTGGTATTCCTTATCACTTCGGCACTTAGCGAATCACACGCTCTGACAATTCTATCTCGTATATCGTGCAAATAGTAAATATTCGCCGAACACGGCGTATCCATCTAGCGTGTCATTGAAATGTAAACACCATTCGACGGTTTCGCTATACAACACCAATAGGAACGGTAAGGCTAGTATCGTCGAATCACGCGAATGTGAATGATGTATTCCTTCGAAGAACAAGTCGATACGCTTCTCATTCACGGAGAATGCCAGCGAAATTCAGTGAGAGCTAGAGACTTATACACCAAAAGATATCCTCAACGTACTCACCCAACACGTCGTTCAGTTAAATATGTGTATCATAAATTGATGGCTCTGAGCACTATGGGACTCAACTGCTGTGGCTATCAGTCCCCTAGAACTTAGAACTACTTAAACCTAACTAACCTAAGGACATCACACACATCCATGCCCGAGGCAGGATTCGAACCTGCGACCGTAGCAGTCGCACGGTTCCGGACTGCGCGCCTAGAACCGCGAGACCACCGCGGCCGGCTATGATAAATTGAGAACAACTGGATCTTTAACGCATCGGAAACATATCCGGCAAAGGAAAGTTACTAACGAGGAAACGGAGATAGGTACTCTTGCCACTGTGGTTCGAGATCCGTGTGTTAGTTTGCGTCAAATCGATCACAAGGGAATCTGGCAAGAGCCAGAGTAGTGTTGTTCGTGTTCTGTATCGCTATAAATATCATCCTTACCGTATCAGCCTCCACCAACAATTAACTGGTACGGATTGTATGCGTCGCATTGAATTCAGAGGGATGACACATTTATTAATTTGATTTTATTTACTGACGAGGCTACATTCACAAACCATGGAAATGTTAATTTTCTTAACATACATATTGGGCAACTGAAAATCCACGTTGGCTGCGGCAAGTTGCACACCAAAAACCGTGGTTGGTGAATGTATGGTGTGGGATTCTGGAGGACAGAATTATAGGCCCCTATTTCATCGAAGAAAATCTTAATGATAAGAAGTACACCACATTCCTGCAAGAAACATTAAATCTGTTATTGGAAGAAATACCTTTATGAACAAGGAACAGAATGTGGTATCAACAAGATGGATGTCCGGCACATTTTTCTCTGATGGCTATAAATGAGTTGCAGAGAGAATTCCCAAATCGTTGGATTGGACACGGAAGAGATATGTAATCTCCGACTCCTTCGCCATACTTGACGCCTCTGGATTTTTTCTTGTGGGGATTCGTAAAAGACATTGTTTATAAAGACGTTCCAACTACACCTGAAGATATGTGGGAGAGAATTGTCAGAGCATGTGGTTCGATAAGTGCCGATGTGATAAGGAATACCACTCAACCCATGATAAATAAATTGCAGCACTGCATTGATACCAATGGTCATCACTTCGAACACCTGCTGCAAATGGACGTTCCTGCCACCTTCGTGACCTTCGTTGACCTTCAAAGACCTTATTGTTTCACACCATAGGATTCGTCTCGATAGCCGCTGTCAGAAAAAAGTGCCAAACTACAGCATCTCATTAAAAAAAATGACCTTCATAAAACCAACATCATATTATGGCCCCAGTTGTCCCATGCAACTTCTGCCCCACAAACTTTTCAGCTCCTATCATACTTTCGGAGTTATTCTTGGTGGCAATAGTTAGTGACTCACCCTTTATATAAACCTGTTAAAGATCACAATCGTCATAGCGTCGCTGCCTCTAGATTGTATGGTCCCAGGTTTGATTCCCAGCTGGGTCAGAGATTATCTTCGCTCAGGGAATATGTGTTTGCATTGTCCCAATCATTTCATCTCATCTTCATCACAAAGACGTGCAAGTCGCCGAAATGGCGTCAAATAGAGTGACTCGCACGAGGTTGCCGAGCAATCCTAAAGGTGGTTTCCCGGCCAGTAAAGTCGTTTCATTTCTCCATCAACATCACCTACTCTCCTTATCATCTGAACTGTTCATCGTCCACATTTCACTTACGTACAATGCTACACTACACAAATAATTCCAAAAAATATTTCCTAACACTTAACTTTATATTCGTTGTTAAAACAGTTACTTTTTTCATAAATTCTTTTCTTTCTATTACCAATTTGCATTTTATATCCTTATTACGCATGACATCCTCATTTACTTGGCTAATCAAATAGTATAAATCATTTACTACTTTCAATTTCTGATTTCCTAATCTCATTTTCTCATTTCACCTGGTTTAATTCGACTAGATCCTATCGTCCTTGTTATACTTTTGTTGATATTCATCCGATGATTTTCTGTCAGGACTCTGTACATCCTGTTCAACTTATCATACATGTCATTCATGTTTCTGACAGAATTAGCTCATTGGCTAACTCCATGAACTTTGATTCCCTTTATAAATTTCTGCTTGGTTTCCTTTACTCCTTGCTCAATGTACAGACTGTTTAACACTGGGGATAAGCTACAAATTTGTTTCACTCCCTTCTCAACTACCACTTCTCTTTTACCCTTACGCCACGGATCCTAGTGTAACTGGTCAACTTATTTCCCCCGTGAGAGGGTCGCTGATCCATCTGATTGAGTATGGGTAAACTACAACTGTGTGGTGGACCATACCTGCCTGCACTAATGGAGTGCAGGATGGCAGGTAGCAATCAGGGTAAGCAGGTAGAGGAAAGCAGCAAACCAACACACCCAGACAATGGACCTGACCACTATAAAATCGCTTCACAGAGGTGAGCAGGTCATGGCAGACCTGCTCAGCAGGGGTTTTCGGCTGGCTGGTCTGCCTGCGTTTAGCGGCCTTTAAGCTGGCCATTCATGGACTGACACAGTACGCCATTCCTCAGTTAAGTAGTGTGTAAGCCTAGGGACCGATGACCTCAGCAGTTTGGCCCCACAGAACTTACCACCACAAATTAATTTTATGTATGTTTTCCTTTTTGTTTGCTTCATTTACTACATTTATATATTTTCTCCTTCTGTCAATTAAATTCAATATCTCATGAGTTATCCAAGTTTTTCTATTGGGCCTTGCCTTTCTGGCCGTTTAATCCTCTATTGCCTCAACTACTTCATCTCTCAAAGCTACCCTATCATCTTCTCTCGAATTCCTTGCAAATGAAAGAGTTCTGGTTCTCTGGTGGGTAGACAAGGCAGTTCCGGCCACGTTCACCTTGGAAATAGGGGATTCATTTATTTATTTAGAACAGTTTACTACAGGAAAGTCGTGCCTACGTCCATAGATGGGAGACGGGTGTCAAACCCATGATCCTCAGTGCATAATGCACAACCATGAAGACGACTGCAGGTGCTACACCTAGTGTAGCACAGTAATGTGGAGACCGTGCGATACAAGAATTTCTGAGGGGGTGGGGGGTTGCGTCAGATGGTGGCGTAGCGGTCTGAACTATCTGTACTGTTAGCAAGGCATGCTGACGGTCTGCCGTGGCGTGCATCGGAAGTGGAGGCATATGGGAACGAATCCTGCCTTGTATCTGGCTTCGGGGTTCTGTTGTCGACAGGTACCTAGCGGACCAGCAACTGGGAGAACGTCATTTCGATCCATGGTCCGTCGGTGCTGTGGTCAGACCTTCAGGCAGTCCTGCAGGATGGTACGCAGAGACAACTCCTCCAGCAGATGGCAGGTGATAGCTCCATGGCAGTAGTTCACTCAACAGCAGTCGCCGATTTGATCTCACTCCCAACTGGATGGCGCTTACTCTACTTCCTGCAATGTCACTGAATTGTCCCAGGTTTCAGTAGCGCCATTGGTCATCGACCGAGTGTTTGTGCCGGTGTGGCGATATAGATTGTGATAAACAAATATTAGGCAAGCAGCCACTACCTGCTGCCTCTCTTTGGAAACTTTAGTCCTCCGAATTCCTTGCCGTGGTTGAAATTGCAATAGTCTGCTTTTCACACAGTTCATACAAGACACATTTTCACTGAGTCTTTGACTCACATAACAGAAACACGCTTGTAGCTTTGTAATGGTTTTGCTCCTTCTTCGTGTGTGCTGAGATTGTCAGTATAGGTCAACATCTGCGTGGGCAGTGAGGTCAGGAGCTGGGCAACAATGTGCTTGAGGTAGGAATAGACGATGCCTACTGTAATCGAGACTGGGGGTGCAGCTGACGTGAAAGTTCCGAATATAATGAGTTTATGCTGTTTCTTTTATGGTGCTGCCTTATATGCCCAAACAGTTGTTCCATTGGAATCTGACCGTTATGAGCAGGTAACTTGGTCCAGGGAGGCGAGACGTGTCGAGCCCAAGATGGCGTTCAGGTAGGTACCGTTTTCACTACAAGGATAAGGTCAAGTAGGTAAAACAAAGACTAGATAGTGTTCAACGATGTGGTTCCTGGTGATTGAAAAAGTTTGATTCGGATTTGGGGGTGTCCTATAATTTGCGTGGGAGGGGAAGAGTCTAATGGACCACCTCATGACTTTATGGCTTACAGATAGGTATAACTACAGGGCAATTAGCTCATTGCACTGGGCCTTACGCCTCTTCCCCACCACTTTCTTCCCCCCTTCGAAGAAGCAGCCGGCAACTGAGACAGAATGTAAGGGATCCCTTGAAGGGACAATTTACCTCCACACGTACCACAGTGGAACAAATTACGATCTGTAGTTTTATACTACATTGACAGGAACGTCATTTCGATCACCTGATAGCGTCCCAGGCATTTTGTAACGAACTACTTTGTTTTACTTTTCAGAATGTTGGAGATCGTCAGCATCAACGAATGACTGAGCTGGAACTTAGGCAGCTTGAACTTTTCTTTCTGTGCGCCTTCCTGCTGCTCTAGAGGTTTTGTAGTTACCTTCTGTACATGATCCCATACGCGCCTTAATATTTTCGCAAAATTACAGATGGTTTACAGTCCTCCAAATGGGGTGGTTTGCATAATTAGAAACGGAAAGTACGCTACTGGCCATTAAAATTGCTACACCAAGAAGAAATGCAGATGATAAACAGGTATTCATTGGACAAATATATTATACTAGAACTGACATGTGATTACATCTCCACGCAATTTGGGTGCATAGATCCTGAGAAATCAGTACACAAAACAACCACCTCTGGCTGTAATAACGGCCTTGATACGCCTCGGCATTGACTCAAACAGATCTTGGATGGCGTGTACAGGTACAGCTGCCCAAGCAACTTCAACACGATACCACAGTTCATCAAGAGTAGTGACTGGCGTATTATGACGAGCCACGTGCTCGGCCACCATTGACCAGACGGTTTCAATTGGTGAGAAATCTGGAGAATGTGCTGGCCAGGGCAGCAGTCGAACATTTTCTGTATCCAGAAAGGCCCGTACAGGACCTGCAACGTGCGGTCGTGCATTATCCTGCTAAAATGTAGGGTTTTGCAGGGATCGAATGAAGAGTAGAGCTGCGGGTCGTAAAACATCTGAAATGTAACGTCCACTGTTCAAAGCGCCGTCAATGCGAACAAGAGGTGACCGAGACGTGTAACCAATGGCACCTTATACCATCACACCAGGCGATACGCCAGTATGGCGATGACGAATACATGCCTCCAATGTGCGTTCACTGCGATGTCGTGAAACACGGATGCGACCATCGTGATGCTGTAAACAGAACCTGGATTCATCCGAAAAAATGACGATTTGCCATTCGTGCACTCTGGTTCGTCGTTGAGTACACCATCGCAGGCGCTCCTGTCTGTGATGCAGTGTCAAGGGTAAGCGCAGCCATAGTCTCCTAGCTGATAGTTCATGCTGCTGCTACGTCGTCGACTGTTCGTGCAGATGGTTGTTGTCTTGCAAACGTCCCAATCTGTTGACTCAGGAATCGATACGTGGCTGCACGATCCGTTACAGCCATGCTGATGCCTGTCATCTTGACTGCTAGTGATACGAGGTGGTTGGGATCCAGCACGGCGTTCCGTATTACCCTCCTGAACCCACCGATTCCATATTCTGCTAACAGTCATTGGATCTCGACCAACGCGAGCAGGAATGTCGCGATATGATAAACCGCAATCGCGATAGGCTACAATCCGACCTTTATCAATGACGGAAACGTGATGGTTCGCATTTCTCCTCCTTACACGAGGCATCGAAACAACGTTTCACCAGGCAACGCCGGTCAACTGCTGTTTGTGTATGAGAAATCGGTTGGAAACTTTCCTCATGTCAGCACATTGTAGGTGTCGCCACCGGCACCAACCTCGTGTGAATGCTCTGAAAAGCTTATCATTTGCATATCATAGCATCTTCTTTCTGTCGGTTAAATTTGGCGTCTGTAGCACGTCATCTTCATTGTGTAGCAATGTCACTATGGTGACTATTCGCGTACCAGCTTAACATTTAATTCTACTTTTTTCCATCAGCTTGCGGATGCAGTACACTCGCAGACACCTTCCGGCTCATAAGAGTCGACGTAACTGTTTCATCAGCTCAGAAATAAAATTAGTACCCCGATCTGTTATGATGGTTTTCTGTGCCCCTTCAAGGTCCAGTGATTAACCATCGTCTGGCCTGTTGTTTCTGCCCACTGATTTGGCGGGGTGTTCATACATACACAATGTGAAAATTAATCATTAATGGTTAAAACTTGTCGATCCAACACTGGTGTTTCCCCCATCTCAGCCTCCCATTTCCACAATATTTTGGCACCATCCAACTCAAAGGGTTTGGTCCTGTTATCGCAATAGAGGAAGTGGAGCTTAATTCCAACCAAGATTTTCAAATCAAAATACTTCCCATGTCACATATTCCTCCAACCACAACGTCACTGCGCAAAATATTAGTCAGTTCCTTAAAAGCCTGTACATCTGCCACCAAGCACTAATCTACCTCTCTGCTGCTGACATACAAGAGGTGGGGAAAAGTATGGAAGCATGTGAGAAATGAGTGCTTCAGCATAACTACAAAAGCTAATCAAGCTTGCAGGTGGCTATCTTGTATTTGACCATGAATAGCGCCCGTGAACTGCCCTCAACATGATGATGTAAGTGGCAGTCATAGTCGGAACAGTGTTCTATGTAGTTGTGAGTACATTATGTTGCTGTTAATTGAATTGTAACTTGTCAAATTGTTGGTGTTCGTATGGTAGTGCTTTCGTAACCAAAGTAGGCCAAATATTTGACATTTCAATCGGCACATAATCGAAGATTTATGCCACATACAGTTACAGGGAAAACGGAATCACCTTCTGCTAATGCACCGTGTGGAAAAAGGTATGTGTTGAATGATCATGAGAGACAGCAATGAAGAGGATTGTGATGAGAAATAGGGGGATGCCAGCTGCAAAAGTCACTACGGAACGGAATGTCACACTCACGAACCCAGTTGGCATCAAAACAACATGGAGGGAGCTCCATAGGCTGGGAAATGCAGGGCGAGCTGGAAATCCAGAATTACACATCAGTGATGCAAATGTCCATAACAGGAAAACGTGGTCTATGCAGAAATGAAAGAATGTTATTTGGTTGGATGAGTCTTGTTTGACACTGTTTCCAACTTCTGGCAGTTATACCTTGCTTTACATTTCATCTTACAAAATGGTGTCTACAGGCCATCCCAGAATCGTCTGCTGTGCTGAGATGGGATGTGGTAAATTCTCTGACTTCTGCCTGCTTGTGAGCGCCACTTTCAGCTTCGATGCGGCGTGAGCCAGCTAAGAAAAGCTCCAAAGCTACAGAAAATAACGAGTTCCCCATCTCCGCTATAAAAACAAAGAAACAAAAAAATGGTTCAAATGGTTTTGAGCACTATGGGACTTCACAAAAAAAATAGTTCAAATGGCTCTGAGCACTATGGGACTTAACTTCTAAGGTCATCAGTCCCCTAGAACTTAAAACTACTTAAACCTAACTAACCTAAGGATATCACAGACATCCATGCCCGAGGCAGGATTCGAACCTGCGACCGTAGCGGTCTCGCGGTTCCAGACTGCAGCGCCTAGAACCGCTCGGCCACCCCGACCGGTGGGACTTAACAGCTGAGGTCACCCGTCCCCTATAGCTTAGAACTACTTAAACCTAACTAACCTAAGAACATCACACACATCCATGCTCGAGGCAGGATTCGAACTTGCGATCGTAGAAGTTTCATATCAGCGCACACTCCACTGCAGAGTGAAAATCTCATTCTGGAAGCATCCCCCAGACTGTGGCTAAGCCATGTCTCCGCAATATCCTTTCTTTCAGGAGTGCTAGTTCTGCAAGGTTCGCAGGAGAGCTCCTGTAAAGTTCGGAAGGTACGTGACGAGGTACTGGCAGAAGTAAAGCTGTGAGGACAGGGCGTAAGTGCTTGGGTAGCTCAGTTGGTAGAGCACTTGCCCGCGAAAGGTAAAGGTCCCGAGTCAGAGTCTCGGTCCGGCACACTGTTTTAATCTGCCAGGAAGTTTCATATCAGCGCACACTTCGCTGCAGAGTGAAAATCTCATTCTGGAAACAGTGTTACGGCTTAAGGCCAAGGCAAATATTTTCAATGTTTAGTCTAAATAGGCTGTAACTCGGCTGAAGGCTGCATATCAACAAACCAATTTAAAGGCTTAAGGCCTAGGAAGAAGAGCTTTCAATTTGAAAAGGCTGAAAGCCTTATCTTAAAATATTTCGTGTGAAACTCGGCTGAAGGTATCATGCTAAACAATCTTATGACTTAAGGGCAAGACAAGGATTTTGAATTTTTAATTTAAAAGAGTTAAAACTCGGCTGAAGGCCACACACCTTGCAGAAAACAAAGGCCTTAAGGAAAGAGCTTCTAAATTTCATTTAAAATAAGCTAAAGGCTTTATCATAAAATGCTTCACATAAAACTCGGCTGAAGGCCACATACGAAACCCAAACAATCTCACGGATTAAAGCCGAGACAAAGAAATTTCCAATTTTTAAGCTGAAAAACTCGGCTGAAGGCCACATACAAACTAGAGAATATTTGTTACAGCTTAAGGCCTAAGAAGAAGCCTTGCAATTTTAATAAGCTAAAACTCGGCTGAAGGCCACACAGACTACATAAGAATAAAAGGGAAATCACTAAGTAAAAAACAAGAAGCGCCGCTCAGAAGGTTACAAAGGTCGGCCTGGGAAGGTAACACTAACGCACGTTTAGATGAGACAGGCAGCCAGACCGACAACCTCTTAATTGGAAGGTAACCCAACTGAAAGCCAGCCGACAAACCATCCAACAAGATCAGTTCTGCTCCACCCGACCGTCAAAACGACAACAAGATGTCAATAGCACAACGTTCTGGATACTGGTGCCCAATCCAGCCAAGTCAGAATAAACCCCGTAAACTACCAACACACCTCAGCTGTCGAACTACATGCTGTGCTTGACAGCATCAACTCAACGAGGAAAATACTCTGCCGAAAATTACGTCACCGGAACGTCAACGGCCACAAGGCAGAAGATACCGCTGGTACACTTCATTAATGAAGGTATGATTAAAATTAAGTCAAACACCACACAGGAAAACGGCTGCAACTCTAGGCGACTTCAATGCATACACGTTGTTGCTCGGAGGAATATCCTAGAAAGCGGCAACCAGCATCAAACGAAGAGATGTGATAGCAGTTGAGGCTTGATAGTAGGTTAAGTGAGCACTCAACTTTAGTGTCCAGGATCGGTGGGAGACGAACTTCGTAACCCTCGCAAGAAGCGCCTCACAACTCCAACCGGCCGTGCACGCCGCCAGCAGCTCCGGCCTGACTATGCGCCACGGAGACTTCCTCGTTGCTCTGCCCCACCGGCCGACTGCCACACAGCACACCCGGAAAACATATCCGCCACACCAAAGATAGTACAGCAGTACCAGTATCGATACATGTTGCTGCTACCACTCACGTAGAGAAGACAACAACGTTACGGTGGTAACCGAAGAAGAAATAAGACACCACTGGACTGCAACCAATGATTATTGTAAAAAACAAGGCATGATGCGAGCCAGCCACGGCTCAAATCCTCATAATGCTCACCTGAAAATTCTTTTCTCTAACCGACAACTGACCCCCACATGCATTGCGCTTCCCTTTCTCTTCCACTCCTTCCAATTGTCGTAAAGCCCCAGAATGGCACGTCCAATAGAATCACAGTAGCTACATCAACATCGTCAGCAGCACAACAACGCCACCACAGATACAGCTAATCATTGCCACTTCACTTTTTAACGAATTTAGTATGCTCTTTTTCATATTTTAATGTTTTAAAACTATTTTCAGTAGTCGGTGTCTTACAACTCCCAGAATGTGTAGGAAATCATATGCGGATACGCCTAAACATTATGACCACCACCCACCGCGGTGATGGATGCCACCTGATGGCGTTGCGGCTACGTGACACGGTAACAAAAGTATGTAAGGGGAGCAGACAAGGACGGGGGTCACCCCAGCAAAGATATGGGCTGCAAATGGGGAAATACATTGAGGTAAGCAAGACTGACAAACGCAGAACATGTGAACGAGTTGGTTCAAATGGCTCTGAGCACTATGGGACTTAACATCTGAGGTCATTAGTCCCCTTGTGAACGAGTATCGCGAAAACGGCGAAGCTGGTCGAATGTTCACGTTGACATCTACAGTATGAGGTAGAAGGACTACCACTAGGAGCTAAATGGTTGGACGTCCACGACTCTTCATAGGACGTGGGGTTCGGAGGCTTCTGCTCTTTAAAATAGGATAGACGGTGATCTGTGGCAGTTCTGCCGAAAGAGCACAATGCTGGTGCAAGCACAAGTGTTTCGGACCACGCCGTTCACCGTACATTATTGAACATGGAGCTCCGCAGCAGACCACCCCTACGTGTTCACATCTTGACCCAACATCGTCGTCAATTACGATTGCAGTGTCCACGGGCCATCGAGATTCGATCGTAGATCAATGGAATCATGTCGGCTCTTCGGGTGAATCACATTTTTGCTACAGTAGGCAGCTGGTCGTCTCCACGAACGCCATCATCGAGGCGAATGGCGGATCGAAACGTGCAACGCGTCATGGACGCAGGCTGGTGGCAGTTGTGTTATGCTATGGACAGTAGTCGAAGACACGCTGACAGCTGCAAACACCTGAGCCGTGCTCTCTCCCAACTGTGCGTTTTGGTGAACTTCCTGTCTAGCTGTGTTTGCTTTCCCGCCCTTGTCGCGGTTACGTCGTGGTTCTTCTTCCTTGCACGTGTGGCAGCACTGATGTGTATCGATATTTGCGCCGTGTTCCATCTTTGGTTTGGTGCATATAGTTTCTGGTAAGGGGGTCTGGAGTGAGTCGCTCGGTTGTTGCGGACGAGGGAAGTTCTCCACGCGGTGCAGTCGGCTGGGGCCGCTGGCAGTCCCTGGGCAGTGTCGGAGCGTGTGTGGAGCTGTCCGATCGCTACGAGCTTCGTGGTTCGCCGAATCAGGACGCCAAAGTTGAGTAGTGGTTTCAACTACCCAAGCCACGTCTATTCATGTTGTGGTGGTTCGCTTCGGTGATTTGCTGTTGGGGAGGTTTTCCAGTGAGCAACATCGAGTGGTTCTACTGCGGAGATTTAGCCGCCATGCGGTGCAATTAACTATTTTGGTCGACTACAATTTGAGTGCATCAATGGAATTTTGTCTTGTGGCTGTTAGTGTGCTGGTTACCTGCCCTGGGGGTTCTTTTGAGCGAGTTAACTATTACCGTGTTTCAAATTTAAGTGCGCGAGCGGAATTTTCTGCCTAGTGGCCGTTAGTGTTCCGGTTACCTGCCCTGGCCACTAACTTAATTTCAGGCACCGTCCTTTCCTCACCTGTTGTCGCTGTCCAACATGGTGTGTAATTTTGACAGCTAAAACGTACTACATTGTGGATTATCAGGTTTGAAAATTGCCGGTTGGGGTTCTCATGTACTGATTGATGGGAAGCAAGTTGTTGTGTAGGTCGGTCCGTGGCTGCTCCCTGGTTGGGTTCCGATGGATCAAGTATAGTTGGGCTCACCACCTGTCTCACCAAAGTGAAAGAGGGCAGACCGACCTCCATGGAGGCCTTCTGAGTGCCACAGGTGTTTAATTATCTATTGTCAGCTATTTTAAATTTTAGGCTTATGGTTATTGTTGGTTTCTTAAAATTTTGAAAATTAATTTTTAAATTTATCTTTCAAGTTTAAACACTGCGGCCTTCTGCCTTTAAAGATTATGGTAATATATTTTGAAATATTGAAGTTTGATAGTGGCCCTCAGCCACTGGTATTGCATCTTGCATATGTTGTTTCTTTAAATTATTTTACTGCTATCTTAATTGGATTTTTGTCTTGTTAAGATTTCTTGTTGGAGGCCTTCAACCGTGAAAGAGTTGCTAAATTACAATAAATGACAATTAGAAGCAGAAACTGACTTCAACCCTTGGTCCTTTCCACAATCCTATTGCCTGTTCTGCCCAGCGGGTTTAACGAGCGTTTCAACACCTGCATCCCTTAATGCTTGCGTGCGTGTCCGAGTCTCGGATCCGGAACCGTGCTACAGTGGTTTGAGGAGCATTATAGTGAACTCACATTGACGTCTCGGCGACCAAATTCGCTGATGTAAATCCTGTGGAATCCATCTGGTCGCTATCAGGCGCCATCACCGCATACGCAGATCAGTGCCCCGTTATTTACGAGAATTACGTAACCTGTGTACAAACATCTAATGCCACATAGCACCACAAACCTACCAACAAACTGTCGGATCCAAGATACGCACAATCAGTGATGTATTTCGTTCGAAAGACGGACAAACAAGCTGTTATGCAGGTGGTCGTAATGTTTTGGGCCATTAGTGTGTTGTACTACTACCAGGTGCTATGAGAGCCTTTAATATTGCACTCGGTTTCGGTTTTTACTAGGTCGCAATATAATTGCACCAAGCTATTGTGTGAAACTACCTCCAGAAAAAGATTGATAAAATTGAGAAGATAAAAATAAGGGGCGATCAAAAAGTTCCCGTTTGAGGGCATTGCTGCAGCACATAAGCTCCATAGCGCGAGTCCGATGTGGGTATAGAAGCACCGACATGTAGGCAAGGGATCAGTGTAGCATTC
Source organism: Schistocerca americana (assembly GCF_021461395.2). Taxonomy (NCBI): domain Eukaryota; kingdom Metazoa; phylum Arthropoda; class Insecta; order Orthoptera; family Acrididae; genus Schistocerca; species Schistocerca americana. Next base: position 114,065,551 of record NC_060126.1, on the reverse strand, counting down.
ATATCTTTCCGACGTGCGTGCGGTAAATGCGAAAACGTGAACTATGGCGAAGTTTTTATCCAATGCGTCCAAACAGGACCAACGTACTGTGATTCTTTTCTTGTTCAACGAAGGACAAGCATCGATAGACTTCGATCGGTGGATGAAGAATGTGTACGGAGAAGCATGCCTGTCGACAACCATCGTAGTGGAACAGTGGTCCGAGGGATGTTACTGGTTCATGATAACGCACGTCCCCACATCGCAGATATCGCAACGGAGAAGTTATGTCAGCTCAAGTGGGAGACACTCAAGCACCGGTCCTATAATCCTGAACTCTCCCCATGCGATTATCACGCCTTTGGGCCCGTAAATAGGACCTTGAAGGGTCGACAATTCCACCCGGACGAGCAGCCAGTTACAGACTTCTTCAGGCAGCAAAACACGGTGTTTTATGAAATGCTGTCTTCAACTTGGAGCGTCGGTGGATGGTTGTTTCAACGCTGACTGTAATTTTGCATGATTGGCGTACGGGAAACTTTTTGATTGCCCTTACTTGTTGAATATTCTGACTAGCATGTGCATTTAACTACCTATTAATCATGGTTTATTAAGTTGCAAATCCTATCACGTCATAAAATGTCTTCTAATGTCATCTTGTAAAAATTAAAAATAAGAGTAAGTATTCAGGAAAAAAATTAAAGTAACATTTTGATAAGTCAATCAAAAATAGATAAAAACTAAGACTACGACAAATTACACTACTGGCCATTAAAATTGCTACACCAAGAAGAAATGCAAATGATAAACGGTTATTCATTGGACATATATATTATACTAGAACTGACATGTGATTACATTTTCACGCAATTTGGGCGCATAGATCCTGAGAAATCAGTACCCAGAACAACCACCTCTGGCCGTAACAGGTACAGCTGCCCATGCAACTTCAACACGATACCACAGTTCATCAAGAGTAGTAACAGGCGTATTGTGGCGAGCCAGTTGCTCGGGCACCATTCGAACATTTTCTGTATCCAGAAAGGCCCGTACAGGTCCTGCAACGTCGTGCATTATAGTGCTGAAATGTAAGGTTTGGCAGGGATCGAATGAAGGGTAGAGTCACGGGTCGTAACACATCTGAAATGTAAGTCCACTATTCAAAGTGCCATCAGTGCGAACAAGAGGTGACCGAGACGTGTAACCAATGGCATCCCATACCATCACTCCGGGTGATACGCCAGTATGGCGATGGCAATGACGAATATACGCTTCCAATGTGCGTTCTCCGCGATGTCGCCAAATATGGATACGACCATCATGATGCTGTAAACAGGACCTGGATTCATCCGAAAAAATGACGTTTCGCTATTCGTGCAGCCAGGTTCGTCGTTGAGTACACCATCGTCGACTGCTAGTGATACAAGGCCGTTGGGATCCAGCACGGCGTTCCGTATTACCCTCCTGAACCCACCGATTTCATATTCTGCTAACAGTCATTGGATCTCAACCAAAGCGTGCAGCAATGTCGCGATACGATAAACCGCAATCGCGATAGGCCACAATCCGACCTAGAGGTCGGAGACGTGATGGTACGCATTTCTCCGCCTTAAACGAGGCATCACATCAACGTTTCACCAGGCAACGCCGGTCACCTGCTGTTTGTGTATGAGAAATCTGTTGGAAACTCTCCTCATGTCAGCACGTTGTAGGTGTCGCCACCTGCGCCAACCTTGTGTGAATGCTCTGAAAAGCTAATCATTTGCACATCACAGCATCTTCTTCCTGTCAGTTAAATTTCGCATCTGTAGCACGTCATCTTCGTGGTGTAGCAATTTTAATGGCCAGTAGTGTACAAATACACTGAGGTGAAAAAAAGTCGTCTAATACCTCCCAATATCGAGTCGGACCTCCTTTTTCCCAGTGTAGAGCAGCAGCTCACCGTGGTGTTGACTCAACACGTCGTTGGAAGTCCACTGCAGAAATACTGGGTCGTACTGCCTATAGAACCACCCACAACTGCGAACGCGTTTCCAGTGCAGGATGTTGTGCACAAACTAAACTCTCGATTACGTCCCATAAATGTTCGATGGGGTTCATGTCGGCCTCAATCGCTGTGGGGGAATGAACAGCCTACCTGTCCTCGTTCAGGAGGTAAACCGTCACAAACAATGAGACGTATGAAAAACTGTCGCATCATGAACGATGTTTAAATTTATTATGTTTATGCTACTAACTCTGTTTGCAATAAATTTCACAGACAGTATCCACATATGCCGCTAAGTGCACTTACGAAATTATAACATGGTATTATACACAGTTGAGGAGATATGGCGTCATAAACACTGAGATGCGTGAAAAGCTGAGGCATCATGAATGGTGTTTAAGTTTATTACTTCTTTGTTACTAACTCTATTCACAACGTATTTCGCACACAGTATCGACATCTGCCATTGAATGTACCTACACTTGTTCACTAATACATGGATATGTTTTTTTTTCGATTTCACAGTACAAAACACAGTTCATTTTTTCGTTTTCTTTTCCAATAGACAACTGACAAAATGCACACCTGGGCAACGCCAGGTTTTGCAGCTAGTAGCCATATAATCTTTTTCATTTTTTTTTAGATATGTATGCATTTATGTTCTATGTTTGTTCTGTTAACACTTCCCACATCATAACATTTATCTGATTATGATATTTGAAACAAGCAACTAACTAAACACATGTTCAGAAAAAACAGAACACCTTGAACGATTAGAGACAGGATGTTCATATTCACTGGAAATGCACATTAGTATGTTGTGCAGATATGGTTAGCATTTCAGTCACCTCCGTTCAGCATGCATCCTGTTGTCTAGTAGGCACAGGATCCGCCATGGGCCCTGAGAACTTATTCCATGCATCGACCCCTATAAGACGCGAATGGCGTCTTGTGGTACAGGCATCCGTGCTGCATATCCCACACATTTTCGATTGGCGACAAGTCTGGTCATCTGGCGGACGAGGCCAAAAGGCTGACATCCTGTGACACCAAGAAAGCATGTGTTCGTGCAGCAACGTGAGGTTGTGCATTGTCCTGCTGAAAAATTGCATCTAGGGTGTTGTGCAGGAAGGGTGTGGCTGCAGGTCGTGGGATCTCATTCATGCAGATCACACTGGTCACAGTGGACAGGCACCGGCTATGATCTGTGGTTGTACCCAATAGCACCCAATACCTTAAGGCCTTGAGTTGCCGTTTATGTCTCGTGCGAAAGCAGTCACTGTGAGCCGCTCCCCCAGTCCGCGGCGAACCAAAATACGCCCATCATTTTCAAACGAACAGAACCTGGATTCGTCCGAAAAAACTATGTGATGCCATTCCTGCCCACAATGACGTCGTTCCATACGCCATTGCCGTCTAGCGTGCACAGTCGTCAAAGGCAGGCGGAGAAGTGGAGGACGGGACCGTAACCCTCAGTAAACGGCGATGGACGGTGTGCGATAGTGTACGATGTGTTACACTGTTGCCCCAGAGCCGAGAAGGACGCAGATTTGCCCTGCAATACCATTAGAATGAGGTATCGATCTTCTCGGTGGTTGGTCTGGGTGGTGCGGCCAGACAGATCTCGTCGTGTTCTGCGGCCTTCAGTGAACCATTCTGCACACACCCCTGGCCCTGCCGAAACGCTTAGTCCTACACGAGTAGCAATTTCCCGGATGGATGCATCACATTGTCTCATGCCAATAATGTGCCCTCTTTGAAACTCACTGATTTGACGGCATGGTTCGCACATACGTCTCCGAGGCTCCCTCCACATCTGCTCAAGTCATTAGCTTCTTTATCTTGGCAATATTGTATTTGCTACAGTTCTCTAAGTTTCTCATTCACAAGATTTGTTATGTGCTTTTCATACTTCCATTTTTCAATGTAGATACTTTTGGGTTGTTATTAAGTAATTACCTGCAGAATGTGAACTATTTACGTTGTTCTTAAAATGTTATTGAGGTGAAATTTTAAAACAGACAGAAAGCCAAGTGTAAATCCATAACATCTGTATAAGTAGTAAAGTAATAGTGTCGATTTTTTCAAAAGTCATTTTTAATATGCCCATGACTGGCAAGCAGTGTGGCAACGTTCGCCATCAGTCATCGCAATAACCTGATTTGGACAGAGTGTTGCGATGGAGGTCTTGAAAAGCTCATTGGTCTCAGCAAACCGTGCAATCAAATGAAGATGATGTGTATCACTGAAGGCTTTTTCTATTTTTTTATATTTTCCCTCCAGAAATTTTTCTGTATTTAGCCATCGTAAACGTAACTGTACGTTCTGTGGTGAGACTGAAAATATTCGATCGAATTGTGACTTTGTTTTATTATAAAAACGACCTGCTTCGGAAAAATTATATCCCCGTCTTCAAGTGTACAAAAGAAGGGAGGAAGTATACTATAAGTCCTCGTAGTGCACACAGAATTGAAAAAGTATCTATCGACGGTAATTCAGTTACAAGCGTAACGGAAAAAGTGCGACTGGGTTAGTTCAGAAAAGAGGGAACAGAAAGAGAAGTGAACTGTAGGGAAGACTCGAACTATATGAGAGAAAAACAAAGCAAGAGTTGAAAGCACTAAAGTGGAAGAGTAGAAAGAGGATGTCACGTAGTCAACTGCGAGGTGGTCGCACGCCGTGGACGCCAGACTGCATTTTGTAAGAGACGGACGTGATGATGTCGCACGGAGCGGCGCGAGAGCGCAACGTGCCGTGATCACTAAACTGGCGACCGGTATGAGGGCCCGGTAAACACCATCTAGCGGGAAAGGGAAATGAAAAGGTGCGACAGCTGGTTATTGCGAACGCTCACAAATAGTTAAAATTACAAACTAAAATTGAAATGAGTGTGAAAATATAAAAAAAAATTATAAAAGGCAGTACGTCTGTAGTTCCATAATGAAGCGATTGATAGTACAAAAAAACAGTTAGCGCTAAAGAAATTAAACTCTTATACATAAAAAAAATGCATTCAACTAGGAAATCTATAGTGATCACTTGAAATTAGCCAAGGAACTTAATTCTTGTAAGTTGGACCCTCTATATATGCACATTCTAAACATTACTAATGTCTTGAGAAACGATGTGTCACAGTCCCACGAAAGGAAGTTTGAGAAATTAGCTGTGACGTTTGCTAATTTAGAACCAGTGGAAACCCTGGAATGTAACATCCAGTTTTACAAAAAAGTGGAAAATGGGACTGATATAAGCTTCAATCATGATGAAATTTGGCTCTTGAATGCCAGCCCTTTAACATTAGACTCATGTTTAATTACAGAGCAGCCACTACTTTCGTAGCCTTCACAACTTCCGCAGTAGACCAGGCTAGGTGAGATGTTACTACCAAGAATCAAATCACTCTTAAGCTTAATAAGGCAATGCGTAACACAATACACAAGTTAAGGATTCCATGGAGGCCAATTACATACAAAAAACTGAATAATTTCTCTATGCTAGCAGTATATCCACGTGCCCTTTAGACTCGACCGCCAAGTTTCCTGCCTAAACTAAAAAAAGCTTTTAATAAGACAAATATTTTCCTAAAGTCAATTTAAAAAAAGGAAAAAAACCAACGCACCGCCAAGGAATTATTCGAATGAGATGGAAATCGGTAAATGTGGTGTACATGTGCAGACAAACAAATGATTACATTTTCAGAAAACTGGATGATTTATCCAAGAGAAATGGCTTCACGGATTGAGCAAGTCAGGTACGCGTTAGTTCACCTCTGACAACTACGCAAGCGATTACTCACCCTGTCATTCATTAACGGAGTCGTTGGATGTTCCCCTGAGTCATATCGTACCAAATTCTGTCTGATTCGCGCGTTAAAACGTCAAAATCCCAAATTGGCGTTATTGACGTCCTCAGTCTGCGAAGCTCTTTCTCTTGAATAAACCAACTTTTTTTTATTTTATTTATTTATTTTTTTATTGTAAACATCTATTTGTTTTCACGTACACATCACATCTAAGATTTACGTCCCATTCAGAAAATTCCTTCGTAGTGAGTTGTTTCTTTTGTTTTCTTTTAAGAAGTTTACACCAGAGCCTGCTGTGCTCTCTTAAAGAACAAACTACGCTAAAGCACTAGGTCCTGTTAAATAGTTACAACTTCGTGAAATACATTCAAGTGTCATACTATATTTCTGAGACATCTTCTCCAGGTTATTGCATCTTACTTATTGCATATTAGATCTATTATTTTCGCATGTTTTAAGTTGTTTTAAACACTGTATTGCCCCTCACCTTCAATCTGCCACTCTTCTTCCTCCCCCATCTACAATGATATCCCCATCCCTCTATCCATTTCCCTTCCATATCACCTTAACTATTTTTGTTTTCGGTTTTCTTTTTTTTCTCTTTCCTTCTTTTAGATTACAATTAATACTGATATTAACACGAAACTAGTAATAGTAGTGTTCTATCCCTCCATTCCCTCACCCTCTCCCCCTTTTTCCTCTTCATTGACATTTTTATACTCTTGTCTGCTTATTCTTTTTAGTCAATATTAGTAAAGTCGTCTATAATGGTCTTCTACGAATATTGCTGTATCCACCAAGAATCATCATGCTCGTTTTATACGTTCTTTTATGAATACCATTTTTCCACAAATTGTACTCATACTGCATTAGAACTGTTCATTTACTTTCAATTTAGAACTATGCAACCCTACTGCCAATTTATACTATCAATACCTTCATAGTGTCAACATAGATTTACTTTTCTTTCTTTCGGCCTCTGTCCCGCGCCAACGCGGGGTGGACCGTGTTATTACGGATTTGGCAGTGTTAGTTGCAGAGGGTGGCTGGATGCCCTTCCTAATGCCAGCCCCAACCCCAGGGACGTAAGTAGTGTACCCCAGTTGTCTACATCTAGAGTAAGTCATAAAATATTGCGAACGTCTGTGAGTCGTGTAACTGAACGTGGGGACCAGCCTGGTATTCACCTAGTGGGATGTGGAAAACCGCCTAAAAACCACATCCACGCTGACCAGCTTACCAGACCTCGCCGTATTCCAGATTCGATCCGGGGCCGGCACGTCTACATCTACATCTACATCCATACTCCGCAAGCCACCTGACGGCGTGTGGCGGAGGGTACCCTGAGTACCTCTATCGGTTCTCCCTTCTATTCCAGTCTCGTATTGTTCGTGGAAAGAAAGATTGTCGGTATGCTTCTGTGTGGGCTCTAATCTCTCTGATTTTATCGTCATGGTCTCTTCGCGAGATATTCGTAGGATGGAGCAATATACTGCTTGACTCTTCGGTGAAGGTATGTTCTCGAAACTTTAACAAAAGCCCGTACCGAGCTACTGAGCGTCTCTCCTGCAGAGTCTTCCACTGGAGTTTATCTATCATCTCCGTAACGCTATCGCGATTACTAAATGATCCTGTAACGAAGCGCGCTGCTCTCCGTTGGAACTTCTCTATCTCTTCTATCAACCCTATTTGGTACGGATCCCACACTGGTGAGCAGTCTTCAAGCAGTGGGCGAACAAGCGTACTGTAACCTACTTCCTTTGTTTTCGGATTGCGTTTACTTAGGATTCTTCCAATGAATCTCAGTCTGGCATCTGCTTTACCGACGATCAACTTTATATGATCATTCCATTTTAAATCACTCCTAATGCGTACTCCCAGATAATTTATGGAATTAACTGCTTCCAGTTGCTGACCTGCTGACGCATTAGCACTCTCGGCTACCCTGGCGGGTGTCAACATACATTTGCTATCTGTTATAATCTTTTACATTTTCACCCTCATTACAATTTTAATTTTTGGTTTTAACTTTTTGTGAGCGTTTGGGCTAGTCAGCTATCGCAACTCTTCTTTTCCTTTTCCCGCTACATGGTGTTTACCAGGCACTCATACAGGTCGCCAGTTTACTGTTCACGGCACAGTGCCCTCCCACACCATTCGGTACCACACGGTCACGTACGCCTGTTCCACAGTGCACTCTGGCGTCCACGCCATGCGATCACCTCGCAGTTGTCTACGTGAGTTCCTCTTTCTATTGTTCTGCTTTGGTGCTTTCAACTTTTACTTGGTTTTTCACTCACACAGTTCGATGCCTCCATACAATTAATTTCCCTTTTCCAAAGTGACTAACCCATTCACACTTTTTCGGTTACACTTGTAAGTGAGTAACCATCGGTAGACTTTTTTTTTTTTTTTTTTTTTTTTTTTTTTTACAGTTTCATGTATACTACACGGAATTACACTATACTTCCTTCCTTGATTCAGTTACATCTACATCTACATCCACACTCCGCAAGTCACCTGACGGAGTGAGGTGGAGGCTACCTTGAGTACCTCTATCGGTTCTCCCTTCTATTCCAGTCTCGTATTGTTCGTGGAAAGAAAGATTGTCGGTATACCTCTGTGTGGGCTCTAGTCTCTCTGACTTTATCCTCATAGTCTCTTCGCGAGATATACGTAGGGGGATCAATATATACTGCTTGACTCCTCGGTGAAGGTATGTTCTCGAAACTCCAACAAAAGCCCGTACCGAGCTACTGAGCGTCTCTCTTGCAGTCTTCCACTGGAATTTATCTATCATCTCCGTAACGCTTTCGCGATTACTAAATGATCCTGTAACGAAGCGCACTGCTGTCCGTTGGATCTTCTCTATCACTTCTATCAACCCAATCTGGTACGGACCCCACACTGGAGAGCAGTATTCAAGCAGTGGGCGAACAAGTGTACTGTAACCTACTTCCTTTGTTTTCGGATTGCATTTCCGTAGGATTCTTCCAATGAGTCTCAGTCTGACATCTGCTTTACCGACGATTAATTTTATATGGTCATTCCATTTTAAATCACTCCTAATGCCTGCTCCCAGATAATTTATGGAATTAACTGCTTCCAGTTTCTGACCTACTATATTGTAGCTAAATGATAAAGGATCTTTCTTTCTATGCATTCGCAGCACATTACACTTGTCTACATTGAGATTCAATTGCCATTCCCAGCACCATGCGTCAATTCGTTGCAGATCCTCCTGCATTTCAGTACAATTTTCCATTGTTACAACCTCTCGATATACTACAGCATCATCCGCAAAAAGCCTTAGTGAACTTCCGATGTTATCCACAAGGTCATTTATATACGTATATTGTGAATAGCAACGGTCCTGCGACACTCCCCTGTGGCAGTTAAATGGTACACTTGAAGATGGGGATATAATTTTCCACTAAACTGGTCGTGTTTATAATAAAACACAGTCACAACTGAAGCGAATACTTCATATCTCACCACACATCACGGAGCTCAGTCGCGGATGTTCTGCTAACAATATCCTATAATTGTACAGAGAAAATACATAAATGCATATTTACATAAATGAAAGTTCAAACTGTCAGTTTTTTTCCACAGTACATTTTTAACAAATATTTCACTGAGGTGAGAAAAGTCCCTAATACTGTGCTGGACCTCCTTTAGCCCGGCATTGTGCAACAAGTAGACGTGGCATGGACTCAACAAGTCACTGGGAGAAACATTGAGGCTTGCTGTCTCTATAGCCGTCTATTATTGCGAAAGTGTTGCCAGTGTAGGATTTTGTGCACGATCTGACCTCTCGATTATGTCCCATGTCGGGCGATCTGGGTGGCCACGTCGAATTGTCTAGAATACTCTTCAAACCAATGGTGAATGATTGTGGTCCGATGACATGGCGCATTGTCATCCATAAAAATTTTATCTCTGCTTGGGAGCACGAAGTTCATGAGTGGCCGCGAATGGTCTCCAAGTAGACGAACATAATAATTTCCATTCGATGTTCTGTTCAGTTGGTGCAGAGGACCCAGTCCATTCCATGCTAACACAGCCCACTCCACTACGGACCCACCACCAGCTTCCACAGTGCCTTGCCGACAACTTCGGTCCATGGCTTAGTCACATCGGCGCCATACTCGAACCTTACTATAAGCTCTTAGCAACTGAAATCGGATCTCATCTGATCAGGCCGCGGTATTCCAGTTGTCTAGAGTTCAACCGATACGATCACAAGCGCAGGAGAAGTGCTGCAAGCTATGTCCTGCTGTTTGCAAAGGCACTCGCCTCAGTCGTCTGCTGCCACAGCCCATTAATGCCAACTTTCGCAGTACTGTCCCAACGGATACGTTCGTCGTAAGTTCCACATTAATTTCTGAGGTTACTTCAAGCAGAGATGCTTGTTACCACTGGCATCCGCTGCTGTCGGTGATTAAGGGAAAGCCGTCGGCCACTGCGTTGTCCGTGGTAAGAGGTAATGCCAAGAATGTGGTATTCTCAGCACTGAATTCCATAACGATTTCCCAAACAGAATGTCCTGTGCGCGTAGCTACAACGACCATTCCGCGTCGTCCGGCCAAAATCACGTAGAAAATCTTCTCATGTGAATTATCTGAGTACAAATGACAGCTCGGCTAATGCACTGCCCTTTTATATCTCGCGTTCGCAATACTACAGCCATCTGTGTATGTGCATAACGCTATCCCATGTTTACTACCTCAGTGTCTATACTAAAAGGAGACATTTTCACGTTATCAATTCACACCGTTTCTTAAATTTAATAATAAAGGCTTCAAACAAATTAAAATATGAATATTATTAAAATTTACTGACTTCGTGCTATTTTGTTAAGAAAATTGATAATAACTTTATAAAGGCGAATGACCTTAGAGAAAACGCCGATTGAAGGAGGAAGTAACTGATACTCATCAAAGTCTCTCGATTTTAAAATAGGAAAACAAGATGTGGTTTAAATGAGCTTCTGACTTAGAATCAAACTGACAAACAGGGGAATCGTGTGTCGATTCTATACAGACGTAAAGGAAAGTTGCAACGTTTACCTAGATTTACCTAGGTTTCAGTCGGGATAACCCGACCTTCTTCAGAATAAAAGTAACTACCATTTGTCCATAGTGGACATCGTCAAGCTAGAACTACAAATCCATACATTATTGTCAGACTGTAAACTATGGACAAACGTTAGTTACTTTTATTCTGAAGAAGGTAGGGTTATCCCGATTGAAACCTAGGTAAATCTAGGTAAACGTTGCAACTGAGGCTGTTGTTTATTAAAATTAAAATTTATCTGGCAGCATTTGATGTCTAATGCTTGAGGGCATCTCTCCATGCATCGCTGTAGCAGTCCACTGTTGTATATCGGGGTTGCACAGCTTCTGTAATAGGAATTAGTTTGGCACTGTGAACTTCGCCATTCACATCATTCATACTGAATTGGCACGAAATAACTGACTATCACGTTAAAAAATAAAGTGTGTGTGTGTGTAAATCATTTATCTAATTCAACAGGCCATGAGTAATGAGGATAGTCGGTAGGTGTTTGAGGAACATAATATCAGTTTTATGTAAGAAACTGAATAATTGTTAATGACTCCAAATTTGTAAAATGTTTAATTTTTTACTGCATTTATGCCGTGCTGCTTACTCGGAAGGAAATGAATCGACAGCACTGCACTACTGCATCTCACCTAAATTACTGTTAAATGCTGTGTTTAACATTATGATGTTTTGGAATTTAAATGCGTGTTTATATATGGATGCTGAGAAATTATGCTGACATGGTATCTTGAGGGAGCTTTCCTGGTCTTTTCCAGACAGCTGTTTGTATCAAGTGAAATAATCTCTATAGTGACGTGTGAATGTATGGCGTTGATCACCTAAGATGGCTCTCAGTCGTGTGGCTGATGGAGTATACAGGTCCAATGGTCTCGGTCGGTAATGGCAGCCAACTTACTCAACCTTAGATAGGATACGACTCTGTGTTCAGAGTACCTATGTGCTGATAGGCGAAGTCAGAGCTAACACACAAGGTTAACGATCATATTAGTGTTACATGTAATTAAGTCTGTAATTGTTTAAATTTATTCATATATGCAATGAAGATATTCTTTACAAAAACCCACGGGTGGTAGCACATAAAAGCAGGAGATTATCAGTCCGAAGTAATGCAAGTATTCTGCCCTCTGTCAAAACAGCTGGTCCTGTCAGTCATTGCAACACGAGGTTTTTTTTGCGATCGATTAATGTTATACGACTACATAATCGTCTCCCGCCCGGTTAGCCCCGCGGTCTAACACGTTGCTTCCCGAGCAGGCAGGCGTACCGATCCCCGGGCGGATTAGTATCGAGGTCCAGTCTGTGGATGGTTTTTAAGACGGTTTTCCATCCACCTCGGCGAATGCAGGCTGGTTCCCCTTACTCCGTCTCAGTTACACTATCCCGGCGATTGCTGCGCAAACACTGGCTCCACGTACGCATACACCATAATTACTGAACCACGCAAACATTTGGGGTTACACTCGTCTGGTGTGAGATGTTTCCGAGCTGGGGAGTCCACTGGGGACCGAAACGCACAGTAACCCTGGGTTCTGTGTGGCGCGGCGGTGGGGTGAGTGAACTGCTGTAGCCTGTTTTGGGGTTGTGAACCACTGAGGGCTACGGCGGGGCCGAAGTCTCTCCGTCGTTTCTAAGTCCACGGTTCCATACAACACAATGCATAATCGTCTACGAAGTGTATGTGTTTACACTGACAAGAAAAGATCAGCCGTTTGACCATTTTAAGCAGAAGAAAGCACGTTTACAAAATATCAGCCCCAGCAATCGATTTCGCAGACGGAGGCCGCCTTGTGTTCATACTGCGATTTGTGCAGAAATGACGTCGGACCCGCTGGTGACCGCTCGTGTCTAAAATTAGTTTCAGCTTTTGTTTTGAATTTATGTAGAAGGGAACATATGTACAAAAGGAACTAAATCCTGAAAGAACTATATCAAACTCTTTTTTTAACTTGAATTGTTAGTCCAAGCTTTATGTTCTTGCGCGAAAATGTCAGTAATTTTCTCCTTGATGTCTGGATGGCAAATGAGGAATTTCTTCTCCATTGAAAGGACTGCAAGGGCTTTCAATCTTTTAGAGTTCGTAGTGTTCCTTAAAAATGTTTTTACTCATTTCAGTGCTGAAAAGTAATTTTTGCCTCTGTTGTTGTCACAGGAACTGTAAATGGTTTTCTTATTAGTTTCGTATAGAATACTATTTACATTATTTTCTGAGATAAATTCCAGCAGTTTAATTAATTTGCAATGTGAAATAACCCATAATTTAATACTATATGAAACTGAAATAATGCAAAAATCATTTTACATCTCACACTGGATTTTACGTGCACAAAGATTTTGCACGTATTTCAGTACTTCAATACAGTGTTCCCAGATGATAGTGGAAACATTTTGCAGCATATTTCTCCGTGCTAAGTCGCTTTATCAAGTAAATTTTCACCTCAGACTGGATTTTACCAGCATATTTTACGTGGAGTATATATCGAAAAGCTGTTCTAGGTTTTCTAAGGAACCACTGATGAACTACTTGTTCCTCCATAAAACTGCAAAAAGAACCAACCATTTTTCTCCATTTGCCAAAGCAGGAAAGAAGTTTGTAATATTCATACTTGAACTTGGACTGTGGAATAGTGATGGTAAGATGATTCTTCTCTTGGGTTGGCCAAGGGCTATCCAAAAGAATTGACCTTATTGTTCTGTCACCAATAAAATCCGAGGTATGAGGCCCGAAACAATTCCATTCTTAAGTGCGGCTTTTTGGATCACGCTAGGCAGCACATGCTCTGGCTTGATTACTAATAGTCAAGCAATAGGAATAGGTAGGAATTCGATATTGACTGAATTTTAGTAAGGTAGTTTTTTACAGCTTGCACATTTTCATGAGATTGGCTTATGGTCTGTATGTTGAAGTTCCATTTTGTAGAGGATGAACGTGAAATGCTGACGAACACAAACGTCTTGAGAAGCGACACACCACCCACGGCGCCCACAGCTCTTTTATGGGTACACGTGGGGCGCACATGCATCCCCAAGCTATTGCAGCACTTCTTCTTTTCTGGGCTGCTGTACCTTCCCCTTCCTTCCCTGTCATTCCTTTGCCTCTTCCGTTCCCTATCTTGGTGTTATTATTTATATCAGCCCAATTATCCTACTGACTTTGCTTCGCCTTGCGGCTTTAGTTGGTTTGTTTTTTGCCCTCCTTTTTGGCTTTTTTTTTTTTTGGCCCCTCTCACAGGTTTGATCTCTGCCTCTAAATCTGAAATCTTTAGTGTTTGCCAGATGGGGAAGAACCCCCTCCCTAGCATCTTTGGCGTGCGTTCCTCTCCTCCTCTTCCTCCTCTCCATTTTCCCCTCTTCCCCTTCCACCCCACAATAACCCTTTCACCTCCTGGCTAGTCACCAGCTTGGTAGCCTGTCCGTGTGGTGGGGTTGTTATGTACCATCTGGCTGAGCTCCGTGACAACACAGGGATCGCACTGCTGGTACCTGCGCTGTGAACGTCTTGTGCAAGCCTAGGAGTGGTTGCCCATCTTTTTGGGGCATCGGAACTCCTGGCAACGATGTCCTGCCAGGCGGCCTTTGCTGTGGCTGGATGGCACCTGGGAGGCGAGCCCCTGTTCAGAATGGGCGGTACCAGGGCGTACGTTTGCCACATGAAACGTGTTTAACTCTGTGGCCGCTCTTATGCGGCTGTGTCTCTTCCTAGAAATAGTTCTGTCTCAGTTTCTGTTTCTGCCTTCCCGTCCTTACCCTCCTTGGTTACCCACTGGGAGGGTGGCCAGTCCCACTGGCTTGGGCAAAGCCCTTTCCATTGTTCCTGGTCTGAGGGGGAGACTTCTTCCATCACCGAAACCATTTTCTTTGTGAAACATACTGAGGACAAGTTCGCTGAGTCGTTAAGCAAGATCAGATCTCGCTTTCTCATTATGAAGACAATTTCTGCCATTCTGGCGGCCTCTCTCTGTGCTGCAACATCCCCACGACTATCTCTCCTCATCAAGGTCCTTGACTGTCTCATCTACTTTGAAGTCCGGAAGAAGTTTCACAGACTTCACCCTGTGATTCCCTCTACCTTTGTGTCAGTTATGTCTTCTTCTCCTATCCACACGTCCTTACCCCCAACCTGCCCTCCTTCCCTTTCCTCACCCTTGGCAGCCCCCTCAAGGAATCGCTCCTTTTCCTCCTCCTCCACCTCCTTCTCAGTCAGAAAAGACGTCCTCTTCTCAGGCTCTTGCTAGGGATGAGGCTACCTCTTGGAATACCCCTTCGCAGCGTTCTCAGGATAGGAAGTCTGAACATGTCAGATGAGGAACCATGCTCTGAGGGACCCAAAGCCACCCACTCTCTGTCTAATGGTTCTAATGGTTCTGAGCACTATGGGACTTAACTTCTGAGGTCATCAGTCCCCTAGAACTTAGAACTACTTAAACCTAACTAACCTAAGGACATCACACACATCCATGCCCGAGGCAGGATTCGAACCTGCGACCGTAGCGGTCGTGCGGTTCCAGACTGTAGCGCCTAGAACCGCTCGGCCACTCCGGCCGGCCCACTCTCTGTCTGATCCCGACATCGCTGTCACCTATTCCCTTACTCATAATGCCTCCTCCCTCCCTCTGAGGGAGAAGAAGAAGCAGCGCAAGTCAAAGAATGTGGCTTCCCTGGCTTCGCCCCCTCCTCCTCATCCTGAATCAGACACAGTTTTTATGAATGTCACCCCATCCTCGTCAGTGGCAACCACTGATCCGGTGACATGACCTCCCCTCAGCTTCTATATCTCTACCCTCTACAAGATAATCCAGTGGAATTGCAACGGATATTATCTTCATCTACCAGAAATTAAACATTTCTTCTTATTTTGCATTTTGTCTCGCTCTCAGGAAATGCACTTTTATGATGACCACTCTCCAACTTTTCGAGGTTATCAGGCACTCTGTCGGAACTGTTCCAGCCCCAGGATAGTCTCTGGAGGGATCTCCACTTTGGTTTGCATCAATGTCATTAATGACAGGATCCCCCTTCACACCAACTGGAAGCAATAGCAGTAAGAGTGTGAAGGATCCCATCAATCACCATTTGTAACGTCTAACTCCCTCCCAGTAGGCCACTTCTTTATGTTAACCTGCCTGCCTTAATACAGCAACTCTCTCCCCCACACCTCCTACTCGGGGAATTCAATGCACACCAAATGTTGTGGGGGAGTGGCACTTCGATGGGTAGGGGTCTTGTAATTGACGAACTTATTACAGACTTTGTGTCACCTCAATGACGGTTCCCCTACCCATTTCAGTGCTGCTCACAGCAGATTTTCTGCTATTGATCTCATGAACTCCTCCCTTGCCCCAACAACTGCCCTACATTGATCACCTCATGATGATCTTTGTGATAGTTACCACTTTCCAGTGATTCTATCGTTGCTCTTCTGCCACCAGGCCGCCAGGCCGCCAGGCCCCCACATTGGCCTTTATATACTCCGTGACCGGAGCTTTCGTGGCCCACTTCCGATTTTTATCCGCGAGTTTTTATTCCACCTGCTTTTCTGGGTTCACATTGACACTTCCCTCAGCATCCATTGGGTGCAGGAGAACGGTATCTCACAGGGTTCTGTGTTAAGTGTCACACTGTTCCCCGTCGCCATCAATAGGCTTGTAACCTCTGTTGGGTCTGTGGTTACCCCACCGTTGTATATTGACGATTTTTGCATCTGGTGCAACTCCTACTCTATACCATCTGCTGAGTGCCGGCTCCGTCAACTGATGGACCATCTCCAAGTTTCCTCCCTCCAAAACATGGGTTATGGATTTTTGCCGTCAATCCAGAACTTTATTGATGCGACCAGCGATGTTCTACCACAGTCTCGTTTCTTGGGCCTTATTTCTGATAAAAAGCTGACATGGCTGCACCATATTCACCACATGAAGACTACATGCATGCATGCAGAAGAGTAATGCTCTCTGTCTCCTGGCTCACAATTCTTGGTGTGCAGACCATGCTATTCTTCTCCATCTTTATTGTGCTCTGGTTTTGTCCAACCTAGATTATGGTAGGCAGGTATATCACTCAGTGGCTCCTTCCACTCTGAAAATACTTGCCCTTGTTCACCATTGTGGGATGCATCTGGCTACTGGTGCCTTTCACGCTAGTCCCATTGACAGTCTCCTCGCAGAAGTGGAGATTCCCCATCTATAAATACGACAGAAGCAACTTTCTAGTTTCTTACACAATTGTCATTCGCCCATTCCTTGACCATCCCCAAATGGGGGATGTCTCCCTCCAGATACCCGCCCTCGGGTTGGACTGCTGGTTGGTAAACATCTCACTTACCCTGTCAGGATCTCCACTCACTGGAATATATCCCATGTATTTCCCTCCCCTCCCCTCCCCCATTGAATGGTGCCTAGCCCACAGATTGTGACCAGCCATGGTCTTCCAGCGTCTTGTACGTTCCATCTTTGCAGAGTTCCATGGTGCTACCATCTTCTATACTGATGGTTTTAAGACAACAGAAAAGGCAGGATACACTTTCATGTCTCCTACTGGTTTAGAACACCATTTATTGCTGGGATCATGTAGTGTGTTGACAGCAGAGCTGCTGGCCATTAACAGAGTCCTCCATTTTGTTTCTCAGGCCTTCTTTCATAGTGTTTTAATATGTACCGACTCAAAGGGCAACCCATAGACTATACATCGATGCTACTCTCGTCACCCTTTGGTCTCTGCTATCCATGGCCTTCTCTTTGTCATTGGCTGTGCTGCCTCCTCAGTTGTCTTTCTCTGGGTCCCAAGCCATGTGTGCATGCCAGGGGACGAATGGTCTTACTCTTTGACTAGAGAAGTGAATATTCCCCTCCCCCCCCCCCCCCCCCCCATTCCCTTTCATGGTTCCAGCTGCAGATATGCGGATCTACATCAAATCTATCTTAGCCCAAAAGTGGAATGACATCTGGTACATTACTGCTCTCAGTAAGGAACTCCGCAAAATCAAGGAGACTACCACGGTTTGCCGCACTTTCTTCCATTCCTCTCACAAGGAGGCCACTCTCTTATGTCATCTACACGTTGTTCCTACCAAGGTCATCCATTGCTTTCTCTTGTGTAATGAGTCACCCCCTCAAATATTGTCCATTCAATACGTATCGTAGAACAGAGACCCCTTGAGTGTGTTCAGAAACATTCGTTTTGTTATCAATGATGACGGGTACAAAGGAAGCTTTTCTATTTCCGTTCTTCTCATGGTATATTTCTAGCAGGCAGTCAATTATCTCATTCTGATTGATCTTAGGAACCATTACAGACCTGAAAAATGTTTCTAAGTGATTCCTCAAATCTGAATCTAATTTAAATCCAGAATTCACTAAAACTCTAAATACCCCTACATTTACTGAAAAGTATTTTTCAGTGTTCTCATATACAGGAGTTTGTTTCCACAACAGAATATGCAGCCTAATATACTGAATGAAATATCTCGGTTCTTTTTAACTTTTATAGGAGTATTATTCACATTGATTGAAAGATCTGTATGCTTCAGTAAGTTTCTCAATGCTTGTCGTTCCTAAAAGTGACAGTAGAACTACACTAACAATGTGCCTCTTTTGGCTTGGCAAACTTTTCAGTTTTTCCTTTAATTTTGCTTATATTTCTAAAATCGTCTTTCATCCACGTTGCATCAGCTCCAAACAGAGGAAGGAAAACTGCATTTTTTACCTCAGACTGTCTGTTTAACTATGGAAAAATGTAATAAATGTCCTTCGGAGAAGTATTAATTGCCATTGTTCCCTATCATTGTAATTCACTATTATTTACAGGGATCGCTTTAATATCACAATTCAATACACTTCCAAAACATTCTATGTGATGCGAAATATTTTCATGTGCGTACGTTCCAATGTTACGGTGTTTAGTAATGATTTTATCCTACAGGAATATTTGTACTGTCCTGGATTTATGTAGGTACTTTATTTCATTTGTCAAAACATTTAAAAACTTATCTCTGAGCTAAACATAATGCGTTCATTTGATAGTTAAGTTCCATGGATGACATTTTAGTCACATTACCCATCCCAAGGGAACAGTACTGACATTGAATATCAAGAGGGAAGTGATTTTTTCGGAATAAAAGGTAGTTTATGTGTTAATACAGAGCATAGGCTATAACCATTGCAAAGTTCATCCAAATCCATCCAGCTACTTCAGCATTAAAGAGTAACAAACACGCTAACTCAGCGAAGAAAGAAAATAATCAATTTCTAGTTCAATGCAGCATAAACTTTGTGATATTTGTATGTGTGACAACGTCATCTGCCCTCACGTGTTTGCCTGATCCGCTCATATGTCAAACTCGATTCCAACCTCACTGAGAGCCTACCACTTTCTACAAGCAAAGGCGCCACATCTCTGTGTCATAAAGCATCTGAGTAACACCATCGTGAGTCTTTAAGCATTGAGGAATGTATTGAATGAGCATTGTATTCAGTGCGTCCAATCGAATTATGTAGTATATATTAAACATTAAAAGCATTTTCACAAGTACGATGCAGTTAAAAATCAGAGTAAATAGCTTTTTCTATGAGTAATTATTGTTCCCTGTTTTCAAATCGATAAATACCTCGTACTACATAGTTTCAAAAGTAGCCTATGTGTTAATTCAGAGAGACTCCGCTGAACAGGGCCCGAAACGCGCAATGATACCGACGGACAGCCGTGTCAGCCGCAGCCAACAGGTGCCACTGAATGTGGGTATGGAGAGGCATGTGGTCAGCACACTGCTCTCCCGGCCTTTGTCGGTTTTCGTGACTGAAGCCGCTACTTCTCGATCACGTAGCTTCTCAATTAGTGTCACAAGGGCTGAGTGCACCCCGCTTGCCAACAACGATCTGAATACCTGGACGGTCATCCATCTCAGTGCTAGCCAAGCCCATCAGCAATTAACTTCGGTGATCTGACTGAAACCAGTGTTACCAATGTGGTAGGCTGTTGGCTTCTTAATTCAGGGATAAACTAATTCTGTTCCAGTTTTTTTCTAAATCTGTCCAGCCCATTCAGCGTGAAGGAGTAACAAACATACACACAAATTTTAGCATTTATGACAAATATGGGATGGCCCAAGACTTTCTTGATAACTCCTCGTTCCCAGGGCCTGTGTATTCCAAAAACTCTCGAACATCATTAACATTAAACTTAGAACGCTGCAGAGAATGGGCCAACTGCTGCGGAGATGCAGCAACTGGAGTATACTACGTCAGCATCCATACAAAAGTTCCGCTGGTGGCTTCTTGTTGCTTGGCTGGGAACAATATGATGAGAGAAAGAGCACTAGCACCTGCTCTCACGTATGGGAAGCATGTAACTTCATCTGCTACACCTGTTGCTTGAATGTTTGGATGAAGCATTACAACTTACCATTACGTTGAAGGTGGAACGCTGTGATGAGTCGCATTGACACTACAAACAGAAACTTACTAAAGGCGCCTGCCACAATGAGCCAACGAGAGTTCCACAGGGACCCTCAAAGTCTATATGCAGATGCTGCCAAGGGTGCTGGGTCTGGGCCAGTCAAAAAATTTCTATGGCAGAACAGCTTGGTGTTACGCAAATGGTGGACATTGTGAAGTCAAATGTTCAATTTCCGCGTCGATGACGACTCATATGCAATAACACTGGGCGAGCTGCTTAGTGTGCACGATGCCCCAGTGGCTTTGATGGAACAACTAGATCACTAATCTTTTTCATTGAATGCTGCCACCTGGTGAAGAGGTACTGCAAGAAAATCGTGAGACTGGAGCTGTCGCCCGAGCAATCTATCGGTGGTTGATGGGAAAAACATCGTTTCAATGTCCTGAATATCAAGGTGGAAACATGAATCTTCAGATGTGTCAAATGCCAAATCAGCGCCAACTGCAAGGTGAGAGAGAGTGCCCGCTTTATAATACTTAACTGTTGGCTTGTACACAATTTTGTACCAATAATTTTAGAGGAAAAGAGATCAACGCAGCGACCTTTGTGCTGTACATGGAGGGATTGGCTTGGAAGGGCCGAGCAATGAGGTGAGTCGCTTGTGATCCACCAACAAGTAAAATTTTCTGCCATATAATTATTAGTGGAATTTAGTTACACCACGTACGATAGTCAGAGCTTCCTCCTCAAACTGTGAGTAGTTGCACTGTGCATCGCTGAGGAGTTTGGATGCGAAGGCAATTGGCCTACCCAGTCATTCAACTTGTGTGAGAGAACAGCGCCAATCCCGAAAGAGTATGCCCCAACAGCAAGCGCGATCAGCTTAGCAGTATCAACATATAGCAAACAATGATCGCTTGATAAAGCATCTTTCAGTTTTTGAAATGCGATCTGACACTCTTTAATCCACTCATATGGCACATTTTTTCATTGAAGATGATGCAGTGGAGCTGCAAGGTTCAGAATGAACCGAATGTAATAACTTAATTTACCCAACACAGCTTGGTGTTCAGAGACATCTCTGGGTGCTGGGAAGAGCTACGTGGTGGTTAAGTGTGGCTTCAACGGGTGAATACCCTGACTGTTGATTACATTTCCTAAATATCCAGTCTCAGCCTGGAGAAAGAAGCACCTGTCTTTATTACACTTTAACCTTGCAACTAAGAACACTTCAAACGATTTCCGAAAGGAGTGTCACCCAAATAGTTCGAGGAAGAAGAAGGTGTAGCATTGAACTGTAACAAATAACGTAGAAAAATTGCAGGTACGGATGCACTGCTGAAGGGCAATCTCGAAAACTTAAATAACCTTGTGTGCGTTAAAACGTAACTGCTTTGTTATGTCATGTAAAATTATAGCTGGCCGCGTGACGGAGCGGTCCTTGGAACTTCAGTCCGGAACCACATGGCTGCTACGGTCGCAGGTTAGAATCCTGCCTCGGGCATGGATGTGTGCGCTGTCCTTTACTTAGTTAGGTTTACGTAATTCTAAGTCTAGGGGACTGATGACCTCGAATGTTAGGTCCCATAGTGCTTAGAGCCATTTGAACCATTTTTTGTAAAATTATACCCAACTTAGATTCCTGATGTTTGATTAATTGGGGTATCTGTCCACTGCAGCTTGCTCTGCGTGAATATTAGATCCTGGATTTCCCATAAGGTCAGGCAGTTTATGTCATTGGCAAGCTTCTTCTATTAAACGATGCTTCCGAAAGAAAGAAATCTGTTTTATAACTTTTTATTGTCTCTCAAGATTATTACAAAATTTGTAATAAAACTGACCCCCTCCAGCTGCTGGTGCCGAACTTTATACAGATTCTAACAATCTTAACATAGATATTTACTTTGTTTAACATGGTAATTTTCATGACTCAATTAAACGTTTTGCAGTTTTAGATGATGACTTACAGAATTTGGATTAATAAGTTATTGCAAACACTCTGGAATAACAAACAGATCGAAAGAACATCGTTAACGTTGCCAGAACACAGAAAATATAATTTAATAATAATACACAAATTACAAAACTAAATAACTAATTACAAAATTAATTTTATTACTAACATGTTTCCTTTGTATGTTCATTAATCTGAACGATAATAACAAATAGGTTCTGCTGTACTGATTTAGTAAGCAAGAGGTTTACTGTGTGTTTACATTCATTGAGTACATCTTTGACTAAAAACTGTATTTCATAACAATTTCACTTTAATTCATCATGTGTGTGCACAGAGTTCGATAACCTCATCAATTTAGCCAATTAATAACATCACAACATGTGCTCATTAAGCTTTGCTACTATACATAACGAAGTGGAATAGAATGGTTTAGTTGGCTGGGAGTTCTCATTAAGAAGCAGCCTATTCTGCTATTTTACATACACCCCCAAAGTATGGCACAGAGAAACCATGGACGAGACTTTATCATAGCATGCAAGTGTTAGGAGAAGTTGACATGGAAAATTAAAAATTCATTTGATGATCTCTCAAAAATTCACAACTAATGTAAAATTGACCTGTGGCAAGTTTCTTCATGAATGCCACAGCCATGGCAAAGGAAAAGAGTCAGTCACAGTCTGTGGATTTACTGCTCCTTTCAAATGTGCACATAAACCTTACCTGCACGAATATTTCTTCATAACCGTAAATGTGATGTGCGCTGGCTGGCTACTACATGGGAAATCACGCCACTGTCCCGCCATAATGAGACATGATCTCTGATAACGCGAGGAATGAGTCGTACTCGGCAAAACTGTGGTTTCGCGCTGTCTTTGATGCTAATTCGAGTCTCAACATTAGTAGCTCTGCCTAGGCCATCTTGAAAAATGTCACTAAATCCGTCACACAGTTCAGGATGTAGGCACGTAAGAGTTCACGGAGAGAACGTTGTCTTCAATGAGCAAACCAAATCAAAAGAGTCCATGCCAAAAATGTTTTCATTGTTACGTGAGCACAAAACCCTATACAAAATTTCACATGATAGCTTATTTTGGACATAATTTTAAGATTTTTGTCTATTTTTGCTAAGTGTTAATTGCAATACAGTTACATTTTTTGACGGATTTGGCGACTGTTTATATCATATACCATTTACGTAAGTACATCACCTGCAGTGTTCAGGTTCACATTACAATACAGACACGTACAACAGTTAAGAATAAAGAAACAACTCACCATAAACAAAGAAATAAAACAGTTACAAGACAAACAAAAATTGGATAGTCACTGAAGAAAATGAATTAGTGACACAGAAAAGCGAAAAACACTGGCCAAAGTTCGGAACTCCAAAGGGTACAATCTTGTCGCTAGTTGTTGGTTCTGAACTGGGGTGGACGCCGAGGAATACAAGGGTGTTGAAACAGAGTCTGTTACACAGCCACCTCCATCATAAAAAATCACAATAACAAAGAGACAAACTGGTAACGCTGCGAAGACTCCAAGTGAACTTCACGATTAGACTGCTGGTGTCTGCGCAGCGTCTTCTTAAGCCAGCTCGATGGTGGCGCTGTTCGCGCATGCATCAGAGGGTGTGACTACGAGCTGGCTGTGGATTGGCAGTGCAGTCACATGTGTTACTGCCAACCTCTGGACATAGAATGTCTAGCGTGGTGTAAATACTGTACAACACCAAAAACAAGATCAATCCTGAATCAACATCCAAATAACAGAGTGTGGAACAGATGTGTAGTTGTACTAAGATTTTAAATTACATTTAGCTTTTGCGCAATACTACAGATTGACAGTACTTGCATGAATCGGCTTCTTTTATGACACAATATTTGCTCATCACGGTCTCTTGGAGTATCCACAACAAGCATACCTTAACACTCAACAACTTCTAGACGAGGTAAGCTACAGTTGACTGCATTTAACATCCTTTACCCATACATGGTCCAGTCAGATCAATGTGACCGTGTCCTATGTTTAGCACCAACGTGCAATAACAACTCACAAACGACGGGTGGCAACACTACAAGTGAAGGGTATATAATGCATGTTGGGGGGATGCGGAAAATCCCAGGCAATCATTGTAGGCAAAACCACCCCGTCCTTCCATCTCCTCGACTTCTATATCACCATTTATGGCTGTCCCCCACCCTCAAGTACCTTGACGTCACCCTTGACTGTCGCCTCTCTTGAACTCCCCATCTCCAGACTATCCAAGCCAAGGCACGCTCCCGACTCCGTCTTCTCAAGCTCCTTTCTGGCCGCACACGGGGTCTGAACCCCTCCACCATCCTCCACACCTATAAATCCCTCATCTGCCCTATCCTCTGCTATGCCCACCCTGCCTGGATCTCTGCCCATCCTACCTTTTACAAATCCCTTCAAATCCTAGAACGCCATGAGCTCCGCCTCGCCTCTCGCATCTGCCTTCCTTCCCCATGCGGATCCTGTATGACATTCCATTCCCACACCTCCTCCTTTTCCTCGAACGGATACGAATCCTCTACAATTCCCGTAAACTTGATCCCCCTCACCCTCTTGTCTCTCCCCATCCTCTCCCACCATCTGCTGCCGCGCCTCTATTCCCACATCCCACCTGCTCTCCATCTCTCCACTCTCCATACCCTCGCCCAAAGTGCTTCCACCAACTCCCCCTCCATGATGACGCCCTCATCCCCTCCATCTACCCCTCCTACCAACTTTGATCCTCCCCTTCCACCCCCTTTTTCTCAAGGGCTCTCTCTCTCCCTTCCCTCCTCCCTTTCCCCCCAGGCGTCCCCTACCCCCCTACCTTCTTTCCTCCCCCTCCCATCTCCTCTGCCACTGGCATCTACACCCTCCCCTCTCCCTCCTCGCCCACCTTTTTCGCTTTGGCAGGTCCCCAGACTAGTACACGTACAGTGAACATTCGTGCGCTGGAGTTCATCGCCATCGGTTTTTTGTGTGCCATCGTGTAAATGCCTTAGTGTTTCACTGCCCATGCTCCATCGTTCACGTGTGTCATTTCAGTCGCCTATGTTTGTGTACCAGTGCGGAACGTTTTTTATTTCACTACGCCTGTGAACGGCTACATGTTTTTTACTTAGTCTGTCTACTGTTTTTTGTCCATCATTTTGTTTTGTTTTTCTATGTCTTCCTCTGTTCTACTTGTATTATCTACGGCCCAAGAGCGGCGTAGTATTTCCGCTGCTGGCCTACGTTGTATAAGGTGTTAAAATGACAATAAAGAAAAATGCGGAAACGGAGCTATTTGTCTGACGTCCAGAAGGCCATGATCATTTGCTTTCGAGCCAAGAGTGGAAGCATTTCCAAAACGGCTAAGTTGCTAAATTGTTCGTGTACAGCAGTGCCTAAAGTATACCGTGGATGGAAAAACGGTGCTATCCAAAACTAGCGCCTAGGGAGCCATGGTGCACCATGTACCATAAATGACAAGGCTTAACGATGGCTCCGGAGATGTGTATGAGCGAACAGACGTGAAAATGTTGAACAACTGTCCGCCTAGAAGAATCAAGCGGCTACTAACAATGTCTCCTCAACGACTGTTCACCGAAAGTTGCCGCGTATGGTCCTCTGCAGCGTGAGCCTGGTTCTTGCACCCGTGTCGACTGCCGTTCATTAGCGACGGAGGCCGGAATTTGCACTTCAGTATCGCAACTGGACGTCACCCAGTGTTGACAGGTGGCCTTTTTAGATGAATCACGTTTTATGCTGCATCGGACAAACGGCCATTGGCGGGTATAGTGTGAAACCTCTGAAAGCAAACAACCTGCAACAGTCGACTGAAGGGTCCAAGCCGAAGGACATTCCTCGGGTGACCTCGTCATTCTGGAAAGCACAGTGAATCAACACAAGTATACATCTATCCTTTGGGACCACGTCCATACCTAAATGTAGTTTGTTTTTCCTTCGCACGATGACACCTACCAGCAAGACCAACGCGCCTCACAGCTCACAGTGTACGAGCTTGGTTCAAAGAGCACCTGGATGAGTTTGAGTACTGTACTCCGATGGTCATCAAACACTCCGGATTTAAACCAAATCGAGAATCTGTGGGACCACCTCATTCGGGTTGTTCGCGCCAAGGCTCCTGATCCAGGAAACGTAGCACAGCTGACGATGACATTTGAGTCAGCACGGCTCCACATCCCAGCTGGCACCGTTCAGAACCTCACCAACGCTCTTCCCACACGGCTCGAAGTGGGCCGTGCTTTTGACAGGTGATTACATTGATGTGACTGGACTGTGTAACACTGTGACTCAGCTTGAACACACGAGTACCAGGAAACTAACATTACGTCTACATCTACGTGATTACTCTGCTATTCACAATAAAGTGCCTGGAAGAGGGTTGAATAAACCACTTTCAAGCTGTCTCTCTCCCGTTCCAGTCTCTAACGGCGCACGGGAAAAACGAGGTCTTAAATTTTTCTTTGCAAGCCCTGATATATCTTATTTCATCGTGATGATCATTGCTCCCTATGTAGGTGGGTGCCAACTGAATGTTTTCGCATTCGGAGGAGAAAAGTGGTGATTGAAATTTCAAGAGCGATCCCGTCCAACGAAAAACGCCTTTGTTTAAATGATTGCCACTCCAATTCACATATCATGTCTATCGCACTATCTCCACTACTTCGCGATAGTACGAAACAAACTGCCCTTCTTTACACTTTTTCGGTGTCAACCGTCAGTCCCATCTGATGCGGATCCCACACTGCACAGCAGTACTCTAGAATAGGACGGACAAGCGTGGTGTAAGCAGTCTTTTAGTAGACCTGTTGCACCTTCTAAGTGTTCTGCCAATGAATCGCAGTCTTTGGTTCGCTCCACCCAGAACATTATCTATGTTGTTTTGACCGACAATTCGCAATTTTTCGCAACACAACTTTTATTGACGTAAGTTCACAAGGTTGATGACTGAACATACAAACGAAAGGTAAGAAAAACGAAAAAAGTCTCCTAATTGAGGCAAACAAAAGTTCACTTCTGATATTCCACAAAGGTTCGTAGTAACACACCCACACCTAGTAACAGACCAATTCCGAGACGAAGATGTAATCTTCGACGGTTGCAATACACGAGATCGACATCCGGCGTGAACTTCGGGCCTGGTTCTCGCCCCTAAATAGCTGTCTCCAGCCAATCAGATTTCGGCGTGGTGATACTTCCTGCAGGCCGTGGCTCGAGCTCCCCCTGCAGTAAGTAGTGCTCGGAATGTCTGTTTCCATTATCTAGTGTGTAAATAGCCGGTGTTTAAGATTGTGCTTTTGTGTACGTCTTTGGGCATAGACAGCATCGTCCTCTGTGGTGTAATATGGGTTGGCGGCCCTCAGGGGCTACTTTGGCTCCGGTACAATATAAGTGATCGTTCAAATTTAGGTTACTTGTAATTGTAATCCCTAAGCATTTAGTTGAATTTTCAGCATTCAGGTTTGTGTGACTTATCATGTAATCGAATTTTAGCGGATTTCTTTTAGTACTCATGTGAATAACTTCACACTTTTCTTTATTCAGGGTCAATTTCCACTTTTCGGACCATACAGATATCTTACCTAAATCGTTTTGCAGTTCGTTTTGGTCATCTGATGACTTTACAAGACGGTAAATGACAGCATCATTTGCAAATAATCTAAGACGGCTACTGAGATCTTCTCCTAGATCGTTAATATAGATCAGGAACAATAGAGGGGTCTAGCTCAAAAGCACTCCGATTATGCTCCTTGCAGTCTGCTGAAGTCGTTTCTCACCTTCCTGTAATTCTGTGTGTGCGATCAGAGAAAAACACACCACTCCAAAAGCTTGTGGGCGACATGCCAGTGTTCCTCGTACTGTCCATCTCCGTCTGGTGGCGATGTTGACGTTAGCTCAGTGGGGGTCTTGGACTTGACCACCTGAAGAACTGGGAGCTCAGGCCGAGCTTCCAGCATCGACCACCAATGCAGCCCTCCGCACCCCACGATGACTGAAGGCGAGTCGCCGACAACTAATCCGGCACTTCCTTCCTGCCTTCCATTCTGCTAGAGACCAGCTGACTAGGCGCCATCATCCGTACCATTCCCCAGCACGATCACGGCGGCACAGCCTTTGGTCCCACAGTAGCCGCTTTCTGGTGGCTCCGATACTACGTAGCCAAGAACAAGATCAGTGGCGCAAGGGAACACAGCTGTGCCATAGGACCTCGCACACTCTGGAGCAGGAGTCCCGAAAGGAGTTGATAAGAGTTCTCCAGGCGTCGATTAAGAGAGTAGGGTCGAAAGGGGGTCGATTAACACCAAAGAGGATCAATTAGACTATCTAGGAAAAAATAGAATATTCCAGTAAAAATATCGTAATATATCGAAAATCGTTAAATGTAGACAATGAAAAATATCTTTTTCCCGTCTAATGTTACTCAATAGCTAGAATTTAGATATAATTTCTTCCTATTCTAAATATCTATTGCTAGCAAAAGGTGCCAACAATGTACTGTAAGAACAGGCATTTCTTTTTTATAGCTCATGTGCGAAAAAGTTGTGTGTGTTACTGCTGCTGTTTTGTTTGGCTGCAAACTTATTGTTTTCATATTAAGAATCTGATTTCAAATCCCACAATGTCGGCTAGCTATGCTAATAAGAAATGCAGATATTTTTAAGGTATTCAGAAGTAGTCGCAAAATTACAGTAAAAGGTTTCTTCATTCAAAATAATTTATAAACAGCCGACCAGTTGCAATGGGTAAAGAATTCTTTACCTAGGTTTCGACAAATACAAATTTGTCTTCTTCAGAAGGTGGCAATTTTACATTAGTAAGGACTAATGTACCATCGCCGTTTTTACAAATTTCGGCATAGATCCATTTGTCAAAAATGAAAAATAGCCCTAGAATTAGGGTTTGTCACGTAAATATAAAATAGTACAGGGATCTTGCAGAGCTCTGCAGAGCTCTTGCATTTTTGACAAATGGATCTATGCCGAAATTTGTAAAAACGGCGATGGTACATTAGTCCTTACTAATGTAAAATTGCCACCTTCTGAAGAAGACAAATTTATATTTGTCGAAACCTAGGTAAAGAATTCTTTATCCATTGCAACTGGTCGGCTGTTTATAATTTTATTACGTGGAACCGTTGCTGCTGTGCAGCTATGTTTAAAATATCAAAATAATTTGTTACATTTTCGAAGGTAACTCGGCTGGTTGGTTGATTTGGATTCGCAAATCATCAGCCCGCTATTTATGCGAATTACATGACCTGTGCGTAGACATCTAATGCCATTTCCACAAATCTAATCGGATCAGTGACACATAGAATCAGTGACGTATATGGTTCCAAAGACGGCAAAGAAGCTATTAAAGCAGGTGGCCACAATGTTTTGGCTCGTCGGTGTATATATTGTACAAAGGACTCATTATATTAAGCGTTATCGATAAGAGGAAACAGAGGGTGCTGCAGCTACACAGCGACTATACGCGATTTGCCAAAGGCACACACTTGAAGAACGACAACATAACATCGACTTGTTGTGCATTGGGATCATTATGCTGTGTTAGCCTTTCTTACAGAAATCTGTGGTAAGTGAAACTCGACATAAAAGTGTGTGGAAGAATGCTAAGAAAACGAAGATGCGCTCGACGATCGCAGAAGCCTGTGACTGTATTTGACCTGAACCTAACGAAGACACTGTCAACTCAAAAATTAATGTCCAGTACAAGAGACAGGGAAACAATAAAAGAGTCAATGACCGGACTAGAGTGGAAGACGAAATTATGTCGACTGATATGTGTATGCCGATGAAAACACAACATATCCGATCAGAGTAATTAATGGCTCCGTTAGCCTTACGAGCGCTGCGCAAGGTATCTCGTGGTCGTACTGCCACATTTAGATATCGCGACCTGCCTAATTTTCTCTCAGGGTTGTCTCGCTTAAATGGCTGCCTTCATGACAGCTATTCATATCAGCCATTTCATACGCACTGCTGGATAAAGGTCCACTCTAGACATTTCCAGGTATCACAGCGGTCATCTTTAAGCATTCATTTGTTTCTAATGTCATCTACCCACTTTCCTTTCGATTATCATCTCGTTCCTTTACTGTCCTTCGGACCGAGCGACGTGGCGCTGGACGGTCACTCTGAATGACCACGGTGAATTTCCTTTTCCGGTCGTAGCTTGTTCTCCGTCTCTAATAGTTTCGCTATCGACGGTACGTTAAACCCTAATCACATTCCTTCTGATCTCTTGGAATTCAGCAAAGAATTTTCTTGATCCCTCTACAAGCCATTCGCGTGGCTTCATGTCCCTCCCATGTCCACGTCAGGTGCAACTGCGATCTTCAGTTTGAAGACTTGTTTGATGCAGATCAACATGCTACTCTACCCGTACGAGTGTCCTCATGTATACATAACTACTGCAACCGACAACCGTTTAATTTCTACCTCAGACCACACTGAAGATTCCTAGAGGCGTCAGGACGTGTCCATTAAACAGAAACATTCTTTTAGTCATGATGTACAATGAATTTCTTTTCTTCCGATTCTATTCGGTGCCTCAGTTATTCGATCTATACATATAATCTTAAACATTTCTCTGTAGCATTGCATTTCAAATCTTCTCTTTCCTTTCTTATCTGTATTGTTTATCACCCACCTTTCAGTTCTGTGCAAGTCTACACTCTCGATAAATACCTCCAGAGAAACCTTCCTAACATATTTATATCGACGTTAGTAATTTTTTTTTCAGAAATTCTTTTCTTGCTATTGCCAGTCTGCGTTTTATATCATCTCTACATCAGCCACCATCAGTTATTTTGCTGCCTAAATAACAGAACTCATTGACTATTTTTAGTTTCTGATTTCATAATTCAATCTCCTCAGTATCACCTAATATACCCTCTTTCCTAGACCCTATCCATTCAGTTCACCTAATCACTCAAATTGTTTCTCGTCCCTGATAGAATTTCAATGTCAGCAACAAGCCTCAGTTTTTAAGTTTTTAGTTCTTCTTTGTGAACTTTAATTCCCTCCCGATACTAATCTTTCGTTTTCATTATTGCTTGTATAACGTAAAAATTGAATGACATGACGTGGGCATCCTATGGAATACAAACTGATCTTCCAAAGTTTTTCAAACTGTAAATAATTCGTGTCATTATTTTGCAACCATGACTTACTACACTGATGTTTCGGTAATAGTCACAGGTTCGGTAATAGTTACACGTTCGTTGGAATTAGGGTTATTGTATAACTCTTGTAGTCTGAAGTCATATCCCATACATCTTGCATATTAGGTGGAATAGTTGTTATGGCATCTTCTACATGGATATTCGTAACACTTCAACAACTTTGAGGGAATGTCGTCTTCTCCAGATGCCTTGTTTCAACTAAGATCTTTTATTGGTCTGTCAAATTTTTCTGGTAGTGTCATATCTCCCATCACATCTTCACATAATTCCTCTAACTATTCCATAATTGTGCACATTCCTCTAAGTACACTTTATATGTCGAGAAAGTCATTTTTACTCAGTAAACACACAGATAAATACTCATTCGTACGCACTAGGCATCATATTTTTTTGTCTGGGACATATAATCCCAGATGGGTACCGTAACAGGCAGTTCCTGCCTAATACCTAAAGAGAAGATGAAGATTAAGACATATCATCCCAGGATCAAATTAAAAATAGTCCGTATTTCTCCGCTCATGATCAAGATTTTTGGGAGATTTACATCGGTTCTAAGGCAAATGTCGGAACTGGAAAACCCGTCCCAAATACAGTGCTCCTAGCTGGGGCTGGCTCTTTTTCACCACCAACTAGCTGCGTATTTGGCTGAAAAGTCTCTTACTGTACCGTGAGTCATTACACGAAAGAACCACTCTACCCTTAGAAGTGGGGAATGAAAAATGATTTTAAGTACGCACAACAAGCGTGCGAAGGATGAAAAGCGTTAGAGACCTGTTAGTTTTATACTCCATTTGCGTTACGCGGAAATACGCCAGAGGTTTTTGACTACGTCATTCTGGGTGTGATTTCGCCTACTCGGTTTCTTAAGCTCGCCGTCACTGGTTTAGGAAGGCTGTGGGGAGGGGAATTTTACGGAGATTACATAGCTTGTTTCTTGTAGAGGCAGCCTCAGCAGGGAGAGTGGGCATTCATGCGTGGAGCTGAAGCAGGAGAGGCTCAAACCAGCCTGTACACTAACGTTTGTTAACATTGCAAGGAACGAAGGAAGGTTAGCACTTAGCGTCCCGAACATGACGCGGTCATTAGAGACGGAGCACAAAGGCGGATAGGGAAGGCAACTGGCCGTCTGCTTCTCAGCGGAATCATCCAGCATTTCGATTCACGGAAACAACGGAAAACGTACAGGGGTTGGAGAAAAACGTGGAAACACCGCAAGAAATTCATGATTGAACATAAATGCAGATTACAATGAAATGAATACCCTTAGCTGCATACAGTCGTTGATAAAAGTCAACGGGGACAGTTGAAAATGTGTGCCACAATCGGGGCTCGAACCTGGGATCTTCTGCTTACATAACAGACGCTGTATCTCTCTGAGCCACCGAGGACACGGAGGATAGCGCGACTGCAGGAACTTATCTCTCGCACGCTTCCCGGGGGACCCACATTCGCAACTTATTGTCCCGCACTATATTCATAGTGTCCCTGCGGCACTGTTTGTGCATCTGCACAGAAGAAGATGGTCAAATGTCCGAAAGAACAGATACCGCACAAACAGTGCCCGAACTCTTACGGGAATCGGCAGTAAAGCCGCGAGTAGTGAGTGTGATGGGCAGGGGCACTATGAATATAGTGCGGGACAATGTTGGGAATGTCGGTCTCACGGGAGGAGTGCCAGAAATAAGTTCCTGCAGTCACACTACCCTCTGTGTCCTCGGTGGCTTAGATAGCCGGCACGGTAGCTCAGCGTGCTCGGCCAGAGAGCTGGTTGGCCAATGTAATAAAAAAACTGAGTGGAAGGACCAACAAACGAACTTGAACGGATGTCATGTGACGTCCGCAACGACCAAACACAACGATCAACAACAAACAAACTGAAAAAAAAGAAAATAAATGGATAGAGCGTCTGCCATGCAAGCAGGAGATCGGTCGGGGCACATGTTTTCAACTGTTCCCGTTGACTTATATCAATGCCTGTATGCAGCTAAGGGTATTCATTTCATTGTAATTTCGTTCTAACGAGCTGAATGGTCACCGATTCACCGATGGTCATATATATAAATGCAGATGCTGTCCAGGAGTCCCACTGTTTTGTTTGACCACGAGTGGCACCCGTGCAATGTCCTCACTACAATGCTGGTGGTCGGAACAGTGTTCTTTGTAGTTGCGAGCGCATTATGCCGAAGCTAAGTGAAATCACACGCGTGCGAATTGTTGGTGTTCGTATGGTGGCTGAAGTGTTTGGTGTTTAAAGAGGCACGTTATCGAAAATGTATACACGGATAGCGGGAAAACATCGTCCGCTAGGTCACAAGGCGTACGATCGCGATGGACGGTCTAAAAAGGACTGTGACGAAAAATAAGAGGACGACAGCTGCAAAAGTCGCTGAAGAACTGAATGTCGGTCTCGCGAACCCTGCCAGCACCAAAACAACAGGAAGGAAGCTCCATTAAGCTAGGAATTGCGTCCCGAGCTGGTATTCCAAAACCACTCGTCAGTGATGCAAATGCTCGAAATAGGGAAACGTTGCGGCGAAGCCATAAAACCTGGCATACGGTGCAATGGAAGAAAGTCATCTGGTCGGCTGGGCTTTGTTTTACACTGTTTCCAAATTCTGGCTTTTCATGAGTGAAACATGGAGGGGGGTCGATGATGATTTGGGCAGCCGTATCGTTGTATTCCATGGGCCTCTTCTTCACGCTGCAAGAGACGGTGTCCTACCAAACGTGTATCTTCATTGTGTGCGTCGGTGGTATGATCACCTCAATGCTTTGGCCGATTTTGCCTGATTGGCACACCTATTATGGACTCTACGGCCTTCGAACGGGAACTTTTCTTCGCCCCTTAGGAGTTAGTTATTTATTTGGATGTTGTGTTGTTGTGATCTTCAGTCCTGAGACTGGTTTGATGCAGCTCTCCATGCTACTCTATCCTGTGCAGCTTTTTCATCTCCCAGTACCTACTGCAACCTACATCCTTCTGAATCTGCTTTGTGTATTCATCTCTTGGTCTCCCTCTACGATTTTTACCCTCCACGCTGCCCTCCAATACTAAATTGGTGATCCCTTGATGCCTCAGAACATGTCCTACCAGCCGATCCCTTCTTCTGGTCAAGTTGTGCCACAAACTTCTCTTCTCCCCAATCCTATTCAATACTTCCTCATTAGTTATGTGATCTACCCATCTAATCTTCAGCATTCTTCTGTAGCACCACATTTCGAAAGCTTCTATTCTCTTCTTGTCCAAACTATTTATCGTCCATGTTTCACTTCCATACATGGCTACACTCCATACGAATACTTTCAGAAATGACTTCCTGACACTTAAATCAATACTGGATGTTAACAAATTTCTCTTCTTCAGAAACGCTTTCCTTGCCATTGCCAGCCTACATTTTATATCCTCTCTACTTCGACCATCATCAGTTATTTTGCTCCCCAAATAGCAAAACTCCTTTACTACTTTAAGTGTCTCATTTCCTAATCTAATTCCCTCAGCATCACCCGACTTAATTAGACTACATTCCATTATCCTTGTTTTGCTTTTGTTGATGTTCATCTTATATCCTCCTTTCAAGACACTGTCCATTCCGTTCAACTGCTCTTCCAAGTCCTTTGCTGTCTCTGACAGAATTACAATGTCATCGGCGAACCTCAAAGTTTTTATTTCTTCCCCATGAATTTTAATACCTACTCCGAATTTTTCTTTTGTTTCCTTTACTGCTTGCTCAATATACAGATCCAATATGTTATCTCTTAACTGTCTAGACCTACGCATAATTATACATCTACAGGCTGCTCTTCTGATTTTATATGCCATGCTGCGCTATCCGTATAGTTTCCATTTCTTTTTGACTTCACCAGTTTTTTAATCATCAGAATCAACATTCTAGCTCATACTCAAATTTTACTTATCTAATTAAGACACCTGATGTCTTTCGACAGCGCTGGTCGAGCACTTTCAGTGGTCGCTTAAGGCCTTTTGAAGTCAATTTTTAAAGAAAAAATGTACACCTATAATACATTTTTCATCGTCTCTAGCTCCAGTATGATTCCACATATGGGACTGATCATTAAAAGCGCTCCCCCGCCAGATTTTTCTCTTTCATGTGCTGCTACTGGCTATTACGTAGCCTTATAGCCACTTGTTCTGTTCTTGCGGCGGGCGTGAAATAATTTACGCCCCTTCCCACTGCTGCCGTATCGCTCCCGTCACGCCACATACCGCCATGAAACCGCCATGCTCCAGGGTATCCACTCGCCCTCCTGACAGCCACGGTCTACTTCGTGGTCGGTACATGGCTACCAGCAGTGGAGGCGTAGTTGCTGTCGGCTACAACACGCCACTTCCTCGCGAATATGTCCCGACTCCCACCGTACTGCGTCGTCCGCCAAACATGCACGCATTTACCGCGCCTGTCATCCTTTTTTACTTACGTTAGTTAGTTACTTAGAGCTCATTTCATACGATCTACTTTGTCTCAAGTGACCACTCGTGACACGTGAATCTACTGCAGCGCCCCTGGTGATTTATTCCTATAAATGAGTCTAGTCTGTGTTCATTTACATGTCAACATCGAAATTGCTCTGCAGTTTGACAACTAACCTTTACGAGGGACTACACTTTTTACGAAAAAATCGAATACACGGGGTGAGCCGGAAGTTACGCAACCTAAAATTCATAGAAGTCAAATCTTTATGAATGTGCTTTCCTACATATATACGATTGCATACAGACAAGTTGTAGTTTAACGTTGACCCAAAAATCTCAAGAAGTCTTTTACCGATTTATTTTAAATATTTACACTATGCTCTTATAAATGTTCGGGCAGACATAAACACACACACACATGGTTGGAACTTTAGTAGTGGATACTATTTATTTATAGGTCGTACAAAAAAGAGACGTGTTTCAAAGTTTTACTGACCTTCAAAGAAGTTTCAAATGGTTCAAATGGCTCTGAGCACTGTGGGACTTAACTTCTGAGGTCATCAGTCCCCTAGAACTTAGAACTACTTAAACCTAACTAACCTAAGGACATCATACACATCTATGCCCGAGGCAGGATTCGAACCTGCGACCGTAGCGGTCGCGCGGTTCCATACTGAAGCGCCTAGAACCGCTCGGCTTCAGAGTAGTCATCAGCATTGTGTATAACCCGTTGCCAGCGATGTGGAAGTCGTAGGATACTCTTAGCAGTGCCAGTTGTGTTGACAGATCGAGCGGCGCGGTCTATTGCCCGACGAATTTGTAGCAGTTCTGAAGCAAATGCCGTGAAGTGTTTCCTTCAGTTTAGAAATCGAGTTGAACTCACGAGGGCTTAAGTCAGGGGAGTGCAGTAGGTGGTATAGCACTTAGCAGCCACATCAGTCAAACAAATCAGTAACAGCTTGCACTGTACGTGCTTGAGCATTGTCCTGCAAAATGATGGTCAGGTCCGTCAGAAACTGTCATCACTTCTGTCTCCATCTCACATCCTTTTCACCACAATTGTGCAGCGGCTTCGAGAAAGGGGTACGTTCACCATCAGCAGGCGTGACTGCGGTGCTCCAAGGAGACGCCGCACAGCCGAATTGGAATGGCCTTATTGCATCACGTTTCCTTTTTGTTTCTTTAGTTATTACTGACTGGAACTGTAAAACAAGTGATGGACTGGGTCACACCTAATAAACTGCTTGTAGAAGTGGTCCCGTTACCTACATGTTTTCAAATGATACGGAAACGGTACGTTTACCGGATATAGGTCCCAATTTGAAATATTATCTATTCAGTTCCCTTTACAAGTCCTACAAATTTTTAAGGGGAATTTTGGAGCACCCTGTATATAATTTATTTCAAGGAAAGATTGTTACACAAGATGTCGAAGATTTCTTGGCTGATTTGCCTCATATTTTCACATGATGCTCTAATAAATATTTTTAAATATAGATAACATAGAACTCCATATATCTATCTATACCTACTGTGTAAAGATAAGTCGTTGATTAAACGATGTTACCAAAAATCTCGAGAAGTACTTGGCCGACTTATTTCAAAATTTTCAACATGCTGCTGCTGTGGAGGATGGGTATGCAAAATAGACTGTTACTCTAATAAACGTACAGACGGACAAAGGCTACATATCTTTAAATATATATAGTATGCAAATACATATGCAACATGTAATGGACACTCGTTGTTCGTAAAAATCTCGAAAGTTCTTCACCAATTTATTTCCTATTTTATACAATACTCTAATAACTTTTCGGATGGATATAGGCTAAATATTTTTTTAATACCGTAAATGAAACACTTTCAGCAAAAATCTCGAAAAGGTCTTGACTAGTTTCTAGTTTAAAAAAAAATGGCTCTGAGCACTATGGGACTTAACATCTGAGGTCATCAGTCCCCTAGAACTTAGAACTACTTAAACCTAACTAACCTAATCCCACACATCCATGCCCGAGGCAGGATTCGAACCTGCGACCGTAGCGGTCGCGCGGTTCCAGACTGAAGCGCCTAGAACCGCTCGCCCACACCGGCCGGTAAGTTTTTAGTTTATTTCAAATTTTTGCACAATGCTCTAATAAACATTCAGAGAGACATTGGCTCCATATCTTTTAAAATATATTTAACACACAATCTGAAGAGCGAAAGAGACTGGTACAATGGCCCAATATCATGTATGGCTCCCGCCAGCACGCAGAAGTGCCGCAACACGACGTGGCATGGACCCGAATAATGAAGTAGTGATGGAGGGAACTGGCACAATGAATCGTGCAGGCCTGCCCATAAATTCGTAACAGTACGAGGGGGTGGCGAGCTCTTCAGAACAACACGTTACAAGGCACCCCAGATACGCTCAATAATGTTCATGTCTGCGGAGTTTGGTGGTCAGCGGAAATGTTTAAACTAAGAAGAGTGTTCCTGGAGCCACTCTGTAGCAATTCTGGGCGTGTGGTGTGTCGCATTGTCCTGCTGCAATTGCCGAAGTCCGTCGGAATGCACAATGGGCATGAATGGATGCAGGTGATCAGACGGAATGCTAAGGTACGTGTCACCTGTCAGAGTCGTATCTAGACGTATCAGGGGCCCCAACCACTCCAACTGCATTACAGAGCCTCCACCAGGTTGTACATTCCCCTGCTGGCATGCAGGGTCCATAGATTAATGAGGTCGTCTCCATACCCGTACACGTCTATCCGCACGATACAATTTGAAACAAGACTCGTCGGACTAGACAACATGTTTCCAGTCATCAACAAAAAAATATGTCCAATGTCGGTGTTGACGGCGAGGCGTAAACGCGCTTTGTGTCGTGCAGTCGTCAAGGGTACACAAGTGGGCCTTCGGGTCCGACTGGTTCGCACGCTGACGCTTGTTAGTGGACCAGCATTGAAATCTGTAGCAGTATGCGTAAGGGTTGCACTTCTGTCACATTGAACGATTCTCTTCAGTCTTCGTTGGTCCTATTCGTGCAGGATCCTTTTCCGGCCGCAGAGATTTCGGAGATTTGATGTTTTACGAGATTCCTCATATTCACGGTACACTCGCGAAATGATCGCACGGGAAAATCCCCACTTCTTCGCTACGTCACTTGTGTGCCGACTATAACAGCACTATCGGCATAATACGCCACTGTAGCAGCAGTAACCGAGCTAACAACTGCGCCAGTCTTATATAGGCGTTGCCGACCGCAGCACCGTATTCTGCCTGTGTACATAAATTTATTTGAACACGTATGCCTGTACCTGTTTCTTTGGCGTTTCAGTGTAAATATATACTAAATATATGAAGTGGAAACGTTGTTAGCAAAAATCTCGAAAAGTTCTTGGCCGTTTCACTTCAAACTGTTACGCTATTATCTACTAAGATTTAAAAAACTACATGGCAGATTAAAACTGTGTGCCGGACCGAGACTGGAACTCGAGATCTTTGCCTTTCGCGGGCAAGTGCTCTACCAGTCGGCTTTCAGCCGTGATACCGGGCGGACGGGCTCGGCGCGCCGGGCAGCGCTCCGCAGGTGTTGTTGTTTACCCGCTAGCGCGCGGTTGCGTCGTTGTATTGCCTTATAGTACCGGTACCGACCCGCCAAGGCGTTCTCATATCGACAAGCTACACTCAAACTAACGTTCAACGCCTCGTACACGAGACCGAAGGCCCATGAAATTGAACGGTTTCTTCGAGACATCATGCACATCGAACGGCAAGAACTGATAGGCATTCATTTGTCTATTGTATCCAGCACAGTGTACCTCAAACTGATTGACGAAGCGGCCTGTGACAGACTACTCCAACGGTCTACAAACGGCTTTCGCTTCTGTCTCGCAGACGGTAATGTGAGCGTGGTAGGAGTTGACCATGCTGGTCTTAGGGTGCGTACCGTGCGCGTCTTTGAACTACCGTTCGAAGTTCCTGCCAACCTTGTCGTAAATGCGCTGCGGCCATACGGCACTGTTCTCAGCCACACAGAGGAGAAATAGAACACATTCGAAACGTACCCAGTCCTTAACGGGGTACGACAAGTGCGCATAGATCTTGAGAAGCACGTCCCATCATATGTTTTCGTTGGTGGCTCCCACGCAATTGTTATGTATGATGGCCAACCGAGGACCTGTTCGGGCTGCGGCCAGGAGGGTCGTGTTAGAACTGAGTGTCTGCAGCGACGCCTCGTTTAGGTGCCCCGCAATGAACTTCCCCAACGATCTACGATTACCTCTCTCCCGCTAACGTATGTAGAGGCGGCGCGACATGATGTGATGGATGATCAAAACCTGCTACCTCCTCCAGCCACTGCGAACTCCGTTGGAGTGTCATCGCCGTCGACGACGCCGCAGCCAAACGGTGCAGAGTTTCCTACAGCCTCTGCCCACCGCAGCGTCGTGGGCACCCAGCCGCCGTCACTGTCGGGATCGGACACAGGGATTCTTGGTGACCGAGACCGTGTCGAGCCCCGCTCTCCAGTGGATGTCGAATCTCGGACCCGCAAGCAAAAATCACCCAAGCGACACAAGAAGAAGCGATTGTCAATTGAAGAACGGGACAGGAATGTGAAGCCGGCGGAAGACATCGACTTCGCTGACTCGCCCATAGTTGCAACGGACTCCAGTGGCATCATTCACTAGAAGGCGCCTGAAGACAATGAACACTCTCCTACATCTGGTGGCCCAGAAAACGAGACGCATTGCGTCGACTCCCAAAATGTGGGCTCCTATGAAAGCGACCAGCCACCACTGACATCACAATCCTCTCTTGGTGATTGAGCAGACGATATGGAGGCCGATGATGCACAGCAAACATAGATATCGCCACCAGAGCCCATGGCTGCCATTGAGCCCGGAGTGCTCTGCCAGTCAGGGGATCATACGGCACAGTAATGCATAGCATGCGGCTGGGTGGTTGTGTGGTGTACGAGATCACTGTGGGCTTGCACCAGCACACTGCCTCCGCCACTTGATATGTCTCAGGCCTACCGTGTGGGAACAGTCAATGTCAATGGTGTCCACTCCACTGTCAAGACCCGCATGTTACACGACATGATCAGAGCGGCAGACTTGGACATTGCACTTCTCCAGGAGGTCCGTCCCGAGCTGCGTTTAGACCTATATGGCTACACCACCTACAGCCTACCCTCAGGCGATGGCGCAGGAGGAACGGCCATCCTTCTCCGAGATGGTATAGACGCGGCGGAGGCATCGCTCTCACACTTGGCGCAGTCCGCCTCATTAACGTCTACACTCCCTCTGGCAATTCGCACCGTGGTGACAAGCATGTCTTCTATTCGGAGGAGGTGGCCCCACTTTTG
This sequence comes from Schistocerca americana, assembly GCF_021461395.2. NCBI lineage: Eukaryota > Metazoa > Arthropoda > Insecta > Orthoptera > Acrididae > Schistocerca > Schistocerca americana. The sequence goes on along the minus strand of NC_060126.1, from coordinate 114,024,358 downwards.
CTAGGAAATATGGACCATTACATAGTGGGCGGCGATTTTAACAGTGTTCTGCGCCCCGAGGACCAGATACCGCATTACGTCCCACGCCCGGCTCTACAAGCATTGATACGTGACCTCGCGCTCCACGACACATGGCTCTTACATCATGGGAACCAGCGTGGATATACGCACTTTACCCGCCATTCTGCCAGTCGTCTGGACCAGATATACGTCTCACGTGCCATCCGCACAGCGACCCGTGTTGCAGAACTCTGGCCGACGGCGTTCACGGTTCATCTCGCGTATTCTGCGCTATCACCTTACCCCGACAACTCACAAGACGCAGCAGAGGCCCGTGGACGCTGAACATCTCACTCATCTGCATCCTACGTGAGGAAGCGTGTCGGCGAGCAGTTACTGACACGTGGCGTCGATGTATCAGGCGCCTGCCCATGTATGCTTCCACGTTGCTGTGGTGGCTGGGATGTGTCAAACCTGCACTCCGAAAGACCCTGATGGCCTATGGGCGTGACAGATCGAACTGGCAAAGGACAGCATCGGAACTTTACTATACAGCGTTACGTGAGCTGGCGACGCAACCGCCGTCTCACGAACGTCAGATGTCCGTACAACGCATCAAAGCTCGTCTACTTCGCATCAGGGCATAGCAGCTAGAAGGTGTCCGCATCCGTGGGCGAGTGCAAGACTGTATCCCCAACGAAACGGTACCAGTCTGTCACATTGTGCGCGAGAGGCGCCACCGCAAACGTCAGCTCATAACAGCGGTAAACACGGAGGAGGGCGGCCTCGCAGTGACGCAAACGGATATAGCGCACACCTTCGCCCGACACTATGGGACCTTGTACATGGAAGATCCGCGAAACGTACGTGATTATGACGAGCTGCTGCACGATTTTCCCGCCCCGAGGGACGTGGCACCCGATGATAGTCTGCTGTTGCCCATTACATCCGACGAGCTGACACCGACCTTGGCACGTGGAGCACCGAACAAGTCGCCTTGACCGGACGGTTTACCCCTGGAATTCTACCGCACTTTTTGCGACCTTATGGGCGACAAGTGGCTCCAAATGTTTCAAGATCTGATCCGCTCTGATTGCACTGTCTCCACAGAATTCACAGACTGCATCTTGATCCCAGTACCGAAACCGAATGGTGGTTGTAGGTGGCAGGACTATCGCCCACTCATACTCCTCAACAACGACTACAAGATCTTCGCCCGCATCCTCCGCGCGCGTCTCCACACCGCTATCGGGAAAGCCATCCACACCGATCAGACATGTTTAGGTGATGTCAGCAACGTTCATACGGCGTTTGGAGCATACCGCGACGTAATTGCTTTGACGGCGGCCTGCAAAATACGAGGCGCCCTTGTCGCCGTAGATTTTGACCACGCATTCGACCGCATCGACCACGCCTTTTTACGCGCAGTTTTGCAACACATGGGCCTCTCTCCGGAGTCTGCACAGGTGGTCCTTCGACTGGTCGACGGAGCGCGCTCCCGCAGATGGTCAACGGTTATCAGTCTGGTCACATTGTTGTTGGACGGTCAGTGCGACAAGGGTGCCCCCTGTCGGGTATATTATTTGCGGCAGCGCTTGAACCTGCTTTGCATGGTTTACGGCAGCGATTAACAGGCATTTTCACGCGGGACGCGACCTTTCGTTGTGGTGCATTCGCCGATGACGTGGTGTTCCTGGCCAGATCAGAGGATGAAATTCATATGGCGCTACAGTGGCTACGCCAGTACGGGGCGGTCGCTGGGAGCGTCATCAATGTGAAGAAGACAAAATACATGGATGTCGGAGGGGGGGTTTTCCCACGCAACGGCGGTGCCCTTTTACAAGGTGCCCGTACTCAAGTGTTTAGGAGTGCAATTCTATAGCAATGTTCGCCGCACTGTGGCGGCAACGTACCGCCGGCTCCTACACCAAGGTGCCCGTACTCAAGTGTTTAGGAGTGCAATTCTATAGCAATGTTCGCCGCACTGCGGCGGCAACGTACCGCCGGCTCCTACACCAGACACGTGCTCTGCTACAGGACAACAAATTGCGTTGCTTGGATGTGCTCCTCAGGACACGTTATGTTAACACCTATCTTGCCTCCAAACTGATTTTGCGCATGTCCTTCCCTTGACGGCTACGATGGCCGACAGATTTCAAGCACCTGCCTTATTTTTAAAGTCCGATACGCCACCCTGACACTGCCGCAGCGGGCGGACGGTATCGGTTTAATTCATGTATATAAACGTGCGCGATCGCTTTATCTCAACACTATTCGTCGCACGTCGACCTCTGCCCACGCCACCCTGACGGGCACCCTGATAGCGGAAGTGCCATCACACTCTCTGCTTCCCCCGGTTTCTGTAGGACACATTTCAACGGCACTGGCCCAAATCAGAGAGTTCTTGATTGACTTCAGCTACTTACGGTCAGAACTTCCAACGGCACGGATGCCCAGCACGAAAGACTATTATCGCCTCTATCAACAGCAGCAACCTATAAATGCGGTCGCCCACAGACATCCTGAAGTTGCCTGGAACACGGTGTGGCGAGCGGTACATACGCCTTTTCTACCTACGACGGCGCGTTCGTTGTGGTACGTGGTTGTGAATGGGAAGTTCGCTACTCGTCAGAGGCTACATTCCATTCATCTGACAGACGACCCCTCGTGTCCGACATGCTCAGTCGTTGACTCGGATGCACACCGTCTGACGTGTGCCGCGACCAGCGAGTGCTGGCTACTGACGCAGCGCATGCTGGCATTACTCTTGCGGCGATTGCCGGAGTTTATCTCCCCGGATGATATATTGCGCCACGACGGCGTATACTTTCCATCAACCAGGACGAACGCCGTTAAATGGCTAAAAGGCATGCCCCTTTACTGTATATTTTACGATGCTCTCAAAGGCACACTGGACTTTCGGTCCCTCTTGATGACCACACATGTAGCTTTCAGCAGCCACCCGAAGTACAGAACCCGTTTCGCAAATTATTTAGGTTCGTTATTTACGGATCCTCCTGTTCACTGGGGCGTTCCGGGTATGAGACGCTGAAAATGAAGAAGAATCCTCGAGCATATTGATCCTCTACGGACGGAATAGAGGGCAACCCCTCCCAACAGACGAGAAGACGACTCGGACGCTCAACTACGGCGGTTGTAGGATCTTTTTTGTAATGAAACAAAAATAAATCCATAAATACAAAAAAAAATTTAAAATGTTACAAAAAATTAAATAAATAAATAAATAAAACAACATAGACCAACCCACTACATCCTCTTCCTAATCTTTCGGCCCTAAAAAAAAAAAAAAATGGTAGAGCACTTGGTCCCGAGTTCGAGTCTCGGTTCGGCACACAGTTTTAATCTGCCAGGAAGTTTCATATCAGCGCACACTCCGCTGCAGAGCGAAAATCTCATTCTGGATACTAAGATTTAGGCGGACATCACTACACATTTTTAAAAACAGCGGTGTTGCAGGCAGTTTTGGGAGGAAAATGGAATGCTGCTGTGTTTGTGACTTATCAATTTACTATTAGAATACTACCCACCATGTCACGGGATCTGAATCATCAGAAACTTTGCAGTCCTACCCGTTCACAGAATAAAACTATGGGAAAGACTCTCGTTAAAGCAACTATCCTCACAGATCCAGCAGCTGGAGAAGTCTCTCCTTAACCCCTCACACTAATGAAACCAACCCATTTACTCATTCACTCTAAGTGACTTCATTTCCCAATCAAGTTTTCCTTTGCAATAAGAATAAACAATGTTCAAGGTCAGAGCGAGGGGAAGAGAAGATGGACAGAGAGAGGGATGGCGAGAAAATGGATACAGAGAGATACACCTTGGCCGTGCGAATACTTTAGTATTCGTTCGTACTTAGAAAAATTCCAAGTGAAGTGGAACTCTTAACATATGAGAAACATTAGATGACGCGCAGCACTGAACTTTAACTTATTTCGGACGTATTTTGCAAATAATATTGGATATAATGCGGGAATCCACTCGTGATTTCGCGCGTTTTAATATATTGATCGCCGTAGTGGACTTCATGTATATATGATCTGGTGAATATTTTGTGTTTAGTTTAACCGAATGGCACTCTGTTTTTCGAGTACCGGATATGGTTAAATAGTATTTGTGGAATCTGCAACCAATCTAATTATGCATTCAAGCAAACTTTACTGCATTTGAAAATTTTAATTTTTTTCATAATCATTGAATTATTCTAGGACCACAATTTTAACGACTTCATTGATTTGACTGAATAAATCATCAGTTCATTCATTTTAAATCCTTTGGTGTCACCTGCAATAGTTATTCAGTAGAATATAACCATTATTATTATTTCTTTCCTTTCTCAGACGCTATGTCTGGTTAAAAATGGAAAGTGACGCGGACCTTGATCAAGTGTGACTTCCTTTTAGCTGTACGGTATATCTTACATTGCATTTAGGAACTTTCGGGTAATTGAACATGTATCAATAATTACAAATTTCTGTAGTTGTATATATACGTTTGCATGTAGCTGTATTGCGTTGATGTACTGGTGGATATAGTGTGTTATGACTCCTGTAGTTGGTAGTATAATTGGTATAATGTCAACTTTATCCTCATGTCACATGTCCTTGACTTCCTCAGTCAGTTGGATGTATTTTTCAATTTTTTCTCCTGTTTTCTTCTGTATATTTGTTGTATTGGGTATGGATATTTGGATTAGTTGTGTTAATTTCTTCTTTTTATTGCTGAGTATGATGTCAGGTTTGTTATGTGGTGTTGTTTTATCTGTTATAATGGCTCTGTTCCAGTATAATTTGTATTCATCATTCTCCAGTACATTTTGTGATGCATACTTGTATGTGGGAACGTGTTGTTTTATTAGTTTATGTTGTATGGCAAATTGTTGATGTATTATTTTTGCTACATTGTCATGTCTTCTGGGGTATTCTGTATTTACTAGTATTGTACATCCACTTGTGATGTGATCTACTGTTTCTATTTGTTGTTTGCAAAGCCTGCATTTATCTGTTGTGGTATTGAGATCTATAATAATATGCTTGCTGCAGTATCTGGTGTTTATTGTTTGATCCTGTATTGCAATCATGTATCCTTCCGTCTCATTGTATATATTGCCTTTTCTTAGCCATGTGTTTGATGCGTCTTGATCGATGTGTGGCTGCGTTAGATGATACGGGTGCTTGCCATGTAGTGTTTTCTTTTTCCAATTTACTTTCTTCGTATCTGTTGATGTTATGTGATCTAAAGGGTTGTAGAAGTGGTTATGGAATTGCAATGGTGTAGCCGATGTATTTATATGAATGATTGCTTTGTGTATTTTGCTAGTTTCTGCTCTTTCTATGAAGAATTTTCTTAAATTGTCTACCTGTCCATAATGTAGGTTTTTTATGTCGATAAATCCCCTTCCTTCTTCCTTTCTGCTTAATGTGAATCTTTCTGTTGCTGAATGTATGTGATGTATTCTATATTTGTGGCATTGTGATCGTGTAAGTGTATTGAGTGCTTCTAGGTCTGTGTTACTCCATTTCACTACTCCAAATGAGTAGGTCAATATTGGTATAGCATAAGTATTTATAGCTTTTGTCTTGTTTCTTGCTGTCAATTCTGTTTTCAGTATTTTTGTTAGTCTTTGTCTATATTTTTCTTCATCTTCTTCTTCTTCTTCTTCTTCTTCTTCTTATTATTATTATTGCTTGGGTAATTATACTAAATAATCGCAGGTTACAGCTGTTTTTTCGCCGAATTTAGCTGGTGTGCATGAAAACAGACATGTACACCTCAACCCTATGAGTATATCGAGCCTCAAATTTAAATAGAGCCATGCATCGTCCATTGCTTGTAGTGCTTAATCTCATATCAGATTCCACGAGAAGGCACCATCATTCTTTAAGTCCCTGCAGTCAAGTATTTAGGAGAGTGGATATCAGGTAATGAGACAAATCTTGCCAATAAATACCTGATGTCCCAAACGGGAGAAGGTGTACCGCTCCTGCAAGAGCATTTTCATCTGCGAGCACCTAACCGAGAACCGTAAACTCAAACATTACAACTCAGTAATAAGGCCCACAAGATTATACGCCTCTGAACGGCCTCTTCATGAAAAAAATGTGTGTGAAATCTTATGGGACTCAACTGCTGAGGTCATCAGTCCCTAAGCTTACACACTACTTAACCTAAATTATCCTAAGGACAAACACACACACCCATGCCCGAGGGAGGACTCGAACCTCCGCCGGCACCAGCCGCACAGTCCGTGACTGCAGCGCCCTTGACCGCTCGGCTAATCCGGTGCTGCGCGTCGTCACTTGGCACCTCTCATACGACAGTATCATGTTGCCATTTTTAAACAGGACATTGCTTGTCCAGAGGTGACACTTGTATCTTTGAACTGTCTGTGTAATGTTGAAGTACTCCCCTCACCATCAAGAATCCCAGATCTGTCCCCGATGTGTGACCAGCTCCGACGTCAACTCCATCCCAATGCCAGTGTCCGGTATATCAAGGACCAGTTAAAACAGCTGGTGGGCAAACTTGCCTCAGGGTAGGAAACAACGTCTTTATGACGCCCTACCCAAACGAGTCACTGCATGTATCCGGGCCACATGGGATGCAACATCATACAGATAAGTGAGCTTTTACTGCCAAGTTCTTTGTAAACTTGCATCGACTTTATAATCACTGTAATAACATCGCAAACCTCCTGAAACCACAAAGCTTCATTCGTCTCCTCCTCCGATTCTAGGTTTTTTCACTTTTTTGTCAGACAGTGTAAATTGTATTATGATCTATGTTTTTTTTTCATTTTATTTATTTATTTGTGTATGTTTGCTTTGGTTACCGAAATCAGTAATACACTAACTGTTTGATTTTTGTCAGTAGATGCGATATCTCTACAAAAGAACAACCAGAAAATATTGGCGCATTTAATTCTCTGGTTTGCCAATTAGGTTGAATATTTCGAATCAATTATCTCGTTCTGGAAACGATGGCACGAGAAAACAACTCAGTGCTGAGATAAGACATTACACTGAGGTGACAAATTCATGGGGTACTTTCTAATGCCGTGTGGTGCTGCCCTTAGTGGATTGGAAGTCAAAAAAAAAAAAAAAAAAAAAAAAAAAAAAAAAAAAAAAAAAAAAAAAAAAAAAAAAACTGAGTCATGCTGCCTCTATAGCGAAAGTGTTACCTGTGCAAGATTTAGTGCACGAATTGACCTCTCCATTACGTTCCACACATGTTCGATGGAATTCATGTCGGGTGATCTAGGTGGCCAAATCATTCGCTGGAATTGTCCAGAATGCTCTTCAAGTCAATCGCGAACAATTGTGGCCCGATAACATGGCGCACTTTCATCCACAAAAGTTCCATTGCTCCCTGGGAATACGAGGTGCATGAATGTCTGCAAATTGTCTCCAAGTGGCCCAGCCAGAGGACCCAGTCCATTCCACGTAAACACAAGCCACACCATTAGGACCCATCACCAGCTTGCGCAGTGCCTTGTTGGCAACTTGGGCCCATGGCTTAATGGTTCTGCGACACAGTGGAACCGGACCATCAGCTGTTACCAAGTAAAACCGGGACATTTGACCAGGTCATGGTTTTCTCGTATCCATCCGATATGATCACGAGCCCAGAAAAGGCGCTGCAGGCCATGTGTTCAAAAAATGGTTCAAATGGCTCTGAGCACTATGCGACTTAACGTCTGAGGTCATCAGTCGCCTAGAACTTAGAACTAATTAAACCTAACTAACCTAAGGACATCACACACATCCATGCCCGAGGCAGGATTCGAACCTGCGACTATAGCGTTCGCTCGGTTCCAGATTGTAGCACTAAGAACCGCTCGGCCACCACGGCCGGCGCAGGGTATGTGTGCTGTTAACAAAGGCACTTGCATCGGTTGTCTGCTGCCATAGTCCATTAACGCCAAATTTCGCCGTACTGCCCTGGCGGATGCGTTCGTCGTAGGTCCCACATTGATTTTTTCGCTATTTCACACAGCGTTACTTGTCTGTTAGCACTGGCAACTCTTCGTTAACGCCACTGCTTTGTCTGTTGTGAAAGGTAATGCATGAAATGGTGTTCTCGACACAGTCTTGACACTGGATCGCGGAATACTGAATTCTCTAACGATCTCCGAAATGGAACGTCCGCTACCACTAGTTCCAACTATCATTTCGCGTTCAGAGTCTGTTAATTCCCGCCGTGCATCATAATGATGTCGGGAACGTTTTGGTGGGAATCATCTGCGTAAAACGCCGATGCTCAGTCCTTTTATCTCTTGTGTACGCGTTACTACCACCATCTGTATACGTGCATATTGCTGTCTTTTGTCACATTAGTGTACTTCAACCAAGTAAACAGGAATGACAAGTAGATGAAAGTAGGTGTTAGTTTTTGATGAGAACTTGGTAAATGCCGCTATTCGATGTACCGTGTGAGTAGAAGCTCCTGATGGATCGCAAGATGCGAACAAGCAGGTAGGTCGGGAGTTGAGCGTGGTGAAAGTTCCGTGGACTGAGAAGAAACCAGGAGAGTCAAGCGGAACGTTAAGTCCAGTCATCCAGTCTGTGACCGGAGGCAGTCCAGTCGTGATGCTGGCGCTGTGTCTTTGTTTATTGTTGAGAACTAATTGAAGTCAGTTCGTTCACAAAAGCAGCCTTATTGTATTCTTCTTAGAATTCAGTATTATTTGGTTGGCCGATATAAACGTCCGCGAGTGTGTTTGTGATATCAGCGAGTGCAGAAGAGGATGAGAAAACCGACGAACATATAAAGAAAAGCCGCGCGACTTGGCGGTCGTACGAGGTTAGTAAAGCAGTTAAACTATTGTACTTAGCCACGAGGAGGGAACCCCTACAACTACAGTCGTTAATATATCTTGTTGCGACAATGGAAGCATATTTCAGGTTTTTATCGTCTTGAGTCACTCAACAATTAGAACCAGTATTTGCCAGGCTTAACTATATTTCTTTGTACTAAATAGAGGGCACAACATCATGGCGAAGACCTAGCTAAATTCCGTGATGCCACTTATGGATAGAGAATTCAGGTTATTGACTGCTCTGAACAAATAGTCTGACGTGTTTACGCAAAATTATTTCACTCTATTCATAGCATTTCAAAAAGTAAGTTGAATACGTACAAAATGGTCGTAAGTGTACTGGGTTAGTGAAGAACATCAGAAAAGAATGCAACGTTTCAGAGAAAGTTTTACGGAGTAAAAATGAAAAAAATCGCTTGAAGTCTGACACAGTCCGTCTTGCAAAAAGTCAGGACCATTATTTGAATTGGTATCGTCGTCATCCTCACCGGCATTGTTAACAAAATCTTGCTTCAAATCACGGAAAATTTCGTCGTCTGTAAGAAAACTTGAAGCCGTGTATTTCGCTTCTTTACGTACTCAACGAATAGCTACCGGTGTCTAGCAGCTTGGGTTGGGTTGTTTTCAGGGAAGAGACCAAACTACAAGGTCATCGGTCTCATCGGATTAGGGAAGGAAGTCAGCCGTGCCCTTTCAAAGGAACCATCCCGGCATTTGCCTGGAGCGATTTAGGGAAATCGCGGAAAACCTGTATCAGGATGGCCGGACGCGGGATTGAACCGTCGTCCTCCCGAATGCGAGTCCAGTGTGCTAACCACTGCACCACCTCGCTTGGTCCCAGCAGCTTGATTTCATATTAAAAATGGCTTTTTAGAAACTACGTGTCCGCAACACAATGAAGACCGATCGAGCCCGTCAATATACATGATTTCGTATACAAAAACGAGAAAAATTTAAACCTTGTCATATGTCGAGATCGGCAGTCTACCTAAATTTTCGCTTCCCGTCAATAGACGGGATTGGTAGTCAGTGTTAATAACAGCAATAACACTTACATTTAAGCGTATTATGCCATACGAGACACCAACACAAATGTTCAATAAAAAATTTTAATGTCATTTTTCTTCTACTCATTTTGCTGGATTACACAGCCTTAATTTAACTTCGTATTTCTTATTAGAGATGTTTACCGTATGTGAGGTTGATCATATCTATAATACTCATTCTCGAATCCATGATTTTTCTGTTTGGTATTTATACTATAACAGCCGATTGGTACGAGGCACATACGCGAGTAAGTTGTCAGCACTGGAAGACAAACGAGAAAACATTCCCCCTGTGATACCCCTATAACCCTACAGTAGCCGCGCTACTTACCCCTCCACCCGTGGGGTAAGCGGTCAACTTTACTTAGATCACGGCCGAAGTCACCAACGTCAATTAAAATTAAGCATATCTTAAAATACTGCTGTCTCTGTAAGTATTTATGTTCGTTACTGGGCAGGAAAACTACACTCTCAAGAAGCTCTTAACGTTAGCAGACGTTTGTGGATCCGGCTGTTAATTGTTACATGCATATCATTATAGAACAGAACAGCAGCCGGCACAAACACTTGACTGGGGCCGCAGCAGTTTGACGACCACTGTCTTTATGGGTATACTAAGGAAGCATTCTAAATTTGCTCAGTAATTACTTAAAGCACTGAAACATAAATTTTTGTCGAAGCTGATAGGCAATCTGCAACTGGAATTAGGTGACTGGGTGACCCTTTTGTAATATGTACAGCGTAAGAGCGCTGTAATAAATGTCTGATAGGCTGCCCGCGGAATCGCAGTTTAAAGGGAGGGATTCCGATTTTACATGTAAAAAACGCGTTTTTCTGGAAGGTTTCTTGAAGCGCATCACTTCCCTACTTTAAACTTGTACGAATCGGTTCAAACTTTACACGAAAATAGATAAGTGGATAAAGTCAAAACGAAATTTTCTTATCAATAGTATTTGTCCGTTGTCGAGATACGATGCTTTAAATAGGAGCTAAATGTATCACGTGTCCGCCCATCGTGGTCTCGCGGTAGCGTTCTCGCTTCCCGAGCACGGGGTCCCGGGTTCGATTCCCGGCGGGGTCAGAAATTTTTCCTGCCTCGAGATGACTGGGTGTTGTTGTGTCGTCTTCATCATCATCATTCATCCCCATTACGGTCGGAGGAAGGCAACGGCAAACCACCTCCGTTAGGACCTTGCCTAGTAAGGCGGTGCGGGTCTCCCGCATCGTTCCCCTACGCTCTGTAAAGAAGCATGGGAAGGAAGACGAGGATTTCTGGTCAGATGAGTATCAGGTAATATCAACAGCAGCAGAAAATGCTATAACAGGTGTAGGATTCGTTATGAATAGGAAGGTAGGGCAGAGGGTGTGTTACTGTGAACAGTTCAGTGACCGGGTTGTTCTAATCAGAATCGACAGCAGACCAACACCGACAACGATAGTTTAGGTATACATGCCGACGTCGCAAGCTGAAGATGAACAGATAGAGAAAGTGTATGAGGATATTGAAAGGGTAATGCAGTATGTAAAGGGGGACGAAAATCTAATAGTCATGGGCGACTGGAATGCAGTTGTAGGGGAAGGAGTAGAAGAAAAGGTTACAGGAGAATATGGGCTTGGGACAAGGAATGAAAGAGAAGAAAGACTAATTGAGTTCTGTAACAAGTTTCAGCTAGTAATAGCGAATACCCTGTTCAAGAATCACAAGAGGAGGACGTATACTTGGAAATGGCCGGGAGATACGGAAAGATTTCAATTAGATTACATCATGGTCAGACAGAGATTCCGAAATCAGATTCTGGATTGTAAGGCGTACCCAGGAGCAGATATAGACTCAGACCACAATATAGTAGTGATGAAGAGTAGGCTGAAGTTCAAGACATTAGTCAGGCAGAATCAATACGCAAAGAAGTGGGATACGGAAGTACTAAGGAATGGCGAGATACCTTTGAAGTTCTCTAACGCTATAGATACAGCAATAAGGAATAGCGCGGTAGGCAGTACAGTTGAAGAGGAATGGAGATCTCTAAAAAGGGCCATCACAGAAGTTGGGAAGGAAAACATAGGTACAAAGAAGGTAGCTGCGAAGAAACCATGGGTAACAGAAGAAATACTTCAGTTGATTGATAAAAGGAGGAAGTACAAACATGTTCCGGGAAAATCAGGAATACAGAAATACAAATAGGAAGTGCAGGGAAGCTAAGACGAAATGGCTGCAGGAACAATGTGAAGACATCGAAAAAGATATGATTGTCGGAAGGACAGACTCAGCATACAGGAAAGTCAAAACAACCTTTGGTGACATTAAAAGCAACGGTGGTAGCATTAAGAGTGCAACCGGAATTTCACTGTTAAATGCAGAGGAGAGAGCAGATAGGTGGAAATAATACATTGAAAGCCTCTGTGAGGGTGAAGATTTGTCTGATGTGATAGAAGAAGAAACAGGAGTCGATTTAGAAGCTATAGGGGATCCAGTATTAGAATCGGAATTTAAAAGAGCTTTGGAGGACTTACGGTCAAATGAGGCAGAAGGGATAGATAACATTCCATCAGAATTTCTAAAATCATTGGGAGAAGTGGCAACAAAACGACTATTCACGTTGGTGTGTAGAATATATGAGTCTGGCTATATACCATCTGACTTTCGGAAAAGCATCATCCACACAATTCCGAAGACGGCAAGAGCTGACAAGTGCGAGAATTATCGCACAATCAGCTTAACAGCTCATGCATCGAAGCTGCTTACAAGAATATTATACAGAAGAATGGAAAAGAAAATTGAGAATGCGCTAGGTGACGATCAGTTTGGCTTTAGGAAAAGTAAAGGGACGAGAGAGGCAATTCTGACGTTACGGCTAATAATGGAAGCAAGGCTAAAGAAAAATCAAGACACTTTCATAGGATTTGCCGACCTGAAAAAAGCGTTCGACAACATAAAATGGTGCAAGCTGTTCGAGATTCTGAAAAAAGTAGGGGTAAGCTATAGGGAGAGACGGGTCATATACAATATGTACAACAACCAAGAGGGAATAATAAGAGTGGACGATCAAGAACGAAGTGCTCGTATTAAGAAGAGTGTAAGACAAGGCTGTAACCTTTCGCCCCTACTCTTCAATCTGTACATCGAGGAACCAATGATGGAAATAAAAGAAAGGTTCAGGAGTGGAATTAAAGTACAAGGGGAAAGGATATCAATGATACGATTCACTGATGACAATGCTATCCTGAGTGAAAGTGAAGAAGAATTAAATGATCTGCTGAACGGAATGAACAGTCTAAATAAATCGGGGAAAGACGAAGATAATGAGAAGTAGTAGAAATGAGAACAGCGAGAAACTTAACATCAGGATTGATGGTCACGAAGTCAATGAAGTTAAGGAATTCTGCTACCTAGGCAGTAAAATAACCAATGACGGACGGAGCAAGGAGGACATCAAAAGCAGACTCGCTATGGCAAAGAAGGCATTTCTGGCCAAGAGAAGTCTAATAATATCAAATACCGGCCTTAATTTGAGGAAGAAATTTCTGAGGATGTACGTCTGGAGTACAGCATTGTATGGTAGTGAAACATAGACTGTGGGAAAACCGGAACAGAAGAGAATCGAAGCATTTGAGATGTGGTACTATAGACGAATGTTGAAGATTAGGTGGACTGATGAGGTAAGGAATGAAGAGGTTCTACGCAGAATCAGAGAGGAAAGGAATATGTGGAAAACACTGATAAGGAGAAGGGACAGGATGATAGGACATCTGCTAAGACATGAGGGAATGACTTCCATGGTACTAGAGGGAGCTGTAGAGGGCAAAAACTGTAGAGGAAGACAGAGATTCGAATACGTCAAGCAAATAATTGAGGACGTAGGTTGCAAGTGCTACTCTGAGATGAAGAGGTTAGCACAGGAAAGGAATTCGTGGCGGCGGCATCAAACCAGTCATTAGACTGATGACAAAAAAAAAATACCATGATAATTGAAGCCAGCAATTCCATGCACAATTAAATCTTAAAATTTGCATGCATTGATGCACCTTCACATGATCGCACACTTAGAGGAAACACATGCAATGTCAAAATTCAGTAATTTGTTGTGATGCATGTTATTTTCCTTTAAAACAATGTACAACAAGCAAATTCTCCACTGACTTGGGGTATCTCGGCATGCTGGTCCGCTGTGATAGCAACTCTGGATTCGGGAGGCGACGTGGCTTGAATCCATCCGCCAGAAACCTTGAAAATGAATTTCTGTAGCTTCCCATTTTCAATTTCGGCAATGCCGCGGTTGGTCCCTTATTACAGGCCACAACCAATTCCTTCCGAATATCTTTCTTTCCAAAAAGATTCCAGTTCCCTTAAAGAGGCATCCGCTCTGCATAAATGAAAAGGCGAGCTGAACATCTCTCTGGATATCCCCGGCGCTAAAAGCGGTATGACAAATAAATAATAATCAAAATTTTCCTCATTTAAACTCATGTATTCATCTGCTGGGACATTCTTTAAGGCAGAAAATGATATTTTTCACACTGCAAAAAGTGAGAGATGTATACTTGAATGAGGAACCTGGGCAAAGTGTAAGATTGAATAATTCCGGTTTCTTTTGCATTTTCGCCACCAAGAATTGTTTTAACTTCTCTGTTGAACACAGAGTTCTTCGTTCCAAAAACCCTGCCAGTAATAATCATGGTGTACTAAAAAAATTGGGCCCGTCCTTGTGTGATCACTTCCTCAGCTCAAGTCCAAACTGAAAGAAGAAAAGTGCAAAATGATCTTGGAGTGTGAAGGGAGATTGGAACACTTTTGCTTCTTAGTGGTTTGCCAAAATGCGAGGCTCCTAAGCAAGGAAATTGTATCTCCGCTTGGTGAAAACTCCGAGATCACTGTGGAATAAAATGGTGCATCGTTCTCTATGGAAATAAATGAATAGGATTAGTCTTTTTAAGATTCTCTTTGACAGATCGGACCCCCTCCCTCTCCTCTCGGCTTTGACAAAATCCTGGCCACCTCCTTGACGATAGGGAGCTACAAGCACGGAACAAGAAGTAAGCTGCGGAGATCCACTAGAAAATAGCCAACCTCTAACGAGGGCGTACAGACACACAAACAAGTGGTGACGTGATTACTATTTGCTGTGCATTTCAGGTTAGTGGTGGGGGCAGCCGTGCGAGGGACGCTGAATGCCTTACGAGAGGAGGGGACGACTTCTCAATATAAGGCCCGCCCCTCCACACGCTCCAGAGAGACCAACCAGCGCTCGTTAGCGGCGCAGTCTGACGTCATGGGTCTCACCGGCAGCAGAGAGTGAGTACCAGGAAACACTACCGAGCCGCCCCTTCTGCTCGTTAGCTTTGCTGCCTAGTGTATTTCTAAAAATGCAACTGTAAAAGATTTTCTGCAAACGCAGTAACAAAGAGGAAATATTCTAGATCACTACAGGCCTACTCAGGACCGGTTCGAAAACATTTTTCCACACGATTGACATATCATTAGTCGTCCCCTCCCCCATTCCCTCCCTCCCTCTCTTATGCATTAACGGTAGCGCCTTGTGCTCTTTCTGAGACCATTAAAAATAAATCCAGTGACCGTGGAAGCAGATTGTTTTCGAGACTAATTATGATTCACCCTGTGCACAAATCTGAACTGTCGGACGGCAGATGTATTGTGGCGAAGGTGTCAGCCGATATTATCGGACGGACTCGGGCGATCGCGTCTGTCGACCGTTGCAGGTGCCACTGTAAACACAGCCTTAGGCTTCATGGAGGCCATCTCTTACCCTCTTCCTTGGCATTCCCGGGAGTCTCCTACCTGGGGGGATCGAATCCAGGAGCTTCCGTGGCCACTTGTCCCATCCGGGCTCACGACCAGTCCACTGCATTAGCTTGCTTCTCACGATTCATCCCGGTACAGTTCATCCCCCTCATGGTGGTGTCTTACCCTCCATTCATCCGAGTTTGAGCCCGACATCGGACTAAAGATCTTCCGCGGCACTTTGAGAAGTTTAAGAAAGTACTGCTTCCGGATGCTCCGCATCTCGCAGCCATATAGTACCATAGGTTGGATCAGCGTCTTCTATACACGAGTCCTGAATCGTCTCTGGACAGCAGCAGTTTTGTTAGGCTGTAGGAGGGTTGATTTCATGCATCGATCCTGGCACTGATCTCCGCTTCGCATGACGAGCTATCGGTGGAAAAGCACTCCTAGGTATTTAAAATCGCGGCCTCTGCGTTAGGAGCGGCCTCCCGCCCTCACTGACTCCAACTATCCAGTATCTTGACCCTCGTCGACGAGCCAGAAAGAAGCAATCCGTTTTGGCTTCATTCATGAGCAGCCCAAACTTACTGGCTGCCATCTCCAGTGCCCTGCTCGTTTGTTTCAGCTTCTCTATTTGCTGCGTAGACAGATACCATTTGCATAGGCTAAACATGCCAAAGCCTTCCCTTCGATCTACTTGTAAATTCTTTCGAAATTCTCTTTAAAGGTCACGTGTATGGTAGTTTCAAGGGAAAAACTGAACAGCAAAATATATGTCCAAATTTTGATTCCATTCGACCCTGTTTTCGCGACGCTACTGATAACCCTAGCATATCCAATTTGATGTTATTTGACTCCTGTTGTAGCTCCACTAAACTTTTGCCGAATCTAAAATTTCTCCAGTTTGTCGCCGAAAGAAAATTACGTGAATCAATTAGTTTTCTAAAGGTCCATGTTATTGTTATTAGAAATTCTTGTACCGAGATGCAGGCGCTGGAGTAACTGAGGGTGCTCCTGTGGTCTGAAGCCATTCAATGACATGAAGATCATCCACAACCAGATTTTTATAATTTTTTTATATTTATGGTACATGACGCGCATGACACATATCAATAACACAAAGCAGATAGATTCAACTCTAAAAAATTCTTTACAAAATAGACTTCGAAGTTAAGATCATTTTCAGAAGCGGCTGGATGGCTCACTCGGAAGTTCTGAAGAATGGTAAACGGGTAACCAATGAATCGCTGGTTCCAATCTCACTATGGTGTCTCTGTTTCATATTTTTCTCTGTTCGAATACCTACTTCTTTTAAACGTATAATTTAACAAATATATAATAATTAACGCATCTTTAATCACCTTTCTTCTTCTTTCTAATAACATATGGCATGCATTGTAACATAAATCCTTAATTATCGATATGTTATAAAAGAATGTTTAAATTTTTAAAAATTAAAAACTTATTAACAAATTTTTGTAAATTAAGAATTTTTATTTGCAATGAAAAGTGAAAGTTTGCATGCAAAATGTAATTTGGAGGATGATACGTATTTTTAATAAAAAAATGACAACATATATGTTAACTGGAAAATATTTTGTGAATTTTATGTATACGTGATGTAGGTATTCGAACTGAACGAATGAAATGAAACAAAAAAAGACTATAGCAAGAGTTAGGAAGAGTCGAACCAGTGATTCATTGATTATCCGATTACCATTCCCCAACGCTACACAGTGAGTCATACATCTAGTCTTTAAACCTATCTTCATCTTAGTGATTAAAATTTCCTCGGACAAGTTTAAAGTTGATTTTCTCTAGAATTTTTGAGAGTTGTATCATACGGCTTTGGATGGTCAATATTCGAGTTCTGAACTTGATGTACCTTAAATGTAAAAAATAATAAAAATGAGATTATCGTGTGGTCTGCTTGTGAGTGCCCTAGTTCCACCATTCCCAATACTCTTTTATCCGGGTCGTAATACCGACAACCCAGGAACTCGAACGTAGCAAACCAGGGAAGAAGCGGCGGGGCCGAAGTGGTGGTTAGATAAGTCCCTGCCAATTGCGCAGGCACATAAGGGGCACAAAAACTGACAAAGAAACTAGAACGAAACAAGGCTTATGAATTAACCGGTAGAGGTACGTAAGTTCTCCCTCCCCACGTGTTCCTGTCTTCTGTCTATGAGAAGAAGCCTTTTGCTCGGTCAGCGACTTAAACGCATACCGTGTCACAGTGCCAGTTCTACAATGTCGCTTCTTCCCAGTAGCTTCTTAAAAGAGATGAGCAACATCTTGAGAGCTGAAGTTTCAGCGAGCAGGAAATGTTAAAAAGGTTGTCAGGTCGAACACGGGTGAATGACTGTCAAATTTACCTGTCTTATCGACTAATTACGTTATAGCTGCTAAACTTGACTTTAGCGACATAATCAAAGAACTTGATCCATTCCGAGCACGGAAATGCAAAGTAAAATTATGATAAAAAGACACTTCTTAGAAAGTGGCATTTTCTCGACTCTTAATTATAGCACTTTCCCTTTCATTTCTCATTATTATTTTATGCAATGCTATTAATTTATGAAGACCAAATAAAATCTGTTCTTTATTACATGCCATGTTCAAACCAATGAACAGTAAAATATAGATTTTGTTTTATTTTCAATTTTTATAAAGTTCATACAATTTGTAATTTATTGATCAAAATGATACATGAAGCTGTCGTGTGCAGTATTTATCGTCAATGTCCCAGAAGGAATAATCAGTATTCGGGGATATGGTAGGAACGCTTAATCGAACTAGACAGAATAGGCGTAGAAAGAACACTGTCGAAGTCCCTTAGCTCTTCAATGAATGAGTTATTGGAATATGTGGTAAAGTGTAGTTACGTACACAAAGAAGAAATAGCACAGGAGAAACAAAAGTAAGTGTCAGGTGATATTGTTGGCTGGGTTATCCCGAAGGATAGGTTCAGTCACCTAATCGGAAACTATTTTCTTCTTTCCTCACAGTGAGTGAGGGTTCCATCTTTTGAGTATCTGTTGAGTATAATAGAAATGTGCTTAGGATGGTGGTAAGACTGGGAGAAAATGGACAGCGTGAAGCCCAGCCTGCTATTTTTGAACAGCACTAAGCGGGCTACCGAGTTTAACATCCCCAGCCGGTGATCACCATAGACGATGTCTCATGCCCTCACTCCGTGAGACGCCGTGAAATGGTGAGGAATTTAACACAGAAGATTGGCGCAAAATCTGTCGATCAGGAACTTCACGTCTCCTCGCTAACCGGCCCAATGGTTGTGGTGAAAGTGTCTTCCACCACCACGATTCGAATCAGCCAAACTAAACCAGAGTAACAACTTTATACTTCTCATCAAAACGCCTATATACATGATGAGCAACCCCAGAAAATATTTCATGCGCCTTAAGACAGACAAGCCAGCTTACATATACGCATGTGAGGCAGATGAAGTAAGTTGGGTTGCATACCTCTAAGGTGCATGAAGTATTTTCTGGGTTAGTTTTATTTTTCCAATCCTCTGCGCAGCAGTGGCTATCGATATAAAGGAAACAAAGATTTTTGGGAGACATGCAGAATATTTGAATCCTTTAAATAATATAGTTACGAGGAGTGTAATATTGTCAATAGATAATCTTATCTGCATCTATATTAATATTTAAAGAAGAAACGTTTGATAAGTTCTTCAAATTTTTACACAATACTCTGATTAACATTCGAACGGAAATAGGCTATATATTTTTGTAAATAACAACGTACATCTTTCGTGTTAAGACTGACTGTAATAAAAAAGTGCTGCGCTGTGAAAATGTACGGTTTAGTTCTCTTTCTCGCGCTTAGTTTTAACTTCTACTGCAGGGCATTTAAACCATTAGACAAATTGTTCCTGCTACATATTATTGTTCTTCAGATTTATAACTTTAAACAAATATTGTGTACACAAAAATGTGCTGTTTCTTTCCTTCTTCGTAGTCGGTTTTAACTGAAAACAGGAAAGTATATTTATAGGTTGTGATTAGAATGCTACGACACAGACTGAATCATGCAAAACTTTGTAATGATACACATTCGCAGATTATAACTACGCGGAGTAATGTCAATGAAGCCAGTACCCTTCCAGGAGCTAGAGAGGTCGATCACCCCCTCATTTTAGTTAAGTTCATTTCCTAGTCAATGTTTCATTGGCAATAGCAGTAAACAAAGCTTGAGACTAGATATTGAAATACGCTGGAATTGATTTAGGATAAGAGTGGGCAGTTGAACGTTGCCCTTCCACGAAATGATAGTTCAGAAAACCTGTTCATACTCTTACCACACAGTATTCAAACAAAACGAAAAATGTTGTACGTTCTAAAGTATGGTAACTGTACTGTGTACAAAAAAATTAAAAAAAAACTAAAAGCAATAAGTCATTTTCATTCATATTCTATATGATTTATTATAATTTCGTCTACCATACAATCAGTGGGCGAAGTCGCGCCGAGGAGCCGAAATTTTCGTCGTGAAACAATTGACTGGGATAACCCTCATTAGGACATATATCCAATTGCCACACATATTTAGCAGTTGCGAAGCACTGCGGGGTTTGCTAGTAGGAATAGTGGAAGGGGCAGTCTAATGAAAACGAAACACACGTAAAAAAGTAAGTAACTGTTTACTGTTTCAAAAGTGATCGCCCTAACTGTTATTACATTTATCACGCAGTGACACAAGACAGTCAGTGACTTCCTGAAAAAATGTTTGTGGTTGCATACAGAACCTTGACTGAAGCCCGGTGTGCATTTCTTCGTCCGACGCAAATCGACGGCCGCGAATGTCTTTCTTCATGTGTCGGAAAATATGAAAACTACATGAAGAGAGAGTGGGACTGCACGGAGGATGTTGCATGGCAGCTTATTCCCAAACTGTCACGCAACATATGTACATTGGGCATCCACTTGACCCGTTGAGCCACACCCTGCGCACTTGCGGGGCTGTCCTTCACTGTAACCAAAAACATTAATGTAAAGTGGAATATGATTCTGTAGGTCTACTTTTAGTTGTTTGATGCCATTCAGTACGGGTAACTTATGAGTTCCACCGCTTTTCTGGAATATTACTGGTCACTTCCGTGTAAGACGATATTCCTGCAATTGTGGCTTCGAATGGAAATTAAATAATCCGCGTTCTTCTTACACCAAAACTGGCATGGGTAACACTAATTGCAATAACGTTTCCGTCAGATTGTTTGAATTTACAAATTTCACCACTATATTCGACAGTTCTACCATAAAGGTCGGTATTAATCAGTTTGACATTCACAACACTACTCACGATTGACGTGCGGATACTGTAAGGCGTCAACTGATCCACAGGGTCTGGACCGACCTATAGTCATATCGCTTCCCATGGGTTCATGCGGTTTAATAGCAACTGGAGCGCAACAGATTAATGATAGGAAATGGATGGCTTTAGCAAATAGAAGACATGGGCGTTGCATCTCAAAGCAGGTAATAAAAACTGGATCATCTATGAAATGAAATAATGGCCCATATTAAGCCCAAAATATTTTAAAGTTCTCTCCTAACACATATATGAACAAAAATTAATCACAGAATTTGCTCAAGGTTGAAAACTACATAGAACTCGAAAAGTAAGAGTTGCTGAACATAAAATAGTTACGATCTAAAATCTAGATGACCTCCTAAAAGTCGGTTAGGCGAACAGAAAAGACTGGTCTCTTGCAAATCAGTTACAGAAAGACAAATTTGATCGCTTTACTGCGCCAGAGCAATGGAAATCTACTACTACATGCAAACTACATAACTGACAGAGACGTGAATCAATCCTCAGCGTCTCAAGAAAACTGCAAGATTGTTGGAATCCGTTTGACCTTAATAATGAGCCCGCAAACGATCGGCAAGCCTCGTACCCTGCAAACTGCGCAATAGAAAGTTGCGAGTGCCATCATACCCTGGTCTCTCCAACACATCACTTGCTAACTGCGGCAACGTTCCTTCTCTACGTCTGCGATGGAAATCATCTTGTCAAGATCTCCAGACAAACCTCCTCAGAAACCCTAGACGAAGTGTTCGTCGCTGGGAAACAAAAGTGTGTGAATTTCTAAGGGACCATACTGCTGAGGTCATCGGTCCCTAGGCTTACACACTACTTAAACTAACTTATGCTAAGAACATCACTCACACAATGCCCGAGGGAGGACTCGAACCTCCGGCGGGAGGGGCCGCGCAGTCCGTTACATGGCGCCTCTAACCGCGCGGTCACTCCGCGCGGCGTTCCTCGCTGAGAGTTCTCTCTACAAAGCCTTATTTTATGTATACCGCTAACTGCGAGAGGGGTTTATTTTTCTCCCATATGCGATAACGCGCATACATCATAGGAATGGGAAAAACCGATCGAATAAAAGCGATACCTGTATTTTAGATCTGCATAACTGCTATTTTTCGGATTTGTTTGGTCCTGGTTATAAAACGTGTTTTCTTTATTTTTTACTGACAACCGAGTAAAAAAAAAAAAAACGAAATATCAATTATCGATAGCAGCAGTGCTGAAATTTTTCGTTTTGTAAATAAAACCTTTTTAAAAATGAAGTAATTTTGACTCCTAAATTTTGCATTGGTTTGAAATATTACATTATTACTGAACATGGGAAAAGCGATGAGTGCGATTTTAATAACAATGACAAAAAAAAGGAGCAACACACACGTGGTATAAGAATTGGTGCAGCACAGGGGCGGTGGCAAGGGGGGGCTATGGGGGCTATAGAACCCCCCCCTCCCCCCCTCCCCCGCACCACATGGAGTATCATTTTACACTGGATAAAATGACTTTCGAAATCAGCGAATATATTACTTCAACAGATTCAATCATTTCTTTTATAATTATGAAGCAATATAGATTACACTGTATTTCAAACACATTTTAACAAAAGAATTAGAGCGGCAAATAGCTTACTGTCTAAAACAATAAATATCATTTAACTTAAAATGGACGCCTTATTATTTATTAATATACATTGGATGTATATTAATGTACCAGTTACAATAATCAAGAAAGCTAAATATGCTCTTTCAAATATCCATAAAGAGAGATTTATAGACATTGCAAATATCATTGACATATTCAGTAAAAAGAAACAGAGACAAATGAGCATGGCAATTGAGAACAAGACGGAAATATTTAGTGAATTTTGTTACAGAATTTTTTTTATATTCATGTCAAGCTCAAGTCTTTACATTCATGTCATCTTCTGTATCCAGAAAATTAATGAAAACTTATTTGTTGTAAGTTGATCTTTTTGATGGTTTATGTAATTTATAAAATCTTCCACGTTAAAATAAGTTTTTTTTACCCTGAACTCCAAAATAATTACCAAAAACTACTTTAAGCTACACTAAATTTTACCAATTTGTCGGTGGAGGACCCCAACTCTCCTTTTGTTAAGCGATATTCCATTCAACCAACCAACCTTCCTTCTTCCAGAATGGCCCCTGGTGTAGCACTGTTGAGACAATAACGTCCCTGTTGCTCCACGTGCCGTGGCTTAAGGCACGCTTGTAGTGCACTTTGCAAGTCTTTCCTCACCTGGTTTAAATGGTGGTTTCTCGCTGTCTTGCCGGACATCCGTTGCATTGCAGATTGGCACCAACCCTAGCCTGGAAAGATTATTACGAAGTGACGAAACAATGAAGCACAATGCTGTCTGCCGTTTCTATAAAATTATAAAAGAGGAAGGAAATTATGATAACAGAAAAAATTGAAAACTTAGCAACGGGCTACTCACAGTATACAATGAAAATATGAAGTACGAATAGCTGATCTGCCGACTGTGTATCGATAATGACTTTATCTGCTTTCAGCCCTTCAATAAGGACAGATTAACACGAAAAACAAAGTTTATCGACCTCAGTTTTTACCTTTTAGCAGCGACTATTCGCAATGCCCAAATAGTGGTATGATCCCCGACTGAAACATCATTTTTGAGAAGAGTTTCAAAAATTAGAACAATAAGAGAATACTGGTGATTTTTTGTATATCCAAGCACTTATCAATTTTCGAGAAAAGCAGCGAACGGTGAATGGACTACGTTTCCCTTTCTTTTTATATTTAATTTACTACTTTGATTCTATGTAACTTGAAACTGAGAGAGTCTTTGTTCGATGTCTACGTTTATTAAAGGAAATAACAGGAATAAAAATCCGAAAATCCGTTATTTTAGAAACCGGTAATTTTGAGCAATTTTAACAGTCAGGCGAAACTGGCATCGGAAAAACCGCTATGGCCGAATACCAGATGTTTCAGCGATAACCGCCATTCTAACACAGTGCTTTTCTTCGCAGCAGTCTTATTCGTAACTGTTTTCATACAACGTGGCCAACAATTTTAATTCTTTATTAATCCAAGTCGTTTGAGAAATTTGTTTGCCTACTTTGTTGACTTTCATTCCTCATTGCTTTACGTCCTTTATTAAGCCTTCCACGACTACCAATTTCGTTGCGGAAAAATACGAATAAAGAAAACCTGCTGATCACATATGAGAAGCAAACACAGGTTCTCTACTCCACAGCGAGATACTTCGGTCGCTGCCCCAGTGGCGCTTTCCTTGAACAGCGCATACGTTAAGCGACAGTCATAATAGTTATTTGTCTATATTTCTAGGAAATCGCATATATGTTGATGATAAATGCTTAATTCGCAATTATTTATGTAGGAACGGAAAACTTTATCGCAAGTGTTAAACTGTGTAGCACGTAAATCGTCTTCAACTTTAGGGGTGGTTTGCTCAAAAAAATTTAGTCTTTCATTTTAGGTTGTGAGAAGCGACCTGCCAGATATGAGCCGAATCAGTAGGCCGTGCCCGAAACCTTCACCTCTTCAGTTTACAGTGACTACAGGAATACAGTAACCATTTAATGCTGGATGCAGGAAGGTTGAGTACCTACCATGTGTGAACACCTACTGTAGGGTTTTCGACAGAAAGAGGAGAGCTTGGAATTAGAGAGATATTTCAACATCACAAATGTTCACTAAGGCAGCACCAGTCGCTAGTCGGATTTATCACGATGAAGCAGCATGCTGCTTTTACGTGTTCTTTTATTTTTCTAAATTCTCGTCTAGCAAAAAAAATGGTTCAAATGGCTCTGAGCACTATGGGACTCAACTGCTGAGGTCATTAGTCCCCTAGAACTTAAAACTAGTTAAACCTAACTAACCTAAGGACATCACAAACATCCATGCCCGAAGCAGGATTCGAACCTGCGGCCGTAGCGGTCTTGCGGTTCCAGACTGCAGCGCCTTTAACTGCACGGCCACTTCGCCCGGCTCTCGTCTAGCAGTCCTAATGTTTGTACAGGTAACAGTATTTGCTTGGAACTGCACCTGAAGCCACAACAGACAGCCTAGGCACGAGGTGCAGTTAGGCATGGTAATTTTCCGCGCACTTTCAGGAAAAAATATGTAGGAACGGAAAACTTTATCGCAAGTGTTAAACTGTGTACCACGTAATTCGTCCTCGATAAGTAGCGCTGCGAAAACTAGGTCACAGGTGCATACTCTAATCTAAGACAATATTCCACCAAACGGAGTGTGTGTGGCACAGAGTCAGCAGTGCCGTGAGAGAGATCAGTATCTATATTTACATGTTATGTATACCGCAAGGCGAAGGGTACATCGCACCAATATTACCGATTTTCTTTCTTTTCCATTTGCGCATTTGTAACGGATCTATACGTTCTTTTCTACTCGTAAACATATTGTTCTCTAATCATCTTTTATTATTTATTGCGAGTGACTGCCCATGACAACTAAGGTGCTTGACCTTTCTACAACCACATCTGACCTCGGACTCGTTGAGGAAAACAGTAATACTAGCTCTTTGAACTCTATTTTAGAATCAACGGAATTATATTACTAATGTTAACCGCTTTTGTACGACTCCGATTATCAATTGGCCGATTAGACTGGTAGCCAACAGTCTTGCCGCTGTGGTAACACCGGTTCCCGTCAGATCACCGACGTTAAGCGCTGTCGGGCTGGGCTAGCACTTGGATGGGTGACCATCCGGTCTGCCGAGCGCTGTTGGCAAGCAGGGTGCACTCAGCCCATGTGAGGTAAACTGAGGAGCTACTTGATTGAGAAGTAGCGGCTCCGGTCTCGGAAACTGACACACGGCCGGGAGAGCGGTGTGCTGATCACATGCCGCTCCGTCTCCACATCCAGTGACGCCTGTGTGCTGAGGATGACACGGCAGTCGGTCGGTGCCGATGGGCCTTCATGGCCTGTTCGGGAGGAGATCAGACTGCTGCTGGAGCGATTAGTGGACAAACTAGAGAGTAGCTGTACCCAGAAACAAATTATGCACTTCACTCTCACCTTTATTTATCGTTCTGACAAGAAAGGTTTTCGCTATAGCAAAGTGTAAGCAATTATCACTGAGACAGGAACCAGTACTAAATCACCTTGAGAAATTTATTCCAGGAAACAAATAATTCTACTCGCTAACAACGGTCGCCACGTCCTGAAAAGACAAATTTTGAAAGCAAGTCTGTTTATTAAACTTGGAACAGCTAATGAATTTACAGTTTGATAAATTTATTTAATGCTTTTTGTACCAGAACGAAATTAACAATATCTTAAATGACTGTCTTCCCAAACATTGCTTTATGAACATTTCAAGGAAAAATTGTAGTAATTGCTATTAGACTGAAGTTACTTTATTCTTGAGACTTCTGGCAAATTATTTGAAGCAAAATTTAAGCAAGGTGTGTTAAAAATGGTTCAAATGGCTCTGAGCATTATGGGACTTAACTTCTGAGGTCATCAGTCCCCTAGAACTTAGAACTACTTAAACCTAACCTAAGGACATCACACACGTCCATGTCCGAGGCAGGATTCGAACGTGAGACCGTAGCGGTCGCGCGGTTCCAGACTGTAGCGCCTAGAACCGCTCGGCAACGTGTGTTACAATGCGATCCGCTATAGTTGTGTGTCTCCACTTCCTTACTTTAATAAACATCTAAAATATTCAGTTAACTGTAGTTACTTTTCCACACACTAAATAGTAATGTTTAAGATAAAATTTAAATGAAGTAGTGATAGGCACCTGACATAAGATGATAACACTTATAGGGAATTAACTGCCAATGTATTGAACCAAAAATATAGTGATAGAAAAAAATCACAACAGCAAACAATAATTAATATAGAATTATGAAAATACATTAAGTCTAGGAAACAAATTTAAGTGATTAACTTTCCAAGATCACTGATTAATGTAAGAGCGAGATAAGCCATTGCAAATGTGAAATGCTGCTACATTAATAACTAGTGTAACCGCCAGAATGTTGAATGAAAGCATGCAAACGTGCATGCTTTGTGTTCTACAGGAGCCGTATGTCAGTTTGTGGGGTGGAGTCCCATGCCTGTTGCACTTGATCGGTCGATACACTGACGGCTAATGTTGGTTATGGATGGCGCTGGAGTTGTCATCCGATGAAGCCCCATAAGTGCTCGATTGGAGACACATCGAGCGATCGAGCAGGCCAAGGCAACATATCGACACTCTGTAGAACACGTTGGGTTAAAACAGCGCTATGTGGTCGAGCGTTATCCTGCTGGAAGACTTCCCTGGGAATGCTGTTCATGAATGGAAGATCAACAGGTAGAATCACTAGATCGTACAAATTTGCAGTCACGGTACGTGGAATAACTGCGAGAGTACTCCTTCTGTCGTGCGTAATCGCACCCCAAAGCATGACACCAGGTATAGATCCACTGTGTCTTTCCCCCAACTGGCCTACTAATCAACACGTAGACATCACTGGCACCGAGGCAGAACCATCTTTCACCAGAAAACGCAACAGATCTTCACACTGCCCGCCAGTGAGCTCTAGATTGACACCACTGGTCGCAAATGGCAGTGGTTTGGTGTCAGTGGAATTCACGCTACAGAGCGCATGGCTAGGAGCCGTTCGTGAAGTAACGGATTTTTAACAGTTTTTTGAGTCACTGTGGCGCCAAATGCTGCTCAAATTGCTGCTGAAGCACCAGTATGATGTGCCACATCCATACCCCGGACGTAATGGTCTTCCCTCTCAGTAGTGCCACGTGGTTGTCGGAGCCTGGTCTTCTCGAGACCGAGCATTCTCGTGACCACCGGTCACTCCAATCATGTACAGTCGCTTCATTCTTGCCAAGGCTTTCTGCAATATCACACAAGGAACGTATTACGTGACTTTGTTCAAACTCAGTGAGGTGGTAATAATGGCGTCTTTCTCACATTAAAAGCATAGTTGATCAATATCAACTGCCCACGTCCGATCTCAAAGGAATCTAACGCACATGGCCGTCGTAACGTATAATTAAAGCAAACATGATTTGCATCCTAGTAGCGCCACACTTAGGTGACTGGTGCGAAATTTGAATAAACATCATCTTTAAGATGTAGAAACAGGTCTAAAAACTTCCGTTTAAGTCGCGCAACTCTTTATTGGCCAGGTGGTTTTATTTTCGTCAGTGTACTCCTCATAACAACTTTTGTTGACCCAAGTTCAAATGGCTCAAATGGCTCTGAGCACTATGGGACTTAACATCTGATGTCATCAGTCCCCTAGAATTTAGAATTACTTAAACCTAAGTAACCAAAGGACAACACACACAGCAACATTCGAACCTGCGACCGTAGCGGTCGCACGGTTCCAGACTGAAGCGCCTAGAACCGCTCGACCACAGCGGCCGGCTTTAACGCAAGTCTGGTTTTGTTTTACATGAATAATGAAATAAATGATCTGTAGCTTGCCTTGACAGAAGCAGAGCAGTTCAGAAATGGGTGCAAAAATACTTGGCAGATCCTTCACGTGCCTTATTAATTCAAATGGTTCAAATGGCTCTGAGCACTATGGGACTTAACATCTATGGTCATCAGTCCCCTAGAACTTAGAACTACTTAAACCTAACTAACCTAAGGACAGCACACAACACCCAGCCATCACGAGGCAGAGAAAATCCCTGACCCCGCCGGGAATCGAACCCGGGAACCCGGGCGTGGGAAGCGAGAACGCTACCGCACGACCACGAGATGCGGGCCCTTATTAATTAGATAGATGAAAGATCCTATATGTCTGCCTTTGAGAAGAATGGTTGAAGCAATGCGGTATAATTGTCGCAACACCATGTTTACCCTGGAACCGTCTGGCATCCAGAGCTACAATTTTCATGAGTTGACCCAGTAATGCAGAAGTGCTAATTATTGATTTCTTCTGTATGTCGTACCAATGGTAGCAAACAATATTTAAAAACTTGGAGAACGCAGCACTACATGACATCATTTAACCGCTGGTAGCTGGTTACTTCCCAGAGTTAATTCTGTCTGCAGTATAAATGTAACTGTCGTGTGACTAGGCCCTCCCGTCGGGTAGACCGTTTGCCGGCTGCAAGTCTTTCGATTTGACGACACTTCGGCGACTTGGGACGCAATGATGATGATGATTAGCACAACATAACACCCAGTCCCTGAGCGGAGAAGAATCTCCGACCCAGCCGGGAATCGAACCCGGGCCCTTGGGACTGACGTTCTGTCGCTCTGACCACTCAGCTACCTGGGGCAGACGTCTGCAGCATACATTGGCGAGAGAAAAAGTGATGTGATAGCGATATGCACATATACAGATGGCGAAGTATCGCGTACACAAGGTATGGAAGGACAGTGCATAGGTGAAGCTGTCATCACTACTCAGGTGAGTCCGTGAGAAGGTATCCTACGTGATTATGGTCGCACGGCGGGAACTAAGAGACATTGAACTCGGAATGGTAATAGCAGTGAGAGACATGGGGCATTCCACTTCGGAAATCGTTAGGGAATTCAATATTCCGATATCCACAGTGACAAGAGCGAGCCGAAAACACAAAATTTCGGGCATTACCTCTCAGCACGGACAACGCATTGGCCAACGGCCTTCACTTAACGACCAAGAGCAGCGGCATTGGCGTAGATTTGTAAATGCTAACAGGCAAGCAACACTGAGTGAATTAATTGCAGAAATCAATGTGGGACGTAAGACGTACACATCTGTTAGGACAGTGCGGCAAACTCTGGCTTTAATGGGCTAACAACGCGACATCGCCTCCAGCGCCTATCCTGGGATCGTGACCATATCGGTTGGACCCTAGACGACCGGAAAACCGTGGCCTGGTCAGATGAGTTCTGATTTCAGTTGGTAGGAGCTGATGGTAGGGCTCGAGTGTGGAGCAGACACCACGAAGCCACGGACGCAAGTTATCAACAAGGCACTGTGAAGACTGGTGATGGCTCCACACTGGTGTGGGCTGTGTTTACATGTAGTCGAGTGATCGTTGACTGTTCGGCTGGTTGGAGGCTATTTGCAGTCATTCATGGACTTCACGTTCCCAAACAGCGATGTAATTTTTATGGATGACAGTGCCCCATGTTACCAGGCCAAAAGTGTCCGCGAGTGGTTTGGAGAACATTCTGGACCATTCGAGCTAATGATTTGGTCACCCAGATCGCACACCATGAGTCCGATCGGACATCTGTGGGGCATAATCTAAAGGTCAGTTCGTGCACAAACTTCCTGCACTGGCAACGCTTTCGCAGTTACGACAGCTGTAGAGGCTGCATGGCTCAGTATTTCTGCAGGGGACTTGAAACTATATTCGAGTCCATGCCACGCCGGGAGAAAGAAAACCTGACACTATAGTAGGAGGTATCCCATGACTTTTTTCACCTCAGTGTACTTGGTTCCACGTTAAACGCGTTCACAAAAAGGAAAACGATGCTCACAGGCTAACCAAGTCTCGATGTTGTCACTTGGGCAAGCATTCTGTGCGTTTGCTGTAGTGCAAAAGGCGTTCCCGAAATAGAACTACAGGGGAGAAAGATCGTCCATCTAAGGCCTAATGGCTTCGCCGTTCCTTAGACAGAGTACTACTCTTTTCGTAATAATAACATGTAGCATCCTCAGGGCTCAGATTTCCAAATATGGTTGTTTTAAATCCATAATCATATATCAGCGAAATAAATGTGCTACACACAATATGCTTCTAAAGTGGTTTAATAACGCTTCTCTCCCCATAATCATACTTAAAATCATTAATAAATCATATGACATGTCGGCAACTTCTATATTAATAATAACATAAATGTTCGTTTGTACAAAATCGCTAATATTTGGAAGTTCCTCAGCGATTGCTTTGAATTTTTGACAAAGTTACATCCAATGGCGAAATGCCGACATGTTTTTACGTACCTTCCTTATATATAAACACCAAGAAGAAATACAGATGGTAAACGGGTATTCATTGGACAAGTATATTACACTAGAACTGACATGTGATTACATTTTCACGCAACTTGGGTGCATAGATCCTGAGAAATCAGTACCCAGAACAACCACCTCTGGCCGTAATAACAGCCTTCATACACCTGGGCATTGAGTGAAACAGAGCTTGGATGGCGTGTACAGGTACAGCTGGCCATGCAGCTTCAACACAATACCACAGTTCATCAAGAGTAGTGACTGGCGTATTGTGACGAGCCAGTTGCTCGGCCACCATTGACCAGACGTTTTCAATTGGTGACAGATCTGGAGAATGTGCTGACCAGGGCAGCAGTCGAACATTTTCTGTATCCAGAAAGGCCCGTACAGGACCTGCAACATGCAGTCGTGCATTATCTTGCTGAAATGTAGGGTTTCGCAGGGATCGAATGAAGGGTAGAGCCACAAGTCGTAACACATCTGAAATGTAACGTCCACTGTACAAAGTGCCGTCAATGAGAACAAGAGGGGACCGAGACGTGTAACCAATGGCACCCCATACCATCACGCCGGATGATACGCCAGTATGGCGATGACAAATAAACGTTTCCAATGTGCATTCACCGCGATGTCGCCAAACACGGATGCGACTACCATGATGCTGTAAACAGAACCTGGATTCATACGAAAAAAAGACGTTTTGCCATTCATGCACCCAGGTTCGTCGTTGAGTACACCATTGCAGGCGCTCCTGTCAGTAATTCAGCGTCAAGGGTAATCGCAACCATGGTTCAAATGGTTCAAATGGCTCTGAGCACTATGGGACTCAACTGCTGAGGTCATTAGTCCCCTAGAACTTAGAACTAGTTAAACCTAACTAACCTAAGGACATCACAAACATCCATGCCCGAGGCAGGATTCGAACCTGCGACCGTAGCGGTCTTGCGGTTCCAGACTGCAGCGCCTTTAACCGCACGGCCACTTCGGCCGGCCCGCAACCATGGTCTCCGAGCTGATAGTCCATGCTGCTGCAAACGTCGTCGAACCGTCCGTGCGTATGGTTGTTGTCTTGCAAACGTCCCCATCTGTTGACTGAGGGATCGAGACGTGGCTGCACGATCCGTTACAGCCAAGCGGATAAGATACCTGTCATCTCGACTGCTAGTGATACGAGGCCGTTGGCATTCAGCACGGAGTTCCGTATTACCCTCCTGAACCCACCGATTCCATATTCTGCTAACAGTCACTGTGTAATGTCTCTTGCAGCGGTCTCTACGCGATATTTTCAGAAATTTTATAAATTATAGAACTCAGTACATATCTCGAAATATCTCTTCTTATCTTACCGAATATCAATGTAAAGTAGTTTCAAGCCCAATTATTCCTTGGAGCGTCCATTTACTACATGGAATAGCTTCTCTGCTATCTATGTTTTCTCTTAGGAAAAGAATGAAAGACTTCTTGCCGATTAGTCGTGAAAGAAGGAGGATGTATATGTATGTATTGTTGAGCTAGTCGCCATCTTGATAGGATTCTGTATGAGAAGGAATTTAATACATGAACTAAACTAAAGTAAGTGTGTTCGCGTATCTTTTAACTGATTATTATTGACAGTGTCTGCTTACTACGCTGTGTCGCACGGGGTCAGTGGGGAACGTCTGATTTACACTGGACGAACCTGCCGTTTTGTATGCTCAAGATATTCAGTTACTTCAAATAAATAGGCTAACACGGTCTTACCAGCAGATCTCCGGTCTTCTCCATGTGATCACCGAAAGTTAATAATTATTACAAATGTTTCCAGGAGATCGACTGACAATTTTCGTCGCACCGAGACTTCGAAATTGCTTCACTGCCTTATGGAATTTAAGTTAAGCTCAATTTAATCAGGATAGAACAGTATTGAACTGTGTGAATGTGATAAGCCTGCTTTGTGAATGAAAATTCCCTTAACATACGCATGTTTTTACTATCCTGATCAGTGAAGCTAAATCGGGCCGGTGTGAGAGAGGTTTTTAAATTTTAAATCCCACACAAAAGATATTAAAACTGGATCTCGGCCAACGCGATCAGCAATGTCGCGATGCTATAAACCGCAATCGCGATAGGTTACAATCCGACCTTAATCAACGTCGGAAACGTGAAGGTACGCATTTTTCCTCCTTACACGAGGCATCACAACAACGTTTCACCAGGCAACGCCGGTCAACTGCTGCTTGTGTATGAGAAATCGGTTGAAAACTTTCCTCATATCAGCACGTTGTAGGTGTCGCCACCTGCGCCAACCTTGTGTGAATGCTCTGAAACGCTAATTATTTGCATATCACAACATCTCCTTCCTGTGGGTTAAATTTCGCGTCTGTAGCACGTCATCTTCGTGGTGCAGCAATTTTAACGGCCAGTAGTGTATATACACAAAGGGAAAACATTGTTATCAAAAATCTCAAAATGTACCTTTCCGGTTTACTTCAAACTTTTACACATTACTGTAATAAGTTTAGACACACACGTATTCAGACACATACAGACTATATACTGTACTTTTTAATAAGTACAGAATATAGTCCACACAATAGTGAAAGTTTGTTAGCAAACAGGAAAGCTGTATTTATGGCTTTCTGGTTTATAAGTAGAATACCACAACTGAATCTGATTTTGCAATAGCAGTAAGCGAAGTTCAAGGTCAGGGAGAGGGGGGAAGAGGAGATAAGCAGAGGCGTGGGAGGAAATGGACGCAGAAAATGGTAAGGAGGGGACAGGAGAAGAGAGAGAGAGAGAGAGAGAGAGAGAGAGAGAGAGAGAGAGAGAGAGAGAGAGAAGGAAAAAGTGGGGGGAGGATAAGATGGACAGAGAGAGGGGGAGGAAGTGACAGGCAGAGAGAGGGAAGGAGGATGGACAAAGAAAGGGGAAAAAGGAGATGGATAGAGACAGGGGAGAGAAGGAGATTAGGACGTATATCCAGTTCCCATACAAGTTAGAAATGAGTGATTTCTCTTTCCTTTCTTTTCCATTTAAGCAGGCTGAGCCACAGTAAAGAGTGGCCGGGTTCAGCCATTACTTCAAAAACGTAAATGTAGCACTGTTCGCCTACGCATCAGGTAAGAGCGGAGTGACTGTCTGTCTCCGTACGTGCCGCTGTCTCTTTTATCATGTTCTTGTGATCCCTATGCAAAATATACGATGGTGGCAGCATAATTGTCGCACTGTCTTCTTTTTCTTGTGCCATTGTCCTGCAATGACACACGGTTAGCATTTTTGGGAATGTATATGGCAGGGTTAGTTTTAGGGCGTGGCTGGATGCCCTTCCTGTCTCCATCCCACTACCACCCCCACCCGGGAAGACGGGAAGGAATGTGTGCACCCCCAACTATCTGCGTGTAGTGTTGTCCACGTGAAAGTGAGCGAAAGTTTTCTAAAAGTTGTAAATGTTGCAACTTAGGCGGGTCTTTGGTACCAGCCCGTATTCATCTAGCAGGATGTTAGGTGGTTACCTAATAACTGCATCCACCCTGGCCAGCACACTACTATCGTTAATACGCAGGGTGGAATCAGTCTGGGACTGGTGTACTTCCTTCCCCCCCCCCTCCCCCCCCTCCCCGTTTCATGGAAACCAAACTATCGTCTTGTATGCGATTTGAACCCATCCAAAAATATTCTTATGTACCTGCTGTAATATTGATTTTCCATGACCGTTCCATTTAATGCAGTTTCTTTGTTTTTCTCCTAGATACACTTAAATACACTTTCAGAAAAAATCTAAATAACTGTTTAAACAATTTTAATCACAATTTGTTGTCATTTATCATGAGCACACTTGTGCAAGAATACTGGCTTATTTATTTATGGACAAACGTACATTTATATTTATTGTACATGGTCTGAGTATGACTTAATTTTATAACATTACTGTATTTAAATATTATTGTAAACTATTAGTTTAGTCCAGTAAGTGGTCAAGTTGAGTCAAATCATGTCTGTCGAACTTAAGAACCACGTGTTTTTGGTGAGGACGGCGTTCAGCAAACGGAAAAGCAGATAGCAGCGGAATACTACGGAAGTCAGAAGGAGACAGGGACCTTTTCGAATCAATAGCTCAACGGAGTGATTCGTGGCACGTTTTACATGAGTCCTGGAAGGAGGCAAATCTGTCTGTGGTAGTGAACGGTATTCAGTCATGGAGATGTTTCATTCTGGGTGGCGAATGGCTGCTACTATACTTTAACTTCTGAAGCGATTTTAATTTTCGAGAGGTTTCATTGTGTTCTAGAGTAGGCGTCTTAAGTTTCTCCATTTATATGAAGGAACTAAGTATAGACACAGGTGGAGTGTTGTGTCCTGCGGTTGGCAGAAAGAAGAACCAACAGACTGTCTGAACACTCTTCATTATAATTAAAGAAAAAAACGCTTGGCATAAACTAAGTTTTAAACGCAGGAACAAGAAAACCCACAACGCTAGTGATGACAAACCAAATAATGAGACGAGTCAATGGAAAAAAATAGTGACCAAATCTTCTCTACACAATACAAAATACAACGTGCTACTACAATGCTACAACGAGTGAATACAATCCTAGGCCGGCGTAAGTACTTGCCGGAGCTGTTCTTAGCGGTTGGTAAACACTGCCGGTCTAGGCGTACTTATAAAGCCAGGTCGGCGGAGTGCTACATGAGTCGTATGAGTTCTGATTCGTGGAACACTGTCACATGTTGTCTGGCGAAGTAGTTCCGTGTTTATTTGGAAAGTCTGTTATTGTTTCTGTCCGTTGGCGATGTTTCTCTCCACACTCCTGAAAAGGGGTCGGCAACCCTTCTTGCGTGTCTGTTGTGCGGACTCTCTAAAATAAGGGGCCGCTATGACATGGAGAATATTTAGTGTATTGTTATTACGAAATAAACTTAGTTTTCAATTATCTTTGATTAATATTTAGTTTGGGGATTTTGCTACCATTCTCATAACACTCTCAACAAAACTTTACTGCATTTGATAAGGATATTTTCTGCCTGTATTTTAAATGAATATAATAGGGCCACATCCCGCTTATTTGAGATTCCTTTCTTGAATAAATATTATTCAACATTCTCCATCGTCCACATCAATTACAGACATTAGAACAGCATCTTGTTATTAGATTGTTATGAAGTTATTCACTTAACTTTTATTTTGTATTTCTTTGTATTTCATTAACTAGCAGTTCTAGCCAATGCATAGACTATTTGCTTGCAGGATCACAGCTACAGTACAGGTTGTTATTTGCAGCGAATTAGCTATGGGGCATGAGAGCAGACGTGCGTGGCTCCACCCTATGACCACATCGAGCTTTTCTTTTTGAAGAGAGCTGTGCATAATCCCAAGAGCCTAAGGTATGAGTAACCACAAGTAAAGACGCAACTGGTTTGTTCATATGGAATGCTATTTGGAAGAGAAACTCAGTAGCAGTAACCGTTAGGTACTGTCGCTCTCAGCAGCTGAAACCAGAGAAGGTAGTGATTTTGGACACTGCAAACGGTGGGCAGTCGACGTTCTAGCTCATCCAAAACGTGTTCCACTGGGTTCGGATCGGGACTCTGGCTAGGGTTGCT
Organism: Schistocerca americana; assembly: GCF_021461395.2. NCBI lineage: Eukaryota > Metazoa > Arthropoda > Insecta > Orthoptera > Acrididae > Schistocerca > Schistocerca americana. The sequence continues at coordinate 113,987,863 of NC_060126.1, read as the reverse complement.
ACTGTCCACAAGCCATTGCCTCACTTGTGCTGCTTTAACACAGGGTGCATTGTCGTGCCGATACGATCAATCATCGTCTCCGAATTGTTCCTCCACTGTAAGCAGTGCACAATGCTATACAATGTATTCATATCTTCCTTATTTAGCACTGTCGATACCCAAGTCATAAACTTAAAGACATCCTCAGCCTAAAGGTTGCACTGAACACCTCAGTGCTTTACTGGTAATGGTCCCTTGGAGGTAGTGTCCTTGTACATTTATCCGACCTCTGAATACTTAACTAGCCAGTGATAGGAGAAGCTGCACCTACACGTGGATTCAGAGCGATGGTATAAACTGAAAAAATAAATCACTGGTAGAGGTGAAAATAGCTACAGGTGAGGGGAGAGCTCCTAGTACCTACAAAGAACTGAACCCCCAGGCGTGTCAATGTCTGACACTTACCACTTCACCAGCAATACTATGGAATTATTCTTTTTTTCTGACTGGTGTTAAGTGGCCCACCACGAATTCCTCTCCCGTGCCAACCAGTTAATCTCAAAGCGTGATTTACACCCAATTACTCAATTGTTTGTTTGATGTATTCCAATATCTGACTTCCCCTAGAGTTTATTCCCTCTACAGTCCTTCTAGTGCCATGAAAATTATTCCCAGATGGCGTAACACATGTACCATTATCATCTCCCTTCTTCTTGTCAGTGTTTTCCATACGTTTTCTTGTTCGCCGATTCTGTGAAGCAGCTCTACCAGTCCAGCCAATTTTCAGCATCCATCTACAGCATCGCATCTTAAACGCTTTGATTATCTGATTTTCCTTTTCCTTCATGATACAAAATGTGCTACCATAAAGTGCCCTGCTTAAAAGGCACATTCTCATAAACTTCTTCCTCAGATCAATGCCTATTTTGATATTAGTTGTGGGGAGGAAGGGTTTGTTTTTTTATTCAGTTACTTCACAGTTACACATATCAATTCGACACGTGACTATACCACAAAAGCTTGTAAACTACTTTGATGAGCGCCCAGAAGTAGTCAAACTTGATATAATTCACTTACATTCCCTTGTGTACATAGAGTCCAACTCTTGACCTTGAAAAGGAATAAGCAAACGACGTTGATAATTTAAGAGGTCGCTGTTTCCAAAATAACATATACTCAAAAATTAATATATTGAAAGATCCGCCTCAGTTACGAGAATTTTCTGGTCTTTACCCAGGTTTCGGCTAGAATAATCTAGCCTTCTTCGGAAGCATAAAATTACTATAACATGCCAGCGTAAGGCATAGTCAACTTAAAAAATGAAACCCTATAGTACCGTGGTACCACGTCGCATTAAAACTACTTTACTGAAGACCAGCCCCGGCATCACTTCACCACGAGGTCGGTTGGCAGCGGCAACTACGTTGGCATGTTATAGTAATTTTGTGCTTCTGAAGAAGGCTAGATTATTCTAGCCGAAACCTGGGTAAAGACCAGAAAATTCTCGCAACTGAGGCGGACCTTTCAATGTATTAGTCTATTACAGTTGCTGACGGGGCTGCAGTATATTAAAAACTCAAAAAATAGTTGTTTCGCACACGCGCACATCTTTTATAAAACACACCAGTTATTACTATTTTAACCAGCACATAGCACAGTTCACAGCCCTAAATCTCCTCAACATTCCATTTCGCGTGAATTACAAATTTTAATTATTTGCCATGCGGATCTACGTTTTAATTACACTGACGGAAAAAATTCCAACGCCAAAAATTATTAATATAGAGCAACGAAATTTCTGGAATACGTTTGTCCAGGTAACACGTTTAAGCAATTAAAATTCCAAGATCTCAGGTTAATATAAGCGCAAGATAAGCCAATGCAGATGTGAAATTCTGCGTCATTAATACCGGTGTAACCGCTATAACGTCGAATGCAAGCATACAAACATGCATGGGTTGTGTTGTACAGTTGGTGGAAGTCAGTTTGTTCATGAAGCTCCATAACTGTTCTACGTGGTCAGTCAATACAGAGACGATTAATGGTGTTTGTGAATGATGCTGGAGACGTCTTCTGACGATGTCCCATATGTGCTCCATTGGTAACGGATGTTGTGATGGAGCAGGCAAAGACAGTATGTCGACACTGTGGATCATGTTGGGTTAGAAAAGCGGTATGTGGGCGAGCTTTATCCTGTTGGAAAACACCCATTGAAATACTGTTCATCAATGGCAGCATTACCAGACTGACGTACAAAATTGTTCAAATGGCTCTGAGCACTATGGGACTTAACATCTATGGTCATCAGTCCCCCAGAACTTAGAACTTCTTAAACCTAACTAACCTAAGGACAGCACACAACACCCAGTCATCACTAGGCAAACTGACGTACAAATTTGCAATTAGAGCGTGTGAGACAACCACAAGAGTGCTCCTGTTCTTATACGAAATCGCACTCCAGCCCATAACTCCAGGTGTAGGTCCAGCGTGTTTAGCACACAGACTAGTTGCATGCCCTCACCTGGCTTCCCGCTAACCAACACAAGCTATCACTGGAACCGACGCAGAACCAGTTTTTATCAGGAAACACAACATACCACCGCCCTGCCCTCCCATGAGCTCTTGCCTGACACCACCGAAGTCTCATTTCATTTCTAAATTGTCTTACGAGTGGTCTGTTTTTGTTTATCGGTGTTTAGATGATGTACTGTGGGCACTGATCATACGTGTGCTCTCTAAATATATCGTCCCACAGACCGTACATTCTCATGACCACCGCTGCCAGCAATCCTGTACAGCCGCTACATTCCTACCATCTCTTTCTGCAATATGGCAGAAGGACCATCCAGCTTCTGACAGCCCTGTGTTGACAATGGCGTCTTTCTCACCTTAAAGGCATTCTTGACGAACGTCACCTCTCCACATCCAAACTTAAAGGTAACTTATGCTCACGGCCGTTATAACATGCATTTAAAGCAAACCTGACTTGCATTCTCATCGTGGCGCTAGTAGCGCTACTCTTATACGATTGGCGCGAAATTTGAATGGACAGTATGTTTAAGATATAGAAACACGCGTACCAACTTTCGTTTATGTCACGCAAATTCTTCTTACTGTAGTGATTTCTTTTCGTCAGAGTACTTTATCATCCAACCACTAATATCAGGACCATAATCCTCAGCAACGCGTTTCGGGAGTCAAACTCCTATCATCTGACTGTCTAAGTCAATCCAACATAAACATGCACTTCAAAGGCACAGAAGATCAAAATACAAAGAAAAGCAAAATTATTTTGACATGAAGACCACGCCTTACTTTAAAAACGGCAACACCAGAGTCTCTGCTCCGCTTTTCCCATGCATCAAATTGTTCCTTCCGTAAAGCAGTAAACACTGGTCTGCATTGACATGGGGAAGGTCTCAGGCACAGCCACCGATTCGGGCCATATCTGGTAGATCGCTTGTGTACAATCTACAATGAAAGACCCCAAGATATCTTGGCTTAACAACCAACCGTTTTCGAGTAAACCGCCCCTAAATTTCAGTCGACTCAAAATTGATGGGATCGATAGATACTTGGGAAAATCGAGCATTTTTCATTATGTACGTGGTCCACAAACAAACATGTTCCAAGAGATCGAAGAAAGAAACTTTGACTGCCAGTTATGTGCCCATAAGGTAAACTTCGTGCAACTTATGCGCCCTTGGCGTAGGAACCGAGGCATGTGTTTGAGAGCAGACAAACTGTGTTAGATTCCAAAGCGCATTCATTTGATTCTTCATTTCTATTTTTTTTCCGTTTCAAAATCTCATCGGCTGGAGTAGAATTACGTTCAGGGTTGAGTACTGCTTCGAAACGAGCTCTGATGGCCAACGAAGACATGTCTAGAGACGCCTCGGTGGGAATACCAACCTGACTGTCGCTCACCATACGGTCTGACAACCAGGAGCGACGGTCTGTGATGCCTGTTCTTTTTCTAGCAGGACCCCTTTGGCTGTCAACCACGGTGCCATAATAGGACAGCGGTACGTCGACCACATTCTGCACCCCGTTTTGTTGTCCTTCATGGCAAGCCATCACGGGCTTACATTTCAGCAAGATAATGCCTGCCCACACCAGGCAAGAGTTTTTACAGTCTATCTTCGTGGTTTTGAAACCGTGCCTTTGGCGGAAACAGCCGAATCTCTCCCCAATTGGTAATATTTGCAGCGTTGAAGGCGGGGCCCTCCAACCGGCTCGGATTTTCATGATCTAATATGGCAATGGGACAGGATCTGGCACGATATCCTTCCGAAGGACATCCAAAAATTCTGTCAATAATTGCCAACCCTAATAAATGCTTGCATAATGACCAGAGATGGGCCAATGTGTTACTGACACGCCCAGTTTGTGAAGTTCTTCTGTTGAATAAATTATCCGATTTTTCTGAAACTGTAACCATTTGTTTGTCATCACATCGACTGATCTGCGCCCCACACGGATAATTTCTTAATTTTAATGCATACCACGCATAAAATAACAATGCCTGTAAAAGCACAGGACAGCTTTCGGTAACAGTTGTCCAGACGGTGACATAAATAATTGCTGTGTGGACGAATATGTAATTTTATGTATACCACCTGCGACAATGGTTCCTTTTTCTCCCTTATGTGACAACGTGCGTCGAATGCTCGTCTTGTTTTCATACAAAGAGGCTTAAAATTTTATTTCTTCATTGATCCAAGCCATATGGGAAATTTATTTGCCTACCTTGTTATTATTCATTTAGTTGCCTTTTAAACCTATTCCTAACAATTTCGAAACGGTAGAAAATGCAAATGAGAGAAAATGAATGCTCTTGTGGGTTGAACACAGGTTTTCTGGTCCGCAGCCAAATTCTATGCTCGCTTCGCGACTTTTCTAATCATTTATTTGCATTTCAAGATAGAGATGCAGCTACTTCACACAAGCTTTACAGACACAAGAAAACATATACCCACATGCTTCTTGTGTAATCAGAACCACAAAAGATAAAGCACAATGTCTCTGATCAAACATTCGAGTGCTGAGTTACACATCTATCTGATCACTGACGTAATAAATGCGTTTTAACAAAAGTGATTAAAGGCATGTCTTAATTCTTGAAATGTTTATAATATTATCTGTAAGTACATTTAAACAATGTGGCATCCTTATTTTGTACATGACTGCATAAAAATATGAATTGGAACACTGTTTATTTGTAGAATGATTCATTAAGAATCTTAGAAAGCGTTAAAAAATCCTTTTTTGGCAGTCAGAAACAACAGAACGAATTGCACTTCAACTCAATCACAAAAGGTCTCACCAACTTCAATGTGATACTCTTGAAACATTTCATCACTAACATTGAGATTCGGCATTGAAGTTAGCGCATTTAGTAGAAAAAATGTACCTCTGTTTCACATACTCATTCGAGTTCCACTTCTCTCGATGCGTTACACAAAGACATTGCAACAGCATCCACATCATAACTTTACCAATACGTCCTGTCACACAGTCGAAGTTATGCTTTATCTGGTGGGTCTGGTGGTTCGTCCGCCAAGGATACAATATTGTTTGCTGCCCAGCCGTTTGTCGTAGCTCATGGCGTGCAACACAGTGGCTGGCACAATTTCGTCGTTCTTTCATTTTACTTCCATGTTGTTTAGTATTCGAGACAGAAGTGTACAGTTCATTACTCAGCTTATTTCCTGCTTGCCTTGTCTGTTTTGAAAAATGTACTTTTGCTGTTTTGTGTCCTCGGAATGAACATTTTGACGAGTGTCACAGTGTAAAAGTGGATCTGTGATTGAGCCACTGCCCATGAATTGTTCCAGCATAGTGCTCTTATCTGTCCAGGATTTTTAGTCGTATTTGTTTTCTGCGTTCACAGAACAGCTAGATTCACTGTGTTTCAATTTTGGTTTGCTTCCATTAGCGCTTGCTGTCGTCTGCATATGCTCTTCCACTTCCACAGGCGCAGTCTGACGTTTAGCATCAAGTATGTTATCAGAGACGCTAACGGCAACTTCGTTGATTAGGTTACTTTTCTTGCAGCATTATTCTCACAATTTCGCTGTCTTGTTCTTCGGCGATAGTTTTGTAACTTCCTCATTCACATTTCTCCCATTTTCGGGCGCTAATATGTCCATTATGGGGTCGGTTTGTTGTCGGGAGGGCATAGAAATGCATATTGCTTGTGCGTCATGCGCAGGGTTGGTTTTCATACACAACGATCGCCCTGGGACCGCATGTAAAAGGTGTGTGCTTTCATTATCCTTCTTTAGCCATTCGACTGAGATTTAACTTGCCATGCCAAAAATTACCAGACCGCACTTGTTCCTTGATATCAGAAACCGTCCTGTATAGGCTAAGCACTTTTCTGATCTTCTCGAGTCACACTTCGAACGGTAAATTAGACTCTCACAGAGTAAGTTATTAAGAGTGTGCTGTCAGATCCATCATTACGTTTAAATTTTACGTTGCAATCAGTATTCCTGACTATTCGCTAACAAACGTCGTTATTTATACATTTTTCATAAAATGAGTTGACAAAAGTCATGGGATACCTCATAGTATCATGCAGGACCTCTCTTTGCTTGGCGTCGCGCAGCAGCTCGAAGTGACATGCATGGATTCGACAAGCTGTCGGAAGACCTCTGCAGAAATATTGAACCATACTGCCTCAATTGCGAAAGTGTTGCCAGTGCAAGATTTCTGTGCATGAAATGGCCTCTCCATTATGCCCCATGAATGTTCTATGGAATTCATGTCGAGCTTTCTGGGTGGGCGAATCAATCCCTCGAACTGTCCAGAATGTTGCGAACAATTGCGGCCCTGTGACATGGCTCATTACCGTCCATAAAAATTTCGTCGTTGTTTGGGAACACGAAGTCTATGAATGGCTGCAAATGGTGTCCAGGTAGCCGAACATAATCACTTCCAGTCAATGATCGCTTCAATTGGACCAGAGGACCCAGTCCATTCCATGTAAACGCAGGTCACACCATAACGATCCATCACCGGCTGGCACAGTGTCTCGGTGACAGCTCGAGTGCATGTCTTCGTGGGGTCTGCGCCTCACTTGAGCCCTGCCATCGGCTCTTACCTACTGAAATCGGTACTCATCTGACCAGATCGCGGTTTTCTAGTCATCTTGGGTCCAACTGATGTGGTCATAAGCCCAGGAGAGGCGCTGCAGGCGATGTCTTATGTTTGCAAAGGCACTCGCGTCGACTGCTACCATAGCCCAATAACACCAAATTTCGCCGCACTGTACGAACGGATACGTGCGTCGTATGTCTCACTGATTTCTGCGGTTATTTCACACAATGCTGCCTGTCTGTTAACACTGCAATTCTAAACGCCGCTGCTCTCAATCGTTAAATGAAGGCCATCGGCCACTGTGTTGTGCGTTGTGGGAGGTAACGCCTGAAATTTGGTATTCTCTGCACACTGAACACTGTGGATCTCAGAATACTGAATTCGCTAACGATTTCCGAAATGGAATGTGTGTCTAGCTCTAACTACCATTCCGCGTTCAAAGTCTCTTAATTATCGTAGTGCGGACATAATCACGTCGCAAACCCTTCGTCACGAATCATCTGAGTATAAATGACAGTGCCGCCAATACGTGGCCCGTTTGTACCCTGTGATCGCGAGACGAACGCCATTTCTTCATGTGCTCTTGCTGTGCCATGACTTTTGCTACCTCAGTATACGTTAACAGTCACGCTGATAGCAACCTACTTTTATTGTCAGCATTATCATTCACTATTCCGCTCTCTTGCTCTCTGGCGATAGTTTCTGTGATATCCTCATTCACATTTCTCCTACGTTCAGGTCCTGATGTACCCATAATGGGGCCAAGCCACTGTAAAAGAACATTAGCGTATGTTATTACTTCCGGTTGGCTTCTTTCAGCACTTCAGTGGGCGATTGTACACGGCGTCTATGCGCACTATTTTCCTTCAGGTATTCAGAGTTGGTTTTCATACACGGCATACGCCTTGTGACCGAATACAGTAATATAAGAGGGCATGTGCTTTTATACTTCTACTTTAGCTATTCGATTGCGATTTAACTTGTCATGCCAAAAGATCTCAGTCCATACTTCTTCCCAGATACCATAAACTGTCCTATACAAGCTAAGCACTGGTCTCATGTTCTCGAGCAGCTCTTCGAACGGTAAATTAGACTCTAATAGAGCGCAAGCCAATATCTGTGTAAGTTATCAACCCTTTCAAACTCGAAATATCAAATGTAAAATTTTTTTTAATTTTCTTGTTTTCATTAGATTATAGACAAAAATTGAGACAGAACAATGAGAAAAATAGTTTTTACGTACATTGAAGGAACGAATATGGGATGGTTTCAAATGCAGCCACTGTATACTTTTGGTGGTAAGGTAAAATGTAGTTCTTCCTGCTGTTAGGCATAAGGCTACTTGACAGAGACCACACTTCCATCTGCTTCTGTGAGGTTCCTTCTTTGTGCTATAGTGTCCGCAGTGCCTTCAGCTGCCATGTATTCAAATGCTTTGCTTTTGTTTTATGTTTTTCAGGTAGAAAAACAGTTTACAACTCTCTGAAAGAAGACAAGACGACACTGATATTTTCGTTCAAAAATCAAAATCACTGTCATCAGTTAACACGTGACCTCCAATTTCACTACTACTGTCAATCTGAGTAGACATCAGAAGAAATCCTATCCAAAAGGCACGCCAGAATATCCTCTCCCTTTTCCTGTGAGAGCACATCGGGTAAACCTGGAAAACTGACAACCTGTCACAGCTACTCATGTTGGTCTTAGAGTAGGGTTGCCACATCCAGCTGGGACCTCGTCGGGACAATCTAAGATGAGGGTAAAAATGAAGTAAAAGTTTATTTAATATAATTATTTTTTCTTTAGAACACAATTACTTGGAACTTGTTGCGGCAGGAGTAGTAGTGCACCATATTTTCCCCTTTACGTATGTATAAAACTCCGTGCAAGCTTGTAGTTAAACTGGCACTGTAAAATTGATTCCACAGTTCATGGCAGCAGTCACTTCCTTTTACCGCTCCACTGGACCGACATCAGCGAAAAATCTCTTTTCACAGTTGGCATTTGCGTTCAGGTTTTTCGGTCTCCTTAAGAAAGTAAATCCGCCTTTCTTCCACGAAGTGTTTACGCTTACTTTGTTCGGACTGAAGCTTAGTTTCTAAAACGCTCTTCAGATACCTATATTCTTGAAAACAACTGTCACTTGAAATCTTCACACTATTTTTAGTCAAGTATATAACAGAGTTTTCAGTCATCACCCAATCTGAGCTTTCCAATAGCGTCATCTATTCAAAACTTGACATTTATTAAAAGAAATAGCCCATGTCTCTAAGTAATCAAATGCAATGGTACAGGAAGCCGTTGTCTTTTCCTCAAATTTCGAAATCAGATAATTTATCTTGGTAAGGGTTCTCATTCTTTAACTTCTTCAAATTCATCTTGGTTTGCATGCCAATAAAACTGGCAGTCTTCCTTTCATTGAGACATCTTTGAGTGTCGATTAATATGTCTTCTCCACGCTTTTCATTTTGTTTTCAATCAGAGCCAAGTTCGACTGCAAAAACATGAAGTAAATTTCACTGATCGGACTACTGAAAACTGGAATTATTTTAGGATCTCTCTTCGGCGTCAAAAATTGTTTTAATGGACTTCAAAGCTTAAGAATTCTCTCACCTGCGCGGATTAACGACAGACATCTTGTTTTTGAGTGAGATAGAAGAGTCTGATGATTAACATCAACGTACAAGTAGAACTCTTTCAGCTCCTCTGTCCTTTCCATGTATATTGAAAAATAATTAAATAGTCTCATGACGATTATTTCAATGTCGACAGTTAAGATTCCAGCAGCGCTCGATACAGCATTGTGACGAATGTGAACAGGGCATGCAATTTTTTCTACATTTTTTCCTGGTTCTTTTTTAATTTGGTGAAACCCATTCTGCTGGGCGCCTCGATGAAGACCTCCAAAACTGGTGCTGGTACTGTCTCCAAAAAAAAGCGATTAATTTATCTAGTCTTCAATTGTCTAGACAAAACTTTGCGATCGTCTCCGATGTTTCGTTATTCAGCGAGTCAAAGGTCAACAGCTTCTCTTGGTTTTCGTCAGTTTCAGTAAAGCATTGAACAACTAAAAGAAACATCTTTTCAGCCTTATGGTTCGATGCGTCCTGTGCCGCAAAATGAAACTTCTTGCAATTGTTTTATGCATTCGGACACGGAGTGTGGTGCGAGAATATTTTTAACAATCGCTGTAGCTTTGGTCCTGGCTGTAGATGGCTTTGTGGCGACTTTGCGGCATTCAGTTTTACGGTACATTCAAGAGAACTGAAGGACTGGTGATACTTGACAACTTTATAAGTTGTTGTTAGTTCTGCAGCAGCAACGAGCAGATATTCCAGGGTAACTTCTTTAATCATGAATGTAGAAATAGGCGTTGATGTCGATGCTACCGCGAATCTATTTGTATGATTCTTCGCAGAAATCTGGTGGCTCACATATGTCTTACCTGCCTCAGTTATTGAGATACAACAGATACAAATCGCACACAATGCTGCCTGATCCGTACGTCCTTTCTTGACAAATGACCACTCTTTTGTGTAATCATCCGGAAAGTGCCGCTTTCTCTTCCCATTCTTAGGAATTTTCCTAAGCTACGATAAGTTTATTAAGACGGTAAACAGTCGACAATAACTTTAGTCATCTAAGTACACGTCACCATACACTTCACGCCCTATATACCCGCAGTAAACACTTCAAACATTACTAACCTGCACTCCTTGTTCGTATTACTTTTGGAAAGAATCGTCTTATCAAGACGCTATTCAAATAGGAACTGTCCGATTCTTCCATGTGGCGCTCCTTAAACACACTCCTGGAAATTGAAATAAGAACACCGTGAATTCATTGTCCCAGGAAGGGGAAACTTTATTGACACATTCCTGGGGTCAGATACATCACATGATCACACTGACAGAACCACAGGCACATAGACACAGGCAACAGAGCATGCACAATGTCGGCACTAGTACAGTGTATATCCACCTTTCGCAGCAATGCAGGCTGCTATTCTCCCATGGAGACGATCGTAGAGATGCTGGATGTAGTCCTGTGGAACGGCTTGCCATGCCATTTCCACCTGGCGCCTCAGTTGGACCAGCGTTCGTGCTGGACGTGCAGACCGCGTGAGACGACGCTTCATCCAGTCCCAAGCATGCTCAATGGGGGACAGATCCGGAGATCTTGCTGGCCAGGGTAGTTGACTTACACCTTCTAGAGCACGTTGGGTGGCACGGGATACATGCGGACGTGCATTGTCCTGTTGGAACAGCAAGTTCCCTTGCCGGTCTAGGAATGGTAGAACGATGGGTTCGATGACGGTTTGGATGTACCGTGCACTATTCAGTGTCCCCTCGACGATCACCAGTGGTGTACGGCCAGTGTAGGAGATCGCTCCCCACACCATGATGCCGGGTGTTGGCCCTGTGTGCCTCGGTCGTATGCAGTCCTGATTGCGGCGCTCACCTGCACGGCGCCAAACACGCATACGACCATCATTGGCACCAAGGCAGAAGCGACTCTCATCGCTGAAGACGACACGTCTCCATTCGTCCCTCCATTCACGCCTGTCGCGACACCACTGGAGGCGGGCTGCACGATGTTGGGGCGTGAGCGGAAGACGGCCTAACGGTGTGCGGGACCGTAGCCCAGCTTCATGGAGACGGTTGCGAATGGTCCTCGCCGATACCCCAGGAGCAACAGTGTCCCTAATTTGCTGGGAAGTGGCGGTGCGGTCCCCTACGGCACTGCGTAGGATCCTACGGTCTTGGCGTGCATCCGTGCGTCGCTGCGGTCCGGTCCCAGGTCGACGGGCACGTGCACCTTCCGCCGACCACTGGCGACAACATCGATGTACTGTGGAGACCTCACGCCCCACGTGTTGAGCAGTTCGGCGGTACGTCCACCCGGCCTCCCGCATGCCCACTATACGCCCTCGCTCAAAGTCCGTCAACTGCACATACGGTTCACGTCCACGCTGTCGCGGCATGCTACCAGTGTTAAAGACTGCGATGGAGCTCCGTATGCCACGGCAAACTGGCTGACACTGACGGCGGCGGTGCACAAATGCTGCGCAGCTAGCGCCATTCGACGGCCAACATTGCGGTTCCTGGTGTGTCCGCTGTGCCGTGCGTGTGATTATTGCTTGTACAGCCCTCTCGCAGTGTCCGGAGCAAGTATGGTGGGTGTGACACACCGGTGTCAATGTGTTCTTTTTTCCATTTCCAGGAGTGTAGATCCAGTCTCGTACTACTGGAGACTTCTGGTATTTTCTCGAATAATGTCGCAAGATCTAGAAGATGTTGGCATCCTCGATACGCGATACGCAACACGCAACGCTATCTGTCAACATAAACCTGTTGACGTAAATAAAACTGAGGCTTCATTTAGGTGTTGCGCTACCAGATGGCGTTTCCTCAGTACTGTAACAGCATTTTGCAAAATCGGAACAAAATTTGGTCTTGTCGGGACAAGAAGGGCCATAACGGTGACGGTAACGATGTATCGGAACGGATGGCAACCCTACCTCAGAGCTGCAATTGTTCTAAAAGGAACCACCACAATAATCATGTAAATAAATACATAAATATTTATTGTCACAATACAGAGAGCATAAATTTGAATAGCGCAACTTTCTGTATCTAATCCATATGCAAAATATAACTTATAGAGACAAATTCAGTCAAAATTTGAAAACAGTCAGTAGTTCACCGCATACAAAAATGGTTCCTACGTTTGCTCGTCTAGCTGCTAATCAAAAGGTAAGAAGTAGTTCAAGCTGTAGTCGCTAGAGGGAAGTATCTACTGGAGCCATAACTGGTAGCTACCGTGTGTATATGCCACGAAATGAGATAATTCTAGGTGGCTTCAAACGGAACTATATCGGCCGAAAAATTAAGGTAGATTCATCTTTATGCTTACATATTATGCTACCATCAGTATTACTGACTATTCGTCACGAACTTCGTTATTTACACATTTAGTATGTACACTATTGATTGTGTAGGTAATTTGAATACCAATCACTTCTTCATCAAGCAGCTTTATAAATTCAACCGCCCATTTCCGAATATCGACGGGTGTAGGCTCTCGGTGTTCTTCACAAAACTAAATACCCATGTTCCTCTCCTTGAAGGAGACATGACGTTTTTTATTGGCCTTCGCGCTGTTCCCATGCAGCCATCTTAATAATAATGGCAATTATGACGATAGGAATGTAGGAACAACACCTCACTCAGTCCCCGAGCGAATTATCTGTCCGCCGAACTGACCTCGTAGCTACCGAGGCGGACAAAGACGTTTTACAGTTAAATCCATACTTCCGTTCAGTACAGCCGGCGCTTCGCAGTAAACTAACTCACCGGTGCAGACAGCCCAAACGTACGTCTGCGCGGCATGGCGGCCAAACACGGACTGCAGCGGAGCTTTCGTTGCACAGTTTTCCTTGTGAGTATACTAGCGGCAGTCAGTTTCTTTCCTGGATTTCTAGGAAAAATGCTCTTGTTTGTCCCATACTTGATGATACGTAATACTCTGTGTTTAATTAGCTATCGATCCCGTCAATTTGAGTTGACTGCGCGTCGTTAACTTCAGTGGTGGGTTTCTCAAGAACGGTGGGGTTTTGAGTCAAAATATCTTAGTGTTTTATTTCCGGTTGCGCAAAAGTGACCTTCCAAGTATGCGCCGAATCGGTCGGCTGTATCTGAGACCTTCCCCTTGTGAGGCATCAGCCGTTAAATAACATTCCAAAGTTGTTACACAGGACTTGGGGAGACACAGTACCAATGGTTATCTGCGAAGACCTTTCAAATATACTGTCAACCTCAAAAGAGGTCAAAAAACCATTGAAAAAGGTGTTACCATTGTCGCCCGTTTGTATACTAAGAAGGGGAACTACACCTAAGTGCACAGTTAAGCAATAACCTTAAGTATCTGAGCTATTTCAGAAAAAAACATTAACAGAGAGGTAATACTTTTATTGAACTTCTCAGAAATACAAAACATATGAAATGTGTACTCTTGCGTTCATCTGCGCTTAAGAGTATGCAAAACATGCCCAAAGAGTATGCATTTAGCAAAGGTCACAAATAACGTTATACCATCCTCAAAAGAAGAGCGTTGTTTGTACCTCCATCTCTCACACTTAATGCACTGGACTGAACTCTCTAGAACTGGCTCGTCATACTCCTCGTCACACATTGGACAGAGAATAGCTGACCTGTCTGCTGTCACTTCAGATGCAGCAGGCCTATTCCATCTGCAATGGGATGTTTCCTCAGAAGCAATGTTCTTTATGGAATAGGATGCCTCCTCAGTATTACATCGGTTGCTTTCTGTTGGTATTTCCCTCCAAAATACAGTTTTCATATGTGGAGGATATCATGACCTCCGATCGTCTGGCCTGTCGCCTCATCTTTATTGTTTATTTAGCTTTTGATAAAGACCAGACTTCTGGAGGAGGCACTACTGCTTTTGCTGTATTCTCACTTCCCACAAATCGCGATTTTCCACCTGGGTTGTCATTGGAGTTGCTGTTCAAATCTGCCTCTTGGCGTGGAGGTTCTTCTGTTTCGCCAGAATTATGGATTAGTTTTTCCTGGGGTCGATCCGTTACATTAGATAGAAGTATCTCCTCCTCCAAAAACAGGTCGAGGTTAAATGGGTGTGCACCTGTTGCACATAAGAAATTCTTCGCCTTCTGCAGAGTAGTAACTCATTCTTAGGCATTACGAAATATCACTCAGCGTAACTGCACTCCCTGGGTGGTCATGTATCCATTTTTCAGCTTCAGCTGCGTAAGCGTAAGCGGTTTTCAATGATCCAAAGAATCCATGGTCTGGGAACTGACGTTTATGACTGGAGTGTGGTGGTAGGGATAACAAAGTTACGTGATGATCTCGACAATAGCTTGAAGACTGCAATGTGACATGTTATTGTCGAGTATCAAGAGGACTAGGTCATTTTTGGTTGATCTGGCATAGTCACTGAAGTGCTTTAGCCAGTCAACGAAGAGATCGGAGTTTATGAAACCACTCTCTGCTGTCATGGAGAGAGCTCCTACTGGTACATCTTTGAAGAGCTCAGGCTTCATTCTCTTTCGTTGGAAGACTATGGCTGGAGCTATGAAGAAAACGACAGGATTCATTACACAGACAACTGTGACGGTTTAGCCTCTCTGCAGACAAAACCTTCCCAAACAAACGGGTACTTTTTTGACTTGTGTCCTTAGGGATCTTGTTAGGAACAAAAGATATTCCTGACTCATACATGTTAATAATGCAATGAGCAAAAAACGTTTCTCTTCTACTACCGGCTTCAATTAAAAAAAAAAAAAAAAAAAAAAAAAAAAAACTTTCAGTTTGGAATGTAGTGGAAACAATACTCCTGTCTTAAGATATAGCTACCGTGTGTATGCCAAGAAATGAGATAATTCTAAGTGGCTTCAAACGGAACGACATCGTCCGAAAGATTAAGGTAGATCCATGATTATGCTTACATTTTACGCTACCATCAGTGCTCCTGACTATTCGTTCACGAACTTCGTTATTTATACATTTTGTATGTACACTATTGTATAGGTAATTTGAATACCAATCACTTCTTCATCAAGCAGCTTTACAAATTCAATTGCCCATTTCCGAATAGCGAGGGGTGTAGACTCTCTCATTCCTCTGGAGTCCGAAGTGTAATATCGTACTGTTGTGACTGACAATTCGCGATTTTCACAAACACAACTTTTATTGAGGTACGTTGACAAGGTTGATGACTGAACAAGAAACGGAAGGGTAACAATAACGATCCCAGTAAAAGTCTCCTAATTTAGGCAAACAAAAGTTCACTTCTAATTTTTCACGAAGGTTCGTGGTAACATACACATCAGCAAGAGTCCAACTCAGAGACTAAGACGTAATTTTCATTGGTCGAAGTACGAGAGGTCGGCATCTGGAGTAAACTGAACTTCGGGGCTTGTTCTAGCCACTATATAGCTGCCTCCAGCCAATCAGATTTTGGCATATACTTCCTGCATGCCGTGGCTTGAGCTCCCCCTGCAGGAAGTAGTGGTCGGAATGTATATTTCCATCACCTTGTATGTAAATAGCCGGTGTTTACAATGGTGCTTTTGGTACGCGGCCGGCCGTGGTGGCCGAGCGGTTCTTGGCGCTTCAGTCCGGAACCGCGCGACTGCTACGGTCGCAGGTTCGAATCCTGCCTCGGGCGTGGATGTGTGTGATGTCCTTAGGTTAGTTAGGTTTAAGTAGTTCTAAGTTCTACGGGACTGATGACCTCAGATGTTAAGTCCAACAGTGCTCAGAGCCATTTGAACCATTTTGGTACGCCTTGGACATAGACAACGCCGTCCTCTGTGGTGTAATTTGGGTTGCCGGCCCTCAGGGGCAATCTTGGCTCCGACATTACAGGTACTTTTAGCAGATATCTTGGACCCAGTACTGTCCAGCTGCATTGTGTCCTTATTGGAGTCGTGATCCAAACTTGTTAGCCTCTGCGTAGTCATACGCCAATTGCATGAGCTGCTTCCTGCTGATACTGTAGAACCTAGCAGCAAGGTCCTTGACGTGCTTTACGAATTCTTTTTCCAGCTCATGTAACAAAAATCCTTTTTATACGTCCCAGTGCCCTAAAACAAAACAAAATCTATAATCTTAATATTTTGAACATATTCCATGTATTTCTATAACGAACGTTTAACAAAAAACCCCAAAGGCTCTGTTCTCTGTTCACAGCTTTCAGTCTTTGCCTTAAAGGAGACTCCTTCATACCAAATGCAGTGGCAGCCTTTCGCTTACCTCCACTTTCGATTTGTTGTCGGAGCAGCTCTTCAGTAAAGATGAGCTTCCTGTACTATTTTCATACATAATTTGAAGTTATTTTGAAACAAAATCACACTTCAGACTACATAACACAAGCAAGATGGTACAAATCTGCAGTTGTGTCTTCAAGGATAGGCAGAAGCAGTGCTTTGTTGATGCTCCACATTTTAGCGATTTTGACCGATATAAATTCACGCTGTAGTATTCTTCTTCGGCATGCCAGTGCAGAAATGTGCACAGAAAGAGCGAAGTGAAATATCCGTACAATGCTCACTTTTTTATGTACAAAAGCCGACTTCGGAATTTACCTTTGTGTGACACCACGTGTACAAGATTCGAGTGCCCATTTTAAGTTCTAGATTCACATATTTCACTATTCGCGTGGCTTCAGCATAATCTTTGGTTGATTGTATCAATATCCGTTTGTATTGTGATATATTGTGACATTTACCGTAGGTCTCTAGAAGAGCGTAGCGTTCCAAAGGATTGGAAAAGGGAACAGGTCATCCCCGTTTTCAAGAAGGGACGTCGAACAGATGTGCAGAACTATAGACCTATATCTCTAACGTCGATCAGTTGTAGAATTTTGGAACACGTATTATGTTCGAGTAGAATGACTTTTCTGGAGACTAGAAATCTACTCTGTAGGAATCAGCATGGGTTTCGAAAAAGACGGTCGTGTGAAACCCAGCTCGCGCTATTCGTCCACGAGACTCAGAGGGCCATATACACGGGTTCACAGGTAGATGCCGTGTTTCTTGACTTCCGCAAGGCGTTCGATACTGTTCCCCACAGTCGTTTAATGAACAAAGTAAGAGCATGTGGACTATCAGACCAGTTGTGTGATTGGATTGAGGAGTTCCTAGATAACAGAACGCAGCATGTCATTCTCAATGGAGAGAAGTCTTCCGAAGTAAGAGTGATTTCAGGTGTGCCACAGGGGAGTGTCATAGGACCGTTGCTATTCACAATATACATAAATGACCTTGTGGATGACATCGGAAGTTCACTGAGGCTTTTTTGCAGATGATGCTGTGGTGTATCGAGAGGTTGTAACAATGGAAAATTGTACTGAAATGCAGGAGGATCTGCTGCGAATTGACGCATGGTGCAGGGAATGGCAATTGAATCTCAGTGTAGACAAGTGTAATGTGCTGCGAATACATAGAAAGATAGATCCCTTATCATTTAGCTACAAAATAGCAGGTCAGCAACTGGAAGCAGTTAATTCCATACATTATCTGGGAGTACGCATTAGGAGTGATTTAAAATGGAATGATCATATAAAGTTGATCGTCGGTAAAGCAGATGCCAGACTGAGATTCATTGGAAGAATCCTAAGGAAATGCAATCCGAAAATAAAGAAAGTAGGTTACAGTACGCTTGTTCGCCCACTGCTTGAATACTGCTCAGCAGTGTGGGATCCGTACCAGATAGAGATAGAGAAGATCCAACGGAGAGCAGCGCGCTTCGTTACAGGATCATTTAGTAATCGCGAAAGCGTTACGGAGATGATAGATAAACTCTGCAGGAGAGACGCTCAGTAGCTCGGTACGGGCTTTTGTTAAAGTTTCGAGAACATACCTTCACTGAAGAGTCAAGCTGTATATTGCTCCCTCCTACGTATATCTCGCGAAGAGACCATGAGGATAAAATCAGAGAGATTAGAGCCCACACAGAAGCATACCGACAATCCTTCTTTCCACGAACAATACGAGACTGGAATAGAAGGGAGAGCCGGTAGAGGTACTCAGGGTATCTTCCGCCACACACCGTCAGGTGGCTTGCGGAGTATGGATGTAGATGTAGATTCGCGAGTGCTGCGATGAATTCGTACTGTTATAGTAAATTATGGGTTGAAATTAATTGAGCTCTTTTAAAATTTTTGAGAACACTAGGCCTGTTCTCCTTCAGAACAATCGTTCTCTCATTTCATTATACAATTACGGGACAAATAGCTTATTTCTGAAAGTTTTCGGATGCCTACGAAACTAAATTTTCGTAAGTTACCAGTACGAGTATTTTTGGACACGTAACGCATTTCGTATCAAATCAGCGTTTGTTCCGCCAAAGAATACATCGCCCCTGAATTTGATAGTCTATCAACACAAACGTACGTTTTTGAGAATTTTCGGAAGCTACCATTGTCCTGCGCATAAACTACGAGCAATTTGTAGTAAACCGACGTTGGTGATTTAATTGCTGTAGCACATATTCTAATTAACAGACTGTGCTACGTCTAGCTTTCCATTAGACAGGAGAAGTCCCATATATTATCTACATTTATCGTAAAGTAACTCAGCAGGCTTAATTTAAAGTTATTTGTTCACGAGCCAAAACGCAGCGCCACACAAATGCTGTTCTCGAACACAGGATGAGTTCGTTGATGTTCATAAGCAGCTGCCAATCGCCCTGACTATTGCCAAACTATTGGCAGCTAAGGTGAATCGGTGTGCTGGAAGAGCTCCTGAGAGTCGTTTCCCTGTGATACCGGTACCAGAGGTAGCTCAATTATTGTTCTCTCCTGCGGATCCTGTCACCTGTGCAAATGGTTCAAATGACTCTGAGCACTATGGGACTTAACATCTTAGGTCATCAGTCCCCTAGAACTTAGAACTACTTAAACCTAATCAACCTAAGGACATCACACACATCCATGCCCGAGGCAGGATTCGAACCTGCGACCGTAGCAGGACTGAAGTGCCTAGAACAGCAAGGCCACCGCAGCCGGCTCTCCTGTGCAGAAAGTACAGGGTTTGTCATTACTCGTCCACCTGACTGCGTGTGGCATATCAGTGCCAGATCTTGGCGTCCTGTACAGACTGGAAAGGGACCAGAGAGCACTCAGGATGTCGCACCGATCCTCCCTAACCTACAAATTCTAGCTGCTGTCTTTCACTGAAACTGAGCCACTGGGACTCGCTTCACCTGTTTTGGGGAAATGATTGTTCCGGTGTCAGTAGGAGGCAACCATAAAAGCGTAGGGGGTCCACTAATCGTCAGCAATTCAAACATATGGCGAATGATGGTACTCCTTAAGCCGGCGGCATAAGGAACGAGTTTGCCAACATTGACGCGGCGCTCTGCGAGTTTTCTGACGTCACTTCCTGCTATTTGTCGCTGAGGAGCCATTTCGTCACGTGAAACGCAAAATAAGTTCTGCGATATTTAGGCAATGTGCCACGTAAAGTAGAACCAATAAGAAGAGAGAATGCTCTCTACGCGACAAGTCGAAAGCAAGACGCTATGCTGTATTTGTCGTGTTCAGTAGAAGCCGATATTCAGTGGTTTTATGTTATACGTTAAACCCTACGAATATTTGCTGTTTCCAAGCACCAGCCCACGGAATGTCTCAAGAACGAATCGTTATTCGTACGATTTTTTGTAATAAAATGACGGGAAGCGTTATGTTGGTAATTGAAGAATTTTCCTTTTTAATTATTTTCGCGTTATAACTCGCGTGTTATGAGACAAAGCCATTTTAAGATCTGTTGAAGGAAGTTCCATGAAAACATGTAATTCTTGCTAGGATTTTTTATAGTTAAATGTGAACTTCGCTGCTTTTCATGAGCATTCCAAACTCTGGCACTTCAGTGCGAATGCACCTTCTTTCAGCCGTAGAATGCATTTCTCTAGCTCTGCTTGTCACAGAACCATCGTAGTATCTGGTTTAGTTCTTTCACTTGGCTCAGAACCAAAGGGCAAAGATAAGTTCTGGGGACAGTGCTGCAAATTGTGAGCTTCGTTGAAACTCGAAGCACAAGGCTGGTCTTCTCAACCTTCTTTGCCAGTCGCTGGTATGACCGAAGTATGACCTCGAAGCCCAGCCGACAGACATCACTAGGTCCAACATGCACCAGAGTCTGCAGTTAGTTGCACACTGTTTCCTCAGTGGCTCCTGGAATGGCCACTTCAACATGTTGCATGAGGCCCCCAGGCATATGCAATGAGTTCAGTTGTATGTCAGTTCCCCAATCGTACTGTAATCATTGGTGGAGATTTTATCATCCAACAATTAACTGGGACAATTACAGTTTTGTTAGTGGTGGGCGTGATAAAAAGACATCACGTGAAATTACTAAATGCCTTCTCTGAAAACTACCTAGAACAGAGAGTTAGGAGTCCTGCTCAACATATGGGACGTAATGGCAACAAACAGACCTGGCCTCTTTGAGAATGTCCACATCGAAATTGGTATGTGACCATGATGGGGTTGTGGCAACAATGATTGTTAAACTACATAGTGCAACTAAAACAAACTATATACTGTATTCAGTAAACTAGATAAAATGGTTCAAATGGCTCTGAGCACTATGGGACTTAACTTCTGAGGTCATCAGTCCCCTAGAACTTAGAACTACTTAAACCTAACTAACCTAAGGACATCACACACATCCATGCCCGTGGCAGGATTCGAACCTGTGACCGTAGCTGTCGCACGGTTCCAGACTGTAGCGCCTAGAACCGCTCTGCCACTCCGGCTGGCACTAGATAAAAAATCAGTACTGTCATATCTCAATAAGGAACTTGAAACTTTCAGCACAGGGCAGGAGCCTGTATAGAACTACGCCTCAATTTTAAAAGAATAGCTGACAATGCACAGGGTAGATATGTACCCAGTAGAACAGTTCATAATGAAAGGGAACTTGCATGACATACAGTCAATGTAAAGAAACTTCTAAAGAAACATAGATTACTGCATATTATGGATAAAACAAAGTACTGGTTTGTAGATTGAGAGATACTGAGTTAAAAGCGTTTGGCTGTCACGTGAGCAATGCGTAATGCCTTCAGTGACTACCGTACCAGACTATTGTCAAAAATATTTCACAAAACCCAAAGAAGTTCTGGTCGTATGTAAAGGCTGTTAGTGGCATTAAAATTCGTGTCCAGTACCGAGCGCATGAGACAGGAACTGAAATTGAGTGCAGCTAAGCAAAAGCTGATACGCTTAACTCAGTTTTCAAATGTCCCTTTCCAAATGAAAATCCAGAAAAATTACTCCAGTTTAATCTTCGTACCACTGAAAAGACGAATGATATAAGTATTAGTCTCAGTGGTGGTGAGAAACACGTAAAATCTTTAAAATTGAACAAAGCACCAGAGCCCTACAGAATCACTGTCAGATTCTTTACTGAGTTTGCGGCAGAGTTAGCCTCTCTTCTAACATCACTGAATATCGTATAGGTTCCCTGCGAGCAAGCAGAAGTGCTGCAACATGACGTGACATGGACTTGACTAATGTCTGAAGTTGTGCTGGAGGGATTTGACATCATGAACCCTCCAGGGCTCTCCATAAATCTGTAAGAGTACGAGGGGTGGGGATCTCTTCTGAACAGCACATTGCAAGGCATCCCGGATATGCTCAATAATGTTCATGTCTTGGGAGTTTGGTGGCCAGCAGGAGTGTTTGACTCAGAAGAGTGTTCCTGGAGCCACTCTGTAGCAATTCTGGACGTGTGGGGTCTCACACTGTCCTGCTGGAAATGCTCAAGTCCGTCGGAATGCGCAGTGTACGTGTATGAGTGCACGTGATCAGACAGGATGCGTACATACATGTTACCTGTCAGAGTATCAGGTGCCCTGCATCACTGCAACTGCACATGCCCCACACCATTACAGAGCCTCCACCATCTTGAACAGTGCCCTGCTGACATGCAGGGTCTGTGGATTCATGCAGTTGTCTCCAAGCCCACACACACCAATCCGCTCAATACAATTTGAAATGAGACTCGTCCGACCAGGCAACATGTTTCCAGTCATCAACGGTCCAATGTCAGTGTTGACAGGCCCAGGCCTAGCGTAAAGCTTTGTGTTGTGCAGTTATCAAAGGTACACGAGTGGGTCTTTGGCTCCAAAAGCCCATATCGAAGATGTTTTGTTGAATGGTTCGCACGCTGACATTTGTAAATGGCCCAGTATTGAAATCTGCAGCAATCTGCCGAAGGGTTGCACTTCCGTAATGTTGAACGATTCTCTGCAGTCGTCATTGGTCCCGCTCTTGCAGTATCTTTTTCTGGCCACAGTGATGTTGGAGATTTGATGTTTTACTGGATTCCTGATATTCATGGTTCACTCGTGAGATTGTTGTATGGGAAAATTTTCACTTAATCACTACCTTGGAGACACTGTGTCCGATCGCTCATGCGTCGACTATAACACAACATGCAAACTCACTTAAATCTTCATAACTTGCCATTATTGCAGCTGTAATCGATCTGACAACTGTGCCAGGCGCTTGTTTTATATAGGCGCTGCGCACTGTAGCCGCGCGGTCTAGGGGCACCTTATCGCGGTCCGTGTGGCTCCTCCCGTCGGAGATTTGAGTCCTCCCTCGGTCATGGGTGTGTGTGTTGTGCATAGCGTAAATTATTTTAAGTTATATTAAGTAGTGTGTAGGCTTAGGGACCGATGACCCAAGTAGTTTGGTCCCATAACACCTAACCACAAATTTCAATTTTACTTCTATAGGCGTTGCCGACCGCATTGCCATATTCTGCCTGTTTATATATGTCTGTAATTGAATATGCATTCCATTCCAGTTTCTTTGGCGCTTAGGTGTATAATCTAACGTAGATCCCTTGAACAAAAAATGGTGCCCAGTTCTTCGAAAAAGGCAGAGGTCACACCCATCTACGAGAAGGGTCACAGAAATGATCCACAAAACTACTGTCCAATATCGTTGACGATTGCTGTAGAATCTTAGAACATATTATAAGTTCAGATATAATGAAGTATCTTGAGCAGAATGACCTCCTCAGTGTCAACCAGCTTGGATTCCAAACACATTAATCATGTGAAACCCAACGTACTTTTCTCACATGACATAATAAAAGCTTTGCATCAAGGCAGTCAGGTAGATGCAGCAGCTCTTGATTTCCAAAAAGCATTTGACTCAGTATCAAACCTATGCTTATTGTCAAAAGCATGATCATATGGGATATCAAGTGAAATTTGTGACTGGATCGAGAACTTTTTGGTAGGGAGGACGCAGCATGTTTCCTTGGATGGACAGACACCGTCAGATGTAGAAGTAACTTCGTGAGTACCTTTAGGGAAGTGTGTTATGATCTTTGTTGTTCGTATTGTACATTAATGACCTTGCAAACAATATTAATAATAAACTCAGGCTTTTTGCAGATGACGCTGGTATCTATAAGTATTATGTAAAAGAAGCTGCATAAATATTCAGCTAAGTTTTGATAAGATTTCAATGATGTGCAAAGATCGGCAACTTGCTTTAAATGCTCAGAAATGTAAAATTTTGCACTTCACAAAATCAAAAACGTAGTATCCTATGACTGTAATATCAATGAGTTACTGCTGGAATTGGCCAGCTTGTACAAATACTTGGGTGTAACTACACTCCTGGAAATGGAAAAAAGAACACATTGACACCGGTGTGTCAGACCCACCATACTTGCTCCGGACACTGCGAGAGGGCTGTACAAGCAATGATCACACGCACGGCACAGCGGACACACCAGGAACCGCGGTGTTGGCCGTCGAATGGCTCTAGCTGCGCAGCATTTGTGCACCGCCGCCGTCAGTGTCAGCCAGTTTGCCGTGGCATACGGAGCTCCATCGCAGTCTTTAACACTGGTAGCACGCCGCGACAGCGTGGACGTGAACCGTATGTGCAGTTGACGGACTTTGAGCGAGGGCGTATAGTGGGCATGCGGGAGGCCGGGTGGACGTACCGCCGAACTGCTCAACACGTGGGGCGTGAGGTCTCCACAGTACATCGATGTTGTCGCCAGTGGTCGGCGGAAGGTGCACGTGCCCGTCGACCTGGGACCGGACCGCAGCGACGCACGGATGCACGCCAAGACCGTAGGATCCTACGCAGTGCCGTAGGGGACCGCACCGCCACTTCCCAGCAAATTAGGGACACTGTTGCTCCTGGGGTATCGGCGAGGACCATTCGCAACCATCTCCATGAAGCTGGGCTACGGTCCCGCACACTCGTGCAGCCCGCCTCCAGTGGTGTCGCGACAGGCGTGAATGGAGGGACGAATGGAGACGTGTCGTCTTCAGTGATGAGAGTCGCTTCTGCCTTGGTGCCAATGATGGTCGTATGCGTGTTTGGCGCTGTGCAGGTGAGCGCCGCAATCAGGACTGCATACGACCGAGGCACACAGGGCCAACACCCGGCATCATGGTGTGGGGAGCGATCTCCTACACTGGCCGTACACCACTGGTGATCGTCGAGGGGACACTGAATAGTGCACGGTACATCCAAACCGTCATCGAACCCATCGTTCTACCATTCCTAGACCGGCAAGGGAACTTGCTGTTCCAACAGGACAATGCACGTCCGCATGTATCCCGTGCCACCCAACGTGCTCTAGAAGGTGTAAGTCAACTACCCTGGCCAGCAAGATCTCCGGATCTGTCCCCCATTGAGGATGCTTGGGACTGGATGAAGCGTCGTCTCACGCGGTCTGCACGTCCAGCACGAACGCTGGTCCAACTGAGCCGCCAGGTGGAAATGGCATGGCAAGCCGTTCCACAGGACTACATCCAGCATCTCTACGATCGTCTCCATGGGAGAATAGCAGCCTGCATTGCTGCAAAAGGTGGATATACACTGTACTAGTGCCGACATTGTGCATGCTCTGTTGCCTGTGTCTATGTGCCTGTGGTTCTGTCAGTGTGATCATGTGATGTATCTGACCCCAGGAATGTGTCAATAAAGTTTCCCCTTCCTGGGACAATGAATTCACGGTGTTCTTATTTCAATTTCCAGGAGTGTATTTGTAGGGATATGAAATGCATTGATCACGTAAGTTCAATTGTGGATAAAGTAGGTGGTAGACTTCTGTTTATCAGTAGAACACTGGGGAAGTGCAGTTAGTCTACAAAGGAGATTGCTTACAAATCACATGAGAGATCAGTTGTAGAATATTGCTCAAGTATGTGAAACCCATACCAGATAGGACAAACAGGTGATATTGTATGTATACAGAGAAGGGCAGTACGAATGGTCACAGGCTTGTTTGATCCATGGGAGAGTGACACAGAGATACTGAAGGAACTGAACTGGAAGATTCTTGAAGATAGACGTAAATCATTCCGAGAATGTCTATTGCTAAAGATATTAGGTTAAGCTGACCAGTACCAAGTTACAAGTACTCATTCTGTACATAGTGTAACCAAATGGCACCAAATAAAATTCAGTCGTTCTCTACCACACAGCACAGACGAGATATACCTGGTTAAATAAAGAGTTAAGAGTGATGATTTTGGTTTGTTATATTAAGACAGTTGGACAGGAAACAACTTGTAATTCGACTTTAAAATAAAAGATTATGGTAAGAGAACATGTCACTGCTGCACAATTGATGGTCTTCTGCTCCCCATCATTGTGCTCAAAAATTTTATCCAAGACGGGACAAGATGCTACAATTGTCACTTTTGATGTACCGGTAATTGATTCAATGAACATAAAAACAAAAAATGGTTCAAATGGCTCTGAGCATTATGGGACTTAACTTCTAAGGTCATCAGTCCCCTAGAACTTAGAATTACACAAACCTAACTAACCTAAGGACATGACATACGTCCATGCCCAAGGCAGGATTCGAACCTGCGACCGTAGCGGCTGCGCAGTTCCAGACTGTAGTGCCTAGAACTGCTTGGCCAACCCGGCCAGCGAATGTTAAAACAGCAGCTAAACATTTTTGTCTATAAACATGTTACAAGCACTAAGCCTACTGACTACAGTTTACATACGAACTCTGCAAACAAAATGTTGGTGGTGCTCAGCCAATAGATTTTATGATACTGGAATTAGAGTGTTGGTTAGCACACTGTTAGTTCTCTTTGCAGTTTGTGTCAGTTATGTGCAGTAATTAAGGAAGGTCGATACGTTCAACAACTTAAAATACTGTATTGTTGTATGTCACTTTCAGTCTAGTCTGAGTTTACCAGAAACACAGGATGTCTGTGCTATACAACATCTCATTTAGCCTACATTTTCATTATAATGACACCCCCTACACTTTAGACAGATTTGTGAAGCATTGATTAGCTATTCCTGAGATAGATAAACAGTTTTTTAATTTTGTGTTTTATTATGATACCCCTAAATTAGTATAGGGAACAGTGGTTGCTACTGCCTTTTATGGTACCATAAAGAAATGTCTTCAGAGGTGTTTCTTTCAGGCCGTGACCACAAAAGTTCCCCTTTTGAAAATTTTCTCAGTCACAGTTTACAATTTTAGTTAGAATACTGTAACCAATCACAGGTCACTATGATGCCCAATTGTCATACTACATGCACAAAGTAATTGACACTTGGCACAGTGGCTGATGCAATTGACCGAAAAGGCATTTCCCATTTACATTTGCTCCCATCAGCCACCACACCAAGTGTCAACTTAGTTTTCATGAATCTTACACCCTCCTGCTGTATTATGAAAACACATCTTTAAATCAGCATTGACAGAATGATTATGCAGCAAATTTTATTTCATACATCCTTTTAAAAAGACTCTTGAATAAACAGTTTGATACAGAAATTTTCATTTGTCATTGTAGCAATGGCAGCTATTTTTGTCAAAACTGCAATGGTGAAATAAATGCAAACCTTAATATAATATCCATTTACCTTCTAAATGCTATTCAAATGACTGTAGGCCATTTTTGTCATTAAGTCTACCAGAAATTTTCATTTTTTGCTATATCCAGATATAAGGTGAACCACTGGATGATTTTTGCTATCTGACCTATACTTTTTTGGTGAGCAAAATTTAAAAAAGATTGTCATTCTTAAAAATAAATGATAGTAAGTAACCATCCAGTTCATTCAGTTTTGCATATTTTCATGTGTTCTCATATAGCTCTTGATGTCAATGTCAATAATATATTTTTGTGTCACGGATAGGAACAACAACAAAAACTTTCACAATTACAGCTTTCAGCCATTGGCCTTCATAAACTGCAGTCTCAAGCAACTTAAACCACACTGCCAGCAGCAGCGCCAGTTCATGATGGAAATGGCGACTGGGTGGTGGTAAGGAGGAGTCTGGGGTGGGGAGGGGGAGGGATAGTATGGTGGGGATGGTGGACAGTGAAACGCTACAGGTTAGACGGAGGGCAGAAGACAGATGGGGAGGTGTAATGAGGAAAGTCACGGAAAAGGAGGGAAATAAAAAGACTGTGTGGTGGTGGTATGATGGCTGTGTAGTGCTGGAATGGGAACAGGGAAGAGGCTGGATAGGTGTGGACAGTGACTAATGATGAGGGGTAATCATGCCCTGAAATGAGAAATGTCCTGTCTACTATCCTCCCACAGTGGTATTCTGCCATCCACCGAACCTACACAATATACTCATCCATCCTTACACAACCCCTGCTCCCAATCCCTTACCTCTTGACTCATAGTCCTGTAATAGACCTATACAAAGGACCTGTCCCATACATCCTCCCTCCATCACCTACTCAGTCCATCACTAACATCACTTATCCCATCAAAGGCATGGCTGCCTGTGAAGCCAGTCATGTGGTCTACAAGTTAAGCTGCAACCACTGTGCTGCATACTATGTAGGCATGACAACCAACAAGCTGTCTGTCAGCATAAATGGCCACTGATAAACTGTGGCCAAGAAACAAGTGGACCATCCTGTTGCTGAACACGCTACCAAACATGATATCCTTCATTTAAATGGCTGCTTCACAGCCTGTGCCATATGGATCCTTCCCAACAACACCATCTTTTCTGAATTGCGCAGGTGGGAACTTTCCCTGCAATATCCCATAACCCTCCTGGCCTGAACCTTTGTTAGTCACTGTCCTCACCCATCCAGCCCCTTCACTGTTCCTATTCCAGCACTACACAGCTGTCGTCCCACCACCACACCCAGTCTTTTTATTTCTCTCCTTTTCTGTGACTTCCCCCCCTCCCTCTCCACATCTCTCTTCTGCCCTCTGTCTAGCCTGCAGCACTTCACTGTCCACCACTCCCTCCATACTATCCCTCCCCCTCCCCACCCCAGCCTCCTCCTCACCCCCACCAAGTCACCACTCCCATCATGCACTGGTGCTGCTGCTTGTAGTGTGGTTTCAGTCGCCTGAGACTGTAGACGCATGTATGAGCTGCATTTGCATGAGTGTATGTGAGTGCATGGTATGTGTATTATTGATGAAGGCCAGTGGCCGAAAGCTTTAATTGCGAAAGTCTTTTTGTGGTGCCTATCTGTGACTCAGCATCTCTGCTATATGGTGAGTAGCAACTTTCCTTCTCATAATGTTGTAACATTCCATCCTGGATTTTCCATTATTGATAATAAATTTTTGTGCCATTTATTATGTTTGCTGCATAGAAGTTGAGTTATGGTCTTGCAATTTCCCATAGAATTTTTTTGGATTGTGAACCTTCTTCATTATTAGTAAAGTCTTATCATTTTCCTGTTTTTGCAGGTACGGGAAGGAGGCGGTGTTCTACATAAACGGGGAGAAGTATACTGGTAAGTACATTTTAATATCATATTGATTCCCTTTTGCATAATTCTGCTTACCCCTTCTATAAATTTCACAAATTATTATGGGCTGTCAGCTGATTAAAATCATTAGCAATGAGATTTAAGATGCTCAAAGTGAGGCCTAAATAATTCTTATGTTTCTGAACTGTTTGTGGGATATTGTTCCAGTTATAAAATAGTGTAATATACAATGGCAACCTGAGAAACTAGGTCACAGATAGGCACAACAAAAAGTCTCTCCCAATTAAAGCTTTCGGCCATTAAGGCCTTTGTCAACAATACACACACACACACACACACACACACACACACACACACACACACACACAAGCAAATGCAACTCACACACACAACTTCAGTCTCAGGCGACAGTGTGGTTTCAGTTGCGTGGGACTGCAGTCATGTGTGTGAGTTGCAATTGTGTGTGTGTGTGTGTGTGTGTGTCTGTTGCTGATGAAGGCCTTAATGCCTGCAAACTTTAATTTTGAGAGTCTTTTTGTTGTGCCTGTCTGTGACTCAGCATCTCCACTATATGGTTAGTAACAACTTTTCTTCTCACAGTTCGAGCATGTGTGAACTGTGCCATCTTGTGGACAAGTGTTTCTATTTCATTTTGTGTTACAGAGCATATTCATTCTTGCAGCAATTCTGGATATCTTGGGTTTGACCATGTCATATATCAGTCTTCTGTTTGAGAGCTGCAACTTTTTATGCAGTCATCTGAGTGAACTGGCACCAAGCACAATGGATTGTGCCTTTAGGCAGAGAGTACTGACTGTGGGTAAGAGTTGCCCCTGCAGCTTACCCCTAGTCTTACATATGTACTGGCTCCACATAAGATGGCAATCCAGCATCATGCTTAGGCACTTTCCAGTCCTAGATCAGGTTCCAGATCTTTTGGTGTCCTCCTCATGACGATTATTCTTTGGCTCTTGGCAGCATTTCTTATCGGCCTCCATTTGGTGGCCCATGTGTGTGCACCTCTCAAGTTTGTTGTAGTCTCTGCTCAGCAATGTAGCACTCACTCTCTGTGTAAACTGAGTGGAGTCACCTATTTACTGCCCTAACTATCCATGTACAGCCTTTAGAGCATCAGCAACGTAGAGGCTGTACAGCAAGAGGCTGGGAATAGAGCACTGTGGCATTCGAGCTCCTCATGTAGTATTGTATTTATGTGCTATCCCCAACACACACATGGAAGATTCTGTTTCAGAGGCAGAACTGCAAAAGGCAGATGTGTGATGCTGGAACCAACCATTACAACAATTACTGTAGCTATTGGTTGTTTGTCCAAGCGACCTGTGATTCACAGATTTGAACACCTTGGATACATTTGAGAGAATCATCCCAAGGTACTCATGATGATTCATGGTTGCCATCATCTGCTCCACCAATTGTAGCATTTGGCATGTTGTGCATCTCCAGGACATGAGTTGGTCACCTGGCAGTATGTCTTCTGTGAGATGCTGTAGCAATTTCCTGGGATAGATTCCCTTGAACACTTCAAGAGGACTGTGAGGAGACTGGCTGGTTAGTAACTGTGCACCAGTTGAGGATCCTTGCCACTCTTAAGAAATGTAACCACTCCCATACATTTCTAGATATCAGTTATAATGGGAACACAGGATGCTGTTGAAGATTTTCAGTTAGATTCAAATAACATCTATTGGCTGTTATTTCAACAGCACACTATTCAACTGATCTTGGCCTACTTTCTTGGTGTTGTGCTGACAGAGCTTCTGCTCAGCATATTATTTATAGATGGTTGTGCTGACATCGTTGTCTGCTTGAACTTAAAAAAGTCAGTACAGGCACTGTTCCTTCTGGAAAATATGGTCCCCATGTGCAGGGTTACTACTTTACATGTGGCTCCCTTACATTGTCACAGCCTTGACTGCACAGCCTGTCACAGCAAAATCTTTATAAACCTCCAGGCCCTGCTGCTGTCAGTTCTGTGCATGGCATTCATGCCATCACAGCTCTGAGGTGATGCTTATTGACTCCTACCTTGATGTAGTAGCTTCTCTGTTGCCAGAAACCTGATGTGTTGCCATTTGAAAAAAACATGTAGTTCTTCATCGTGATCATATTAAATATCTGTGGTGTCTGTTGCAAGGGAAGTTTATTGGCCTCTGCTGCACCCCTGGAGTGCCAGTCCTTGTTCTTGATCACATGAAGTCTGTGCAGTGGCAATTGCAAGGGAAGTATCATGGCTGCTGCAGTGCCCTTGGGGTATTAGTTTCGATTGTTTCAAGTACTAAATGACTAAAAGTGAAGTAATACCCCCTCAGCACCTACAGTATCCATGACCAGGTGTCATACAGAAAGTATTGTTGAAGACAGTGTCATATTTCTCTCGAATGATGCCTTGCAGCTGTGACAATTGATTGGTGAGACTGCATCATGGATGTCAGCACGTAAGACCACCAGGAGATGATCTGACATAATGGTCCAATGCATCAAAATAATGATGGAGTGATCCACTTCCTTTGGAAAGGTAGTGTCCAAGGTGTAAGAATTGCAACAGTTGTCTGGGTAGATAGTGGGGTCATGTGGTCCCAGAACTATCACATAATGTATGCAAGTCACTTGGAGTGGATGAGAGCACAAATGTTGACTTGATGTTGAAGTTCCCTGCAATGAAGAGCTTCCACCAAATGGAAAGCAACAAGGGCTGGCACTGGGTTCTGCCTGTGAAGGATGGCTGTGAAGGATGCCTGTGAAGGATGGAGTGAAAAGTTGGGAAGTCTAGGCAATTCATATCCACTGCAGAGAAAAATGTCACGTGGCAACACATTTGAAACCACCACTGCTGCCTCTCTATAAGACTCAAGCATCTGCATTTGTTGTCACTCAATATCCAAAGTCTGCTAAATGCCCCTACTAAGTATGTAGACCCAATCTTTGTTCAGATTGTTACAATTTAATGTAGTTTTTACCACATCTTTTGTAATAATATCCCAATCTGAAGACTTGCAGTTTGAACTTCAGTATGTGATGTTCCTGTTCAAGAAAAGTGGAAACGGAAGGTTGATATCACTAAGATTAGATTCAATAGTAACAATGTTAATCAAAATTATGGTTACATATTTAATGTAAGACAAGCAAAAACAAGGGTGAATGTTTGTCACTTATGTGAAGGTAGAACTGGCACTTAAAAAAGATGGTGCTGGCCCCTCTTCCACCATGATCTCATTTGGTGCTGCTGCAGACTGCTCTGCCTGAAGATAGTAAGTTCAGCTTCCCATGCATGCATCACTTCAGCCTTCCTCTAGGAGGGTGTAGATACTCTGACTCATCCATAAAAACAGAACACAGTAACAACCCTGGCATTCAGCTGATTTACTTGTGAAAAAAATATTGTTCAAAAAAACTTTTTTGCATCCACAAAAGCTTCATACTGCATACTTAGTATCCCAAGTTATAATACATATTTTAACAAGAAATTTTGTGCAGGTCAAAGTATAGTCAACAAAGATCATTGTACAATGAGATTCAATGCAAATAGTTGCAGTGAAGATCAAACAATGGAAAATCCGGAATGGAAAATAAGAATATTACGAAAAGGATACTTGCTACTCACAATATAACAGAGATGCTGAGTCGCAGATAGACACCACAAAAAGACTGTCAGAAAGTGAGCTTTCAGGCAATAAGGCCTTCTTTGTAATTTTAGACAACATAAACACATATGAACACACACACACACACACACACACACACACACACACACACACACAAACACAAACACAACTCACAACTCACACACACATGACAAGTCTCTGGCAGATGAAGCCAGACTGTGAGCACGCACTGTGTGTGTGTGTGTGTGTGTGTGTGTGTGTGTGTGTGTGTGTGTGTATGTCTAATTTCGAAGAAGGCCTTGTTGGCTGAAAGTTCCCTTTCTGACAGTCTTCTTGTTGTGGCTATCTGCAGCTCACCATCTCTGCTATATGATTAGTTTCAGCAAAGGGGAATATATCATTTGTAATTAGGAATGCTGCTCTTTATTGCAGTGGGATCACCTCAAAAGAGGTATCTCATCAACACTCGGCAGGTAACAAAATTATTGTAACATAATGGTGTTTTCTGTGGATACAAGTAGCATGTACCCTTATAACGATGCTATATTCTTGAACATTACTTAAACTAACTTAACTTGGCCTGGAGATCATTTTATGGATGAAAACAACAGTTTCCAACTTCACAAAATTTACTGACAACTGAGCTGCATACTTATCACGTTAACAAAGCACTGATTGACATACTTCACTGATCTCTTTGACTGACAAAACAACAACTCAACAACTAACCCCCAAAAACTGACCTGCTGGCAGCATCGCTGCTTTGCTTTATATAGAATTTTAACAATAAATTACAAAAAAATCCGTTATTAAATTTGTAGAATTTCAATGTTACAATTAAAATTTACAAAACGTAAAGAAACTGATGTTACAGCTGAATAAGGTAAAAATTTACAATATTAATTGATGTAATTTTTACTGTATCATCACTAGTTTTAAATATGAAAATCGATCTGTACTTTAATTATAATAATGTCTCTTGTATTATTTTAGTTATGTAATTAATTACAGTTTGGATTTGGATACTAACATTCAATGACATTACAAATGTTGTGCTTTATCTGACTGCATATAAGAAAGTTACAAATAAGGCCTCAAATTCGGAAAAGTTGGAAAATTGTGTGATGTAAACAATTGGAGAGTTAATTAGAAATGTAATTACAAAGAATATTAATTACAGAGGAGAACATAAAAATAGATAACAAATGAAAACACATCACTTGGTAATAACTTTTAAACCGTTTCTTAAGGTAAAGATGTTTTCTGTGTTTACTCATTATTCAATTCTAATTATGATAATTAGAGGTGCCAGCCATTTATGCCAACATTCCCATGGCCTTTTTACATTTGTTACTAAATATCTGTTAATTAAACTTCTCAACTAGGTTTTTGATTTTTAACCTGTACATAAGTTTGTTAATGACAACAATCCACTGACAATTATGATAATATACGTTTTTCCAGAACTTTCTATATGCTTTCACAATGAATACCAAGTGTTTTAACAAACTGGACAGAATGATATATATAAATACACACATACAAGACCTTAGGAAGCACTAAATTAGATAATTATCCAGATGCATATAAAAAAAGGTGTATCGGACATTCCATTAGAGTCTTGGGGAAGGCTGTATCGTTATACCATCATAGTGCATGAAATTTACATCACCTGAGATGGAGAAGTGGTTCATACATTTATTGCACTTTTATCAATGTCTTATACTGAAATCCATATCTTTCACTGCCTCTCCTTAAGTTGTGACAGAAGATATTATTGATGTGATCATCCTATCAGATTATCATATTATACATAATTTTTCATTTGTTATCTGATTGCAAAGGTTTGTACTAATGTTGGAATTAGAATTTAGATTGTACTTCCTTTCATTACATATTCACAGCAATATAAAAAGAACACTACACTTCACAGGCGTTCATTGTATTAATCCACACTACATAATTACTCTTTCCTATGGATTACATGGGAAGAAGACAACAATAAATTATGCATACTAACAGTTTACTATGGAAATAGAGTGGCATTCCGAGAATGCTCCCAAAGCTCCTTATTGGATATCCCATTGCCCCCAACACATGTTTCAAACATCTCCTATCCACTTGGCCCACTGATAGCCAAATTTGCTGCTCCTAGATGGCAGGTCATTCCTATAAAATAATAAGTGATTCTCTGTGGTACAATGTTCATAAAAGATATTCAGGTTAATACAAAAAAGAAGTCATCAATACCTAAGTGTCATCTTTGCCATGATGTGCAAAGATGTGCAGATGTGCAAAGACATGAGTGTTGCAGTGGCAGTAAATGCATCAGCTGGCAGGGCAGTTGCTGTAGGCAGTGGAGAAGAGGAGTTACCAGATGCAACACAGCAACGCATATGGCTAGTGCAGCTGCTGAGGCAGTCAAGGAGACCTGTGATAAAGACAATGTCCATATGTTGATAACATTGGCAGACAAAGTTCATGCAACATTCTACAGTCACATGTAGCAAACACAACTGTTGTCACAGATGGTTGCACACAGCAACAGACCACAGCAATACAGAAGGGCCAGCACATGGATATTACTTAGCAACTATATGAGCTTACAGAGCAATCTGATGTGCTGTAGAGGAGGATGTCAGTGTTATTGCAAAACAAGAGCAACTTACCTTGGTGAGGAACAAGCAACAACAGAGCTGCCAGGGCAGATTCGATGGTGTCACTGATGGATCAGCAGCAGAGCAATAAGATGCATAAAACTATGCAAACAGCCAAATGGCAACAGCAGCTAGCTGTAGGTGTGGCAGCCATTAAAAAGCAACAGGAATACCTTCAGCAAATAAGTGAGTACAGGAAGGAAACTGGCATGGTAAGTAACTTGTCAAGATTACCTGCCCCTTCAAACACTTTCCACATTAAAGACAAGACATTTGGATGCTACTACCCATTTGATTCAGCATCAGGTGCACTGTCAGCCAGAGATGGAAAAACTGCAGCCACAACCTCACAAATGCATCTCATGGCAGTGAATAAGTCACTAATAATGACATACAGAAAGTGTGAAATGGGGTTAGATTTAAGCTTCGAGCAGAGTTACTGATGAACCTTTGTAGTAGTGGAGGTGGCAGAGTCCATACAAGATGTCAGTTTTCTGTGTCAGATAAGAATAAAGGAAATATCAGTGCTGCACAAATGAGGAAGGATGGAGTATTCATCACAGATATGCCAGGATGTGAAAAAAATCAGACCATGAGTTACACACACAGTTTTGTGATGACTGGTGAAAGTGTCAGCAGCATGGTGCATATGCAAAAGGTGTTACATGATGCACTGTGCCACATTTATACAACTTCAGGTCAATGCCAATGGGCATCACCATTGAACATGGTAAAAAGAAAGATGGTGGCTGGAGACTGTGGCAACTGTCATGTGGTAAATGCTTGCACAGTGCCAGACCACTACCCAGCACCTAACACTAGGGATTTTACTAGTGTTCTAGCAGGAGTGACAATATTTAATGTAACTCACTGCAAGAACAAATACCATCAGATTCCAGTTATGGGAAAGGATATACGACAGACAGCAATAACAACACCATTCAGTTTGTTTGAGTACATGCAAATGCTGTTTAGCTTGAAGAATTTGATG
The DNA here is from genome assembly GCF_021461395.2 of Schistocerca americana. Classification (NCBI taxonomy): domain Eukaryota; kingdom Metazoa; phylum Arthropoda; class Insecta; order Orthoptera; family Acrididae; genus Schistocerca; species Schistocerca americana. The sequence goes on along the minus strand of NC_060126.1, from coordinate 113,951,238 downwards.
CAGATGTGGCTGCAGTTTACTGATTAGGTGCAAATGGACTGCAGTGTTTTTTCATATATTTTGATGATATATTGGTGTACCCAAACTTGGTGTTGCAAGAAGAGTACCTGAGCACTGTTTCAGACAGCATCAACAACTGTAGAGAAAATAGTCCCTATCACCTCCCCATCAGACTGAACAGTGCAAGTTGGCTTTCATTCTCTGGAACAGAACCAGTTGATAGTTCCTTTAGTTCTTGAATTTTGTTATTGTTCCTAGACTTTATTTTGTGTCTCTTTATACAGTTCATGCCTAAGATTGGTAATAAAATTTATATCAATCCTGAAGCATGGTAATAATTTGGATACAACATATGAATAGTCAGGGTGTCTATAATTTCTTTAAATTATGCCCTCATTTTAACAGTGTGCTGTTTACTTAACGTAAATAGTGATTATAATCTCCTGGTTTTACAGCTGACAGCAGCCTTCCAGCCACCACATCTCTTAATTCTTTCATTCGGGATCATGCCAGTCTTAAAGGAACAAAGTATATGTGCTATGAGGGAGGCTGTGGTGCTTGTATTGTCATGATCACTGCTCTTCACCCTGTCACAAAGAAAAAACAGTCTTTTGCAGTTAATTCGGTAAGCTTTAGTCAGTGTTCAAAAAGGATTGTGTTTTCTATTCTCTTGAAAATAATACAGAAAACTCCTATTTTTTTCCCTATGCATGTGACTGATGGCAATTTATGAGTTTTCTGCATTATTAAAAATTATTATTTTTTAACCTGTAACAAGATAACTGTCAAATTTGGAGATTTAGTGCTTCCATATGCCAATGTTTGCTTACAAATATTAGTTGTAAAAGTCAGATGCTCAGGATAACAATATACTAGGAAAAAGTGCATCTACTGATAAATTGCTCAGACAGGAAGAACCATGGAACTGTTGGAAACACCAAATGTGAAAATATGCACTTAAACCTGATCACTTGTAACTAAAAAAAATTAGTTAATTGTAAAGAAAGGCACAGAATGAAGATCAGAAATGTAGATTAGATAAAATAAGTAAAAGTCTCTTAGATCTTATTGTTAGACAGGAACAGGTAAAGCAAGCTGCTGAAGTAAAGAAAGTGAGAACGGGAATGATAACCTAAATACCTTTAGTGAGATGGAGACAACTAAATTTTGAGAGCCAAGTACTTGAAAGGGAGCACAATACATGTTTGTAGACAGGAAATGTACTAAAACAGAGAATGGTTCTGATATGTCTTATTTGTCAGTAGAATGTGTTTCACATTCAAGTAAATACTACTTGTCTCTCTCTCTTATAATATGCACATACATGTTAACACACAAAAATGTAAAAGAAAAATGTGGAAAAGCACTCATCTAAAACTAACTGATGTGTAGCACATAGACACTTGTAACAGCACAGAGACTTAACTATCTTTCAAGGCTTTGCTAGGTGGTATGCTGATTCAAATCCTGGTGGTGTAAAATTTTTACTGCCAATATTTCACGAGCAAGAGGAGGATAAGTGGTGGTTTCTTGTCAACAGTATGTGTGCCAATGTTCTGGATTAAATTCCAAACCTCTCCACAGTGTCTCATGAAGTGAGGGCATGTGCTACTGTTGATGGTGACCCATGTGCTGGATGGGGATGTTAGGCTTAGGGGCTCCTTCGTACTATTTGAAAGGCTATGTGATGGCACTGACCTTCGCCCTCTCCCTTTCCCTCTCCCTTCCTTCATAGATGACAACATAAATCCAAAATTATGGTGTATATGCACTCATCAGTCATCCATTACAGTTAATTTACAAAAACAATTGCAGAGATACAAAGACATAAAACTGGAAAATAAACAGAAACTAAATGAAAGAAAAATACATCAAGATAGGCACAGCACAAGGATTGACACATGAGGTACAATAGTAAATTCATAGAAGCATAAAATATGTGATCTAAAACTTTGCATAATTGACCTGAACAGGCTTTAGACATTTGTTTGAAATTCTATCTGCTTCTAAAGAGCCTTTGATTTTTAAGGAGGCAGCAGTTGTCTTTACTTCATTTCCAGTAATGGAGTATACACTTACCCCACTTTCAGGGTTGAGAAAATTGTTTCAGAATTAATTATGCACTTTATAAGGAGCCATTGTAGCATATTTATGGAGCCATTGTAGCATATTTATGGAGCAGCAATGAATATTTTAGCAATTATCTCTTGGTTTCTAACATGTTTATGATCAATATTTAAAACAATGTCATTCTTTTTACTGGCACAATTGGACTCTGCCTCACTCTTTGTATCTCAGATTGCTCTGATTTTATTACACCATTGGTTGATTTTGGAGCTAAAATATGAACCTTTTGATTGTTGATTATTTTACTTAATATTCAACACTTTTTGCAATGATTTAAATGGGTAGGGTTACTTGGATTTTCTAATGTAAGGTAAAATACTCATTTTTCTTTACAGGACATTTTTATCACCTTTGGAATCCGAACAAATTGTATTTGGTACTGATATCTCTTTCACAATAGATGGTCACAATTTTTCAGTGGAGCAAATAATCATATTTTCAATAGTAGTACTCTGACCATCATGGTCAATGAGACCACTTAATATTTCACTAATAATGATACTGCCAACTTTCTCTTAGTTGACAAAAATGTTATTTAATAGAGTGCTTGAATTTGGAGTTAACCTGGTATCAAAATTGGCTAGTGGGATTGTTCTGTGATGCATTACGTGTTACTTCATCAAGTGGACCCTCATGTTTTTAGTGCTCCTGGCATACTTATTTCAATACTACACAGATTTGCAATGTGACAAGAGAGCGGCTGTAAACTGAAGTCAGAGATGGGTCACCTATTTTACCTGATGGCAAGTGTGGTGTGCATTTTAAAAGTTTATGTATTTTCTGAATGTCAGGTTATACTTTTCACATTTGAGATTTTAATGTGGTGGAATGGCTGAGTCATTCAATTCTAGTTTAGTGATCTTCCAGCATTTGTAACTGTTATAGTTTCAGTCCGGCCTGTTGACATCTGTCAGTTTTGTCTAAAGTCTTGAGAACCAACCAACTTCAAGTTTTTATTGTGTGGGTGAGCAAGTGCATGTGTGTGCATTTTGTGAAAACCTTTTTAATAGTTTGAGTGGAAACCTGCTGTGTATAATCACTTTAACAACACTAATCTTTAAATGTTTCTGTGAGGTGATAAAGACAGAGATCTAGAGCACCACAAATTCCCTTCCATCATTGTCAAATTTCTGAACTCAAAAACACTTGGTAATTACTCCATTACCATTGCAGGAATAAAGTTTAACAATGAAGTCAGTTCATGAAAGAGTTCATAAATCTGAAGTTAGTTGAGCTACAAATTGGATGAAAATAACTATTAAAGTGCAGAATACAATAAGAAATATGAATGGCTACCTCAGGAAAGAGTATCTACCCTAATTTTGCATTCTGTTTAACAGTTCTACATGAGCACATTTATAATTTATTTAGGATCTACTGAGATTTTCCCAAGTGCAAAACATCTCACCATGTTATACTTGCACATATTATATGTAAAATCACTCATGTACAGATCATTAAGATAAGATTAGTTTAATTACTGCATGCTCGAAGGCATTTATACAATCATTCCTTCTCCACTACATACATGAATGGGATGAGAGGAAGCCCTAATAACTGGTACAATGGAATATACCCTCTGCTGTGCACTTCACAGTGGTTTGCAGAGTATAAATGTAGATATAGATGTAGAAGACTGTGTGACATATTATCTCATGTACTGACTGGTACATATCAACTATTTAGGCTAAGATCTAGTCTGACTGTAAAGGTTCCAATCTATGCTGAAGACAGAAGGATACAATAAATTATAGATACAGAATGTGTACTTTATGTTGAAGTAAAGATATTAGTCAGAGCCATGTAGTAACCAGCATAAGTAGTACAAAAAGAATAGAGTGCTGCTCTACCTCTCACCTTATAGTGAAAACGATAAGCCACTGACAGGCACAACAAAAAGACTGCTAAATGAATAAGCTTTTGGCCAGAAAGCCTTTCCCTGAAGAAGGCAGCACACACACATACACACACACACACACACACACACACACACACACACACACATGAAAATGCAACTCACAAAATGCAACCAATGCTTTTCATGATATTGTCAATATTCTATCTTGCAATGGATTCTCTTGCTTTGAACTGCCCACACTTACAGCTAATGTATCAGTATAAATTTAAACGGGAAACACTTTTTATTGTTGTCAAGCTCTATACTCCACAAGCCATCAAACAGCCATTGAAGGGCCTACAATAACATGCTGTTCCTGATGTTGTAACACCTTTCCCCTAAGACAAAAGATTTTCAGTATTTCATATATTGTAGGAAAAAACAAAATTGAGGTCAGTAAAGCAGAATATAAAGCACTGGCATTATAAACAGCCACCCTTATTGATACTGAATATTTTTAAATGGATGTTGTAAGTTACAATGTTCTTCCAGTCTGCTTCCATTGCACTTGCAGACCCTTAAAGGCAGAGAGAAAGAACAGAAGAATCTTGACAAAGTAGTTGCTTTCCATGTGTAAACAAATTAAATCCCATAAATACCAATCTGAGGAGATCGCCACTAGTCATAAAAGGCTGTTAGCACACTTGACTAAAGTAAGCTGCAGTGGGTATTTCTGGCAGTTAATGTATAATTTGGCTCATTCCTCATTCTCAAAGGCTCTCCTTCATCATCAAATTTGTGAAACACAGTGAGTGAGTGAATGAATAAATGGTCTCATAGTGGCCATGACTGTGAGCAATTGGGTGTCTGTGTGATTCTATGTTTGAGAGTGCACATTTATATTAGACAAAGACTGGTAATTCAAAAGCTAGTAAAGGCCCTGTGTTGTTACATGTGTCTCTTTCTCACATGAATAAAGTTCCCAAGAAACAACTGCGGCTGAAATGATGACATGTTGATATATGAGGTTTGTTCAATAAGTAATGCCCCAAATTTTTTTTCTCAGAATACATTTATTGTTAAGAGTGAGAATTTGGTGACAATATACATCAACATCTCTTGTCCGTGTCCTATTTTTCTATTTAGTCTCCATCACATTCTGTGGCTGTATGCCAACTTATGGAAGAGCATGTATTCCCTGCTGGTAAAAGCTCTTGTCCTGTAGGCGCAGCTGTGTTTTCACTGCATGACTGATACTCTCATCATCTTCAAAGTGTGTTCCCTGTAGAGAATCTTTAAGAAGCTCAAAGCAATGGAAGTCCAAGGATGCGAGGTCTGGACTAGGTTGGATGAGGCAGTGATATCCAACTCAACTTGTTCCAGGGTTCTCAGACTTGTGTGTGGACATGCATTCTCGTGTTGGAGCAAGATTTCTGCTGGATTCTTGTCCAATCGAACAGGTCAGAAATGGTTCTTGAGTTTATTCAGAGTCTTCACGTATGCCTCTGAATTGATGGTTGACCCTATTGGCATCACATCCATGAGAGTGACACCATCACAATCCCAGAAGAATGCCACCATGACTTTTCCAGCAGAGGGGGTTGTCCTGAATTTCTTCTTTTGTGGTGAATGAGGATGATGCCATTCCATGGACTGTCTTTTTGTTTCTGGCACAAAGTGGTGTACCCAGCTTTCATACCCCATAATGATCCATGACAGAAAGGCCTTTCATTGGTCACAAAATGCTCCAACAATTCAGTTGAAATGGCCCTTTTTTTAATCTTGTGGTCTTCTGTGAGCATTCATGGAACCCATCATGAGCACCTCTTTAAATATCTGAGAGTCTCGATCATTGCAGATGCACTTCGAATGCTGACTGACACTTGTAGAAATAATTGTTGAGTTGTGATCCACCAGTCAGCATAAATAATGGCATCTACAGGATTTAGCATGTCTAGAGCAGTGGCTGTGACTTATCATGGCAGTGGCTTATCATGGAGCTTTGTTTCTGCATTTCTTAAGGCTGTAACTTTCTTTACCCATTGCCCAAATCTCCTCCTATCAACTGCAGCATCACCATACACTGCACACAAACATTTACGGATGTTCACCACCATTTCTTTTTCTGCACAAAAGAATTCAATAACAGCACACTGCTTGTAACATTAGTCATATGTAGATGCCATTTTGACACTGCACTATGGCTCTGCCATCTGCCAGAATGGTTCAAAACTTCACTGGTGCACAGACCAAACATCAAATGTGAAGCACCAACAAGGACATTTGGCTATGTATATTAATGACTTTTTTTAAAAAATGTAGGGCATTACGTATTGAATGACCCTCATAATTGACAAGATCATGGATGCACCACAGACAGACATCAGTTACAAATATATGTCCCCTATTATAGGAACCATTATGAAACACTGACTCAGAATGTTTCAAGAACCAGCTTTAAATGATAACTCTACAAATATACTCCAACTCCCTATATAATGCTCACGTAGGGATTGCGTGGACACAACATTAATTACAGCACACACAGAGGCATTCAAGCAATCATTCTTTCTGCGCTCCATACTGATACATGAATGGAATGGAAAGAAACCCTAATAACTGGTGCAACAGGTGTAGATGTAGATGTAGATTCTTCTTGGACGTGTATATGTACAGCAGTAACAGCAGTCTCCATAAATTATGGTAATCAAATTACATCTGATTCCAGGCTCATTTTGCTCTACTTAATATTTTCAAAGATTATTGAATAAAATTATACTAACCAAATTTTCAAGCAGAATTTCTTAACTACTTCTCAGCTTGGGTTCCATAAAGAATGGTATTCAAAAGCAGTCATATATGATGTACTGACAAGAGGTTGGTCCAATAAGACATAATGAAACCTACCCTGAAATTATTTACACAGGAAGAAGACAAAGAAAGAAACAAACTGCCAAAATTTTAAGCATTTTGTAAAAAATGTGGAAGTTACACGTTTTTGGTGTGCAAAGAACAGCTTACAACAGTGGTTTGTACAGCCTTGCTTGCCTGGCATGCGACTCAGCAAATCAGTCATGCAGCGCCATGTAATGGAGTTATACGGAGTTCACAGACACCAATTTTAAGGACCTAAAGCCTGGTTTTCAAAGGAGTGAATGGAAGAAAACACATGTGAACGAACACTTGCAGAAAATTCACTATCACTCACTTGTATATTAATAGAATCATTTATACTATTAGTTTTTAGTTTTTGGAGCTAATATCCAGCATACAGGATACAACTCTATCCTGTTAGAGCCACACTGCAAAACTTTGCTATTCAGAGAGGATTATTTTGCATGGTGAGGGCATTGTTCTTGATGGGTTATGCACAATGACACAGTGTCTCAGTTTGTATGGAACCATGACATGCATGGATATCAAGCACTTTGCATGGAATTGCATTTCCATCTCTCCTTAGCACAGGTCCAAAATTTTCCTCGTATGTTGGCTGCCATTTTTCCTGGCTTCTCATTACCATTGAGGGGAAATTTAGAAACAGAACACTAATTACTGACATTGAGCATCATCTCAAGAGGGGACATGGCTAGCGTATCCACTATGTGTGTAAGTCTAACGGTCATATTCTTTTTTTTTCCCCTAGAACAAAAGTGGTCTAGTGGCAAAGCACGTGCTTCATGATCCAGAGAATGTGGGATCAAATCCCATTCAAACCACAATTTTTTCAGGATGATTTTTAACCAAACATTCACTTCTCACAGATGGAGTGGCCATGTAAGTTCAGATTACATGTTAAATTGCAGGACTCCATTTTCTGATTAGGTAACTGGGCAAGGTTAGGGACACATAACTAGCTGCAGTGGCATCCAGTTCAAAGACCTGCAAGAGGCCTACCAGGTACACCAGACGGAATTCTCTTTTGCTCATGCTTGTTAACTTCTTCGCTCTGGTGAAAACCTGGCTTAAACTGTATTTCGGTACTGGTTTGGATTACCATGGTCGACGGTTTAACATCTGCGTGTGCTTGTATGCTGAATAAGAGAAGTAGACTTGTCTCAGCTTGATGGAATACTTTACTTATGAAACCCTGCAGTCGGAACAGACAATATTAGACTGCAACTGATAACTCGTGCGAATGCGTGAGAAAAGTTCAGTACGGTTAATTATTCCGTATCTGACACACTTGGATTTACGCTTTCACCACGGAGTAGAATGTGGAAACAGAAATCAACAATCAAAGAATAAAACGCAGAACAAATGTTGCTTTTGTATAGCGTCTCTGGTATCCAGCAGAAAAGTTTTGCAGCACTGTACTTTCAAACACCCAAGCATGTCACGGTGCTGGACAATGACAGAAGATGCCACATCAGCCCCCATGGTGGAAGCAGAGCGTCATTCCAAATAGCGTGCTGGAAAATTGACATGTCGTCCATATCTTGAGGTGCATGGTGGTGGGTCAATGGTTGCCCCCCGGCTGCGTTGGTGACAACGTTGACGGAGTGATTGCTGAGTGAGGCGGAAGTTGTGGTAGGTCAGTCATCGTTGCTTCCGGAAAGACGTACGCTGGTTTCACATGGTCAATGGAGACTGCAGTCAGTTTCCCATTGATCAAGATGTCCAAGGTCTTGCTTCCTCTGGTTATGCCACGGTGTGGGCTGGAACATAGTGGTTGGAGCGAGGGTTTAATACCTTCTGTTTGTAACATGACATGTGTGCAGGATGATAGGTCATGATGGACAAACATGGCAGAAGTCCCATGTCAGTGATGTTGCTGCGGATGGAGGCGAGCCACATGTTGTCACAGTTGGTGGAGAAATTCTGGCTGGTCACCCATAGGGTTTGGCAGAGCGTCGGTAGCCACGAATTCTCCTGGCAGGCATAATGCTTCGTCATAAACCAATTTGGCTGAAGAAGCATCCAGGTCTGGCTTCAATGTGCTTCGGAGTCCAAGTAATACCACAGGAAGTGCTTTGGTCCATGTGGTGTCATGACACATTAGAGCAGCTTTTAGGGTACAGTGCCATCGCTCTATTAAACCATTGCTGGCAGGGTGATAGCTCGTCATCCGGTGGTGAAGTGTGCCACAAAATTTTGTCAACTCTTGAAACAAATCTGACTCTAATTGTTGTCCCCTGTCCGTCGTAATGTGCAGCGTGCAACCAAAATGTGACACCCAGTGTGTGATTAAGGTGAATGTGATAGTTTCTGCCGTAACATTGTCCACTGGTGCAACTTCTGGCCATTGAGTGTACTGATCAATCACTGTAAGTACGTAACGATGACCATTGGATGATGACAGTGGGTCAACAATGTCAAGGTGGACATGTGTAAATCATGCTGTCATGATTGGAAAGCTTCCTACTGGTGAGTGGACTTTGGGGTTTATCTTGCTACGCTGGCATTTCAAGCAGCATCTCGCCCATTTGCGACAGTCCGTTTGCATTCCAAGCTACACGTAACACACTGTAACTAAGTGTGTTGTAGCTCGGATTCCTGGGTGACATAAGTTGTGCAGCGAATGGGAAGCATCCTTCCGAAATTCCAGAGGTAGGAAGGGTCTCAGCTTCGATGTGGACATGTCACAATATAGCTTTATGTCGCTTCCAGGAATGTCTACCAGCTTCAGGTCCAGCACTGGTTCACCATTTGACAAAATCACTTGTAATTCCTCATCAGCTTGCTGTGCTGCAGCGAGGTTGGCGTAATCGATCGTATTGGCAATGCTGCTGACTCTGGACAAACAATCGGCCACTACATTGTTGATCCCATACACATGACGTATATCAGTGGTAAACTGAGAAATAAACAAGAGCTGGTTGTGTTCTCTGGGGGAACAGTTCATGTTGTTCTGACGGAATGCATATCTTAGTGGCTTGTGATCCGTAAAGATAACAAAGTCACATGCTTCTAGTTGCGGTATGAAGTACTTGTCAGATTCGTAAATGGCCAGAAGTTCTCTGTCATATGTGCTCCAAAGTCTTTGTGAGGTTGTCAACTTGTGTGAAAAAAATGCGAGTGGCTGCTACATGTCACTACATTGTTGCTGCAACACAGCGCTGACTGCGGTCTGGCTAGCGTCGACTACCAGTGCTAACGTGGCAGTAGGAACTGGATGTGCCAGCAGGGCTGCGTTGGTGATGCTTTTCTTGGCCACTTCAAATGCGGCAGTCATTTCGTGAGTCCAAGTTATGGGTGCATTACCCTTGGCTTTCGGACCAGTTAGTGCTGCGACTAAATGTTCCTGTAGCTCAGCAGAGTGTGGCAAATGGCGGTGGTAAAAATTTAACATTCCGAGGAAACACTGTAGTTCCATGGCTGTAGTGGGTCTCAGAATGTGCAAAATGGCTTCCACCTTCTCAGGTAGTGGTAGAGATCCTGCCGCAGAAATTCTATGTTTGAGAAAGTCTACTTCAGGTTGACCAAAGACACATTTTGAGGTATTGAGCATGATTTCGTAGTGTTCCAATCACTTTAATACTTCGATTAGATGGTGGCAATGTTCCTCAGGTGACATCTAAAAAACGAAAATGTCATCCAAGTATGCAAACGCAAAGGGTAAACCCTGTAGCACAGAATCTATGAAGTGTTGCCATGTCTGTGCGGCATCCCTCAGTCCAAAAGTCATGAACATGCTCTCGAATAAATCAAAAGGAGTGATGGTGGCTGTCTTTGGAATGTCAAGTTCGGCTACATGTATCTGCGTGTAGGCCTTTGCACAATCTAACACAGTGAACACTACTGAACCACTCAATGTGTAATTGTAATCACACAACAAGGGTATGGGATAACGATTGAGTATTATCCAGGCATTCAGGGCTCTATAATCGCAGCACGGTCTCCATGCACCCTCCTTCTTTGGCACTAGATGTAATGGTGAGGACCAAGGGCTGTTGTAAGGCCAGATTACATCTTTGTGCAACGTACACTCAAATTCTGCCTTTGCTATTTTGAGACGATCTGGGGCTAAACATTGCGGCCTACAAGATGTAGGGGGTCCTTTAGTAGTCTCAATATAATGGACGGTATCATGTCTTACCTCCTTAGGTGCACCGGGTGGTCGCATCAGGGCTGGAAATCCTAGCAGCAGCTCCACGTACTCGCCATCCACTACCTGAATTACCTTGGCAGTATGGACAGTGGCATCTCGATGAAATCTGGAAGTTGTCAGGCCGGTGGTGTTGTTAACCAGATGAAAGTTCCTTATGTCAGGCAGCAGGTTGTAATGGGCGAGGAAGTTGGCTCTGATGACTGATTTGGCGACGTCTGCAACGGTGAAGTCCCACGCAAAAGCATGCCGCAAACCAAGGTCAAGTTCCAAGCACATCGTGCCATACGTCATATCCGGGAGTTATTAGCAGCAGTGAGGCAAATGGGCATAGACGGTCGCTTCTGATGTAGCATGGTTCGAGGAAAGATTGAGAAATCAGAACCCGTGTCTACTAAGTACTTCTAGGTGGAACGTCGGTCACTCACAAGCAGGCGCCTGGGTGTCGGACAGCAACCGGAGGGGGCGCTCACTTCTGATCGCTGCTGCCGTTTGGGTAGGCACAGGGTGTTGTACACTTACGTGCTTGCTTGCCAAACTTGTGATGGTAGAAACAGACTGTTTGTTCTGTCCCTGTCATAGTCGAGACTGTCGATGATCGGCTGCATGAGTGACGACGAAATTGATGTCGGCACCTGTTGTCCGTGACACGGTGGTGTAACAGCTCACTGATTTGCCATGATAATAAGTCCACTTTGTTGGCGAGAACATCATAATCTGTGCATGAGACAGTTGTTGGCATGCAGATGCACACCTCAGTGGTGGAGCTAACTATTGACGGCGTCATTGCCTCTTGGATCTTATCATCTAAATCGGCCACTGCATCTAAAGACGTGTCAGTCTGTGACACCAGGATTGCCTTCACTGGTGGTGGTAACCAGCTGCTCCAGATCATGTGCAGTAAGATGTCTGGGACTGTACCTGTGTCTACCTTACTCCGCAGATGATGTAGATACTGTGAAGTTTTCTTATCACCGATGTCCTCTTGGGTAAGCACCTGCCGGATTTGTTCTTCTTGCGAAGCGGACACACGCCGAATGAGTTCTGCTTTCAATTGGTCATAGCTGTTCGTTCCCAGTGGGTTAATTATGATGTCTTGAACCTCAATGGAGTACTGTTGATCATGGCGTCAACTGTGATACGCGCATAGGAAAAATTTGCTTCGACTTGCGCAAACCACAGAGATGGATTGTGCAGCCAGAAGGGAGGTAGTCGCACCACTAGACGCACCACAGAAGTATTTGTCAGCTCTGGTGGATTTGCCATCTCAATTTCTTGCAAGAACTTCTCGTAAATTCAGCGTGCATGCAGGAGATCATGTCGGGGTCACCACATTGTCGGTACCGGTTTGAATTACCACGATCGACGGTTTAACATCTGCGTGTGCTTGTAGGCTGAATGAGAGAAGTAGGCTTGTCTCAGCTTGATGGAATAATTTACTTACAAAACCCTGTTGTTGGAACAGACAATATTACACTACAACCAATAACTCATGTGAATGCGTGAGAAAAGTTCAGTACGGTAAATTATTCCATATCCGACACACTTGGATTCACGCTTTCACCACAGAGTAGAATGTGGAAACAGAAATCAGCAATCAAAGAATAAAACACAGAACAAATGTTGCTTGTGTATAGCATCTCTGGCGTCCAGTGGGAAAGTTCCGCAGCACTGTACTTTCAAACACCCGAGCATGTCACGGCACTGGACGATGACAGAAGACGCCACACTGTACATACATTTTTTGAATAACTGCATATCAACAGTTCAATTTTTGCACATGTAATTCCGATAAAAATTGCTACCAGAGAAAATAAAATCATAGCAGTTTTTGATGTCACAGATGACTTTGCAGAGTATAAATGTAGTTGTGGATGTAGAAGAATGTGTGACAGAATACCTCAAGTACTGACTAGAACATATCAACTATTTAGGCTAAGATCTAGTACTGACTGGACAGGGTCCAATTTATGCTGTTATGCTGAGGACAGAAGGATACAACAAATTACAGATACAGAATGTGTACTTTATGTTGAAGTAAAGATATTAGTCAGAGCCATGTAGTAAAAGTAGTATGAAAATGATGGACTGCTGCTCTACCTCTCACCTTATAGTGAAAATGATGAGTCACTGACAGGCACAGCAAAAAGACTGCTAAATGAATACGCTTTTGGCCAGATAGCTTCTCCTAAAGAAGGCAACACACACACACACACACACATGGAACTCTCAAAATGCAGCTTTCACACTTATGACTATTGTCTCTGGATGCCGAGGGCAGTAAACCTGCCCTTGGCAGCCAGAAACAGTGGTCATGTGTGTGAGAGTTGCATTTGTGTGAATATGAATGTGTGTGCGCATGCATATGTGAAAGTTTACTCATTTAGCCTGTCTGTGACTCAATGTTTCCACTATATGGTGAGTAGCAACCAATCTTTTTCATGATATTGTCATCATTCCATCTTGGATTCTCTTGCACTGAACTGCCCACACTTACAGTTAATGTATCAGTGTAAATTTAAGAGGGAAACACTTCTTATTGTTGTCAAGATCTTTATTCCAAAAGCCATGAACCAGCCATTGAAGGACCTACAATAACATGCTGGTCCTGATGTTGTAACACCTTTCCTCTAAGACTAAAGGTTTTCAATATTTCATTGTATTGCAGGGAAAAACAAAATGGAGGCCAGTAAAGCAGAATATAAAGCACTGGCATTATAAATAGCAGCCATAATTGTTACTGAATATTTTAAAATGGAAGTTGTAGGTTTCAAAGTTCCTCCAGTCTGTTTCCATTGTTCTTGCAGCACCCAAGAAAGACAGAGAGAAAGGACAGAAGAATGCACAAATTACAGGAACCTAAGATTACTGTTCCACTAATAAACCTAAAATGAGAAAGAGGTATCAGAAATAATGTTGTCTGATAATTTTCTGAAAAATGCTTTCCACTGTCAAAATAATTCTTTAATTAGAGGTTGAATTGCACTGATAGTTCCAGGTGGACTCCATGTTACATCTATTGATTTTTTCCTCATCCTCCACAAAAACAGAGGTGTCGTTATGTCCAGACCATGAATCCAACAAAGCAATGAATTAGTTTTTGCAGCTGGTAGGAATACATACAAAATGAAATGTTGAAAATTGTTCTTTTGCATTTTTCCTGATTTTCATATAACGATTACGAGATTTTTGCAACTAAACAGTCCATTTTTTTAATTTTTGGTCTTAATTTGCCTTATGGTTCTTGAAGACAGATATACAGCTGCAGAAACAGTAAACCGCTCATACTTACCTCTGGCATTATCGCATATGAATGTGTCTTTGCGTTTACTGATTCCATCAGTGACGAAAACATGTATGCTTGACTCCTGTTAGTGTCTCCATTTGTTATTTACATTTACTTTTTAAAAGTTAACTAGTGTCCTTAATAGTGATTATTAAAAATATACAGTCTCCTGATTTTAAACATTTGTGTTGTTGGGTTATGATTATCACAGATTTCACTACTATATGTTGCCTTCATTCTTTGATTATTGGGTTCCTTTATTATTATTATTATTTATAGAAAAAATGAACATGGATAAATTACAAAAGTTGAGTGTCTCACCCCATATTGTCATACAGTCAGTTAATAAATTATATGATATTATAATGTGATCTTGGAAAGTTTACTTTGTTAACAAGAAACAAAAACCCCATAAACATTTTTCAATCAATTTTCAGTGCCTGTTCCCAGTATTTGCATGCCATGGATGTGAAATAACAACTGTTGAAGGAATAGGCAATCAGAAGATTGGGCACCACAAAGTACAGAAGACTCTAGCTGCTTTCAGTGGTACTCAGTGTGGCTACTGCTCTCCTGGAATGGTGATGAATATGTATAGGTGAGGATGAATGTTATAAAAGATACAAAGATAAAATGTTGCTCATGTAACATGTTTAATGGATAATATACATGCAAGGAGTGTAATGAAATATTGGCTAATATTAGTCAGTTATTATTAGTAGAAAATATTCCATTGGAACTAAAAGTTTACACAAATTAACATGGTACTTTTAATTATATCAACAGAAACACACAAAACTGAGATAAGAATATGACATATGGAAATCAGTTTTTTAGTTATATTTGCAACAAATGGAGTGCCTGAAAATTGTTACAGGAATTATCACAGCCATCAGTATCATGAGTACTGCTTTCACCTACCTGTGTCCAGTGTTGCTAATACATAGCTCTCCAGTGGTGGCTGGCTTGCAGGTAACTTGTTGAGGCATGTGACACCATTGTGCCCATTGGATGGGGGCAGTAAGCCCAGCTATCCACTTGTGCTATTCAAGAGAGCAAGCCATGTGCTCATACCAGGTTTCACTCTCACCCTTCTCTCATCATACAACCCACACATAGCACCACATTACATACAGTCATTACAGTCATCAATACTCAACAGATATACTTAAGATACAAATTTCATACACCATATCAAAAGGGGTCATTGTGCCTGAAAGAAGAATACCATGTCCCATTAGGATGCTGAACCTATCCCTCAGAGTCTCCCACCCAACAATGCCATATAACTATTGCTTTCTTTTGCTCTCAGCAGCATTAATAGAGCTGACCAACAGATTATTAACAAAGGATATTTCATTGTACCATCATTAAATATCCTGTCACATCTGGAGATGCTTTCAGTGATGGCAGCAAAATGGAAACATCCCACCTTACCAAAATTATTAAATAAATCAAAAGTATGAACATCATTGCAGATTACAACTTAAAATTGGGATCCTTGCCATTTGGGGACAATGGTATTACTACCTGAGCTTCCAGGCATGACTCATAATATGCTCTTATAGATTCAGTTCTGGAAGTATTTATCTTCCTACTTTCCAAACATCACAGATGCTCATCTGCATATCTTCTAAAAGGAATATTCCCAGAGCAAGGGGTGTCATGCAGAAAAGGCTGAGTAAAAGAGATCTTTTGCTCCACAGTGGAATGTGTGCTGTAGTGAAAATTGCTGATCTTATAACTGTGTGACAGATTATGACTCAAACCTGAAACATTGCTTGTGCAATGTTCTCATTGACTGCTCTATCTGGGTATGACTCTCAACTCAGCATTGCACCTTAATTTTTGATGTTACTGCTCTGCAAGATGGAAAGCTAGCAAAGTGGAACAGATGGACTTGCTCTGCTAACACTCATAACATAAACACTATTTTTTTTATTGTCTATATACCATAGTGGTCAGAAATGCCAAAATTATTTTAAAAGATGTATTTCTGCAGTTATTGTTATTTAAAGTATGACATAACTTACATTTGGTCTGATACCATGGTAGTGACATTTTGTATAAACATATTTTGTTTGAAGAAATATTTATTAATTGAGATTTAAGCAGTGGAAAATCTGAGATGGAGGCCTCGTTCTCTCAAAATTTCAACCTTACAGATAAATGTCTGTTGCAGGATGAATATGCCTGTAAAGTAAGGTACAAGGATCATTCAGTAAGTAATGCAACACATTTTTTTCTGAAAGCAGGATGTATTTTACTCAGGTTTAATGTCAGTTCAACACAGTGGTCTTATGCCACCTTACTGGTAGAACCTGTATGCCTGCACCTACCACTCTGCTGGTTGAGACTGGAGCCAATGTCTTGCTGCCTCAGTAACCTCCCCATCATCCAGTTGAACAGTGAGATGTTTGACTGTGATCCATTGATCACCTCAAACAAGAGTATCCACATGTTCCAGTATTGCAGGAGCCACAGCAGTGTGTGGCCAGCTGGAAAACGGGAGATCAGACAGGTTTTGGCAACCTCGTTGCGATGATGACAGATGCCTCGCTCGATGACTCATCGTGCATTTGTTCACTACCAGGACTCTGTAGACATATGAATATTCGTGATGCTCTGGTTTTCTGTTAAAAGAAACTCAGTGACAGCTCTCTACATGGAACGCAGCTCCATTATAGGTATCATTTTAATGGCTACATGCAGTGCTGTCACCTTTTAGTATCTCATTGGTCCACAGAATATTCCACAATGTCCCACAACAAATTCTGAATTTTTACAACCAAAATTGGCTGTAGTCCACACATTTTTGCTTATTTGCTCTCCATATTGTGTTGTGGCATTATCTCCAGGAACAGTACACCTAAACTAAATAAATTGTTTATTCAGCCGAAGTAAGCAGTAAGAACATTGTGTAAAATAGATAGCTGTATATTTGCAGAAGCCATTTTATAGATCTCTGGAGTCTTATAGTCATTTGCAAATCATTTTATTTGGTAATGGTTTTTGTTGTTGTTAGTAAAAAAGAATCTCAATGGAACTGTAATGTACACAATCACAATAAAGACATAACAATAATTTTTGTTTAAAGTTTGCCTCCTTGTTGAGGGTTCATAATGGATTTATATAGGTCTACTCTGGTGCAAAGACATTCAGAAAGCTCTCATCAAACAGAAAGCAAGAAATTAGAAGGTATCAAAATATCTAGATTTAAGAGCTGAAAAGTTATGTTAGCTGTGTGGCTAGTAGATTTGTCATTGTAAAGCTGAATGAAAATACCAGTGTAATCAAATAAATAGTAAGTTACCAATAAGAGATAAACAACAGCTGTTTGGTATAACTGGAAAGACAGGAGTTCTTTCTTTCTAATTTACATTCAGCTGGCATAAGAGTGAATAACACAAGCAGTAAATTGATGATTTATACTTAATAAAGTATACAGATTTATTTGCTACAGTTTTCTTGTTTCTTGTCAATTATACCAGGATTCATTCATATCTTTGATGATTTCACATGATGTGATTTACATAACATGATAAACAAGTGTATGAATTCTTGTAACACACACACACACACACACACACACACACACACATACACACACACACACACACACACACACACACACACACACACACACATACACGTCCAAGAAGGACTTTCTGTTCAGAAACTTAAAATGTTTAGCAGTCTTTTCTTTGTGCCTGTCTGCAATTCAGTGCCCCCTCTATGTGGCAAGTAGCATTCTTTTCTTATCATAATATTATATTGGATTTATGATATTTCTTTGGACTGCACTTCCAATGGCAAATGTCAGTGTTTTATTAGGGATGGAGATTAGTAGCAGTAGTAGTAGAAGCTTTATTTATCCATGATCTCTTTTTACAAGGATGTAGGATTGGAAGTTTCAAACACTGTAATTCCTTGAATCAGAGTGATTTTCATGTCTGTCTCATTTATTGTAATGCTACAAGTTGGATGTTGATATTGTCTGATGCATATGTTAGCTGCTTCATTTTGCTAATCTTGGGAAGTGCATCGAACTTTGAAGAGTGACTACAGTATCTGTATTTTGGGCAGGGAGATTTGAAAATGTCTGATACATTATCATATGATGCTCTAATGTCACCATAATCTGGCAACAGATATAA
This sequence comes from Schistocerca americana, assembly GCF_021461395.2. NCBI lineage: Eukaryota > Metazoa > Arthropoda > Insecta > Orthoptera > Acrididae > Schistocerca > Schistocerca americana. Next base: position 113,932,786 of record NC_060126.1, on the reverse strand, counting down.
TCTAGTGCATTTACTAGAGTGTGAGATATTTTCTGTATTTTCAGATGTTTCTATCATGCCTGTAAGTTTAGGGTAAAGTAAAGGTGAATATGAGTTGACCTAAGTGTCACAACTAAAGTAATGATCCCTTGAGGTTTGCCTGTAGATTTTTTTTGGCCTCCTTTCAGTTTCTTTGTATGCCAATCATCCAACAGTGAATATTGGGCTACTCAATCCATCAATTTTTATAAAAGTGTACTTGATTGGTATTTTATCATTTTGTAGTTAATTTGTAGAAAATTTCCTAAGTGTAACTATAAATAGGCTTGGTAAATGATGATAAAATAAGTCTCACTCATTCATCACTAAGCACTCAGCTGCAAAGAGTAACTGTTAGCTGCCACCAGTCCGTCAGTAAGAAAATGTAAATGACTAATGTTAAAAACAACCATGTAGAGCTACACTGGAGCACCAAAGAAATTGACATAGGTATGCGTATTCAATCACAGAGATATGTAAACAGGCAGAATATGGCACTGCAGTCAGCAACACCTATATAGGAGAACAATGTCGGGTGCTGTTGTTAGATCAGTTACTGCTGCTACAACGGCAGGTTATCAAGAGTTAACCGAGTTTGAATGTGGTGTTATAGTCAGCACATGATTGATGGGACACAGCATCTCAAAGTTAGTGGTGAAATGGGGATTTTTCTGTATGACCATTTCACAAATGTACAATGATTATGAGGAATCCGGTAAAACACCAAATCTCCAACATTGCTGCATCCAGAAAAAGATCCTGCAGGAATGGGACCAATGGTGACTGAAGACAATCATTCAACATGAGAGAAGTGCATATTTGGAGCAGAAGGCCCACTTATGTACCCTTGATGATAGCATGATACAAGGCTTTATGCCTTGCCTTGACCTGTGAGCACCAACATTGGACTGCTGATGACTGGAAATATGTTGCCTGGTTAGACAAGTCTTATTTCAAACTGTATCAAGCAGATGGATGTGTATGGGTATGGAGACAACCTCATGAATCCATGGACCCTGCATGTCAGCAGGGGACTGTTCAAGCTGGTGGAGGCTCTGTAATGGTGTGGAGCATGTGCAGTTGGAGTGATATGGGACCCCTGATCATCTAGAAATGACTCTGAAAGGTTATACATAGGTAAGCATCCTGTCTGATTACCTGCATTGATTCATGTCCATTGTGCATTCTGACAGACTTGGGCAATTCCAGGAGGACAATGTGACACCTCACACATCTAGAATTGCTGCATAGTGCCTGCAACAACACTCTTCTGGGTTTAAATACTTCTGCTGTCCACCAAACTTGCCGGACATGAACATAGTTGAACATATATGGGATGCCTTGCAACGTGCTGTTCAGAAGTATCTGCATCTCCTCTTGCGGATTTATGGACAATCACACAGGATTTATGGTGTCAGTTCCCTCCAGTACTACTTCAGACATTAGTTGAGTTCATGCCATATCGTATTGCGACATTTCTGCATGCTCGTGGGGGCATACATGATATTAGGCAGATTTACCAGTTCCTTTGGCTCTGCAGTGCATTGTAAAGGGACACTCTCTTCTAGCATTACTTTTATTCAACAGAAGTTACTGATACCAAAAATTCTTTTTACCTTTTAAACAAGTTAATATTATCTCAGCTGTTTAACTAAAAGAATTTTGTATGATTTTATACATGATGTGGTATATTTCAAGTTGTAATCCATAAAAATAAATTACTTTATTTTCGTTGTTACAATTGATATGTACTAACCCTGTATTAAAATTACTTTTCTTTTAGAAACATTTAAAATTATGAATATCTGGTTCAGTTCGGAACCTCATTGCTGCTATAGTTGCAGGTTCGAATCCTGCCTCAGGTATGGATGTGTGTGATGTCCTTAGGTTAGTTAGGGTTAAGTAGTTCTAAGTCTAGGCAACTGATGACCTCAGATGTTAAGTCCCACAGTGCTTAGAGCCATTTGAACCATTTTGAACAAATATCTCACACACATAAAATTCCTATTATTAGCTGCACAATCAGACAATATTTATTGTGTTGACTTCTGGATTCATTTATAAAATAATGGTATAGATTAATAGAAAATCATTTCTCAAGAAAGTTTGTAAACTCTTTGGAATATTGTTAGTACTGCAGAATGGGTAGTAGTGGGCATGCCTCTGATGTGATTGGACGTATTTTTATTTCTGGTAATAAGAATGTAGTTTTTGGTTTCAAAGTGGAAATTGTAAAGACAATGTGATATAGAAAAATGTGAAAGAATAAGACTCAACATAAAAACAGACAATTCTTCAAAAGTTATTATGCCAATTGGTAACATGAGAACCTATAATGTCAAACATTTCAGCTTCAAGAATAAGCCCCTAGACATGAAGAACTGGAGCCAACTATGAGAAAAGAAGATTAGTGAAAAAAGTTTATTGTAAATCTTACTCCTCTCAAAGCTTATTAAAAGTGTTTATTATGAATTGAGTGACAATCAACAAATGAGGGAGGGAGAAATTACAGTATGTTGCAATCAGTAGGAGCATTTGTTATTTACTGGCCTATTTTTGATGAGTATTGGACATGTATTTATTTTATTTATTTATTTTAGTTTGCAGCATATTATCTAGTATTCTAATATAGTCCATAGTTTTTGTCTACAATTTTCTCTTTTAACTTTAAATTAAATAATAACTATACAATCATTGAAAGTACATGAAAAATTACTGTTACTGTTGTATTACTATCACTATTAACATTGATAATACTACTACCATCACCACTGGTACTAGTATTACTGCTACTACTACTACTACTACTACTACTACTGCTACTTGTGTATCTATCTCCAACATTAGCCTATTATTGTGTTGAAGCTAATTTTTTTTTATCTATTACATTCTTTACATGCTGGCTATACGATACAAGCTTCTTGTGCCTGAATAATTCCTTCTAGTATTATATTTGTGAATGTTATTAATGTTTACAATTTGTGGTTCATTGTCGACAACAGACTCCATAAAGTAAATTTTGTTTTAGCCTGTTTACCAGTTTACAATATTTCATCATTTATATTTTGTATAATCTGATTTGTGAATTGAAAAATAAAATGTTCTGTGGAGATACTCATTTGAAACCCAAACTGAGACTAAATATCTTGTTTTGAGATAGTAACAATAATATGAAAAGGGCATACTGCTGCTCACCTCATAGATGAGGTATTGTGTGGCATGCAGGCACAATCAAAAAGATTGCGAAATATTGTTCAAGTATTGGACTAAGTACTCCATCTTCTGTAGACATAACAGAGCTCACTCATATCCACACAAGCACAACTCTCACAAATGTGGGCACAGCCATCTCTGAGCACTAAGTCCAACAGTGAGTGCATCTGAGGTGAACAGCAGTCTTTGCTTAGGTGACTGGGTGGATAGCCATGGGTGGGTGTTGCACTGAAGAGGCATGAGAAGAGAGGAGGGAATAGCAGGACAGGGGTGATATAATGAGCTACTATGTGCAACACTGAGAGGCTGTGCCTTTTGCCTTCCTCCCTGTCTCCCTCCCCCAGCACAGATTCTTGATGCTGCACTGAGCAGCCCGCAATCCTGTTCTCTCGATGTCCTTGCATGCCACTACAGGCAGCACTAGCATCTTCTCTCACCACTGCCCTATTATCCCTTCCCTTGCCTGCCACAAATCACTTCTGTACATTTACTACCAATCCCAGCAAATACTGCTGGGAAGAAGAATCAAAAATTGTCATTGGTTAGTTTTGAGATGTGTCCTGCCACAAGAACTAAATTTTATGGGTGAGACAAAAAACTGGGCACTATATTCCAAAGAATTGATGGTTATCCACTCAGTATTTGCTACAGGTACATTCCGTATGAATAAAAACTCTGCACTCCATATTCCAGGGGAGGAAGGAGCCACGTGCCACCTCTTGTCTGTTCCCCTGCTTGCAGAAATCTAGGGATCTTTAAGAACACACATTCATTTACACATAACTCATGCACATATATACTGGAGGGGAAATAAGAGAAGCATCTCCAAAGGATATTGTTTGTTGCAATTGCATTGCATCTGGGCATTCCCTGGACAGCAGACAAAGACTTTCCCTAAATGGCTGATTCTCTTGCACTAAAAGTAACCGAGATATCTAACATGAAATCTAACAAACAGTACTTTTCAGAACTTAAGTTGGCTGTCATTTTTGTAGACAATAAAGGTATGTCATCATGCAAGAAATATCTTTTGCATGAACTTTGTCATGATAAGCTGCGTCATGTTCTATGTGTTCAGGAAACATGCACGGACATCTATTTGTTCCTGGAATGAAATTGGGTGCTGTATGATCACATGCATAGTACAGAAGTGCCAATGAAACCCAGTTTGCAAGTCTGCAATATGAACATAATATTTCAATTATCTCCTTGGTATTAAGTAACTATTTAGTCACCTTAAGTTATAAACCTCCTGCAACAGAATTTTCTTAGATTCCACACCAGAACTTTGCTGAAGGTAAAGCGTCCATTGTGATAGGCAACTTCAACAGCCACAGTCATTTATGTAGCTATGTACATGATGAAAAAAATGGTGAAGCAGCTCTGTCATGGACTGAAATTTTCCTTTTCACCTTTATTCACAACAACAAACCTTCTCTTTCATTCAGCACTGGAATATGAGGATGAGGCTATAACTTGGACCTTCTTTTTGTTAGAGAAAATATTTAACACACATGCACCAAAACTGTACAGCCACCAATACCAAATACACTACATAGATCAATCCCATGTAAAATTTGCCATCACTGAGACAAGAAGAGGTCCATTTTAAAAGCAGTTGCAACTTTAAGAAGGCTGAATGGGCAAAATTCTCCAGTTTATTTGATAAGAAAACTCTGAGTATTGTGCCAGTTCCTGAAGAGTATGACACTTTTGTTGACAATAATCAAGCTTCTTCAAAGGCATCATTTCCAAGGAGATGTAAAACCATCTATATCAAGGGCATTAAACCTGAAACATCCACTCTTCTTGAAGAACATTATGGGAAATATGAAAAGGGTCCTGTCAGCAAAGAAACATCAAATTTTACATAAAGTATACTTGCCTCAGTACCTGTGGCTATGAGAGATGAGTTGATTTAGTTACTGGCAGATTGCGACATGAGTGAGAGCAATTAGAATGTCTGGAGACTCCTAGGCCATCTCAGTAATGTTAACACTTAAGCAAGCATGCATGCTAATATAAAGGCAGACAAAATCGTCCAATAACTTCTGGTAAATAGAAAACCAACCCAAAATAGAAAGATAACTAAGAAACCAATAACATGGCAGAGCGACCAAGAGTAACATCCTGTCTCCACCTTTTGCTGAAGTTGAGCTACAATTAGCACTGAGTAAGTGCAAACTGGGTAAAGCAGGATTAGATGATATATGAGTAGAGCAGGTTAAGAACTTTGGTCCTGACCCAATGCATTGGATTTAATGAACAACTGGGTCCAGGACTGCAAGATCCCTAAAGTCTAGCAGAAGAATACAGTCATTGCTATTTCTAAATCAGACAGAGATCACCTAGATCCCAAAAGATAAAGGCCTGTTTCCTTGCTCTGTCACCTCTCTAAAGTACTGGAGAGGCTCATCTTTCAGAGACTGATAGGAATAATGGAGTCTTTTTGTATACCACAGCAAGCTGGCTTCAGAGGAGAAAGAAAGTGTACATCAAAGATATTATGCTTGTCATAGCATATTGAGGGTGACTTCAAGAAACAACTCATCACAAGTATTATACCATTTTTATTCAACATCTACACTAATGGTCAGCCATTGCCTGAAGCAGTGGTGTATTTACAATTTTGTTTTTGAGGGGGGGGGGGGGGGGGGGGGGGCGGGGGAGGGGCTGTGCCTTTCATTTATACAATAGCTCACATTCAAAATCAATTTTATTGGTCCATACTAATTTAATGTCCACAATTATAAAGTTTATCATTGGTTTACATTTGTTTCGTTAGAATACTAATGGCATTATGAGAATGATTTAAAACGATTTACTAAGGATATGGATTACACCAGAAAATTAATTTTATAAGTTTATGAAGTTTCAATAATTTTAATAAAACATAATCCAGTTGCTAACAGAATTTTCTGCATCAGTTCTATTAATCATCTATTTTTATAATCATGACTTGGGTTAATTTACTTTGAAGTGCATAAAATCTACTTTTGTCTGATATTTTAGTATATGCAAATAGAAAAGAATGATTAAACCATTTACTAGAAATTTAAAGTACAAAAGCAAGATGGAGGTCTCTTTGTTTTGCCATATCACTTATAGCAGTTTTGACATCAGTCCTTTCTTGTCGAGGGATTGTCATCATGGTGAACCCATTCAGATGTATCCCTTAGGTATATCTTGATTCTCTTAAGGGTGAAGAAACTGCATTAATTTGTGTCAATTGTCACTGGTAGAGCTGCCAAGAACTGTAGAAACTGAAACACACTAACATAGATTTGATGGTTGCATACAGACAAAATTTCCATTCATTTTGAGGCAATTGCTCGAGTCAACTCAGACATTGATGGAAGAGTTTCAACACAGCTGTTTTCATTGTTAAATTGGTGATTAATGGATCTGAAGCATAAAATGAAGATTCTTAACGCCATCAGTGACACCTATGTCTTCAGTTTTTCTTGGTAGAAGACAATTAAAGCTGTTAAAAGGTTTAAAATGTGTCAAGAACCAATCCTGGACTGAACTGATGAAAGCATCCAGAAATGGTATGAACACATACTTTCTAGTAACCATACACATCATCACTGCAATCCTGATTTGCACGACATGCTTTCTTGGCAGAAATGCTTGGTTACTTGATGTTAACTCCATCAGCTGAAGCTAATTCCTTGGCTTCTAAGTAAAGGTGGCAGAAAGTATCATAAACATTTTCTCTCATTGCCAGCAGTTCACTTTTGAGGTCGCTGGCAATGTTGATTAACTCTGCAAAACCTATATCTTGAAACTGAAGTTGATGGCAGATGAACTCAACCAGTCTGAACAGACCATAAAATATATCTGGGCATACAACAAAATCTCCCTTCTGATGGCTGTTACCAGAATCAAAGTGTCATGGGATAAGTTTTGTCATCAGATTCTTGAATATTCCCAAGAACTGAAACAACACAAATGGTAGATTTCAAACTCGTGACTCAAACATCAATTAATGATTAAAAGGCATCATTTAATATGTTCCTGCTCTTTGGTGGCCCAAAGAAATTAATACCATTTCCAGTGTTCCTAGCAAACTCCTGATAAGTGGACTGTTGCATGTGTTCGTGACTACCAAATGAGATTATGAGCTCCACAATGAGAACGTACAACTAAAGGTTAGTCCTGTTGTATGGATGCCTGAGCCTCATGAGCTTTTACTGACAGAGATGCTGCATCCTGTCCTCATAAAAATGACACATCAGTACCAAATTTTACCAAGTTTTCAGTTATAGACCCAGCTAATCCTTTGAAACAAATTGCAGGAAATCTTCACGAATCTTGAGATCTGGGAAAATATAACTGGCATGAAGAGAGAGTTACTCTATTCTAGCAATGTCAGCAGTTTCATCTGCAAGAACTATGAAACCTTTGCCATCATTACTGCACTGAACATCCCTTCCCAGAAGTTGGTTGTTGCTGCAACTGATGATCTGATTTTTGAGTTGGGTTCTAATGTACTTGTCATGTTTAGCAATCCCTTCCAAACTTGCTCATAGGTTTTCATCACCTTTCACATGGTATTTTAGAATAGTGCAAAATTCACCCTTGTTTTTGTCATCCTGTTTGTCAGTTTCAGTAGCCCTGAGGTCCTTATGTCCCTTAAGGTAGCCTCCTGATGTCCGCAGAGAATCATCACTTCAATGTTTTCTCTATTTTTTTCTGCCTGCTCCACTTGGCCTCGGTCCAGACAATATTTTATATCTTTTGTCTTATTCATCATTATGTGAACAAAATTTTCACTGTCATTACAGCAGCTTTATGAAGAGTGTTGCTTGCATGGATGTTGAAATATTCAAGAGCATGGTTCCACTTCAAAAACTGTGAGGTTGTCAGGGCTCCAACATTTTGGTGACTACCTTTTCACGTACCTGTCTTAGTGAAAAATGCACAGTACTTAAAGAAGGCACAACCCTCCTTGGGAGAGTATAATAACCAAAAAGATTTCTCCATCCAAATTAGGATGAACTTATTATATGGCCACTTTGAAAAATGAACGGAAATTTGTTAGTCATTTTGGGCACAAAAAGGTTTTGGAGGTCATCAACTTTTTCATTATTTGATAGCAAACAATCACTTATGTCATACTTACAGCTTGGTAGTGAATTGTCAGAGTTTGATGTGTAAAAAAAAGATAATTATTTTCTTCAGGACCCAACAAAGGGGACCTTTTCTTAGTTCTCAAAATCAAAATTTCATTATACTAGATTCAGTAACATTGGTTTTACAGACGCTGTCATATCAATAACTTAAGAACTGGCAATGCAGAGAGTAGTGTACAACACAGACTAGAACATATCTGGCTCAGTCATGTTCTGACAATGTGTCCTATATCTCTGTAGTGTTCATTGCTTCTCTTCATGTGTGGATACTGTAATATGCTGAAACTGAGCCTGTAAAATTTGTACTGTATTTAATTCACCATTGGTGTTAATATGATATGTGTTACTAGACGAAAACTGAAAACATGTAACTGAAACCATGTAACATGTTATTGTGTAATGGAGTATGTTGTTTAACCCTTTCACATACCATGGGGGTATACTTCCAACTAAAGGTATTTCTGAACAGCTTTTAAGGTATGAAACTTCCTGGCAGATTAAAACTGTGTGCCGGGCCGAGACTTGAACTCGGGACCTTTGCCTTTCAGGGGCAAGTGCTCTACCAACTGAGCTACCCAAGCACGACTCACACCCTGTCCTCACAGTTCCTGAGTCAAGTCTCAGCCCGGCACACAGTTTTAATCTGCCAGGAGGTTTCATATCAATGCACACTCTGCTGCAGAGTGAAAATCCAATTCAGCATTTAAGGTAATATGCATTACCACTTCTGTATGCACCTGGCATCTAGTGCCAGTCACCTACATCAGCTGTAGTTTCTGTTTGTTGTAAAATATAGCCTTCAGGACTGTGGTAAGTATGTATCCCACCAAACAACAGTGTTTTAATAGTTATTGGGAAGTATGGTTACCACCAAAGTAGTTTCTGGAAAGGGCTTAGGAAGTATATTTACCACAAAGTTAATGTCATTTGTGGTCATTGGGAAATCTACTTACCACTAACTTAGGGATATTCCAAATCCTTGGGAAGACATCTTACCAGCTCTTTATATGTCTAACATGTTATGGTAGTACACTGCAATAAGTGTATGAAAACTGCCATAACAATCAGTTTCTGTTTCTCATGGGGTCACTACTGTTGCCGGAGCACATTGCTCTGCTTCTGCAATATACATTATTGTGACCTATATTAGCTCATGCCTTTATTGTATGATAAATTTCAAAGGTCTGTTTTCAAATTGTAGTTAGTAAACTTCAATATTGGGAACAAATATTTTAAAATAAAGCAAAAGAAAACATAAAAACAGAAAACACTGCTCGTTATGTTCTACATGTAATGGCAGCATATAACATCTCATAAAAGGAAAGTGGAAAATTCATTTACCACCACATTTTTAATACCTCAGAAAGGTGCTGTGGTGATATATGTAGCACCATAGTTCTTGATCCTAATTTTCAAAAATAAAATTATCATAAAATAGTTATAGTCTGCTGATCATAATTATAATAGGATAGTAAAAAAATTATCTTCACTCTTTGCTGCAAAAAATGCACTAGCAAAAGAGTTAAATAAACAAGCTGTAATATTTAAAAAACTGTATTTACTATTAACCAGTTACAACTACAATAATGCCATTTGTCAGTGATTCTCTTTTGTGCAGAGATTCATTTAGAAACAGTCTGTCATTAGCATATGGTAGCAGTATACAACCTGCTTCTTCTCATACTGAAGCAGAAATGTTGTCAATTCTTGTTTTCCCCCCATATTATTATGACATTATGTACAGTTGTTTAAGAAAAACACATCTATAATTTCACATTTGGTGGAGGTGGGCTTAAGCCTGGAAAGCATCCTTCCCCCATCCCCCTTCCTGAAATATGCCCCCTTCTCTAAGCTGATGACTGTGCAATCACTGCTCAGGCTGATTGTTTTGAAAATATGAAATTAATCCTCTCTAAAGCCCTGGAAGAATTTACCACCTACCATAAAGGAAATCACTGCATGCCGAAACCTGTCAAAATTCAGACCCGTGCATTCCACCTCAGGAACAAATAAGTAGCTAAAACCCTTCAAATCATCTGAGTAGACTCTGGAACAACTGGGAGTGAGTCTGGACTGTATGTTTACAGATAAGAAACACTGCCTAAACATGAAACAGAATGTTTCTGCCAGAAACAACATAGTGTGAAAACTGACAGGTGCCACATTGGGAGCTCACATGCTCAAGATGAGAACTAGCACACATGTTAGGCATTGCACAAATCTAGCAGTGCTGGAAACTTTGATGCGCTGCATAATCATACCTGTTGCATTATGATGCCTTGCTAAGACCTACACCCACAGATAACCTCCAATGTCTTGATACCGTAGCCCCTCCTGAAATTAGACCCAAGATAGTTGATAGATCTGAAAAAGCAAGGTATGAATGTAGAAACCCACCATTTATATGGTCACCAGTCAGCAAATCCTCAGCTGAAATCAAGAAAGAACTTTTTGGACCTACCGAAGCTCCCACAGGAACACCACAGCAAGTGAGGAGAACTGGCTGGTTCCAAAGGAAAAGCTCCCTCCTGGTCATTCAGAGAAGTGAATATCATGGAAGGCTTTCAACAGACTATACTCTAGTACCATGAGATGCAAGACTAGCTTGCAGAAGTGGCTCTTTCCTGTAGAGTCAGTGTTTTGTAAATGTGGTGCTTTGTTGGCTAACAGCCATCTGCTACAGTGTTTGGCATCTCCAGCCATGTGCACCATGAGAGATCTGATGAGGGCAACATCAAATGCACTCAATGTGGCCAATTTTTGGTCAACCAATGTACAAACTACTCAATTATCTTGTATAAGGAATGTGAAATGTACTCAGCAACTGTGATATGACTTTCAAAATTATGGAGAACAGCAGTCAGCCATCCTTTCCTTTCAGGCTTTATTAAAGCAAATCTAGATTTTGGCTAGTAACTAGTCATTTTCAGTGCAGTGTTTCAGAATTTTAGTACATGCCTTAGTATGTCAGTCACTTGTTGTTTGGGCTCCTGTTACAGTTCATTGGAGAATGCTGCATAATGAAGATATCTATATACTTAGGCCTCAGGGACTGGATATGACAGTGGCCATGTTTGTGTGAGTTGAGCATGTACGAAGGTGTGTGGGTTGAGGTTGAAAGGGAGGAGATGGTCCTACATCTGTTGAAGGACTTTGTCATGTAGCTTAAAAATATTGACTAGTCTACTTTCAAAAGTGCATGTCTGTCACTCAATGCCTCATCTATGTGATGTGAATAGCTGTCCATCCAACTTGTGCTATTGTTATTCCATCCCAGGTTTTCCATTGTTTACTGAGCTTCAATACTTATGAATGTTACCATAGAAAATTCAAGTAGGGCCACATGTTTGTAATTGAACAAGCAGAATAGTGTATGAACAATTTTGTGAATTTCTATCTGTGGAGTACACTTAGTTCATTACATTTTCTGCCAAAGGTACAATAAGAAAGATGTATTTTGAACAGCTTGCTACAAGATGGAAAAGATGTTACCATGGCTGACATTGAGAACTCATTTGGTGGTAACATATGTCGATGCACAGGATATCGTCCAATCCTTGATGCTTTCAAAAGTCTTGCTAGTGATGCTCCTCCTCACCTCAAGGAGAAAGCACAGGATATTGAGGTGAGTAAATAATCATTACACTATGTGATCCATGTGTTTATAGTTTTTGCCTCTCTAATGTCGTGAATACTATTTGAATTTCAGTGTATCTTCCCTGTTAAGTTTCTCTTACTTGCAACAAAGCACTTACCATACAATTATTTGTGAACATGGACAAATACTGGGTATTTCTTTTTCTCTGTTTAATAATTGTAAATATGCCACATTAGACTCAACATTTTTCTTCTTGTCTAGGATATGTTGCAAGACAAAATGTGTCTTAAGAATGGGGAGTCCTGTTGCAAGTTGAGAGGAAAAGGAAGTGAACAATGTGGACTGCAGCTTTCCACAGAAATACCTCCACTCCATTTACAATTTCAGACAAAAGACTGGTTCAAAGTTGATCAAATATCTGAAATATTTAGTATTTTAGCAGAACGACCAGATAAAAAATACATGCTTGTTGGTGGCAATACAGCAACAGGTTAGTATAGTAGCATCATTTTGTTAATAATATTCTATCTTCAGTCACAATATTGTTATTTTCTAATTACTATCATCTTTCGTAGCTCCAAAATGCTTTGGAAAGCAGTTAAAATATAAAAATATTGTGACTGAAGATGGAATATTGTTAATAATAACGTATTAGTCATGGGGATCCCAAGAAAATCTATGTCTATGAATAACATTATTAGAATTAAAATTTTAATCTTAATTTACATATTTGTAGGGAATGTTATTGTAAGGAGTTACTTGGATTTTCCTGGAAATAATTCTGTATTGTGTATGCTTAAATGTTTTGTTTAAATATTGTGTGTATTCAATTCTGCTTGGAAGCTAATAGGTGCCTCATGACCATACTATGACTCTTCCAGGAGCATTTAAATAATGTGATCCCCACAAAACATTACAGAACATAAAACATGAACAAAAAGAGCGAATAAAGAATATCTGATAGAGTGGTAAGGTAATTACAGAACTTGACAAAGGGACGAGGGTGAAAAGCAGTTAGAGATTGATAGGACAGTTTATGTCAGACTGACTGAAGAATAGAAGCACACTCTTAAAGCTAATTATCAGCTTTGAACTCTTTTGGAAATAGGCCATCCAAGTGACCAATTGAAATATGCATTATGTTATTGTTGTGTGTGCTAAATATAAAACACTATAGTTGAAATTCATCATGTACAAATACAGGGACAGATTTTTATAAAGTAAAGGTATGAAATACTCTAACATTAGTCTTATACTGAATGCCTCTTCTAAAAGACATAAAGCATATTTTCTCTAGTGTTTATTTAGATACTTGCAATTATCTTTTAACAATGTGTAGACGGACTCAGTGCAAGCAAACGACACTCATAACATGTTTTGTGTGACACTCATTGTCAGCTGACATTGTTGATTTGTTTCTCATTACAAACAAATATAACTTTCTTTGAGTGGGATTTTATATGTGTTTCAGTAGAGTGGTTCCAAAGTAGTCAGGGTGTGATATTCAGTCTAACAACATGTATTAACTTATCTAAAAACAAAGATGATGTGACTTACCATACGAAAGCGCTCGCAGGTCAATAGACACACAAACAAACACAATCATACACACAAAATTATAGCTTTCGCAACCAACGGTTGCTTCATCAGGAAAGAGGGAAGGAGAGGGAAAGACGAAAGGATGTGGGTTATAAGGGAGAGGGTAAGGAGTCATTCCAATCCCGGGCGCGGAAAGACTTACCTTAGGGGGAAAAAAGGCCAGGTATACACTCGCACACACACCCATATCCAACCACACATACACAGGCACAAGCAGACATTTGTAAAGGCAAAGACATTCGGCAGAGATGTCAGTCGAGGCAGAAGGACAGAGGCAAAGATGTTGTTGAAAGACAGGTGAGGTATGAGCAGCGGCAACTTGAAATTAGCGGAGGTTGAGGCCTGGCGGATAACGAGAAGAGAGGATATACTGAAGGGCAAGTTCCCATCTCCGGAGTTCTGACAGGTTGGTGTTAGTGGGAAGTATCCAGATAACCCGGACGGTGTAACACTGTGCCAAGATGTGCTGGCCGTGCACCAAGGCATGTTTAGCCACGGGGTGATCCTCATTACCAACAAACACTGTCTGCCTGTGTCCATTCGTGCGAATGGACAGTTTGTTGCTGGTCATTCCCACATAGAAAGCTTCACAGTGTAGGCAGGTCAGTTGGTAAATCACGTGGGTGCTTTCACACGTGGCTCTGCCTTTGATCGTGTACACCATCCGGGTTACAGGACTGGAGTAGGTGGTGGTGGGAGGGTGCATGGGACAGGTTTTACACCGGGGGCAGTTACAAGGGTAGGAGCCAGAGGGTAGGGAAAGTGGTTTGGTGATTTCATAGGGATGAACTAAGAGGTTACAAAGGTTAGGTGGACGGCGGAAAGACACTCTTGGTGGAGTGGGGAGGATTTCATGAAGGATGGATCTCATTTCAGGGCAGGATTTGAGGAAGTCATATCCCTGCTGGAGAGCCACATTCAGAGTCTGATCCAGTCCCGCAAAGTATCCTGTCACAAGTGGGGCACTTTTGTGGTTCTTCTGTGGGAGGTTCTGGGTTTGAGGGGATGAGGAAGTGGCTCTGGTTATTTGTTTCTGTACCAGGTCGGGAGGGTAGTTGCGGGATGCGAAAGCTGTTTTCATGTTGTTGGTGTAATGGTTCAGGGATTATGGACTGGAGCAGATTCATTTGCCACAAAGACCTAGGCTGTAGGGAAGGGACCGTTTGATGTGGAATGGGTGGCAGCTGTCATAATGGAGGTACTGATGCTTGTTGGTGGGTTTGATGTAGACGGACGTGTGAAGCTGGCCATTGGACAGATGGAGGTCAACGTCAAGGAAAGTGGCATGGGATTTGGAGTAGGACCAGGTGAATCTGATGGAACCAAAGGAGTTGAGGTTGGAGAGGAAATTATGGAGTTCTTCTTCACTGTGAGTCCAGATCATGAAGATGTCATCAATAAATCTGTACCAAACTTCGGGTTGGCAGGCCTGGGTAACCAAGAAGGCTTCCTAGTAAGCGACCCATGAATAGGCTGGTGTACGAGGGGGCCATCCTGGTACCCATGGCTGTTCCCTTTAATTGTTGGTATGTCTGGCCTTCAAAAGTGAAGAAGTTGTGGGTCAGGATGAAGCTGGCTAAGGTAATGAGGAAAGAGGTTTTAGGTAGGGTGGCAGGTGATCGGCGTGAAAGGAAGTGCTCCATCGCAGCGAGGCCCTGGACATGCGGAATATTTGTGTATAAGGAAGTGGCATCAATGGTTACAAGGATGTTTCACGTGGGTAACAGATTGGGTAAGGATTCCAGGCATTCGAGAAAGTGGTTGGTGTCTTTGATGAAGGATGGGAGACTGCATGTAATGGGTTGAAGGTGTTGATCTACATATGCAGAGATACGTTCTGTGGGGGCTTGGTAACAAGCTACAATGAGGCGGCCGGGATGATTGGGTTTGTGAATTTTAGGAAGAAGGTAGAAGATAGGGGTGCGGGGGGTCGGTGGGGTCAGGAGGTTGATGGAGTCAGGTGAAAAGTTTTGTAAGGGCCCTAAAGTTCTGAGGATTCCTTGAAGCTCCACCAGGACATCAGAAATGGGATTACCTTGGCAAACTTTGTATGTGGTGTTGTCTGAAAGCTGATGCAGTCCCTCAGCCACATACGCCCGACGATCAAGTACCACGGTCATGGAACCCATGTCCGCTGGAAGAATGACGATGGATCGGTCAGCCCTCAGATCATGGATAGCTTGGGCTTCAGCAGTGGTGATGTTGGGAGTAGGATTAAGGTTTTTTTAAGAAGGATTGAGAAGCAAGGCTGGAAGTCAGAAATTCCTGGAAGGTTTGGAGAGGGTGATTTTGAGGAAGAGGAGGTGGGTCCCGCTGTGACGGAGGACGGAACTGTTCCAGACAGGGTTCAATTTGGATAGTGTCTTGGGGAGTTGGATCATTAGGAGTAGGATTAGGATAATTTTTCTTCATGCCAAAGTGATATTTCCAGCAGAGAGTACGAGTGTAGGACAGTAAATCTTTGACGAGGGCTGTTTGGTTGAATCTGGGAGGGGGGCTGAAGGTGAGGCCGTTGGATAGGACAGAGGTTTCGGATTGGGAGAGAGGTTTGGAGGAAAGGTTAACTACTGAATTGGGGTATTGTGGTTCCAGATTGTGTTGATTGGAATTTTGAGGTTTTGGAGGGAGTGGAGATGGAAGTGGGAGATTGAGTAGATCAGAGAGACTGGGTTTGTGTGCAATGAGAGGAGGTTGAGGTTTGCTGGAAAGGTTGTGAAGGGTGAGTGAGTTGCCTTTCCAGAGGTGGGAAACCAGGAGATTGGATAGTTTTTTGAGGTGGAGGGTGGCATGCTGTTCTAATTTGTGGTTGGCCTGTAGGAGGATGCTCTGAACAGCCGGTGTGGATGTGGGAGAGGAAAGATTAAGGACTTTTATTAAGGATAGGAGTTGACGGGTGTGTTCATTGGCTGAGTTGATGTGTAGGTGAAGGATTAGGTGGGTGAGGGCAATGGATTGTTCAGTTTGGAGCTGGTATAGGGACTGATGGAAAGAAGGGTTGCAGCCAGAGATGGGAACTTTGGGGGTAATGCCAAATGTCAGACAAGCCTGAGAAAATAAAATACAGGAGCGTAATCTGGCTAGGGTGAAGGCTTGTTTGCGGAGGGAATGTAAATAAAACTTAATGGGGTCGTTGTGGGGGTGTTGTGAGGGTGACATGGTATTGGAAGGTGGAAAGTGTAACATGAGGCTGAAATGAAAATTAAAATAAAAATATATGGGGAGAGATAAAGGCGAACTAGAAAGCAACTGGAGATCTGGTGTGAAAAAAGGCGAAAAAGTGTTGGTTAAAGCTGGGCTGTGTTGATCCTGTGGTGAACTTGGGTTGGTAGACAACGATGTGCATAAAGGTTAGGTGGTTGTGTTGCCACCAAAACACGTTAAAGGGTGGAGAAATTCGGGAAAATTTCGAAAAAACTACGTGTAAATGTATTAAAAGGAGTGGTTTTGTGATGGCAGATTATGAGAATGAGGCTAACAATTGTCTGACGAAGAAATAATGACGTTAAAACCTGTGGGAACCGGCTAAAAATGATCAATGATGTGGGAAAAACGCAAATGGAAATAAAGCGAAAGTTATTAGAACTAGCCGAAATGGTTGTTTAATAGGTGAAAGGAACTGTTTGTGAACTAGAAATGGTAGATTTTATAGCAGCGGTAGTGTTGGAAAAAAAAAATGGTTGTGGTTTGGAAGTGGGTTACGTATTATTGAGTATATATAGGTGGGATAAAATTGTATAGTAGATTACGGTAAAAAGGAGAAGGTGAATACAAAGTGAACCTACTGGCAAAAACAGAAAGAGAAAATAAGATGACAGAAAAGATTTCGAAATGCAACAGTGACAATAACAAACGTAATTGTTGGGTTCAAATTAATGATATGAATATAATAGAGGGAAACATTCCACGCAGGAAAAATATATCTAAAAACAAAGATGATGTGACTTACCATACGAAAGCGCTGGCAGGTCGATAGACACACAAACAAACACAATCATACACACAAAATTCAAGCTTTCGCAACCAACGGTTGCTTCATCAGGAAAGAGGGAAGGAGAGGGAACGACGAAAGGATGTGAGTTTTAAGGGAGAGGGTAAGGAGTCATTCCAATCCAGGAAGCCGAAAGACTTACCTTAGGGGGAAAAAAGGACAGGTATGCACTCGCACACACACACATATCCAACCGCACATACACAGACACAAGCAGACATTTGTAAAGGCAAAGAGATTCGGCAGAGATGTCACCGCTCAGCCACAGCTTCCCAAAGTAAGCCTGTTGGTTTGAGGCCTCCAGACTCCTCCCGCAGTTGAGGCGACTCCTCTGGAACAGCTGAGGCGCTGGGAGTCCCTGTCCACCGATGCTCCAATGACTCAACAACAGCAAACTGAGACTTCCCTAAAATTACCCAGTGCCAACTCCCCAAGACACTATCCAAATTGAACCCCGCCTGTAACAGTTCCGTCCTCCGTCACAGCGGGACCCACCTCCTCTTTCTCAAAATCACCCTCTCCAAACCTTCCAGGAATTTCTGACTTCCAGCCTTGCTTCTCAATCCTTCTTAAAAAAACTTAATCCTACTCCCAACATCACCACTGCTGAAGCCCAAGCTATCTGTGATCTGAAGGCTGACCGATCCGTCGTCATTCTTCCAGCGGACATGGGTTCCACGACCGTGGTACTTGATCATCGGGCGTATGTGGCTGAGGGACTGCATCAGCTTTCAGACAACACCACATACAAAGTTTGCCAAGGTAATCCCATTCCTGATGTCCTGGTGGAGCTTCAAGGAATCCTCAGAACCTTAGGCCCCTTACAAAACCTTTCAACTGACTCCATCAACCTCCTGACCCCACCGACCCCCTGCACCCCTATCTTCTACCTTCTTCCTAAAATTCACAAACCCAATCATCCCGGCCACCCCATTGTAGCTGGTTACCAAGCCCCCATAGAACGTATCTCTGCATATGTAGATCAACACCTTCAACCCATTACATGCAGTCTCCCATCCTTCATCAAAGACACCAATCACTTTCTCGAATGCCTGGAATCCTTACCCAATCTGTTACCCACGTGAAACATCCTTGTAACCATTGATGCCACTTCCTTATACACAAATATTCCGCACGTCCAGGGCCTCACTGCGATGGAGCACTTCCTTTCACGCTGATCACCTGCCACCCTACCTAAAACCTCTTTCCTCATTACCTCAGCCAGCTTCATCCTGACCCACAACTTCTTCACTTTTGAAGGCCAGACATACCAACAATTAAAGGGAACAGCCATGGGTACCAGGATGGCCCCCTCGTACACCAGCCTATTCATGGGTCGCTTAGAGGAAGCCTTCTTGGTTACCCAGGCCTGCCAACTCGAAGTTTGGTACAGATTTATTGATGACATCTTCATGATCTGGACTCACAGTGAAGAAGAACTCCATAATTTCCTCTCCAACCTCAACTCCTTTGGTTCCATCAGATTCACCTGGTCCTACTCCAAATCCCATGCCACTTTCCTTGACGTTGACCTCCATCTGTCCAATGGCCAGCTTCACACGTCCGTCTACATCAAACCCACCAACAAGCATCAGTACCTCCATTATGACAGCTGCCACCCATTCCACATCAAACAGTCCCTTCCCTACAGCCTAGGTCTTTGTGGCAAATGAATCTGCTCCAGTCCGTAATCCCTGAACCATTACTCCAACAACCTGAAAACAGCTTTCGCATCCCGCAACTACCCTCCCGACCTGGTACAGAAACAAATAACAAGAGCCACTTCCTCATCCCCTCAAACCCAGAACCTCCCACAGAAGAACCACAAAAGTGCTCCACTTGTGACAGGATACTTTGCGGGGCTGGATCAGACTCTGAATGTGGCTCTCCAGCAGGGATATGACTTCCTCAAATCCTGCCCTGAAATGAGATCCATCCTTCATGAAATCCTCCCCACTCCACCAAGAGTGTCTTTCCGCCGTCCACCTAACCTTCGTAACCTCTTAGTTCATCCCTATGAAATCCCCAAACCACCTTCCCTACCCTCTGGCTCCTACCCTTGTAACTGCCCCCGGTGTAAAACCTGTCCCATGCACCCTCCCACCACCACCTACTCCAGTCCTGTAACCCGGAAGGTGTACACGATCAAAGGCAGAGCCACGTGTGAAAGCACCCACGTGATTTACCAACTGACCTGCCTACACTGTGAAGCTTTCTATGTGGGAATGACCAGCAACAAACTGTCCATTCGCATGAATGGACACAGGCAGACAGTGTTTGTTGGTAATGAGGATCACCCTGTGGCTAAACATCCCTTGGTGCACGGCCAGCACATCTTGGCACAGTGTTACACCATCCGGGTTATCTAGATACTTCCCACTAACACCAACCTGTCAGAACTCCAGAGATGGGAACTCGCCCTTCAGTATATCCTCTCTTCTTGTTATCCGCCAGGCCTCAACCTCCGCTAATTTCAAGTTGCCGCTGCTCATACCTCACCTGTCTTTCAATAACATCTTTGCCTCTGTCCTTCTGCCTTGACCGACATCTCTGCCGAATGTCTTTGCCTTTACAAATGTCTGCTTGTGCCTGTGTATGTGTGGTTGGATATGGGTGTGTGTGCGAGTGTATACTTGGCCTTTTTTCCACCTAAGGTAAGTCTTTCCGCTCCTGGGATTGGAATGACTCCTTACTCTCTCCCTTAAAACCCACATCCTTTCGTCTTTCCCTCTCCTTCCCTCTTTCCTGATGAAGCAACCGTTGGTTGCGAAAGCTAGAATTTTGTGTGTATGATTGTGTTTGTTTGTGTGTCTAACAACCTGCCAACACTTTCGTATGGTAAGTCACATCATCTTTGATTTTAGATATATTTTTCCTGCGTGGAATGTTTCCCTCTATTATATTCATATCATTAACGTGTATTAACTGGGATATCTGATCATTTGGTGGTGTATGTGAGGTTTGCCATTTAATTTATGGCAAATTGTGACAATTTCTGAAGACAAAAATAAGGTATTCTATAATTCCAGAATAGAGACACTGAAATGAAATGAAATGGGGTGTGGTAGGGGCCTCCCAGTGGGTAGACCCAATTGCCTGGTGCAAGTCTTTTGAGGTGACATCACACTTTGGTGACTTGTGCATTGATAAGGATGAAATGATGATGATGAAGACAACACAAACACCCAATCCCTGAGCAGAGAAAATCTTCAACCCAGCCGGGAATCGAACCCGGGCCCCTTGGCGTGACAAGCTGGCATGCTGTCCACTCAGCTGTAGTTACATAATTGCAGTGTGATACATCACCAGCATACTGGTGATGCTGTTTGTATACAGTGTTTTGTATTGACTTCCTACAAATGCTGTATTATGCTTTTTTGTCAGTGTAGCCCTGCAATCCAAGGTTTTAAGTTTCCCTATGAAGCCCTCTCTTGTTGCATTTGACCTTGAAAATAATGTTTTCACTTGTCAAGATATTGACAGCTGTCAAAGATGTCCCCAGACTGCAGTTCTGTAAGTTGTTTGAACATCGTTACTGTTGTTCCTTGATGTTTTATCTGTTGTAACATTTCTTTATTTATTTATTTTTTTCAAGAGGGAGTATTCAAAACTGGATTTGTGTCATTAATAAATCTTTTGACATATGTTTGTCACTCCATCTTTGTCACCTTTTCCTTATGAAGGAATAACTTGACTGTAACCAGTATGGACTTAAAGTTCACTCCCAAACGTATAATAATTTAGAAACCATTTAATTTGATTACACGTGTACTCAGCACAATTTGGATCAAAAGACTATGCATTTTTGATGACATATGTGTCTGTGACAGAGTGTTGTTAAAATGAGATACTGACCTTGCCCTGTTGACATAAAGTTTCTACCACAGCTCATTTTTTCCATGACCAGGTTTACTTCTTGTTTTTTATTTTCATATTGTTTGTTTATTTTTCTCTGTACATTGAGGGGTTTCTTGAAATGTGTGTTTTTATGTTGTTTACTGACAAAAAGCATCTCCTTATTAGCATCTTCCTGTAAATTGTATGGTTTTAGTTCATTAACACTCTTAAAGTAAACTTGGCCAGAGTTTTTTGACCCATATGAGTTAATTTCCACCAACTGAAGAACGCAGTTATAACTTTTTGACAACACAGTTAGTAATTTTGTTATCTCCATATGTCTTGAATGGGACAGATATTGGTAAATGTGATGTATGTGTGCAGACGAACAAATGATTACAGTTTCAGAAAAATTAGAGGATTTATTCAAGAGAAAGAGCTCCACAAGTTGAGCAACTCAATAACAATTTGATCCAGGTTTGGTCCTTGTGCAAGCAGTTGTTCAGTTTGGCATTGCTCGATGGAGTTGTTGCAAGTTCTCATATTCTATCCATGTGGTACATTAGATCATCAAAATCTTGAGCTGGTTGGAGAGCTTTGCCCATACTGCTTCAAATGGTCTCAATTGGGGAGAAATCCAGTGAACTTACTGGTCAAGGTAGAGTTTGACAAGCATAAAGATAAGCAGTAAAAACTCTTGCCAGGTATGGTATTGCTGAAATGTAAGACCAGGAGGTCTTGCCACGAAGGGCATCAAAACAGCGGTATGTCAATGATATTCTACTACCTGTTTTGTTGCCCTTCATGGCAAACCATCCTGGACTTGTGCATTTTACCAGGATAATACCTGTGCACACACAATGAGAGTTTCTACTGCTTTTCTTTGTGCTTGCCAAAACCACCCTTGGCCAGCAAGGTCACAGGATTTCTCCCCAACTGAGAACATTTCAAATTTATGGGCAGGGCCATCCAACTACATTGAGACTTTGATGATGTGACACACCACTTGTACTGATGAACTGCTGTGGTGTAATGGTGCCACAGATGACAGCTTAAGTGGTCCTGCTATGAAAAGAAATGGCACACGATTATTCCTGGTTGTCAGGCTGTATGGTGGAAGACAGACAGGTTTGTATCCCACTGCTGCCCAGGATGGCTCCAGATATGTCTTCAGCCTGGAATCTCATTGACTGAAGAAGTTTCTTCCATTTCAAACTGAGCCCAGGTAACCAGCAAAGACATGTCAGGAGGCATCCCAGACAGTGATGGAATACCAACCTGATTGTCACCTGCCACACAGCCTGACAAGCAGGAATGATGGTTTGGGATGTCATTTCTCTTCATAGCAGAAGTGCTTTGATTGTCGTATGCAGCAACCTTCCAGGACAGCGGTATGTCAATGATATTCTACTACCTGTTTTGTTGCCCTTCATGGCAAACATCCTGGACTTGCATTTTTCCAGGATAATACCTGTGCACACACAATGAGAGTTTCTGCTGCTTTTCTTTGTGGTTGCGAAAACCTCCCTTGGCCAGCAAGGTCACAGGATTTCTCCCCAACTGAGAACATTTCAAATTTATGGGCAGGGCCATCCAACTACATTGAGACTTTGATGATGTGACACACCACTTGCACAGAATTTGGCATGTTATACCCAGGAAGGCATCCAATAAGTCTGTCAGTCAGTGCTAAGCAGAATAAATACTTGTACAAGGAGCAGAGGATGATCAATGCATTATTGACTTGCTTGATCTATGTAGCTCTATCTCTTGAATAAATCATCTAATTTTTCTGAAATTGTAGTCATTTGTTTGCCTAATTTTTATTTTGGCTGGAATCACACCCATGGTAAATTTTTTGAATAATGCTACTATCATCTGACTGTAATAATTTTTATTTTATTGTTATATGAATCAGGTTTTGGCCTTAGACAGTTTTCAAGTACAAAAACTGGAATAAACAGTAGAAGCATGATTCGAAAAAACAAGAAACAGAAATAGTGTATAAGTACCATGATTCTCTACGTTGTTTGTAAGTCAAAGGACATCAGATTTTTATGAAATAAAAGTCCTTGTTGAAAAAGCATATCTATTCATATTGGTGAGACTTGTCATTAGTAAATGTGAGAACATCTATAAAGTGCCTAAATGTATTGTAAACTTTCATTTCTGGTCCCTATAGCATAGCTGTTATACGAAACTGCTAACGAATAACAGATAACTGTTTATTGGTTAGCCAATTCACAGTGTCCAGTGGGCACAATATTTCGGTAATCAGACGTGTTGCCATCATCATGTGTGCTGATGAACTGACATTCTGAGGATGCACAGCCATGTTACATCCCCATGTCCCCTGAGCCATTGCCTCCACTATCTGTGCCCGTGGCCACACATTGGCAGTCATGGAGATGCTAGTGTTGGTGTCTGTACCACAGACAGCACTCATGTAGGTGCTCTTCCCACCTTGATCACCAGATTATTTTGTTTGATGAGATTTTCTTAATGAAACACAGTGCTGGTTCACAAGTCTCATTAAGATTATAGCTATAACCTTGGTTGATGAGGTCATCCCTGGTGAGAATCTCTATGGCCTCTCTAATGTTGCTGTCCCACTATTTGGAAGTCTATGACAAGATCCAGGCACATTTTTACTTCCTTACATTATTCTCAGGCAAACAATGTTCTGTGACTGCTGACTTGGGATATGTCAGTTGAGTGTGCCTCCCGTTTCCTCAGAAATGAACTCTGATGGTGCCCACTGTCTGTCCAATATATTTATATTTCCACATTCACATGGAATCTGGTACACGAGGGGCTTCCACACCCCAAGATCATGTTTGACACTTTCCAATAATTCTCATATTTTATTGGGCAGGCAGACAGACAGTTTTTACTCAGTGCTACTTAAATATATGTCCAATTTTTCCCGACATTGCACCAGTGTATGATATAAAGGCAGTGGCTATCTCTTCCATTGTGACTTCTTACATCTCCACAGGTTGTACCGTTGTGGTGAGGTAGAGAGTGCACCTAATCTGCCATTCTGGATACCTGTTTTTTCAGAATACAGTTCTGAGGTGTTCTAGCTCCTTGGGTAGACTCCCTGCATCTGAGGCAGTGCACACCCTGTGTACTAGTGTTTTTAGTACCCATTTCTCTGTGAGGGGTGATGGAGCTCTCTGCATGCAGATCCCAGACGGTGTACATTTTTTTCTGATATACACCATTGGCCAGAGTGTCATCAGCTCTTCTATTCACCATTACACCCAGAAATGGTAATTTTCTTTCTGCTTTGGTCTGCATAGTGAATTTGATGCTTGGATGCATGGAGTCCAAATGTGTAAAAATGTCAAGTCTCATGGGGCCAGATGATGAACATATCATCCATATAATGGAAAAAACATGTGGATTTCCACTTGGATGATTCCTGGGCTCCCTCCTTGAAGTACTCTGTATACCCCTGTTGAGAGTAGGCTGCCCATTGTGGCTCCTTATATTTGTTCACAGTATTACGCATTAAACAGAAGAAACATGGAGATCAGGACATGCCAGCAAAGGTCAATGGTCCTGTCATCAAATTTCTACCTTATAAGCTCTAGTGACTCTTATGGGGGCACCCTGATGAATAATGAAATGAGGACAGAACTCAACAGGATATCTAAGTCTTTTGCTCTGAAGTTATTGAGGTGTTTTACAAAACCCACTGAATTGCGGGCATGATGAGGACACTCACCCACATAAGGGCTTAGTATTTCCATCAGGTCTGTTGCCAGCAAATATGTTGGTGCCCTAATGCTGCTGACAATCATTGTGGATTTTGGGAGTCCATAAAGTCTTGGTAGTATGGGTCCTTGAGGACTGCCTCTGGTAAATCTGAGTCCTTAAGAAGCACTTTAGTTTTGTTCTCTATTTCCTTTCTGGGGTCAGCATTGATCTTCCTGTAGGAGTCATCATCTAGAAGGCTCTGCATCTTCTCAGTGTAGTCCTTGTGGGAAAGAACAACAGTAGCACTGCCTTTGTCAGTAGGTAAGACAACAGTCTCAGGGAACTCTCCCAGATCCCACCAGCTGCTCTCTCTCTCTGCTGATAATGTTTGACTTTGTAGGATTTGTTCTTGTCAGAACATGGTAGGTTTTCTGACATACATCTTCAGCATCTTCAGGCAGTAGTCACACAGCAACCTGTTCAACTGTGCTTGCATCACCCGTGATTTGTGTGAACTTATGGGTGGGAGCAAAATTAAATTCCTTCTCCAGAACAGAAACCGCTTCATCACTCGGCTCCTTGTCAGTCAGATTGATGACTGACTGTCTTGCATGAGGTTTGCAATGATGGTTTGTCAGACAGATGTGAGAATTGTGATGTATGATGTGCTGTGGCCTACCTATGGATGAAATTGGCTGCCACCCAGGTAACATCATCAAACCAGTCTGAGGTACAGGAAAACTAGCTGCACCTGAGATGATGTATGCCCCATGTGCTAGAGTTTTTACTATCCTATTCCTCTGTGAAGGGTGGTGGAAGCTGTCTGCTTGCAAATACTGGTCTGTCTGTGTTTTTTTCTGATACATACCATAGCTTATGGTGTCATCAGCTCTTCACTTCACCATGATGTCCAGTGTGGTGTGCATACTGTAAGACCTTCAGTACACACATCATCAGATTATTTGACTTGTCGCTATAACTAAGTAGGCGAGTGTCAGCAATATGTCTCGTGATCTTATCGTGGCATGTTTATCTTCTGCCGTTAGGTCAGATGATAGAAATGCCACTTGCATGCTTAGAGTAGCAGATTGATGGTGACCAACTTTAAACAGAACTTGATTAACTTTCACACACATTTATGAAAATAGTAACAAGCATAAACCTTATGTAACTTGATTCTGGATGCTATTTACAATTGACAATCTGAAGTTCCTTTGGTCTTGGTACATTAATCTTATTCTCACATATCTCTGGTACTTGACAAAGTGTCTATACATTTATCTTCATGGCTATGTACAGGAATATGGTAATCTTATTAGGTGCAGACTGAAACTTGCCTATAGACTGGTACAGACTAATGCAGACTGGTACAGACTGGTGCAGACAAATGCAGACTGACAAATCGGAGGTCTGTAGACTCATTATAATACCTCGCGCATTCAGGTATCACTGCAAGAGTGTGATCCATGAGGAGAAAAGGTTCTACATTAGCTGCAATCTCATTGGCTGCGTTACATATTAATATGCAGATCGGCAGAAGCAGAATTTGGTCCATCTCTAAGGCAGCGCCATCTCATAGTGCGGAGATGGACAAGTGCTGTGCCTGCGCTGTTGTGCTTAATGGGGCGCGCTCTAGTGGGAAAGTTGTGTACGTGCTGACTACGTGGAACTATGTAGACAACATCCAGGAATGGTAACTTTCCTTCTCCTTTGGTCTCCATAATGCATTTGATAGTGGGATGTACAGAGTCCAAATGTGTAAGGAAGTCAAGGCATTTGTCTCTTCCAAGGGGCCAGATGATGATTGAGTCATTCATATAATGGAAAAAACATGCAGGTTTCCATTTGGATGATGCCAAGGCTTCCTCCTCAAAGTACTCCATATACAAATTCGCAACCACAAGTGAGAGTGGGCTGCCCATTGCAACACCTTATGTTTGATTATGGTATTCTCCATTAAACAAAAATACTTCTTCCCCAGGAGCTGGAACACCTCAGAACTGCATTCCAAAAGAACAGGTACCCAGAATGGCAGTTTAGGCATGCTCTCTGTCCCACCATTACAGTACAGCCTTCGGAGATGAAAGAAGTCATGGTGGAAGAGACAGCCACTGCCTGGTGAACTATTGAGAAAAATTTGATGCATATTAAAGAAGCACTGTGTAAAAATTGTCTCTTGCACATGCAATGAAACATGAGCATTATTGGAAAGCATCACACATGAACTCAGTTTGCAGAAGACTGATGTATACCAGATTCTGTGTCAGTGTGGAAAGACATGTATTGGACAGACAATGTGCCCCATCAAAGATCATTTCCTGGGAACCAGACGCACACTCAACTGACATATCCCAACAATTCAGCAGTCACAGAGCACTGTTTGCCTGATAATATTGAGAGGGAATTAAAATGCACTCAGATCTTGTCACAGGGACAATATCATTAGAGTCCATAGAAATTCACACCAGGGATGATCTCATCAACCAAGATTGCAGCTATAATCTTAGTAATATTTGTGAACCAGCACTAAGTTTAATTAAGAAGACTCACATCAAACAAACCGATCTGATGACCGGCACAGACAGAGCACCTACATTAACACTACCACAGATGCTGATTCTAGTCCCTCCATGAATGCCAATGCAAGGCCACAGGTGTGGACAGTTGAGGGAATGGCTCACAGGGTGAGGAGGTATAAGCCAGAGGTGTGCCCTCAGGAGATCAGTTCATCAATGCATCTGTCATGCTAACCTGTATGGTCACCAAATATTGTGTGTGTTGGATGCTATGAACAAGTAGTACTCCTGTGGACTATTCAATCAACAAATGGGTTAGGAGAAACTGAAAAATCCCATCATATACCTTAACAGGAAGGATATGTGCCACAGCATGAAGAAATTCAACAATATGTGCCATCTGCTGAGTGCTCTTGCATTTCTGAAGAGATGTCATGCCATCGTGTTGTACCGAACTTTGCTAAGGTTAAGCATCACATCAATTCTGCAGCAGCCAGGAGAATTAAGAAGCAGGGCAGTCTTGCCTTGCTATGTGAGATGATGCACCTTACCCACTGGAGCCTTGAGTATAACTCTCAGGAACTATTCACACTACATTTGGAACTGCCCAGTCAATTTAATTTCTGGATCTGGGACTAGATTTATGGTGTTACCTGGTTGGCAGCTGAAGGCCACAGGGCATCAAATATCAAAATTCTCAATTCTCTCTGACAAATCATCTGTGGATGAATGTGACAGACAATAAGCTGAGTGACGATGCAGCTTCAGTTGTGATGAAGTAACTTAACTTTGCTCCCACCCGTTAGTTAAAACCAGTTGCCGACATCATCAGCACAGTTGAACAGGTTGCAGTGCAACTACCACCTGAAGTAGCTGAAGAAGTACATTGTGAAACCTACTGTGATCTGGTGAGAACAAAGCCTACAAAGTCAAACATTACCAGCAGAGAGAGGGCAGCTATTTGGCATCTGAGGGAGTACCCTGAGACTGTTGTCTTACCTGCTTTCAAAGGCAATGTTACTGTCCTTTCACAGAAGGGCTATATTGAAAAGATGCAGAGTCTGCTAGGTGACAACTTGCATAGGAAGATCAGCACTGTGCCCAAAAAGAAGGTGGAGAACAATACTAGGGCTTTTCTCAATGACTCAGATTTACCAGCAAAGATGCCAAGGAACTATTACCTTTAAGATCTGTACTGCCAGAACTTTATGGACCTCCTAAAGTCCACAAAGATGGGGCAGGATTGGGCCCTATTGTCAGCAACATTAGGGCAACTCCATATTTGCTTGCAAAATACCTGATGGAAATATTACACCCTAATGTGGGTAAATTCCCTCAATATGTCCACAATTCTGTTTATTTTGTAAAACATGTTGATAACATCAATGTGGTAAGTTTTGACGTCATTTCCTTTTTCACCAGGGTGCCTCTATAAGTGTCAGTAGAACTTATTGATCAGAATGTTGATGAGAAGTCCACTGACCTTTACAGGTAAGGCCTGATCTCCACGTTTTTTCTGTTTAATGGGGAATACTGTGAACAAATGGAAGGAGTTACAATGGGCAGCTTACTCTTGCCTATGCTCACTTATTTGTATATGGAGTACTTCGAGGACTGAAGCCTGGCATTAGAGAGGTCATAGAAATTCACATCAGAGATGACCTCATCAACTGAGATTGCAGCTATAGTCTTAGTAATGCTCAGAAATCAGCACTAAATTCACTTGAGAAGACTCTCAGCAAACAAAATTATCTGCAAGCAGGGCAGACAGAGCACCTGCATCAACACTAACACAGACATTGACACTTGCATCTCCATGAACACCAATGCATGTCCGCAGGTTCAGACTGCAGAGTGACTGGCCCATGAAGCAAGTCACCTGCATGCCTTCTGGAGCTCAGTTCATCAGTGCACCTGTCAATGGTGACATGTCTGTTGTGCCCATTAGACACAGTGAACTGGTGGTACACCCATAGACTGTTTGGTTAGTGAAACTATTCCTCTTGTTCCACTTCTACATCTACATATATACTCCGCTAGCCACCAAGCGGATTGTGGCAGAGGGCATAATTCACGTCAAAGTCATATTCCCCCCCCCCACCCCCACCCCCCTCCCCACCCATCCACCCACCCACTCACCCACCCTCTGTTCCACTCACGGATCACGTGAGGGAAAAACAACTGTCTGAACGCCTCAGTACAAGCTCTAATTTCCCTTATCCTTGAATGGTGATCACTGCGCAATTTGAAAGTTGGTGGTAATAATATATGCTCTACATCCTCAGCGGAGATCGGGTTTCAGAATTTAGTGAGCAGCCCATTCCGTTTAGTGCGCCGTCTATCTGCAAGAGTGTTCCGACTTTCTATGAGATTTGTAATGCTCCTGCAATGGCTAAATGTACCAGTCATGAATCTTGCCACTCTCCTTTGGACCTTCCCAATCTCTTGAATCAGACCCAACTGGTAAGGGTCCCATAGAGACGAGCAATACTCTAAGACTGGACAAACCAACATATTGTAAGCTATTTCCTTCGAAAAGCACTGCATCACTTCAGGATTCTACCAATAAACCCCAATCTAGAGTTTGCCCTACCAGTTACTTGTGTATTCTGATTATTCCATTTGAGATCATTTCGAATAGTCACACCCAGATACTTGACAGATGTTACCACGTCCAAAGACTGGGCATTTATTTTGCACTCATACATTAATGGGGATTTTTGCCCTGTTATACACAGTAGGTTACACTTACTAATATTGAGAGATAACTGCCAGTCATTACACCATGCATTAATTTTCTGCAAATCCTCATTGATTTATTCACTACTTTCCTGTAGACTACAGCATCATCAGCAAAGAGTCTAATGCCGCAGTCATTACCATCAGCCAGATCATTTATGTAAATCATAAAAAGCAGCGGACCTATTACCCTGTCCTGGGGCACCCCTGAAGTTACACTTGTTTCTGTTGAAGTCACCCCATTCAGGACAACGTACTGCTCCCTGTCTGTTAGAAAAATTTCCGTCCAACCACATATGTCATCAGATAGAACATAAACATGCAATTTTGGAGCAAGCAACAGTGCAGAACTGAGTCAAACATCTTTCGAAAGTTGAGAAATATGGCATCAACCTGGGAGCTGGTATCTAGAGCCTGTTGTGTATCATGCACAAAGAGGGCCAGTTGTGTCTCACATGACCACTTTTTCCAAAAACTGTGCTGGTTTCTGCAGATGAGCTTCTCAGAGTCTAGAAAGGTCATTGTGCCTGAACACAAAATATGTTCCATGATTCTACAACAGATTGATGCCAGTGAAATTGGCCGGTAATTTTGTGCATCCGATTTTCTACCCTTTTTATAGATTCTTCCAGTCCCATGGAACTTCCTGTTGTTCCATTGATCTCTGATAGGTGATGGATAAGAATGGTGCTATATTTGTAGCATAGTCACATAGTCAACATACAATCTTACAGGAATACCGTCTGGGCCAGATGCCTTCCTAGCATCTAAGGATCTTAACTGTTCTACAATACCAGATACACTAGACACTATGTCAGCCATCCTTGCATTTGTTCAATAATTGAAAGGGGGAATGGTGCTGCAGTCATCTACCGTAAACAAGTTTCTGAAAGCTAGGTTTAGAATTTCAGCCTTCTGTCTATACTCTTCAGTTACATTACCCATACTGTCAGCAAGAGAAGGTATTGAATTATTTGTAGCGTTCATAGATTTTACGTATGACCAAAAATTTTTGGGGTTATTTTCAGAATCTGCAGATAAAATATTGCTTTCAAATTCATTAAAAGACTCTCTCATTGTCTTTCTGACAGCTGCTTTCATTTCGTATAATTTCTGTTTGTCAATGGGGCAGTGACTATGTTAAAAACGACTGTAGCTGGGTAACTTCATTTACTAATACCTGATTGATCTTGTTCCCTGCAACCTTTTGCAAGATGAAGACACCTGTTTTTTCAAACCTTTTTCAAAATGTATCTGTTATCACTTGGTAAACAGGATTTTTTTATTTATATTTAAATGTATTTCTATTTTGGTGGACATTTGATTTACACACACATTCAACAAATGATCAGATTTCTAGCTGAGATACTTAACTGGTGCTGAATGAGACCCAGTCTCATGGAAACATGGTTTGTACATACTATTATTTTTACATAGTTCTCTACATGATTTTTTTTGGCAGAAGCAATCTGCAGAGTGATTCCTTGATCCTGTATCTGGCATTTTCATGAAACTGAGAACATAAGGCAATCTGTAGCATTTGAAAAATGCATCTTTCCCTAAGCACTCTTTTGCTGGACAAGTTTGAGAACCACAGTTGCATTGTTAATTTAGTTGTTGACGTTTGAAATGTGCATATGTTTATTAATGATAAAATATTGCTAAAGTATTTAAAAAGATGAGGATTAAAATGTGTGTGTCATAGTGATATCTTGTAAAATCTTTTACTTCCACCATGAAAATGCAGTCATGTGGACCCACTGGATACCTTGGTGGCACTTCAGATGATGTATTTCTTGATGTGGCTACAAACAAGTTCTTGGATAAAGTTACATTTTTGTAGTTTGGAACACCCAGGCAGCACCTGAAAACCTTCAGGTGAGAAAGCACCCAAATGTGCTGAAGCCAAACAAGCCAGATAATAGTCTCCCATAAATAAGCACAACTGTTTAAAACATTATATTCAAGAAACTTTACTAACAAATAGCTTAAAGCTGTCACTGTCTGAGTACAAATCTGCTTGTCAAATACACTGATTGTTGTTAATTGCTCTAAAGTACAGCCAAAGTAAGTAAACTGATACTAATAAAACAATCCATTTTAACAGGTGTGTACAGCAGAGATCCTGACATTGAAGTATTTATTGACATCAACAGTGTCACTGAACTCAAAAGTCACTCTGTAGGTTCAGAATTGCTCTTAGGTGCCAACATTTCACTGACTGAAACAATGAATTTGTTTTATGATCTTGCGAGATCAAATAGCCAGTTCTCCTACACAAAAGTGATTGCAGATCATATTGATTTAATCGCAAATGTTCCTGTGAGAAATGTAAGTATGTTTTATTAATTTTGCAATTTTTTGGCAATATTAATTTATTGTATACATCAATGCAATCAGTAGTTGTATTAGTCAACAATAAAGTTTGAAGTTAATATTCAGAAATTATTGTAATTTTCATTATCTTTGCAGACAGGAACATTAGCCGGTAATCTGTCAATAAAACACGCACATCCAGAATTCCCCTCTGATGTCTTTCTCTGCCTTGAAACTGCTGGTGCCCTAATTACTATAGGTATGTAAGGCTTTATTTTAATAATTACAGAAACTTAACTTTGTAGAAGCATTGTATTTGATACTGAAAAGTACTGTAAGTGAAAATTTGTATGTATCAGCAATTTCTGGAAGCTATAACAAGTAAAACATGAATCCTTTTTTTTTTTTATAGTTGAAAAATCTGGATCAGAGCAAAGTGTCAGTCCAGAAAATTTTCTGAAAGTAGATATGAACCAGAAGGTTATAAAGAATATAAAACTCCCATCTTATGATTCTTCATACTATTTCCGGAGCTATAAGGTATGATTATTTTATTTGTCTTTCCTGAAAGTATTAGCTTTTTACTATGGTGTATATTTTACATGAGGGCAGATGCAGAACCATTATTATTTTGTGCTGTTCCAGCACACACACACACACACACACACACACACACACACACATTGCGACTGTCATCTTTGGGCACTGTATCTGAGGTGAGCTGCAATCTACCTGGAATGGGTAGCTGGTATAGGGAAGAGATGTGGATCAAGGAAGGAGTGGGGGAAGATGATAGTGTTGCTTGTGGGAGTTCGCAGGGGCATAGTGGGGACATGATAGGGCTGCTAAGTGCAGGAGGCTGTGCTGGGGGAGGCCAGGTGGGGGTGGGGGGAGATACAAGTAGAGAAGAGGAGGAGACTATGTAAGTATGTTGGAATAGAGCATGTGTGCCGTATTGGAGCAGGATCACAAAAAAAGGATAAGCAGATGGAGGATAGTCAACTAGTTTGACATAGTGAGCTATGATGGCATCCCATTCTCAACCTTATCTGCCATTCGTTTGAATGATCTAAGTAAGACCTTCAAGCTCAGGCAACTGTTATTGTTTCTTATAATGTATACCACAGTCTGCTCCTTGCTCTCTCTGTGGCTGCCAGAACAGCCTCTTTGTCATGTTGAATGGGACCTCCAGTGAGTGCTCTAGGTGATATTTCTGGTCTCTTGCTGCTGTTTTCCCAAGGATTACCATAATTCATGTATATTCAAACTGTTGTTGACAAACATACCTCTATCCTTCTGGGTTTGCTTCTCTGTGACAAAGGATAAAGCATGATTCCCAAAAGGGAATGTGTGTTATGCTGACTTACTTTCAGTTTCAGTGGGAGACAACACCTCAAATGTGTTGGTTAGCAGGATGGACGCTGTACCTAGAGTTCATCCTTATTTTTGCCTCCCATGTACAGGGCCTTTGACTTACTACCTTTGGTATCTCTAGTATGTCTTAGTAGCTTGCTGAACATACCAATGTGCAACAATTTCCAACTGCTAGACAGCACTCAGAGCTATTTCCACATTATGAACAGCAATTAACTCATCCAGTGTCTAACAGCAGCATTTGCAGTGGGGCTAGACTGTAGCTAGTGCAATGTTTTACTGAACAGTAAACAAATAAATTTAAACTGAGCTTGTTGATCTTCTTTTCTGGACCTGTTATGCTACAAGTATCACATGTTCCATTTAAGAACTTAAGTTATAACACCAGAAAAAGTTAATTTTATCATAAAAAGAGAAAAACTTGGGGTAACATTTATCAATTTCATGCAGACACTTGTAACTTATGTCTTAAACATTTGTTATTGTGAAGCTATGCTGAATAGCAAACTCATATAACAATATCAGAAATAGTGACATCGGCATTTGATAGTTGACCCCTACTTTCTAAACTCTTATATACAGTTGTTCTCCCATCACACAAGTATCACCATTGCAAGGATATTGACAGTAGGCCTGTTTGTTAGCTCAAGGACAGGCATGCTATTTGTGTTACTACAAAATAAAAGTTCCATGCATCTCTCCACTTACTGCAGTGGTCGTATTGGTGTACTTCTAAATATACAAAATAAAATGATTAAGTGACAGTGAGACTTAGCCAGTTTTGGAGATGTGCTTAGCCTAATGGTTACGGCAATTCCTCATAAGAAAACTGGTTAGAGCTGAGCAGGGCTTATGCACAGAGGGTTCCCTACAAAAATAATTAATTTATATAGACCGTTCATCCATTCTGGAAATGAAGAAGCTCAACAATTTTCACCTGTTAGTAGTAGTTTATCCTGTAGTGAAGTAGAAGTGGATAGTTCCTGTGAATTATTATGGGTGGAGGTTACACTAAACAACCAAACTAGGTTAATAATTGGCTCCTTTTACCGACCTCCCGACTCAGCAGCATTAGCGGCAGAACAACTGAGAGAAAATTTGGAATACATTTCACATAAATTTTCTCAGCATGTTATAGTCTTAGGTGGAGATTTCAATTCACCAGATATAGACTGGGACACTCAGATGTTTAGGACGGGTGGTAGGGACAGAGCATCGAGTGACATTATACTGAGTGCACTATCCGAAAATTACCTCGAGCAATTAAACAGAGAACCGACTCGTGGAGATAACATCTTGGACCTACTGATAACAGACCCGAACTTTTCGACTCTGTATGTACAGAACAGGGAATCAGTGATCATAAGGCCGTTGCAGCATCCCTGAATATGGAAGTTAATAGGAATATAAAAAAAGGGAGGAAGGTTTATCTGTTTAGCAAGAGTAATAGAAGGCAGATTTCAGACTACCTAACAGATCAAAACGAAAATTTCTGTTCCGACACTGACAATGTTGAGTGTTTATGGAAAAAGTTCAAGGCAATCGTAAAATGCGTTTTAGACAGGTACGTGCCGAGTAAAACTGTGAGGGACGGGAAAAACCCACCGTGGTACAACAACAAAGTTAGGA
This sequence comes from Schistocerca americana, assembly GCF_021461395.2. NCBI lineage: Eukaryota > Metazoa > Arthropoda > Insecta > Orthoptera > Acrididae > Schistocerca > Schistocerca americana. Next base: position 113,897,116 of record NC_060126.1, on the reverse strand, counting down.
AACTACTGCGAAAGCAAAGAGAGCTCCACTCCAAGTTTAAACGCAGCCAAAACCTCTCAGACAAACAGAAGCTAAACGATGTCAAAGTTAGCGTAAGGAGGGCTATGTGTGAAGCGTTCATTGAATTCGAAAGTAAAATTCTATGTACCGACTTGACAGAAAATCCTAGGAAGTTCTGGTCTTACGTTAAATCAGTAAGTGGCTCGAAACAGCATATGCAGACACTACGGGATGATGATGGCATTGAAACAGAGGATGACACGCGTAAAGCTGAAATACTAAACACCTTTTTCCAAAGCTGTTTCACAGAGGAAGACCGCACTGCAGTTCCTTCTCTAAATCCTCGCTCAAACGAAAAAATGGCTGACATCGAAATAAGTGTCCAAGGAATAGAAAAGCAACTGGAATCACTCAATAGAGGAAAGTCCACTGGACCTGACGGGATACCAATTCGATTCTACAAAGAGTACGCGAAAGAACTTGCCCCCCTTCTAACAGCCATGTACCACAAGTCTCTAGAGGAACGGAGGGTTCCTAATGATTGGAAAAGAGCACAGATAGTCCCAGTCTTCAAGAAGGGTTGTCGAGCTGATGCGCAAAACTATAGACCTATATCTCTTACGTCGATCTCTTGTAGAATTTTAGAACATGTTTTTTGCTCGCGTATCATGTCATTTCTGGAAACCCAGAATCTACTATGTAGGAATCAACATGGATTCCGGAAACAGTGATCGTGTGAGACCCAACTCGCCTTATTTGTTCATGAGACCCAGAAAATATTAGATACAGGCTCCCAGGTAGATGCTATTTTTCTTGACTTCCGGAAGGCGTTCGATACAGTTCCGCACTGTCGCCTGATAAACAAAGTAAGAGCCTACGGAATATCAGACCAGCTGTGTGGCTGGATTGAAGAGTTTTTAGCAAACAGAACACAGCATGTTGTTATCAATGGAGAGACGTCTACAGACGTTAAAGTAACCTCTGGCGTGCCACAGGGGAGTGTTATGGGACCATTGCTTTTCACAATATATATAAATGACCTAGTAGATAGTGTCGGAAGTTCCATGCGGCTTTTCGCGGATGATGCTGTAGTATACAGAGAAGTTGCAGCATTTGAAAATTGTAGCGAAATGCAGGAAGATCTGCAGCGGATAGGCACTTGGTGCAGGGAGTGGCAACTGACCCTTAACATAGACAAATGTAATGTATTGCGAATACATAGAAAGAAGGATCCTTTATTGTATGATTATATGATAGCGGAACAAACACTGGTAGCAGTTACGTCTGTAAAATATCTGGGAGTATGCGTGCGGAACGATTTGAAGTGGAATGATCATATAAAATTAATTGTTGGTAAGGCGGGTACCAGGTTGAGATTCATTGGGAGAGTGCTTAGAAAACGTAGTCCATCAACAAAGGAGGTGGCTTACAAAACACTCGTTCGACCTATACTTGAGTATTGCTCATCAGTGTGGGATCCGTACCAGGTCAGGTTGACGGAAGAGATAGAGAAGATCCAAAGAAGAGCGGCGCGTTTCGTTACTGGGTTATTTGGTAACCGTGATAGCGTTACGGAGATGTTTAATAAACTCAAGTGGCAGACTCTGCAAGAGAGGCGCTCTGCATCGCGGTGTAACTTGCTCGCCAGGTTTCGAGAGGGTGCGTTTCTGGATGAGGGATCGAATATATTGCTTCCCCCTACTTACACCTCCCGAGGAGATCACGAATGTAAAATTAGAGAGATTAGAGCGCGCACGGAGGCTTTCAGACAGTCGTTCTTCCCGCGAACCATACGCGACTGGAACAGGAAAGGGAGGTAATGACAGTGGCACGTAAAGTGCCCTCCGCCACACACCATTGGGTGGCTTGCGGAGTATCAATGTAGATGTAGATGTAGATGTAGAATATTGATACTGGCAAGATATTTGTCCCAGGGATTGCAACACTTTGGAGAAGGTTTTAATTTCAAGTTTGATGATAGATAACAAATGGCAAAAGAAAAATTTTTGTGTGATGTAACTGCAAATTAACAGTTTTCTGATCCTTTCCTTTACTTGTACCATGAAACCTCGATTTTTGCAAAATTTTTTGATTCTATGTCAACAGGAAGTGTTCTATAGTTTTTTAATGAATGAGTTTGGGAGAATCTAAATATGTTACTAAATGGCCATATCTTTTGACTGTGTTGACTTAAAAGCTAACAAGAACCTTTGTATGTGACATAAATTCCAACTTGATACGTGTACCCATTCCTGAGAAAAAGGGTTTTAACAATCAGACAGACAGACAAACAGGTGGACAACAAAGTGATCCTACAAGGGTTCTTTTTTTACTGATTGAGATCCGGAACCCTAAAAACAAACAAATAAAAATTTTAAGAAAAAATGAAATCCAGATTCAAGACCTGCTGTTGACACAAGGTTTCATTTGTCAGTCTGTTTACATATAAAACACTCCTGGATCTTGGTTGGCATACATGCTTTCTGCTACTATTCCCTGCAGCCATGCAGTGGAGCATTCTTATAATGGGAGAACTTCTACACAAAAGGATTCAAATATTATGAGGAGACCAATGAATGATCATAACAATTTCTGCCAACTCAGAAGGTATATTAGATTTAAATTAAAAAAAAGGGGGGGTTGGGTAGAGACAGGGGAAGGGGGGTTAAATTTCAGTTGTATAACATAACTGTGCTCATGTATACGAGGGTGAGTCAAATGAAAACCTTAAATTTGTAATAACAAATTAAAATTTCATGTCATTATCCTGTAAGTTGGTAAGCATGCTAGAAACAGCATGCAGAACGGCGTGTAGGTAACAGCATGTGCAGATGCACACATACTGTCACAGTATCAGTATAAAGATGGCCTCCCCACTTGCAACTTGCACCAGGGAGGAACAGCGTTCTGTTATTCAGTTTTTGCATAGTGAAGGTGTAAAACCTATTGAAATTCATTGACAAATGAAGGTTCAGTACGGTGATGCATGTTTGTCACAGCAGCAAGTCTACGAATGAAGTAGGAAGTTCGCAAATGGTGTGACTTCAGTGGAAGATGCTCCTCGTCCAGGTCAGACACAATGAGTTGTGACTCCACAGAACATTGCAGCAGTTGAAGCCATAGTGAAGGAAAACCACCGAGTGACACTGAATGACATTGCAGCATGCCTATAGATTAGTCACGGGTTGGCACACCACATTGTGCATGATGTGGTCCCGTTCCACAAAGTGCCTGCAAGATGGGTGCCACGGCAGCTTACTCCTGAAATGAGAGAACAACGTGTTGATACTTGTGAAGAACTTCTTTGGCGCCTTGAACAAGAAGGTGATGGCTTCCTTGCAAGCATTGTTACTGGGGATGAAACCTGGGTTTACTTCCGCCAACCAAAAATGAATAGAGCGAGCAAGGAATGGCGCCATTCCTCATCACCAAAACCAAAGAAGTTTTGAACAGGACCATCAGCAGGGAAGGTTATGCCGGCTCTCTTTTGGGACAAAAAAGGCTTCATTTTGGAGCATTACATGCCTAGAGGGACCACTATCACCAGTGCATCATACACAGATCTTCCAAAAAATCATCTGCGGCCTGCAATCAAATCAAAGCAATGTGGATTGCTGTCAGGAGGTGTCCTTTTGCAACATGACAATGTGAGGCCACACACTGCCCATAAAACAGTTGCAACAATCACAGACCTGCATTCTGAGTGTCTTCCTCATCCACCATACTCACCAGACCTTGCCCCAAGTGATTTCCATATGTTTGGACCACTCAAAGATGCAATGAGAGGAAAGAAGTTCCGTTCTGATGAAGAGGTACACCACGTGGTGCATGTGGTTGTGTTGACTATGAAAAGAATTTTTTTCTAAAGGAATTTATGCACTTAGTAAGCACTGGAGGACTTGCATTGAGTGAAGGGGAGATTATGTTGAAAAGTGATACAGCTTTGTACCACTTCTGCATGGTAAATAATATTTTAAAAAATATTTAAGGTTTTCAGTTGACTCACCCTTGTATGATTATGGAGACCATTTCAATTCTTTACTGCAGTCGCTCTGCTACTATTATTTTGAAACATTTTTATGACTTACATGAAAATTCATGTGAATTAAGCATGAACATATCTATTCAAAAAAGCAGATAAAATTCCCTTGATGCCTTCCTGAGAAACAATCTCCATTCCTTTCCAATTAACAATGTAAGTGTAGACCAGATGTGGCTTGAATTCAAAGAAATAGTATCAACAGCAATTAAGCAATTTATACCAAATACATTAACAAACAATGGAGCTGATCCTCTTTGGTACACAAAATAGATCAGAACACAGTTGCAGAAAGTAATGCAAAATCTCTAAGACTGGTGATCTTTTACAGAAGCTTGAAATTTAGCACAGATTTCAATGTGAGATGCTTATAACAACAAAACTTTGTCTCAGAACCTGGCAGAAAATTCAAAGAGATTCTGGACATATGTAAACTATGCTAGTGGCAAGACATACTCGACGCCTTCTCTGCATGATAGTAATGGAAATACCAACAATGACAGTGCTGATAAAGCACAGATACCAAACACAGCCTTCTGAAATTCCTTCATCAAAGAAGATGAAGTAAATATTCCATAATTTGAATCAAGAATAGCTGTCAATGTGAGTAACTTAGAAGTAGATATGCTCAATGTAGTTAAACAACTTAAATCACTTAATAAAAGAAAGTCTTTTGCTCCAGATTGTACAACAATCAGGTTCCTCTCAGAGTATGCTGATGCAATAGTTCCATACTGATCAACATGGAAGTAAAAAAACGGAGGGACTTATGCTGTACATTGTTTTGTAGCCAGAGTAAGTGCCATTTTAAGTAGCCCAAGACATTAGCAGATTACTGTTTATGAGTGCTTATTGTTCCTTATTTCTGCCATGTATGTGCAACAACTGTGTTAAATACTAAAAATTATAGAGCTTACATGAATAACATAGTGTCAGGATGGCAATTTCGAATGTTTTTCTGTTCATGAACATGTATTTGCTCTAGTAATAAGACACAGTCAGAGTGACATCACAAGGAAGTGCTACTGTGGTGAATTATGGGAGTATAAATGCAGTGAACCTAATGTTTTGGGCTAGATAAGATGGCAGACATCAGCATCAGTTTATGACATAATGCCACTTTTTTTTTTTTTTTTTTTTTTTTTTTTTTTTTTTTTTTTTTTTTTTTTTTTACATACATGCTTAATTACCATATAAAACTGCTCACTACATGAAAGATCCATATCTAAAGACTGAAAAGTTCCACAGGCCACATCAATATTCAAGAAAGGTAGTAGAAGTAACCCACTAACTTGCAGGCCCATATCATTAGCATTGATATTCAGCAAGATTCTGGAACATATATTGTGTTCGAACATTATGAATCACCTCAAAGAGAATGGCCTATTGAGACATAGTCAACATGGATTTAGAAAATATTGTTCTTGTGAAACACAACTAGCTCTTTACTTACATGAAATGTTGAGTGCTATTGACAAGGGATTTCGAATTGACTGAATATTTCTAGATTTCCAACAGACTTTTGACACTGTACCACACAAGCAGCTGGCAATTAAATTGCATGCTTATGGAATATCATCTCAGTTTTCTGACTGGATTCATAATTTCCTGTCAGAGAGGTCACAGTTTGTAGTAACTGACAGAATGTCACAGAGTAAAACTGAAGTGATTTCTGTCATTTCCCAAGGTAGTGTTATAGGCCATCTGCTGTTCCTTTTCTGTATAAATGATTTAGAAGATAACTTGAGCAGCCATCTTAGGTTGTTTGCAGATGATGCTGTTGTTTATCAACTAGTAAACTCATCAGAAGATCAAAACAAATTGCAAAACAATTTAGAAGAGATATCTGTATGGTGCAAAAATTGGCAGTTGACCCTAAGTAACAAAAAGTGTGAGGTATCCACATGGGAGCTAAAAGGAATCCATTAAACTTCAGTTACATGATAAATCAGTCAAATATACAGGCTGTAAATTCAGCTAAATACCTATGAATTACAAGGTGCGACAATAAAGTAATGAGATGGATGTGGAAAAAAATGTTGCTTACCGTTTTAGATAAGTTTAGTGTTGTCTCCTTCAAAGTAGTTCCCTTCTGACTGCACACACTTTTTCCAGCACTTCTGCCATTGTTGGTAACATTTCTGGAACCCATTTTCTGTAATATCCTCCACGACCCTCGTCACAGCTTTTGGACATCTTGGGTTGTTTGAAAATGGTGTCCCTTGACTGCTGTTTTGACTCTTGGTAGAAAGTCACACAGAGCCATATCTGGTGAATAAGGTGGCTGTGGTAGTCCTGAAATTTGTTTTGACTTTAAAAATTGCTGTACTGACAGAACAGTATGGGATGGTGCATTATCATGATGCAGAATCTAATTATCAACACAAATCTTTCTCATACCAAGACCTTCAGTTATTATTAGATGAAACATTTCTCGATTGATGTTCGGTTCTTCTGCAATCATTTCCACAGATAATCTTTGATAAGATTGTATGAGTTCGCACACCTTGGCAAAGTTGACATCCGTCCGTGAAGTTGATGGTCATTCACTGTGGTCTTCATCTTCAACATTCATTCTGCTTTCGCTAATCATTTTATGCCAATGAAAAACTTGAGCTCTTGACATAACCTTCTCTCCAAAAGCCTTCTGAAGCTTACCATGTTGTCGTATTTTCGCCCAATTTAACGCAAAAAGAAATGGCATACCGTTGCACAGTATTATGCAGTTTCATTTCCATGACAAGAGACAAAAACACATATTAACTTATTACAGCACAACTCATCAATGAGCAGTTGCATGAATCTGCTGCTTAGACTAGAAGCAGCTTATAGACCAAGGTCAAAGATATTGTGCCTACACAAGCCTGCAGGGATGCCACATCCTGCAAAGAAAATCAGTCTCATTACTTTATTGTCAGACCTCATACAATTGCAAACAACTTCAGTTGGAAAAAACACACAGGAAACGTTGTGGGAAGAGCAAACCAAATACTGTGTTTTATTGGCAGAACACATAGTAAATGTAACAGATCTATTAAAGAGACTGTCGCTTACACTACACTTGTCTGTACTCTTCTGCAGTACTGCTGCACAGTCTGAGATTGTTACCAAATAGGGTTAATACAGTACACTGTGAAAGTTCAAAGAAAAGCAGCACATTTTGTATAACCCAAAATAAAGAAGAGAATGTCACAGGGATGATAGAGGATTTGGGGTGGACATCATTAAAAACAAAGGTGTTTTTCATTGCAGCAGAATCTTCTCATGAAATTTCATTCACCACCTTTCTCCTCAGTATGCAAAAATATTTTGTTAATGTTGAGCTACATAGGGAGATATGATCAGCATAATAAAATAGGGGATATCAGAACTTGTACAGAAAGATGTAGGTGTTCGTTTTTTTCTGCATGCTGTTCGAAATTGAAATAATGGAGAATTATTGTGAAGGTGGTTTGATGAACCCTCTGCCAGGCACTTAAGCAGAGTATCCATGCTGATGTAGATGTAGATGTAAATAATGATACTAGAAATCTGCTGTGCTGCTTAAATGATATTAATCTGAAATTATGCTTGCTTTCTTTCCATTTTAGTTAACAGTTTTTCTTGTGGAAACTTGGATATTATACGAGGGCAGTTCAATAAGTAATGCAACACATTTTTTTTCTGAAACAGGGGTTGTTTTATTCAGCATTGAAATACACCAGGTTATTCCCCAATCTTTTAGCTACACAACACTATTTTTCAACGTAATCTCCATTCAATGTTACGGCCTTACGCCACCTTGAAATGAGGGCCTGTATGCCTGCACGGTACCATTCCACTGGTTGATGTCAGAGTCAGCGTTGTACTGCATCAATAACTTCTTCATCATCCGCGTAGTGCCTCCCACGGATTGAGTCCTTCATTGGGTCAAACATATGGAAATCCGACGGTCCGAGATCGGGGCTGTAGGGTGCATGAGGAAGAACAGTCCACTGAAGTTTTGTGAGCTCCTCTCAGGTGCGAAGACTTGTGTGAGGTCTTGCATTGTCATGAAGAAGGAGAAGTTCGTTCAGATTTTTGTGCCTACGAACACGCTGAAGTCGTTTTTTCAATTTCTGAAGAGTAGCACAATACACTTCAGAGTTGATCGTTTGACCATGGGGAAGGACATCGAACAGTATAACCCCTTCAGCGTCCCAGAAGACTGTAACCATGACTTTACCGGCTGAGGGTATGGCTTTAAACTTTTTCTTTGTAGGGGAGTGGGTGTGGCGCCACTCCATTGATTGCCGTTTTGTTTCAGGTTCGAAGTGATGAACCCATGTTTCATCGCCTGTAACAGTCTTTGACAAGAAATTGTCACCCTCAGCCACATGACGAGCAAGCAATTCCGCACAGATGGTTCTCCTTTGCTCTTTATGGTGTTCGGTTAGACAACTAGGGACCCAGCGGGAACAAACCTTTGAATATCCCAACTGGTGAACAATTGTGACACCACTACCAGCAGAGATGTCAAGTTGAGCACTGAGTTGTTTGATGGTGATCCGTCGATCATCTCGAACGAGTGTGTTCGCACGCTCCGCCATTGCAGGAGTCACAGCTGTGCACGGCCGGCCCGCATGCGGGAGATCAGACAGTCTTGCATGACCTTGCGGCGATGATGACACATGCTTTGCCCAACGACTCACCATGCTTTTGTCCACTGCCAGATCACCGTAGACATTCTGCAAGCACTTATGAATATCTGAGATGCCCTGGTTTTCCGCCAAAAGAAACTCCATCACTGCCCGTTGTTTGCAACGCACATCCGTTACAGACGCCATTTTAGCAGCTCTGTACAGCGCTGCCACCTGTCGGAAGTCAATGAAACTATACGAGACAAAGCGGGAAAGTTTGAAAATATTCCACATGAAATTTCCGGTTTTTTCAACCAAAATTGGCCGAGAAAAAAAATGTGTAGCATTACTTATTGAACTGCCCTCGTACATATGGAAAAAGACTTAATTTGCTCTGAATGAAAGGAGTCCTGACCAAGGCTGACCAAGTATGTTGTATAATTTACAAACAAGTGGAAACTTATGCAGACTATTTCAGATATAGGTATGGAAATGAAAGGAAGTACAACAATACTGCAGGGAGCAATTACTTGGAAATGTCATAGTTACCAATGCATCAGGAAACTGTCACAGAAGCATTAGTGTAATGACTCATGCTGTAAGATCAGAGCAATAACATAGCTTCAGTAGATTACAATCCAGTTAATTCATTTTGGATTATTCCTTATTATATAAAAATTATACATTGCAATATACATGCATTCTAATACGTTCAATCTCATAAACAAAATGGATATCCACTCCTATTTTAATCTTCTCATGTCACAGAAATGATAAATCACAAATAAAAACAATGAAAAATATTAAGGTCTGTTAAAATAACTGAACATTGGTATATAGAAAAGTTGCACAACTGATAAAATATGATTTAACTGAAAGTAAATTTTGAATAAGAACTCGATGATAAGAGCATGTCAGAAGATGGAATGAGGGGAAGAAGATGCTAAGAGAAACATGAAAAAAAAAAAAAAAAAAGAAAAAAACACGCCACTGAGCTTACACAGTAAAATATCAAATAATGTTGGTAGGAGTTACGAAATAATGCTATGTTTGCCATGAAACAACCCACTTAGTCATTATAGCTATTTTAATGGTGCAGGGTTGTTGTTTAATCAATTCAACTAAGTCGCTTTGAACTGATGCTTAAGTTGTAGAAGGCAGTGAAAAAAAAAAATGAAAACAAACAGAAATCCTTCCATCCTGTTGCTGCGTCAGGACTGGTATGTTACATTTCCAAATTTTCGCAGAGAACCATCCATACTGGATACATGCTATTATCATGGTGGGCAAATGGTCTGCCCGACAGGAGGCCCTAGCCACACGGCATTTCCATTTCCATTATGGTGGGCTCCCCACTCCCAAAGGCATTTTGAAGCTACTGCCAGCATGCATCCTCCTAATCCCCCTCCCCCCCCCCCTCCCCCTCTCTCAGTGGGAATCCATGTACCTCTCTATCTGTGTCCACTGTACTCAGTGAAGTACATGCTTGATTCTTGAGCTCAATGGCTTTTATACGATGTTTTTATGAAATTAATTAATGACTGTCTTCATGCTCACTCAGTCATATGAAAGTCCCAATTTATCTCTTCCAGAATACATTCCTGAAATCTTAAACAAAGGGATTACAAATGATAAAGAGGTGTAAAGGTTGTAGTTCAGGCCCACCATGTGTTCAGAGAGACATTTATATTTATCCAGAATGAGATTTTCACTCTGCAGCAGAGTGTGCACTGATATGAAACTTCCTGGAAGATTAAAACTGTGTGCCGGACCGAGACTCGAACTCGGGATCAAGTTTCATTTATATTTATCTTCCATCATGAAAGTCAATACCTTGTACAATGACCAGTGGCATCAATATTGCTAAGTGCAATTACAATTGTATTTGTAGTATGGCTCCAGTACAAAAGGTAATGATATTACATGCTTCTTCTCAATGAAGCATAGACACAGTAGAACATAGCATAGAGCTCAAACTCATGGTTTACAGCAGACAGCTACCAATCAAATAATTTTACTGCAGTCAATAAATTGGCTCACTGTCAGTATACGTATTTGATTTGCATACCTAAGAGAACATAATAACTGTTCATGTTAACTACTTATGCTGCTGTCAGTGAGTGGATGAAACTGTAAAGGGGGGAGGGGGGGAGGAGAGAGAAAGAGGGAGAGAGAGAGAGAGAGAGAGAGAGAGAGAGAGAGAGAGAGAGAGAGAGAGATATGACTGGTGAGTGAATGGGTGCTCATGTAAAGGCTACCAAAATGTAAAATGAATGTTCACTGATGACCTTGCGCTTAAAAGCCCATAAGCTGCAACACACACATAAATGAATGTTTTTTTACAGATAATGCCCCGAGCTCAGAACGCTCATGCTTATGTGAATGCAGGCTTCTTGGTTCAGCTCGACAGGACGAAAGCTGGCCACATAGTTGGCAGACCAAGAATAGTATTTGGAGGAATTAACAAAGACACAGTAAGTAACAATTCAAAATTAATGTACTATTAAGTCACATTAACTTGTATCATTATTTGGGAAACTTACTACTTAATTAATGAGGTATCTTGTACAAGAACCATTCCAACAAGCATTCAGTCCAAACACTCTGGTCATGTGAAACCCAATATGTGCTTTTCTTACATGACATCTGAAAGCCACAAACCAGCGAGTAAAGCTGGTTGCAGCATTTCTTGATTTCAGAAAAACTTTCAACTCTGTATCACAATTATGACTGTTAAAGAAAGTACTATCATATGAAGTATCAAGCAGAACTTGTGACTGGATTTCTTATTAGGGAGGCCACAGCATGTTATCTTGGATGAAGAATCTTTAATAGATGTAGAAGTGACTTCTGACATACCCCAGGGAAGTGAGTTAGGACCCTTGCTGCTCATGTTTTATATAATTAATGATATGGCAGACAATATTAATAGTATACTCAGATGTTCCACAGATTATGCAAGTACCTGTAATTAAGTAGTATCTCAAAAAAGCTTCACAAATATTGAGGTAGAATGCATAATTTACTCTGCAGGGGAGTGTGCAGTATTATGAAGACAGATTAAAACTGTGTACCAGATTGGTCTGGTACATAGTTTTAGTCTGCCAGTAAGCTTCATCCACTGAGATTGTGATAAGATTTGAAATCTTGGCAGCTTTGTTTAAATGTTCAGAAAAAATTATACCTTTCACAAAATGTGAAAAGTGATATTTTATGATTACAGTAACTTTGAATCACAACTTGAATAGTTTCAAGGGATGTGGAATGGAATGCTGACTAAGCTATACAGGGTCAGTTTATGGCCCAAGCAATGCAGTGTTTCATAATAATATAACAATAATGTCATGTGGCTAGGGCCTCCTGTCGGGTCGACCATTCGCCAGGTGCAAGTCTTTCGATTTGATGCCACTTCGGTGACTTGCACACTGATGGGGATGAAATGATGATAATTAGGACAACACAACACTCAGTCCCTGAGCAGAGAAAATCTATGACCCAGCCAGGCCCTTAGGATTGACATTCTGTTGCACTGACCATTCAGCTACCGGGGTGGACAGTGTTTCATAATGATGTGGCCTAATAATCAAAATGATTTTATTCAGAAAAAAAGAATTAGATGATATTTTTTGTATTTCTGATACAGTTTCTTCGATGGAAAGTGGAACAAACTGTAAGTAACAGAATTAAAAAGGTCCACTATTAACCTAAAAACATAGCAGAAATATTATATTTTCATTCTTTCCACACAGTTTAATAACAAACACATTTTTTACTGAAACTGGAATGATGGAATAGATCTAGTTCTTTCTGTTTTCACCAAAAGCATTTAAAGATCTCAGGAATTTCCTTAAGTAGAAATGGACTCCTGTAATATTTAGTGCTGGAATAAGAGTCAGAAATTTATTTCTGTTTCAGAGGAATTTCTGTGTAGAACTAAGAAGAGAAAACAGCCCATTTCCATGAATACTAGATTTATATTTGGGGGCAAATGATACGTCACTTGTGTGGGAAAATATTCTCAAATAGGCTGTGAAACTACGACTAGTGTTAATCCATCCATATTAATTATTATTTGAATTACTTCTAGATTACTTTTTATATAGACTGCATATTAATGGAAGATAAGGTACTTTCTAAAAAGCCGCTGGTCTTCTTCTTACAGTACTCACTTGGCATTTTTGTCAACTATTTCATACAAAACACTTATATAACTTTACAGATTTCAGAAACTATTGTCAGATCTCTACATTCTGGACAAGTTAAAATCTATTTACCATGAACATTATTGTATGCAGAATTTACATCACTCCGTAAGTTACAGAAGGAATGGCTAGTAAGGCATCGTGCCTGACGTCTGCTAGCAACCAGTTAAAGAATATTTCATTAGAAATTAAAACTCCATTGTGCACTCTAGACAGGGATGTATAGCTGATAAGGAAATTATTTTCACTTCCAGTATTTTGATTCACCATAAATTGATCATTAGATTTGCGATACTGGCATATGAATACAAGAATCTCCAATGTCCCTGAGATGCTTGCATGAGGTATTCAGTTACTTACTTCACCTTCTGTGTCACATTTCTGTAACATAAATACTGTTTTCCCCATGCCTCAGAAAATCATACCATCAAACAATACTGAAGTCAATCAAAGGTGGCAAGCCACTTCCACCCAGGATTGGGCAGTGGTGGAGGCTTGTGGCAGAGATACAACCAGTGGCAGCTCATTAAAACATTATCAACAAGTCACTTTATTACAACTTATGAAGCTACACTCAAATGTCACAGTGTGGTGGCCATGCAACAAATAGTATGAGGTGAAGTGGGAGCATGCAGCACAGTGTTGGCTGGTGTCTAACAAGCAGGTCTTGATGTATGTGGCTGGCTAGTAACACATGACCCAGTTAAGTGTGCCCTTCTGCATGCAAGTGGCACCAGCAGTTCAAGAGACTACTAGAGCACTTGTAGGGGATGATATAAATCCCAGTGGAAGTTCTCCCTCAGTCAGTGGAGCCGCCACAGTTCCCACACCAACATAGAAGAGTAAGAGATGATGATGATGATGATGATGATGTTTGGATTATGGGGCGCTCAACTGCGTGGTTATCAGAGCCCGTACAAATTCCCAACCTTTTCTCAGTCCAGTCTTGCCACATCCATGAATGATGATGAAATGATGAGGACAACACAAACACACAGTCACCTCGAGGCAGGTGAAAATCCCTGACCCTGCCGGGAATTGAACCCGGGACCCCGTGCTCAGGAAGTGAGAACGCGACCACGAGACCATGAGCTGCATATGGAGAGTAAGTGGCTATACTGCCCTGATAATGACCTGCTGCTCCCTGGGTAGGAGTCGAGCTGCTGCTGGGACAACCCTGGATTGGCCCAACAGTGAAGCAGCACCAAGTCCTGGAAGGTGGACTTGACACTAGTAAATGGTGCGATGTTTGCAGCTGGCCAGGTTTGTGGTGGCAAATTGTTTTCCCATGGTGCAGCAGCACCTGGAGTAGCCCTCTTGTGGTGGTATTTGTACTGCAGGGCTGTGAATATCTGTGCTAAAAAGTCAGAACTATTTATGATAGCAGTTCTTTGGTTGAGCAAAGAAAGATGCCACTTCTAGGCATGTTCCTGCAATATTTCTGTGGCCTGCCTGGTAGGTTCTTATCTATGACCGAGAGTTCTGAAGAAAATTTGTTTAATCAAGGTTTTCGAGAAGCCAAAGAACAACTAGGTGAAGAACTTAAACAGTGGAAAGAAAACAATGAGAGATCTTGCCTGATCTATCTTGAAATAAATAAACAGCCCCATCACTGCAACCAGCATGCCTCTATCCTGTGCCACTGGCTCCCTGCAGTTTCTGCAATGCTGTACTGCTATAGCCTTACATGTATAGAGTTGCCGGTAAAAGTGGGTGGCATCACATTATCCTCCGTCCTTTGATTGACATAGGCCCTACATCTCCATCCTGCACCAATATAAAACATAATTCAACATGCATTGACAACAATGTTCAATGCTAATAAAAATATGCACTCTGTGAATGCCAGGCAATGTGAAACACAATTTTCAATGGCTACAATTTTACCTTACAATGTTTAGTTCATTTACAATGACAAGATTACATCTTTGTTACACTAATTAACAGTCCTGACCTCTACTGATGCTAGCTGGTAGTATGATGGAAAATTCTGCTGAACAGGCTCCACAATGAGTTCAAATTTAGGTGGCAACTCTTCCTGTATCTTCTGCAACCCCATCAAGTACAGCTCTGGTGTTATCAGTACTAGATTCAGCTGTCTGTGGGCTGTCAGCTGTACAGTGAGTGGTTTCCCATATCCTTGCCTTTACCATCTGCACATCCAAAATGCTATCTGCTACTGTCTGGAACAGCTTCACAATTATGATTCTTGTATGCAACACATCTACTAAGACCTGCATAGCACCAAGATCCCAATTCATGTATTATTTAGTACCTCCTGTTCCAGGCTTTACAGCTGTGTGGTATGCTAATCTACCACTGTCTTTCCTTCACCTTTTCTGTGGTATCGTTCAGATCCATAATGTAGCTCTTGTCTATAATTGCGAATGCAGTTTTCAAGATTCTATCCCCAGCATCCAACCAACCCCTTTTCCTCCATTGTAAGACACGCTGACATGCTGCATCACATCTATCACTTACAGCATCTGCTCCTGTAACTGTGTGTAAGACTTATATAGTTTATCCATCTCCTAAAACTTCTCTGAGTACACCTCTGCCCTTTTCTTCCAATAGTAGTTGAGCAAACACATTCTCCAATTTCCTCACCTCATTTCTCATCTACCAGGCATAACAGACTAGCCTCAGTGCCCATCAGTGACTTGTAATCACATCATGTCTGGTAAACAGCACTCTGCTCTCCAGATGCTGATCCTACAGTGCTCCCACTCTGCCCTCATCACATAGTTGTAAAGCACAGCCATGACTAGAGTTCCCCTTCATCCTTATTCCCAAAGTACGGCATCCTGAGAACAAATAGTTGCTGGCTTTATTCACACTTCTCACTTCCTTGACCTGAATGCATACAGTAGCCGCTGTGTGGGCCTTGTAAAATTCTCTCGCTCACTTGTCTGCTGACTTTTTCTTACCTGCTTCTCAGTCAGTGCCCTTTGCTGAGTGGTCAGCACATCTGACAGCCACCCAGTGGATTCCTCTCCCTGCCACAGCTGCCATCAGGAAGGGTGGTAGATTGATGCCCATGGGTGTTGCTGTAGAAGGCCTGGCCAGAACAAGGTTCAGTGGAGCTGCATGGAACTGAATGCTTCACGGGGTATGGAGAGGCAGATGACTGCTGACCAGGATGGCAGAGATGAAAATTTTGGTTATGCCATAGGCAGCCATGGGCTGAAATCACAGCATACATTATGGGATCATGGTGGGTGGAGATCACCCCATGGGTCAAGATTGAGTTGCTCCAAACTCAAGGACCCTTAAGGGGCACCCAAGCAAAAGGAAGAGGTGACAACAACAATTCAACAATCATTGAAATTCATGGAAGGTGAATGCCATCCAATTATCTGAAACCAAAATGCATGGGTTGCCTGCAAGAGAAAAAGTGACCGAAATGATTTAGGACATGTGTAATATGAAAGGGAAATGAAGGAAGAAATCAAAGCCAACCACTTGGAGTCCAAAAATGCACCAAAAAAGTCTAGGTATATACTCTTTCATGGATCTACAGTGTTGGGTCAGCAAGAGAATTTCTAAGGAGGCACAGATAGATGGGCCTGACAGGCAAAATATATTCGGACAAGGTCCATGATATCACAGTCAATACTGGATCAGAACACGCGCTCCCGCATGAAGCTTTTTGCCTACAACATGACCCAACATGCAGTGTGCAGGAAATGCAGCACTCATGGCTGAATAGAAGTATGAAATGGGGCATGTCAGTGGTCCTTGTCCAAGTCCCACAGAAGAATCTCTTGGTTTAAGCGCAGCTGATTTTGCTGTAGCCAATAAGTGTGAAAATTAGACACAGAGTGTATGTCTGGTCACCTGTGTTGCACAGAATCAATGAGGAGGTGTATGGTCAGGTCCTTTTGGGTGGCATCCACAGCATTGTGTTGAGGGGAAAGATAAGATAGCCAAATTGAGCTCAAAGTCAAATGAGAGACACACCAACTCATGTTGGCGAAAATCTGGGTCAAATCCCATGGATATCAGGACAGCACATCTGTGCTAGCATGTAACACTGCTCCCTGGTATTGGATAGAATGATTAAAATCAGACAAGTGTGGTGCTCATTGTTAAGGAATGGACAGTCCAGCCAGTAAGTGATGTTTAGGGGAAGGGAGCTAAAGAGAGGCTTTCTGCACATGTGTAGTGGGTATGACACTGCTGCTAGATGGTACAGTGGTTAAAAGCTGAATTAACTCTCTGCAATGCACTGCATTGAGTTGGAATTTGGAGGTTCTTGTTTCTCTTAGGATCTTGTTTCTCATGTTTTAATTTAATGAGTCAGTATTAAGCCACAGGCAGTGATTAGTTGAAATGCCACACCTTTTTTGATAAGGGATGCAAGGTCTCAACTAAACACCATCATTGCCCCCTGTGGGCACACAGAAGGCCTCTGTTCAGCTCCCAGCTGGGAGTGATATGAATGCTATTTTCATCCAACTGTGAGAACTTTATAGCTCATGCATAATTCCTTTTCATGGCTTCAATAAATTTTGTCACTGCTGGTGTAATGTCTTGCAGAAGCAATGAGAGGGACTACCACTGTCTGATGGTGTCAAACAGTTATTTCAGTAAAATAATACACAATATTGTCTGGCAGCAAACCTGAGGTGTGTGTTTGCAACACATCCATTGGAAAGCCTAAAAAATTAATCAGATTCTGTGCTGTCTAGATACTAATCACTTGTTTAGTATAAGCACAAAACAGATTGTAGTTGTGCAAGACAAAAGTAAGAAGGTGATATTTAACCATAAACTCAATATAATTCAGAGCAAAAATAAGTAAGCTGTGCGGGATTAGCCGAGTGGTCTAGGCGCTGCAGTCATGGACTGTGAGGCTGGTCCCGGCGGAGGTTCGAGTCCTCCCTCGGGCATGGGTGTGTGTGTTTGTCCTTAGGATAATTTAGGCTAAGTAGTGTGTAAGCTTAGGGACTGATGACCTTAGCAGTTAAGTCCCATAAGATTTCACACACATTTTTTTGAGCAAAAATAAGTAAATGTTATAAAATAATAGGTGTAGTGTTCAGATTGTACTATGAACCCTAAAATTACTCTCTTTACCTCAGAGTCTAGGCTTACTTAGCACACTAAAAGCTTACATGGTAGATCATTTTCCATAATCCTGGATATGCAGTTGTATTACATTCTAACATTCATTTTCCTTTAGATACATGCTACAAAAACTGAAGAATTTCTGGAGGATAAAAATGTTTATGATAAGATGGTTCTACTCCATGCCCTGGAAATACTTGATTCTGAACTGAAACCAGACTACACACCACCAGATGCTACTCCGGAATATCGCAAACAACTAGCAGAAGGACTATTTTATAAGGTAAAAGTCTTAATTATGTTAAGTTTTTATATCATAAATACTATTGATACTATTTAACATCCAGCACTGCTGACTGAACTTTTGAGTGCTTTGATATATGGAAAACCAATCTTGACATTTTCTAACCTGTGAAACTCTGTAGTTTGTTCTCAGTATATCTCCAGAAGATGTACCTGAAAGATTCAAGAGTGGAGGCCAGTTACTGAAGAGACCACTTTCTTGTGGAAAGCAAGTATTTGAGGACAATCAGCAGTACTGGCCACTTGGAAAAGCAATGCCTAAATTGGAAGCTCTTGTTCAGTGCTCTGGTAACATATTATGAATACCACATACACAGTGATACCCACATACATATTCAGTCCACACTGCAATACCCATGTTCTGCAATACTTTCTGTGATTCACAGGTGAAGCAGAATATGTAAATGACATTCCAACAACTTCAAGAGAACTACATGGCGCTTTTGTTGTCACTACTGTGGGAAGTGGTACAATACAAAGCATAGATCCTTCTGAAGCCCTGGTATGGTTGATTTATAATCTCATATATTATTACTAAGTTAATTTTAGTTCAGTTATTTGCATATTTCATGAATTATAATGGTACCCGCATTGCAGTGAGTTGGAATACATCCATTAGTTCACAAATATAACATTTTAACAGTGAAAATATAGCTACATATTAGTTACTTACAGTTTTTAGATCTGTATCCTGGATCTATTCAGAAATTGGTCTAATGGCTGATGACCAAAGAATAATTATGGTAAGGAATATTAGATAATATGTGTAGTTAGTTCTGAAAAGTCAAATGCTTTCACACGAATTGCTGACTAACCCAAATGCAAGGGGTGTTCAATAAGCAATGTAATGTTTTTTCTTAGACAGTTTCACTTGAAAAAATTTGGAATATGTTGTGGGACTTCATGGAGTATTCCCACTCCAGCCCCTATAGTTTCACGAAGTTCCAACAGAGGGTGGCACCATACGTAGCCTTCAAAATGGCATCTGTAACGGAGATGCATTCCAAGCAAAGAGCCATCACTGAGTTTCTTTTGGCAGAAAACCAGATCATCACTAATATTCATAGGTGCTTGCAGAATGTCTATGGAGACCTGACAGTGAAAAAAGCATGGTGAATCAGTGGGTGGGGCATCTGTCATCATCACACTATGAGTGCGCAAACCTGTCCAATCTCCCCTGCACTGGCTGGCTGCGCACAGCTGTGACTCCTGCAATGTTGAAATGTGCAGAACTCTCATTCAAGGTGATCAACAGGTCACAATCAAACACATCGCTGCTGAACTGTATATCTCTGTTGATAGTGCAGCAAGACTTTGGCTCTAACCTCACCCAGTACAATGGTACCATGTGGATGCACAGGCCCTCCCAGTAAGGTAGCATAAGGCCATCACATTAAATGGAGATTGTGTTGAAAAATAGGGGTTTGCTGCTAAGAGAATGGGGGATAATAAGCTTCATTGCAATTCTAAACAAAACCAACCTGCTTTAAGGAAAAAAATGTGCTGCGTTACTTATCAAACTTCCCTTATAAGATGACATATCTATCACTTATTTACAAAAGCTACAGTGTAGTTTAGGAAATGGTGAGAAACAAAGTCTGGCACAATTTTATGAAGTGAACCCATATGGGTTTCATGAGGAAGCTGCATAAAGTCCAGTCATAGGCTATGTTGGAAGTCAGAATCATAAATACTTCAAAATTATTATAATGCTAAAGATTTAAGGTACATCCAAACAACATACTCATAAATTTAGAAGGTTTCATTGAAATATCCCCCCATGAATCATGGACCTTGCCATTGGTGGGGAGGCTTAGGTGCCTTAGTGATACAGATAGCCGTACCGTAGGTGTGACCACAATGGAGGGGTATCTGTTGAGAGACCAGACAAACATGTGGTTCCTGAAGAGGGGCAGCAGCCTTTTCAGTAGTTGCAGGAGCAACAGTCTGGATGATTGACTGATCTGGCTTCGTAACACTAACCAAAACGGCCAAGCTGTGCTGGTACTGCGAACAGCTGAAAGCAAGGGGAAACTACGGCTTTAATTTTTCTTGAGGGCATGCAGCTTTACTGTATGGTTAAATGATGATGGCACCCTCTTGGGTAAAATATTCCGGAGGTAAAATAGCCCCCATTCAGATCTCCATGTGGGGACTTCTTGGAAGGATGTTGTTATCAGGAGAAAGAAAACTGGAATTCTATGGGTCTGAGCATGGAATGTGAGATCCCTTAATTAGGCAGGTAGGTTAGAAAATTTAAAAAGGGAAATGGATAGGTTAAAGTTAGATATAGTGGGAATTAGTGAGGTTCAGTCGCAGGAGGAACAAGACTTCTGGTTAGGCGAATACAGGGTTATAAATACAAAATCAAATAGGGGTAATGCAGGAGTAGGTTTAATAATGAATAAAAAAAATAGGAATGTGGGTAAGCTACTACAAACAGCATAGTGAATGCATTATTGAGGCCAAGACAGATATGAAGCCCACACCTACCACATTAGTACAAGTTTATTTGCCAACTAGCTCCACAGATGATGAAATCTACAATGAGATAAAAGGAATTATTCAGATACTGAAGGGAGATGAAAATTTAATAATCATCAATGACTGGAATTCGATAGTAGGAACAGGAAGAGAAGAAAATGTAGTAGGTGAATATGGAATGGGGGTAAGGAATGAAAGAGGAAGCCGCCTGGTAGAATTTTACATGGAGAATTACTTAATCACAGCTAACACTTGGTTCAAGAATCATGAAAGAAGGGTGTATACATGGAAGAAGCCTGGAGATACTGGAAGGTTTCAGATAGATTATATAATGGTAAGACAGAGATTTAGGAACCAGGTTTTAAATTGTAAGACATTTCCAGGGACAGATGTGGACTCTGATCACAATCTATTGAATATGAACTGTAGATTAAAATTGAAGAAACTGCAAAAAGGTGGGAATTTTAAGGAGATGGGACCCGGATAAACTGACAGAACTGGAGGTTGTAGGGAACAATTAACAAGAATGGGGGAAAGAAATACAGTAGAAGAAGAATGAAGAGTTGGTAGCTTTGAGGGATGAAATAGTGACGGCAGCAGAGGATCAAGTAAGTAAAAAGATGAGAGCTAATAGAAATCCTTGGGTGACAGAAGAGATATTGAATTTAATTGATGAAAGGAGAAAATACAAAAATGCAGTAAATGAAGCAGGCAAAAAGGAATAGAAACATGTCAAAAATAAGACCGATAGGCAGTGCAAAATGGCTAAGCAGGGATAGCTAGAGGACAAATGTAAGGATGTAGAGGCGTATATCACTAGGGGTAAGATAGATACTGCCTACAGGAAAATTAAAGAGACCTTTGGAGAAAAGAGCACCACTTGCATGAATATCAAGAGATCAGATGGCAACCCAGTTCTAAGCAAAGAAGGGAAAGCAGAAAGGTGGAAGGAGTATATAGAGGGTCTATATAAGGGCAATGTTCTTGAGGAAAATGGAAGAGGATGTAGGTGAAGATGAAATGGGATATACGATACTGCGTGAAGAGTTTGATGGAGCACTAAAAGACCTAAGTCAAAACAAGGCTCCAGGAGTAGACAACATTCCATTAGAACTACTGATAGCCTTGGGAGAGCCAGCCCTACCAGGCGGAATACCCTCAGACTTCAATAAGAATAAATAATTCCAATCCCAAAGAAAGCAGGAGTTGACAGACGTCAAAATTACTGAACTATCAGTTTTATAAGTCACGGCTACAAAATACTAACATGAATTCCTTACAGACGAATGGAAAAACTTTTTAGAAGCTGACATGTCTGCTTGTATCTGTATGTGTGGATGGGTATGTGCGTGAGTGCGAGTGTATACCTGTCCTTTTTTCCCTCTAAGGTAAGTCTTTCCACTCCCGGGATTGGAATGACTCCTTACCCTCTCCCTTAAAACCCACTTCCTTTCGTCTTCCCCTCTCCTTCCCTCTTTCCTGATGAGGCAACAGTTTGTTGCGAAAGCTTGAATTTTGTGTGTATGTTTGTGTTTGTTTGTGTGTCTATCGACCTGCCAGCGCTTTTGTTCGGTAAGTCACCTCAACTTTGTTTTTATATATAATCTTATTATCAGTAGTATTAGTGTTCCTTTTTTGGGCAGACGGAAGAGGTGAAAGGTATTAAAAGTACAATGCTACCTCCTTCATCTTTGCAGTAAGTGGATTCCTCTTAACCTAGAGACTGAGCTTGCCCCCCTCCCTTCCTGCTGCCACCACCACCAATCACACCACCACCACCACCATCACACCACCACCACCACCACCCCTTTCCAACCTCTACCAACCTTTCCTGTTTTCCTCTCCAAAGAAGGAACATATAATTCTGAAGGCTAGAAATATCGTTTCCTGTTTAAGTGTTTCTTTTGACAGTACTGGAAGTTGTGGTTCTAGAAGGCAAGTCCAGCCAACCTTCTGTTTCTTTTGAAGTTTTTAATTTGAACAAATACACCACTTAAGAAATTGTTTGTGCATAACACCAAGGCTCCAAACATTGCTTTTGATGTTGTGGCTGAATCTTCAGAATATTCTTCCAGAATACTTATTCATAAACCCCAAGCAATGTTGGTAACTGTTGGGGGAAGACCCCAAGAGGTAATTGATTGTGATAGTTATCAAAGTATAGATATGGAAAGCAATTCTCTCGAGTACTGGCAACTGGGTAACAGCACACCTTGTTGAAAAGTGATGAGAGCAGGGTGTTGGATGAGCTGCCAAACGTAATGATGCAAATTAATGGATTTCTTACCTCTCATATTGAGTTGTCCCCTGTGACAGACACATTAGAATGTCTGGCATGAGATTAAATGTGTTTGTGAGTCTAGGCTTATTTTTTCTACAAATTAAATTATAACTTTTGTTAATGATGCTGCTGCTCATTAAGTGTTTGAAGAGACTAAACATCTAAAGTCATCAGTCTCTTTGTCATCCCCCAGGACAGAATCTATGTACTCTATCTTTCTGCATCTATGTGCAAATGTGAAAATATTTTCAAAACGTTTCCATAACATGTATGTGAAGTGGAATGTGGGTATCATTCCAGAATTTATCTATTAGAATGTGGAAAACCACTTAGAAACCACATACAGGCTGGCCATCTCACAAGTCCTCATTGTTAATCTGTGAAGGAGGTTCTATCCAGGTCAGGCTGTCTCCCCAAGTCCCAGAAATGGCTAAGACTGACTGGTGTGGAAATTACCTCACTTGTAAGGAACACCATGAACACACTGCTGTACGAGACCCAGCTTTTTCATTATTAGACCCTATGAAGCCCCAAACATTGCATATAATATAGAGCTTCTTAGGAATCCTTCCAATTTTTGGTGATACTTCTTTGACACAGCAATCTGTTTGGACCATCCAATTGTTATTGCTGCATCCTCTGATTCAAAGGTATTGATCAAAATATACACCAGTTAAGTTGTTCAAAGAACCATTATAGCAAAAAAAATGACTTGTCTCTGCTATAAATCTTCTGAAACCAAAATAGGTTGAACTGTGTTTGAAGATTCTCTGTAATTTACTGTGGTGGGAGGGCTGATGACAGCATGTTGCCTGTAGACACAGGTCTGAGTGTGCATGCTTCTGGTAATCCAAACGGTCAAAAGAACCATTTCATCTTCTCTGTTTAGGACATCCATGTAAAGTAGATACCTTTCTCTTCACCTGCATGTTGATGTCCTTAACTGGCTTTCTATGAAAGATCTTTTGCTTGAAGAGCGGATATTGTATGATCAACAAGCATGAACGTTCATATTTTATGCTACTTCATCACTGATGGATCTTGCTGATGATGTGGCTGTTGTTCATTCAAAGACCATTGAGAGAAGCCACATGCAAGTTTTAAGATTTCAACTTTCTCTATATTGTCTTCTATTCTGAAGACAATTTGATCTATGATTTAATGTGTAGATGATTTCTAACAGTTCTATAATTCTACATAGGGTTAGAATTCTATTTTTTTCTGAGAGATATTTTATTGATGTTTCATGGAATTTGTTATAGGGACCACATATAAATCTCTTCACAGATAAAAGATTTACTGTTTAAGTTTGCTTGTCAATCTTTCAGCAGTACCTTTGAATGGTATGGCACAGCATCAACAGTATAAGATCTTTATTTGAAAACTATTACATTACATGGTTCAACATTTTGGTTGCCAATTCTTGTACTCAAGGTATATAATTAACAGAATCTGGTAAATGGTTAATTGATTTATATTTTTAATCACAATCTATTTGTAATGCTCACAGAGACATTCTGAAGATAAATGAGTCTTTATAGCAAAGCATTTCCTAAACAATTTGTTTAAGGTTGCTTGTAAAACTTGTATCCTGTGTGTAGACCTGATCTTTATGATTCAGTATGTTGAGGGAAAGTTGATCCTAAAAGATACCTTATCAGGGCTGTGCATTAATCTGTGCATCTGAGACATCATCATAACTGTAAACATAAGTATTTGGTAAATATCAATATTTACATATGTTCTTGACATATTCCATAGAGAAGTCATATATGGCACTTATACTTAGTATACTGTACTGTAGTTGATTTGACTTAAGTTGATCCTTGGTTGCAGTGGGCTTGGCACAGCAGCTTTGTGCACTTATCTCAACCAGTAATTTAACACGAATTTGTAAATGTCTATAGCAATGACTCAGCATTGGCACAGATCTGTATACAGCTGTTTTCACTTGCAGCTATTTGTGTTTAGCAGTTGAAGGCTAGTAAAATTGCTGCAAGATTTCAGGTGTCTCCTAATGCCTTCACTTCTATAGTAATGTAAAACATTTTCTACCTGTGCAAATAAATCTTAGATCACTATGCAGGAGTTAGTGACCTAGTAGCAGAATTATTTTCTCCCTGTTTCATTGGTGTGAGTTCAGACTTCCAGCTACAGCATATTTGTGGATAAATATATGCTGTACTCTAGTAAATTGGCCCTTTGAAATTAGGTTATAACTTCTCCAAGCAGAAGGGATTACTGTGCTACATTACCAATCAGTGGACAAAGTTTAGTTTTTCAGCTATAAAAAAAATCTCTTTCTGAGGTAGTACTGCCTTTACTTTTGATTAATTGACAAACAGTTTACATAACGTAACTCATCTGGTATAGACTGATTAACATCTCCAGAACCCAACATCTACACCCCAATACAATTAACCTAGTTCTTTTGAATACCATCTGTTGCTCTCCTAGTTCTTGATCTCTATCTTTCAGATAGCTCCATATAAACTCTGCTCATAGCAGGCACACAGATCTGTGACAGTATCTACGTTTTGATAGTTGCCACTGATTCCACATCAAATAGCTCCTAATCTACAGCCTTAGCATTTGTAAATGCTGCATCTGCAATTAGAAGCTGGAGTTGGCTAAATACACAGATAATCTCGCTGGAGCCTGCACAGACAAATATCCTGCTCTGCTCATCCAGAAACAGAAGATGCCATTTCTTCCTGTGACACCAACTGAAGGTGAACCAGTTACTGACTGATTCTCCCATCATCACCCAGATATTGAAAGGGAAAAGCAGATAAACAGCAGCAACATCGTTTGTCAGGATTTTGAATACTTCTCATACAAAATGCTAATTCCCTCTGTACCAACCTTATCATTTTTGCACCATAAGGGGCATTCCCCAGTGGACAACTGAAATGTGATACCCATCCAGTACTCCAATACACTGCCTCCTATTGTAATCAAGCCACATGTAGTTTCTGTCTCATAAAAGGAATGACAATGTGTGAAATTAGCCACTTTATATAGCAGCAGTGTTGCAGTTACTTTGTCACAAAGAAATGATATTGTTCTGGACTTCCAGCACATCTGGAAGAAATGCCACCATCTTACCCACACTTGATAGTACTATATCATGAGTGAGTACACTTTCCCAAAAGCTGAGTGGCATACAACTATCTAAGAAAGAAATACATCTATACCTGAGACAGAATCAAGAAAGGAATATAAATGAAAAGATAAAAGCTTTAGATAAGACAGAACATTGTGTTGCAAAGCATCCACAGCAAAAATTTGTCCACTTATGTCCAATCTAACTAGTACCTAATTATATGTGACAAAATAGCTGCAAACAAAAACACACAAAAGATCAGTTTGACACACACTAATATTTACAGACAGTGCGGGTATGTAGACGCTTTGATCTGTATATAACTTTGTTAAAATGCCAACTAGTTCTAAAAATGCTTAGAGGGTGTCCAGAAAAGTTAGATAAAACATCATGTGTACCAATAAAAATTACTAAATTTATTGGCCTCAAGAAACTGAGACATCCCAAAATAAGTAATACACTGACAAAGTGGGTATTGGCTCACACAGCATCTTATATAATAGAATGTGCAAAATCTACCCTGGAGAGGAATAAAACATGTCCTAGAAACATAATCTATTAAAGGAGTCCTGTATTCTTGATATGACGAATCAAATAACAGCTGACTCAAACCAATGTTACAATAGAAAAAGAAAAGAAAGGAAGATATGGATGTACCTGGATCAAAAGGGAATGTTAACTGGTGTTTTGAATTTTACTTTTTTTATTTGTTGCCTTCTTATACATTTTAAAAAGTTATTATAGCTACTATTCCAAGCCTTAAGCACTTTAATCAGAAAAAGAAAAACCCTCTTGCATGTTTTGTTGTTATTGAGTGGCACACCCCTGTCAGTGTGATGCTTTTCACCACAGGAAGCTGGAACAAAAGTCAGTTAAGACTTAAATATTCAGAGCACCCAAGTACTATGTTCTTAATCAGTATCAGCCAGTGATCAAAGTGCCAAATCTCCATTATGAAAAAAATTTATAAATCTTAAGGCAAAATTGTTCTGTTTCTTTTTATTGTCCCTCCAACCACTCTTTACTGTATCTATATTTTCCCATCCCAGCTGACACGTTTTCTTTCTCCCACTTCCATACACTTGGAACCACTAATAAACAGTCAATCTTGCAGCATTTGCAAGATTGTGTTGCTGCGTTTCTGTTTTGTTATGAGTATGAGATTATGTGCTTACACTAAAAAAGTGGTAGCTTGAAAGTTAATTAAGTATGTGTACAGCATTACCTTTCCTAATATTTATTTACTTTTATAATGTGAAATACTGTATGTTGTTCTTTATGATGTTTCAGAGTCTACCTGGTGTTGTAGCTTATTATGATGCCAAAGATATACCAGGAAACAATGTATTTACTTCAGCAACAGTAGGACTTGTTGGAGATGAAGAGGTTAGTCAATATAAGTTTAAAAAATGTATAACATAACAAACAAAAAATAATAAACCTACAGTGTTAATGATATTGAAAGGCTTTTTTCTGCCTCCAGATATTCTGCTCTGGGACAGTAAAATTCAATGGTCAGATTGTTGGTATTATACTGGCTACATCACATAATACTGCTACTCAGGCAGCTACACTTGTCAAAATTGAGTACACATCTGTCAAGAAACCTATGATTCATTTGAGGGATGCTGCAAAATCAGGTGATCCTAACAGAGTTTTTGTAGCTGCTGAAATGACACCAACAGATACATCAAGTAAGCACTAATATCTGTTTACTTATATTCATTCTAAACATGATATATGCAGTAAGAGGTAACTATATATTATCATTTTCTTGATGAGTAATTGCTCTCTAGTTATGGGCTTGTTTTGATGATCAGCCTTGTTTTGGTGATCAGCTATGATATACAGCTTTGGAACTGTAAGGGCTCTGTGTGGACACTGAAGCAAAAATGATCACTGACCAACACAGCCAAGTAGAGTTGTGGAACCTCTGAACTTTGGACAGGCAGTTCACACTGGACAACGTGTCAGATCTGTATTGTTAAAAACTGTGTGTTGAGTTTATTTAATATAAAGCCTTGAATCCAGTCACAAAATTGATTCAATACTTGAAAAACTCATATTTTGTATACTAAATGAAAGTGCAGAACTGTACTGAATGTTTTCTGGAAATAAAGGAACACAGTACTAACCTGTACACCATTGTCTCTGTCACACTTGTTCTCATGGGTAATCAGAGTGAACTGTATTTTGTAAGATCTCTGTTTGGGGAATCCACTGATATTTATAGAGGAAATTTCCATTCTTCAAAAATGGCATAATGTGTAAGCACAAAATATGTTTTCTTTTATTTGTTATCTGAGTCATCAGTCTTCTAAGTTGTTTGATGCAGTCCATCATGAATTTTCCTCTCCTGTGACAACCTCTTCATCTCAAAGTAGCACTTGCAACCTATGTCCCCAATTATTTGCTAAATGTATTACAATCTCTGTCTTGCTCTACAGTTTTTACCCTCAACAGCTCCCAGTAATACCACATGAGTTATTCAGTGATGTCTTAGTAGATGGCCTATCATCCTGTCCATTTTTCTTGTCAGTGTTTTCCACATATTCCTTTCCTCTCTGATTCTGTGCAGAATCTCCTCATTCCTTACCCTACCAGTCAACCTAATTTCCAACATTCATCTATAGCACCACATCTCAAATGCTTTGTTTCTCTTCTGTTCCAGTTTTCCAACAGTCCATGTTTCATTAGCATATAATTCTGTGCTCCAAACATAAATTCTCAGATATTTCTTCCTCAAATTAAGCCTGTTTTTTATACTAGGAGATGTCTCTTGGCCAGGAATCCCCTTTTTGTCAGTGCTAGTCTGATTTTGATGTCCTCCTTGCTCTGTCTGTCATTGATAATTTTGCTGCCTAGGTAGCAAGAGTCCTTAACTTCAAGTACTTCATGACCATCAATCCTGATGTTAAGTTTCTCACTATTCTCATTTTTGATATTTCTCATTACTTTCATCTTTCTTTAGTTTACTTTCAATCCATATTCCATACTCTTTAGGCTGTTCATTCCATTCAGCAGAGTGTGTAATTCTTCTTCTCTTTCACTGACAGTAGCAATGTCATTAGCAAACCATATCATTGATATCCTTTCACCTTGATTTTTAATTCCACTCCTGAACCTTTCTTTTATTTCCTTCTTTGCTTCTTCACTGTATAGTTTGAACAGTCCTGTCTTACACCCTTTTTAATCCAGGCACTTTGTTCTTGGTCATCTGTTCTTTTATTATTTGTTCTTGGCTCTTATACGTGTTGTGCATCACCTGTCTCTCCCTATAGTTTACCTCTAATTTCCTCAGAATTTCAAATATCTTGCACCATTTGACATTATTGAATGCTCTTTCCTAGTCCATAAATCCTATGACAGTGTCTTTATTTTTCTTTATCCTTGCTACCATTATCAACCACAATGTCAGAATTGCCTCTATGGTATCAATGGTATAGGCCTGTGATTATATACATCTGTCTGACACCCTAATGTAAACTGTTGCTAGAAGGGGAGCAAATTTTTTTGTTTGATCTCTGCAGGATCTCACATGCATCTCACACAGTCCAGATGCCTTTCCACTTTTGAACAAGTTTTTATCTGGCATTTTGGCATTTGTATGATGATAAGGAGGAACTGTAATATGATCGTCATAGTAAAACAATTTTGGAAGATGTATTTCAGTATTTTGGTGTCATGTCATCTTCTGTTTCATACCCAATATGGTCCCTAAGCAACTAAACAGGTGATTTCCATCCTCTCACTGAATTTATGTAAGACCAAACTTCTAAGGATTTTTCTCTCAGATTGCTTGGCAAAACTGTGTTTCCAAATCATTGAAAACTTTCTGTATTGCTCTGCTTACACTCATTTAGGCTTTGTTTAGCCTTTGTTTTTTAACTGGGTTTTGACTTCAGTTAATTCTGTGATGAAGCTCCTTTTACTTTTTAGCAACTTTCCAAAATGTCTACTCAATAATGGTGAGTCTTTCCTAACCCTCACACAGCCTTTCTTAGCATATACAAGTCTAGAGTCTATTAAATAATGCTTCTGATTTTATCAATTTGTGCTCCACACCTTCATCCTCAGAGCTGAATATGTGATGTTCATTATTTAGATAAACTAAAATTGGTAAAGTGTAAATATATTTTTCAAGCTTTTGTAACATTCTTCGAAACAACTCTAATCATTAATGCAGTAACAGCCTTATAACCACAGATGCTCTCCTCTATATTAAGTGATGAAAAATTTTGGGTCTGTTAGGTACCAGGAAATTAAAGATACAGCACTCACATGTTGATTCACTCTCTGTTAAAAGTAATTTTCATATTAATGCTTTCATAAAAATTTTATATGAAACCCTAATGCCAATTTTACTTTCATGACTCTCATTATATAGCTGGCAAAGTATCACAATATTCTCAAAGTTTCCTGGGAAGTCATCTGCCACCATGGCTCATGAGGCACATGTTCTGGAAAAGCATCACATTACGATGTCTGACTCACCTTTGATGCTTACCTTCTGTTACGAAAGTAGCTACTTTATTTGAGTACTGTACATGTTTGACCTACCTACGGGCACTATACTATTCCCCACCCAATGGCAGAGATCAAAAATTACATTTATTATCAATGCTGAATTGTCTGAGCCTTAGTTTTATACATTCCACTTGGCTCCCAAACAGAGGACCATGATCAATTCTGGGCATGTGGGACGAAATCTTCTGGATAGCATAGTGAATGAATATGGGCTCCCTCCCAGCCTGTGTACTATTTCACTGAGGGGACTCCATTATCTGCCTTAGGTGTGGCTCCCAGTGGTTAACTTACCCACCCTCTGTACTTGTGTGGACCAGGGAGAAAAATCAACCACCAGTTCAACAGAATGGCTCAAATGTGTTATCAACACTGGACTGCATCTCACACCTGTTGCCAAGGCACAAGAGGCAACCACATAGCTAGTTTCCATATTTAAATTCTACACAGAGTTACACAATCTCACAACTGTCTGTCCACTATGTAAAAGTACATAAAACCATGAAAAGAAAGGTGCTAAACAAAGCAGTTAGAGACGTATTGTGAAAATACTAGCAGTTGCAACAATAAATCTACACTACGTAAATATGGTACGCATAGTCTGCACTACTTAAATATGGTACACATAAAATATAAACAATAAAAATAAAAATTAGCATTAAAATCTACTCTACATTGCTAACTCACATAAAGCTAATGATCTCAAAAGGAACAAACTATTACAACAAAATTAATAACACTGCTGAAAACAGATAAAGTACTCAAAATTGGAATGAATGAAGCCAAATAAAAAATGATACAGACATATGTCCATTCTGCAATCTATCAAAATAATTTGTCTGTAAAATTCTGTGTTTGTGTACAAATGATATTTAAAGTTAACCAAATTTGATGACTAAGTAAGCATTAATTGCTTAAAAATCAATATCATATATTAGGCAATTACTATGAGTAGATTCAAAAGAACCATAACAAGCTAAACATTAACTCAAAACTGTATGTGAGAGTCCTATTTTACAAAATAGAAGTTATTCTATTGTCATACACTATGTGATCAAAAGTATCCCACCACCTGGCTGAAAATGACTTACAAGTTTGTGGTGCCCTCTATTGATTAAATATGGAATTCAATATGGTATTGGCTGACCTTTACCCTTCATGACAACTTCCACTCTTGCAAGCATATGTTCAATCAGGTGCTAGGTTCCTTGGGGAATGGCAACCCATTCTTCACGGAGTGCTGCACTGAGGTGAGGTATTGATGTCAGTCGGTGAGGCCTGGCATGAAGTCAGTGTTCCAAAACATTGCAAAGGTGTTCTATAGGATTCTGTGCAGGCCACTCCATTACAGGGATGTTATTGTCATGTACCCACTCCACCACCGTCCGTGCATTATGAACAAGTGCTCAGTCGTGTTGAAAGATGCAATCTCCATCCCAAATTGCTCTTCAACAGTGGGAAGCAAGAAGGTTCTTAAAATATCAATGTAGGCCTGTGCTGTGATAGTGTCACGCAAAACAAGAAGGGGTGCAAGCTCCATCCATGGAAAACACGACCACACCATAACACCACCACGTTCAAATTTTATTGTCGGCTCTACACACGCTGGCAGATGACGTTCACCAGGTTTTTGCCATACCCACACCCTGCCATCAGATTGCCACATTGTGTACTGTGATTTGTCACTCCACACAACATTTTTCCACTGTTCAATAGTCCAATGTTTATGCTCCTTACACTAAGCAAGGCGTCGTTTGGCATTTATCGGCATGATGTGTGGCTAATGAGCAGCTGTCCAATCATGAAATACAAGTTTTCTCACCTCCCACCTAACTGTCATAGTACTTGAAGTGGATCCTGATGCAGTTTAGAATTCCTGCATGATGCTCTGGATAAATGTCTGCCTATTACACATTGTGACCCTCTTCAACTGTTGGAAGTCTCTGTCAGTCAACAGGTCAACTCTGTCAGTGCAGGTCGGTCAGTACACTTTTGTGCTGTACGTGTCCCTTCACATTTCCACTTCACTATCACATTGGGAACAATGGACCTATTGATGGAGTGTGGAAATCTCGAGTACAGATGTATGACACAAGTGATACCCAATTACCTGACCACGTTCGAAGTCCATGAGTTCTGTGGAGCACCCCATTCTGCTCTCTCATGATGTCTAATGACTACTGATGTCGCTCATATGGATTACCTGGCTGTAGGTCGCAGCACAATGCACCTACATCTACATCTACATCTACATCTATACTCCGCGAGCCACCTTACGGTGTGTGGCGGAGGGTACTTATTGTACCACTATCTGATCCCCCCTTCCCTGTTCCATTCACGAATTGTGCGTGGGAAGAACGACTGCATGTAAGTCTCCGTATTTGCTCTAATTTCTCGGATCTTTTCGTTGTGATCATTACGCGAGATATATGTGGGCAGTAGTAATATGTTGCCCATCTCTTCCCGGAATGTGCTCTCTCGTAATTTCGATAATAAACCTCTCCGTATTGCGTAACGCCTTTCTTGAAGTGTCCGCCACTGGAGCTTGTTTAGCATCTCCGTAACGCTCTCACGCTGACTAAATGTCCCCATGACGAATCGCGCTGCTTTTCGCTGGATCATGTCTATCTCTTCTATTAATCCAACCTGGTAAGGGTCCCATACTGATGAGCAATACTCAAGAATCGGACGAACAAGCGTTTTGTAAGCTACTTCTTTCGTCAATGAGTCACATTTTCTTAGGATTCTTCCTATGAATCTCAACCTGGCGCCTGCTTTTCCCACTATTTGTTTTATGTGATCATTCCACTTCAGATCGCTCCGGATAGTAACTCCTAAGTATTTTACGGTCGTTACCGCTTCCAATGATTTACCACCTATGGCATAATCGTACTGGAATGGATTTCTGCCCCTATGTATGCGCATTATATTACATTTATCTACATTTAGGGAAAGCTGCCAGCTGTCGCACCATGCATTAATCCTCTGCAGGTCCTCCTGGAGTACGTACGAGTCTTCTGATGTTGCTACTTTCTTGTGGACAACCGTGTCATCTGCAAATAGCCTCACGGAGCTACCGATGTTGTCAACTAAGTCATTTATGTATATTGTAAACAATAAAGGTCCTATCACGCTTCCCTGAGGTACTCCCGAAATTACCTCTACATCTGCAGATTTTGAACCGTTAAGAATGACATGTTGTGTTCTTTCTTCTAGGAAATCCTGAATCCAATCACAAACCTGGTCCGATATTCCGTAAGCTCGTATTTTTTTCACTAAACGTAAGTGCGGAACCGTATCAAATGCCTTCCTGAAGTCCAGGAATACGGCATCAATCTGCTCGCCAGTGTCTACGGCACTGTGAATTTCTTGGGCAAATAGGGCGAGCTGAGTTTCACATGATCTCTGTTTGC
Source organism: Schistocerca americana (assembly GCF_021461395.2). Lineage (NCBI taxonomy): Eukaryota > Metazoa > Arthropoda > Insecta > Orthoptera > Acrididae > Schistocerca > Schistocerca americana. Next base: position 113,863,096 of record NC_060126.1, on the reverse strand, counting down.
GGAATCCATGTTGGTTATGATGAAGGAGATTTGTATTATCTAAGAACGTCATAATACGAGAACACAAAACATGTTCCATTATTCTACAACAGATTGACGTAAGCGAAATAGGCCTATAATTATTCGCATCTGATTTATGACCCTTCTTGAAAATGGGAACGACCTGCGCTTTCTTCCAGTCGCTAGGTACTTTACGTTCTTCCAGCGATCTACGATAAATTGCTGATAGAAAGGGGGCAAGTTCTTTAGCATAATCACTGTAGAATCTTAAGGGTATCTCGGCTGGTCCTGATGCTTTTCCGCTACTAAGTGATAGCAGTTGTTTTTCAATTCCGATATCATTTATTTCAATATTTTCCATTTTGGCGTCCGTGCGACGGCTGAAGTCAGGGACCGTGTTACGATTTTCCGCAGTGAAACAGTTTCGGAACACTGAATTCAGTATTTCTGCCTTTCTTCGGTCGTCCTCTGTTTCGGTGCCATCGTGGTCAACGAGTGACTGAATAGGGGATTTAGATCCGCTTACCGATTTTACATATGACCAAAACTTTTTAGGGTTCTTGTTTAGATTGTTTGCCAATGTTTTATGTTCGAATTCGTTGAATGCTTCTCTCATTGCTCTCTTTACGCTCTTTTTCGCTTCGTTCAGCTTTTCCTTATCAGCTATGATTCGACTACTCTTAAACCTATGATGAAGCTTTCTTTGTTTCCGTAGTACCTTTCGTACATGATTGTTATACCACGGTGGATCTTTCCCCTCGCTTTGGACCTTAGTCGGTACGAACTTATCTAAGGCGTACTGGACGATGTTTCTGAATTTTTTCCATTTTTGTTCCACATCCTCTTCCTTAGAAATGAACGTTTGATGGTGGTCACTCAGATATTCTGCGATTTGTGCCCTATCACTCTTGTTAAGCAAATATATTTTCCTTCCTTTCTTGGCATTTCTTATTACACTTGTAGTCATTGATGCAACCACTGACTTATGATCACTGATACCCTCTTCTACATTCATGGAGTCGAAAAGTTCCGGTCTATTTGTTGCTATGAGGTCTAAAACGTTAGCTTCACGAGTTGGTTCTCTAACTATCTGCTCGAAGTAATTCTCGAACAAGGCAGTCAGGATAATGTCACAAGAGTCTCTGTCCCTGGCTCCAGTTCTGATTGTGTGACTATCCCATTCTATACCTGGTAGATTGAAGTCTCCCCCTATTACAATAGTATGATCACGAAACTTCTTCACGACGTTCTGCAGGTTCTCTCTGAGGCGCTCAACTACTACAGTTGCTGATGCAGGTGGTCTATAGAAGCATCCGACTATCATATCTGACCCACCTTTGATACTTAACTTAACCCAGATTATTTCACATTCGCATTCGCTAATAACTTCACTGGATATTATTGAATTCTTTACTGCTATAAATACTCCTCCATCATTGGCGTTTATCCTATCCTTGCGGTATATATTCCATTCTGTGTCTAGGATTTCGTTACTGTTCACTTCCGGTTTTAACCAACTTTCCGTTCCTAATACTATATGTGCACTATTTCCTTGAATAAGAGATACTAATTCAGGAACCTTGCCCTGGATACTCCTGCAGTTTACCAATATTACGTTAACTTTTCCTGTTTTTGGTCTCTGAGGACGGACGTTCTTTATCGACGATGATAATGTCCTCTCTGGTAAGCCGTCAGGTATTTTATCGTTTCGCCCAAGGGGGGGTCCCTCTAACCTAAAAAACCCCCGTGTGCACGCCACATGTACTCTGCTACCCTAGTAGCTGCTTCCGGTGTGTAGTGCACGCCTGACCTGTCTAGGGAGGCCCTACAGTTCTCCACCCAATAACGGAGGTCGATGAATTTGCAACCATTATAGTCGCAGAGTCGTCTGAGCCTCTGGTTTAGACCCTCCACACGGCTCCAAACCAGAGGACCGCGATCGACTCTGGGCACTATGCTGCAGATATTAAGCTCAGCTTGCACTCCGCGTGCGATGCTGGTTGTCTTCACCAAATCAGCCAGCCGCCGGAAGGAACCAAGGATGGCCTCAGAACCCAAGCGGCAGGCGTCATTCGTTCCGCCATGTACTACTATCTGCAGCCGGTCACACCCAGTGCGTTCAATAGCTGCCGGAAGGGCCTCCTCCACATTACGGATGAGACCCCCCGGCAAGCACACCGAGTGCACACTGGCATTCTTCCCCGACCTACCCGCTATTTTCCTGAGGGGCTCCATAACCCGCCTAACGTTGGAGCTCCCTATAACTAATAGGCCCGCCCTCTGTGACTGTCGGGACCTTGCCGGAGAATCGGCCACTGGCCCAACAGGCGAGGCATCCTGTGGTGGCTCGGAAACGATGTCATCACCACTAGGAAGCACCCCGTACCTCTTGGAAAGGGGTAAGGCAGCTGCCACACGGCCAGATCCCACCTTCGCCTTTCGGCCAGGCACGCGCGAGCCCACCACTGTCCGCCATTCACCCTGGAGTGATGGCTGACCGGTAAGATGCTCACTGCCGGAAGACGCAGCGACATCAGGGGTTCCATGTGATTCCAAGGCCACCGAAGTAGGCATAGGTCTCACCACAGTTGCCCCAACGCCACTACGAGCCGACGCCTGCGCCTCGAGCTCGATGAGCCTAACAGACAAAGCCTCCACCTGCCCCCGAAGAGTGGCCAATTCTCCTTGCGTCCGCTCACAACAACCACAGTCCCTACACATGACTATGTTTACCCTACTCTATACGGTGACAAATTCCCAAGATAATCTTCTGATGAGCTACTCTGATAATCAAGAAACACTCACTGAAATACGAGACGCGAAAACTACGCTAGGTTTTCCCAGAAAAACTATTTAAAAGCTAAGCGCAGCAAATAAGTACAAAAACGCTTTATACAAACAGTACTCGCTGCTGCTGGTGCTCTCGCTCTGGCTGTCACAAGACAACTGCTGATTCAAGTGACTAGTGGCTAACGGCCGCGAAACAAACAAAAGACGGTTTTAGGGCGCTTTCTGTTCTAAACGATCAAGAAAACACTAAGAAATCTAACACGAAAACTACGTAAAGTTTTATCAAGAACTGTTAGTTACTATGCAGAGCAGATAAACACAAATAGAATCCCTTCCTTAGTGGAAGGTCGTAAACAAAATGCAAAATAAACGCTTTATACAAACAGTACTCACTGCTGCTGGTGCTCTCGCTCTGGCTGTCCCTAATATGGGAAAAATGTATGTTTTTGGGTGTGTCCAGATGCTTTTGATAACATAGTGCATATTCTTCCCATATTCTTCAACAAATCATAAATGCAGAGTTCCAATGAAGTAATTAAAACACAGTGAAATGTAACAGTATGCACACTTGACAAAGGTAACATATGGTCAACCTACATAACACAGTGTAATCTACCCCTCCCCTCTTTGTTGTCGCAACTGTCTTTATGGTTAAGTCTTTTCATAAGATTCGAGAGGAGGAAGATTTACAATAAACAGTTCACTTATCTTCTTTTCTCATGCAGTAGGCTTCAGTTCTTCATGTCAAAGGGTCTGATTCTTGAAGCTGAAATTTTCACATTTTAGGTTCTCATGTTCCAATTGACGTAAATAGTTTTGAGGAATAATTGTGCAGACTTTTTCTTTTCTGATGTTTGTCTGTGTCATGTTTTACTATATGACACTGTCTTTTGAGTTTTCACATTAACAAAGCCAAAATTACATTGTTCATCTAAAATACAAAAACAAGTCTGATCATATCAGAGGTACGCCCACTACTGCCTCCTCACTCTGTGGCGATAACACTGTTACAGAGGCTTACAATTTTTCTTGACAAATGAATTTATAGTAGTTTATACTACTATTTTATAAATGAATTCAGAAATAAATATAATAAACTGTACCAGATTGTATAATTAATAACAGAAATTTTAAGTGTACATACTTTCAAATGTTTCTAAGAAAATAATTTCGACTGTACAACGAAAATAGCATAATTCTGTTCCATAGATTTTAGTTTGAAATATAAAATATTGTGTATAAAATTATATGAAATTTTGCAGAAAAACAGCTGAGATAATAGGCCTACTGACCTGTCTAAAATTCCAAAAATATTTCTGGCATTGACCTTCTGCTGAGGAAAAGTAATGCTAGAGGAGGATGTCCCTTTACAACAACATCCCCCACCCCTTCCTCATAAAATATGGAAATAATTTGTTTACAATGTTTCATGATCTACCAGTTTACCAAACGGTGTACAAAAGAGGCCAAGAGATAGAATACTGGTGTATAGAAGTGTCTGATACATAACATATTACGGAAAACATAAAAAGATATTTACTACACAAGACATAATTTATACACATATGAGGATATGGCATTCAGATTTTCAGATCTGTGGGACAGTCTGTCCAAGACAACTGCTACAAAGTGAGAACTACAACATTACAACACTAAACTATAGAGATAAGTGCTGAGACACTGTAAATTACTGGGATTACAAATTAGAACTTAGCATCTATAAAGTCACTCCTTCAAAATCTTCAAAAGAGAAGAAAAAAATTCATAGCCTAAGTGTACGATGAGTGAACTAGCTTGAAAAACTCACAATGACAGGTACAGACCAGAAGAATATACTCAAATCATGAGTAGATATATAGCACAAAATCAATCAACCGCATATATCAGAGTACGCAAGGATATGTTGACTCATGAAAGGACAAAATAATGAAAAAATATTAGGGTCTCAGCTTACGATGTGGGGACCAACCCAAGAATCCTAACCACACTGGGTACACACCAGCAAAAAATGTTTCTATGCAAAAAACTGAATGAAGTTCACAATACTACATCAATAATTTCAATCATATGTAAAGAGTAATAATAGGAAGTACCTAGCCTCAATCAATAGTTGCATGCTCTCCTTGAATATACACCCACAGTCGTGATGACCAGGGATACCCTAAACAGAGTTAAGCATGAGTTTGCCCACAACTCAGTTTCCAATAAGATACAATAATGTAGTACTCAGGATAAATACAGGTAATCAGAGTTATAAATAACTTTGAGTGATGACGTAGTTGAGTAGCTTGAGAACCAAAATCAGTGTGTGGAATCAGAAATACATACATCTTGTTATACTGTCTATACTCTTAAACATCTCCCACACTATTTGCTAATTGTTCATACAAACTAACGTATGTGTGTAGAGGCCTATAAGATTAATTTACAATATATAAAAAATATATACTAATTTAAAGTTATAATTGTATTGGTAAGTTAATTCTCCCACATGAGCAAACATACATTTATTTGGGATAACACTGTCCATATCAGTGATGACATTTTTAAACAAATAGTTTCATGAATTCTCCATGTAGGATAATTTCTTGGCTAACAATTTACAAATCTCAGTTACAACACTGATGTGGCTGACAGATACTTGAGTACATTAGCCAGCACCTATGATCTCTTGTAGGTTGTCTGGACTAGTATGGTTGCAGCCGTACATTAGTGTGGGAGTGGATCCTTCCACATCTTTCAGTTTTTTTCCTAGATTTATCCTCACACAGCCCAACAGATAGGTAATTTCCTGTCTAGCTTTCAAATTAAATCCTGAAACTTCGTTTTGTGTACTAAGTATGCTATTAAATGCATCCTTCACATCACACGGCGTATGCACTGCCTATTTATATTGAAAAAAACAAGCTCACATGGCTTATGTCAGACTGGATTAAAAAGTGTTCACATATGATACTTTAATAAACAGAGCTGAATGCAATGGAAAAAAGGAACTAGTAAAGTGACACACGCAGATATACTAAGAAACTATTCCTAGTTTTTACAATACAAGATATGAAAATTTATTACTAAATATTTAATAGGATTGTCCTGTTTCCTAATTGTAAAAGGTTCTACTCATTTAGTATCATGGCATAAATTTATCAGATTCTTAAGCACAGATTTATTACAAAACATAATTATATGGTTGTATGAGCCTGCAAAAATAGTGTATAGTTTCTTCCAGACAAGAGATCATTATGCATCCATGTTCAAAGGTCTTGTCTTCTATACTAAAAGTTAACAGTACTAGAGATTTAAACAATTTTCTTTGCTTACCAGTAGCTTCTCTTATCTTTACAATAGACATTTCCACAAAATTCTTACTATACTTGATCCTGCCTCTAAATTGTTCAGATATACTACAAATTGGACTACCTGTATCAATCAAACAGTTCCCTTCCCAATGATCAATCTTAATTTTAATATAAGGACACCCAAAACCTGAAATATTTTCTCTGTTGTCAGATACTTCATGCAAAAGATCACTTTCAATTTCATCAAATACTACATCCACACTGTCTTCACAGGATTTTATCAACTTTACTAGTTTAATAGCATTACTTTGGTTACTCATTTTGTCAGTAAACATTGAACACAATGAATGTATTCCATGGTACAACTAACATCACTTCTTACAGAAAGTACCCAAAACACCACAACACTGTCAAAAATTACACTTCCTGCTTAGATCTTCTTTCACTTCATTCCACCAATTGGGATACAAATTATGACTAACCACAACTAACTTATTTCAGAATGCACATTTATCTATGCCATCTTCGATCTTATCCCAAACAAACTTCAGACAGTTTTATCCTTTATTTCTAGGCTCACAGATAACTCACCTCTACTGTTTCAATCAATGCTACGCATGACATTAATGAACAACTGTTTTGACTGGACTGGTATTCCATGACTCACACTTACAACTTTGTATAAATCACTTACCTTACCTATATTGTAAACATCACTTACAAATAACTCTGAAACTTCATTATTCTTAAACTCTAAAAGTACCCAATACTCATCATCATCATAGTCCTCCAAAATTACTTCATCAACAACATCACTAACAATACAAGTCTCATTGTTGTCAAAGTTACTTACCTCACCTATATTCATTTGCAATAAGTCACCAGTCTCAGACATACCAATCTCAGTTACTTCACAGCTCTCATTCACATCTACATCAAAAACACCACCTAGTTCAGATTCAATACAGTCATCACCTGTTTTACATGCATCAACAACACTGTTTTTCGACCGAGAGAAGAAATCATTCGTACATACTACATCAAAATTCTCATTACTCTCATATTCTGGATTGTGATTAGCATCTATATTCCCATAATTAAATGTAGTATCCAAAAACTTGATCAAAACATAAATGAGGAATCTGATATTCCTTCTGTTCAATTTCAGACACATGTGCCATATCATTAACACTACTATTATTGTCTAATTGCATGTGTAACTTGGGGGTCCTGTGCTTGTGGACCTTCTTTAAGACAAACTGACATTTCCCAAGTACTTACTTCTGTGATTGTTTCTTTTATTAAATTGCCCATGGTTATCCCCATTATTCCTATTCTGCTGCTGTTCAAAATTTCTGTCTCTATCAACATTTTGACCCTGATGGAAGTTACCATTATCTCTGTTTCTGTAATTACTCCCATTGTGATTCCTATCATTCTGATTATTATGGTACATATTTTTTTCTACTGCCCTATCCAGCCTGTCAACATATCATATAATTGTTCAAGATAATCATCAGGTCTGTGTATTAAATCCCACTGCCATCTTTCTGGTAACCTCCTTTTAAGTGCATCTACCAAGGTCATTTTGTCAAATGGTTTCTCAAGGTATGGTAATTTTTTAAGCTGATTCTTACAAAACTTTTTCAAAGTACCATCAAGTTCCTATAATTAGGACCATTCAAAAATTCCCTTTTGAGTCTCCCCTGTTCAGCTACCAAGAAAAATTTATTTAAAAACGTTTTCTCAGAACTTTGATATGCTCCTCACTGACTTAAATTTATATTTACTGATGACAGAGCTTCACCTTCTAAGACATCTTTTGACACAAATCTGTCTCTATAGTGGTGCAGAAAATCCGCTGGATGTAAATTGTTTGATGGGAAACTTTTGATAGGAGTGTTGGACCACAGAATACCATTGTTTGCACCCAGACTTTGGTTCACATAAATTTCCTGAAATGCTGAAATTTTTTGATCTAAAACAGTTACATTAGTTTGCATATTGTTTTCAACATTTAAATTTTTTTTGTTTAAACTGACAATATTTTGTTCAATTTTTTCTGCTATGGCCTTCTTTTCAACACTGACATACTCAATATTCTTTGACTGTTTCACTGACTCAACTGCCAGCTCATTTTCCAAAACAATAAGTCTATTTTCTAAAACATCAACTTTTTCATTCATATTTTTAAGCCCCCTGCAACCTAATTTTTATCTCTGTAACTTGATTACTAAGTTGACCCATTTGATCTTGAACTTTGTCTGATTTATTGTTGTCATCTGTCTTCATTTCCTCTATTTTTCCCAAAATTAACTGCAAAATCTCAGTTTTTACAGTTTCTTTGCTGATTATGATTTCATTCAGCTCAGCCATGTCCTGAGTGGATCCTACAGCTTTCACTTCTGTCTTACTCTTACCCTTGTCCCTATTCATTTTGTTAACAAGGACACAAGTCCACAAACAAATTAAGTTCACAAATAGTTTAGGCTCCCCCCCCCCCCCCCCTGCCAACCATCCATGCTCATAGTTGTAAAGTCCTCCTTCATTCGATCTGGTCGATCATTATTGATAGTACATCATCAGTGTTGATATGATTTACTTTGCTGGGCAGCCCTCAGTTTTCTTACTTCATATGATCAGATACCCATACATACATAAACTGCAAATGACATAAAATCACCCTCCCTTCTGCACCAGACAAAACTTCATTATTAGTTAACTGGTCACAGATGATGCCTACACTTGTAATCCATCCCTCCTTCCTTTGTTGTTGCAACTATCTTTATGGTTAAGTCTTTCCATAAGATTTGATAGGAGTAAGATTTACAATCAACTTTTTACTTATCATCTTTTCTCATGCAGTTGGGTCCAGTTCTTCATATTGAAGGGTCTGATTCTTGAATCTGAAATTTTCACATTTTAGGTTATCATGTTCCAGTTAATGTAAACAATTATGAAGAATGTGTGTGCAGATTTTTTATTTTTTTGATGGTTATTTGAGTCACATTTTAGTATATGACACTGTCTTTTGAACTTTCACATTAACAAAGCCAAAATTACATTGTTTGTCTAAAATGCAAAAACATGTCTGACCACATCATAGGCATGCCCACTACAACCTCCTCACACTGTGGTAATAACAATATTCCAAATGGTTTACAATTTTTCTTGACAAATGAATTTATAGTAGTTTATACTATTTTTTATAAATGAATCCAGAAACAACCATAACAAGCTGTACCACATTGCATAATTAATAATAGAAATTTGAAGTGTGCCAAAAATTTTTTTTAATTTAAAATGTTTCTAAAAAAAATAATGTTACCTGTACATTCAGAGCTAGTACATATTGATTGTAACATCAAAAATAATATAATTCCTTTTCATAGATTTTAGCTTGAAATGTAACATATTGTGTATAAAATTATATAACATTTTTCAGAAAAATAGCTGTGATAATATTGACCTATCTAAAATTCTAGAAATTTTTCTGGCATTGACTACTCCAGTTGATGAATGGTAAAACTGCTGGAGGATGTCCTGTTGCAACAGCAATTGTCCAGTATCAAAAGCCATAGTGATCACATTATCCAAAGCCTTACCACAAACTGTCCCATTCTGGCATGTTTTAATCACCTCACTGAAACTTTGCATTTGCAATTTTGTGGCAAGTGAGGCAATAGAAACAACAGTATTTCCTTTTTTGGAAATAAAACTCTGTGAGTGCCGCCTGTGTTAACATAAATATTTTTTCAAGCAATGTGGGCTCGGTACTACTAGTGCCATGGTAGGTTTCTCTCTGCTCTACAACTCATTCACTACTCAGCACCACCAGATGTCCATGTGTTAAATATTCAAAATTATAAATAAACAAGTAATACAAATATACAACTGGACTTTGTTTCATAGACAGCATTATCATCTATGATGCATCTCATTAGAGTGTTGTGAACTACTCTATGAGTAAAATTGTTCTGAACTGTAAGCCAAATACATGCACACATCTGCCCACCCACCAACACACCCATATACAAAGACAAAAACGAAATAGGAAGAGAGGAAGGAAGTGTCAGAAAAGAAGATATACACTGTAGTTTTCATCTGTTATCTAGATGTAAGACATGGGAAAGGGGATTTTGAGATTTAAATTATAGTTGTGCCTAAATAAATAACTAACTTCATTCTATGGTAACAACTATAAGATAAAGAAATGTAATAAAAGAAAACCATTGCCTATGCTTGAAGCACATTGATAGCAGAATCTAGGGACCAGTGGCATAGCATGGTTTTAAAGGTTGCAGAGACTCTACATTTATTATAGGGAGACAAAATAGTACAATAAACAATAATTTAAACAAATGAAACAAAATGCATCAAATAAAACAACAAAAACTACAACAACAACAACTACTACTACTATTACCACTACCACTAATAATAATAATAATAATAATAACTAATTTGTTCAAGAAATTATGACACTTTTGTAGAACTCCAGCAGCAAGAGAAGAAGAACTTATATTTTCTTGTACACAAGTGCTATGCGCCTGTCTTTGCTTTCCACGTAGAAGTCTATAACTCGGTCTACAAAGATCTGATCATTGGATAGCTCTCCAAGTAGTATCTTTTCTATTCGTAATGTGCTCAAACACAACAGCTGAGTGTTGGACACGGAATTCCTTAAATAATTCTTCACTCATTTAAGAGTACTCATGCTTTGTTGACCGCTTGCTGTAGTTGCAGGTAGGGTCAAAACCAAAAGCAGGAACTTCGTCGTTTCTTCATAAACAGAGACTAAATCATTGTTGACAATGTACTTTAAGAGGATTCTTGGAGATAAGTGTTTTTTCTCATCAGCATACATGTTACACAGTTCATTGTCAAGTTGTTCTTGTTTAAAAAAAAAAAAAGGGTACTGATCTAGTAACTGATGCAGTTTCAACTTTGGGAATTCTTTTTGATAGTTCGGGAAACACTTTTCGTTCAAAAGTTCAACAAAATGAATTTGGGGAAAGTCTTGAAATCTTCTTTGTATCTGAACAATTTGCAAATCCAGTATCTCTTAAGTTAGTGCCTTGAGAGATGTCTTTTGATTGTTACAGAATGATAAGTTGCCATTCAAACACAAGCTGCATTTAATACATTCATGAATGAATGTTTCCGTTCTTAACTGTTGTAAGTTTCTCAAAACAGTTTTCATTTTGTCGTGGCAAGTAGTTATAATGACAGATTTTGACTGAAGAACATTAAAGAAATTATCAACATAAACAAAGTACGCTCGGTAGAAACGAAGCAAATAGACAAAGGTAGGATCATCCATCCGCCGTTTCATTCCCACAGCAAAGCTTAAAGATTCTGGTCCCACTGAGAGTCTGAATCATCAATTATGTAATTAAAAACGCTATATAGCTCTGAGAAATGACTAGATATTGTTGAAACTGCCCTGGAACGAAAGTTTCAGTGAGTGTTGCTTGCATGTAGCAGTTTAAATCCTTCCTCAGTTAACAATACAGTTCATTTTGATGATTTGCTGAAAAACAAATGAAATGCAGTGAGATCACTTACAAACATACGTACTTGTTGTATGATTTTGGAAGTATGTAACAGTAACAAATTCAGTTGGTGTGCGTAACAATGCATAAACACCGCACAGGGACAGAACTGCTTCACCAATTGTTGTAGTCCTCTTTCTCTGCCCGCCATTACTGAAGCGCTATCATATGTATCATATGTTTGACTAACCACTTTTCTTTCCACATTCCATTCTTTCAACACTGCATGAATAATATTTGACAAACCTGCAGCAGTTTTATCTCCAGAAACATCATAAGATCCAATGAATCTTTCCTCAATTTTGTCTGCAATACAGTATTTGAATACTATACTCATATGACTCTTGCATGACACGTCTAATGTTTCATCAGCCTGAATCGAAATGAAATTGCTGTTCTGAATTTTGGATTTTATTTTCTCATTAACTGCCAGCGTTATCATTCTATTACATCATTCTGTATATCTGAAGAAGTCCCTTTAAAGGAACTTGAAGATGATGACAGATGGTCTCGGATTAACTGCTCTCCTTGAGCTAGTAAATCTAACAATTCCAGATAGTTACCTATGAAACTTGAGGTTTTCTCTTCTCGATGGCCATGAATGGCTATTCCTTGTTTACAAAGAAATACAATTGCCTGAGTAAGATGAACCAATACTGTCCTCTTGGATGCAACTTGTTCATTGTATTTTGATGCTGTCAGACGAGCGGCTTCAGAAAGAGTGTGCTCAATTCTACTTTTGCCCAATAACTGAAATGATTCATTGTTCTGCAGGTGACATTTTGATATCTGATGCTTCGGTGCTTTCCTGTCAAAGTTCTTCATTGTGCAAATGTCCTCATTGCACCATTCCTTTTCACCACCAAACAGAAGACATATATAACAATATAATCTGTTGTTAACTACATTCGCAGTCAGCCAAGTATATTTTTCATACCAGGCTGTCTGAAAAGTGCATTTTTGTTTGGCTTCACTTAAAACTACACTGAGTATAGGAGTAGGTCGTTTATCCTTCAATTCGCACTTTTTTTCGTACGGTACATCAATGTAGAAAAAGGCATCTTTAATAAAAATTCTACAAGATGTTCAGTTGCTGGCTCACTCATGGTGGCGACAGAATGAAGTATATGCACTAAAATCACACAAGAATGACTATGAACACAAACCGCGCGACTGTTCACTTCCGTGTTAAAAGCCGGCATAAAAGCAGCAGAGACTAGTCTCGATACCTGCTAGCAAGTGCAGTGCACCGGCTTCGTGGAAGAGAGAAAGTGGAGGGGAGCCGAGAAAGCCGCCAACACACCCAGGTAAGGGAAGGGAGGCAGAGACTAAGAGCAGTCGAGTCTCAAGCAGGCAGATACACCAATACTCAGGGTGTGGCGCGGGCTACAAAACCGATGTCTTTGTGCATTTAGAGCTCTTAGCAGAAAGTTTTTAATATTTTTGTTGTGAATTACTATTGCATCTTTTTTAAAAATGAAAACAGGGGAGACTAAGTCTGAAAGTCTCCCCTCACACTACACCACTGCTTGGGACCAAAATACTAAGCCTCCTTACCTTCAAAGTTTGTCGAAACTAATTTCCAATTAGGGTTCAAATCATGCAGATGCAGTTAAGAAGTGTTTTATGTCTTCAATTTACTAACATAATATGGTTTTCAGTGGAATTCTATATTTTATAATGTACAAGAAAATGTATTTGACAAACAGTTGTTGTGCAAACATAGGTAATAACTCTTGATTAATTGAAAAAGCATCTGATTTCCCGAAGTCAATAACAAAATTGATGCATGTACTAGAAATGAGTTTCATTTCAGTACTAGCTTCCACTCAGAAGCTGCAAAATTTGTCCAGGCCTTGACCTTACTGAAGTAATTTCCACAGTATTTTAATGTCAGTCTCTGTCAAACAATACAGCCACTGAATTATATAAAGAGGGTAGCAGCCACTATATTTTATGATGATTCTTATACTGCACAGGGACACTAGCTTCTTTTCTCAGCATACATTATGAGTGCAGTATTTATTTGATCAAAAGTAAAAGAATCCTATCTTAATTACCCAAGTGTTTTGTGCAGAGCTTTCATGACCAGTGGGTATTATCATAACTGAGAAACTGGGTTTCTGCCACAGATATACCACATGGTGTTTAAAAATTGTACTCCCACGTTCTTACTGTTTTTCCTATGTAAAGTGAGTCTGCTTTGTCACCACATTGTACTGATTAACTTGATCTTACTTGTGAACAATTATATGGTTTGATTGTTCAATCATCATATCATAATTGACAGCATTATTTGGGCACTGTTTGTTGAGTTATAATGAATGATTATGTGTCTATATCTATATTTTAGGTCAAGTGTCAGTAGTTGAGAATCTTGAGTTCAATAGAATTTAAAAAACAGCAAGCAGTGATGAGCACTGGTTTAGTGCAGTTGTCAGTGATCTTAATCACCTGTTGCTTAGTATTCTTGGAGGTGTATGTCTCAGTAATGATATTATTCCCATTGTCAGTTGCATTCAGATGAATATAAATACACAATTCATTAACTTAGGAAAAATACTTTATGAAATAATTATTCTTGGTGCCATCACACTTGCTCTCTTCTTTGTAACCACAGGTTTTTAATGTTCTTCTTTTTCAGAGATTTTATTATTCATACTCTTTCTTAAAGATTGTTAACAGTTAAGCCAAGCTCAGGCAACTGCCAAAGTGTATATCATTCTGGTTTCAGAGAAGAAGAATACAAAGCATACAATTAAAGGCAGCTTTCATGTTGGAAGTCAGTACCATTTCTCCATGGAAACACAAACTGCATTATGTATACCAACAGAAGATGGAATTGATGTGTATGCACCTACACAATGGCCAAATCTGACACAAGTTGCAATATCAGAAGCCTTGAAAATTCCACAGCACAGGTAAATTAACCAACACAAATAATATTTTTACATAACATTTAAGAAATACACTGATATTTCCACCATTATGCAAATGAAATAGATTTTAGTATCTGCAGTGTTAACTTTTAAATTCATATGGTGTTTAATCATTAGCTTAGTCATATCAGTGATGCACTGTCTCAGATAAGAGTCAAAAATACTACAGTCAAATGCAATTCATTTTCTGGTTTTGTAGGAAAATGTGTGTTACATTCCTGTATGTTTATATTAGAATACAAATATTACACAGGGTAAAGTCTGAACTAAATTATAATTTATTTTCCTTTTCTTGTGCTTGTATGGAGCAATAAGATGAAATAATGATCCCCTTTAAGGGAACATGCAGAACTTCATATACAGTGACAACACTGGAGACGATTCTTTTTAAGTTAACAATTGCATAAATTTTCAATATGAATTTTTATTACTAATTACACCTCTTTGTTGTACATACAATCACATGACTTCTGTAGCATGAGTGCCTTTCATTTATCTGAAGTCATTTGGCAGAAACATCAAAATACAAAATCAGAATGGCTGAATTAAATTTCATCACAGCTCGTTTTGGATAAGAGATATAGTAACCATTTCCCTTACAAACATTTGATGTAGTTCACTTATCTTATTAATTCTGTGTTATTAGCGTAATTATTTTTATAAACAATTTATAATCGAATAAAATTCTGAAGATTTATTCATATGAACTTCCCAGACACCCTGTTGACAGATCTGTACTTTAACTTAAAACTATCTACTGATGGTGGAAAATTAAAATACAGTAGTGTTCTTGAACAACATAAATTGCATTTTTTTGTCTCCCAAATGTTTCATGATAAATAGACACTTCAACTAATTTCATCTACAGTTATTATCTTGCTTTTATCTTAATTCTGACATTATGTATTTGTTATTGCCATTGAACATGGTATTGTGATACAGATGCCTGAAGCAGTGGGAATGAGACTGATATGCTAATTTCCAAAGGTTTTCAGCAGGGGAAATGGTTTCCAGCAGGGGAAAAACACCATAGATGCAGTGAACTGTTTCATTGAGAAAATAAGTACATCATTAGACAACAGAAATAAGGTGACAGGAATGTTCTGCAACCTCACAGAGGCTTTTGATTCTGAAAACCATACATTGTTTGTCTATAAACTTGAGATGTATGGTATTAGCAGCTGTGCCCTACAGTGGCTTAAGTCATACTTATCAAACAGAAAGCAAAGAGTTAGCATTTCTTTAAATGGCATATATTATTTTTCTGACCGGAAAAAAATATCTCGGGGGTGTTTCACAAGGCTCCACATTAGGCCCAGTCCTATTTATCTTCTATGTTAATGACTTACCATTAAATATCAGCTCCTCATCAGTTCTGTTCAGAGATGACACTTCTTAGTTGAAGATCAGGATTCAGAAATAATTCCCTAATCTGTGATCCGAGCCCTCAGTACCTTAGAAACTCGGTTTTAGCTAAATTGATTGGATCTAAACATATCCAAACCTCATGTGCAATTCAAGACCAAACAGTCAAAATGTGAGCAGATTTAGATTGTTCACAACAACCAAGATATGGAAGAAGTTGACTCTGTCAAATTCTTAGGTTTAAATGTAGATAAACATTTCAGCTGGCAGGCACACATTGAATACTTAACAAACAAACTGAGCAGCTTTGCATTTGCAGTGCAAATGCAACTGACATGGACACACAAAAAGTAGCATATACAAGCTACTTTGAATCTATTATTAGGTATGGTATTGCTTTTTGGGGTAACTTGACTAACATAGTGTGACCGCTAAAAATACAGAAAAAAGTCATTTGAAATGTGCGCACTGCATATCATAAAGAATCATGTCATCCGTTATTTAGAAAACTTAAATATTAACTCTGCCATCCCTATACATACATCATATTATTATATTTTTGTACATCAGATACAAATTGAGGGAAACCATTTTGTCCATCACATTATACTAGAAACAGAGAAAAATCTATGCTCCCCACCCACCCCCTCAGACTCTATGTGCAGGGACTTCAATACATAGGAATGAAAATTTGAAGTAAATTAAAAGTGAACAAGTTGATACAGATGAATATTTAGCTCCACTTAAAAGAAAGCCATTCAGGTACTGACACACAAATGTTTTTCTCAGTGGATGAAATCATGCAGAACAAACTGGAAATTTGAGCTGGATGCAATGTGTAACATGTTCCAAGAAATATCCTTATAGTGTTGTTATTTCTTGTAGTGCTATTATTTATTAGTGTAAAAATCATTGTAACTGTGTTATAAATTTTTGACATGTCTCCTGTTCGCAAACCAAATGGATTGCAAATGTATTTCACAAGATGAACAAAACACAGTTCACAAAATAATATTGATTGTTCATATTTTTCAGTATAAATGTCAATGTCAGAAGAATTGGAGGTTGTTATGGATGTAAGATAACAAGAAATTCTCAGACAACTGCAGCTGGAGCCCTTGCAGCATATCTTCAGAAGAGACCTGTTCGCATCCATCTTCCCTTACAAAGGACAATGGAATCAATTGGAAAAAGATTTGATGTTGCTATGGATTATGAAGTAAGTAGCTTCTGCTTTTCTTGAGCTAAACAGATCTGTTGGAAATAAGAGTGCAATTTATATTAACAGAGACAGTAAACTATATTGTTTTGTCATGTAATACAATTTTTGAGAAACCCAGCCATTCAATCATTCACACACATTTCATAAATCCTAATATGGAAAATGCAGTACAGGCACACTAAGTGATTGAGTGATTTTGCCAGTGGAGAGAGGCAGCTATCATAAAACACCCATAATTGTCAATAATTTTGGTGTTTGTGTGTTACATTAAACATTAACTCTATCCTTACTTTGTACTAAAGTGACTTCAGACAAATAATTTTTTTGAAAGTCTCCAATTTTTACTGTGTTTTCATCATCAGCATCAGCTACTCACCCTTAACATACACAGCTAGATAATGGCACCCATTCAGCTGAATATGTGTCCTTGCCCACTGTCCTTTTATTGATATTACAATCCTGATTGTATTCCACTCCTGTCATTATCTTTTGTTTTCTTGTCTCCTAGAAACTCCCAGTTGCCCCCTCCCTCCCTCCCCCCCCCCTGCCCAGTTTTTGAATAGTTTTCACATTGCAATCCCATGACTCATTGTACTGAGACAAGATTGGCAAGGTACTGTTATTGTAAACACTTACTCATAATTAATTTTTTACAGTTGTCCTTGCAGTGTGTTGATTGTGCATTATTTCAGATTAATTATATTTAATTTTCAGAACAGTTTTCAAAAATTCTCTAATAAGTTCTTTCATTAGTTTAGAAGAGTATCTGCATTTTGAGAAAAGAGTGCAATATCTCTTGCCAGAGTTGTGGATTGTGATTTCTGGATCAAGACATATAGGTACAGGTGTCTACCAGCTAGGTGCAGTGATTTGTTATCAGTGGTGGATTCCTTATTTGTATGTAGGCTGGTCAGATCAACATCTTGTTTGAGACTGTAGATTTTATCCATTATGAGTTTGGTGTTATCAGGAAAGGATCTGGAGAAGGAAGACGAGGCACTATAGGAGATGAGAAATGTTGCTAAAAGCTGTGTAAGTGGGTGACAGTTATTATTAAAATTGAATAGAAATATTGGTAGATCACATAAATAATGAGGAGGTGCTGAATAGAATTGGGGAGAAGAGGAATTTGTGGCCCAACTTGACTAGAAGAAGGCATCGGTTGGTAGGACATGTTCTGAGGCATCAACGGATCACCAGTTTAGTATTGGAGGGCAGCATGGAGGGTAAAAATCAAAAAGGGAGACCAAGAGATGAATACACTAAACATATTCAGAAGGATGTAGGTTGCAGTAGGTACTTGGAGATGAAGAAGCTTGCACAGGATAGAGTAGCAGTGTCTGGACTGAAGATCACAACAGCACAACATGAATTGTTAGAAACAAAATTTGATGTGAGATTAGGGTCAGATTCCAACAATTCCTTTGGCCACATTATTCTAAGCTAGTCAGTGCTCTACATCTATGTCTACCTATATTACTAACAAAGTTTCTGCACACTTTCATTTTCTTACATCTCATTATTTCATCCCCCCTTTCATACACATTTGGGTATATAGGTCTTCCTGACAAGGGATTACCTTTTCCCCACTATCCTACCCAGTGCTCATCCCCTCCCACATATCACAGCGTGCAACATTCCTCATCCTGAGCATCCTCTGGATGTAATTTTTGTGGAGCTGTAGTCCTAGTGTATTCCTACACTACCCTTCCAACCATAGCCTTTTTCATTCCCTTCTCTCCATCTGTTGCACACTCCCCCCACCTGATACACACTAGATTATTATGCACCCCAATCAGGTTACAGCATGAGGGAATGTAACTGTTCCTACATCAGCATGTTTGAAAAGGAACACAAGTATGCAAGCTGGACTATTAGTTTCAAGTTCTTGTTTATGCTGCTATTACTGCTCAGTGCTTGTGCTATATCATGACCAATTGTTTTTATTTGAATCCTTTTAGCATATGCTAAAGCTAATTATTATATCCAAAGAACAAGTGATGTGATTTGAAACTGTGAATGCTTGTTAACATTAAAATGGTACACAAGTCACTTTTGACTATTCATCCTCAGTATTTTCTTTTGCACCTACAATTTTTGACACTTTTTATGAATAACACAGTGTAAGGCTGGTTAACTGAATTAAAGGGATGGAAGCCATTTTGGATAATGATTTTTTTGGTTAAGCCATGAACATATTACAATATTTTGTGTTGTACGTATTTTTGAATGTTTTGAAGGTCAAATGAATTCAAAAACCTCTTATAGGCTATGCTTAGGATCTTCATAAAAGTTAAAGTTACAGATCTAGGATTACAATATGTTAATATATAGTATACTGTACATCATAGTAGCACAGCACAAAAATACACACACAATGAAAAGATACTGCTACCTGAATGTACTATTGTTTGCAGTGCAGCTTTGTTTAGACTGGTGAGTCAGTAGATGGGGAATCAACTCAAGGTCAGGTGTTCATTTCTCCTCACTAACCACAGCCATGGTCACATTTTTTTTCTACCCCCCCCCCCCCCCCCCCCTTGTGATTTTTGGAATTGCTTCAAAGAATCCATGGTTTGGTTGACCCAAGTTCAGTTGGCCAGGATTTACTGCATACAGATTGGTCCTCTTCCATAGCTGAGTGGTCAACATGTAAAATACCCAGTTTCAATTGCCAGCAGTCACTGCCAGGGTTTTTCCTTGCTGAGAGGACAGGAAAATTACTATTCAGCCATGTGATGCCAATTGAGCAGCTACTTGACTGAGAGGTAGTGTGTCAAAGGTCTGGAAAGCTGAATAAGGCCAGGAGAGTGAAATGCTGACCACATGCCTATCCATACAACTCCAGATAATGCCAATGCCAGAAGATGACATGGAGGTCAGTCAGCACTGAATGATATGTCAGGATCAAAGTGTGAAGCTCATTAATTGGGTAGAAAAATGAATGTTATCTTAACAGCATCTTGTAATGCATTTACTTCAAGGTGAAAAAGCTTGCAACTATTATGTGCTGTGTAACAAAACTTATGAAGTTTTGTGGGACTAAGTAAACAGTTGCCATCCTTTCCATGTGAAACATTCCCACCCATGTAGTCTTGGCATTCGAGGAAAATGTATTTGTTCAGATGCAGACTCCTTACAGCAATACATCACCATTCTCACCTCATTCTTCACTGTATTTAATCAGCCCACCAGCCTAGTTCAAAAGCAGATTTTCTGGGCCATCACATTCAATACTGTTACTGCTGATCCCTTCAAAAAACAACATAGGAGTACAACTCATGTCACTCAGTATTATCTTGGTCTTGAATGTATTAATCAGCTACATTTTCAAGGCCATGACTTCCTAAAATCATGCACTGAAATGAGATCTGTTCTGTCCATTTTACTCACTACACCTAGAATAGCTTTTTGTCAATCCCTCAATGCCAACAATATCCTTATCAGGCCCTTCACTCCTTCTGCACCCATTTCCCTATCCTATGGTTCCCACCCTTGTGACCACACCCTGCAAGACTTTCCCTATACACCTTCCTACCACCATCACCCTCCAACTGGCAAAATATATGCCATCAAATGGAAAAACGCCTGCGAAACAACATGTCATGTACCAGCCTGTATGTAAACACTTTTTGGCTTTATGTATTGGCATGACTACCACAAAGTTAGCAAAAATGGTTCAAATGGCTCTGAGCACTATGGGACTTAACTTCTGAGGTCATCAGTCCCTTAGAACTTAGAACTACTTAAACCTAACTAACCTAAGGGCATCACACACATCCATGCCCGAGGCAGGATTCGAACCTGCGACCGTAGCAGTCGCGCGGTTCCAGTCTGTAGCACCTAGAACTTCTCGGCCACCCTGGCTGGCACCAAGTTAGCAGTCAGTATGAATAAGCATAGGCAGAGGTAACAAACAACATCCCATTGTAGAACATGCTCTAGGCTACAACATGACAATTGTGACCTCTGTGGCTGTTTCACTACATGTGCCATCTGGATTCCTCACCCGGACACCAGTTTCACAGAACTCTGCAGGTGGTAACTGGCATTGCAACTACTCACTACCATCTGGCTTTTATTTATGTTAATTTCTTTGGGCTCGGTGTTTCTTAGCTTTCTACGTCTTTTATTCTCTGGACTGTCTATTCCTCCTGCCTGCTCACGCCTCCCCCCATCCACCTCCCACTCCACTAACACATACAATGCTCTTAGTTTTCCTCTCTTATTAACTCCTGCACCACGTTTTGTCAATAATTTCTGTATTGTGCATTGCCCTATCTTCCACATTCAGGCTCTCAGGTTTTCAAATCATGTCTGGTGCAGACTCTAACAATCAGTGTCTCTTTCTCAAATAGTTTGGTAAGTCTCACCTGACCTGGGGCTCTAGCTGACTTTTCTAAGCTCTCCCCATTTCCTAAACCATGCCAGTCCTTTTCCTTCCCCCCACTTCCTACTCCTTCAGTCCTTCTGTAGAAGAAAGAGCCACTTTCACCAAAAACTTGCACATTTCTATACCTGTATAGATGTATTCTCCTGTCGCTGCTTGGTGAATAGATTTTTCATCTATCCAGTTACATTATATTTTCAAAAATTGATTAGTTTTGTTGATATGTGCTATCAGTATGCTCCTTATATCATAAACAGTGGCATTCAGGAAAGTCCATATACCTGGTGCATTAGCCAATAATTTAAAAAAGTTGATTTACTGTTTGGTCGGTGATTGTCAAGTATATTTATCACTGGTTAAAATTTAGAACTGTACTTTCAACTTCTACTTTCATACAAAGTATTAGTGCTTTCTCTTTTGTCTTAGGTTGGTGTTGATGATCAAGGCAACATAACATATGTTGAAGCCAACACATACCATAACAATGGCTCAGGCAGTAATGACCACTCAGCAGATGATTTTCTCATTCAGATGGCTAGCTGTTACAACAACAGTACATGGAAAGTTACATCTTACACTGTGAAAACTGATATCCCAGCTGCAACATGGTGTAGAGCACCAGGTTTGTCTGTATTTAATAGTAAATGGTTCAGTGGCTTGCATTGAAATATTAATTGATCATTTAACATGCACAAATTCTAATAAGAAATGGTTGTAAAATAACTGAAAAAATTGCTGTCTAAAGTAATGCCATCTGGAAGTAAACTATCGTGCTGCTCACTGCTGGTGAAAAGCTCTTGATTTCCAGCATGGTGACAATATCAGAATAGTGTAAAGTTTCAATACCTATCATCATCTTCAGCGTCAACACCCATTGAAGCTTTACAGAATCTCAAATGATCACTTGACTGGATACCCAAGAGCTTTTTGAAAAAAGATAATCATTTTCAAAGACTTCTGGAAAGGGAGAACAGTAGATACAATTTTGTATCTTATGCTTTCGTATCCTATTCTCATACCATCTGAGGAAACCAAATAGTCTCACAGATCAAGCCACTTTAAGTCTGCACACTGACTCTTTCACAGTTAACATCAGCTTATTTCACTCCAGGTATACTTCACTGCATACTGAAATATGCATCCCAGAGAGAGCACGTTGGCTGTAATTGACTCACGAATCTTAAATTGTCTTAGCAATAGAACAACATCTTCACAGAAGTAAATAAAGTTGTCTGTGATCAGTTAAAAGGATTCATAGAACTGCATTGTGCATTATCATAGGGATACAGAATTATATGTTTATTTTTTAGTACTCGGTGATGATAGTGTCCGTGCACTTGTGATTGTTTGTGTGTAGATGACAGTGGCCTTGTACATGTGAGTTATTCAAATGTGAATGTGTGTGTGTGATATATATATATATATATATATATATATATATATAAAAACAAAGATGAGGTGACTTACCGAACAAAAGCGCTGGCAGGTCGATAGACACACAAACAAACACAAACACACACACAAAATTCAAGCTTTCGCAACAAACTGTTGCCTCATCAGGAAAGAGGGAAGGAGAGGGAAAGACGAAAGGATGTGGGTTTTAAGGGAGAGGGTAAGGAGTCATTCCAATCCCGGGAGCGGAAAGACTTACCTTAGGGGGAAAAAAGGACAGGTATACACTCGCACACACGCACATATCCATCCACACATACAGACACAAGCAGACATATTTAAAGACAAAGAGTTTGGGCAGAGATGTCAGTCGAGGCAGAAGTGTAGAGGCAAAGAAGTTGTTGAAAGACAGGTGAGGTATGAGTGGCGGCAACTTGAAATTAGCGGAGATTGAGGCCTGGCGGATGACGAGAAGAGAGGATATACTGAAGGGCAAGTTCCCATCTCCGGAGTTCGGAGATGGGAACTTGCCCTTCAGTATATCCTCTCTTCTCGTCATCCGCCAGGCCTCAATCTCCGCTAATTTCAAGTTGCCGCCACTCATACCTCACCTGTCTTTCAACAACTTCTTTGCCTCTACACTTCTGCCTCGACTGACATCTCTGCCCAAACTCTTTGTCTTTAAATATGTCTGCTTGTGTCTGTATGTGTGGATGGATATGTGCGTGTGTGCGAGTGTATACCTGTCCTTTTTTCCCCCTAAGGTAAGTCTTTCCGCTCCCGGGATTGGAATGACTCCTTACCCTCTCCCTTAAAACCCACATCCTTTCGTCTTTCCCTCTCCTTCCCTCTTTCCTGATGAGGCAACAGTTTGTTGCGAAAGCTTGAATTTTGTGTGTGTGTTTGTGTTTGTTTGTGTGTCTATCGACCTGCCAGCGCTTTTGTTCGGTAAGTCACCTCATCTTTGTTTTTATATATATTTTTTCCCACGTGGAATGTTTCCTTCCATTATATATATATATATATATATATATATATATATATATATCACACACACACACACACACATACATACATATATATATATATATATATATATATATATATATATATATATATATATATATATATATATAACACACACACACACTCCTGGAAATGGAAAAAAGAACACATTGACACCGGTGTGTCAGACCCACCATACTTGCTCCGGACAATGCGAGAGGGCTGTACAAGCAATGATCACACGCACGGCACAGCGGACACACCAGGAACCGCGGTGTTGGCCGTCGAATGGCGCTAGCTGCACTGCATTTGTGCACCGCCGCCATCAGTGTCAGCCAGTTTGCCGTGGCATACGGAGCTCCATCGCAGTCTTTAACACTGGTAGCATGCCGCGACAGCATGGACGTGAACCGTATGTGCAGTTGACGGACTTTGAGCGAGGGCGTATAGTGGGCATGCGGGACGCCGGGTGGACGTACCACCGAATTGCTCAACACGTGGGGCGTGAAGTCTCCACAGTACATCGATGTTGTCGCCAGTGGTCGGCGGAAGGTGCACGTGCCCGTCGACCTGGGACCGGACCGCAGCGACGCACGGATGCACACCAAGACCGTAGGATCCTACGCAGTGCCGTAGGGGACCGCACCGCCACTTCCCAGCAAATTAGGGACACTGTTGCTCCTGGGGTATCGGCGAGGATCATTCGCAACCGTCTCCATGAAGCTGAGCTACGGTCCCGCACACCGTTAGGCTGTCTTCCGCTCACGCCCCAACATCGTGCAGCCCGCCTCCAGTGGTGTCGCGACAGGCGTGAATGGAGGGACGAATGGAGACGTGTCGTCTTCAGCGATGAGAGTCGCTTCTGCCTTGGTGCCAATGATGGTCGTATGCGTGTTTGGCGCTGTGCAGGTGAGCGCCACAATCAGGACTGCATACGACCGAGGCACACAGGGCCAACACCCGGCATCATGGTGTGGGGAGCGATCTCCTACACTGGCCGTACACCACTGGTGATCGTCGAGGGGACACTGAATAGTGCACGGTACATCCAAACCGTCATCGAACCCATCGTTCTACCATTCCTAGACCGGCAAGGGAATTTGCTGTTCCAACAGGACAATGCACGTCCGCATGTATCCCGTGCCACCCAACGTGCTCTAGAAGGTGTAAGTCAACTACCCTGGCCAGCAAGATCTCCGGATCTGTCCCCCATTGAGCATGTTTGGGACTGGATGAAGCGTCGTCTCACGCGGTCTGCACGTCCAGCACGAACGCTGGTCCAACTGAGGCGCCAGGTGGAAATGGCATGGCAAGCCGTTCCACAGGATTACATCCAGCATCTCTACGATCGTCTCCATGGGAGAATAGCAGCCTGCATTGCTGCGAAAGGTGGATATACACTGTACTAGTGCCGACATTGTGCATGCTCTGTCGCCTGTGTCTATGTGCCTGTGGTTCTGTCAGTGTGATCATGTGATGTATCTGACCCCAGGAATGTGTCAATAAAGTTTCCCCTTCCTGGGACAATGAATTCACGGTGTTCTTATTTCAATTTCCAGGAGTGTATATATATATATATATATATATATATATATATATATATACACTCCTGGAAATGGAAAAAAGAACACATTGTCACCGGTGTGTCAGACCCACCATACTTGCTCCGGACACTGCGAGAGGGCTGTACAAGCAATGATCACACGCACGGCACAGCGGACACACCAGGAACCGTGGTGTTGGCCGTCGAATGGCGCTAGCTGCGCAGCATTTGTGCACCGCCGCCGTCAGTGTCAGCCAGTTTGCTGTGGCATACGGAGCTCCATCGCAGTCTTTAACAATCAGGACTGCATACGACCGAGGCACACAGGGCCAACACCCGGCATCATGGTGTGGGGAGCGATCTCCTACACTGGCCGTACACCACTGGTGATCGTCGAGGGGACACTGAATAGTGCACGGTACATCCAAACCGTCATCGAACCCATCGTTCTACCATTCCTAGACCGGCAAGGGAATTTGCTGTTCCAACAGGACAATGCACGTCCGCATGTATCCCGTGCCACCCAACGTGCTCTAGGAGGTGTAAGTCAACTACCCTGGCCAGCAAGATCTCCGGATCTGTCCCCCATTGAGCATGTTTGGGACTGGATGAAGTGTCGTCTCACGCGGTCTGTACGTCCAGCACGAACGCTGGTCCAACTGAGGCGCCAGGTGGAAATGGCATGGCAAGCTCAAGCTGTTCCACAGGACTACGTCCAGCATCTCTACGATCATCTCCATGGGAGAATAGCAGCCTGTATTGCTGCGAAAGGTGGATATACACTGTACTAGTGCCGACATTGTGCATGCTCTGTTGCCTGTGTCTATGTGCCTGTGGTTCTGTAGTGTGATCATGTGATGTATCTGACCCCAGGAATGTGTCAATAAAGTTTCCCCTCCCTGGGACAATGAATTCACGGTGCTCTTATATCAATTTCCAGGAGTGTATATATAAACAAATAAGATGTGACTTGCCAAACGAAAGTTCTGGCAGGTCGATAGACACACAACCAAACACAAACATACACACAAAATTCTAGCTTTTGCAACCAATGGTTGCTTTGTCTGGAAAGAGGGAAGGGGAGGGAAAGACGAAAGGATGTGGGTTTTAAGGGGGGGGTAAGGAGTCATTCCAATCCCAGGAGCGGAAAGACTTACCTTAGGGGAAAAAGGGACGGGTATACACTAGCACACACACACACATATCGGTCCACACATATACAGACACAAGCAGACATATTCGTCTTTCCCTCTCCTTCCCTCTTTCCTGATGAGGCAACAGTTTGTTGCGAAAGCTTGAATTTTGTGTGTATGTTTGTGTTTGTTTGTGTGTGTCTGTCGACCTGCCAGCATTTTCATTTGGTAAGTCACATCATCTATGTTTTTAGATATATATAAACACAGATGATGTGACTTACCGAACGAAAGTGCTGGCAGGTTGATAGACACACAAACATACACATGAAATTCAAGCTTTCACAACAAACTGTTGCCTCATCAGGAAAGCGGGAAGGAGAGGGAAAGACGAAAGGATGTGGGTTTTAAGGGAGAGGGTAAGGAGTCATTCCAATCCCGGGAGCGGAAAGACTTACCTTAGGGCCAAGAAGGGGTATACACTAGCACACACACACATATCCATCCACACATATACAGACACAAGCAGACATATTTGTCTTTCCCTCTCCTTCCCTCTTTCCTGATGAGGCAACAGTTTGTTGCGAAAGCTTGAATTTTGTGTGTATGTTTGTGTTTGTTTGTGTGTGTCTGTCGACCTGCCAGCACTTTCATTTGGTAAGTCACATCATCTATGTTTTTAGATATATATAAACACAGATGATGTGACTTACCGAACAAAAGTGCTGGCAGGTTGATAGACACACAAACAAACACATGAAATTCAAGCTTTCACAACCAACTGTTGCCTCATCAGGAAAGCGGGAAGGAGAGGGAAAGACGAAAGGATGTGGGTTTTAAGGGAGAGGGTAAGGAGTCATTCCAATCCCGGGAGCGGAAAGACTTACCTTAGGGGGAAGAAGGGGTATACACTAGCACACACACACATATCCATCCACACATATACAGACACAAGCAGACATATTTGTCTTTCCCTCTCCTTCCCTCTTTCCTGATGAGGCAACAGTTTGTTGCGAAAGCTAGAATTTTGTGTGTATGTTTGTGTTTGTTTGTGTGTCTATCGACCTGCCAGCACTTTCGTTTGGTAAGTCACATCTTCTTTGTTTTTAAATATATTTTTCCCGCGTGGAATGTTTCCCTCTATTTTTTTTATATATATATATATATAAAATTATAATAGAGAGAAACATTCCACGTAGGAAAAATATATCTGAAAACAAAGATGATGTGACTTACCAAATGAAAGTGCTGACAGGTCGACAGACACACACAAACAAACACAAACATACACACAAAATTCAAGCTTTCGCAACAAACTGTTGCCTCATCAGGAAAGAGGGAAAGAGAGGGAAAGACGCAAGGATGTGGGTTTTAAGGGAGAGGGTAAGGAGTCATTCCAATCCCGGGAGCGGAAAGACTTACCTTAGGGGAAAAAGGGACGGGTATACACTAGCACACACACACACATATCCATCCACACATATACAGACACAAGCAGACATATTCATCTTTCCCTCTCCTTCCCTCTTTCCTGATGAGGCAACAGTTTGTTGCGAAAGCTTGAATTTTGTGTGTATGTTTGTGTTTGTCTGTGTGTGTCTGTCGACCTGCCAGCACTTTCATTTGGTAAGTCACATCATCTATGTTTTTAGATATATATAAACACAGATGATGTGACTTACCGAACGAAAGTGCTGGCAGGTTGATAGACACACAAACAAACACAAACATACACATGAAATTCAAGCTTTCACAATGAACTGTTGCCTCATCAGGAAAGTGGGAAGGAGAGGGAAAGACAAAAGGATGTGGGTTTTAAGGGAGAGGGTAAGGAGTCATTCCAATCCCGGGAGCGGAAAGACTTACCTTAGGGGGAAGAAGGGGTATACACTAGCACACACACACATATCCATCCACACATATACAGACACAAGCAGACATATTCGTCTTTCCCTCTCCTTCCCTCTTTCCTGATGAGGCAACAGTTTGTTGCGAAAGCTAGAATTTTGTGTGTATGTTTGTGTTTGTTTGTGTGTCTATCGACCTGCCAGCACTTTCGTTTGGTAAGTCACATCTTCTTTGTTTTTAAATATATTTTTCCCGCATGGAATGTTTCCCTCTATTATATATATATATATAAAATTATAATAGAGGGAAACATTCCACGTAGGAAAAATATATCTAAAAACAAAGATGATGTGACTTACCAAATGAAAGTGATGACAGGTCGACAGACACACACAAACAAACACAAACATACACACAAAATTCAAGCTTTCGCAACAAACTGTTGCCTCATCAGGAAAGAGGGAAAGAGAGGGAAAGACGCAAGGATGTGGGTTTTAAGGGAGAGGGTAAGGAGTCATTCCAATCCCGGCAGCGGAAAGACTTACCTTAGGGGAAAAAAGGGCGGGTATACACTAGCGCACACACACACGTATCCATCGACACATATACAGACACAAGCAGACATATTCGTCTTTCCCACTCCTTCCCTCTTTCCTGATGAGGCAACAGTTTGTTGCGAAAGCTTGAATTTCATGTGTATGTTTGTGTTTGTTTGTGTGTCTATCGACCTGCCAGCACTTTCGTTCGGTAAGTCACATCATCTATGTTTTTAGATATATATAAACACAGATGATGTGACTTACCGAACGAAAGTGCTGGCAGGTTGATAGACACACAAACAAACACAAACATACACATGAAATTCAAGCTTTCACAATGAACTGTTGCCTCATCAGGAAAGCGGGAAGGAGAGGGAAAGACGAAAGGATGTGGGTTTTAAGGGAGAGGGTAAGGAGTCATTCCAATCCCGGGAGCGGAAAGACTTACCTTAGGGGGAAGAAGGGGTATACACTAGCACACACACACATATCCATCCACACATATACAGACACAAGCAGACATATTCGTCTTTCCCTCTCCTTCCCTCTTTCCTGATGAGGCAACAGTTTGTTGCGAAAGCTAGAATTTTGTGTGTATGTTTGTGTTTGTTTGTGTGTCTATCGACCTGCCAGCACTTTCGTTTGGTAAGTCACATCTTCTTTGTTTTTAAATATATTTTTCCCACGTGGAATGTTTCCCTCTATTATATATATATATATATAAAATTATAATAGAGGGAAACATTCCACGTAGGAAAAATATATCTAAAAACAAAGATGATGTGACTTACCAAATGAAAGTGATGACAGGTCGACAGACACACACAAACAAACACAAACATACACACAAAATTCAAGCTTTCGCAACAAACTGTTGCCTCATCAGGAAAGAGGGAAAGAGAGGGAAAGACGCAAGGATGTGGGTTTTAAGGGAGAGGGTAAGGAGTCATTCCAATCCCGGCAGCGGAAAGACTTACCTTAGGGGAAAAAAGGACGGGTATACACTAGCGCACACACACACGTATCCATCGACACATATACAGACACAAGCAGACATATTCGTCTTTCCCACTCCTTCCCTCTTTCCTGATGAGGCAACAGTTTGTTGCGAAAGCTTGAATTTCATGTGTATGTTTGTGTTTGTTTGTGTGTCTATCGACCTGCCAGCACTTTCGTTCGGTAAGTCTCATCATCTGTGTTTTTAGATATATTTTTTCCGTTCAGTGTGCCTGTCTACCTTCAACCAGTCCTGTATGACATTAGTAGCAATCTATCATTTACATATTGTTGAGATTTATTTTCTGGTTATATATTCCATCAAGATAATACTAGCCTGCATCTTTAGAGAAATGGCATCTTAAAATAAGCTTTATGTTGGAGAAATAATAAACCAAAGATGTGAATACATTAGCGGAGCCTCACAATGTGAATAACTAACCATGATTACAATATTAGAGAAGGAGAGTTGCTACTCACCATATAGTGGAGATACTGAGTTGCGATAGCCACAACAAAAAGATTCACACAATTATAGTATCATTTAAATGGGAACAGGCATGCAACAACATCTAATTTTGAACAAGACCTATATCAGATATCTGATGTGATTGTAATTCTTGTGGAATCTGCTAAGTTAATTCAAAATATATTAAAAATTGATTTAAGTTCATTTTTTTGTGAAACAAAACAATAATAGCTGCATTACAGAGGGACACATGTTCAGTGCATCGTAAATACAATGTGCAAGAATAACAGAGTCATGGTTGTCTGAGTTTATGCCCTGATCTTACAATACTATGAAATTCAAAACTTTGCTTCCCATTTTGTGCTTATAATATCACAAAAAATATCTTTATCCAAAGAATGTCAAATTATGCAGATTAATCTGTCTTAATTACTAAAACAAAAACTTACAAGTCTTCTATCTTGTGAACATTTGCTGCTTTCATTATCTTGGTTTTAGATTTTACACACACCCGTCCTGCTGGTGTCAATATTTCAAAACTTATTGACTCCTAGTAACTCATCTTCAGAAATACTTATTTGACTTAATCACAGTAAACATAAGAAAACAGCTACAGATTTTCACTAGTAATAGCTCTGTTGTAATGATTGATTGCACCACTTTCAACATAACTGAAGCACATAAACACTGCAGCTAAGCAGTTGCTGAACTGAAACACTTCCCCATGAAACTCAGTTCTTCATGGTTTGTGGCCGTAAAGTGCTTGACAGTCTAACAGGGACAAACAAATCAAGTAACTGCTATAAGTATGGTACAAAAAGTCGTCTGACAAGAAGATAAAAACAAATAAGTAAAAACAAATTGTTTTAAGGTGGAAAATGTACGTAGAATGTAATGTTGTGAGTTTAAATATTTCAGGTTGTAATATGAAATTTTTATACCAGCTGCTTACTCCAATCCATCCAAAAATTATATCTGTGTGAATGATGAACTCAGTTATATGCTAAAACCAGCTTAGCTTCCACTGCTTCACTCACAAAGACTGTATGGTGTGCACATATTTTTGTTTTGTTATTCTTTAACAAAATTTTTATGTTGTTCACAATTTACAACATCATCTTAACTTTTCACACCAATTAAGAATGGTATTTTCTGAATATCTTCTGACCGAAAAGCGATTCTGATGGTTGGAGTCACAGATTTTGTTAATCTTGCCTTTTAAGATTTGTGGTTATATTTTCTTAGAAACTTTCATCTCCTAAAACACATTTCTTTGGATGTCAATCACCAATTTTCACAGATTTTGCTTCAAAAATGTTTTAATATTTGAAATATTTTCATGAAAATTTTCATTTCCTATTTCATCCCCTTAGGGATTAAATTTCCAATAACACTGAAACACCCAACTCTTCTTGTTTCCAACTGAGGAGTCAGATACGAATTTTCAGAGATTGTTTCAAAAATGCTTTTGTAATTAAATATTTCCATCATAACCTTTGTCTCCCATTGCAGCCCCTTACAGGTTGGATTTCCATGAGCACTGAAGCTTTTTCATTTTATTTTGTTTATGGATTTATATTTTTTTCTAGCCATGAAGCCAAATTGTAATTTTTAGACTTACCTTTAAAAATCTTTCATAATTAAATATTTTAATATAAATCTGTATCCCCTATTTCACCCCCTTAGGAGTATACTTTTGAAGAATCCCTTCATAAACAGTCTACAGTAAAAGATCAACTCCAAAATCCAAACTTCTATCATTAAGAGTGTGGACTGGGAAATAATGAGTCAGCCAGACAGGACATTTCCTGTTATATATAGAGATAACTTCATATTTCACTTGATACATACATTTTTGTATTCTCCTAATGCAGATCACATGGTGCAACAAGCTCTATGTAGCAGATTATGAGTTTATCTCAGAGTACAACTATCATCTGCCTCTCTTTCTGTAGAATGGCTCACAGACTCACTCAAAGTTCTAACATGTCAATCTCTTTTCTTCTTATGTCTCAAGGTGCACACATACTTTCTTGCTATGATGTGGGTCTAGCATCTTTAGCATACAGAAATGTGATAGAGAGGTGCTAATTCAGCAGCATAGAAGGAGATAGGTTAAATAAATATGCTAGCCAAACAGCACACCATGAAAAAGATATATTTAGGAAATGTGTTAACTCAGCAATATGACAGGAGAAATGAATGAAGGGAATAGAAGATGACAATTTAACAAAAGAAAGAAAAGAAAAAGGATGTGTTCATCCAACAGTATATCATATTAGCCCCTATATGACACTTAAAATTTGTGAAGCAAAATATTGAGATGGTCAATGAGATAACATTCTGAACATCTTTTGGACACTGAGAGTACTATTCAGGGAAGTGTGAACTATCCTTTCTAGTGTTATGTGATTCTACTTTATCATATGAATCTATATGATTTCTAGTAACTTGTGTAATGTCATGTGATGTTCATTGATGATTATTGTGCTTGCCACATTTCCTCTCATGCAGTACACCTTCTGATCTAATTTTTCCTAAAATTGTCTTGACCCACTGATCAGTAATACCAAATGTATGAAAAAACATAGTTTTGCATACCTTTATTACATAATTTTCAAGAATAATTGTATACTCTTATGTGCTAGTACTCCTCAACATAGTACCATCTTCCAGTCCACTACAGATTCTTTGTCTTGGAATTTCCATTATCAGCTTCCTCCGATAATCATATTTCCTATCTGTATTTTCTAAGCCATAAAATGACTCAAACAGTTTCTGGATTTGATCTAACAATATTTGGAACTACTAAAGAACAGGATACAACCTATTGGATTTGACCAATGATATCATCATTTGCCAGATATCATTTGTTACACAGGTTTAACAGCTTAGAGGAATGTTCATAAACAAAGGAATGCAGGAGAGAAAACAGATGGTAGACATATATCACAGCCAGTAGCACTTTAACCATAATGTTGAGGATATCACTATTTTGAGATGCAGTACTTCTATAAAAAATAAAGGAAAAAAAGGGATAGAACTAGCAGTAGCATAGAATACCTCACTTGACATATATATGAGTTACATCTCAAACTTCAGTCAAGCTGTGTAGGTTATTAACTGCAGTATGAGATACAAATTTAATGTATGTTGATTTCTTCATTTTCAACAGCCTTAGTATCCTAGTCTTTGGTTGAACTATATAGGTCAACTGAAGTATGGGATACAAATTTTACAGGTACTTCACCTCCACTACCACTAATAGTCTGTTCTTAGTAGATAGCAAGGCAGAAGGATCTACATACATGATATTTGTAATCAATACTTCAGTTGATCTATATAGATCAACTGAAGAATAGGATACTACTGCTAACAAAAATGAGGAAATTGTCACTTGTTACATTGTCAACCTGTATCTCACATCAACTATGAAAATGACACACATAAAATTTGTATCTCGTACTTCAGTTGACCTTTTCTTTTTTTGCCTTCGATATTAATCGTATCAACTGAAAGTTATCATAGTCTTGCTAACAATGACAAGAAAACCAACAGTAGCGAAATTTGTATCTCATCCTTTAGTTGAGTTATATAGGTCAACTGAAGAACAGAATGCTAGTACTAGCGAAAGGGAAATAACAACATTTCTAACATGCACATTCTGTACTTCAATTGACCTATGTATGTCAACTGAAGAATAGGATACCAGTGCTACCAAAGGCAAAAGATAGTGCCATACATAACATTTCTATCCTGCTCTTCAGTTGATCTATATAGGTAAATTACATCAGTGTTACACATATCACTTTTTTTGACTAACTAGCACCAGTGTCCCACACTTCAGTTGACCTCTATACGTCAACTGAAGTATGGGATACAAATTTTACCTGTGTCAGTCTTTTTGCCTTTAGTAGTGCTAGTATAGACTCGAAAAAATTGTAGTGATACTAGTGCCGGGAAAGGGAAAAAAGAGCAACAGCTGCAAAATTTGTATTCCCTATTGCAGCTGATGAAACCATACATAACATAAAACAGCGTAATACAACAATGAAATACATCAAAGTAGACAAATTCAGTGCAACAAAAAAATGAAAAACTAAACTTAGCACATGCAAGCTCCTCCACAAAAAGCCATAGCCCATGGAGAAAAACATCAACAAAATTTGATACCTACATGCACAAGAAACACAACATTCCGAAAAAACCACACACACACACACGCACACACACACACACACACACACACACACACACACACTCACACACACACACACACACATTCACATCAACAAAATGAAATTAAAAAAATCCACAGAAGAAAATTATGTAACTTAAGAAAATGAAGAATGATGGATCAACCCCGAAAAATTTAAATCAATATTTTAACCATCTGGCCAACCCACCCTTTTAAATTATCAGTTCCCCCCCCCCCCAAACCCAAAAAAAAAAAAAAAAAAAAAAAAAAAAAAAAAAAAAAAAAAAAAAAAAAAAAAAAAAAAAAAAAAAATCCCAATCTGAAGTTAACTAACAAATTTTGGACAGTAAATTTGCCCAACATGTTTAAGGAAACGCTTAAATGGGCAATATGTATTGGGTACACTGTGCCTCCATGAATATTCATCTAAATGACTCTGAAGTGTTGAAATCTGTTATTTCCCTCTTCCTACAACAGATCTTATGGCTGACCAATAACCTTCTATACTACTGGTATGAGCCCCAGTTGATGAAGATCTGAATCCAGTATTATGATTGACAACAAGATGCTGAAAACCCTTATTCCTCAAATCCCTACATGAAGAAAAACCATTGGAAATTACTATGGAACCCTCTGCAACATGATCTTCAATTAATTTCATCGAAACTTTCTTAATTCAATTAGGAACTACTTTAAAAACTATATTGTCATACTCTTGACCTGAAACTACAGCCCCCCAAACCCATAATCCTACCACACGTCCCCCCTGTTGTACTTGGTTTTGCCAAAATGAGACTCATCAATTTTGACTAACACACGGCTCCCCCAAAGGGCCCCTATACTTTAAATATTCCCCACAAACTTTCCTACTAAACGGGTACCAGTCCACAATGGAACACTCACTCTCACAACATTCTTGTGCACATAGCCACACAAGACACCTCAAACACCAGCAGTATGTAATTTTTATAATATCCCTCAAGGCCAACTTCAGTTTCTCAAACCATGTTCCTTGTCCAATTGAGCGCCATAGCCAATCCTTGCTACACATGCATATGAATGAATCATGAGTATGATGATCAGACACACAGGCTAATTGTTCACTGCACTCACAACACCAAACATAATCAGCAAGGAGACCAGACATTTGCAAAATTTGAATGGTTGCAATCATGTCTACACTCATAGCCTCCTTTAAGTCTTCCATATTCATGGGAGTAGACAAATCCATACCTAAAAAAGAAAATGAAAAACTAAAAATTCTTCTAAATGAAAAACTGTTAGTTCAAATTATCTAACTCATTAAGAATGAAATTATGTACTGGATGAATTGAAAGAACCAATTATTTAAATCGATGCAAATGAAAAAAATCTTATATAATGTTTAGTGCTGTCTTTTAGAACCACATTAATATTTTTCAATTTTCATGATGGCACTTATCCACAGCAGACAACCCGTTTATTTTCTATGGCTCAAAAGTAAACACATAATATCAATGAGTAACGTGTGATGTCATTGGTCAAAGCCTACAGGTTGTATCCCGTTCTTCACTTGACCCCAATATTTTATCTTTACATCTGCACCTTGCAGTTATTCCAAAAACTGGACCTATCAGCTTTTCTTACACTTCTTTTCCACTTTTATTAAATAAAAAAACATAAAAGTAAAAGCTTATAATGCTTTGACTGCAATTTTCCTGTCACAATTAAAGTTTGATAACAGTTTTGGTTGGTACCTGCAATAATCTTCAGATTGTTCGAAACATGAAAGAGCAGTGAATAAGTGCTGGAAAGCATCATTAGCTGCAGTCATGTGACAATATGCATTCGTAAATACCAAAACAATAGCAGTATCGATATGTAATTGAAAATGTCACCGTGAGCAAGCTGTGTTGTAGACACCGAATTTTGCAGTTTGACAAGCATACAGGAGGTTGTCCAGTTGCATGCAGGATCAAAAGCACATTATTTGCAATAATATAACAAATACTGTCAAGAGAGCAGTGTATGCAAAGGTTCCAAAAACTGACAGGTGTTCTGTAGACTGGCTTATGCAAGAATGATCCTTTGTGGCATATAACACAGTCATATTTATACAATATGTGCAAATTTAAGGATAATATGAGAACACTGCACACAACTAGTCTGACAAGACACATCAAATGTTAGTTCTTACATACCTTGTCAGACAGGTGGCATTCAACATTCTCGTATTATCCTCCAATTTGTACATATTTTATAAAGATGTGCACTTTTGGGTTGTTTGGCTACCTAGTGCAGGTCTCTTTATTGAACACTTCTTAGGTGACTTGCACATCAATGATGACGTCAACATAGCGCCCAGTCCACGATTGGATAAAATCTCCCACCCAGCCAGGAATTGCATTGTTACCTACAAAATCCAAAAGATGTGTTTTGTTGGTGCTGCACATTTTTGTGATTTTGACTGAGATAGAATCACACTGCAGTATTCTTCTTTAGAACACCAGTCTAGAAGCTGGCACAGAACTAACTAAGTGAAAAATCCATGCAATTCACAAGTTCATTTACATACAAAAGCATACTTCAGCATTTTCCTCTGTGTGAGACTGCACATACAAGATTTTTGTGCTGATTTGAAATTCTAGATTTGTATATTTTACTGTTCGTGTCACTTCTGCATAATCTTTCATTGATTGTATCAACACCCATTTGTATTTTAATATATTGTGGAAGTTTGAACATTCACGAGTGCCATGATAAACTCGTACTGTTATCATGCAGTGTTGGCTTAAACTTGTTTGTGCTCTTTTCAATCATTCCCTCATTTCATTATGTGAGAAACAGGTTATTTCTGAGAATTTTTGGCCACTCACAAAACTATACTTTCACAAGTTACTGGTACGATTTTTTTTCATATTTAACTTATTTCACAGGAAATCAGTTTTTGTGGTTCACAGTTACTGCCAAAGAATAGAACATCCCTAAATTTCATTGCATATCAACACAGACAAATGTGCATTTTTGAGAATTTTCGTAAGCTATCCCAGTGCATCATCTAATTTGTAGTAAATTGGTGTTTGTGGTTTAGTTACTGTAGCAGTTAGACTGGGATGAGGTGTACCGTGAACCTGATGCCAATTTAAAATATAATTTATTTCATGACATTTTTGTAAATGCATTTGAAAACTGCTTCCCCAAGAAAATAGTTAAATATACTCGTAAGAAACCTTGTAACAAACCATGGCTTACTAAGGGTATAAAAATATCTTGTAACCGGAAAAGGGAAATGTATCTGACAGCAAGAAAGAGTAGTGACCCAGAAACTATCAAAAATTATAAAAACTACTGTGTTATATTAAGAAAAGTTATTAAAAAATCCAGGAGTATGTGTATCATGTCTGAAATCAGCAACTCTGATAATAAAATTAAAACAATTTGGAATATTATTAAAAGAGAAACAGGTCAACCAAGAGCAGAGGAAGACAGTATTACCATCAAATTGAATGAAAACTTTACGAACAAAAAGTCAGAAGTTGAAAATATTTTTAATAATCATTTTCTAAATGTTGTGGATATAGTAGGATCCAGGTGTTCATTAGAAGATGCTAGGCTGTTAATGGAAGAGGCCATACCTATGCAATTTGATACAATTGAAATCTCACCCACTTCTCCCTCTGAAATTAGGAAAATAATAAACTTGCTTAAAAGCAAAAATTCACATGGAATTGATGGCATTTCCAGCAAAATACTAAAAGCTTGTTCTCAACAGATAAGTAAGATTCTCAGCCACCTGTGTAATAGCTCTCTGGAACAGGGCATTTTCCCTGATAGACTGAAATATGCTATTGTTATACCTTTGCATAAAAAGGGGGATAGATCTGATGTCAACAATTACCGTCCAATCTCCCTTCTAACAGTTTTATCCAAAATTTTTGAGAAAGTAATGTATTCAAGAGTAGCTTCACATATCTGTAAAAATGAAGTACTAACAAAATGTCAGTTTGGTTTCCAGAAAGGTTTTTCAACAGAAAATGCTATATATGCTTTCACCAGTCAAATTTTGAATGATCTGAATAACCGAACACCACCCATTGGGATTTTTTGTGATCTCTCAAAGGCTTTTGATTGTGTAAATTATGAAATTCTGCTAGACAAGCTCAAGTCTTGTGGCATGAGTGGGACAGTGCACAAATGGTTTAATTCGTACCTAACTGGAAGAGTGCAGAAAGTTGAAATAAGTAGTTCTCG
The DNA here is from genome assembly GCF_021461395.2 of Schistocerca americana. NCBI lineage: Eukaryota > Metazoa > Arthropoda > Insecta > Orthoptera > Acrididae > Schistocerca > Schistocerca americana. Next base: position 113,824,186 of record NC_060126.1, on the reverse strand, counting down.
TAACATGCAAAAATCAGCACATTCCTCAAACTGGGGAACTATCAAGAATGGGGTTCCACAAGGGTCAGTCTTGGGTCCTTTGTTGTTCTTATTATATATTAATGACTTGCCATTCTGTATTCATGAAGAGGCAAAGTTAGTTCTCTTTGCTGATGATACAAGTATAGTAATCACACCTGAGAAACAAGAATTAACTGATGAAATTGTCAATACTGTCTTTCAGAAAATTACTAAGTGGTTCCTTGTAAATGGACTCTCACTGAATTTTGATAAGACACAGTACATACAGTTCCGTACAGTGAATGGTATGACGCCATTAATAAATATAGACCTTAATCAGAAGCATATAGCTAAGGTAGAATATTCCAAATTTTTAGGTATGTCCATTGATGAGAGATTAAATTGGAAGAAACACATTGATGATCTGCTGAAACGTTTGAGTTCAGCTACTTATGCAATAAGGGTCATTGCAAATTTTGGTGATAAACATCTTAGTAAATTAGCTTACTACGCCTATTTTCACTCATTGCTTTCATATGGCATCATATTTTGGGGTAATTCATCACTGAGGGATAAAGTATTTATTGCCCAAAAGCGTGTAATCAGAATAATAGCTGGAGTCCACCCAAGATCATCCTGCAGACATTTATTTAAGGATCTAGGGATATTCACAGTAGCTTCTCAGTATATATACTCTCTTATGAAATTTGTTATTAACAACCAAACCCAATTCAAAAGTAATAGCAGTGTGCATAACTACAATACTAGGAGAAAGGACGATCTTCACTATTCAAGATTAAATCTAACTTTGGCACAGAAAGGGGTGAATTATACTGGCACTAAAGTCTTTGGTCACTTACCAAATAGTATCAAAAGTCTGACAGATAACCAACAATTATTTAAGAAGAAATTAAAAGAATTTCTGAATGACAACTCCTTCTACTCCATAGAGGAATTTTTAGGTATAAATTAAGAAAAAAAACAAAAAAAAAACAAACAAAAAAATATAAAAAAATTAAAAAAAATAAAAATAAAAAATAAAGAAAAACAAAAAAACACAAAAAAATAAAGTTGTTATATTAACTTAAGTATGTTGTTAAATTAACCTAATTATGTCATGTATTGGAAAATTCGACTCGTTCCACATCATTACGAAATATCGTATTCATGATCCATGGAACTAGTATTAATCTAATCTAATCTAATCTAGATGTTCTAAATAACATATTGTGTTACATCTAGTTTTACCAAAAGAGGAGTAGCCATATATATTATCTACATTTATCATAAATTAACATTGTTTTGAGTTTGCTAGCAACTACAATTAACCACAAAAAGTTTTAGGAAACTAGTAATTTCTTTTACAGATTTTTCTGTTGCCTTAATAGGAATCTTCTTTTGTCATTTTCTTAAATTATTATAGGGAATTAACATCTTTTAAGCTCAACAGGTTAAAAGATAATCAGCAGGCTTAATTTAAAGTTATTTGTTCACTGTTCTGCAATACATCACACCAGGTAAAATGCATGAACACAGAATGAATTGGTTGACATTTTTAAGCAGCTGGAAATCATCCTGATTGATGTCAAATGATTAGCAGATGCTGTAAGTCATTTTGGAAGAGCTCCTGAGAGTCATGTATCTGTGGTATTAATACCAAAGGTACCGCAAATACTGTCTGCTCCTGTGTATCCTGTCTCCTCTGCAGAAAGTACAGGATCTGTCATTACTCACCCAATTGACTGCATGTAGCATTTTAATGGTAGAGCTAGGCATCCTATATGAGATGGACAGGGACCAGGGATGACTCAGGGTGTTCTACTGATCCCCCTAACCAACAAGTTTGATGTGATCACTGAAACTGAAACTGAGCCACTTCACCTGTTTTGGGGAAACCTGTTTTGTCTGGTGTCAAGAGGAGGCAAATGCAAAAGTGTAGGACTCTATTAATCATCAGTAGTTCAAAGGTATCATGAATGATGGTGAATGGCAGCAGGGGACAGGAAAGGGTAGCAGGTGTGCTCAGTGTGTATGCCTGGGGGCCTCATTCAACATGTTGAAAAAGTATTCTTGCAGCCAGGGTGCAACCAGCTGCACATTGTGGCACATGTTGGAACAAATGGTGTCTGCTGTCTGGACTCTGAGGTAATACATCTGTTATTCTAGTGACTGGCAGAGAAGGTTGAGAAGACTGGCCTTGCACATGGAGTTTCAATGAAGCACACAATTTGCAATTGTCCCCAGAACTGATCATGAGCCTTTGGTTTTGAGTTGAGTAGAAGGACTGAACCAGAGAGTTCCAAGATTCTGTGACTAGTAGGCTGTGACTTCCCAGATTTATGCCATATGGCTGAGAACTATTGGGTTGCCCTAAATGGGTCAGGTATGCAACACATCAGAGGCTGCTACTCAGCTAGCTGTCTATGCATGGGGAGCACATTAGAGTTTTTTAGATTAGGTGACTCACGATCCAATTCAGATAATGACAGCTGCAGAAAACCAGGAAGTATCAGTGTAAGATCTAAAGAAATTCCTCCCACAGATGGGAGTATTAAAATCCTATTGGTTAACTGCCAAAGCATTCACAACAAAGTGCCAGAGTTTGAAGTTCTCCTGAAAAGCAGTGAAGCTCAAATAATAGTAGGTACAGATAGCTAGTTGAAACCTGAAATGAATAGCAGTGAGATTTTTGGAGAAAATTTAAGTGTATATCAAAAGGATAGGCTACTGAGAAATGCAGGTAGCTTATTTGTTGCAGTAGACAAGAAATTCAAATCCACCAAGACAGAAAATGAAGCTGCATGTGAGATTGTTTGGGCAAGACGCAGTATCAGTGGTGGACACAAAATAGCTGGATCTTTTTATCACCCATCAGACTCATCTCCTGACATATCCAAAAATTTTAGAGAAAACCTCAGTTCACTAGTATGTCAGTTCCCCAGTCATACTTAACCCATCAGTGGACATTACAGTTTTGTTATTGATGGGCATGATATGACAACCTGTGAAACATTACTACATGTGTTCTCTGGAAAGTACCTAGAACAATTAGTTAGGAACCCACCTCATGATGGAAATATATTGGATCTAATGGTAACAAATAGATCTGACACCTTCAAGGATGTCCACACTGAAACTGGTATCAGTGACCATGACACAGTTATGGCAACAGTGATTTCCAAATTACAAAGGACAACTAAAACAAGCAAAAAGCTATATATGTGCAGTAAACTACATAATGAATCAGTAGCATAATATCTCAATGAGGGACTTGACTTCAGCGACTGCTGCAGCAGAATATTGTCAAATGATCTTTCGCAAAACCTAAAGAAATTCTGGTTATATGTAAAGGCTGGTAGTGTCACCAAAGTTAGTGTCCAGTCCCTCATGAATGAGACAGGAACTGAAATTGAGGGTAGCAAAGAAAAAGCTGAAATGTTCCTTTAGAAAGAAAAATTGCCCAAGTTTGATTCTTGCACCACTAAAAAGATGAGTGAAATAAGCATTAGTGTCAGTGGTGTTGCGAAACAGCTGAGGTTATTAAAATTGGAGAAAAGCTTCAGGGCGCAATAGATTTCCTATCAGAGTCTATACTGAATTTCTAACTGAGTTAGCTTCTCTTCTACCTTTCATTTTTCATTGATCCCTTGGACACAAAGAAAAAAAACCATGCCTAATAGATAGAAGGAAGCACAGTTCACACCCACCTACAAGATGGGTAGTAGAAGTGATCCACAAGACTACCATCCAGTATCTTTGACATAAATTTGTTCTAGAATCTTAGAAACATATTCTGAGGTAAATAATAATAAGGTATCTCAAACAGAATGATCCCCTCCATGCCAACCAGCATGGATTTCGAAAACATTTATCCTGTGAAACCCAATTCACAATTTTCTCACATGACATACTGAAAGGTTTGGATCAAGGTAACCAGGTAGCTGTAGTATTTCTGGATTCCAAAAAGCATTTGAGTTGGTATTATACCTATACTTATTGTCAAAGTCATGATCATACGGGGTATCAAGTGAAATTTGTGACTGGACTGAGGTCTTTTTGTAGAGAGGATCCAGCATGTTACCTTGGATGGAGAGTTATCGTCAGATGTAGAAGTAACTTCCAGTGTGCCCCAGGGAAGTGTGTTGGGACCATCGCTGTTCATGTTGTATATTAATGATTTTGCAGACAATATTAATTGTAACCTCAGGCTTTTTGTAGATGATGCAGTTGCTTATATTGTAGAACTGCCTGAAACAAGCTGCATAAATATTCAAAATAATTAATTGGATGGAAAAAAGTTCCACTCACAAGCAGCATCAGAACACACACATAAAAGAAGGTTGTAATAAGTAACAGTACATGAACAGTAAGGGTACCAACACACTTCCCTGGGGCACGCCCGAATGTTCAAATACATTAAATTATGTGCTTCACAAAGTGAAAAAAGCATTGTACCCTGTGATTATAATATCAGTGAGTCAATATTGGACTTGGGCAACTCATACAAATACCCAGTTGTTACACTTTGGAAGGACATGAAATGGAATGGTCACTTAGGATCAGTTGTGGCTAATGCAGGTGCTAGACTTCAGTTTATTGTTAGAATACCAGGGAAGCACTATCAGTCTACAATGGAAATTGCTTACAAATCACTCTTGCAACCAGCTCTTTAATTTCCTCAAGTGTGTGTGATGCATACCAAACAGGAATAACAGAGGATACTGAAAGTATACAGAGAAGGGGAGCATGACTGGTCACAGATTTGTTTGATCCATGGGAGAGTGTCAAAGAGATCTGAAGAAACTGAATTGCCACACACTTGAAGATAGACACAAACTATCTTGAGAAAGCCTACTAACAAAGTTTCAAGAACCAGCTTTAAATTATGATTCTAGAAATGTACTACAATCCCCACAGGGGATTGTAGTACACAAATCAAGCATGAGGATAATATTAAAATAATTACAGCATGCACAGAAGTAGTGAAAATTCTGGCAAAGCATGTTGTATTGTTATTTTGCATCATTAATGACTGTTCTCGCTAGTATGTTTTCCTACTGTGCATGTGATATATACTGAATTGAAATTCAAAGCTGTGTGATAGTACACATTACATGTCAAGTACATATCCATTCATAACTTGTCATTTCTGTCTAGCTGAAAATGCAAAAAGTTCAGTTCAAAAAGCTCAAATAAACAGTAGCATGTTTCATGTGATGTCATCAAGCAATTTCAGCTAATACAGCTGGAACTCATGGCAACTTGACATTTGCTGTAAGTCACTTGTGCTTGGCATGCACTGAACTTTTAAAAATGAAAAGTATTCATTTTCAGATTCTCTTGAAGGAATAGCACTTGCTGAACAAATGATGGAACATATTGCCAAAACAATTGGGAGGAATCCAGTAGATATTAAAATCCAGAATCTTAGTCCAAGTTATGAAGAAGTTGGTAATATGATAAAATATTGGAAAACTAAAACAGAGTTTGAGGAAAGGAAGAATCGTGTGGAGCACTTCAATAAGGTATGACTTTAAAATCAACTATGCTGGAGAAGTGTGGATACCCTGTTGAATAAAACTGATTTCATTAATATTTTTAAGATATCAGTACAGTGAAATATCAATAGACTTAAGAACTTTATTTAATCTTTTTGTCATAAACAGAAAAACCGGTGGAGAAAAAGAGGTATCGCAATTGTGACAATGAGATATCTCCTGAAGATTTCTATGAATTTTCATGCTGCTGTGACAATTTATGCTGGAGATGGGACTGTTTCTGTTGCCATTGGGGGAGTTGAGTGTGGCCAGGGCATCAATACCAAGGTAAAACTAGATGATTTTTGCAAGCTATTTGTTGTAAAGAAAATCAGATAAAAGTACAAACAGAAGAATGTATAAGGTGTTTCACAATAGCTGTTACAGCCTTCTAGGTGTTGAAGAGGAGACTTAGTAGATAAAGTTTTGATGAGGAACCCATTTTTGTAAATGTAGCACTTGGATATAAAAAAAATTGAAGATCAAATACTTTATAATCCCCTCCCATCATCATTCACCCAAAAACTGGGAAGAGGGCACCATCATCATTCTCTGTCATAATTATAATATCACATACTACTTTTATCTGACTACAGCAATGGCTGCAAGAAACTGGCACATTCACAACTAGGGGGTTTGACTGTGGTGCTCTCAGGGCATGCCAAACTCTTGACTTTGAAGAGGATATCCTTTTTCATGAAGAAGAGAACCTGATGACAAGTACTAGAAACATTGCTGTGTGCACACTGTGAAGTGGTAGACTTGAAAGTGATCTAATCTTCAAGCTTATTTTACATTCAAATGGTGAATTTCTTGATATGGATTCACTGCCAAACTTTATTTATTAAGGCCCCTCTATGACAGCTAAAAGCTATTAAAAGGAATTGTAAAACACCCTGGACCATGTTATTAGGTGTAGTACATAAGCTTTTTGTAGTTTTCAAGCTTCTTGACTAATCACTGTAGTTTAAACTGTTCATAGAATATACATATAAACAACAGATAATAATTTAATCTAGTCATAAGGTCCTTGGACATAACATCAAATGTAGTTGTAGAAATGGCATAATATTCACTGATGGAAAAAAATCACAACACCAAGAAGGAGTTGTGTAACATAAATGAAAGTCAGTAGGTGCATTTGTACATCTGAAAGATGATATCTATTCATATTTCATACTACTCGCATAAGAGTGGCACTAGTAGTGCTACTATGAGAATGCAAATCATGTTTGCTTTAAATACACACTGCAAAAGTCATTAGCAATAGTTAACTTTTAGATTGGATGTGGTAGGTTGATATCAGTCAGGAACATGTTTAAGGTGACAAAGAAGCTATTATCTCTCTCACTAAGTTTGAATGAGATTGTGTAATAGCACTACAAGAAACTGGATGTTCCTTCTGTGATAGTTGATAGTTTCGAAAGACTTGACAGGAATGCAGCAATAATACATGATTGCTGGCAGAGGTGGTCGCTAGAATATGTAGTCTCAAGAAGACTGGGCTTCAGACAGCCCTGGGGCACTACTGAGAGGGAAGACAATCATATTTGGCATATGGCTTGTGCATCATATGGTATTTGCAGCAGCAATTTGAGCAGCAGTTAGCCCCACAGTGACACAATGAATTGGTACAAATTGGTTCCTGCCAGGAAAGCTACAAGTCAAATGCCTTGACCCCAAAACCCCATCTTTCTGATTTCAGTGACATCAAGCAAGAGCTCATTGGGGGCAGGGCAGAGGTGTTTTCTGATGAAAGCTGGATCTGTCTTGGTGCCAGTGATGCCCATTTCTTGGTCAGAAGGAGGTTATGAGAGCCTGTGACCAACTTGTCTGCATGCTAGACACACTGGACCTAAACTTGGAGTTGTGGTCTGGGGTGTGATTTTGTATGACTACAAGAGCACTCTCATGGTTACCCATGCACACTGAATTCAGATTTGCACCTTAATCTGGTGTTCTGACCTGCTCTGCTGCCATTCATGAATGGCATTTCAGGGCTGTTTTTCAGCAGGGTAACTCTAGCTCACATATAGCTGTTGTAATGCAACATGGTCTACAGAGTCTCAACATGTTGCCTTGGCCTACTCGATCACCAGATCTTTAGCCAATGGAGTGAATATGGGACACCATTGGACGACAACTCAAGCATCATCCAAGAACAGCATTAACCACTCCTATGTTGATTGTCAATGTGCAACAAGTGTGGTACTCCATCCCATGAACTGTAGTTCATTAATATTCACCTGATGCATAACACTCTCCCCTCAAACACCCAAATGCACACACCCATATCTATGGAGTGACTGATTGTTGATTGTCAATAGCAGTTGCCTGGGCAGATGGGGTGGGGAGGAAGTAGGGAAGGAAGTACAAGGGAGGAGGGGGAAGTGAGATAGTGTGAGGCAAGTCTTCTGACAGATGACATATGCTCTACCCTCTGGCCTTGTTTTTCAGCCACTAAGTGGTAGACATGTATAGAGGGGGAAATTGAGGAAGGAAAGGAGAGGAAGTTGGAGATGAGGAGGGAGAGAAGCTGGAAATGAGGAGGGAGACAGGGAGGAAAGAGAAACAGGGAGAGGTGTGGAAAAGTGTATGTTGGGGGGGGGGGGGGGGGGGGGAGGGCGGGGTAGGGGGAAGGTACTATAGATCTGGATGGGGAAGGTGTTGTGTGGACAGAAGAGAGGTGAGAAAAGGTAAGGTGAGGCAATGGGAAACAGGTTAGCAGTTAGGCCAGGGGGATTGCAAGGGTGCAGGATATTCTGGAGAGGCCTATGTAGGTCAGAGAAACTGATGCTGAAAGGTAACATACAAGTGGCTCACATAGTGAAGCAGCTACTGAAGTCATTTTTGTTGTGGTGTGCAGCACGATCAACAACTGGAGGGTCAAGTTTGTGGTTCACAACAGTTTGGTTGTGGCCATTCATGCGAGTAGGTTACAGTTGGTTACTTGTCATGCTCATATAGAATGTCGCATAGTAATTGTACCATAGCTGATATAAAGCATGGGTGCTTTCACTCATGACCCTTCCTTTTATAGGGTAAAAAATGCCTGTGACTGCACTGCAGTAACGGGTGGTACGAGGGTGTGTAGGATAGGTCTTGCTCCTTGGTCAACCACGAGGTAATGACATTTGGCATGCAGGATTGAAATATGGATGGACAAGGGTATACTGTAGGTTTTGTGGCTGGCACAACACTAATGTAGGTGGTGTGGGTAGGATTTTGTGTAGCATATCCCTCATTTTAGATCATGATGAGAGGTAGTTAAAGCCCTGGTGAATGGTGGTGGTTGAGTTTCTCAAGCCCAGGGTGATACTGAGTGATCAGAGGAGTGCTGGTTGGTGACTGGATAGGAGGGTTACTGGTGTCAGAGGAGAAGATGGTATGGTAGATCTATTTATGGTTCAGCTGGACAGGATTCTGTCTGTCAGTTAAGGCTGTGGTAAGGTTAGCAGCACATTTCGACATCCCCTGCTTTCCTATGCAGCCAGCATGCATGAGTGGTGAGGCTGGAAGGTAGAGACTTTTTGACGTGGATGAAATGACAGCTTCAAAGTTGAGGTTTTGTTAGAGGTTGGCACACTTGATATGAACTAACATATTTATCAATCCGTCTGAGAACAGGAGATCATCATTTAGGAAGGGGGCTCATTGACTTGAGCAAGATGGAGATGAAGTGGATTTGGAAGTAGGTGTTGAGGTTATGGAGGAAAGAATAAAGGTTGACCCTGTCATGAGCCCAGATCATGAAAATGTCATCAGTGCATCTGAACCAGGCAAAGTGTTTTATGTGTTGACTGAATAGGAAGGATTCTTCCAGATGCCCCATAAATAAGATGGCATAGAATATTGCTGTGCAAGTACTTATATCAGTACCACAAATTTGTTCATAGATTTGGCCTTTGAAAGTGAAATAATTGTGGGTCTCAATAAGATTGGCCATGAGGATTAGGAAAGAGGACATTGGGGAAGGTAGTGTTCCTTGGCCTCAAGGCCATGGACATGGGGTTGTTGGTGCATAAGAGTGTTGCAACCACAGTGACCAACAAGGAGTACAGGAACTGTGGAAAGAAAGCAAAGGAACTGAGCAGTGTCTTCAATGCAGAATGGGTGATTACAGATTATAGTTTCAAGGTGTATATGCCCTGGCGCAACAGAGAAATCCAGTAAAAACCTGGGAATTTTTTTATCCAGCAAATACCTCAGAATATTTTGAGATTTGGGGAATTCATTCTGGTTTTTAGTTAAAATTTTGTAATTTTGACTGCTAAGAACTGATACTCCAATGAAGAATTTAATTTTAGCCTGCTACCACACTATAATACTGCAGCAGTAAAACGTAAATGAAAGAGTAACATCAAAATAAAACTTTAGCTGCAAAGAAAATGTAGCATTCACAACAATGAAACTCCATGCACATACAAGTATCTGCCTACAGCAAAATATGTCAAAGGCTTTAGGACAAAGCCTACACAATACTTCATGACAACAAACTGCTTTCAATGATCATGATGTCACAACTGTTTGCATTTCTAACAGGTCACAGGAAAATATTGTGGTTTGAGATTTTCCTTTTACACAAGATGAATTATGTTAAAGTGAGAATGTGCAATGAACTTCTTAAATCAACAAGTGTTGGATTCTTTCAAAACTTAGCACTTTGAGGACCAGCCACTTAGAAAAATTTGAGGTTCAGAAGACCAGTCATTCATGCCATCATTTAAAATTTGCACAGTAATGATCACAGAAAGTATAATTCTTTTTCCAAGGAAAGTGCAAGGTGAGTTCTTGCTCAATTTCACAGATAATTGGCTTTTACATGGAAAAGTCAAAGTGCTGGATGGAACATGGATTAAAGCAGGGTACCCATGAAATGTTTGGTGCACAGCAGTGAAATTTACAGTTGTGCTTGTCAGAAATACTTAGCTGCTGCAATTTAAGCTGTGTTCTTGGTATACTGCTTAATCACATGCTCAGAAAAAAAATTCTGATGTGAAACCTTAGCTTTTCTTGATGAAAAATATCATCTAGTAGTCATATTTCACAAAGTGAGAATACATGTTACATGTCATATTTTCCCAAGGAAAGTTTTATGCCAGTGTATAAAACTTTTACCATTCAAAGGTCTGATACATTTTACAGCACTGAGGGAAACTGTATTGTCACTTATTATGGAAAAAAATGTATATTTTCTCCTGGGATATAGTGTATTTTCATGCAAAAAAAGTATTTTTAACCAGGAAATCCAGGAAAAATCCAGGATTTTTTTCTTGTCCAATTTGGCATGTCTATATTTCTGAAACTAATAAACATATACAATGAATTTTGTATTTGATGAACAGGAAACTCAAAAAGTTTTTTGGTACCTTTTCATCGGTGTTCAGTATGGCCCCCTTGAGGTGCACAGCATATGTCAATGTGGTATTCAAATTGTTCCTACACTGCAGCGAGCATGTATTGAGTCATAGCTTCCACAGCTGCTGTTATGCAATGTCTGACTCAGTTCATTTATTGTTGTTGGAAATGGAGGCACATAAACAGAGTTTTTTATAAATCCCCCACAGTAAATAATCATATACAGTCAGGTCCGGTGACCTTGGAGGGCAGTAATATAAGGCTGAGTCATTTGACCCAGTGTGACGGATCCATCATTCAGTAATCCTTTGATTTAAAAATTCTCACACTCCCAGATGACATATTCCAGAATTTGAATCAAAAACAACTGTGAACATGAGTATCTTAGGAGTAGATACCCTCAGTGCAGTGAAGCATTTTAAAGTACTTAATAAAGACAAATCTTCTGGTCCATACTGCATGCCATTTAGCTTCTTTTCACCGTACACTGATACAGTAGCCTGATGCCTAGCAATCATATATAACTGCCTGTTCAATGAATGATCCATATCAAAAGACAGAAAAATTGTGCAATACCCAAGGAGGAAATAGGCGTAATTGACTGAATTATGTACCCATATCACTGACTTGATTTGCAGCAGGATTTTGGAACGCCAGCCGGAGTGGCCGAGTGGTTCTAGGCGCTACAGTCTGGAACCGCGCCACCACTACAGTCGCAGGTTAGAATCCTGCCTCGGGCATGGATGTGTGTGACGTCCTTAAGTTAGTTGGGTTTAAGTAGTTCTAAGTTCTAGGGGACTGATAACCTCAGAAGTTAAGTCCCATAGTGCTCAGAGCCATTTGAACCATTTGATTTTGGAACATGTACTACGTTCCAGCATTATGAATTACCTCCAAAGTAACAGTCTATGGACACATAGTCAGCACAGATTCAGAAAGTGTCATTCTTTTTGTGAATCACAACTAGCTCTATATTTGAATGAAGTATGGAGGGCTGTTAGCAGGGGATCTCCTACTGATTTCGTATTTCTAAATTTCCAGAAAGCTTTAAACAGCATTCCTCTTAAGGGACTTATAATCAAATTGCATGGTTATGGTGTATTGCTTCAGTTGTGTGACTGGATTCAGAAAGGTTGCAGTACATAGTAACCAACAGAAAATCATGGAGTAAACCAGCAGTGACATCTGGTGTTCCCGAAGGAAGGGTTCTAAGCCCTCTGCTGTTCTTAATGTATATAAATGATTTAGGAGACAATGTGAGCAGACCTCTTAGATTGTCTGCAAATGATGCTGTAATTCATTGTCTAGTAGAGTCATCAAAAGATCAAAACCAATCACAAAATGACTTGGAGACAATATCTGTTGTCTCTGAATAAGCAAAAGTGTAAGGCCATCCACATGAGTACAAAAAGGAATCCATTAAATTTTGGTTATATAATAAATACACTAATTTAAAAGCTGTCAATTCAACCAAAGACCTAGGAAATACAATAACAAAGAACTTAAATTGTCACATAGACAATGCAGGGATGGCAAAGCAAGACTGTGTTATATTGGTAGAATGCTTATAATAGTCAACAGGTTTACTAAAGAGACTGCCTACACTATGCTTGTCTGTCCTCTACTAGAGCATTGCTGTGTGGTATGGGATTCTTACTAAATAGGGTTGCCAGAGGGCATTGAAAAAGTCCAGAAAAGTTCAATGAAATGAGAGAGTGTCACATATATGATAAGCGAGTTGGAGTATCAATAAGCAAAGGTAATTTTCACTATGGTGAAACTTTTCACAAAATTTTGATCACCAACTCTACTCTGAATGTGAAAATATTTTAATGTCACCAATCTACATAGGGAGAAATGATCATCATAATAAAGTAAGAGAAATCAGAGCTCATATAGAAAGATTTAAGTTTTCATTTTTCCCAGGTGCTATTAGAGAATGGAATGGGTAGGAAAATAGTCTGAAGGCAGTTTGGAGAACCCCCTGCCAGGTATTCTAGCGTGAATTGCAGAGTAGTAATGTATACGTAAGGACCTGGGGGCTGCTGGAGGTCTGATGGATTGCTGAGATGGGATCATGGTTGTAAGGTTTGTATGCAGAGGTACAGGAAAACTGACAAAGACCTTCAGCCACAACATCCATAATCACTGTGTCACCTTTGTCTGCAAGAAGAATGATTAGGCCTCTCTCTCAGTGAGCCTTGAGTAGCCGCTGGTGAAGTATCAGTGCAGTAGTGAGTCGCATATTTAGCTTTCATATTTGTTTTGTAGTTTGATTCTTAATTTCTTTCAGAGTGTTTTATGCACTTGCATATTTAATTACATAAAATCCTTGCATATTCTCATATTTGAGAGGAGTAATATTGCTTATTAATAGCTGTAGAGTATAAGTTTTTGGAGTCGTTAGATATTAGCAGTGGGATGGATAGGGTGTGTGCGTGCTGTGCGCGGGCGCAGGAGGAACTGGCCGTGGTTCACAAGCAGCTGAGCGTGCTGTTGGCCACGGTCAGCTGCCTTCAGGCTCCTGCCTTGAGGTGCAGTGATGGCGGAGGGTCTGGCGCGTCACTTGAGAAACCCCAGGTGTTGCTTGCTGCGTCCACTGCCTCAGCCGCCAAGGCACCTTCTAGTGTACCCGGCGTGTTGGGGCCGCCCTCACCTCAGAGTGAGTGGCGAACTGCAATACATTCATGTCGCTCGAGGCGGAGGGTCAATGTGGAGGCTGGCTGGCTGACTTTGCCCATTCATCTTATCAGTGGGCAAGTGGCCGCTCCTTCAGCAGGGCCCGAGCAGGCACACGGGGGCAAAGGCTTGCTGGTTATTGGGAGGTCCAATGTTAGGCGGGTGATGGAGCCCCTTAGGGAATTAGTGTACAGGGCTGGAAAGAAATTCAATGTGCACTCGGTTTGTCTGCCTGGGGGCCTCATCCAAAATGTGAAGGTGGCCTTGCCTGTGGCTATCGAGCGTACGGGGTGCAGACATCTGCAAGTAGTTGCTCCCATCGGCACCAATGATGCCTGTCACTTGCGTTCTGAGGTGATCCTCAAATCGTACAGGTGGCTGGTGGATTTAGTGAAGACCGCTGGCCCCGCACGTGGGGTGCAAGCAGAGCTCTCTATTTCCAGCATCGTTCCCAGAGTGGATCGGGGTCCTTTCGTTTGGAGCCAAGTGGAGGGCCTCAACCAGAGTCTTCGTCGACTCTGTGATGGTCTTGGCTGCAGATTTCTAGACTTGCGCTATTGGGTGGGGAATTGTAGGATGCCCCTAGACAGGTCAGGGGTGCACTACACAAAGGAAGCGGGTACTCAGATAGCAGAGTACTTGTGGCGTGCACGTGGGGGTTTTTTAAGCTAGGCAGTAGTGCAAGGTGTCCTGATGAACACTCACCAGTCGACATGTAGGCAGGGGATCAAGAGGCGCTCAGTATATATTAGCAGTAAATTTTCAGAGTGTTCAGAATAAATTTCTTGAATTTACTGCCCTCCAGGAAGCATGTGGCACACAAATTATTCTTGGGACTGAGACCTGGTTGAACCCTGAGATAGGAAGTTCTGAAATATTTAGTGAGGGTTGGAACGTATTGGAAAGACAGATTAGACACAATAGGGGGTGGTGTCTTCATTGCAGTTGACAAAAATATTGTGTCTACTGAGGTCGAAGTAGAGTGTGATTGTGAAATTATCTGGACACATTTAACAGGGCTAGGGGAAATAAAGTTAATTATGGGGTGTTATTACCAGCCACCAGGTTCCACTGTGACAGTTCTAGAATCATTCAAAGGGAGACTACATTCTGTATCGCAGAAGTACCCAGATCATACTATATTAGTCAGAGGCGACTTCAACCTACCTAGTATAGACTTGAATGTCTATGGATTCATTACAGGTGGTACAGACAAGCCATCGTGTGAATTACTTTTGAACACATTATCCAAAAACTGTGTTGATCAGCTAAATTGACAGCCAACGCGTAATGGAAATATTTTAGATTTGGTAGCCACGAACACACCAGACCACATCGACAGTGTCAGTGTAGAGACAGAGATTAGTGATCATGATGTTGTCATTACGACTATGGTTACAAAAGTTAAAAAGTCGGTCAAGAGGGCTAGGAGGGTATTCTTAATAGAAAGAGCAGATGAGCAGTTGTTTGCATCCCACTTAGTAAATGACTCAGCTTCATTTACTTCTGATATGATGGACGTGGAAGAATTATGGGCAAATTTTAAACACATTGTAAATCACGCATTGGACAAGTATGTGCCAAAAAAGTGGGTTACGGATGGAAAAGACTCACTGTGGTTTAACAGCGCAATTCGGAGAATGCTCAGGAAGCAAAGGCAGTTGCACTTGTTGTACAAGAAAGATCAGGAGAATGACAAGCAAAAGTCAGTAGAGATTCGTGCTGCTGTAAAAAGCGCAATACACAAAGCATTCAACCACTACCACCGTCATACCTTATCAAAAGATCTTGCTGAAAACCCAAGGAAATTCTGGTCTTACGTAAAATCGGTAAGCAGGTCAAAGGCTTCCATCCGGTCACTCACTGATCACTCTGGCCTGTCAATGGAAGACAGTAAAACGAAAGCTGAAATTTTAAGTTTAGCATTTGAGAAATCTTTCACACAGGAGGATCATACAAACATACCGCCATTTGAGTCTCGTACAGATTCCCATATGGAGGACATAGTGATAGACATCCCTGGGGTTGTGAAGCAGCTGAATGGGTTGAAAATAAATAAATCGCCAGGTCCTGATGGGATTCCAGTTCGGTTTTATAGAGAGTACTCTACTGCATTGGCTTGTTACTTAGCTTGCATTTATCATGAATCTCTTGCCCAACATGAAGTCCCGAGCGACTGGAATAAAGCGCAGGTGACGCCTGTATATAAGAAGGGTAGAAGGACGGAGCCTGAAAATTACAGACCAATAACCTTAACATCGGTTTGTTGCAGGATTCTCAAACATATTCTCAGTTCAAATATAATGAGTTTCCTTGAGACAGAGAAGTTGCTGTCCATGCATCAGAATGGCTTTAGAAAGCATCGCTCCTGCGAAACGCAACTCGTCCTTTTTTCACATGATATCTTGCGAACCATGGATGAAGGGTATCAGACAGATGCCATATTCCTTGACTTCCAGAAAGCATTTGACTCAGTGCCCCACTGCAGACTCCTAACTAACGTATGAGCATATGGGATTGGTTCCCAAGTATGTGAGTGGCTCGAAGACTTCTTAAGTAATAGAACTCAATACGTTGTCCTTGATGGTGAGTGTTCATTGGAGGTGAGGGCATCATCTGGAGTGCCCCAGGGAAGTGTGGTAGGTCCACTGTTGTTTTCTATCTACATAAATGGTCTTTTGGATAGGGTGGATAGCAATGTGCGGCTGTTTGCTGATGATGCTGTGGTGTACAGGAAGGTATCATAGTTGAGTGACTGTAGGAGGATACAAGATGACTTGGACAGAATTTGTGATTGGTGTAAAGAATGGCAGCTAACTCTAAATATAGATAAATGTAAATTAATGCAGATGAATAGGAAAAAGAATCCTGCAATGTTTGAATACTCCATTTGTAATGTAGTGCTTGACACAGTCACATTGATTAAATATTTGGGTGTAACGTTGCAGAGCGATATAAAGTGGGACAAGCATGTAATGGCAGTTGTGGGCAAGGCGGATAGTCGTCTTTGGTTCATTGGTGGAATTTGGAGAGGATGTGGTTCATCTGAAAAGGAGACCACTTATAAAACACTAATACGACCTATTCTTGAGTACTGCTCAAGCGTTTGGGATCCCTATCAGGTTGGATTGAGGGAGGACATAGAAGGAATTCAGAGGCGAGCTGCTAGATTTGTTACTGGTAGGTTTGATCATCACGCGAATGTTACGGAAATGCTTCAGGAACTCAGGTGGGAGTCTCTAGAGGAAAGGAGGAGTTCTTTTCATGAATCGCTACTGAGGAAATTTAGAGAACCAGCATTTGAGGCTGACTGCAGTACAATTTCACTGCCGCCAACTTACATTTTGCGGAAAGACCACAAAGATAAAATAAGAGAGATTAGGACTCATACAGAGGCATATAGGCAGTCATTTTCCCCTCGTTCTGTTTGAGAGTGGAACACGGAGAGAAGATGCTAGTTGTGGTACGAGGTACCCTCTGCCATGCACCATATGATGGTTTGCGGAGTATGTATGTAGATGTAGATTGGTTTTCATATTATAGATAGCTGTGTGTGCCATTGATGTGATATTGAACTCAATGGAGAGGGATTTAGGAAAGGAAGGTGAGGCCAGATTAGAAGTGAGAAACTTGTTAAAGGACAACTGGATGGAAAGGGTGGAGGATCATGGCTGGAGGGACCTTTGTACTGTTTTAAACATGGTTCTGTGTGAGGTGTTGGGTTACTATTGTCAATGGAGTGAGTGGTGAAGAAATGGTTGCACTATAGAAAACTAGTAAAGGAAAGTCAGGTCTGGTTGAACTTAGATTTAGGACTAATGGTGAGGGCATTAGAAAGTTCTGAGACTTCCACATATTTCAGAGTTTTGACAGGAAGGTTGATAACAGTGTTACATTATGGGTGTTCAGTGTACTTCATGGAGGATGGAGGAAATTTTGGGTATGCAGAAGGCAGAATAAGTCAGCAACGCATGATCGGGGAGCAATGTGGTATGGCAGGGAGCTTGTATTGTAGTAGTAATCTTATTCTTGACAATAGGTAATGCCATGCAATGTGGGCATAGGGCAGCAATTCTGGGACAGCTTCCACAGATGGTGGTGGGAATGCTGTAATAACTGTTGAAGGGCAAGAGTTTCTATTGCAGAAATAACATACAGGAAATTGTGGTCACTGAGTGAAAGGATTTTGTGAAGTAGATGCTGTCAAATATGGCAGGATGGGTGACAGTCCAAGATGCCAGTTTTAACAGTGAGCTTGTTAGGAGGTATACCATGTGCCAGCCAAGATTTCAGAAAGTGGACATGTGACTGGAGTTTAGCTAGGACAAAGGAAAGTTTTCAGAGTTAGCTGAGGCAGACACAGTTACAGTCCCATACACCCACACACCACCTCTTACTGCAGTGCATTCAGGCATTTCCTACTCTGTAAAAGGCAGGATCATGTGTGAAAGCACCCATGTTATATATCAGCTATGCTGCAATTACAGTGCAGCATTTCATGTGTACATGAGAAGTAACCAACTGTCTACTTGCATGAATTGCCGACATCAAATTGTTGCAAATGGCAAACTGGACCATCCAGTTGTCGAACATGCTGCATGCTACAACACAGATAATTTCAACAGCTGCTTCACTAAGCAAACCATTTGGGTAATCCTTTCCAACACTGGTTTCTCTGAACCATGCAAGTGGCAATTGTCTCTCCAGCATATCCTGTGGTCTTCCAATCATCCTGACCTAAGTGGTCTAGCAGTTAGCATTGCTGCCTCTGGGTCACTGGGTCCTGGGTTCAATTCCCAGCCAGGTTGGTGAATTTCTCTGCCCAGGGACTGTGTTTTTGTGTTGTCCACATCATTTCATCATCATCATCATTCATGACAGAGGTTGGAATGGAATGTGAAAAAAATTGGACTGTGAAAATTGGGAATTTGCGCGGGTGCTGATGACTGTGCAGTTGAGCACCCCACAAACCAAACATCATCATCATCACCCTACCTTATGTTTCTGCTAACCCACTTCCTAATGCCTCACCTTATCTCTTCTGTCCAAGCCACTCCTTCCCCATATGGATCACATAATGCTTTCTCACTTTTCTTCCCTTCACTGTGTGAGCATTCTCCCTCTCCTTTGGTCCCTCCCCCTTTCTGTTCCTCCGCTCTCACCTGTACTGCCCACTCGCTCCCCTCCTGCCCCCTCGTCTCCTGCTCTGTCTCTCCCCTCTGAACCCCTCCTTCACCTGCCATTGCAGCCCTTCCATCCCTTACCCTCTCATCCCTCCCTCCCTCTCCCTTCCCACCAGTCCCTTCCCCTCTTGTCCCTCCTTCCCCTGCCAAATGCATCCCTCTGCCTCCTGTCAGTCACTCCACCCTTCCTTCTCCCTCCTCTCTCTCCCCTCCCGCACACTCCCTCTCTTCCTGCATCCTCCTTCCCCTTCTGCACCCTGTTTCACTTCCCACACCTTTGCTCCTTTCCCACATCCCCATCTCTCCTCCTCCCATCCCTCCCTCCCCCCTCCTGTCCCTCCCTCCCCGTCCTGTTCCTCCTTCTCCATCCCTCCACATCCTGTCCCTCCCTCCACCCTCCTGTCCTTTCCTGCACCTTCCTTTGCCTCTCTCCAACCTCCTGCCCTTTCCCTCTCCCCTTTTGCAGTGTCCATTCATACAGATGGACAGATGGTTGATGATAAGCACACATAGAAGTCTATGCAGCAGTTGCAGCAGAGCTCATACATGACATAACTAAGAGGGGAGTTCAGTAAGTAATGCAACACATTTTCCTCAGCTAATTTCAGTTGAAAAAATGCAGCATTTGTTGTGGGACATCATGGAATATTCTCATTTTTGTTCCTATAGTTCTGTGAAGGTCCAACAGGTGATAGCACAGTAGCTTTCAAACTGCAATCTGTAACAGCATTTGAAGCAGAGAGCTGTTACTAAGTTTCTTTCACCAGAAAACCAGAGAATCACAAATCTTCACAGGCACTTGCAGAATCTCTATTCTGACCTGGCAGCAAACAAAGGCATGGTGAGCCATTGGGTGAGACAACTGTCATCATCACAACGAGGTCATGCTGACCTGTCCAGTCTCCAGCTATGCATGCTTGTGGATCCTGCAATGCTGGAACATGCAGACATTCTCATTTGAGGTAATCAAGGGAACACAATCAAACACTTCTGCACAACTCACTGTCTTTGTTGGTAGCATTGACACAGTCATCAGAAGCTCACAAAACTTAATTGGACTGCTCTTCCTTGTCCACCCTACATCTCCTACCTCCCACCTTCCAACTTCCATCTGTTTGCCCAATGATAGATGGACTTCATGGGAAGCAGTATATGGATACTGATGCAATGAGATGTAAGGTGGTGTAAGGCTGTTGCACCAAATGGAGGTTATGTTGATAAATGGGGTTTTGTAGCCAAAAGAGTGAAGAATAATAAAGCGTATTGGACTCCTGAATTAAACAAACCTGCTTTCAGATACAAATGTGTGTTGCATTACTTATTGAACATCTTGTATACTTTAACTTATGGGCTGGCCTCTGATGGGGTAGAATATGCCTGTGATGGGGATTGAAGTAGCGCACGCTGAGTAGATGCAAGAGGCAAAGGTATTTTGTAGACTGGTTGAGTGATGGAAAATCACACTGTGAAGGTATTGAATCTTGTCATTAGAAGTCACAGGACATAAATGCTGTCGTTTTATCAGACACCAAAGTGCTTGGGGGTGCTTTCTAGGTCAAAGGCCTTATCCAAGGCCATGGTAGTGGCAGTAGTAGTGCACATGGAACCTAAAAACAGGCCAGCAGAATCTAAATGCACATTTTCCTACACAGTATGAGCAGCTTTTTATGAGCTTAGAAGTCCATTTTCTTCAGTAAGAAAATAAGATTGCTGCTGGACTTAGAGGATACACAAAAAAATGAAATATGTATTTCACATTTTTTATCACATTTAATAAATTTATTGTTATTATACTTTATATTTGAACCATGATACCATTTTGTGTTTAATGAAGATCATTAGGGACATAAAATGTTTAAATAACATTTTAGGTTGCCCAAGTTGCTGCAAGTGCTTTGGGGATTTCAGTGGATCTTGTAAACATAAGGCCAACCACTACCTTTACATCTCCCAATGACTATGCAACAGGAGGAAGTCAAACTAGTGAATGCTGTGCATATGTAAGTAAATGCACAATTTCATGAGAAAATAATTGCCTTTGATAATTTCATTTGTATTTTTTATCTTCATATGACTAGAATTAATGTTTACAGGCAACACTGCGTGCTTGTGAGATACTGAAGCAAAGACTGGCTCCCATACGAAGAAAAATGACAAACCCAACATGGCAAGAACTTATTGCCCAAGCTTATGCAGAATTCGTAGATCTCTCTGCAAGTTTCATGATGTATGTATTCTCATTCATTTTACTAAATAGCCTGGAAAGTGCCGTATTACAATTTTGGAACTTAATTATTTATGTTTTAATGTAACAAAATATACCAGACAATATGTATGCATTAAATCTGTTTCACTTTTGATGTTAATGGAATCTTTCAGCAGCAATCTGTAGGACAGTTAATTTTTACAGTAGTTGAGGCATCTTTTTCATTTACTTTATTTTGTATTTATTTATTTTTTTACACTAAATTATTGTAAACTGATTGTATTTTGTTGTTTTACTGCAAGTTGATACCAAATTTGTAAGCTACTTTTGGTAAGGGATTATGTATGAGTCACCTGTTTCAAAACTCACAAAATATGTATTGTATTGTATTGTATTTTTTATTGGCCCTGTTGTCTACATAGCAGCTTATGCATAAGACATTGGACAAGTCAAGTTATAAATATACAGGCTGAAAGTCATTACAAGGCATACATATTTAAGGTTACAGTAATACACTTTACACGTAAGTATTTATATAACACATTTCAGAAATTTAGATATTGTTCAATGGAGTAAAAGCAGTGATGCTGTAAACATGACTTAAGAGATTTTCCAAATGTATTGACCTCAGTGATAGCTTTTATGTTTTCGGGAAGTTTGTTATAAAGCTTAACTCCCATGTGAAAAGTACCTTTTCGGCACAGTGCTGTGCTGATTTGAGTCATATGTAAGTTTCTGTTTTGTCTGGTAAAGTGCTCATGTATATCACAGTTTTTTTGCAGTCTCCAGTCCTTGCCTATTACATTTAATTTAAAGAACAAAAGGGTTTCCATAATGTATACACATGGTAATGGAGGAATACTAGATTTCTTAAACAGGAGTTTACAAGAGTCTCTAGGCTTGCACCCAAACAAGATTCTAATGGCCCTTTTTTATAGTTTAAAAGTTGTTGGACAGATAAAAAATTTACTCACTATTGGTGACAGGAGAACACACATATAAAAAGGCACTGAAATTTTGCATGCCTTCAGAGCCAGTGGCGCCTTCTTCTGGTAGAAGGGTTGAAGGTGCAGGAAGAGAGATGAGCGACAAGGTCTGGTGAGTTTGGGGGGACTTACCAGATGGTTGAGACAGTCTTTCCTTCTTATTCTATCTGGTAAGTCTTGCCTGACCTGTGCTTCTGGGTGACTTCTCTGAACTCTCCACATTCCCTAAACCTCGCCAGACCTTTTCTTTCATCTCTCTTCCTGCCCCTTCAACCCTTCTGCCAGAAGAAGGAGCTACTGGCTTCAAAATCTTGCAGATTTTAATACCTTTTTATATCTGTGTTCTCCTGCTGCCACTTTGTGAGTTGGTTTTTAAATAATTGAGTTAGGTGGGTCAGACAGAGTGAGAAGTTGTAGAGAAATATGTACCAGATGGCTGTTGATCCTGATGATCCATAGGTCACATAATTCCAAATCAAAGACAAACTCCACCATATACTATTATTTCCCATAATTTTTACATTAGTTGAGGGATCTTTTTCATTTACTTTATTTTGTATTTATTTATGTTTCTTACACTAAACTACTGTAAACTGGTTGTATTTTGTTGTTTTACTGTAAGTAGATACATAATCTTAGCAGTCTATTTTTATTTGTTTGAACATTCAGTTTGTTTCATTATTAACATTAAGGTAATTGCTATATTTCTGATTTCGTATTTGGTGTCACATGATATGAAGCTGTAACCTAATTTGCTTCATCTTGTACAAATCCCCTTTCCACATCTCCTTTTTTTCCTCTTTATATTTTTTATGCCTTTCTAATATATTTCTTGTTTTATCACAAGTTCAGGTGTCAAGACTATTTTACTCTGTGAATTCTGTAACACATTTTCATTCACAATATTGTTTCCAAATTTTGTCAGTTTCTTACCTTTTTGATGGTAATAGACTGTTATCTGATGATGGTCTTTGAAGCTAATGAAACCATGTTACATTTGGTACACATGGCTTTTACATCGATATCTACACCTTTATTCTGAAAGATCTAGATCTGTCAGCTACATTACGTATGACTTAGCCTGTGTGACCTTCCATTTCATACCTATACAAATCATTCCCCCAGATGTTTATGTGAGTTGACTAATTCCAATGGTGACTCATTGACTTTGTCGTCATAGGACACTTCATTTTAAGAAGTTGTCTATTTTTGCACCATTTTCAAATCTTATTAAGATGTGACTGAATATTAGAGCAGCCTTTTTTCAGACTGTGCTTCATTATAGATAACTGCATCATCTGCAAAATGTCTGTGGTTGCAATATTTATTGTCTGACAGCTCGTTAACATATAACATGAACACCAATGGTGCCAATACATTTCCATGGGGCACACTCGAAGGTACATCTACTTTTGCTGTTGACTCTCCATCCTAAATACCATGCTATGTCCTCCCTACCAAGAAATCCTCAATCCAGTTACAAATTTTGTTTGATACCCCATATGATCACACTTTAACACTTTACTACACTGCTTTGTGGATGTGCAAAGCAAAGTTTCAACTCTCTTTTCATAGTTATTCTTGATGTGTAATTCTGGAAACTATATTGCAGATGGAAAGAACCTGCCTCTAGACTGATGTGACAGTTCATGACATGACATTGTGTAATGCTCTGCATAGCATTGTCAGTCAGGCACACACTGCTTTTTTTATGGTGACTGTTGGTAGTTGCAAACAACTATGTGTGAAAATAAAAAATATATAGTGCTTTTGTTACCTTTGGATGAGGCTACTCTTCAGTCCAACTTGCATTTCTGCTAATAAATGCATCAGGAATGCATGAATCAACCATAGGGATGTGTGTTGTGTTCCTTGCTGTTCACGCAGTATATTAATGGTCTTGCAGACAATATTAATAGTAACCTCAAACTTTTTGCACATGATGCAGTTATCTGCAGTGAAGTAGTCTGAATGAAGCTGGCTAATATTCAGTCAGACCTGGATAAGATTTCAAAGCTGTGCAATGATTGGAAACTTGATTTAAATGTTCAAAATGTATAATTGTGCATTTTATAAAATGAAAAAAAGAACGTGGTATCCTATTATATAATATTTGTGAGTCACAATTAGAATCCGTAAATCTGTAAGCACATACAAATATAAGGGGTGTTCAAAAAGAAATGAGCCAGAGGCATAATTACAGAAGCCGGTAAGTGTATGTTAGAAGTATTGACCCTGGCTGTTGAGACACTTGTCCCTCTATGACACAAGGCAGTGAATGGCTCTCCCATAAAATTCCCAGGCTGCAATGTGAACCAGTTCCACACCTACAGCTGGATGTCATTGTCCAAGGTGAATTGTTTGCCTCTCAGAGCCTTTTTAAGGGGACCAAAAATGGAGTAATCACAGGGAGAAAGGTCTGTGCTGTATGAAACATAGCCGAGAACCTCCCATTTAAATTTCTGCAGGAGTGCTGTGACTGTGTTGGCTGTATGAGGCTTTGCATTGTCATGGAGCAGAATGACCCCACAGTGGATATTACCAGATCATTTTGATTTGATCGCTTGGCAAAGGGTGGTCAGGGTTTGCGAGTAATGCTGGGCATTCACTTTTGTCCCATGCTGCAGGAAGTGAATCAGAAGGGGTCCTGCTTGGACAAAGGAGAATGTCAGCATAACCTTTCCTGCACTCATGTGGACGTCGATGTCCAGCCGTACATGTGGAACTGGTTCACATCGAAGCCCCAGGAATTTTATGAGACAGCCATTCACTACCTTGTGTAACAGTGGGACAAGTGTCTCAACAGCCAGGGTCAATACTTCTACCATACAGGTACTGGTTTCTGTACTTATGCCTCTGGCTCATTTCTTTTTGAATGCCACTTATACTTGAGTGTAAGACTTGCTTATAAAATCACTTGTGTGTCCCATTCTACAATATTGTGAAAGTATGTGGGACCTGTACCAAACAGGACTAGCAGGAGATACTGAATGTATTCAGAGGAGGGCAGCATGAATTGTCATAGATTTGTTTGACCTTTGAGAGTGTCACTGAGATGTTGAAAGAACTGAACTGGCATACTCTTGAAGAAAGATGTAAACCATCCTGAGACAGATAACTGACAAAGTTTTAAGAATCAGCTTCAAATAATAACTCTAGGAATATACTGAAACCCCCAACAAACTACTCCCATGGGAATTGTAAGGATAAGATTAGATTAATTACAGAATACACAGAGGCATTTAAACAATCATTTTTCCTATGCTCATACATGAATGGAATGGGAAAAAGCTCTAATAATTGGTACAGCAGGTCATACCCTCTGCCATGTACTTCACAAAGGTTTGCAGAGCATAGGTGTAGATATAGAACATATAAATCTTTCTGCTTGTTTTAGTTACCATTTGTATTTTTGTAATCATTATTACTACAACTGTGTATGGCAAAGGATCCATAATCAATGTAATATTTACCCCTCTCTGTTCAAGTAGAGCAAATGTTTGTTTGTGTGGCCATCCTCCACATCAGGCACAGAAATATGTGTATTGTAAATAAAAAACTGTCCTTTCATGCTGCACTGTATTTTATTTTTGCTAGATGCATTTTGCCTTTTTCATTTTAAGGCATTATCAGTAGGATAGTTCTTCATGTTTCTGTTGGCATCTGCATTTCCTCTCATCTAGCCATACACTGGTGGTCACACTATAGCTCTATTTATGAAACATAAGCATGTTTTTAGGTACCAAACTTTTTTAATCCCACAGAAAGGGACATGTAGTGAACTAATGTAGTTCTACCTTGAAATCACAGTTTTTTTATCAAATATGTATAATTAGTGAGAGAAGACTCATAGTGTATCACAACAATATGGGCAAATGAAATGAAAAGTGGGAAAAAAAGTTTGGAACATAAAAACAGCTAATGAGCTTCACTAATTCCAGGGTCCACGCCATAACATGTGCTCTTTGTAAAGCAGTGGAAAGTCCAGGATGGAGATCTAATAGTCTACTATTAAATAAGTCTGCCTGCTTTTCAACACATATTTCACATGTTCAGTAACTGTCTATCCTAATTCATATTGTTATGTCCTTCACTCTGATAAACCCCTGGGACACAACCTCCCATAGCAGCCCTTGGGCTGGAGGGATGGCTATGATGTCAGGATGGCAGGCAGGGGAGGATTGGGACAGAGTATCAGGGGAGTAGAGGCCCAGAGAAACTTGGCTGACAAAATTAACGCTTTGTTTTACTTGCATATTTGTGTTTTGTGTTGTGTCAGAATAGTGCCCCCCCCCTCCTCCCACCCCACCCCACCCCCTCGATCTACACTCTGCATGGGGAGAGCTGGGTGACTGAAGAGATGATGATCAGCATACAGCTACCTGTCTGCAATATACATGCCCCACACTGTTGACACCTGTGCTCAATATGGGGCATGCAACCCTGTTGCAGGAGCCACACCGCAAACACCTCATGTTAGTGGTGTATGAAGATGGTGGGGCAGCTTTCTATGGCAGCCAGCACTGTGATGAATGACTGGGTCTCACCAGCCACTGAAGTGTGGTGCACGCTCCATGATGGTGGAAGATGGCTGCTGTGTGTGGGATACAACCTGCTGCCCCAGGGGCAGCAGCTTGTCTTGCTGATGGAGTGAGCCTGAGATGGCCCAGTGCCAGGACACTAAGTTTGTAAGGTGGACTTAAAGTAGGAATCTGGTACCATGATGGAGACCTGAACTTGTGACAGCTACTGGCAGATCCATGTGATCTCCTCATCTAGCATAGCTCCAAGTCTTGCTAGAACGGCTGGGCTGTGAATGAAACTGCTACCAAAATGACAGCTATTTACACAAGATAACAGTGCACCTGTTATGAAATGCACTGCATCTAGTTATGTTCTTGATAACACCACTGGAGCCCTTTTGTAGAGAAATCTCCTTGCCTGTTCTGTGAATTATCGCTGCACTTACAGGTATCACTGAGTGAGTGGGTCTCAATAATTCAACAATCCAGTTCTTACAACCAAAATGACAACCCACTGTACATGGCAGCTACTAGTAGCTGCTGCAATTCTCCACCACATATTCCCATCCAACAGATTTTCCCATAAAATGGTAGCAATGAATAAAAATCTATCCTAGTCTCCAACATGCAACACCAACAGGCAGCATTCATTCTTGTGGTAGACAGTGCCATAGGTGCTTATCTACATATTCTGAATTACTATTCAGCTGCATTTTTTGAACTCTTTTTACTCTGTTTATAAGATTTGCTACAACCTAATGCTGCAATGTCATTTAAAATATCTCAATGATCAGATATATATTTGGGGTTGAAGGGGGTTTACAAAGACCATTATTGTTTATCTGTTTATTTCATTGTTCCTTATATCCTGCAAAAAAATAATATCTTGACAAATACAAATTATAAGAAAGTCTTTTTGTTCACAGGTATCAAGGTATGGAAGAGAAGTTGGATCAATATCCTATTTATGGAGTAACAGTGGGTGAAGTAGAAGTTGATATGTTAACAGGCCAGTATGAGGTGTGCAGACATTTTTGATAACTCATGATTCATTTTTCATCATAGTTAAGTATTAAGTAGGTCTACTTAGCAAATACCCTTCATGTTTAATTTCTGTTTCCCACATAGGAAAAATACCCTCTGATGGTGTGCTGTTTTATTGCTAAATTTTTATAGGAGAATCTGATTTAGTGCAATATTCATCCTGTCTATGGCGCAGATGTAATCCTTGTAGTCTCCATGTAAATGATTTTATTACTCTGTTTTTTGCTGTATTTTTTGATGTAAGAAACTGCATAAAAAGGGACAAAAAATTAAAATATTTTAGTATGAGTAAACACTGTGCTTTGGATGTTTAATAAAAAGGTAATGAAAATGACGCTTTGTGTGTGTGTGTGGGGGGGGGGGGGGGGGGGGGTTGGTTTGTGGGTAGGGGTAAATGCAATAATAACTGAGGGTCCTTAAAACTGGCTGTCAACAGATCATAAACATCTACCAGTAATAATTACAAATTATAGAATAGTAACATTCAAAGTCAGGATTAGAATTTTATCATCTCATTGTGTACATAAATCATTAAGTTAATGTGAAGGGGACTTGTCAATGTAGGTAATATAATTGATAGATGTACAAAGTGCAAAGAAAAACCTACATTCATTTCCATTTATGAATATTAGTACCGGTACCAGTTTCTTACAGTAATCTACAAAGATTGTCGATTTATTATAAGTTTTTGTAGTCATATACTGAATGCATGGGAATATAGTTTTAATCTATGAGAAGGGTAACATGAAATTTCCTTTGTTTCTAGTATCACACTATGTTGAAAATGATGCCTTTGTATTGTTATGTATATAGATATAGAGTTCATAACTGTAAATACATCGAATACTCATTTACATGCCATAAAAAGAGGTCAGCATGAATACCTAAGCTTAATATTACATATATAACTAATAACAATTTTTTGTAGTAATAGTATCCTATTTACACTACTTACATTCACTCAAAAGGTTATTCTTTGTCTTACAACAGATGCAATGTAGCTGTTATTTATTTATTTATTATATAATGAGAACTAGTACAACTATACAACATTTGTGGTCAAATGTGCACAACAATAAACTCATGTAATTTACATCTTCAGATATAGTTCCCTAATCTATTTAATTGCTTCATTGAAGCATGGCCAGTGTCCTTTGTATGCTCAAAGGGGACAGTCAGCAACAATATGGTGGAGTGACTGTAAGGAAGCACTACAGCTACAATTTGCACAACCTGCACATTCCCACTTGTGAAGTAGATAATCGCATCTGCATTGTACAGTTTGAATCCAGTTCATGGTCCTCCATTGATGCCTGGGGAGACTGAATCCTTGTATCTGTGTGGAAGAGTTCTCAAATAGATATTTTTTTGAATACTGATGACTGCCTCCACTGGATTTTTCATGAATCATTGACTTTGTAGGAGGACCCAAGAAGGTTGTTTGTTGTATGCCATGACAGTTTCCTTGATTTCAAGCATTGGTGTTATGCTTGTGCAATATTTCATTGAATAGGTAGCTTAGAAATATTCTGAGTGCTATCCAAACATTCGGGAATACTTCAGATCTTCTTAGATCTGGTGGTGGGATTTTGCTGGAAACAGAAAGCCATAGAATGTTCATACTCTGAGTACATCTCATAAATATATGCACTGCCTCATTCGGTTGCATGTCTGTCTTCCCAGTGTGAACATTATTGATCCAGAATGAAAATCAGCACTTAGCAACAGAGTGTGAATGGGCCAAGTCTGTGGATCTTAAAACATGAGCATTAGGTTCCCATGAGGTCCCATCAATTTTCTGAAGCATGTTATTTCTCATTTTGACTTTAGCAGCCACATTTGGAAGATGCTGCATTTCAGTTAGAGTTATATCTAGTGTTATTGCTAAGTATTTTTGTTTACTACTGTATGACAAAACTTGGTTTCTGAATCCAATTTCAAATTTGCAATCTGCCCATTTGCTTAGGTGAATGCAGATATAATTGTTTTATGAGGAGTTATGTGAAGGCACCCCATTTCACCATCAGGAAAGTTGGAGCTCTGGGTGATTGTAACTGTGATAAGCAATTTTTCTAGTGTCCATGTCACTTGTGTTGGGCAGTATTGTCATTGCAAATTGAAGATTGTTTAACTTGTTTCCCAAGTAGTTTATGTAAAGAGACCATGATAAGATTCTTTCTACAATTATCCCCAGGAATTTGACAGAATTTGCTTCTCTGAGTTCTTCCTAACTTTTATGGATAATTTTAACAATATACCTTAAATGAATGAAAATTCCATTACACGTCAAGACAATGGAGTGGTAATTGAAAACTGAATCATAGCTTAACATTGGTAGCCTGTATGGAAGACTAGTTTATGGCAGAGTCCAAGCACTGTCTTTGCTATTTTGACACTTTATATCTGATGTCTAAAATTTAGCTATATCTCAGAAAACAATCCATAATTTTGGAGCTTTTCAGGGTAGCTGCATGGTCTAAGGCACCTTGCCATGGTTTGTGTGGCACATTCCATCAGAGGTTTGAGTCCTTCCTCAGGCATGAGGGTGTGTTATCTTTAGTGTAAGTTAGTTTAAGTTAGATTAAGCAGTTTGGTCCCATAGGAACTTACCACCACTATCATAATTTTGGAAGAATCTAAATTTAGGATGATATGGTAACATAGCATAATGTGAGACAGAAGATGAGATGTTTTGGTTTAAGTCTGCTTTCTGGATTAATGACCAAGACTATATGTGGTTTTAGGCACTTGGTCACACCCACTTATGCACCTATTTGGTTGCCCCCTATCCCTACCCTCAGAAATACAACACAGTTAATTATCACTCATTAAACAAATTAATTGAAAGCACATGATTTGAAAACAAAAAGTGCACAGCTATATCCAACAGCTAGATTAATGTGGCATTGAAACTGGAGCAGGACAAGAAGGTAGAGAAGTGCCAAGTACATGATAAGAAAACAAATATCAGGTGTGTTTATTCCAGTGATTTGAGTTAATGGCAAGGAGGAGGAATACACAAGAAGCATCTGAAATAAAATGTCATTACTTGCCTATGTCCTAAGTGTTCTGGAAATAGGACCAGTGGTACCAAAATAGTGACTATTTATTTAGTAGATATTTGTTATTACATTTTGCTTAAATTAATTTCTTTATAGAATATATTTTTCTTTGCAGTAAGATCTTGTTTGTTAACTTTGAAAACCTGTCACTAAAGTCAATATTTAAATTGACCTATGGATATTTTTCTATGTTTACAAATTCATTGTAAACAAATTACATTATGTCTCATGTACGAATTTATGTCTTAGCATGTATATTGATGAGCCAAAACATTATGACCATCTGCTTAATAGCTTGTTTGTCCATCTATGGAACAAACTACATCACTGATTCAGAAAGTCAGGGATCTAACAATGTGTTTGTAGGTTTTTGGAGGTTTGTGGCATTAGATGTATGTGCACGGGTCATGTAATTCACGTAAGTAATGGCTGCTGATTTGCCTATGCGGTGACGGCACCTGACAGTGACCCAGATGGGTTCCATAGTATTTACAGCAGGCTACTTTGGTCCCCAAGACATCAATTTAAGTCCACTACAATGCTCCTCAAACCACTGCAGCATGGTTCTGGCTCTGAGACATGGACAGTTACACTGCTGAAAGATGACATTGCCATCGGGGAAGACATCAAGCACGAAGTGATGCAGGTGATTTCAGTTGTCAGTTTGTATTTGATTACTACCACAGGTCCCATGGAAGTGCAGGAGAATGTCTCCCATAACATAATACTGCTATCACCAGCCTGCATCCATGGCATGCTGCACGTTTTGAGCTGCTGCTCATCTCAATGACGGTGTCTGTGGAGACAACCAGCAACCTAATGTAGCAAAAATGTGATTCACTTGAAGAGCCAATATGTTTCCATTGACTGGCAGTCAAATACTGATGCTCCTATATCCACTGCAGTTATAATTGATGATGCTGTTGGGTCAACATGTGAATCCGTAGGGATTGTCTGCTGCGGACCTGCATGTTCAACAATGTACAATGGCCCGTGTGCTCCAAAACACTTGTACATGCACCAGCATTGTCTTCTTTCAGCAGAGATACCACAGGTCATCATCTACCTTACTTTGCAGAGCAGAGAATCCTCCAAACCACACATTCTGTGGAGAGCTTTGGGTAACCAACCACTCAGTGCCTAGTATTTCTGTAGATGCCCATGACAATGGCACATTAACATTCAAGTGGCGTCACTATTTTCAACATACTGGTTCAAAGGCTCTGCATAATAACAATCATTCATTTGTCAAAGTCGTTTATCTCAACAGATTTCCTCATTTCCAGCCCATGTCTTCACTAGGGTGATTCCCTGTCTGTGTCTGCTCCTCTTGCATACTTTTGTTACTGCATCATGTGTCCATAACACCACCAGGTGGCAGCCAACGTGGCAATGGTCATAACATTTTGGCTTATCAGTGTATGTATGGCAAAGACTTAATAATGGCAGATATGAAGTTTCAGATTTTTCCTCCTTAAAGCAGGGGTTTGCCAAACTGTGTATTGCAGCTCCCAGGGGCATAATGACCTTTCAGCAATGGCATCGGGACTTTTTCATGAGAATAATAATCTGGTTTATTTTCTTTCTGAGTAAAGGAATAATGTCTACACTACCAATGATATCTACTTGGCTAGCAAGTAAGGGCTGTTACTATGATAATGTGGCAGATGGCATTTGAATTTTACTGTGCAACTTATTTGCATTTATTCAGTAAAAATCAACTTGAAAATTATTTTTGTGGAATTCAGATCATTTCTAATTACTGTTTGTCTTATGTGATTTGTGTGTCTCTATCAGAATGGTCAAATTTTTAAATATAAGTACAAAATATGATATTTCAAATGTGTCATGTGGGAACTATGATGACAGTTACTTGAACTGCAGTATTCCATGTATTACTGTTGGAAATGAAGAATGACCACAGTGTCATTTTTTCCAAAGCCCTAGCTTTTGAATGCATGCTTCCTAATAAAATGAAACAACATGTGGAGTCAAATCCTAGTAGTTTGGTAAACAAACCATGAGAACACTTTTTGCACAAGGTAAAAGAAATGACAACAAAAAACTTCACAAGTAAGCTACAGTTTGTACTACAGCACTTCTTTCATCTTTCAAAGTTTCCTACCCTGTATCAAAGAGCAAGTAACCTTCCACCATAGCTGAAGACCTTATTTCTCAACTGCTGTGGACATTGTACATCTTATGATAGATGTATCAACTGCCAAGTAACTGGCATATGTGGCTTTGCATTAGTTTTCAAAAACCCAATGTGGCAGATGGGCTTAATGATCATTTGGTTGAAAAACTTGCTCTTTGCTATTTTAGCTACATGTAACTACAATTATGTACATGTAAGCGCTACTACACTCTTTAATGGAAGAAAATAATATTAACTGGGAAAACTGTGTAGACATGTGGACAGATGGAGGTCCTAGAATGGTTGCTGCACCATGGTTTGTGAGCTGTGATCCAGAAAGAGGCTCATGCTGCTTGGGCACATACACCCTGCCTTTCATGGCATTTAATCAGTGACTGAAGTTGTAAATGTCATTAAAAGTCAGCCATTTAAGTCAAGATATTTTCAACAAATGTGCAGTAATATAGGGGCTGAGAACATTTCTCTAATTTATTACAACAGCTCTCACTGGCTTTCATGCATGAATATCACAAAAAAGGTGTATGAACTCATGAATTAAATTTGCTCTTATTTCTAGAGAAACATTTGAGTTCCAAGAAGTTCATAGGTACTGACTTTGTTTTGAGACTAACATACATTTGTAATATCTTTGAACATCGAATTGATCACTGCTTCTGGACATTCCAGAAGAAGTTGATCAACACAACAGGCGCAAAGATTCTTTCAGTACAGAACTTTTATCAACACCTGCCAATGAAGAACAAGAGCAATTTATTGATATTTCTTCAGACTGCAAACTGAAATTTAAGTTCATTTCCTAAAAAGATCATATGAGTTTTGATACATTTTGCAACACCTTACTTATGAGATAGATTGTTGAGAACAGGTAATCATACAAATGAAGTATAGATCATGAATGAAGTGGAGAAAGAGATCCAGTTTTCAATCTTGTGCCAAGATGATAATGAAGTAGCAAACTTACCTTTCTCATTGATTTCATTGCAAGAATAAGATGTAATAACTTCACTTCCATGTCTGAAAGAAAAAATGTTATTGATGATCTGCATCTGTATAAAATAACTGGAATTTTATTTGCTGGCTGCAAATTCTTCACCATCAGCTGTATTAGGTTCAGATGCACTACCTATTAGTGACAAGAAAATTTGTGCCAGAATGGAACTTTAACCTGGATTTCCCACCTATCACAGTCAGCAAATAAATTTAAAATTATTTTATGCAGCTGTGTGGATTGTCAATAATTTTTGTTCTTTCAGACATGTGAGTAAAATATTACAACCCTAGAATGGAATATGATGATAACAATGGTGGTCTCAAGTTTTAGTCCCATTCTCACTGCACGGGAATCCAATTAATAATGAGCATTAGGTGGTGAATATTGGGGGCTATGGTATAAGTAAGTAGACTGTGACATATGAAGGTTTGGATTGGTACAGGAAGCATACGCAGATAGCCAAAATGGTTGAGACAAAATCTTGTGATAAACAGGAAATCCAGGTTTGAGTTCCAGTCCAGCACAAATTTTCACATGTCACAAATAGATGGTCAACTTGCTTAAATAAGATCCTCATATTAATGTCAGGGATTTTAAATAAATGAAATGAACCAAAATTTGATTCAGATTTAAAATTACAAAGGTTGTTTAGTGATATTTTCTGAGTATTTTGATATAAAGGGGTGTATGGTTACTGGTGGCTCCTCACAGAGTGATTGCATTTAATTTGATTTCTTACCTCCATTTATCTTTGTATAAGTATTTCACTGAAAATATCTCCAGAATACAGTAAATATTGATGGTAAGTTTCATGTGTCTTATTTGGAAACAAACCTGTTCCATTTACTCACTGTTCATTCCATTGAAAACAGCATTGCCCACTTTACTCTTCGCCCTCAATCTTGTATCCAGCACTGCTTGGTCTCCCTCAGGTTTTCTGGCATTATCAGATGTACATTAACAGTTATACCATTTATGATCTACAGAATTCTTTCAGTATAAAATGTTTTCCAGTCTAATTTAAATATTGGTCAAGTTTTATATGCATGGATTGGTTTAAGATGTTTATGTTTCCATCATTTGTGCATTGAAAATATTGACACACTAATTTTATGTTGTCATTTGTTTTTTCAATTAGTTATTTGTAGATGAAACAAGATAACTCTTGAATGAATTTTTCAACCTGCAGTGGAGTTTACACTGATATGAAACTTCTGCCAGATCGAAACTATATGCTGAGCTGAGACTCAAACTCAAGAGGTTTGCCTTTGGTGGCCAAATGCTATACCATCTGAGCTACCCAAGCACAATCATAATGCATCTTCACAGATTTACTTCCATCAGTACCTCATCTCCTATCTTCCAAACTTCACAGGTCCTGAGTTTGAGTCTCAGTTTAGTTCACTGTTTTGATCTGCCAAGAAGTTTCAAGATAACTTTTACCTGTGTGACTGATTTAGAACTTTTAGATTTGAATGTTCTAGCTCTCCTTCCATATTTTAATTCTTCTTTTGTCACAAGCCTGAGTCTTCTCTTTTACACTGCCCCTTTCTTTCCAGTAGCCATCTTTGTATCCAGTTACAACTTTTTTCGTTCATTATTTGTCCATTGCTCCTCTATCTGGATCTTTCTTTACAGTATTATCCACACACTTGATCATCCACTATCATTTTCAGCAGTTGCCCTGTCTCCTTTAGCTGTATTTGTAGAATATAAAGAGTGACAGAGGAAAATGACTGCAATAAAATTAGACTGCACACAACATTTTATTTGTGATAATGACAGTATGCTGTAACAACACAGGGAGGATACCAGAAAGAAGATTTGGGGAAGCTTTATCAAGGACTGTTGTATGACATTAGCTTCTATTCTTCTTTCTTGTACTGCATTTGATTGCTTGCTTTTTAGTAATAAATGGTAGCATTGAACACATTTAACTGTATCTCATATGATACAGCAAAATGTTTTGGGAGGCAATGCCCTCATCATCAAGTCGCCAACACACAGGTCACATTACTATACTATAAGACTAAAAAAGTGTAACAACACATTTTTGGCATTCATAAAATAAAATAAAACAAATTACTCTGTATTTCCTTGTCTTGCATTAAAATAGTCTGCTTCTGTCCTTGTCTCTGTCCTGGTCATTCCAATCACACACTGCAAGTGTACAACAGGTGTCTCCATCATTTCCATGCACCAAATATGTCCACTTGATGCTTCTTCTGATGCTCCAGCACAGTTATGAGCTACTATGCCAGAGGTACCACTGTGTATGCATTGCTACTGATACAACCTCAATGCCATTCCATTGATCACATACTCTTAGTTCATTTTTGCTATTACTTCCATGCTGACCTCTAAGAGTGCTATACTATAGCTACTACATCTATGGAGCATTAGATACTCATACCTGTCAAAAACTCTGATTTCATCTGCACTTTAAGAACATTGTGATATTTCTTAATACACAAATGAGAGATAATGGAATAAATGATTAATGGCAAATCTCATATTCAGATGTGAAACAAATACTAACCAATAGATAGAGGGGCTGGCCAGTACTTACCTCAGCTCAGTACAACCGATAGATTCACAAAACAGAACAGAAAATTTACATTCCTAGCTTTCAGAACTTTGTTCCTTCATCAGGGAGGAGAGAGGGGAAAAAAGGGAAGAAGGGAAAGAGGATTCAGTTACTCACAACCCAGGTTATGAAGCAACAGGGAAAGGTAAAGAGGGAGGGTAGCAAGGATGGAGGCATGGTTGTCAGAGGGAAGCCAAAGATATTCTACTGTTAAGTACTGTGCCAGCTTCAAACCAAAGAGGATGCATACTGAAGTAGAGAGGTATATAGTATAAAGATATACACAACTATGTGGGATGAAAAGATGCGTGAGTGGCTAAAGAGGAGAGGGAAAAAGTTGAAGACTGAAGAGTAAATGAGAGTGAGGTTGGTTAACGTAGGTTCAGTCCAGGGGGATGGCAGGATGAAAGGATGTGTTGGAGTGCAAGTTCCCATCTCCGCAGTTCCGAGGGATTGGTGTTGGGTGGGAGAAGCCAAATGGCATGGACGTTGTAGCAGGTTCCTAGGTCCCTAGAATTATGCAGGACGGTATGCTCTGCTACTGGGTATTGGACATCTCCTAGGGGGA
The DNA here is from genome assembly GCF_021461395.2 of Schistocerca americana. Taxonomy (NCBI): domain Eukaryota; kingdom Metazoa; phylum Arthropoda; class Insecta; order Orthoptera; family Acrididae; genus Schistocerca; species Schistocerca americana. Next base: position 113,787,304 of record NC_060126.1, on the reverse strand, counting down.
CAGTTCTTCTGTGCCCATTCATGGGCTCAGCCAGTTTAGTTGTCATCATACCGATGTAAAAGGCTGTGCAGTGCAGGCATGTCAGCTGATAAATGACATGTGTTGTTTCACATGTAGCCCTGCCTTGAATTGTGTATGTTTTAGCAGTAGCGGGACTAGAGTAGGTGGTTGTGCGGGGGATGCATGGGACAGGTTTTGCAGTGGGGCTGGTTACAGGGGTAGGAAATGCTGGGTAGAGAAGGTGGTCTGGGAATATTGTAGAGTTTGACAAGGATGTTACGCGCGTTAGGGGGGTGACGAAAGGCAACTCTGGGTGGTGTGGGGAAATATTGTCAAGGGATGATCCCATTTCAGGGCTTGACTTGAGAAAGTCATATCCCTGGTGGAGTAATTTGTTGATGTATTCGAGGCCAGGATAATATTGGGTGACTACAGGGATGCTTCTGTGTGGTCTAGGGGTAGGAACATTGTTGTTGGTTTGGGAGGTATGTATTGCTCGGGTGATCTGTTTGTGGACAAGGTCTGCAGGATAGTTGCAGGAGAGGAAAGCACTGGTAAGGTTATTGGTGTAACTGTTGAGGGATTCGTCACTGGAGGAGATATGTTTGCCATGAATACCTAGGCTGTAGAGGAGGGAGCGTTTGACGTGGAATGGGTGGCAGCTATCAAAGTGAAGGTACTGTTGTTTGTTTGTGGGTTTGATGTGGACAGAGGTGTGGATGTGAGCTTCAACAAGATGAAGGTCAACATCCAGGAAGGTGGCTTGGGTTTTGGAGAAGGACCAGGTGAAATTCAGATTCAAAAAGGAGTTGAGGTTATGGAGGAAATTAAGGAGTGTTTCTTCACTATGAGTCCAGACCACAAAGATGTCATCTATAAACCTATACCAGGCCAGGGGAAGCAGCTGTTGGGTCTTCAGGAAAGCCTCCTCCATGCAGCCCATGAAGAGGTTGGCATAGGACGGAGCCATCCTGGTTCCCATGGCCATTCCCCTGATTTGTTTGTAGGTCTGTCCTTCAAAAGTGCAGTAATTATGGGTGAGGATGAAGTTGGTAAGTGTGATAAGGAATGAGGTTTTTGTAAGATCTTTGGGTGGGCGTTGGGAGAGGTAGTGTTCAAGGGCAGAGAGACCATGGGTATGTGGGATGTTTGTGTAAAGGGATGTAGCATCTATGGTGACAAGAATGGTTTCAGGTGGGGGGGGGAGTGGGAATGGATTTGAGGCGTTCTAGGAAGTGGTTTGTGTTTTTGATGTAGGACGGGAATCTGCAGGTGATAGGTTGGACGTGTTGGTCTACCAGAGCTGAGATATGTTTTGTTGGGGCTTTGAATCCTGCCACAATTGGACGGCCAAGATGGTTCTCTTTGAGGATTTTGGGTAATAGGTAGAAGGTAGGGGTATGTGGCTCAGATGGAGTGAGTAGGTCTATGGAAGCCATTGTGAGGCCTTGTGAGGGACCTTGGAATTTTAGGATTTTCTGCAGCTCAGCCAGGATGGAGGGAATGGGATCCTGGGTAACAGCTTTGTAGGTTGAGGTGTCAGAGAGTTGATGCAGTCCTTCCGCCACATACTCCACATGGTCAAGTACCACAGTTGTGGAGCCTTTATCCGCCAGGAGGATGACAATAGAGTGGTCTGTTTTCAGCTCCTTAATGACACGGGATTCAGCTGGGGTGATGTTGGGGGTTGTCAGGATGTTCTTCAAGAAGGACTGGGAGGCAACACTGGATGTGAGAAATTCCTGAAATGTCGGCAAGGGATGGTTTTGGGTTAGGGGAGGAGGATCTCTTTGGGAAGGCGGTCGAAACTGTTCTAGACAGGGTTCAACACTGGGTTTAGTATTTAGGGGCTGTGTTTGGGTGGTAAAGTAATAATTTCCAGTTGACGTTCTGGGCAGGCTTCAAAGCCCCAACAGAACGTATCTCAGCTCTGGTAGACCAACACCTCCAACCTATCACCTGCAAACTCCCATCCTACATCAAAGACACAAACCACTTCCTAGAACGCCTCAAATCCATCCCCACTCCCCTCCCATCTGCAACCTTTCTTGTCACCATAGATGCTACATCCGTTTACACAAACATCCCACATACCCATGGTCTCTCTGCCCTTGAACACTACCTCTCCCAATGCCCACCCAAAAAGCTTCCAAAAATTTTGTTCCTTATCACACTTACCAACATCATCCTCACCCATAATTACTTTTGAAGGCCAGACCTACAAACAAATCAGGGGAACAGCCATGGTAACCAGGATGGCTCTGTCCCATGCCAACCTCTTCATGGGCCGCATTTAGGAGGCTTTCCTGAAGACCCAACAGCTGCTTCCCCTGGCCTGGTGTAGGTTTATAGATGACATCTTCGTGGTCTGGGCTCATGATGAAGAAACACTCCTTAATTTCCTCCATAACCTCAACTCCTTTTTGAATCTGAATTTCACCTGGTCCTTCTCCAAAACCCAAGCCACTTTCCTGGATGTTGACCTTCATCTTGTTGAAGCTCACATCCACACCACTGTCCACATCAAACCCACAAACAAACAACAGTACCTTCACTTTGATAGCTGCCATCCATTCCACATCAAATGCTCCCTTCCCTACAGCCTAGGTATTCATGGCAAACATATCTGCTCCAGTGACGAATCCCTCAACAATTACACCAATAACCTGACCAGTGCTTTCCTCTTCCGCAACTATCCTGCAAACCTTGTCCACAAACAGATCTTCCGAGCAATACATACCTCCCAAACCAACAACAATGTTCCTACCCCCAGACCACACAGAAGCATTCCCCTTGTCACCCAATATTATCCTGGCCTCGAATACATCAACAAATTACTCCGCCAGGGATATGACTTTCTCAAGTCAAGCCCTGAAATGGGATCATCCCTTGACAATATTTCCCCACACCACCCAGAGTTGCCTTTCGTCACCCCCCTAACGCGCGTAACATCCTTGTCAAACCCTACAATATTCCCAGACCACCTCCTCTACCCAGCAGTTCCTACCCCTGTAATCGGCCCCACCGCAAAACTTGCCCCATGCATCCCCCGCACAACCACCTACTCCAGTCCCGCTACTGCTAAAACATACACAATTCAAGGCAGGGCTACATGTGAAACAACACATGTCATTTATCAGCTGACATGCCTGCACTGCACAGCCTTTTACATCGGTATGATGACAACTAAACTGGCTGAGTGCATGAACGGGCACAGAAGAACTGTCCACCTAGGAGATGTCCAATACCCAGTAGCAGAGCATGCTGTCTTGCATAATTCTAGGGACCTAGGAACCTGCTACAACATACATGCCATTTGGCTTCTCCTACCCAACACCAATCCCTCAGAACTGCGGTGATGGGAACTTGCACTCCAATACATCCCTTCATCCCGCCATCCCCCTGGACTGAACCTATGTTAACCAACCTCACTCCCATTTACTCTTCAGTCTTCAATTTTTTCTCTCTGCTCTTTAGCCCCTCACACATCTTTTCATCCTACATAGTTGTGTATATCTTTATACTATATACCTCTTTACTTCTGTATGCATCCTCTTTGGTTTGAAGCTGGCACAGTACTTAACAGTAGAATATCTTTGGCTTCCCTCTGACAACCATGCCTCCATCCTTGCTACCCTCCCTCTTTACCTTTCCCTGTTGCTTCATAACCTGGGTTGTGAGTAACTGAATCCTCTTTCCCTTCTTCCCTTTTTTCCCCTCTCTGCTGCCTGATGAAGGAACAAAGTTCCAAAAGCTAGGAATGTAAATTTTCTGTTCTGTTTTGTGAATCTATCGGTTGTACTGAGCTGAGGTAAGTACTGGCCAGGCCCTCTATCTCTTTGCTAGTATTCGTTTCACAGATAATGGAATAAGATTTTTCAATAACTTTCTGAATTTATTTTAGTGCTGGGCATTATTCAGAACTGAAAGCAAAATGAATCATTAGTTATATTCTATGTTGCTTCTTCAGCATACTACTTATAACAGAATAAATTCCTTAAGCTAAACTGAATCTCCAGATTTGTTAGAAATCATTTACAACTTCTGGTTATGTAGCTAGTGTTTTTCTTTGTTGCAACTTATAATTATCAGTTGAATTGTAAGAGTTATTTATATGTTTGATCCATGATGTTCCAGGTACTCCGTGTAGATATCTTGGAAGACGTTGGTATAAGCATGAATCCTGATATAGATGTGGGTCAAATTGAAGGTGCATTTGTTATGGGACTTGGTTATTGGCTGACGGAGTACATTGTTTATGATGAAGAAACTGGAAAAGTGCTGACAAACAGAACATGGGTAATTGTGGTTACCTATTTCCCTTGTGATTTTATGTCATGTATGACCTCTTGTTCCATCTTCCAAAAGACTACATCCCAACAGATAGTTGCATTTTGATTTTTTGTGGGAAGATGATTTGGTACCCATTATTACACATATTAATAGAAAAGTAAATTCTCATGCATTATTATTAGAACAGAACAGAATAGAGACTATATTGTCACAAAACAAGTCATATACAATCAAATGATTGGGACATAGGTGATTTGTCAATTTGAAGCTACTTTCTAATTGTAAATATACAGACTAATTTACAACTGTTTTGTAATTTTAAGTACCACAAAATGACTTAATATATTGATGTTGAAAATAAAGTAAAATTGAGAAAAATATTTACTTAAAGTAACTAAGTAGTAAGAAATAGAATAAAATTAAACATCAGGCATAGCTATTTGTGACAGTGAGTCATAAATTCTTCAACGTAGTAATAATATTTACTTGCTAAGTAAATTCTTGTGATTCATAATTTTTAAATTTTTCACAGATTTTATTTCCCAGCCTCATGCGTAATATGTTAATTTATCTTCTCCAGCAGTTTTATCCTATGAGTTGGTAACGAGATTGTTTCTTGTATCATAGTCATGATTAAACAGGTTATTTTCAAAAAGTTGAGTGTTTTGTTTAGAAAAATTAATTATTTCATAGTTATGGAGGCCAGGAACAGGCATAAGATCAAGGGCATCGAACAGGGGTCTGCATGACTGTCCTTTTTCTTCACCTGCCATGGCTCTAATGACTGTTGAGTCATCTGTGTAAAGAATTATGTCTGAATTTATGTTAGTTGGCATGTCATGTATGTAATACAAGAATAGTATTGGCCCAAGGATAGATCTTTGTGCCACACCTTGTTCTGCTTTGTTTCAACTTGAGAAGAATATCTTACTTTTTTTTCTATTACTGCTTTATGTTTCCTGTTTAATAGATAAGATGACATCCATCTCAGTGAATATTCACTAAAACCATTTTGTTATTGCATACAAAGTAGTAGTTTGTGGGCTAATGTGTCAAAAGCTTTAGTTAGATCACAAAATAGCCCCATGCTATCATTTTATTATCTAAACTACTACTAACTTTGTAATAAGTTCATTGATAGCTTGCACAGTGCAGTATCCTCTTTGGAAACAATGCTGATTGTTCTGGATAATATTATACAGATTATTAGAGTTGAGTATCTGGTTAATGCTACTCTTCCAAATATTTTGGAAAATATTGATTCCAAGGTGATTGGTCAATAATTACCCACTTCATCATGTTTGCCTTTTTTATAAATGGGTTGCATTTCAGCATATTTCAGTCTATTGGGAAAACATCCTTCCTCAAAAGATTGACTGATTATAAGGGACAGAGGATGTGCAATTTTATGGACGACTGACTGCCTTTATTAGTTTTGTAGGAATTTCATCCCAGCTTACAGAATTTAAATTCTTCAAGGACTTTATATCAACTACTTCAGAGTAGGATGTAGGGTGAATCTGAATTCAGTGGAAACAGGATACAAAACAAATTTTTATCTGTGTTGCAATATTTAAGACTGTTACTGAGCAAGTCACTGAGAATTAATCACTGATCACACTCCCCATTGACAGAGGTGAGTAAATGCCTCCATGCACTTCTCTTGTTACCATTTTCAGGCCTTTAACAAACTGTTTGTACAATTTCACCACTCTTGGGCCATTGACAGTGTTTCCTCCCCATGCTGTGCTGTCAGACTTCACATTTGAACAAGTCTAAAATTTCACATTAAAAAATTCTTTTGGCCAGCACTGAACTATAACAACAGACATAGTACAAGTAGAATGGCTATAAAAGAGATACTAATCTCAAGGCAATACTTTAGGAAGAAAAGAGGAAGTAAATGAAGATTAGAGGGGAGCTATGAAAATACAAGAAAGTTTTTACCGAGCACTGAAAGATATAAGTGGAAACAAGCCCTTGGAGTAGACAAAAACCACTCAGAATTATTGAGATCCTTGTGAGAGTCTGACATGACAGAAGTATTCCAAGTCATATGTAAGATATATGCTGACAAGTTTCATTATTACTGATTATTAATTTAACAAGTCATTATTGCAAAATAATGACACAAATTATTCACAGAAGAATGGAAGAACTATTTGACCTGGACCTCAGTGAAGATGAATTTGGGTTCCAGAGATATACAGGAACATATGAGGCAATACTGATAATATGAATCATCTTAGAAGATGGGTTAAGGAAAGGGAAACCTACATTTATAGCATTTCTAGATTTAGAGGAAGATTTTCAGAATGTTGAATGGAATACACTCTTTGAAATTCTGAAGATAGCAGTTATGAAATACAGGGAGGTAAAGGTCATTTAAACTTGAACAGATATCAGACTTTAGTTACAGGAGTTGGAAGACATGAAAAGCAAGTAGTGGCTGAGAAGGGAGTAAGACAAGGCTGTAGTCCGTTCCTGATGTTATTAAATTTGTGCACTGAGCAAGCAGAACAGGAAACAAAGCATAGTTTCTGAAAAGAAATTTAATTTCAGGCAGAAAGAATAGTAACTTTAAGGTTTATCAATGATATTGTAATTTGTGTCAGAGGTAGCAAAGGATATGGAAGAGCATTTGAATGAAATGGATGGTGTCTTCAAAGAATGTTATAAGCTGAACAACAACAACAATAGTACAACGAGATTAATGGAATGTAGTTGAACTGAATCAGGCAACACTGAAAGATTTAGATTATAAAATGCCACACCAAAAGTAGCAGATGAGTTTTACTGATGACAAAACTAGAAAGGATAAAAAATGCAGACTGACAATATCAAGAAAAATATTTATGAAAAAGAATAATTTGTTACTGTACCTCTGAATATAAGTTTAAATGTTAGGAACTTCTTTCCAAAGTTCTTTGTCTGTATTGTAACATTGTGCAGAATTGAAACATGGTAATAGGCAGTTCAGATGAGAAGAGAATAAAAGCTTTAAAAATTTGGTGCCAGAGAAGAAAGCTAAAGATTAGATGGGTGTAGCAAATAATTAATGAGATGATACTGAATCATGTTGAGTACAAAGAAATTTATGGACAAGTCCCAATAACCTGTTATGCCTTGCATTAGTAAAACATGTAACTGAGAAATAAGTAATAGATATTTCAGATTGTCTTGAATTAGGTCTCTTTTTATACATCACCTTCATTATGATTTGTACTGCACATATGAATAATTTTTGTTTATAAAAATTGCATCATACGCCAACCATTAGCAATATAGGCTGATCCCCGAAGTGCCAGCTGAAGCTGAAAATTTACTTCAGTGCCACTTGCTTCTGCCAAATTTAGTTTATAATTTATTCTTTTTTAATGTTTTTGAGCAGCAAAGTTGTAATAGTTGACTGCCTGTGGTGTTAGTCAACACATGATTGATCAACACAGATTGTCATCACACACAAGCCATGGCTACAAGCTACATTGTTAAACAGTTTCCATGTCTTTTGTAAAATATGCATTACTTTCTACATTTTCTCAGAAAAAAATGGCAGTTTTATTTTGTTTTTGATTTATCCTTCTGATTTCCTTCTCTTCATTTTGTTCAGCATTTGAATTTTAAAGTTTTTGTTTCTGAAAATCATAGCATAACAAAATTACAACTTCATTTTTTCTTTCAGAACTACAAACCACCTGGAGCTAAAGATATTCCAATTGAATTCAACATAGAACTGAAGAAGAAAGCACCCAATCCACTTGGTGTTCTTCGGTCAAAAGGTAATTTAACTTTTACAAGTGCCTTGGCCTATTGTCTGTAGAAAACATTTACATACTCTTCACTAAATAATGGTAAATAAATTTTGTCATTTTGACTTCACAGCGGTTGGTGAGCCTCCTCTGTGTATGAGTATTGTGACCTTCTTTGCTTTGCGTGAAGCTGTTCTCTCTGCCAGGAAAGATGCTGGTTCCACAGACAACTGGGTAGATATTGGTAAGTATCGCTGCACTATGATATTTCGGCTGTTCTAAAGTAACAATTGTAATGATATAGTTTGCAAGTATCAAGGTTGGCTGCTTCACTCAGACTTGTATAAATGGCATTTTAAAGTTTACTTCATTAAAAAATAACTTTTAGTCTTTGAAGAAAGCATGAACTAATCACTTGAGAATAATGAAGAAACAAAAAATTATAACTTTTACAAACCCTATAATAACATGGAAAGGATAGGTGGCTACTCATCACATAGTGGAGTTGTTGGGTTACAGACAGATACAGTGGGAAAAAGTGAGAAATATTTCAACTTTTGGATGAACTCCTTCTTTAGAAGCAGAAAACACATAAATACTAATTTGACATTTTAACTTAACAGAGGTAGGTTAACCTCCTCTGTGCATGATTACTGTGACTTTCTTTGCTTCATATGAAGTAGTTCTGTCTGCCCAAAAAGATGGTGGTTCTGTGGATGAGCTGCATCTGAAGGAGGACTTTGTCTGAAATCTGAAATATTCCTAACATTCCTTTTCATTAGGCTTGACTGTGACTCAATGCCATATCTGTGTGGTGAGTAGCAATCTATCCTTCCTGTATTGTTCTTATTCCATTTGGGACTTTCCATTATTTGAACACACCTGTAATAATTTACAGCAACATTTTGTAGTCCTCCAGTCATTACACAAAGAGGGCTCAGAGAACCTTGCACATTGTAAATACCAGGACAGTGGCAGCTCTGCAATTATGGAACTAAGTGCACGCACTGCGTGCTTGCAGGAGGAATGAATTTTTCAATAATGCAACTCATATGTTCACAATAAAACATTCTTCTAATAACAGCTCACTTGTGAATACACAGTGGTTGTTCCATCTCCACTTCAGTACTCTGCAGCATGGTCATTCTCTTGTCAAAATACAACACTCCTATGAACTAGAAACTTCTGAGGAAGTGCTTCTGTTGAAATGGAGAAACCACTGAGCCTATGGAAAGTGTAAGAAGATTACATAACATGGACTCAGTGAGATGAACACAGATACGGAGCCTTCAGTTCTCCTTTCGAAAACATGTGGCTGCCTCTCAGTCAATTTGCACCATTATTTATAGAACTTTACACAAAGGACTAATACAAAATAGTTTTTTGTGATGCAAGATATTGTTGATCATGACAGAAGCAAGTGTCCTTGCTTTTCATAAGAAACTGACCAAAACACATTTCTCATGAATGATGAAGCTCATGTTGAGTAGGGAAAAAAAGGAAATTATTTTTTACTGACTGGGTTGTAAATCCTAACTGTTGCATACATGCCCTATTACTGTCTCAGATCACTGTTTTGTGTGATATGACAGACAGAGATAAAAGATCAACATCTCTTTGAAAATGATGAGGGAACTCTAACAGTTAATTCTTGTCAGTATACAGAGGTGAAACCGACTCCTTACCTCAAAATTTCATCATAGAGTCTTTCATTGGGGGTATGGTTTCAGCAAAAATTCTGCTGGAATGTTCATGTTGGTACTTTATGAGTTGTTTCCAGGGTAGACAAGGATGACATTTTGCAGGTTACACAGACACCTAAACTGAGTGTATGTGATTACTTCTTTTGAGAGTACCTGAAATCACAAGTGTACATTAAAAAATCTCTGATAATTATCTAGCAGAAAACTGATGTTCACAAGGTAGCTATGGCCACACTGGCTAAAACCATGTTAGTGGCAGTGTCAAATTTAGTTTTCTTGGAAAATGTATAACACAATGCTGTCTTGTAATATTTATTATTACCAGTTTTCATTATTCTACATCCCCCAGATAAGAAAGAATACAATCACATCATCACATGTTGTACATGTCTTCACATACAAAGAACAACTTAAACTTAGCCAAAATGTGTAAAACAATTGTCGTAAGCTTCCAGTAATAAGGCAATGTGGATCAATGTGTGGCAAGTGATAAACTGTCTGTTGAGTAGACAGGTAGCTATGTACTGGATAGCCAGTTTATCACTTGCCGCATTGCCTTATCACTGGAAACTTATGATCACTGTTATATGCATTCTGATTATGTCTAAGTTGTTCTCCATATGTGAAGATATGTACAATATTTGATGTTATTATTGTATTCTCTCTTAGCTGGAGGATGGTGAATAATCAAAACCAGTCATAATAAATACGTATTACAAGACGGCATTGTCTCTTGCTTTTTTCTAATTATATATATGCTGTTTACTGCCATCAGAAAAACTTTTCTTCTGTTATTACAAAAATAAAACCATTAGTAGTCTAGCTCTCTAGGTGCTGTAGTTACTGTCAATCAGTGGCAGAACAAAAGCTATAACTAGAGCGGATAAGAAAGCAGAGGATATCAGCTGTCTAGTACAGTTACCAACATACTGCAAGCCACCAACTGGCACATTTTAGAGGGTAAAAATTGTACCTTTCCCCCAACCCAATTTCTAATTGAGTATCATGAGCTGGAAGAATAACTGGCAGTACGCATCCATGTAGGATCAAATTTCTTTGATGCTCATAGTCATTATGGGTGTGAGTAAGGAGGAAGCAATTTTCATCTTCGAGTTCCATATTACAAAGATTTTTCAGTTTGTGTACCTGTAACAAAAAAAACTAAACTGTTGGTAACTTCTTGCTTTCTGGCATTCCTGTTGTGTCTTTGAATGGCCCTAAAAATCCCACAAGTTCTTTCGCAATGTTGTTGTCATAACCAGTAAATTTTTCAGACACACCTCTCTACAGAAGTAGTTACATGACTTTGTCATACTGCCTTAGTATATAATGTAACATTGTAAATAAGCTGTTACACTTACTTCACTATCTTGCTTGAAGTTTGTCTGTATCAGATTCACATCACCAGTTTTCTTCAAGAAATAGCCACTATCTTTAGCAGCATTAACTCATAGAATAACCACCCCAAGCCCATCTATCAAAGAAACATTGTCTAGCATGTTTTTCTGGGCTTTGTTCAAAACATGTGTAATGCATGCATAATGCAGAAAGGATTGCAGTGCTTTGCATGTTTTAGTGCCTTCATCGGTTGCTAATGAAATCTTATTAAAATGCTGAGGATTTACTCCTAACTATTTGAATAATGTTTCCTTGATGTAGCTCTTAACAAATTCCCATACTTTTTTTTTCTTCTCAGAAAAATGATTTGTCATCAGTGCCATATTACACAGTGCCTAATCTTGATATGCAAAGTGCACATTACTAGATAGGCAACACAGTTTCTGATATCTGTCGATTCCTGAATCTGCTGCACATCCACATGCATGCATGCCTATAGCGTGGATAATGCTGGGCATCATACTCACTTATGTTTCATTGAATTCTCCTTCAGTGTTTTATACTACTATCACAGGATGGGCAAAATGTTGGAAACCTTTACATCTCTCAATTCTGAACCAGCATTTACAAATTCCTGATATAAAATGTAAAACCCTACGCCTAATGTTGTGTCTCTGGCACACATTTATAAGTACCTTTTTAATTTGTGTAGCTTTCACTGAAACTACTAATGCTTTGGGAATTACACTTAGTCATAATCTGCAGACATGCCTTCAGACGAGTGGAGGCAGATCTGTAAGACAGGAAAATAGAGCACTCGCCGCAATGCATGTAGCCAACACCTTTATCAGTCATTGATGAAAATCTTGCTTAAACATTCTTACAACCAGCATTTTTCACACTCAGGATATATTATTTCGAATCAAGTTTCACTTTCACACTCTCCTTCATCTCGCGTTTGTTCACCATGATCCTACAGTGGCTAACTGAGCAGTGCTTGGGTAACTATAGCAGACGGTCAAGCAACTTGAGTGTATAATGCTCAAATGAGCATCATGGGAATAAAGTGTGGCTGCCCCCTCAGTCCAGACTGGCTGTATTGATATCTGACAGACTTAAACGGAGCTACATGCACCAAGCTGTTCGAGTCAGTGTTAACATAGATGCAGACCTCTAATCACTATGTTGTGTTCTTGAAATTTACCTCAGATGTGAAAGTCCTATCCTACAATAAATTAAAGACAGAAGTGAGACTGTGTTGTGGAAATACTGTAAGCTTATATACCAAAACAATTGAGTGACATTTGTAGTATAAATCAAGTGGAAAATTTAAAAGATACAGTAATGTCCAACTATAGTTCTAAAATTATATCCATTTTTTTCAGCACCTCCTGCAACACCAGAGAAGATATTACTTGCTGCTATGACAGATTACAAACAGTTTGATTTGTAGGAGAATCTTGTGTACATTGATTGCAGATATAGCATTGTGCAGACACTGTGAAAATAACTTTTCTTTTGTATAACCATATTTTGTTATATAATGTACTGTTGTTTAAGTTTGTGAAACTATAGAAATTTATTGACTTAATATGTTTTTTCTTTGTATGTATGAAGGGAATAATAAATCTATCTCAAAGTCCGTCAAATAGTGAACTTCATCTTCTTCAGTATACCATTTCCTTATTTTACATATAACAACAACTTAATCATTTTAAGACATACAAACAGCCGCAGCATAATCATAAATATGCAATTAAACTTCACTATGAGATTTTTGCAAGGTAACCAAATGTAAGTTTTGAGTGAATGCCATTGTGGGCACCATTGATTTCATGAGATCAATAATGCATCGCACTCATTAGTCCACAGAACAGCTGAATACTGCCATATGGGTCCTGTACATGATTGTTATGTTTTCTAAAGGCCACTGGTATTAAAACTTCAACATAGTTTCTAGTAATCACACAGGAATGAAGGCAATGAGATATGATCAGAGGCAGCAAGTAGCAGAAGACTAGTTAGGTGGTAATTATATGAAAATGTAATATGGAAACCAAATATCTTCAGACTGTAAAAATATCTCAGAATTCATTCAGAAATGACAAGTTATTGGATGAAATTTTATAGGCAAGGAAATAAAGATAGTATGCACATAATAAAAGAATGCTGTGAATGGAAATTTAGCAGAGTATTTTGTCATGAATAATAGTTCATTACTCATGCCACCTGTTGCCATTTCAGGCAAGTGACATTGTAAGGAAAGTATGTAAGTTTAGCACAGATGAATGGGTAATCATTCTAGGGAAAATGTGAGCTGCAAATGGGTAAATCTACTGACATAAGCAAATATGACAGATTACTCCAGGGGGCTCACATCTATTTTGTGAGTATATGGATGGCCACCATGAGGCTGCAGCCTTTGCACTGATATTTCTCTTTCCATGCTGCTTGTCTGTCTTATTCTTTCTTCATGTCTACCTTTCCAGTGTAAGGTCTTCTTGGTGGTGATTTTGCTTGGATATGGTTTTTGTGTTTTGGACACTTATTTTCTTACCTTCCTGTCTTCTACATCTTCTCATTATTAATCATATGATCCCCTTGTTGAGTTAAATTTGCTACTTCTCTTCTAAATTTCACAGAAATGTAGATCATACTGGGAAGGACACCCAGTGCAGTATATGTTCTGCCTTTGTGCCTTTCTCTCCTTGCACCCTTCTTTCTTGAAGTTGTACTATGCATAAAATCCAGTACAACAGCCATTCTATTGTGGGCAAAGTCATCAACTACCTGCATGGTGGTTGCCCCATGATCATGCAGGTATTGTACTTTTGGTGCCTGAGCTGGAAACACCCCATGCAAGCCAAGGAGTACATCCCCATAAGTCTGGGGCAAAGGGACTCCAGGCAATGATTTACTGGCCAGGTAGCTGTAGTTGGATGGCACCTATTAGGAAGCCCCCTTTTAGAGTGGTTGATACCATGGCAGAAGATTTGCACATGATGTGGATTATACCTTCTTCTGCTTGTAGCTGCAAGGTCCCAGCTCTCTGAAGCTAAGACATATTACAGTGTGGCAAGGCATAACCATAAAATGTTCCCTTCCATGGCTATGCCATAGAATAGGGCTTAGAGAGAAGACGAGAAATACTCCTGCAACTATTTTTTTTTTTTTTTTATAACAGACAGGGATTTATTTTTGACTACAAAGCCTTTGTTCTCCATTGATCATCTTGAGGACAGGTTTGGGGATGTGACAATTATTTAAAAGATGAAAAGTGGCTCCATTATGCTTAAAATGTACTCCCCCAAACAGTCATCGATGCTGCTGCCTGTGACAAGCTGAATGATATTCTTGTCTCTATAACTCCCATATGAATACATATAGTACTGGTTATCATTTTCCACTGAGATCTTGTTTACAGACTGATGACAAGTTGTGTGCTAATTTGGATCAATGATCCATCATACCCATCAGGGACTAAAGAAAACAGTGTGAATACTGGAGCTTTCATTTTGGCCTTTGAAGGTGACTGTGATGAAGCAAGCTGTGATCTCTTCACTTCCTCCTGTTGTGCCATCTGCCTCCTCAAATTCATTTTATATTTATTGTTGTCTAATTACCATTAACATGCATGAGTATAATCTACATTTCCAGAAAAGAGAAGGGTTGGCCCTCAGTCTCAAGGAATATAGGACTAGGTCTACTTTGTGCTTAGTTTTGTGTATGTGATTAATTTCCCAATCTATTTTGACCATTCATAGTTAATATCTTTTGTTTTAGGATGAAATCAATGTGTTTCATGACTTAGATTCTATTATTGACCTATAAACAAATATAAATTCTGTACTAATTATAAACATTTGGAAGAAGACCTACTAGGATTCTTAAAGTATCTGTTTGGCTCTATTTGGAAATATATTAGCAAAGCCAGCACTTAATTAATTCCAAAATAATTACCAGATTTGTCAAAAGTATTGTTTGTATAACTATATCTGTTAATTTCATTAATTAAACAAATAATTAAGCCTAACCTTTGTGGTAGAAGGAACTGTTAAAAAGGAGGAGTTTTTTGATGTATTCAGTTAATTGAATGAGTTATGTTTTAATTGTAATTTCTGTAACTTAAACATAAAACAGTGTATAGTTTCAGTGCCTGCTATTGAGAGGATATATAAAGCACTGAGTTTTGGTCCCAAGACAGTCAGTCCACAGCCGATTTTCAGACAGGAAATATGTATTGGTTAGAGTAACAACAATGCATCAACTTGATGGTGGAATAAGAAATATATATTTTTTAGAGTAACAGCAATGCAACAGCTTAACATTGGAATAAGTGTAACACAAATAGGCCATGTATTAGAACAACTAATGACAATGTATGTTTAATTTATTTGAAAAATAGTGTTACACATAGTGCATTATTCTGCAAGAACTGTGAACTGTGTGATTAGGATTTTACTGCTCATAGATGTTCAGCACCAAACTTTTGTAGCAGTATGCTGATGTTGAATGCAACATATTAATGAGGCTTATCAACATTTAACAATAGTGAACTGGCCATATAACTGCGTAATATTGGGCAGATGTAAACAGTGAAAGTAAAGAACTGTGAAACGCAATTGTGCAACTGTCGGCTACATCACTTACAGTATTTAGTGTTGAACTTCCACTCCCCATTTTTCAGCCAGTATAACAATGCAGTAAATCAACACTAAGGACTATCAACAAAGAAATAAAGTAGGTGAATGTCACATATGGTGCCATTTTGGGTGAGGACTATTGTATTTGGACACAATAAACAAGGACTTGTTAACTCTGAACAGTGAACAGTGCAGTTTGAACAGAATGACTGAATTTACAGTATATGTAGCACCAGTATTACTGAAAACAGTGAAAAGACTAATTGACAGTGAAAATTAATTACAGTATTCCAAAAGTTTGATTGTGTGTGAACAAGTAACACTAGAATAACACCATAAAATTGTTGGTCGACGTTATGGGGACAGCCATTATGAAGAGAAGTCGCAGCAGCCACTCAGTGTGCCAGCTGGACTCAACCCAACTGATATAAACAAGTGGGGTTTGGACAGTTGGGAGTAACTACAGCAGCAGCAGGAGACAAGTGAATAAAAATAAGGTGATTCATAGCAAAAACCGTTTTATGTTAATGGTACATAATGAGTGGCCTTAATGAACAAGACAATGTGATGGAGGAGAATGAACAACAGGGGAGTGATGTGATTGATAATGAAGCTGTAGAGGTTAAGTTTCTAAATGAACAGAAAGACTTAATGTTGACTGATTCAGTAGATGATAGTGGTTATAAATCAAACATGACTGTAACTTTGAAAAATGGGGATGAATGTCATACTGTAGATAAGATGATAAAAGCATCATCTACAATGTGTGGTGATATGAGCAAAATGGATGAAAACAGTACTGAAGTGGGTGAAATTGTTAAGGCTAAGGAGGAAGAATCTAGTAGGGAAAGTCAGAAAAGGCAAAAGTTTATGGCAGATGGCAAAGTTTAAGCAATGTTAAGACAAATCATGAGACAGACAGCTGGGGCAAGCGTTATCACCACATAATTGCATCCAACACAGAATGTTGAACCCCCTACTTGCTTAGTTTACCTGGTTTAATCCAGAATTACCACATTCTCCCCCTTTCTGTTCCATGAATTTCTCCTACCATTTCCATGCCCATTCTAGCTATCCTCCACAGAAGCATTACTTGAGTTTCTACTGGAATTAGTTATGTTCATCCTATCTATCTGAAACTCTCTCCCTGATTTATTATTATCATCAAAATTCCTCTTATAATCTTCCACTGAGGGCTTCAGCCTCTCCACTTCATCAACATAATTCAAAAAATCACTAATATTACCCCTAGGGGCAGGTACAAGCAATGCTCTAACTTTCTCATGCAACTTAGTTACTAAACCCATAATTATTGATTCACTACCTAGCTCTTGGTCCAAATATTTCAGTTTGATTATCCAAAACCTTTCACAGTACTCTTCCTAGAGTCAAATCTCTCTGCTCCCCAAAATTCATTCCAAATTCTTTCCTGCTTCTCTTTGGACAAATATTCATCTAAAAATGCTTTCTTAAAGCTATGCCATACACACACACACACACACACACTCACACATATATATATATATATATATATATATATATATATATATATATATATATAAAAAACAAAGATGATGTGATTTTCCATTCGAAAGTGCTGGCAGGTCGATAGAAACACAAACAGACACATATATACACACAAAATTCAAGCTTTCGCAACAAACTGTTGCCTCATCAGGAAAGAGGGAAGGAGAGGGAAAGACGAAAGGATGTGGATTTTAAGGGAGAGGGTAATGAGTCATTCCAATCCCGGGAGCAGAAAGACTTACCTTAGGGGGAAAAAAGGACGGGTATACACTCGCGCGCACACACACACACATATCCATCCACACATAGTGCTGGCATGTTGATAGATAGACACACCTGTGGTGAACTTGGGTTGGTAAACAACGATGTGCACAAAGGTTAGGTGGGTGTGTTGCCCACAAAACACGTTGAAGGGTGGAGAAATTTGGGAAAATTTCGAAAAAACTACGTGTAAATGTATTAAAAGGAGTGGTTTTGTGTCTCTGTCTTATCCAAAGGCCTCACCTTCAGCCCTACTCCCAGATTCAACCAAACAGCCCTCGTCAAAGATTTACTGTTCTACACTCGTACTCTCTGCTGGAAATATCACTTTGCCACAAAGAAAAATGATCCTAATCCCACTCCCCAAGACACTATCCAAATTGAACCCTGCCTGGAACAGTTACGTCCTCCGTCACAGTGGGACCCACCTCCTCTTCCTCAAAATCACCCTCTCCAAACCTTCTAGGAATTTCTCACTTCCAGCTTTACCTCTCAATCCTTCTTAAAAAAACCTTAATCCTACTCCCAACATCACCACAGCTGAATCCCAGGCTATCCATGATCTGAAGGCTGACCGATCCATCGTCATTCTTCCGGCGGACAATGATTCCACGACCGTGGTACTTGATCGTCGGGAGTATGTGGCTGAGGGACTGCGCCAGCTTTCAGACAACACTACATACAAAGTTTACCAAGGTAATCCCATTCCTGATGTCCAGGCAGAGCTTCAAGGAATCCTCAGAACCTTAGGCCCCCTACAAAACCTTTCACCTGACTCCATCAACCTCCTGACCCCACCGACACCCCGCACCCCTACCTTCTACCTACTTCCTTAGATTCACAAACCCAATCATCCCAGCCACCCCATTGTGGCTGGTTACCAAGCCCCCATAGAATGTATCTCTGCCTATGTAGATCAACACCTTCAACCCATTACAAGCAGTCTCCCATCCTTCATCAAAGACACCAACCACTTCCTCGAACACCTGGAATCCTTACCCAATCTGTTACCCCCAGAAACCATCCTTGTAACCATTGATGCCACTTCCTTATACACAAATATTCCTCACGTCCAGGGCCTCACTGCGATGGAGCACTTCCTTTCACGCCGATCACCTGCCACCCTACCTAAAACCTCTTTCCTCATTACCTTAGCCAGCTTCATCCTGACTCACAACTTCTTCACTTTCGAAGGCCAGACATACCAACAATTAAAGGGAACAGCCATGGGTACCAGGATGGCCCCTCATATGCCAACCTATTTATGGGTCTCTTAGAGGAAGCTTTCTTGGTTACCCAGGGCTGCCAACCCAAAGCTTGGTACAGATTTATAGATGACATCTTCATGATCTGGACTCACAGTGAAGAAGAACTTCAGAATTTCCTCTCCAACCTCAACTCCTTTGGTTCCATCAGATTCACCTGGTCCTACTCCAAATCCCATGCCACTTTCCTTGATGTTGACCTCCACCTGTCCAATGGCCAGCTTCACACGTCCGTCCTCATCAAACCCACGAACAAGCAACAGTACCTCCATTATGACAGCTGCCACCCATTCCACATGAAATGGTCCCTTCCCTACAGCCTAGGTCTTTGTGGCAAACGAATCTGCTCCAGTCACGAATCCCTTAACCATAACACCAACAACCTGAAAACAGCTTTCACATCCCACAACTACCCTCCCAATCTGGTACAGAAGCAAATTACCAGAGCCACTTCCTCATCCCCTCAAACCCAGAACATCCCACAGAAGAATCCCAAAACTGCTCCACTTGTGACAAGATACTTTCCGGGACTGGATCAGTCTCTGAATGTGGCTCTCCAGCAAAGATACGACTTCCTCAAATCCTGCCCTGAAATGAGATCCATCCTTCATGAAATCCTCCCCACTCCACCAAGAGCGTCTTTCCGTCATCCACCTAACCTTCGTAACCTCTTGGTTCATCCCTATGAAATCCCCAAACCACCATCCCTACCCACTAGCTCCTACCCTTGTAACTGCCCCCAGTGTAAAACCTGTCCCATGCACCCTCCCACCACCACCTACTCCAGTCCTGTAACCTGGAAGGTATACACAAACAAAGGCAGAGCCACGTGTGAAAGCACCCACGTGATTTACCAACTGACCTGCCTACACTGTGAAGCTTTCTATGTGGGAAAGACCAGCAACAAACTGTCCATTCGCATGAATGGACACAGGCAGACAGTGTTTGTTGGTAATGAGGATCACCCTGTGGCAAAACATGCCCTGGTGCACGGCCAGCACATCTTGGCACAGTGTTACACCATCCGGGTTATCTGGATACTTCCCACTAACACCAACCTGTCAGAACTCCGGAGATGGGAACTTGCCCTTCAGTATATCCTCTCTTCCCGTTACCCACCAGGCCTCAACCTCCGCTAATTTCAAGTTGCTGCCACTCATACCTCACCTGTCATTCGACATCTTTGTCTCTGTACTTCCGCCTCGACTGACATCTGTGTGTGTGTGTATGTGTGTGTGTGTGTGTGTGTGTGTGTGTGTGTGTGTGTGTGTGTGTGTGTGCGCGCGCGCGCGTGTATACCTGTCCTTTTTTCCCCCTAAGGTAAGTCTTTCCGCTCCCGGGATTGGAATGACTCCTTACCCTCTCCCTTAAAACCCACATCCTTTCATCTTTCCCTCTCCTTCCCTCTTTCCCGATGAAGCAACCATTGGTTGCAAAAGCTTGAATTTTGTGTGTATGTTTGTGAGTCTATCAACATGCCAGCGCTTTCGTTTGGTAAGTTACATCATCTTTGTTTTTAGATATATTTTTCCCACGTGGAATGTTTCCCTCTATTATATATCTAAAAACAAAGATGATGTGACTTACCATAAAAAGCGCTGGCAGGTCGATACACCTATCGAGCTGCCAGCACTTTCATATGGTAAGTCACATCAAGATGATGTGACTTACCATACATAGGCGCTGGCAGGTCGATAGACACACAAACAAACAATATCATACACACAAAATTCGAGCTCTCACAACAAACGGTGCTTCATCAGGAAAGAGGGAAGGAGAGGGAAAGTCGAAAGGATGTGGGTTTTAAGGGAGAGGGTAAGGAGTCATTCCAATCCCGGGAGCGGAAAGACTTACCTTAGGGGGAAAAAAGGACAGGTATACACTCGCACACACACACACATATCCATCTGCACATACACAGACCAAGGACAGAGGTTTCGGATTGGGAGAGAGGTTTGGAGGAAAGGTTAACTACTGAATTGGGGTGTTGTGGTTCCAAATTGTGTTGATTGGAATTTTGAGGTTTTGGAGGTAGTGGAGATGGAAGTGGGAGATTGAGTAGATCAGAGAGACTGGGTTTGTGTGCAATGAGAGGAGGCTGAGGTTTGCTGGAAAGGTTGTAAAGGGTGAGTGAGTTGCCTTCCCGGAGGTGGAAAACCAGGAGATTGGATAGTTTTTTGAGGTGGAGGGTGGCATGTTGTTCTAATTTGAGGTTGGCTTGTAGGAGGATGCTCTGAACAGCCAGTGTGGATGTGGGAGAGGAAAGATTGAGGACTTTTATTAAGGATAGGAGTTGACGGGTGTGTTCATTGGCTGAGTTGATGTGTAGGTGAAGGACTAGGTAGGTGAGGGCAATGGATTATTCAGTTTGGAACTGGTATAGGGACTGATTGAAAGAAGGGTTGCAGCCAGAGATGTGAACTTTAAGTGTGAGGCCTTTAGGGGTAATGGCAAATGTCAGACAAGCCTGAGAAAATAAAATATGGGAGCGTAATCTGGCTAGGGCGAAGGCATGTTTGCGGAGGGAATGTAAATAAAACTTAATGGGGTCATTGTGGGGGTGTTGTGAGGGTGACATGGTATTAGAACGTGGAAAGTGTAACATGAGGCTGAAATGAGAATGAAAATAAAAATGAAAATAAAAATATATGGGGAGAGATAAAGGTCAACTAGAAAGCAACTGGAGATCTGGTGTGAAAAAAGGCGAAAAAGTGTTGGTTAAAGCTGGGCTGTGTTGATCCTGTGGTGAACCTGGGTTGGTAGACAACGATGTGCATAAAGGTTAGGTGATTGTGTTGCCACCAAAACACGTTAAAGGGTGGAGAAATTTGGGAAAATTTCGAAAAAACTACGTGTAAATGTATTAAAAGGAGTGGTTTTTTGGTGGCAGATTATGAGAATGAGGCTAACAATTGTCTGACAAAGAAATAATGACGTTAAAACCTGTGGGAAGCGGCTAAAAATGATCAATGATGTGGGAAAAACGGAAATGGAAATAAAGCGAAAGTTATTAGAACTAGCCGAAATTGTTGTTTAATAGGTGAAAGGAACTGTTTGTGAACTAGAAACGGTGGATTTTATAGCAGCGATAGTGTTGAAAGCGGAAAAAAAAATTTTTTTTGGTTATGGTTTGGAAGTGGGTTACGTATTATTGAGTATATATAGCCGGGATAAAATTGTATAGTAGATTACGGTAAAAAGGAGGAGGTGAATACAAAGTGAACCTACTGGCAAAAACAGAAAGAGAAAATAAGACGAAAGAAAAGAGTTCGAAATGCAACAGTGACAATAACACACAGAATTGTTGGGTTCAAATTAATGATATGAATATAATAGAGGGAAACATTCCACGCAGGAAAAATATATCTAAAAACAAAGATGATGTGACTTACCATACGAAAGTGCTGGCAGGTCGATAGACACACAAACAAACACAATCATACACACAAAATTCAAGCTTTCGCAGCAAACGGTTGCTTCATCAGGAAAGAGGGAAGGAGAGGGAAAGACAAAAGGATGTGGGTTTTAAGGGAGAGGGTATGGAGTCATTCCAATCCCGGGAACAGAAAGACTGTGTATGTGCGGATGGATATGTGTGTGTGTGCGCGAGTGTATACCTGTCCTTTTTTCCCCCTAAGGTAAGTCTTTCCGCTCCCGGGAGTGGAATGACTCCTTACCCTCTCCCTTAAAACCCACATCCTTTCGTCTTTCCCTCTCCTTCCCTCTTTCCTGATGAGGCAACAGTTTGTTGTGAAAGCTTGAATTTCATGTGTATGTTTGTGTGTCTATCGACCTGCCAGCACTTTCGTTCTGTGAGTCACATCATCTGTGATTATGTAACAAAGATGATGTGACTTACCAAACGAAAGTGCTGGCACGTCGATAGACACACAAACAAACACAAACATACACACAAAATACTAGCTTTCTAGAGGGTAAGGCGTCATTCCAATCCCGGGAGCAGAAAGACTTACCTTAGGGGGAAAAAAGGACGGGTATACACTCGCACACACACACATATCCACCCACACATATACGGACACAAGCAGACATATCTTGCATGTGTGTGTGTGTGTGTGTGTGTGTGTGTGTGTGTGTGTGTGTGTGTGTGTGTGTGTGTGTGTGTGTGTGTGTGTGTGTGCGCGCGCGCGAGTGTATACCCGTCCATTTTTTCCCCTAAGGTAAACCTTTCCGCTCCCAGGATTGGAATGACTCCTTACCCTCTCCCTTAAAATACAAATCCTTTTGTCTTTCCCTCTCCTTCCCTCTTTCCTGACAAAGCAACCGTTGGTTGCGAAAGCTAGTATTTTGTGTGTATGTTTGTGTTTTTTTGTGTGTCTATCGACATGCCAGCACTTTCGTTTGGTAAGTCACATCATCTTTGTTTTTAAATATATTTTTCCTATGTGGAATTTTTCCCTCTATTATATATATATATATATATATATATATATATATATATATATATATATATATATATATATATATATATAGATAGATATGTATGTATATAACCCTTAAGGCTAGAATCTCAAGCAATTTGATGGAATACAGTGAAATAATAGTTTTTCTAAGTGATAATTTTGCCTGATCAGTAATGAGAGATAAGTTTGCCTTAGCATAAGGACCTTTTAGTATGGAGTGTTTTTCAGTAGACTCAATTTTTCATTGCATAAGCAGAGCAGGTGTTTAATTATTAGATAATAAAGCAATAATGAAATAATAAAATAATGAATAATATTAGGGTCCTAATGGTTAGGGAGCCTCTCTCTCCAGTAGGGATAATTTTTGAGAACGCACTGCACTAGCTAACAAAGTAAGAAATGTAAGAAAAATAATGGAGCTGACAGGCATCATTGGGTAATGAAAAAGAAAACTACTTACAAACAAATGTGGTGTAACTATAGTGATCTATTTGTGAACTAGGCAACATTGGGTACTGAGTATATTATGCAATTCATGACACTGCATCTGGGAATGAGAGCTTAACAGAAAGAGCAATATTTTAGTGAGGTACAAGTTATACAATGCTGCATTATTGGATCTATAGGTTATCTGAAAACCTCTATTGGTATTCTGAGGAATTATGAGCTTAAAGTGGTAAGGGTAAAGTAATTTTATTAATCAACTGATAACAGAGGTGCTACAGTGATGTGAATATTCTGACAGGTTAACTATTTGGTAACATTTTGTGATTTTGTGAAGATTTAATTTTCTGGCTGAATGAGAGTAGTACTCAGAGTTGTGTGGAGAAGAATGGCAATGACTTGGTACAACTTCCATGCTCTTACTTTTGATTTGAGTAGTAATTATGTGATTGTGACTCTGTTCCTTTTTCATAATGTAGTGATTAGTAAATCTATGCTACTCCACTTCTTGAGTTTTTGCCAAAGATAAAGTACAAATTTTGGACATTACTGTGAAATGAGTTCATGAAAGGTGTGAATTTCAATCCAGAATTTGACATTTTAGTGATTTTGCAAATGGAAAAGAAACCCAAATCTTTCAAGTTTAACTAGTTTGAGACAGAGTTGTGATCTAGAGTGATGCTTCGTAGTGTAACGTGTACTTGATTTTAAATTTTTACTAATTCCCACCTTTCGTACTAGAGTCAGTTTTAGTGCTAATTACGACGATGGGTACATATAGCTCTACTCCTGTGTATGTGTATTCATAATTATTTGAAATGCTGTCCTAATGAATGTTGTAGAATCCAAATCTTTGTGTGAAAAAAATTGTCAACAGAGAGAATTTTTATAGATCAGGTCAAGAGTCGATAAATTTAAGAAGTTTACAGTTGTGTGTTTGTTGGTTTCCACATTTGGGTTTTGTGATGTACTAGAAAATTTACTTCTAACCTGAAACTTAGGTCATATAGTAACAAGAAAGTTGTGTGAAACAATGCAGAAAATGTTTTGTTTAGTTTACACAATAGGTTTCCCTTTCTTTGACCTATCTCGTATGATACATCATAGTTTCAATAGCGCCCCACTTGTTCCTGTATTTCTTCTGTACCCATACTGGTCTTCCCCAAATTCAACTTGTACCAGTTCTTCCATCTTTCTGTAAATAATTCAGTTCAGTGTTTTGCAATCATGACTTTTTAAACTGATGGTTTGGTAGTATTCACACCTGTCAGCAATTGCATTCTTTGGAAGTGGAATTATATCCTCCTTGAGGTTTGAAAGTATTTTGCCTGTCTCATATCTGGGATACCAGGTGCAATAGTGTGGTCATGGCTGGCTTTCCTGAGGAGCTCAATAATTCTGAGGGAATGTTACCTACTTCAGGCACCTTGTTTCGACTTTTATCTTTCAGTACTCCATCAAATTCTTATCACATGTCCCATGTCATCTTCATCTACATCTTCTTTCTCTTCTAAAATATTGTCTTCAAGTTCATTTCCCTTGTATAATATGGTATAGGCAGTGTATTTACTGAATAAAACTGACTGCAGTATTTGACATGATGGCCACAACATAGCCATTTATTCCTGTGTAGAACACTGGTATGTTGTGTAATTAGTGCCACTAAATGTAAGGCATATCTTAATTATTTTGAGAATCAAGTTATTTATTCCATATATTGAGTTAAAATGAGGAAGTTTCGTAACCCCCTTGATGTAGATTTCAAAGAAAGAGAGAGAGACAGAGAGAGAGAGAGAGAGAGAGAGAGAGAGAGAGAGAGAGAGAGAGGCCTGGTTTCAGATCTTATTTCTGTACCTATCCACTGCACATCACTTCCCCAGTTACTAATCTAATTACTTTCTTACAATTAATTGTTCTTGTTGTTTCATACTTCACTGTTGACTTATTAGGGCTTTGTAGCACTACCTTTCTTGAATCTTTTTCAAATTATCAAAATGTGTTTTTTGAGCTCTTCTGTATTTTGGAAAGCCAATTTTCTTCCATCCTCTCAAGATTGTGTCATTGGGACCTCCTGAGGACGGAAGAGAGTAGCTGCTGAAATATCATATAATCAGCATCACACCACATGGCTGGTCACCCAGATGGCATTCAAAGCCATTAACACTGGAAAAATCTAAAATTACTAATCAAAATGTGTGTTTACATAATAACTTTTATCTGCATTAATGTATGAAACAGTTATTTCACACTGAATGAAGTGTGGAGTTTAATGTCATTAAATCCACAGAAAAGCAGAAAAGAGGAAAGGAAGATACTGCTATGCCTTGATTCTTTATCTTCATCCTTACCTTCTGCTAGTGGCAAAATTAATAAAATTTATTTTTCTATGTGCATTTCTACAGTGCCACAAATCACAGTTTTTAGAAACAATTACTCTGTTTTAACATCTGTGGAAAAACTAATACAGGTTTGTTAGCCATATTTCTCCTATTTCCTGTGGCTATTCAAGTCACTGTCAGTAAACTTAATGCTATCTTGCAGCTCAGCTACAAGCTTTTAAGTGTAATTATCATGCAATAATATGAGAAAAAATTCACTATTTTAAAGATCAGTTTTTATTTGATTTTACATCACGAATTACACAAAGTTACTGTAATGGCAATTTTCGATATTCTTTCAAAGTTAACACTAAAAGAGGTCATATAAAATTAACAGTACTGCCATTACATTCCAGGTACTCTATACAGGTAATTCACTTAATGCCGTAAGTTAACGTGTGGCATATAAAATTTTATTGTCGAACTTTATTTTGTAGTCATTTTAAAACATATAGTGTACAATTTTTTCCCTACAAAAATAAATATTTTTTCTTCATTTTACTCCTGAAAGAGAGAGGTTTACGTATAGGAAGTTCCAATTTAACGGAGTAAAATTTTATGATATTGATTCTACGTATTACATCACAGAGCAGCTTGTTAGATTGCACATACAGCAAATGTAAAACCAAAATTCTTAAAATATGTACCTCTTGGTAATACAAAAATTCTTTAGAACATTTGAAATAGTGAATCACTATTCTCCGTACTCATCTTCCACATACAGAGCAAAATTTGTTATTCTTACTCTGACAGATTCTGTGGTTCACATATAAATTACATTCATTCTACAAAAAATTGTATACAAGAAAGAAAAACTTACTCAAAATTGATGAATTCAAATGTTGTGTAAAGTAACAGAAATATAATGAAAGAACACAAAGTGCAGTTCCTACAATATTTAGCCAAAACACAACCAGAAGATGTTGAGTGCCAATTGTACCAAATGACAGATATAAGGGTTTGTCCATTCTTAAAACAAGAGTGCTGGGTAGTACACAAAAAAACCAAGATGTTTCATAAGATAAAGGATTTTGTAACAAAGGAGCAATGCAGCTGAGAATGGATAGTAAGATCACAAGGTTAATTAGAAAAGAGAGTGAATGCTTAATAATAGTCTGTATGCCAAAAGTAGGGATACCAGGTACCCTTTTACCATCTTGTATTTTCACTTAATCAGCCATTTCATTTTATTTTTTCTAAGCAACCTATGATCTCTAAACTTTTGCTCCCTCTTCTGCTAAACTCTCATTAAATTCATACAACCTAGAACTGTGTGCCACTTTGTGCACATCTCCCTAATTTAGCATACTGTCATCTGTGAATATGTTTGGCCTTTTCATGTCTGTATAGAATTACTCAAATTATTTTTTTCTTGAAAGTGTTACCATTCTGGCAATACTCTATATTTTATCATGTCTCTATCTTACTTGCAACTGTTTACTTTCTGTCTACTATAAATTTGTCTAAATCAGAGTCAAAAGCTGCACATTTCTTTCAGTGTTTCTGACAATGCTCCCGTCCCCTTTCTTTATCTTTTTTAGTAATTCTACAACAAAAGAATCCAGAACCAAAATCAATTTGTGTAGTGTTACACATAGGTGTGCCAGCCAAGTTACTCTCAGTTTTGTTGGCCCAATAGACCTCTATACTTAAAGGGGGGAAATTAATTTTTTAATACTTATGATGAACTTGCAGGGTAAAAAAAATGTTTTGAAGACATAACTATAGCGGAACTAAGTAAAGTGTTAGAAAATTTTAACTGTATTTATTGTCTTTAAACACACTGGCAATCTTTACCTATGTGGATAACAGTATTTTATCATGCCCAACATTTGTCATCAATTAACCATATGCGAAATGTTTATCATCCTTCTTATTAAACATTGAGCAATAACTGCTAACAGCATCAATCCTTATTGTATACATCTGATGGTCTTCTTGTCTTTATTTTGCTACTTCTAAAGCTAGTGGTCTTACACAATACACTGTTTCTCTCATTCAGCTGATATGCACCTTCTAAAGTATAGGTAATACAGTTTTTAATGTATGCACAACAAATAGCTTAAATGAAGATGCTGAAACATGGAGTAAAAAAATCTGGATA
Source organism: Schistocerca americana (assembly GCF_021461395.2). Classification (NCBI taxonomy): domain Eukaryota; kingdom Metazoa; phylum Arthropoda; class Insecta; order Orthoptera; family Acrididae; genus Schistocerca; species Schistocerca americana. The sequence continues at coordinate 113,759,175 of NC_060126.1, read as the reverse complement.
GTTATATACACTTTTAATAATTTGCTTCTGCTAGTATGTGAGCACAAGAGCAATCATTTATTTTCTTCTTCCCAGAATTGAGCAAAAAATCTACATGCATCTTGCTGCAGTACATATTTTTCATAAAACAAAACTGCAATATGTCTTATTATTTTACTTGTAATGTCAGTGTTCAGCGATCAGTCATTGATACAAAGCTGTATACATGCACAAGGATCTCCACTCCATTGAGCTTTACAGATAGTCATGGATAAAACAAGTTGAAGGAGTACTTCCAAATTGTTCACATTTTGAGCTCTCTGTGGAAAACATTGTTTTCACTGCATTCACAACAGTAACAAACACAATATACCATGGAAATTAAAGCCAGTTACAAGATGAACCGACATGTTAACAATAAAAAAATTGTTCTGGTGGCAGTTCGAGCTGCCATCAAACATCCATGTACTCCCAACTGCCATTGCAGGGCTGATAATAGCGTGTAGCCACTGTCCACTGTATGAAACAGAGTCTTAATATCATTCAAAATCACAAATCTTGGGCCACAAGCCTGCTTGCTGCAGATTAGTGATCCAAAACACCCTGCGGATTCTAATTTGTTGCACCATTTTCAGGTCCTGTGAGGAATGCAGGGTTCAGAGTTTCAAATGTTTTACCATTGCCATTTGCTGGATGCCCATTTGCAGCAATGTCCTTCTTCTGCTTCTCTGAAGGCTTCACATAGTGACTCGTACCTTCCAAGTGAAGTGTTTCCTGTCGCTTGCTAGAACGCCACAAGCAGGCTGCAGCAATAAGCAGCAGAAGGGCTCCAAGAGCAATCAGACCAAATGAGATGGCTGATCTAGCAATAGGAGGAGCTGTGGCAGCAAGATTGAGCAGCTCAGTGACATCAGTTGGGAGTCCATCAACACCCTGTGGGAAATCAAACATCAGTTTGGATTGTCTTAGGCTGTTATGTCCTATCAGTGTCAATATGCTTTACAATCATATATGAAGTTTTCTAATTTTTGCAAACTCTTGATTATTGGCAAATAATTAAAAAGAGTCTGAAATTTTAAAGGTGTTAATATCATGTACTGTTTCATTTACCTAAACTGTAATTTATGTGTTTCTCCTCAGTAGATATACCATTCAGCTGTCAAATTTATTAGAAATACTGAACAACGCAGAGGGGGAGGTTTAGGCTTCTGAATAATATTACAAAAAGTTTATGTAGAACATGGAAAATATGTTCCTAGAATGCATTTGAATAATTGTTCATAATTAACACGAGCAGACTAGTCATCACATGGAATTCAAATGTACTATTTTTGCATGTATATTGTGAGGTACCAGTTGGTTAGTTAGTTAGTTAGTTAGTTGGTTGGTTGGTTGGTTGGGGTTGAAAGGACCAAACAGCAAGGTCATCAGTCCTTTGTTTCAAATGTGGTCCATTCCGACAGTATGACATCTCAGAAAAGTCAGAATGATAAAAGGGAAAAGGCTAAAAAATGTAAAAGGGCAGTCATGTTGTCAACGGTAAAAACAAAATGAGAAGTCCGCAAGAGAGTGAACCCAATGCTTTGCTAGAGGCAGGAAATATCCCACCTCTGAAGCAGCAGAGGCAAAACCACTTGCGACTTAAAAGGTGCAACCGCTAGAATGTAGAAGTGTGTATGGGAAAAGGAGACTAACCAATCCTAAAAAATGATAAAAACAGAGTAAAAGGGGAAGAAAAGAGGATCTCAGTCAGGGAGGGGAGTTGGAAATCTCCAAACACGGCCTACAGTGGGAGATGCCCCAACACCAGAGAGAGATTAAAAACCTTAAAACTGAGAATAAAAACCACTTTCACGGAGGAAACCGAGAACCAGATCAACCATCCGTGAATCGTCAGCCAACATCAAAGGTAAAGTGCGGGGGAGTCTGTACTTAGCACGCAGAGCCAAAAGAAGGGGGCATTCAACCAAAATGTGGGCTACTGACTGGAAGGCTCCATAACCACAAAGTGGGGGTGGCTTATCACGCAAAAGAAAATCATGGGTCAGCCTGGTATGGCCAATGTGGAGATGACACAGTGTGGTCGAGTCCATTCGGGAGAGGTAAAAGGAAGAATGCCACAGGCCTGGTGTCACCTTAATCACACAAAGTTTATTAGACAGGGAAGTAGTCTCCCAAGAGTTGGCCCATGATTGTGCAAAGTGGGATTTGATGTGAAGCCGTAAATCCGCTGCAGGAGAGGTTACAGAAAATGGGGGTAAGAGACTGCTCCCCCAGCCAAATGATCAGTGAGCTCATTACCCGGTATACGGTATACCCACATGGCCAGGGACCCAAAGGAAGTCAACAGAACAAGCAGCACGGTGAATATCAGTGAGATGGTCATGGATGGCAGAGACCAAGGGATGGCGAGAAAAACACCGGTCAATAGCCAAAAGGCCACTCATTGAGTTTGTACATAAAAAAATGCAGGTGTGTTGGGACTGTTTAATAAAATTGCCATCAGTTCCGCAGTTAACACCCCACATGTAGGTGGCAGCAGATGATTTTCCATTCCAACAGAGTACATGAAGGCATATCCCACATGATCAGCAGATTTAGAGCGATCAGTGTAAAAAACAACAGCATCCCAAAACTCCCATAAAATTCGGTGGAAAAAGGAACAGAACACTGTTGGGGGGATGGAATCGTTCAGACCTTGGTGGAGATCCATCCAAATTCGAGGCCGAGGAACTAACCAAGGAGGGGTGGAGAGGGGGGGGGGGGGGAGGGGAGATCACAGCTTCAACCAGAAGACTATCAACAGGGCTAGTAGGGAAGGCACCAGTGGCCAAACGGATACCACGATGGTGGACTGGATCCAGCATCTGCAGTGTGGAAGGAGCAGCCAAACCATAAACTTGACAACCATAGTCCAAGTGAGACAGAACTAGAGCATGATAAAGACAGAGAAGGAGGGAGTGGTCTGCACCCCAAGAGGCATGGGCAAGGAAGCGAAGGACACTGAGTTTACGGAAACAACCTACCTTCGGAAGTATGATACGAGGCAGCCAAGTCAGCTTATTGTCGAAAAGAAGACCCAGGAAACGAAACTGTGGGACCACAGGCAATCATTGTGCATCAAGATAGAGCTCTGGATCAGGGTGGATCGTAGTACAGCAACAGAAGTGGACCACCCACGATTTTAAAGGAGAGAACTGAAACCCATGTGAGAGGATCCATACAGAGGCACTCTGGATAGCTCCCTGGAGCTGCCGCTCTGCAGATGCCATTGGAGGAACTAACCCAAATGCAGAAATCATCCACATATAGGGCAGAGGCGACCAAAGGACCGACAGAGGCCACAAGTCCATCGATAGCAATGAGGAAAAGAAGTACACTCAAGACAGAACCCTGTGGGATGCCCGTCTCCTGGTTCCATGGAGAACTAAAAACAGTACCAACCCAAACCCTGAAAGACTGATGGAACAGGAACTGGCGGGTAAAAATCGGGAATGGGCCCACCCACTGATGAAGTGTAAGTAAGATGTGATGGTGCCAGGCCGTGTCATAGGCCTTGTGTAGGTCAAAAAATACTGCAACCAAATGGCGACGCAGGGAAAAAGCGTACCGAAATGCGGACTCCAAGCGAAGTTAATGATCGATCGGAGACTGTCCCTCTTGGAAGACACACTGGTAAGGGGACAATAGATCCTGAGATTTGAGGACCCAATTGAGCCGACAGGCCACCACCTGTTCAAGTAACTTGCAAACAACATTGGTCAGACTAATTGGCTGATAGCTGTAAACAAATAGGGGGTATTTACCAGGCTTAAGGACAGAAACCACAATGCTATCCCTCCACTGAGAAGGGAAGTCACCCTGGAGCCAGATACGGTTAAACACCCGGAGAAGATGTTGCCGTTGTGGAGCACTGAGATGTTGAAGCAGTTATGAATGGAGTCTGGGCCAGGGGCCGTATCATAAGAAGAAGAAAGTGCGGAAAGAAATTCCCATTCAGTAAAAGGTTCGTTGTAAGATTCTGACTGACAAGGGGTAAACATTAGGTGGAAGATTCGGCCCGCTGTTTCCAGTGAAGGAAAGCAGCTGGTTAGGAGTCTGACGCTGATGCCATTGTAAAATGGGTTGCAAGATGTTCTGCAAGAATCAACGGGTCCATACAAAGGCCATCTGGAAAGTGAAGGCCTGGGAGGGTGGACTGCCGATGGCAACCTTGGAGAGAGTGAAGTGTAGCCCACACCCATGACATAGGGACAGTAGAACCGAGGGAAAAAACAAATCGTTCCCAACATATCCATTTGCTCTGTTTGGTTAAATGACGGGCTTTAGCATGAAGGTAACATCAACAAAAGCAAAACGAGGATAATGGAATGTAGTCAAATTAAATCGGGTGATGCTGGGGGAATTAGATTAGGAAATGAGACACTTAAAGTAGTGAAGGAGTTTTGCTATTTAGGGAGTAAAATAACTGATTATGGTCGAAGTAGAGAGGATATAAAATGTAGACTGGCAATGGCTAGGAAAGCGTTTCTGAAGAAGAGAAATCTGTTAACATCGAGTATAGATTTAAGTGTCAGGATGTTGTTTCTGAAAGTATTTGTATGGAGTGTAGCCATGTATGGAAGTGAAACATGGATGATAACTATTTTGGACAAGAAGAGAATAGAAGCTTTCGAATTGTGGTGCTACAGAAGAATGCTGAAGATAGGGTGGGTAGATCACGTAACTAATGAGGAGGTATTGAATAGGATTTGGGAGCAGAGAAGTTTGTGGCACAACATGACTAGAAGAAGGGATCGCTTGGTAGGACATGTTTTGAGGCATCAAGGGATCACAAATTTAGCATTGGAGGGCAGCGTGGAGGGTAAAAATCGTAGAGGGAGACCAAGAGATGAATACACTAAGCAGATTCAGAGGGATGTAGGCTGCAGTAGGTACTGGGAGATGAAGAAGCTTGCACAGGATAGAGTAGCATGGCGAGCTGCATCAAACCAGTCTCAGGACTGAAGACCACAACAACAACAACAACAACAGCATGAAGGTGTTTAAAGGTAATAAGGCTGGCAACGGATGGGTGCCTCTTAACGTGTTGCAACGCTCGATGGCGATCATGGATGGCGATGGCAATGGCAATGGCAATGGCAATGGCCGTACTCCACCACGGGCCTGCTGGTGATGAAATGGTCCAGATGAGCATGGAACAGCAAGGCTAGCAGCACAAACAATCACGTCAGATACGTCACGCAGGATGTCATCAATACAACCTGACAAAGAGGGAGAAAACACGACCTGTGCAGTGTATAGAGGCCAATCAGCACATTGGAAAGACCAATGAGGTAACCAGTCCATCGGGGAGCGGAAAGGGAAAGAGAGAATCAACAGGAAATGGTCACTATCACAAAGGTCGCCGTGTGGCAACCAGTGTAATGAAGGGAGGAGAGAGAGAGAAGAAAGAGATACATCAATGGCATAAAAGGTATTATGACCGGCACTGAAATGAGTAGGGGAGTCATCATTAAGAAGCCACAAGTCGTGGTCTGTAATAAACTGGTGTATGAGAAGACCTTGTCTAGATGGAAATGCACTGCCCCACAAGGGATGATAAGCATTAAAATCCCCGAGAGGGGGGAAGGGAGGAGAAAGTTGCTGAAGAAGGGCAGTTAAGGCAGCAGGTGTAAGAGTCTTGTCAGGAGGGAGATAAATATTGCAAACCATGACCTCAGAGTCCAGGTGGACCCTAAATGTAGTTTGAAGAGGAAACCACACGCTAGCATTGTCTGTATGGACCAACGTACAAACGCCACCAGAAGCCTGCAGGGGTCCGACCCGATTTCGACAGAAACATGGAACCCAAAGAGGGTCGGTGAGTGATCATCAGTAAAATGAGATTCCTGTAGAACCACACAAGCTGCAGAGTAAGACGAAAGAAGGGATTTCAATTCCAGAAGGTGATGGTAGTATCCATTACAACTCCATTGGATAACCACAGAACAATGATTTAAATGGGGGCTGAACAGGCTAAAGTCAGTCATACCACCAGGTCACCACCTGTCACCGACAAGGAGGGGACGACATCCATGAATGACGGGTCAGAATCTGGTTGTGAAGCTGGGGATGGGACCTCTGGTGACACCAGAGGCTCTTTGTCCTGGGACTTATATTTCTTCTTCTTCTTCTTTTCTGTTTGAGATCGAGGAGGGCTGTGTGGCATAAAGGAGTCAGCTGCAGCATGATTGGGAACAGAAAGAGATCGAGTGACCTGGGGCTGACAGACCACGGATCTCATGGTCGTCGCGTGGCAGCAGACCTTTGGCCTGGAAGGTGCCGGGAAGGGGCATCCCGGGAGGGGCACCATTGACCGGCAGACGCTGAAGGAGTGGCACACTTCTCCAGCTGGGGAGGGGGAGCAGCGCCCAGAGGAGAAGGTGTGGGAGCCTCAGGGGAGGGGGGAGGGAGAAGAGGGGTCCGGGACTGGGGTAAGGAAGGGGGAGGAAGGGGTGAAGATGCAACTAAAGCATAACTAGACGTCATGGACACAGGGTGAAGACGTGCATACTTCTTACGAGCCTCAGTGTAGGTTAAACGATCAAGGGACTTATACTCCTGTATATTCTTTTCCTTCATATATACTGGGCAATCTGATGAATGTGGAGAATGATTGCCATGACTATTAACACATACAGGAGGGGGAACAGGAACTCCCCTCATGGAGTGGACGTCCATAGTCACCACAGAGAGGTGCCTGTGAACAGTGGGAAGACATTTGTTCAGAACGCAAGCACTTAAAACACCTCATAGGAGGTGGGATGTAAAGCTTCACATCACATCAATAAACCATAATCTTTACTTTCTCAGGGAGGGTATCCCCTTCATAGGCCAGGATAAAGACACAAGTATCAATGCAATTGTCCTTCAGACCCTTCTGAACAAGCCGAACAAAGTGAACACCCCACTGTCAGATTGTCACGAAGTTCCTCATCAGTTTGAAGGATGAGGTCCCTGTGAAAAATCACACCTTGAACCATATTTAGAGACTAGTGGGGGGTAATGGACACAGGAATTGTGCGAAGATGGGTACAGGCACGAAGGGCTGCAGACTGGGCAGCTGAAGCAGTTTTGATCAGCAACGTACCTGGCCGCATCTTGCTCAGGGAGTCCACTTCACCAAACTTGTCTTCAATGTGTTACTCAAAGAATAAAGGTTTGGTATTGGTGAAAGTATCCCCATCAGTCCTGGTACAAACCAGATAGCGGGTGAAAGGCTTTGCCCCTAGCTGACGGGCCTGACCCTCTTCCCAGGGGGTAGTCATGGAAGGGAAGGCCGAAGGGGCAGGAGAAGCAGCACTGGAAGAATCAGTTCCAAGCAGAGAGTCAGCCACAGAAGAACGGCCAGAGTTCTGGACCAATATGCGTTTCATTTGCATAGCATCCGCCCTGACACCACCCCCTCCGATCAGGGGCTCTCCTCACGGGCACCACCCAGCCACAGCCAGGGCCGTCTGGCATGGCGGCCATTGCCGGGAGTTCCGATGCTCCATGATGACAAGCATCCACTCCAAGGCTTGCATGAGGTGGTCACAGCTCAGGTATCAGAAGTGTGTTCCCTGTGTGTTCAGGGGGCTCAACCAAAAGGGTACATAGGGAGTGAGGTACCAGTGATTAACACAATGAATACGAGACTTGGTGACATTCAGCTGTGATCTTTATGTGGAGGGTCCAGACTTGAGCCAACACTAACAGGGCCATGTTAAAATACCAAAGCCAAGTATTATATGATGGGTGAACATAGCAGTAGGGATTATTTCTATTCAGTGCCTTCCCTGTAAAATCAACGAATTTGTTGTCGAGTTGCTATTCAGATTTTATTTTCTACTCAGATCAATTGGCCTTTATAGAGTGTCTCTTATAGAGACAAGGACATGTAAATCTGTGAAAATAGATGATGCTCTTTCTGTAACAAACATTTGATCTAAACTTTTATTGGATACTGTATCAGTACTTTTTAGGAAATACCACATGTAAGAATAATTTCTGGGTTTCTTTCAGTGAACTCTGCTATTGCTAGTAAGAAAATTATGCAGATAGATTTAACTGCAGCAAATGCTCACTGTGATATGAGCAACATTGGCACAAGTTTTTAGGAATGTTTGTGTAAAAACAATGAATACTATTGAAAAAAAGCTTGTTTTCACTGTATACGGCCAGTGGTAAATTAAGAATTCAATTGAAATGTCACCTGATAGCAGCTATCTGCATCATAATTATAAGGCCTGTGTCTTAGCAGGATGCTGTACATTGTGCCTCTCAAACCATTTATCTTTTACAATAACTATGTACATTTTTAGGGTACATCATATTCCATTAATCACAGTTTCATATTTCACACAAGTTGATTGTATTATAAAATACAAAACTGAGACACCTGATATACTTACATCTTCAAACCACATGATGGGAAACAGTATGTCTGGGAATGTGGCAACTTGCTTGATGTCTGTCACTTGGCTGACCGCCAGATTTATCTGAATTCTGGCTCGTGCACGCAGCGAAACCCCAAGGTCCTGAAAGACAATGGGGCAGTGCTTAGAAAGTTGGTGATAAACCTTAAACAAGTTGTATTTTATTAATTTTGTGGTAATTAAAGCACATTTAACATTTCCCTGAGTGGTATATGATCATTCACAATATGGCAATAAAAGTGTACTTACTGGTTGTACATCAAGGAAAAAACCATGTTTATCCTTTTCTGGCTTGCTTATGCCTTCAACGGCATCAAGAAACTTGGGATCAGCAAGGTAAAAATGTGGGAAGGACAACATGATTGGTGAATCTGAAAGGAACAGAACAGACAATAAGTACTCATTTTAAGGAATTTATTAATTAGCATGGGTTTACACTGTCAAATGTACATATTTTGTAAACATAATTTGGCATTCTCTCTCATCATCATTTTACTCTAGATAAAAAAAAAAATTAAAGCTGTATGGTGGTATTTTTCCCTGTATAATTACAAAGGCAAATAGTTTTGTAGTTTGTCTTCAAGTAAGCTCACTGTTTCCCATTCACACAGTAAAATAAGAAATTTCAAAACTTTTAAGAAAAACAGAAAATCTTGTAATGTATCAGTATTAACAACAGACAAGCAATGTTGGCATGATTTTAGATATGAAGCAACCTAACATTATAAGAGAAGGTATCCAAATAATCAACAATTTTGACAACCTGGGATAGATGATTGTCCACTTCCCTAGCCATGTAGTCAGCATGTCTGAGTACCACATGCAGGATTCTAGCTCAATTCCTGCAATGCCAAGGAATTGTCCTTGTTGTGGAGACTAGAGTGAGGTATAGTCAACTTTGTAAGGCCAGTTGTGGATCTGTATGAATGAGAAATAGCAGCTCCAAGGTTCAGAAAGCTGACAACAGCTGGGGCGGGTGGGAAGGGGGGGGGGGGGGGGTCGAATCCATGCCCCTCCACACCATGTCCCCAGGCCATTCACAGAAGATCACTTGGCAGGTGGGCAGCATTGTATAGTTTTCATTCATTTTTATTCTCTCAGGATCTAAGTGGGGAGTTTAGTTTAAGAGGTGAATAGTACACCTCCATCCAGCAGGCTGCTCTGTTGTGCTACTGATGTGAATGAATGAAATTATAGGTATACTCTGATGACCTACAAATGAAACATGAAGTAATGCACTTTAAAATTCTTGATCAGTGAATCTTCACATTATTTTGTAGTACATTTACACATTTTAGATTCCATGTTACCTCTGTTTAAGAGTAAAATATGAAAGTAAAATGATATTTTTATTTTTACCTGTTTCTTTGATTAAAAGCTAATTAAATACTCATGAAAGTGTTAACAATGAGGATAACTCTTCATCAGACTTGGCATTATCTATATTTGTCATGTGGACAGGAATTTTATTAGCAACAAAAGAGATCATATTTTTAATGAATGTTACTGCAGAAATATTTTTTGCACTTATATTCATATTTCTAAACAGAAAAGTACATACCATATTGGCACAAGCTAACATTGAACAAGCCATGTGGAGTACAGGGTGGTCCTCCCGGGCAGAAGCATTCATTTTCAGGGTTCTGTGCAACTTCTGCAAAGACATCCTGTGGAGGGGTAAAGCGATAACCCATCACTCCACCATTTGTTTCCACTTCTTTTTCAAATCTGTAAAGAATTAAACTTTTTATAAACAAAGTTACAACTCTGAAACATGCCTAATTTTCCTTTTCTTTACATTAAACAATTTACAAAGCTGAAATCACTCATTTAAAATTGGACTAATAAACTTAAATGACATACAGCTTTTGGCTGCCACTTCTGTTATGTCAGATCAAATATAGTAAAATGAAGCTTACCAAGTGAATCATTGGCTTATTTATGGGACCTAAATTTCATATGGAGATTCTTTTGACAATAATGGAAATTACAATATCAAATTGGCAAAGATGAGAAAAGGTAATCATGTATACCTGATTGATGGTTGGTTGGTTGGTTGATTTGTTGGTTTGGGGGAGGGGACCAAACAGCGAGGTCATCGGTTCCATCAGATGAGGGAAAGATGGGGAAGGAAGTCAGCTATGCCCTTTGAAATGAACCATCCTGGCATTTGCCTAAAGTGATTAGGGAAATCACAGAAAACCCTAAATCATGATAGCTGGATGTAGGTTTTGACCATTGTCCTCCCAAATGCGAGTGATTGATATGTAACAAGCTGATAACATTTTAGAGGAAGCCATTAATGTTAACTAATATTAACACTGAAATGACTAATAATTAATAATATTTCAATAAAATGTGGAAAAGCAACAGCAAACTGCTGATCTTCGTTGTTTATGATATCAGCTTTTCATGTGAACAAATTCAATGAATGCAGTGTCACTGGCATTTTCATTAGAATATGGTCACAAATTACAACATATATTAGTTTGGTCTCCCAACCCAACAACATGGTGCACCCGTAATGTGGTATTATTGACAATTTCTCGCAGCATATCCAGTAGAATCAGGGTGATATGTCATTCTGTGCTGTCCTTCAGACCAAGGAAGGTCTGGATACATTCCTGATAGACGTCATCTTTCAGATATCCCTATAACCAGAAGTCACATGGATTTAGGTCAGGGGATCTGGAAGGCCACATATGTTTAAATTGCTTAGAGATGATGCAGTCAAAACCAAAGGTTCCTTGAAGCAAATCTTTCGCCTGGCAAGTGACATGTTGTCGCTGCATCTTGCATGAAAATAGTTGTGCAGTCATGTGGAAGCAGTTGTAGGACCCCATAAGTGACAGTTATGAGCATTCACAGCACCATGCAGAGTAAAATGTGACTCATCCATCCAAAGAATATTCCCCAGCCACATATCATCCATTTACACGTATGCCAAAAAATGTAGAGCATTCATGGCATTGCAGCCTATCTTAGGGCTTATTTGGTGCACATTCTGAATCTTGCAAGGATGCCAATGTAAAGTGTGCCACAAAATCTTTTGAACTGTTGACCAGAGGACAGAGAATTCTCATGACACAGCTCAAGCACTGGCTGCTGAGTTTAGGGCATGTGCTGCACAGTTGGCTATCAACAATTGCCATTTTGGACATTCCATGTCAAGTGGTCTAATTTTTTTAAAGTACCCTGCTTGACCATCTTGGATTTTACTGAAATTTTGTATGTAGAGTACCACATGTCTCACGTGAACTTTGGTTAAGTTTTAGATTCTCCAGCCGAATACTTGTTGAGCTACAGCTGTTTCCTTTGAGCTCTAATATCTCTCTTGGTATTTTTTTAAAAACATGAAACTCAGCTAACTTCTACAACTTTTTGCACTTGATTTAATGGCAACAATAATTATTATTTCTGTGTGTGCCATGAGTAGATAAATTGTGTCAGGTTAGCCTAAAAAGTTGGCATTCTAAAGAAATTAAAAGTTCAGAGTTACATATAGATCCTTAAATAATTAGTAATAGATATCAGATTTGAAGATATAAATCTACAAGTTGTACTTTTAAAATCTATAATTTGATGTTGCCAGCTCTTTTTGTTACTTCACTAATTTAGTGTAAAGTTGACTACTTTTGCAAAAAGACTAAAAATAGAGTATTTTCAATTCCATGTTGTACAGAAGTATCTTTTAGAAACATTTCAAACCACTCATTACAAACAGGACGTTTTGAACATCCTATAAAAGTGGATTAGATTGACTAACACTGGTACACAATGTCAAAAAAAGAGGGCTAAATTTGTACAAGTCGCAGGACTTGTGCAAGTGCATTAGCAGTTTTTTTGCCACTGTGCCACCATGTTTGTTTATAGATCCCTATTATTTTGATCCCAAGTGTTCTGTGGAGTCTATTGTTTTATCTGTTGCATTTTTTGGTGATGGACAGCATCATTCTGGGAATCCATTGCAAATTCTAAACATGAACAATGCCGTATGAAACCTAGTATACAGGTTTTCAGATTCACATTAGTATTAATTTTCTAATTAGCTTAATTTGAACTGGACATCAATGAATCAATTGATAATGATTATCCTGTAGCCAGATACACTGTTGGGTGCAAATTGTCATCAAAATGCCACCACAGCTCATTTTATTCAAACAAAATTGGGCTCATTTCTCTTAGCAGCTTATCAGAAAATGAAAAATATCTTATTATTTGATGATCAAAAGTTAAGCTTAAGAACAACAACCAGTTCTGCTTGCATCACTAAGTAAAGTACCTCCACAAATATGAAATGAGCCAAAAGTCATGCTGCAATCCATTTGAAAAGCAGAATTGCTTTGACAAAGGCGGTTTGTTAGACATTACTTTAGCAATGTCCAAGGAATTAAAGTGACCAAAAGCAACATCAACTTGATTTTCTGATGATTTTGATTCCAATGCTTCAGACCATTTGGATGAAAGGTTGACTTGTTTTAGCCACTTCTACACTGAAAATATGAAAAATAAGCAGCAGAAACAAAAAATTGAATGTGAGCAAAATACAGTAGCAGAAAAAATAAGGTATCTCTGGAATGACTGAAGACATTGCACAATCTAATCACTCTGCTGAATGAAGTTTGTGTAATGATCACACTGAGCTTATCAAAGAAATGAAAGCAAAAATTGAAGTATCCAGTAGATCAACAGAAGTTCAGTTATTGACTATGGCCCCAAAATGTTGGTCAATAGAGGAAACAAGTTTGGTATTTCTGAACACAAAACAGCTTGGAAAGTTACAGCAGAAAAAGTTATTGGTGCATTACTTAATGCAAAGATTGGCAAACCACTGTCAAAGAAGGTCATTAATAGATCCAACAGTTTCAATGAAGACAACAAATACAGCAGTATGTGCCCTGGCCAACAGGACTGTGTTTTAGTTCAACTTGGTGGTATTAAAATATAAAAACAGAAGTAGTTGCTACTATGCCATCTTGAAGAACTTAACATGCCCTATCACAATAAATATGGTGCTGAAATTTGTTTCTCCAAATTCTGCAACCTCAGGCCAAAGTGGTGTGTAGCTGTTGGTGCTTCAGGCATTCATTCCATCCATGAATGCACAATACATCAGAATATTAAGCTCATGCTGGAAATTGCTAATGTTGACTAGAAAATGCTAACAGAAAAGGTAGTGTGTGATCTGAGTGCCAAGGACTGTATGATGCCTCATTGTCAAAGCTACCCTGGTGAAAATGCAGTTAAACTTTTCTTGGAAGAAATAGTCCACCACAGGGATGCAGAAGAATTTATTGAATTCAAACAGTGGGTTCACACTGACTATGAAACACTAGAAACAAATGTCTCCATAGTGGAGAACTTTATGGAAAAACCCTGAAAGACCAAAATATACTACTCCAGTGATGTCTCAGCAGCATAATATAAAAACTACAAGAACTATGTGAATTTATGCAACTGTAGAAGTGATTTCAATATTTAGGCTGAAAGGAACTTCTTTGGTACAAGCCATGGGAAATGATGGAGTTGGTGGAGTGACTAAATGGTTGGCTGCATGGGCAAGCCTCCAAAGACCTTGATCCAACCAAATATTGATGCCGAAGAATCTCTTCAACTTTTGTGATCAAAATATAAATGGAATTAAATATATTTTTGTCAGAAAAACTGAAATTGGAGAAAACAAAGTTTCAGAAGAAATTTGGTGATAAAACTGCACAACAGCTGGTATGAGAGAGCATCACCAACTTGTACCAGTTGACTCAAACTGAATTTGTACCTGCAGAATTCTGACACCACTATTCTGTATTTGAAATTACCTGACCTGTCCCCTGGTTGATATGTTGCCTGTATTTATGACAACAAATAGTTGATTGGCAATGTTGCTGAAGTTTCAGTTGAAAAAAATGTTGCATTGATCAAATTTATGCATCTGCCGGGTCGTGCTCATTTCTTTCATTGGCCAGAAAGGCAAGATGTATGTCGGATTCTGGAGCAACACCCGATTTACTTGCTTCCTGCTCTTTCAGTCACATAGTCTGGCTGGCAATATAAATTTCCAGAAACCATGCTGAAGGAAGTGGCTTGTAAATGTAACAGGATGTGAGAAAAGATTACTATCAATTGAAATCAAGCTGTGGACATTGGCTTGGGAACCATATAAGATACGAAGTTTAGGCTTGGGGTCCTATGATAAGATGCCTAATCATTGGCATGGAAACCAGGCAGACACCTACTTGAGGCTTTGGAACCATGAGTATGAAACCAAATTACAGACCTGAGAACCTGGACTAAGAAACCCACTGTACTGGTATGTAGGAAAAGCCAAGGATAACCGCTGTAAGCTCCCGCAAAAGATGTATTTTGCTATGCCGGAAGGCAAGAACAAATGATAAAGACCTCATTCAATTTTTTGTCATCTTATGTCTTGAGTTCTCGTGGAGAGAGGACATGTTTAGATATGAGATGCATGTAGTAGCTTTCACGGTATCTGAATAATAATTTCTCTCAGTGCAAAAATATGAGGCCTTTTTATTTTCTTCCGTGCACCACGAAATGGTCATGCCACACCCGCTGCCTGCAAATGAGGAGGAAGTCTGATAAAAATGAAAATTAAATTACCTACATGGTCAATCATAAGTTTTGTGGCATCTGAAGAAGAAGCACCTAACAGGAGTGTGCAGATCCTGACTACATGAAAGTAAGTTCATGTTAAAGCGGACTCAAAGGAGACGTAGTATAAAAATCCAAAATTTGGGCATTAATTGAAAATAACTGATTTCTATTAATCCCTTTATTTATGCACCCTTTCTTATTATTGCTATTTATGTGCATACATATATAAATTTGCACACCACCTGTGGCTGGTATTGCATGGCTATCGGGTGTGACCCCTTATGGCAATAGGGTTCCCAGTTCAAGTTCTGGAACTGGTAGTGACATCACCATGGACCAATGCAATAGAGTACTAATAATTTCTCAATAACAAAAGCATTAAAAGAAGTCTGTATAAAAGAAAAGTCAGACTTTGAGTATTAAAATAAAAGCTGTTGTATGGAAATGCTCTCTTTTCTTAGGGCACTGTATGCTAGTGTTATTTCATCAAATCTACTTTTCTAGGAGGTTCAAAACTACTCTATCTAATGAGAGTAGTTTTAAAATGTTTTCTAGAAGGCACTTTGGTGCAACATGGGATTGAAAGTACCCTATTTTTAGCTTTTTACCAAAATCATCAACTTTACACTGAATTTGTATAGTAACAGGAAGAGCTAGCGACATCAAATTAAAAATTTTAAAAGAAAAACTTTTAAACATGCTATGCATCAAATTTGACATCTATTACTTAATTATTTAAGGAGCTATGTAACTTGAAACTTTTAAATTTTTTATAGTGTTGATTTTTTGGCTGACTTTGATACAGTTTATCTCCTTATGGTGCACACAGAAACAATAATTATTATTACAATTAAACAGAGAGCAAAAAGTTGTACAAGCAAGCTAAGTTTCATTTTTTTATAACATACCAAGAGACATATTAGGTCTCAAAATTGGTGAAAGCTCACTGTGTTTAACCAAAGTTCATTTGAGACATGTGGTACTCTACCTACAAAATTTCAGCAAAATCCAAGATGGTCGAACAGGGAGTCCTAGACCACTTGACATGGAATGACCCATTGGTCTCCCTGCTGCACCACCTAATTCATCTGTTTCTTTAGATTTCTTGGCCATATTCTTTAGCCCATTTATTGACATGTGGCCTCCTCACAGCTGTTTCTGATGATATTCCCACAGTGCAGCACTGCTATTACTGATGTTCTGATAAAATAACTTAACTGTCAGTGCATGGTCTTTCTTCTCAGTAGTCATTTTGTTTCATATGGAAAACTTCAACCTTCGTAACCCTATATACCAAGAGTCACTTCAGAAAAGACAGCAATAAGTGTCACCTAGTGACACACAGCATACCAACATCAAAACAGAAAAAATTTAACATTCCGACTGCTTACAGTGCCACATTTTCACTTAGTGGCAGAAAGTGGATCTAAGTATTTTATTTTTTTCAGCATACTCCACAAGCCCACAAATTAAAGAACATATGATGGTTCAGCATACTACGGTGTATACAACCTGCATTGCAGAACTCTGAACATCATCAGTTTGATTATAGCCACTGGTTAAGTTGCTAAATGTATCTGCCTGTGTCTCTCTCTTACAAGGGTCATTCAAAGAAAGATGTGCAAATTAGACACACTAAGGAAAGATGGCACATCATTAGTGAAAATTAGGCAGTTGGTAACTGATGTGTGGACTGCCATTAACAATTTGAATTACATGGTCCTATCTACAATTCTGTGTATACTATCTCAGCTACACTAAAGTGGCACAATATTTACCTTTTGGTATTAATGTTTCTCCTGGCAGTTCTTTCATGCAGTGTTATGATCTAGGTAGTATGTTCTAATAGCAGATGTGTGTGCTAAGGAATCTCATTTAAACTGCCTTTGCAATATTTTCTGTCTGAATTAACTTCAGTTTTTCCTACATCTACATCTGTATCAATATCCTGCAAACCACCTTACGGTATGTGGCTGAGGGTAAATCTGGTACCACTAACTGGTACCCCTTCCCTGTTCCACTCTTAAATAGCACATGGGAAAAATGATTGCCAGTAAGCCTCTGTATTAGCTCTAATTTCTCAAATTTTCTCATTGTGGTCATTTTGCAAGACATATGTGGGAGGAAGTAATAGGTTGTCCAACACTTATCAGAAAGTACTCTCTCAACATTTCAATAGTAAACCTCTCCATGATGCATTCTCTCTCTCATGTAGAGTCTGTGACTGGAATTTATTGAGCACCTCTGGCCAGAGGATCATGTGATGAGATGTATTGCCCCTCATTGGATCTTTTCCATCTCTTCTATCAATCTTCCCTGGTAGGAGTACCAGTTTTATGGAAAGTGCTCAAATTTGTCAACCAAGTGCCTTGTAAGTCACTTATTTTCATGGATAAGTTACATTTCCTTAATATTTTCTTCTGAATCTATCCACCATCTGTTTTTCATACTATCCGTTTTATGTGATCATTCCACTTAACGACACTCTGGATAGTTACTCCTCGATTTTTAATGGTAGATACAATTTCCAACAATTTGTCATAAGTGGTGTAGTTGTTTGGTAGTATATTTCTTTTTGTATGTATGTGCAGTACGTTACATTCATATATGTTCAGGGTCAACTGCCAGACTGCACCATTCCTATGTAGATCTTTCTGCAAGTTGATACTGTCTTCTGGCATTGCTACTTTCTTTTAGACAACTGCATCATCTGTAAGTGGTATTGAAGAGCTTTTGACAGTTTCTACTAGATTATTTACACACATTTAAACAGGAACAGTCTTATCACACTTCATTGAGGTACTCCAGAAAATACCTTTACACCTGTCAATTTTGTTCCATTAAGAGTGACATGGTGAGTTCTGTCACAAGGGAGTATCTAATCCAGACACAAATTTGGTCCAATACTTGATAAGCTCATGTTTTTTTTCACTAAACAGTAATGTGGGACAGTGTAAAGTGTCTTCCTGAATTCAAAGAACACAGTATCAACATGAGTGCCCTTGTGTACAGCATTATAACCCTCATGAAGTAACAGGGCAAGCTGAGTTCCGCAAGATTTCTCTTTACAGAATTCATGTTTATTTTTATTGAGGATATTTTTAGTCTCCAAAAGCTTCATAATTCTTGAGCATAAAGCACATTCCATAATTCCATAACAGATTAACATCAATAATATAGTCCTGTAATTATGTGCATCTGTCTTATGACCCTTCTTGGAAACCAGAATGACCTGTACCTTTTTCCAGTTGCTGGGTACAATCTGTCACTCCAGTGAACTATGATAAATTGCTGTTAGAAAGGGAGGAAGTTCATTCTCATGATCTTTGTAGAATTGTACAGGTATCTGGTCATGATGGAAAGTTCATTCTCATTATCTTTGTAGAATCGTACAGGTATCTGATCCTGCTGCTTTGGCATTACCAAGTGATTGCAGTTGCTTTCCCATTCTGTGATCGATTATCTCAATACCTGTTATTTTGATGTTCATAGGATGATTGGTAGGAGAGACTACTATGATCCTCAATGGAGGAATAATTTTGGAAGATGAAATTCAGTATTTCAGCCTTTTCTGTTACCTTTTGTTTCACTGTCAGTACAGTTAATGAGTGACTGAATAGATAATTTCAAACTGCTTAACGATTTTACTTCAGACCAAAACCTCTTAGGTTTCTAAGTCAGATTGGTTGACAATATTTTACTTTCAAAGTTATTGAACACTTCTCTCATAGCACTCTTTATGCTCATTTTCACTTTGTTCAGCTTTTGTTTGTCAAGCTAGATTTTGACTTCTCTTGAATCTGTGATGAAGCTCTGTTTAGATAACAGTTTTCTAACAGGTTTACTAAAACATTGCGGGTTTCTTCCATACATGAAGACCTTGTTCAGGACATTCTTGTCCAAGGCATATTATATGATGATTTTTTTCTTCATTTATCCTTCACATAGAGGAAAAAACTGCACAAACTATATAAGCAACAATCAGTATTCGAGTGAACTTTTAAAGATTGAGGATTTATTTATGTACACTAATGGACAACAATGTTCTTGCCTTTTTTCCAGCTTTTGTGATGAAGAATTTCCTCAATTTAGTTGAAAGAAAATTCATATGCATACACAATTCAATATTTTAACATTAGAAAATGTGACACCTATAACAGTCACCATCTGTCAAGTAGCTAACTAACTTTTGAATGTGAAGTTCATTGATAATCTCATTAACATCAAATAAAATCTTAGAAGTTTTCCATAAGTTAGCTGTTTTCCTTTCAATGTGTTTCATTAATGACTGTCCTTTCTCAGTGTAGAACATAGTTAACATTATAGTGAAATCCAAAAAATTATTTTCAAAATCTGCTGATCTGTTACAAGAAATACACCTAAGGCCTATCAGAGATATACTTACTGAACTACATTTATGGAAAATATTGCCAATCTTCAGTAGCAGTGAGTACCATATGAAGGATGAAGGCAATACAGAATAACAAGTAGAACATTTTCCTTAAAACATATCTAGTGCTGTAGAAGGACCTCTTTCACTCTTGCACCAATCATAAGAATAATAAGAGTGCAACTGTAGAAAGAATGTTCACTATATGAAAAGAGTTAATGTATACTGCTTTTTTATAACTTTGGTATAAGGAATATGCTATGCACCTTTCATGTAAATTATGACCTCTGAACAGTGGTGGTGGTGGTGGTGGATAGTGTTTAATGTCCCGTCGACAATGAGGTCATTAGAGACGGAGCGCAAGCTCGGGTTAGGGAAGGATAGGGAAGGAACTCGGCCGTGCCCTTTCAAAGGAACCATCCCGGCATTTTCCTGAAATGATTTAGGGACATCACGGAAAACCTAAATCAGGATGGCTGGAGACGGGATTAAACCATCGTCCTCCCAAATGCGAGTCCAGTGTGCTAACCACTGCGCCACCTCACTCGGTCTCTGAACAGTAAGATAGGTCTCTGATGTCATTGTGGTCAATCTCTCATTTGACCTTCCTCACAGTAAAAATCATTTAATTTCATGAGCAATTGTCTCAGATACATGTTTATAGATTTTAGGTAGTGCTTCTTTCCATACTGTGACTTGTTAGTGAAGGAGCTTTACGTCTATTACTTCAATAATGTCAATAATCAGAAAAAGTGTTTATGCTGCTGTGCTTGCATAAAAAATCAGATTTCCTCTCATTTAAAGTTCACAGTCAAAACATCACTAATTAATACAATGGTTCATTTGTCCTGTTAAATGTAATTCTGATGATAGATGCCAAAATGTGTTAAGTTGTGAAATGCATGTACATAAAAAGCTATCAAATGAAACATTGTGTTATTTGTTATAGAAATTCCAGCATTAGACCATAAAGATTTATCATCATTCATTATTTGATTCCCAGCACTGGCAAAACATATAATTAAAGTGCAGGTCATACTAGTTGTGTTAGCACATGATACCAATAACAAAAATGATATTTACCTGAGAGGTAGCAGCCGACATAGATCTTTGTCATAAACATGGAGAGTTGTACTTTTTGTAATTTGTGGAGGAAAAATTGATCCATCACTACCATTAAGTCTGTTACATTCCTCAGTTTTCCAGTGCGGCAGATGAGTACGGCCATTGAATGTATCAATTAATCCATAATGTGTGATGTCATCACCACCTGTGAAGACTGTTACATTGTCCTTTGCTGTACCATTTTTCTGAAACATTTTATTACCTGTGTTAGAATAATGATAATATATTACTGGAATAATCACAAGGATTTGCAGACAGAGTAGCTACCATGTGGTTTACTATGTGGCAAGTGGTGTAATTATGCAGGTACTGATTATACAGTGGTATCATTTGGATGTACAGCAATTAATAAATATGGTTTATCCAATAGTTTTGATTTTTATTCTATATGAGATTGTGATTTGTTTCCTCTATGCCTCCCTCTTCCACGAAAGTAATATGAAGTCATGTTCTGCGCCCCCTCCCCCCCACCTCCCCCCCTCCTTCTCACTCGGCTCATGTCATGGATATGCTTTTGTTTGGATATGCACTGTTTAGAGTATAAAGTTAAAAGCAGACCAGCAGTATTTGTGAGCAGTTATTGTTGTAAGACTAACTGGTGCTTTCTAGCCACTTTTCTGCTTTTGTGTATAATGCATAAATGGAACAATTAACCTTAAAATAATTGTTTGAAAAATGCTTATCTATAAAAAAAATTGAAGTGTGAAAACTTTTAGTGTCATAAATAAAATACTCACCCCATACAGAAGTCCGAACTCTTCATATGGAAGCTTCTGTTCTTTGCTGACAACATCCTTTGCAAGTTTGAGCAAAGGGTCTTCATAACCCCAAAGTAGCTGGGCCACAGACACTTCTACAAAAGGTTTTATTTTCAAGATGTCCATTATGGAGGCCATGGCCAGTCGCAAGAAACGTGCTGCATGCTTGCTCTGAGATGTTGCACTCTGTTGCAGATAAGAGAGTAAATATGAAGTTGTTACAAACAAGAACATACCAATATAAGGCTCTGAAAGTATGTCAACTTTTAAAGTATTTTTTGTTTTACAAAAATGGAAAATTCTGAATGAACCAAACAATCAAATTATCAGTGAATGACCAGATTGGTTTTCTTTCACTTGATATTTAGCTGCATATGCAAGTTATGTCTAAGTAACTAATAGTCTATGGACTGCAAAGACAACATAAATTTTCGCCGCATTTGTTTATGCCCTAGCAACATTGCAGGGGTGAAGCAATAAAAGTTCTTGGGTGCAGTTCAGTTGTATAGCTTAAAAAGCCCGTTAATTGAAATAATGAAACATTAACAGAAATTTCATTTGTTTAAATCTGGTAAATGAAAAAGACATCACACGCTATCAGGCTATGCATATAAGAAAATTGATCATGGTGGAGAAATAATTACATAAAAGGTAAGAGTATGGTCCTCATTTGGCCTTGAGAGATAGTAATATCAGTGGTATTCTAAGTGGAGGGGTTTTATCTACTATCATTCCCATTAATCAATTAATAATTTGTATCCTGTGGATAACATCAAGAAAGGACATATGTATTCTATGGATACTACAGGATTTGGCAGTGGACATGGATGTGTTAAAGAAAATGGAAGGAAGGAAAGAAAGGAGGAAGGGTGGGTTCAACATTGTGTCAATATTGAGATCACTAGAGAGAGAGCACAAGCTCCAATTGCTTAAAGGATGGGGGAAGAAATTGATCATGCCCTTTCAAAGCGAGCACTGTGCCACCTCACAAAAAGTAGAAGGGGGCCATTTCTGTAACTTTTTACTAATCATTTGCATTTCTCTAATTATAACTGTTCTTTTATTTACTTTTCATGTAATTATATTTTACAGAAATTCTTCAACTTTAGATATGTGTCCAGCTCCAAATTATGTATTTTAACACACAACAGAAAAATCCCACACTATGCAGAACTGGCATCAGATAGTAATGGAAAACATGTTGCTAGATAGTTTTCCCCACCCATTAACATAAAAATATTGAACTAACTCCTTTTGTCCTGTGGACAAAATACTGTATATGCTGGAATATTCCAGTATATGACTACAGTCTAATAACCCTGAAATGCCTTAACTTAGAATAGATGTGCAACGCGACCTTTGTATCTTGGGGGAGAAAGGGTGGATGTAGGAACAACAGCTTTGTCGAATTTAAAAGTCTATGCTCTCAAAATAAGAGTGATCCATCTGCCAATTGTGATGAAGTTATAGTATTATTAACGTGTGCTTGAAGGTGAAAGGTGTTTATCACCATATAGCAGAGATGCTGAGTTGCACGTAGGCACAACAAAAAGACTGTCAGAACAGAAAATGAGCTTTTGGCCAACAAGGCATTCATTGGAGATTGAACACACACGAACACACACACACACACACACACACACACACACACACACACACAGAGCATTACCGACAAACAAATACAGTGTATGGCTATGGGAACTTGCATGGCACCATCCCATGCCAACCTATTCATGGACCATCTAGACGAATCTTTCCTGAACACCTAGAATCACAAATCCTGCACCTATTTCAGATTCATCGATGACATATTCATGATGTGGATTGAGGATGAGGACACCCTGTCCACATTCCTTCAGAACCTCAACACGTTCTCTCCCATTCACTTCACCTCATCTTATTCAACCAAACAAGCCACTTTCCTCAATGTTTACCTCCACATCGAAAGATGGTTACACCAGGACCTCCACCCATATGAAACCTACCAACTACTATCAATACCTCCACTTCATCAGCTGTAACCCATCCCATTCCATTCCAAGAAGTTCGTTCGATATAGCCTAGCCACCTATGGCTATAACATCTATAGTGATGAGTTGTCCCTCTGAAAATATACTGAGGGTCTCTCTAAGGCCTTTACAGACTATAATTACCCTCCAAACCTTGTACAAACTGTTGCCCCATGCCTTATCTCTCCAGTCACCCACCACCTCCCAAAGTCCCACTATCTGCCCACAGAGAAACATTCCTCTCTTTACTCAGTACTATCCAGGACTGGACAGCTGAATTACATCCTCCACCAGGGTTTTGACTACCTCTCATTGTGCCCTGAAATGATGAGCGTCCTACCAACTACCCATCCCAACCCTCCTACATTGATATTTCGTCGTCCGCCGAACCTACACAGTATATTTGTCCATCCTTACCCAACCCCTTCTCCCAATCCCTTATCTCATGGCTCATATCACTGCAGTAGACCTAGATGCAAGACCTGTCCCATACATCCTCCCACCCCCACTTACTCCAGTTTAGTCACAAGCATCACCTATCGCATCAAAGGCAGGGCTACCTGTGAAAGCAGTCAAGTGATCTACAAACTAAGCTGCATCCACTGTGCTGCATTCTATGCTGGCTTGACAACAAACAATCTTTCTGTCCATATGTTGCATGAATGGCTACTGAAACTGTGGTCAAGAAACAGCTGGACCACCCTATTACTGAGCACACCACCCAACACAACATTCTTCATTTCAATGACTGCTTCACAGCCTCTGCCACTTGGATCCTTCCCACCAACACCAGCTTTTCTGAACTGCGCAGATGGGAACTCTCCCTGCAATATATCCTATGTTCCCATAACCATTGTGGCCTCATTGTCCTTTTGCCACCTATCTCCTTCCCTGTTCCCATTTCAGTGCTGAACAGTCTTCTATTCCACCAATGCACGCAAAGTCATTTCACCTCTCTCCTTTTACTCTAACCCTCTCCCCCCTTGCTTTCCATCTAACCTCCTGACTAGTATCTGGTTACCCTACCTCTCTTCACCTCACCTATGTATGCTCCCAAAAGCAGCACTTTACTGTGCCCCACTCTACTGGGCTATCCTTCCCCCTCCCTGCCCCAGCCACCTCCTTACTCCCACCACATGGTTGCATCTCCCATCATGCACAGCCGCTTGCAGAGTGGCTTCAGCAGCCAGAGACTGTGGTCATGTGTGCGAGTCACATTTGCGTGCATATGTTTTTCTATGTTCTGTCTGCAACAAAGGCCTTGTTGGCTGAAAGCTCATTTTCTGACAGTTTTTTTGTAGTTGTGGCTGTCTGCAAATCTGCACACATTGAGTAGCAACTATCCTTTTCACAATATTTTGACATTCCATCCGGATTTTCCATTATTGAAAGGTGTTTATCTTGATACGTGCACAATACTTAAAGTTTAACTCACCAGCATGGGTATGTTGGGAACCACAACCATATCCTCCTCACTGCCAGCAGAATTCAGTTCATCAAACTTAAACACTTTGCGCTGGTTGAATGTCAAAGTGTCATTGTCATTGAATTCCAGGTTCACCTTCTCCCAGTGTTGTCTGGAAATCAAATGAAACAAACTGTAACAAGATGCTAAGAGACACAATGTCTCACAACATTATGTCTTATTGATAAGTAAACAACACAGTTAATTATGGAGTAGAGAAGGAACCAAAAAAATACAAGTTCACATATGAAATGGCAGATTCCACACAGCTAAAGAGAGGAAACAAGGAAACTTCAGTTAATAAACATCTCTGTACTGAATACTTAGAATAAGTATGATGGTTCAGAGTGTCATCTACAGCATGTTATGATTTGAAATAAGTCCAGGACAGCAATGTAAGACACTTCAGTACATGAGCCCACACTGTGATTAGCACTGCTAGCCTAGATTCAATCCATATCACTTACAATATTCAATGTAAATAACAAAACATTCTATGGATTAGACGAGCATTCAAGGAGAACAGGTTTCATTTTACTTTTAAAAATTTAACTTAATGTGTCAAGCTTTTTACATCATTTAACAAAGTGTCAGTAGTGTCTGTCCAACATAATTAAAGCTTTTTCAATGAAAATATTTCCTTAAAAACGGAACTGTGTTTTTTGGTCTATGGTGAGAAAAATTTAGTGATATAACTCTTTTGTAAATCCAACAAGTTCTAGAGTAAACACACACTTAATATGCAGATTTTTATGCTCTTGCAGCTGTTTCAATGATCCATCATATGGAAGTTATTCCTCTTTCCACTCTCTAAAGAATGGTGTATACATCACATATCGCTTTTTGGTGCTAGTTTCCAGATGACACATCATTCAGTTGGTCATAACGACAGCATAAAATCCCCACATACAGTCTACTTTTAACCTCGATATTTACTGTTAGACCAACAAAGGAATTTATGTTTTACAGATTTCCTATTTCATTGTTTCACAAAAATAAAGAAGTTCTTTACTGACTAATATTGTTACAAAAACATTGGTATTTCATTAAGCCTGTATCACTATTTTTCTGGGTGAAGAGATATTACAAATATTTTTAACAAGTCAAATGTTATTTGATACATGCCTATATATCCTAGTGGATAAATGAAAAGCTGTTCACTGATGATGCTGATTTGTACAGATAAATCAGAACACTAGGATCACATAAAAATGGAATACAGAAGATGAATGCTTAGTGAAGGGACATGCAGTTGACCCTCCAACATAAATAAATGTAACATATAGGACAGAGTTAGACAGAAATACTTGTTATTGTTTGTTAGCACAGATAACAATAATCACCGGAAAATGGTCACACTCATTAAATGCATACAGTGTGATTTAAAGTGGAATGACTACATAAAATGACCGTAGCAAATGCACATGCTAGACAGAGAATCAGTGGAAGAATACTCTATCATCGAAGGATGAAGCTTACTAGAGAGAACTGATGGAAGAAATACACAACATCAAAAGCAGGGCAATGTGAAAAGGCCACAGAGATGCTCATTCAACTCCTGTGACAGACACTTAAAATTCCAAGATTGTAATTTCCTACAAGAGTCAACCAGTGTATTGCTACCTCTCACATATACATATAACATGAGGAAAATTTGAGTTGACACTGAGTTATACTAGCAATCGTCATTTGCATTCACCATTTGCAACTGGAACAAGGAAGGAGGGAGCAAATCACTCCAAAAGCCAATGCTGGACAATGAAAACCAGTGAACCAACCATACCATACAATACACAGCTGCCAACTTGTTATGAGGTACAGAACTCACCACCCATGTTCATGTATTGCTACTCTCTGTAGATACTAGCCTAGGCACAGGAACGCACTTGTGGTTGCTCAAAACATGGAACAAATCTCTCCTGGAGTTGGTACATGTGGATGGCAAGGTAAAAATATGCCCAAAGCAGCATGAGGTTCTATACTTCCCTACATCTTGATAGTAGTGAAATTAATGTGGAGGATTGAGAATGGTAATAGTATTTTCATGTAAGGGATCATGAAACTATGGAACTGCAGGGCATATCTTAGCTATAACTACATGTTCACTCTCCCTTCAAACCTGTCAATATCATGTGCCACATCTACCATAAAACTGTTGCTAAGCTGATGTAGGGTACATTAACAAAAATTAACAATTCTATTACATCAAAGTATGCAATGCAGATGACACACATTCATGCTGCTCATAGACCAACCTTTAAGTGCAAATTTTGTGAAGAGCTCTTTATACTCTTTGTTTATGTTGTTCGGCATGGCTGTGGTGTGGTAACTGCTAGGCTTAGCAACCAGTTTCATATTTAGTTTACAGCTGGTACTGAATTACTTTATTACTGTGATACGTGCTGCTTGTCAACTTTACCTCTTTCAGGAATACAGTAGAGTGATTCTCCAGTGAGAGACATTTACAAAGAATCATACTGAGAATCTGACATGCTGTCATTTCTCTCACCAGCCAACTATACAGCAATGTACTGTCTCAAACATTTGTTTGTTTGCCGACAGCATCCTGCAAGTTACCTGTACCTTCTGGTGGACAATCCACCACTTTGCTGTTTCCAGATATTTGAGAAATGCGTTATGGTATTAGAGTGCTTGTGCCCCACCATTGTGTTGCCAGACCTAATTCACAGAGAATTGGCTCTTGGAAAGATGGTTTGAAAAATCTGTGGGAAATATGTAAAAGTGAGGACAAAAAGAAAGGAAGGATAGAGGTACATACATTTTGGAACATTAGATATGGATTTCTTTATAAAATGTTGTGAACAAAATTGGTACATTGGTGCAACTGTACTCCAAAGTACCGTACTTTTCTGTTCATTGAAAGTACCAAGTTTAGTTCAAATGGTTCAAATGGCTCTGAGCACTATGGGACTTAACATCTATGGTCATCAGTCCCCTAGAACTTAGAACTACTTAAACCTAGCTAACCTAAGGACATCACACACATCCATGCCCGAGGCAGGATTCGAACCTGCGACCGTAGCAGTTGCGCAGCTCCGGACTGAGTGCCTAGAACCGCTAGACCACCGCAGCCGGCACCAACTTTAGGCTGGTAATAAAATGTTAATGACATGTTTCAGAATAAGTCAATAAGATATTTAAATGTTAATAATCATCTTTTAATGTGAATTGTGAACAGTTAGGCTCTGTGGTCAACCTTAACCATTTTGCAGTCACATTGACTGAGGAGAGAAACAACTATCAATAAGAAACGATTATTCTTGAACAAGCCGCAAAGAAACCAGTCACATCGTTATTCTTGTACAAGCCGCAAAAAATTTAGCGTAACCTCCCAACAGAAAAATCTCGTTTAAGTTCCCAATAGAAAAAATTCTTTCCAATAATAAAATTTCAAGTTTTAATGTGACCTTCCATTAAAAACTGACTGCATATCGGGATTAATAAGTTTTGACGTCAGCAGCGCTGCGTGATGACCCTGTGAAATCATCCTGAATAAACAGAAAAATTCTTACCTCACAATGATGTCACCGGATAACGCTATCTACACTCCTGCAAATTGAAATAAGAACACCGTGAATTCATTGTCCCAGGAAGGGGAAACTTTATTGACACATTCCTGGGGTCAGATACATCACATGATCACACTGACAGAACCACAGGCACATAGACACAGGCAACAGAGCATGCACAATGTCGGCACTAGTACAGTGTATATCCACCTTTCGCAGCAATGCAGGCTGCTATTCTCCCATGGAGACGATCGTAGAGATGCTGGATGTAGTCCTGTGGAACGGCTTGCCATGCCATTTCCACCTGGCGCCTCAGTTGGACCAGCGTTCGTGCTGGACGTGCAGACCGCGTGAGACGACGCTTCATCCAGTCCCAAACATGCTCAATGGGGGACAGATTCGGAGATCTTGCTGGCCAGGGTAGTTGACTTACACCTTCTAGAGCACGTTGGGTGGCACGGGATACATGCGGACGTGCATTGTCCTGTTGGAACAGCAAGTTCCCTTGCCGGTCTAGGAATGGTAGAACGATGGGTTCGATGACGGTTTGGATGTACCGTGCACTATTCAGTGTCCCCTCGACGATCACCAGTGGTGTACGGCCAGTGTAGGAGATCGCTCCCCACACCATGACGCCGGGTGTTGGCCCTGTGTGCCTCGGTCGTATGCAGTCCTGATTGTGGCGCTCACCTGCACGGCGCCAAACACGCATACGACCATCATTGGCACCAAGGCAGAAGCGACTCTCATCGCTGAAGACGACACGTCTCCATTCGTCCCTCCATTCACGCCTGTCGCGACACCACTGGAGGCGGGCTGCACGATGTTGGGGCGTGAGCGGAAGACGGCCTAACGGTGTGCGGGACCGTAGCCCAGCTTCATGGAGACGGTTGCGAATGGTCCTCGCCGATACCCCAGGAGCAACAGTGTCCCTAATTTGCTGGGAAGTGGCGGTGCGGTCCCCTACGGCATTGCGTAGGATCCTACGGTCTTGGCGTGCATCCGTGCGTCGCTGCGGTCCGGTCCCAGGTCGACGGGCACATGCACCTTCCGCCGACCACTGGCGACAACATTGATGTACTGTGGAGACCTCACGCCCCACGTGTTGAGCAATTCGGCGGTACGTCCACCCGGCCTCCCGCATGCCCACTATACGCCCTCGCTCAAAGTCCGTCAACTGCACATACGGTTCACGTCCACGCTGTCGCGGCGTGCTACCAGTGTTAAAGACTGCGATGGAGCTCCGTATGCCACGGCAAACTGGCTGACACTGACGGCGGCGGTGCACAAATGCTGCGCAGCTAGCGCCATTCGACGGCCAACACCGCGGTTCCTGGTGTGTCCGCTGTGCCGTGCGTGTGATCATTGCTTGTACAGCCCTCTCGCAGTGTCCGGAGCAAGTATGGTGGGTCTGACACACCGGTGTCAATGTGTTCTTTTTTCCATTTCCAGGAGTGTACTTTTTCGTAATAAAGCAAATACAAAAGCTAGTAAACCGAAAGACTGGAATACCGCTAAACGCAAAGTTCAAAGAAATTAAAGAAAAGGAATAGCATTTTTAGTCATAACTTGCAATGAAAAGAGAGATAATTTATCTTTATTTAGACAGGAAAAGCAAGTTTATGTTTTATTTAAAGTGATTAATTATAAATGAAAAGTTATTCCATTTAATTCTGTAAGGCTGAGATTAACGAAATAGTTCATTGCGATAAAATTTCAGCAGAGTCAAGGATATTGTTGTGGCATGGCGCTCAGAGATCACTGATGGAGCTACTTATAGCAGTTATCGTCATTAACAACGAGATATAATTAATATTAAATTATATCTGTGGCTTGTGAACATGTTCTCCAATTTATGTAAAAATTAATAACCTTCTCACTGATTGATTCTATGTACGATTATTCGTTGAAGCGTGAAGAGAGGAGCAACTACAAGAGGCAACGGATCCAGGAGTATAAGATGAATTCTTCTGTTATATACGAAACCTACCGTTTCTGGTACCTACGTTGTTGTTAAAGTGTTTAGTTGTGTTGTCAGAGTACACAGAGTAAGCTTCTCTATAGGCTGCTGTTATCGGTAAAGTAAATACTTCACTCGTACTCCCTGTAGACTGTCACATTTAGTATTTTTCTGGTGACATATTAGCTTTGGTGGTAGTTAATCTTTCGAATCTAGTGAACCCTGATATACAGATGTGTTGTTGCTTTAATATCCAGATGGCTACCACTGATCCTATTATATCATTAAACGTGTTATTGTGTCCATCCTTTTGTAGTGGTGTTGTAGTGAGCTGTAGAGTAATTTACACTACTGGCCATTAAAATTGCTACACAAAGAAGAAATGCAGATGATAAACGGGTATTCATTGGACAAATATACTAGAACTAACATGTGATTACCCTTTCACACAATTTGGGTGCATAGACCCCGAGAAATCAGTACCCAGAACAACCACCTCTGGCCGTAATAACGGCCTTGATACGCCTCGGCATTGAGTCAAACAAAGCTGGGATGGCGTGTACAGGTACAGCTGCCCATGCAGCTTCAACACGTTACCACAGTTCATCAAGAGTAGTGACGGGAGTATTGTGACGAGCCAGTCGCTCGGCCACCATTGACCAGACGTTTTCAGTTGGTGAGAGATCTGGAGAATGTGCTGGCCAGGGCAGCAGTAGAACATTTCCTGTATCCAGAAAGTTCCGTACAGGACCTGCAACATGCGGTCGTGCATTATCCTGCTGAAATGTAGGATTTGGGTAGGGATAGAATGAAGGGTAGAGCCACGCGTCGTAACACATCTGAAATGTAACGTCCACTGTTCAAAGTGTCGTCAATGCGAACGAGAGGTGACCGAGACGTGTAAGCAATGGCACCCCATAACATCACGCCGGGTGATACGCCAGTATGGTGATGACGAATACACGCTTCCAATGTGCGTTCACCGCGATGTCGCCAGACACAGATGCGACCATCATGATGCTGTAAACAAAACCTGGATTCATCCGAAAAAATGACGTTTTGCCATTCGTGCACCCAGGTTCGTCGTTGAGTACACCATCGCAGGCGCTCCTGTCTGTGATGCAGCATCAAAGGTATCCGCAGCCATGGTCTCCGAGCTGATAGTCCATCCTGCTGCAAACGTCGTCGAACTGTTCGTGCAGATGATTGTTGTCTTGCAAACGTCCCCATCTGTTGACTCAGGGACCGAGACGTGGCTCCATGATCCGTTACAGCCATGCGGATCAGATGCCTGTCATCTCGACTGCTAGTGATACGAGGCCGTTGGGATCCAGCACGGCGTTCCGTATTACCCTCCTGAACCCACCGATTCCATATTCTGCTAACAGTCATCGGCTCTCGACCAACGCAAGCAGCAATGTCGCGATACGATAAACCGCAATCGCAATAGGCTACAATCCGACCTTTATCAAAGTCGGAAACGTGATGGTACGCATTTCTCCTCCTTACACGAGGCATCACAACAACGTTTCACCAGGAAACGCCGCTCAACTGCTGTTTGTGTATGAGAAATCGGTTGGAAACTTTCCTCATGTCAGCACGTTGTAGGTGCCGCCACCGGCGCCAACCTTGTGTGAATGCTCTGAAAAGCTAATCATTTGAATATCACAGTATCTTCTTCCTGTAGGTTAAATTTCGCGTCTGTAGCACGTCATCTTCGTGGTGTAGCAACTTTAATGATCAGTAGTGTATAGCGTGAGACGCTGATCTTGCGTGATATCGTTGTGTTAGTATAGACGATTATTTCAAGTCACACAGATTACGTCGTCGTGTGTAGGCAAAGTCTTGTCACGACAACTTCTTGCAGTATTAAGAGAGTGAGCTACACTGCCCGACGTTGCGTTTCACCTACGTGCGTACGGCAACGCTGTTCGTACAGTCTATCTCCTACGAGATAGTGGTACCTAGAGGGTGGCGCAGTACAATATACAAGCGGTTAGATAGAGAGAATGGAGGAGGAAATGGATAGAAGAGAGGGGAGGAAGTGGCTATGCACGAGTGTGGACAATGTAAAGGATAGTGGGCAGCTAAAGATGGAAAAAGGGAGGGGGAGGAAGATGCGGTCAGAGGGAGGGAGAACGAGGAGGTGGGCACACAGGCGAAGGAAATGGTGGACATTACTCCTTTACCACTAAACCTATTCGCAACGCAATTTCCAGACAATATCGACATATACTATTGAACGTACCTGCAAAATTATGTCTTTGTTCGACACAGTTCAGGAGACATGACGTCGTAAACATTGAGATTCCTGAAAGACTAGCTTCTGATTACTACTTAAACCTAATTAACCTAAGGACATCACACACATCCATGCCCGAGGCAGGATTTGAACCTGCGCCCGTAGCGGTCGCGCGATTCCAGACTGAAGCGCCTAGAACCGCTCGGTCACAACCGTCGGTGATTGCGATTCTTAAAATAAACTGGGTTACTGGTGTCCTACTAAAAGTAAAGCTGCCATCAACCTCGACATTGTGCTGGACACGGTAATGCACTAACCCATTGGTACACCCTGATCTTCCTCAAAGCTTTGAACTGAGACACAGATGCAATTTGATATTTTTCACGTTAGCAAATCAATTTGAGGTGAAAGAAACGATAAAATAATAAAGTCCTGGACCTACTGGAGAATGAACTCTGGACGTTAGGATTTGTAGTCCGAGGCTTATCCTGTGAATCACTGAACTTTTTTTTTCTTTTCATCATTTTGTGACACGATGCCAGCGACAAAAAGTTTCGTAAAGGTTTGAACTTTGTTCGATGTCACTAAGTTCTCTCATTCTCAAATACCGGATGAATGAAATCCAGATATTTGCGCGCCAAAACAGTTTCTAACACTGAAACTTGCCTTAAAAAAAAAATGGTTCTAATGGCTCTGAGCACTATGGGACTTAACATCTGAGGTGATCATCAGTCCCCTAGAACTAAGAACTACTTAAACCTAATTATCCTAAGGACATCACACACATCCATGCCCGAGACAGGATTCGAACCTGCGACCGTAGCAGCAGCGCGGTTCCGGACTGAAGAGCCTAGAAACTCTCGGCCACAGCGGCCGGCAAACTTGCCTTCGTATGCTAAACTTTTCACATAAGGTTGTACCTCTTGAGTAGATTATGAATGCATTTTAAATTTTTAAATTCGGTGAATAATTATGCGAAGTATTGAAAATCTGATTTTTGTTGCCCCTACGCTGCAACTGGTACCAGGTTTCGGGACATAGTTTCGGTAATTTAAGATTGTCAGTCCCCGATGGCGTTGGATATAATGAACTAGTGCCTCTCTGCGATAGTATTTTCTTTCAAGTTTTCTGAAATGGAGATTCGCCGGTATTTTGATCTGCTCCACCAGCCTCTCCACGTAGATTTGTTAACGCTATAACGAGAAGCTGACGCAAGCATTCACTCAGGTGCTACCACAAATTCATTTAGGGAAATTAAACAGGCGAAAGAAGTAGCACGAACTGCGGATCAAACACTACGTTAGCACGGTGTCGCCATTTGGTCGACTTTCTCGGAGAGTCCTTCATTCACGCCGCTACTGCGGGGGCTTCATCACTTCCGCGTCATTAAAGCGATCACTGTTAAGCAAGCGACACCACAGCTAATTAGCTGCTTGGTTCTCGCTGTTACACAGAGCAGCTGAAGAACCGCATCAGCGGAGACAACTACCACACTTCATTCTTGGCTACTCACTGTGTCTAGAATTCTTTGGAAAATACTCTAAGCCACTACCACAGTCCAGTTGCAGTGGGCTCTGAACAAAGTTAAAAACTCAGATCAGCTGATACATTTTTGCTGGATTCGTCAATTTCAGTTGGCTGTTTATGTAGATTATATGCAACCAATCGCCTTTTTATTTTCGAGCCACGGCAGGCTCACTATCAGTTGGATGTGTTACAGGAACATTACTTCATGGATCACATGCAGCTAGAGGGTAGCGTTGTGGCGATTGCACTGCCTGTTAGTATTCATGAATAAGTACTTCCGATTACGTTCATATTCGCCGAGGATATAATGAACTGTTCGTTTTAGTTTGTCACTATCAGTCTGTGATCCTACAGCCTATGCTTTCCACTCTCACTTTTGGTTACTGTAGCAGAAGAATTTCTCACCAAAGAACTTCATTACTGGATCGCCAGCATATGCAATAAAAGATACTCCTAACCGCTATTACAGTCCTTAGCATTTTTTTATTCAAGATTGAGCCTGCAGCTCGTTCACTTTATTTCAGAACTAAAATAATCTTTTCAGTAATGAATAGTGTGCTGCCGTGTTCACCTGAGTACTTTTTTTTTCATTTACTGCACAGTATTTCGACGAACGATGCAACAGTTTTCAATTGCTGCAAGTTTTGCTGTGATGTGTATTAGCTGACTGGACTGCAACCACACAAACAGATCACAGTTAGATAACCGTGAGAGATTGCATTGGCCCAATCCCTTGATTCTCCCACGTATGCCATTTCAGTCGGCCTACAATTTCTCCGATGACCCCACTCTTATTGCCAAAGGAAGTCCTGGAATCAGATGTGCTATTCGGAAAGGGCGAGGAGTCTTTTGTCTAAAAAAAAAAAAGAACAGAGAAACAGCCTCAAGCAAAGCCACATGCGTGAACCATATAGGAACTGTAAGAGTGCTGAGTTTTGTAATGCATCACGAACTTTCATGTAGCGGAAACAATGAGTACACTAAACCAAAGTATCCGAACACAACTATGCAATGCGAAATTGACCACAAGATGTCACCAAAGGCGGATCCGCCAATATAAAAGGACGCAGAGAGTTTGGTGTTGTCAGGAGTAACAGATCTCCGTCAGGTGAGCTCAGTGGCTCAACGTGGAATAGTACTCTCCCCCCCCCCCTTTTTTTATTTGTAGCTGCGTGGTCAGCGCAGCAGATTGTTATCTGAAGGGGCCCGGGTTCGATTCCCGGCCGGGTCGGAGATTTTCTCCGCTCGGCGACTCGGTATTGTGTTGTTCTTAAATTCATATCGTCATAACAGATACTAAATCGCCTACATGGCGTCACATGACAAGTCTAAGCCTATGTAACTTCGTATTAGGGAACGCTTGACCCTGCTGAATAATCTGCATTGTCGAACCCCTGTCGTATACTATTTCCACTGTCGAGATGGTTGTATGGGCAAGTTTCGAAAGCCACAGTAATATAAAAGAAAAGAGTCAGCTGAGTAATCAATCCATGATGGACATTTAAACTCTTCTAAACCTGCCTAAGTCGACGGTTGATGATATGATTGTGAGTGGTTACGCGAAGGAACAACCACAGTCTTAATCAAGACTAGGCAGAACTAATGGACTGGTGGACAGAGACCATCGAGTATTGAAGAGGGTAGTTGTAAAAAATCGCATGAAATCAGCGGAAGAAATCAATCGTGATTTCCAAAGGGCTAGCAGCACTCCAACTAGCACAATGACTGTGCGTAGGATGTTAGACAGAATAGGGTACAATGATCCAGCAGCTTCTCATAAGCAACGCATTTCTGTTGCCAATGTTAAGCGCCTCTTCAGGTGGTGTAATGAGCGACGTTAATGGACTGAGGATGATTGGAAACGCGTGATTTGGAGATGAATCACTCTATAACCTGTGACAATCTGACGGAACGGTTTGGCGAATGTTTGGAGAACGTTAGCTGCCTCTGTGCCTAGTGCCAACAGTGAAGAACGCCCGGGAGGGGGGTTCAATACAGGGGCGTTTTCCGCGACTGGCGCGTGGTCCGCTTATTGTGCCAAAGGAAACACTAATTGCGGAAGAATATGAATCCATTTTACGACAATGTTTACTGTTTACAGTGGAGGGACACCTCGGAGACGACGACATCAGCATGACAACGAATGCGGATGACTGGGAAAAACAAGCCCGTAATGTTCGGACACAGAATTAGTAATGTCCTACTTGACACAGTGGCGTCGTTTAAATATCTGGGCATAACGTTGCAAACCGATATGAAATGGAACGAACATGTGAGGACTGTGGTAGGGAAGGAAAATGGTCAACTTCTGTTTATTGGGAGAATTTTGGGAAAGTGTGGTTGATCTGTAAAGGAGACTGCTTATAAGGCGCTACTGCGACCTGTTCTTGAGTACTGCTATAGTGTTTGGGATCTGCAACAGGTCGGATTAAAGGAATGCATAAAAGCAATTCAAAGGAGAGCTACTAGGTTTGTTAGCGGTAGATCTAAAGAATAAGCAAGCGTTAGGGGATGCTTCGGGAATTGCAAAGGGAATCCCTGGAGGTAAGGCGATGTTTTTTTAGAGAAATACTATTGAGAAAATTTAAGGAAACAGCTTTTGAATCTTATTGCAGAAAGTTCCTACTGCCCTCAACATACATTTAGCGTAAGGGCACGAAGATAAGAGAAATTAGGGCTCATACAGAGGCATGTAGACAGTATTTTTTTCTCTGGTTCTATCTGCGAGTGGAACAGGAAGGTAAACTACTGGTAGTGGTACAGGTTACCCTCCGTCACCCACCGTGCGGTGGCTTGGGGAGTATGTATGTAGACGTAAGAAAAACATATGAGGCAATCGTTTGTGGACAATAACGTTCCTGAAATGGACTGGCCTGCCCAGAGTCCCGACTTTAACACAATGGAACGCCCTTGAAAAGAGAACTTCGACCTCGCTCCAGAACCCAGCGTTCAATATGGCTACGTTCTCTGGTTTCGGCACTTGAGAAGATTGAGCTGCCTTTCCTCCAGCAGACATTCAGACAACTCATTTAAAGTGTACCCAGGAAAGCACAAGCCGACAAAAAAGCGAAAGTTGGACACACTCCATACTGATGCCCACAGAGATGTGTCCGGATCCTTTTGATCAGACAGCGTATGTTTGGGAAAAGGAAAAAACACTGTTAGGTTAAGCATATTGCCTGAGGAGACTGCAAAGAGTATTTACAGACCTAGATCTAGTAACTACGTACATAAATGATGCAGTATTCAACAGCCATATTGCAGGCGATTTTGATATGGAGTTTAATAAACGCTATTATACTACGTGCGTTCAGCAAGTAATGCAACATTTTTCCTCGGCCAGTTTCGGTTGACAAAATGCGGACTTTTCTGTGGAAAGTCGCGGAGTACTCCAGTTTCAGCCCCTAGAGTATCAAGAAGTTCTGACAGGAGGCGACACTACACGTAGACTTCAATATGGCGTCTGTAACCTGAGATGCGCTCCTAGCGGAGACCTGTTCCTTTGGCGGGAAACCAGAGTTTCGCAGATATTCATAGGCGCTGGCAGAATGTCTACGGATACCTGGTAGCGGACAGTAGCACTGAGTTGTTGGGCGAGGCGTGTGTCATCATCGCAAGATGGCCATGCAAACCTGTATGATGTTTCTCGTGCCGGCCGGCCGCACGCAGCTGTGACTCCCGCAATGCTGGTACGTGCACATACACACACATTCGAGGTGATTGACGGATTGCAAACACCTCGCTGCTCAACTTGACGTCTCTGTTTGTAGTGCTGACACCTGTCCATCAGCTGGGTTCCTCGCCGCGCAACAGACCATAAAGAGTAACGAAGGACCATCTGTGTGGAATTGCTGCGTGTTACGAGGCTTATCGTGACAATTTTTGTCCTACATCCCCACAGGTTATGAAACAACAATCCATGAAATGGTGGCACACCACCTCTCCTCCGAAGAGAAAGTTTAAAGCCGTAGTCTCAACCGGTAAATTCATGGCGACACTCTTCTGGGACTCTGAAGGTGTTTAATGTCCTCCCTCATAGGGCAACGATCAACTCTGAAATGTACTACGCTATCCTCAGAAAACTGAAGAAACGACTCCTGCCTTTTCGTCGCCACAAAATTGCAAACGAACTTCTTCATGAAAGCGCAAGGCCTCACACAAGTCTACACACGCGAGAGGAGCCCACAGTAACTGGTGACTGGACTGTCCTTCCTCATCCACACTGTTGAACGGATGTGGCACCTTCCGACTTCGTCTGTTTGGCCCAGTGAAGGATGCATTCTACAGGAAGCAGTGCGTAGGTGAGAAGTAATTGTGTCCGGCTCTTCGAAAAGCGCGCCAAGCGGAGTGCTTTCGCTTCGCGTCTAGTGTTTGCGGTGGCGCTTTCGGTCTGGCGTGCTGTTTGGATCGCTACCGCCTTCTGGCGGGAGGTGGAGCAAATGTACGGTCGCGTGACGATCGAGGAGTACGTGCTGGGCGGTGACCGAGAGAGGTGGTGGCGCGAGCGGGGCCCTGTTTTTGGGGGTCATCAACTGCTCGCCACGTGCTTTGCCCGACCTCGTGGCTGTCAGGGGCTAAGTCTGCCTTACCCGCATGTACGTGGCTTATGAAGCTTAGAAGCCGTGGTGCAGGAGATCAGCGCGTGGGACCGTAGCTCTTCTTATCGGCCATTGAAACCACTGGCAGCGGTTGGCTCTGACCAGCATAAGGAAGTGCAACGTGTTCCCGGCGCTGTGGTGGAGTGTGAGAGGTTGAGTACTGTTTTTATGTAACAGAGTTAGTTATATATAAAAGGGGTTTTTCAAGTTCTAGTGGAGTGTATGAGTCTTCACCAGTGGTTTTGTAGGGGTCGTCCCACCACAGTTTTCGTTACGTCCACGGGAATGTGGTAATTGCTTCTTGGTCGGGCTGTTTTCATTCACACCTTGATTAGGTGATTTAGGGTCGGTGTTGTGGGTCTCTGTGGTTCGGAGTCTGTGCAGGCGCCGCCCTTGCTACGTCATCTGGTTTTGAGTAACTCGGGGAGGTGGCGGCTTGTAATGGAAGTTTTGGGGCTGATCTGCTGTGGCCCTGTAGACCACCAGTAACTATTCTGCTTATTGTGATTTGGGCCCCTTTACACTTGTCACTCCCTCACCGAGCTAAGGAAAATTTTTGGGGGGGAACTGCCTTTAATGTGAAGGTTTGTGTGCTGGCTTATTCATATTTATCTTGTAACAAATATAAGTTATGTGAATGGCGAGAGACAATTAGCTACTTAAAGATTATATATATATATATATATATATATATATATATATATATATATATATATATATATATATATATATATATATTATGACAACAGTTAAAAATTCTTTTAAAAATATCGCTACTGGCAAGTTGTTAATGTCATACCTAGTAATATCCTTTTCATAATGAAAATTGTCAAGCTATTTGAAATTGTTTTGAAATTATTTTTTAAAAAGAAATGCCAAACTTAAAAATTTATTACTGAGAAAACCTTTTAAAATAAAAGATAACCTTATCAATGTGTGTTTTTTCACCAGCACCTCCTGGCCCCTACTTCCACGATAACATTTTTGGTATAACATGTGTGCTTAAGTTGTTGTTTGTGAATCGCCCTAACTGACGGTTCAGTAGGTTATGCTGAGGCCATTGATGCAGTAAGACGTTGGTTCCGACGTGTAACTGTAGAGTGGTTTGAGGTAGGCACTTAGGCCCTCCCAGTGAGGTGACATAAGGCCGTCACACTGAAAGGAGATTACGTTGAAAAACAGGGTTTTGTAGACAAAAGAGTGAGGAATAATATGATGTACTGTAATCCTGAATGAAACCAACCTGATTTCAGAAAAAAATGTGTTGCATTACTTACCGAGCTCCCCTCATAAATCCTTCCACAAGTTTCGCGAAATGACAATGACAAGAAAAATAGAACACAATGCTTGTGAGGCCTACGGACAACCGTTCGTCCCTTGCGCCATTCGCGAACGCAACAGTAAGAGGTAGGCAGAATAGTATTGGTACGAAAAATACATTCCGCCAACATCATAAGGTGGTTTTTCGGAGATTAAATGTAGCTGTCAGCCTCGTTTCGTTACCAGAAAACGGTTCACCTTTGTTGGAGCTGACGTGTGAACTCACAAATCGTCCATCTGGTGTCTGAGACAAGGATCGTGTGAGTCGTGGCTGCAATCTCGACACGGGCAGCTCGTCCTCATGTCGGTGTTTACCTTGGGTCAGCTTGTTGGCTATTGCAACCAAGCACCAGACACAGAGAAAAAGAACATATTTCAAGGACTTTCGGAGAGCAAGAAGAGCGTTGCGTCAGAAACCGGCTCCCCAACCTGGTCACATTCCCAGCCGGATCGTAGGCACCCTATTGACGTTCCGTTGCACATCAGCTCAATGCTCGCGTCTCCATCAACCCAGAGAACGCTAGGTCAGGCACTGCGTGACATTTCCTGGTAGAAGCTGCACTCTGTTATGGTTCCGTCGCATGGAATTCTAAACAGGCTTTTTTTTTTTTTTTTTTTTTTAGACTTAGGACAGCTTGTCACCCAGTTTCGTCAAAGGGCGGAATAATGCAGACTTATTCGTCCTCGACACGTGCAGCATATTTATGGAGGGAGCATTCCGATGTGCTGAACGAAATTTTTGTCTCCAACATACATCGACTGCAAACTTCACATGACTATGATGCCACCTCACTACCTACGCGGTCAGGTTTGTCAGTAAGCGCTCTCAAGAACTTTTTTACATCATTAAATCACTGATACAGAGATCCCACACATAAGTAATGTGGATTTTGTATACAGGGTGAAAAGTATTTAAACCGACAAACTCTGGGAGATTGTAGGGGACATCAAAACAAATATTTTTCCCTAATGTCATTTTTTCCTATGAGGAGTATTTAAACCGGTAGAGGAAGATTTCTCTGGCGGCAAATTAATTGAACCAACAAACACTTTTCCATTTTTTTATGACCAAGAGACAACACATCAACACAACCCAACTTCAATTACAGTAGATTTTCAAAAATACCTCCATTGACACGTAAAAAAAGGTTACACCGTCGGATCATATTCTGTCTGACACGGGCAAAAAACCCAAGAGTATCCTGAATTGTTCCTGCTGCTGCTGCTATCCGGGCAACCAGATCCTCTTCTGATTCAAGAGGAGTTGCGTAAACAAGGTTGCCCATGTCTCTCCACACAAAAAAGGCCTGAGGGGACATATCTGTGGATCGAGCAGGCCATGGTACAGGACCACCTCTGCCAATCCACGGTTCTGGGAACCGTCGGTCCAGGAATCGACGCACACAACGACTGAAATGTGCCGGCACCCCTTCATGTTAGACCACATGTGTTGTCTTGTAGGGAGCGGGGACGGCTTCCAGCAGTTCTGGCAATGCTCTGGCAGAAAATTGTAATAGTGCCTTTCATTTAATGGCCTAGGTAGCAGATACTATCCAATTAAACAGTCCCCAACAACACCGACCCACAAATTAACGAAGAACAGTATTTGATGAGCGCTAATAACTGTGGCATGTGGGTTATCCTCACTCCAAACACGTAAATTGTGCATGTTGAAGACTCCATCACGCCCCAACGTTGCTTCATCGGTAAATAACACAGAGGATGGAAGTGTAGGATGCATCTCACACTGTTCCAGGTACTACTGCGAAAACTGTGCTCTGGGTAGATAATCAACTGGTTCCAGGTTGTGGGCACGCTGTAAGTGAAATGGACGTAACAATTGCTCTCGAAGGACTCGTCTTACATTCGTCCCCATGTTACGAGCAATTGCACGAGTGCTGATTGAAGGATCCCGCTCCACATACGGCAAGACAGGTTCCTCAAATTGCAACGTTCTTACCGTGCGGTGGCGTCCAGGCAATCTGCTAAATGATCCGGTCTCACGCAGACGTTGGTACACAGCAGCAAAGGTCGTATGATGCGGGATACGGCGATTAGGATGTTGTTGTTGGTAAACCCGCTGTACAGCTCGTCCGTTGTGGTGCGCTACGTAGCACGCACTAACCATATCAGTGTACTCACTCCAGGTGTATCGCTCCATTAGTAAACAGAGACAATGCACTACTACACTGGTGGAAAGCAGTTGCCTACAACTGAGGAGCGTAATACGCCCTCTAACAACTGAAGATCGTAATACGGCCTCCAACAACTGAAGAGCGTAATACAGCCTCCACCGATTTAAGTACTACTCATAGGAAAAAATGACATTAGGGAAAAATATTTGTTTTGATGTCCCCTACAACCTCCCAGAGTTTGTCGGTTTAGATACTTTTCACCCTGTATAAGTTTCATACATATCCTAATAATTTGCATTCTATATCTGGAATGAACTTGTCTTGAAGCTTTTAAGAGATAAGTACTAGTCCAATTCACTTGTTTGCGTCAAATTTCAGTGGTCACGTCGCAATTTTGTTGTTGTTGGTAAAGAAGAGGATAGCTGCCGCTGGTTTTACATTTTCTACTGCAGTAAGTCTAGTTTAATAAATTATCTTGCGGCAGCATTGCTAAATATCTTCCTAGCACGCCAAAGTGAAACTTTTTGAAAATAAACACAGAATAATTGAACCACGACATGCAGCAAATTAGCAATTTAGGGTGAGGTGAGGTGAGAAAAGTCATGGAATCCCTCCCAGTATCGTGTCGGTCCTCCTTTTGCCCGGCGTAGTGCAGCATGTCGACTTCGCATTGACTGAAGTAGCTGGAAATCCCTTGCAGAAATATTGAGCCATGCTGCCTTTATAGCCGAAAATAATTGCTAAAGTGTTGCCGGTGCAAAGGATATTTACACGAACAGTCATCTCTATTACGTCCCATAAATGTTTGATGGATTCATGTCGGGCGATCTGAGTGGCCCTCATTGTCCAGGATGTTCTTCAAACCAATCGCGAGCAATTGTGGCTCAGTGACATGACGCCCTGTCATGAATAAAAATTCCGTCGTTATTTGGGATCATTAAGTTCACGAATGGCTGCAAATGATCTCCAAGTAGCCATACATGAAGAGGACACAGTTCATTCCACGTTAACACAGCTCTCTCGATTTTGGAGCCACCGCCACCTTGCACAATACCCTGTCGACAACTTGGATCCATGGGTTTGTGGGGTTTGTGGCACACTAACCCTAACATCAGCTCTTACCAACTGAAATCGGGTCTCATTTGACCAGACCTCGGTTTTCCTGTCGTCTAGGGTCCAACCGATATAGTTACGAACCCAGCAGAGACGCTGCAGACGGTCATGCTTTTAGCAAAAGCACTAGCGTCGGTCGTCTGCTGTCATAGTCCATTAACGCCAAATTTAGCCGCACTATCCTAACGGACACGTTAGTCGTATACCCCATATTGATTTCTACCTTTATTTCACGCGGTATTGCTTGCCTGTTAGCACTGACAACTCTACACAAACGTCGCTACCGTCGGTCGTTGAGTGAAGGCCCACGGCCACTGCGTTGTCGTGGTGAGAGCTACTGCTACTCGTGGCACGCTCCTGACACTAAGGTTTTCCGATTACTAAATTCCCTAACGATCTCCGAAACAATCTTCCATGCGTCTACCCCCAACTACCATTCGGCGTTCAAAGTCTTAATTCCCGTCGTGCCGTCTTAACCACGTCGGAAACCTTTACACATGAATCACCTGAGAGCAAATGACAGCCCCGCCAGTGCACTGGTCTTTTATGCCTTGTGTACGCGATACTACTCGTACATAAGGTATAAAAGGCCATACCGCCATCTGTATATGTGCATATCACTATCCCATAAGTTCTTTCACGTCATTATATTATATAGTGAAAGCAAAGCAAGTAAGTTCGTATTCATGACTGGCTGGTAGCACTTAAAGAAGAACGTTTTGTCACTTGTTTCCAAGTTCCTCCAGCTGGACGCTGCTTCGGCTTTTTGCGCTCCTTTAATTTATGCCAGTAATCCTAGCGGGGTAAAAGGACGTACAGTTTAACGTGGAATCCAAACCAAGTATCATTTCCAGAGTATCTCCACATCACGAGAGGTGAAGACAGCATAAAGGCAGACTGAAAAAATCCGGTGTCTG
This sequence comes from Schistocerca americana, assembly GCF_021461395.2. Classification (NCBI taxonomy): domain Eukaryota; kingdom Metazoa; phylum Arthropoda; class Insecta; order Orthoptera; family Acrididae; genus Schistocerca; species Schistocerca americana. The sequence goes on along the minus strand of NC_060126.1, from coordinate 113,715,036 downwards.
ACCGGGATATGACCTCGCGTCCTTACGGTCTCCAGGCTCTCGCTTTTATCACTAAACCATAAAGCCCGACATATTTATACTGTTTTGTGAATGTGGAACTGCACTGCCCATTGCTTCTGGTCTCAGCATTAGACTTTATTTGACGCTCGGCAACGTGCAGCGTGTGTTGTGCAGTAGGATGCTCGAGAGCCGTACTGGTCTGGCCGGTTTATCGAGTAGTGGGACTGCCTGCACGATAGTGGCACATTGTCATAATGACTGGCTCGATGGACGTTTTGTCGAACCTATAAAATAAACGTGTGCTTTGTTGCATATTCGGTAACGTACGCGTTAACCTGCGAGTGTATCACACATTTTCTGAACGTGATAGAACAGAATCCTAACAACGCTTGTAAGCTCGCTCTCTATGCGGCCCGCACATTACCTCGTGGACCTAAATAAGACCCAACAAGAGGATATTACGGGAGGACCTCAAAAAGCGGTCCGCCGAGTTTCACGTCTCCAACCGACGCTTCGATCACTTTCAGTAATTTCACATGTCCCGTATGGAACCGGTGAATTCTTTATTTGTCTAAACCTGAAAGTTACTCTTAAGTAAATCCGTGTGCAACACATCAACTGACTTCATTTTTCATCTACAGTTAAGGTGTAATAATAGGCAATATAGTGCTAATAGGAACTGCTGGTTACGTGATCATACTTGTCGTATTTATAAAAAGAAGACAGCTAGCAGAACTGCGTGTGGTGAGAGACAACATTCTCCTATGAGCTAATGGTGCAAAATTGGCTGGTAATTAAGAGGGTAAGAAAAAAAGAAAAGTCGACGGAAGCTCAAGGCGAACGTGCTACCAGTCGCAGCGCTTGTACGCTCCCTTTGCTACTCCAGAACCGCCACATTCCCAACCTCGACGACCAGTTTCAACAGCACATCGCTCGCAGTTTAGTAGATGAGTTGAAGTATGGAGGGTTGTGGAAGTTACAACTATAGAATGGTAGAAACAGTGTTGCACAATTAATTAAAACATCGACTACTAATGGCTTAATATTTCTTCTATGTACTGCATTGAATATCCGATATTCCGTGAGTAATGCCTCGCAGAAATGAACAAGGTCCCCGCTTGGACAATTTGAGCAGCCTCTCAATTTTTGCTCACTCATACAACAAATTTCCCCTTACAACTAGAATAATACTGGTTTGCTACAGCTGCCTGTAATTTTAAATCAATAGAACTGTGAAAGGAAGATGCAGGATGTCCGACACACAGGGTGAGTCCCAAACGTTTATTGCCAATATCGCACACATCTGAGAATTCTAAACTGAGAACTTTTAAATAGTCTCACCCAACAGTTCTCACCAGGCAACATCTACATCGTTACCTTGCAACTCACCCGCAAGTGTTCAGCAGAGGCTATACAAAATGACTTCCAGACTATCTTTCCAGCGCTGCACTCCCGAGTAGTATGTGAAAAATGAACACCAAAATCTTTCCGTGCGAGCTCTGATTTCTCTTGTTTTATCCCGATGGTCATTTCTCTCTATGTAGGCGGTAGTCAAAAAAAATTTGACATTCGAACTAGAAAGTTCGTGATTGAAAATTCGTAGAAATAACTCGCAAAAAAGAAAAATAGAAGAAGAGAGAAAAGTCAATACTTTTGGTGTAATGGTTGCCAACGCCATACCCTTATTATATATACTATTAACTCTCTCTCTCTCTCTCTCTCTCTCTCTCTCTCTCTCTCTCTCTCTCTCTCTCTCTCTCTCTCTCTCCCCCCTCTCTCTCCCCCTCTCCCCCCTTCTCTCTCTCTCTCTCTCTCCCCCTCTCTCTCTCCCTCTCCCCCCTCTCCCCCTCTCTCCCCCCTCTCTCCCCCCTCTCCCCCCTCTCCCCTCTCTCTCTCTCTCTCTCTCTCTCTCTCTCTCTCTCTCTCTCTCTCTCTCTCTCTCCCTCCCTCTCTCCCTCTCTCCCTCTCTCTCTCTCTCTCTCTCTCTCTCCCCCCCCCCTCCCCCATGGTAAGGATACCTTACCGTGCAGTAATCCTCCAAAAGAGAGCGGACAAGCATAGTGTGAAGTCTCTTTAGTAGATGTGTTACTTCTTCTAAATGTTTTGTCAGCAAATCGTAGTCTTCGGCTTGTCTACGCCACAATATTTCCTGTGAGATGGTTCCAGTTTAAATTGTTCATAGTAGCAACCCCTGATAATTTAACTTATTGTCTAACCAAAGATTTTTTTTTTGTTCTCACGTGAAAGAGTTCTCACATTTCATAGTTCTTATTGTTCATAGCCCATTGTCACTTTAGCTACAATGCAGATATCCTGTTTAAATCATTTTGCAATTAGTTTTTATCTTCTGATCTTTTTACTGGACAGAATCATCTACAAACCATCTAAGATAACTGTTCAGATTTTCTCCTAAATGGTTTAAAGCGAATAACAACAGCAAATAACCTATTAACGCTTAGTGTGACAGCTACAGGTGACTTCTCGTCAATTACTAGGAACTGTGACCTTTTTGCCAGGAGATCACGAATCCAGTCGCACAGCTGAGACGGTACTCCACAGGCTCGCTATCTGACTACAAGCCACTTGTGGGGAACGTTGCCAAAACTTTCTGGAAATCAACAAACATGAAAGCTACTCGAGACCTACCTTCGATACCCCTCTTTACTTCGTGTGAGTAAAAGCCAGATGTGTTTCGAAAGAACGATATTTTATGAATCTGGTTATGTGGTAATAGGTTTCTTCGAGATACTTCATTATGTTAGGACATAGTGCACGTTTCAAAATACGGTCGCTTAAGGAACAATCATCACACAGACTGATCAACGTGAAGTCATACGCAAACACTTCTGACTTTATTACTTTTTAAATTCGGTAGATGCTGTAGACGAAAACGATTGCCTGCCCTTTTTCTGTAAGTTTAGTATTTCTTCGCGCTTCTTCTACTAGAAGTTGTTCCTGGCGGGAAATTGTTTTCTGCTTCTTGACTAGTTAACTGAAGGTAGTGTCTGGCGGTATTACTGTTAGATAACAAGCTTAAGAAAGTTTGTATTATGCACTCAGTTATTTTTTCCTTTCATTTTCACTCTATCCAGAACAATGTTTGGGGCACGCCTGGTGGCAATTTTTCTGCAGATCTCGGCTACTGTGCCGTCTGCGCAAAGGAGCGGTGTTTTTCCGTACCTCAAAGTGAAAGGAGCCGATGGAAGTCGCACTGCGCAGCGTGGTCGATTCGTTAACACCATCTGTTCTCAGCCGCTGTGAAACTTTCTGTCTAGCCAGGTACGGAGGTCTTATTACTGAGGTGTGCCCTATTCTTACGATCCAAATGGTTTTCATGAGGTGCGAACAGTGTACTATCATAGTCAGACGTTAGCTTCCAGTTCGGCACCTAACGCTCTTAAGAGCAATCAGACGGGATTTATTACCGAAGATCACAAAGTCGACAAGATTTCGCATTGCAAGCATTAAATAATATGAAATCTGCGGGAGAACACGGTTTGGAATCTTATGCTAAAATGATTCGATCACTTTTATTTTATGAGAATTAAAGTTATAGTTATATATTTGGTAAAAAAATTGGCAAATGTTTGAATATACTGTAGCTGTGGTACCTACACTCTTATCGAGTAATCCAGACAAAAAATATGAAAGACTTCTTTGTTACTTCTTTCTGTTCTGACTGGCAGTTTATGACAAGCTATGTGTTATGCAGCAGCAAATCAACCCGTCATGTGGCGGATGTTGCAAGCTGTATTACCAAGTACAGTATGAAATAATAAATCGAAGTTCACTATGGAAAGCTTTGTCTTTTTTTCAGTATTTTCACTTCTGATCGGTCTGCTGCTAAGTTGCAAAGACGAAGAAACGCTGTGGAAGGAACTGGAATCAGCGATAGCATTTGAGGGTGAGGAATATTTTCAAATATGTTGTTATTAACGTTTACCCAAAACTATCTGAGCTAACAACGAATAAGGGTAGTTTATTATTTGGCCAAAAGCATATATACATATACTGGCTAGGATTTACAAAGTGTGTGTCTCGGCAAACTTTCAGACCACCATTACAACAGTCACTTGATACAACGATTGTGTAGTTTCCAGTGGCTCGTTATGGAGTAACAATATAGCTATTTAATACAGCGTTACTTGTAAGTACCTCCGGGATTTCCGAATACTGAATGAAAATTACAAGACATACAGTAAAATAGCGCTTATCAGTGAATAGAGCGTTTTTTCAAGTTTCGTTTAGTGACTGCAAGAGGCGGCAGTCTTGTCACAACATGTAGGCAAATACCGTATTGTCGCATCGAATTAGTTCGCGCCTGCAGATAGGCAACCCCAAGAACAGAGTTTCAAAGCGGGCTGCTGTCGTTGCAATTTCCCTGGCAATAAATTCCTGCCAGTGAGTTCAAGGATTTTAGAGGACGTATGCACCTTTGATGCATCACAGAGGGCGCCTATACCGAGCACCTGTAAAGTGAGTTAAAAACTTGGAGACGCTCCATTCATTGATGAGTATTTTTTTTTTTTTACGTCTTTTAGTTATCGTGCAGTCAAATGGTTCAAATGGCTCTGAGCACTATGGGACTTAACTGCTGTGGTCATCAGTCCCCTAGAACTTAGAACTACTTAAACCTAACTAACGTAAAGACATCACACACATCCATGTCCGAGGCAGGATTCGAACCTGCGACCGTAGCGGTCACGCGGTTCCAGACTGTAGCGCCTAGACCCGCACGGCCACTCCAGCCGGCTCGTGAAGTCATCATTTAAGCCCCAGAGATATTTAGGAATAACCCTGTGTCTTTGGGATAGCGAAGTCTTGTTACCAGAGGTGTAAATCTTCATCCCATCCTCATGAAGGGGCAAGGTTAGTCATCTCGTAAACTAAAATGAACAGAGATTCTGTAGTGTTTCGTGTTCCACTCTTAAATCCTAAGGCCGACGCAACATGTTGGTCAGAGGGTAAAAGCTGTGTTTAGGTAATTAGCACTTACAGAATTTCCACTGTGCGCATTTTCGGTTTGTACAGAGACGATGCGAGAAGCGTGAGCACAGGACATCGGCAATGCGCGATGCTGTCAAGAGTCTTTACCTGCTGCGGATGTGGCGTTTATACTAAAACATGATAAAGGCACTCCAATGCCGGTCTGATTCCCTGTACAATAAAACATTGTGTGGACAGTCTTTGGCGAAGATCTAAGGAAACATAGGCGAAGAAAGTACCTGTTCTTGGCTAACCAACGTAACCCTAAGGAAGTTCACTGAAGGACTGAGTTCTGATGCACAGGAATAAGCCATCAGAAGTAACGCAATGAAAGGTAAGATCGAGAAATCAGCCTTGGTCCCGAAGTGCAGACCCTACAAAGAAACAGAGGAAACAGTTAACCGTATCTCCCCTTTATTGTAGTATTCAACAATACAGTTCCTTGTTTTCTGTGTTCAGTTAGTGTAAGGCGTTTAATGAGAACAAAATTTCTCTCTTAGGTTTAAATACATGATTGGCAACAGAAAGGCGTATTTGCAGTACAGTGTGTGCAGAAGTAAAAATACTGTGAAAGAGTTTGACTGACAAATATTTTGAGCTTAAATTTAGACTTCCAGTGCAGTGCTGGCATTGATGCTCAAGTGATTACGGAAATTCTGAGAACTGTTGTAGTTAATTCTTTCAGTAGAGACAAATGAGGTGGCGCAGTGATAAGATACCGAACTCTGGGATGGCTGTTCAGATCCAGATTTAGATTTTCTACGATTTCCCGAAATCGTTTAGAAGGAACGCCGCGTTGTTTCCTTCGAAAGGGAACGTCCGATTTCCTTCGCCATCCTTCCCACTGTGAACTTGTGCTGTCGCTAATGACCTCGTTGTCGACAGAACGTTAGATCTGAACCTTATTTCAGTAAGAGATGTTAATAATCTTGTATCAAGACACACGGAATATTAGCTTAAACGAGGGTCGCAATTTGAAGGAACAGTTAAAAAAAATTGGTTCGACATGAAACTGCGTAGTTCTAAGATTAAAATTGATAAAGATTCTTATCCACAGGGGTTAATTTGTTTAAAAAATATGTAAAGCCTGAAATACACCAGACGACGACGAACCCTACCGACAAACGTTCGGATCTTGATTATGGAAGTCTGATGACTGGTTTGATGTAAGGAACCTGTGTTTAGCGACGAATTGCATTTCACGAGAGTTTGCTCGGAGCCGTCTGCAAAAGTTCGTGGAAGATGGAGAAGATGAGCCGCTGGTAATTCGCGCGATTATGTGGTTACAGCGGAGCGTGATATCAGGGACTTCGTTTTGTAATTTGAGCAACGCTGAATTTGGCGCGGTAGCTGTGTTCCGCAGCGAGATACGGTGCTGGTGGACTTCCTCTTTCTCTTTTAGGCTGACGTGGAGGGACTGGGTTACGAATGAGACTATTAAAAAGAGGCTATTGAAAATTAAGAGAGTAACTAGCAGCAACAAATATCATTTCTTAAAACTGAGTTGCAATATTCTAAGTTTTTGGAAGTAATTTCCTATAAATTTTGTTATATTTTACTAATGAACATTCTTAATCTATTAGATTTAGAGTTATTAGTCTTAATTAAGATCTTATACATATTTACTCTATAATTTATGTCTACAATAACAATTTGATAGTAAAAATAACTCTATAAGAGAAAAGGTGTGTGTCATTCTTACGCTGGCAACATTTTTGAAGTTCTGAATTCATAGCGAAATTAGTTTTTACTCATTTTTTTAAGCATATCTTACTCTAGAAATCTCAGTCTACCGTAAAATCGCATTTACTTCATTTTAACTGGCACACGTCAGCTGTGAAATACAATTAACTTTTTCGTGTATCATCCTGGGTCACTTTCCCCAGATGTTTTCTTTTTTTATGTTTTTGTCATTGTTGCAACAGTTCGCCAAACAATACTAGAGGCAAGCGGGTCGTCTGATGGGTGGGGGGTGGGGAGGAAAGCATGGTAATTGGTGTCATAGGATTTCACGCGTACTCGTATTCGGTTGCACGGAAATACAAAGTAAACTCTCGCGTGAGGAAATGCAACAGACTCTTCGAATAGATCTCGAGTAAACTTAATTTTACCAGCTTTTACGAAAGGTATCAGCTAAATCTAATCTCAGAAACACCTTTACCTTGCAATATGCATAACCTGCAGTGCTTAACCATTGTCAGATTCTTCCAGTCGGCTGCTTACCTTCATCCAGAACATTCTAAAACCTCTAAACCTTTCTGCTGAGGGCAACACTTCTTGAGTGGCGAGCCATATCGTTTGTCTGCTTTCTATCTGACCGATGATAATAATAATAATCCTTAAAATGCTTAAGAAGACCAATCAATTAAAATGTTCGAACCATAGAGTGAAATAAAGTTCATGTTCAAATTACTTACGGGAACGCAGCCGGGTCACATCGCCGAGAACCACCGATATTTCGACAGGTGCACGCCCTGTCATTTTCAGGGCAAAACTGCTGCATGTAAGCGCAGTGCAAGGGATTCCGTCGAAAGGGTCATCGTGAGAGATCAAACATGCGTTACCCTATCGACGAACCGTCCACAGGATGAGTGGCATAGTGTTGAGGTAGCACACGGCCTATGGTCTTTCTGCCTCACATAGGGAACACTTCCAACAGGAGAGAGAGAGAGAGAGAGAGAGAGAGAGAGAGAGAGAGAATTCCCTTCTATGTGGTAATTTTTCGAAATTTATGGTAAGTTTCTGTGGGACCTAACTGCTGAGATCATCGGTCCCTAGGCTTACACACTATTTAATCTAACTTAAAGTAACTTACGCTAAGGACAACGCACACACCCGTGCCCGAGGAAGGGCTAACATTCGACAGGGGGGAGGGGGGGGGGCGTTTTATATGTTTGCGCTTCTCACTGATGGCATCGTGATGGATAAAGCAGGATTGCCTAATTGTCAGGCGCGGTCCGCACGTGTTGACGTGGACGAGAACTTTGAATATTTTTCTCTCGGTTGAACACACGTAAGACAGTGTATATTCGTTCATCGGGAGAGAACAAAAAACCGAATAGTAACCGTGAGAAGCTGATCGACATTACACATAAGAATAAGACTACTGTAGATCTTGGAAATTTTCAGTTTGCGGTATTGCCTTCACATCATACATTCTCTACTTTGTTCTTTCGAATTTTCGTGACTTTTGGTTTCCGGGAAACTTTCGGTACAATTCACTTTTTAAGAGGTAAACTGCAAAGAAAAGTGGTTTTCTTCTGTTCAGATTTTTCCGTCAAGGGTATGACTACATTCATGTGGTGGCTTCGTGGAACTAACGACAACTAATTTCCTGCACTTAGGAAAACTAGCCAAATGACTTTCGAAAAGAAAGATTATCTTCCGATGGGTATTTTTAACTGAAATCCCTGATATAAATACAGGTAATTAAATATAGAAATATATATTAGCTTCAAGGACTTAAAAAAAGGTTTTGATAAAATTAACAGAAACGAATTATTGCAGCTTCTAGCAGATGACCATGTTCCCCAGCAACTTACCGATAATATGTACAAAAGTTTACAGAACAAATTAAATCGGTGTCAAAAAGAGGACAGATTATCAGAATGGGGCGGAATACTTGCAGGAGTACGACAGGGTCGCTCTTTTTTATTATTCATATGAATAAAATCATCTAAGAGTGGAGAAATGCTCACAACTTCATTCAAATCAATAGAAATACAAAACTAATTGTTTTAATTTTTGCAGCAGCTTCAGAGGATGAGATGCAACGTTCTGTACACAACTTTCAGATCACATCCGAGAAATACAGCATGGTCATTAACGCAGAAAAACAAAAACGATGACCTTCTGCGAGAAATACCCACTATAGAGTAAGATCTATTTGAAAAACAAAATTCTAGAAAGTGAACATATTCACATATTTGGGCTACAAATTATCCTTTCTGGTATAGCAGACCTAGCTGAAAAAGCCATCGGGTATACAAAAACAATGGAAGACATAATAGTATTTAAACGTTACCTAGTCCAGAACCACTCGAAAATACGCTTTTATGAAGCCTTAGCAACCCTGAGCTGCGCTACGGCGATGAAGCCTGGACAATAAAGCCAAACACTGCGAAAAGACGAACAACCTGTGAAATGATATTCTTGAGACAAACAGCTGGTTACACCAAATGAGATCACAAAAAAACGAATATCTGTTAAAGGAATTTAAAATGGAGCCCGTCACACATTATACTCCGAACTACGAGGGTAATCCCAAAAGTAAGGTCTCCTATTTTTTTTTATAAGTACAGAGACCTATTTATTTCTACAATGGTTTGCATCAGTTTACAGCTTGAACATTTAGCTATTTTTCGACATAATCACAATTTCTGTCGATGCATTTTTGTAGACGCTATGGCAGTTTTTGTATGCCCATGGCATACCAGCTCGCCGCCGTGCTGTTCAGAAAGTTCTGAACCTCTTCTTTCACCTCGTCGTCGGAGCTGAAACGCTTTCCGGCAAAACGTTCTTTTAACCTAGGGAACAGGTGATAGGCACTGGGCGCCAAGTCAGGACTATAGGGTGGGTGGGTGATTATGTTCCACTGAAACTAATGCAGGAGAGCAACGGTCTTCCGATCGATGTGTGGGCGAACTTTGTCATGGAGAATGTGTACGCCCTTGTTCAGCATTCCTCTTCTCCGTTTCTGAATTGCCCGTTTGATTTTTTTTTTCTTCTTCCAGAGTCTCACAGTACCTGTAAGCGTTAACTGTGGTCCCAGTGGGCATAAAGTCGACCAAAAATACCCCTTTCCGATCCCAGAAAACGGTTGTCATGATCTTACCGGCAGACTGTGTATGAATTTCCGCGGCTTTGGCGAAGACGGATGCCGCCACTGGCGTGATTGTTGCTTGGTCTCAGGTGTAAAGTGGTATGCCCAGGTTTCGTCACCCGTGACAACTAAGTCCAGAAAGTTGTCCTGTTCGGCTGCAAGGCGGTGAAGAAATGCGCGGGAAGCATCAACTCGTTGCCGCGTGTGGTTCTCAGTCAGCATGCGTGGCACCCATTTGCGCACACCCACCGGTAGTTCAATGTTTTCGTTAAAATTCTGTGAGCGGTGCTTCGGGAAACTTCAGGAACCAACGTGCAGAGATCTTCACGTATGCTTTGCTCAACCTTCAACACTGTCTCCTCAGAAATTGACGGTCTCCCGCTTCTTTGTTCGTCGTGAATTTCGTTCCGACCAGCTGCAAACTATCTACACCACTTGCGAACATTTTTGACATCCATGCACGACTCACTGTACACTATCATCAACTGGCGATGGATTTCATTTGACGCAGTGCCCTTTGCGTTCGAAAACCCAATAACTGCGCGCAATTCACACTTGGCGGTAACATCCAACGGGAGTTCCATTCTAAATGGCTGCCAAGCCAAGACCGAGCGCCTCAGCGCAGCGTGCGCATGTTTACACACAGCGTGTGAAGCACTCTTCATAACTCTGTGACCAACTGCCACACAGAGTTCTGTGCCTATAAAAAAATAGTAGACCTTACTTTTGGGATTACCCTCGTACTATAACGACTGGAGAAAATATTTACAGCGAATGAGTATCGAAGAAGATGCAAAAAATCTATGTCACAGTACCACGTCAGTAGTAAAGATCGGTAGGCCGAGCACCGAAAGGATGGCAGGAGAACTTGTCAACGAGACCACAACAGGCCAAGAAGCTTAATAATTGGAAAGAAAATTACGACGATAGCCGAAACTAGCACGAAAATTTCTCTCACCACTCATCTATCGGAATGACGATTATTCGATCTCTTCGCCAGAGCCAAACAATTACGACAGCTACTTCCCACCATACCACAAATAATGTATCGTTCACTAACAATATAATAGGAACTCAAACTTTAAGAGGCATGCCCAGTGACTTCTGTCCGAAGACAGGTTTGAAGCAGAATGAGATTTTCACTCTGCAGCGGAGTGTGCGCTGATATGAAACTTCCTGGCAGATTAAAACTGTGTGCCAGACCGAGACTCGAACTCGGGACCTTTGCCTTTCGCGGGCAAGTGCTCTACCAACTTAGCTACCCAAGCACGACTCAGGCCCGCCCTCACAGCTTTACTTCTGCCAGTATCTCGTCTCCTACCTTCCAAACTTTACAGAAGCTCTCCTGCGGTAGAGCACTTGCCCGCGAAAGGCAAAGGTCCCGAGGTCGAGTCTCGGTCCGGCACACAGTTTTAATCGGCCAGGAAGTTTCAATGTGGTCATTCGTTTGTATAGCAATGGAAGGAAGTTTTGCGGGATGATTAATCATTCGCTGTAGATTGTGTAGTATTCGTATGGACGTATCTGGACCCGACAGACGACCTGCTATCAGAATTTAACTGACTGTTGAGACAAATTCGAAGAAGCTGTTGTAGCGGTATGATTTCTTTTTCCTGTTTTGGGCTCTGTTTCTTGACGATGACAAACTGAAGTTCTTTTACGAGAACATATAATAACAATGCAAGGCACGCTGTGTCCGTAGTTTTATATATGACCTTTTCTGTATCAGTATGACAATGATTTTGTCCGAGAAGCTCGAACGTTTTGACGCTGGTTTTGACACAGTCAAGTGGATTTATTGGACTGCCCTATTAAAAACCACGATATGAAGTCCAGCAGAAAGTTTGTAGCATGAAGTGAAACGTTATTTGGTGGTGGTGGTGGTGGTGGTAGTGGTGGTGGAGGAGGATCTGTTGACAGGGTCGTTGCTACCATGTTTCGAGCACGCAGCTGCCACTAACTTATCTCTCTCACTCTCTCTTTCTCTCTTTCTCTCTTTCTCTCTTTCTCCTGCATCGGACTTAAGAATATATCGATGATCTAACGCAATTAGCTGCTCTATCCAGTCTGATATTCCATCCAGTCTGATATGCACTCGGAGAACAAAAGGATAAAACTTCAGGAGTTAAAACACGCAGTATTTATTTGAATTTACTAGATTGAAAGAAATGTCATGAGACCTGCCTTTTCAGTCTGGCCAAGCCATAAAACCAATACCTGGAATAGTTCAGAAGTTACTTGGGTGTGAGCTGCTGTATAAGGGAAATATGTAAGTGGTCGCACTAAAAGTGATGTATTTGGGTCTTTATTGTTTGGTATGTATTTGTTTGCCTCCATGTGCATATGGACCTCACTAGATAACAAGAAAAGGATAGGAATGATGTAAGTGCACGAAGGGGAGTGAAGTTACCTACAATAAGAAAGGCTTTCCTTTGAGCGTACCGGGAACTCTAAAACTATGAAGGAGGCAGCGGTTCGTTATTGAGGCAGTGACTAACGACAAACGACGTGTTATCTTAGCTTGTCAACATCCTATTATTCCCAGATATTACTTATCCAGTTGTGCAGTTCTCTAATATGGAGAAACTTTCGCATGTGTAGCAGTCCCCGGGGTAATCTTGTCTTTACAGTAATTTATACTTGCCATAAACATTCCAAACTGTGTGTTAAATTGAATTTCCTGCTTGTGCTGGTATAGTTACAAATACGCTACCCTGTTGTCTATTTAAATCAGTACAATATGGTGTAAAATTATTCGCGTCCGAGAACTAAAAAAAAAAAAAAATTACATTGTACGCCGAATGAGTAGTAAAGGAATTTAGAGGTTGGTTGCAGAAAATCTATTACTTCTTGCTTTTCTTATTACCCGTCACCAGGACCTCACAGCGTAGTACGGCGGTCATGCTGTGTGTCTGACATTTAGTCAGTGAGAGCTGGTGTTACGTCATAGCTTAGACGCCGCTGTGCGTTCCTTTCTGACTACTTTTCCATTGAGTAATAAACATGCGAGAAATACTTGCTTACACATAAATGCAGACGCTGGCCAAGCCTTCAGGTTGCGCTGTTGTATTTTACCAGGAACAACGTGCATTATACCGGAGCTTGAGTGAATTCGAACGTGGGCAAATTGTTGGTGCTCGTGTGGAGAGTACCACCGCAACCAAGGCAGCAGAAGTGTTTGGTGTTCCAAGAGGCACTGAGTCGTAGATTTATACCGCGCATCGGAAAATCGAAAAAACATAGCGGACTAAAATGTGTTCAGAGGGATTGTGACAGAAGGTCCTTGAAGACGAATATAATGTAAAATGAGAGGATGAAGTTGCAAAAGTCACTGCAGACCTAAAAGTCGCACTCGCCAGCCCTGTTAGCAACAAAACAACACGGAAGGAAGAATAATATAAGATTGTCTTGAAAACCATACAGGACCCGTATTTACTCATTCCGAGATGACTGTTAACCTGTTTTGGAAGCCATTGGTTTTCCTAGGCCGTATTAGATACGGTAATGTGCTGTGTTTTTGGTGTTTCCATGTTGCTGTCCAGCTGTACGCAGCTTCGGCTGTATTCACTCAACTTTGCTCCTTCTCGCGGTCAGCCACACCTGATAAAATCTTATTACAACATCCCTCTGACGTCATTTTGGTTCCCATGTTGCTTCACTATTGTTAAGGAACACTAATATATTGTATTTTTCTAGACAGAAACTGCTAAGACATCAAAATAATGGGAAAACGTAGATAATATTCATACTATAGAGTGTAACGTATATAAGATAAGAGGGAAATTCCATGCAATGGGCGGAAACGGCAAAAGAACACTCGGAACTGTATCGCATTAAGATAAGGTTTGCCCAATCGCTAGGCCTCGGCACGTTGAATGTCACGTCGAAAAAAATTAAAAATTGGACTGAAAATGAAGATAATACTGCTGTTTGGCATACTACTACCTCAAACATAATGACGTGATCCCAGTTCCAAAGAAGACAGACGTTGATAGGTGTGAATGTTATCGAACCATCAGTTTAATAAGACATAATTGTAAAAAGTCGCGTTGTCTCACGTCTGGAGAATATCGAGGCTGGTGAGTCATTCCAGTCCCGTTTTTGACAAAAATTCAAGAATGAGAAATTAAGTGTGAGGAGGTGTATCATGGAAGTGTAAAAGCCATGGTTCAAAAATGGGTCAAATGGCTCTGAGCACTATGGGACTTAACATCTGTGGTCATCAGTCCCCTAGAACTTAGAACTACTAAACATAACTAACCTAAGGACATCACACATATCCATGCCCGAGGCAGGATTCGAACCTTCGACCGTAGCGGTCACGTGGTTCCAGACTGAAGTGCCTAGAACCGCACGGCCACACCGGCCGGCTGTAAAAGCCATGAAATGATTCACCACAAACCCAACTTTTTTATTTCATGTTTCTTGAAGCACACAGCGTTGAACATGCAAATGCTACTATTTATCACCTCACGGCAAGAATTTGAGACGCAAAATGCAGCTAAAAATTGACTATAGTGAGCGTAAACTTCGCATTTGACCTCACTTGTCAAGAAGCTTTTTCCGGTCTTTGTGATTTATAATGCTTCCACTGGGACGATCGATCCTTAATGTCGACATCATATCCGTAAGACCATGTTCCATCGCCTGTTACGACACATTTACGTAATTCTGCATCGTCGTCGACCTCATCCAGCTACTTCTGAGCAACTTGCATTCACAGCTGTTTTTCGTTCGAAATTCGAGAATTTTGGGACTAAATATTTTGTCCTACGTTCCATGCCGAAAACCACTGAAAGAATTTACTGGCATGTGCCAACTGATACGCCAATATCATTAGCGATCCATATTTAGGTAAAACAGTCACCGCCACTACCAAAGCACATGTAACCTTTATGACAGCTGACAACAGACTAAATATCTGATATGGTTACTATTGTACAGACACTTGTCTGTCATGTTTATCAGCCCCTTCTTCTCCCCCCTAAAAAAATAAAATAAAAAATAAAAATAAAAAAATAAAAAATTGCGCAAACCATACTAGTACAACATACGAAACTGCAAAATTTTCTTTGGACTCATCTCGTATATTCACTTCTTAATTTCAAAGCTAACTTTCAGGCTATAAAGTATTAAAGAAATTAAGTCCCCGAAATGAGTCCATTTCTAAAATAAAATAAAAAAACCACCTTCACAACATTTATACACTTATACAGCCTTGTTCAGAATCGCAGTACTTAGTGAAATACTGTAAAGTGAAGTCGTATGGCATCATCAAAGGCTATTAGACCCTGAATCGCGGGTTCAGCCACCGAATTGGAAACGTTTTCTCTGCCCTTTGCGAAGTATGAAGACTGTTTGCTTAAGTATGTGGCTAATGTATGTATGTATGTGGGGGGGGGGGGGGTAGATAGGGGGATGGTGGGGGGAGATAGGGGGGTGGCGGGGGGGGGGGGGGGAGAAGGAAGAGCGTGAAACCCAGTACCAGCAGTTAGCCTCCTACTCTCAAAAAGCACAAATGGGGCCGTCGTCATCTGATGGACGGATCACGATCAACAGTCTCTCACGCCCTTACTTCATGGGACACAGAGGAGAGAGTTGGCACTTCAACCAAGACATTGGTGCAAATTCTAGTGATCTGAAGCTTTACGTCATCACCTCCCCTCACCCTGCCAGCCAAATACTGGCAGTGAAAATTTATTCTATCAGCAGGATTCGAACTGGTTTACCTCAGAGTCGAGCGCCACCACCTAGGCGCGCGGTAGCGACCTCGGCCACGGAGGCGTGTATGAGCTGTTAACTGTTAGTTCATAGTTCGATATTGTGTACTTACGATGGTATCGACGTTGTGATAATTTTTTCCTATTAACAGGCTTTCGCAGAGCCGTCGAAACGGACCGACCGCCGTGTCATCCTCCATCAATGGCGCCAGTGGATGCTGACCGCTCTCCCGGCCTTTGTCAGTTTTCGTGATCTGGAGCCGCTACTATTGGATCAAGTAGCTCCTCAATAGGCATCATGAGGCTGACTGCATAAAGTTCAGTTCTCCCGCCACGGAAAAATCCTTTGCAGTACCAGAAATCGAAATTGGCCCATCTGCATAGCAGTCTGGCACGCTGACCACACAGCTACTGAGGCTGCCAGGTTTTTGATGTTACAGTTCTTAAATTAACTGCACGAAACACGCTTTTCAAGGGTCATTCTGGAAATTTCTGCTATGGAATGGCTTCTTCATTGGAGGATAGTCAGTGGGTGCCGTGTTAGGAGAACACGGATTATGAGGTAAAATTTCATATCCCCAACAAGGAGTATGTGTGGATGTGTTGTGTGCAGAATGAGCTGGGATGGTATTGTGGAGCAGGAAGGTACCTCAGTCATCTTCCCGCGGCGCTCCGTCTTGTCAGTCTCCTTTGAAAGCATCATCTGTTAGCACCACACCGTGGCAATTAAAAAAATATTTAAGGAACGTTCAGTAAGTAATGGAACACATTTTTTCTCGAACGATTTCGGTTCAAAAAATGCGGTATTTGTTGTGGGACATTGTGGAATATTCCCGCTTCAGACCCTACAGTTTCATGGAGTTCCGACAGGTGTCTGCGCTAGTCCTAGGTGGCGTATGTAACGGAGATGCGTTCCGAACAGAGAGCCATCATCGAGTTTCTTTTGACAGAAAACCAGAACATCGCAGCTATTCATAGGAGTTACAAGGATGTCTACGGAGACGTGGCAGTGAATAAGGTCACGGTGAGTCGTTGGACAGATTTTCGCAGCCTGCCATCATCGCAACAACGTCGAGCAAACCTGGATCAGGGGGGCCCGGGTTCGATTCCCGGCCAGGTTGGGGACTTTCTGTGCCCGAGGACTGGGTGTTTGTGTTATCATCATCATCATCATCATCATCATCATCATCATCATCATCATTTGTGATAGTGTCTAGATTTGATTGTGAATAGAAAATGGACAGTGTAAAAACTGAGACTTTGTACAGGCGCTGATGACCGCGCAGATGAGTGCCCTACAAACCAAACACCACCACCACCACCACCACCCACCACCACCACCAGGCATAGTCCAAAAATAACAAACACAGACTTTTTAAACAAATTTGCACTGAAATGCTAAACGGGCTAAGTCCACCAAGCAAGTTTTGAAGTATTTCTATCTCTGGAAATCATTTAGTTTCTTAAAAACTAGCTTTTCTTGTAACAGAGCTATTGAAGCTGTTTTATATATGCGATTTTAATTCTTTAAATAAACTGTGTGATTGAGGGTTTCTGATAATTACTAACTTGGAACAAAGCCGAACAAACAATTACAATAATTCTGTTAGCTACTGGAACCTACTTCAGTAATACTGCGTGACGGTTCTGGTCCTCTAAAAGAAACACGCTTAACAGATGTGATTACTACAAGTAACTATTGACTACAGCAGCCTTCTCTTGGTGGTGACTTATTGTTAAGTAAATCAGCATCCTCAGAATTAAACCCTAATTTCCATTCTTCTTGTAATCCAGCGTACCACGTGTCGCTTTGTTAGAGGTTGGCAGATGGCAAGACAGCTTTCCTTTTTGGCGGGTTTCGTCCGTTCTGCGAATCGGACGCGGCGCGTAGCTTTCCGCGCCAGCCATTGCAGTACGCATGCGGACGTTAAAACACACACGGCACTTTCTCCGTCTCGACTTTGGCGCTGTCGGTCGCCGGGTGGCTTTCGCCGCTGACACCTGTTACGTCACTATCGAGGAAGGCCGAAGCGGAAACGGAGTGCGTGTACTTGCCACGTAACCCAAGCAGGGGCAACTGCACACTACAACATCCATTTCAGACGCACTGGCTACGATCGTTAATGTGAACATTTCCTGTGTTTTAGCTGCAACAGAAATATTTTTCTCGAATGCAAACTTCATGTACACTTTTGTAAGTGTCGAACCCTTTCGTCATGCACAAATACTGTCAACTGTTGGGCACCACTGTAAAAATTTCCAGAAGTCAATGCTGCAGCAGCAGCTGCTGCTGCTGCCTGTCACCACTAGAATACACGGAAGCGGTTGGTTAGCTGTATTCCACTATATAACAGATTTTTATTGTTACTTTGCTTGGAAATCAATGAATGATCAGTTTATTTACCTCAACAATGAATATTTCAAAATTAGTTATTTTACCCTACAAAAAGAAGTCAGTTGTAAAAGGATATTATTAAAACAGGAATATTTTTTGTATGAATCATTAAAGAGTCATCGAAGACATTACAATGTAGCCAGTTCTGATAGGGATATGATTGTGCCAGTACAGGCTTTGTTTCGGCACACGTGATATGGGTTCGGCGAGATTCATGGCTAATAGGACCGAGTATCATATACTGGTCGGCGAATATTGCCCAGAGCCCAAAGTAACTTCGTGTGAACCGCAAAAAAGCATATTAGGAACTTTCAGTTTTAGTGTACGTAAAAGATTTACCAAATGGGACTTATCACAAAAGGCAGTCACTGGAATGGCACCAGACGTAATCACCAAAAGAGATAAAATTCAAGGCTGCTCTCTCTTCTGGGGATGTTATGACAGTCTTTTGTGATATCTGAAGACCGAATAAACTCCAGAACAGGTCCCGACGTGTTCGGTCGGACAACAGTCCTAAAGAAACCTTGCTCCAACACAATACACGCCTACATAGAAGTCTCAGAATCCGCGGCGAACGTATCGCCAAAATGGGTTGGACATCATTGCCTCATCCACGCTATGGCCCACACCTGTTGCCCTTGGACTTCCATCTGCTTGGCCAGTGACGTATTCTCTTAATGGAACACACTTTGAGGATGATGGGAGCGTAATTCGTGCAGTGAAGACGAGACTACGAGCAAAGAACAAGAAGTTTTACCGACAGGAAATACATACTAACAAAATGCCTGCCTAAGGTCATAGAATGTGATGGGGACTAAGTAGGAAAACTGTACGTGAAAAAGAAATGTCAATTTAACAATTAAAAACAAATGTTCTGAGGAAGGAAAAAAGTGGAGCATTATTTACTGAAAGGCTTTCGGATTTAATCGAGGTGACCGTGTCAAGTAAAACTCCACTATACTGTATTCGAACATTACAGGATTGTTTTTACTACTCATTTGCATTAATTTACATTTTTTCGAAGTCATGATGCATCTTCCTACTGTCACTTGAACATGATACTGTCCCGTACAGTACAGCGTGATCAGCAAACGGGTGCAGATCGCTGATCATCCTACCAGTCTGATCGTTTACGTACGCGTATACAGAGAAAAAGAGTCGCCTTTTCACACTCCACTGTAGCACTCCTGATGATAACCTTTGCCTCCGGCGAACACTCGCCGCCAAGGACGAAGACTTCCCGAGCACCTTTCTTAGTTCAAATACTTTAGTGGTGTAAAATTGGACGAAAACTTAAAATGTGTGATAGGTGATGAGACTGGATAACAGTTGCTGAAAGTGTTCTAGAAAAGTATAATAAATCTGTAAAGAAATCGAATTTACTGAAATCGAGTTCCAGAAGTGTTCCGGTGATTTCAAAAACGCTGGTATAAATCGATATTTAACTGGGACTATCTTGAAGGGCGTAACATGGATGTAGACGAATAAATAAAATTCTTTCCAAAAAATTCAGTATTTTCTTCATGTTTTGAACAACTCATGTCAAAATTTCT
Source organism: Schistocerca americana (assembly GCF_021461395.2). Classification (NCBI taxonomy): domain Eukaryota; kingdom Metazoa; phylum Arthropoda; class Insecta; order Orthoptera; family Acrididae; genus Schistocerca; species Schistocerca americana. The sequence goes on along the minus strand of NC_060126.1, from coordinate 113,695,560 downwards.
AACGCTTCTACAAAAAAAATTTTTTCCCTTTTTTGTGAGGGGGCATATCATGTTATCCCCACCCCACCCCAATCTTTGACCTGCGCCTGCTTGGGAGTCCTCTGAAGACCTCTCCATCTGACATCTCCCTCCTCTGCCACAGCAACAAAACGATGACATTCTAAACGTACCACTACTAGGCACTTTAAAACTACCAATTAATCTGATTGTTAGCTACATTTGTATGCAACAAAACCAGTTTTCTACTTTTCTTTCAGTGTTCTGTCACAGTAACGGTCAACCCAGTAAACACATCAGGCAGCCGGCAGCGATGCAAGTACAGTTCCCCGTACACGTGTTCTTACCAGCGACAGCGGGGCACTGTAAACAAATTTTTCACTGTTTGTCCTGATTTCATTTATGTGCTAGTACAGACATTTGTTGTCTCATTCGTCTTAGTCCAAGCATGTAAACAAACAGGTCGAGGCCACTTGCTTGACATGAGTAATCTCTGTAGAGGATGCGGGATGTATGGCAGTACACCCCATTGATATGCTGCAGACGTTCGAATACAATGAGATGGAGATTAAGAAAAAACTGCAACACTAGTGAACTTCGGAGGCACTCTTATACCAAGGTTTACTATAATGCTGCATTTCGAGTCTGCGGAAAACCCTTTTGACGAAGTATGATAAGTGTAGATAACCATATTTTCCGCCGAACTGAATAGTCGATGAAATTTCAGGGCTGCAGCCGGATGGAAGCTTCTCCGGCTAATGTTTCTGCTGTCTAACCAGCGGTCATCTTCCACAGAAGTCTAAGACTGCCGCAGTAATTCGGTCGTTGGCTTTTTGTACTCTTTAGCAGCGACTGTCTCACAGAAAATCAGAGTAGTTTATTATCAAAGATGTTAAACGTGCGTCGTTCGGTCAGAAAAGTTCTAGATTTGTACGTAACATCAGATGACGTCTATTGACATAGCTACTTTGTTACATCATTTCTGAAACCTGCTTTAACGGAAGCTGTGGAAATGCGGGTAGTGGGGTGATTTAACTCTTCGTAATGATTTCGGAACAGTAGCCTGCTAGCAGAGGTTTTCCCACTCTCGAGTGGCTGAACGACACGTGCTTAAGAGTCCACTTTAAACAGTAGCGCTCTCTCCCCCTCCCCCTCCGCCGGCCGAAGTGGCCGTGCGGTTAAAGGCGCTGCAGTCTGGAACCGCAAGACCGCTACGGTTGCAGGTTCGAATCCTGCCTCGGGCATGGATGTTTGTGGTGTCCTTAGGTTAGTTAGGTTTAACTAGTTCTAAGTTCTAGGGGACTAATGACCTCAGCAGTTGAGTCCCATAGTGCTCAGAGCCATTTGAACCTCCCCCTCCCCCTCCCGATTGGAAAGCAGGTACTGTATGTTATGGACAATCAAGTTGCCGAACTGACTTGCAGTTAAAAAGAGACTTACACCAGGCCATTGAGCCACACGAAATAACAACAACAACAACAACTATAAATATAATAATAATAATAATAATAATAATGTAAAGGAAATCTAAAGTAAAATTTATGGTGGAAATCTCAGCACCCTTCGATATTCAAACAGGTATGAGACACGGATGTGAACGCACTCCTATTCTGTTCGTCGTCCTAAACAAGGTTATCGAACAATGGGAGAAAGAACCAGACAAACGTGGATTTTGGAAGTCATTCCTACTGGACTTTACCAAAAACAGCCTCTTAATACCATACCTCGCGTTTGCGGAGGTCGTCATCAGAAATAACTTTTGCCCTGTGTATTAGCCGAGAAGATTTTGTTCAGACGTGCCGCCGCGAAAGACTGAGGATACAAGATGTTTATTGTCATATGAGACAACATTTTATGTATTAGGAATGGTTAATCAGGATAACGTTCGGATTTGGGGCTCGGAACATCCGCCGCTCTCATTTAACATGTGATAGCCCTAAACTGAACGTCTGGTGTGGGCTAATACACGAAAGCACTGTTGGACCGTTCTTCTTTGCAGAAAATATGGGAATGGGTCAGCGTCTGGGCATAGTGGAGCAGTGGGTATAGCCTCAGATACAAGACTTGCAATCCATGACATTTCATTTCAAGAAGATAGAACACCGCCCCATTAGTTAACGGCTGTTCGCAAGTTGCTGGATACAAAATTTGCCAATCGCTGGACAGAACCGGAGGACCCACTGCCCGGCCGCCACGTTCCTCCAACATTACCCCGCTGGATTTCTTCTTATGAGACTGTGTGAAGGACCACATGTATGTGATAAAAAGTGGAGATATTCACGCGTTGAGGCGTCGTATCACTGATACGAATGGAACAGTGACAGAAGATGTTACGACGAACATGGCAAGTAACTGAACACAGATTCGATATTCTTCGTTGTACAGATGGCTTAAGCGTGAAGGTATATTGATGATTATTTTAAAAAATTCTAAAGAGATGTCTAACATATGTTTTTTTCCATGAAATGAACACCCTTAGCTGCTTACAGGCGTTGACATACGTCAACGGGGACAGATGAAAATGTGTGCCCCGACCGGGACTCGAACCCGGGATCTCCTGCTTACATGGCAGACGCTCTATCCATCTGAGCCACCGACGACACAGAGGATAGTGCGACTGCAGGGATTTGCTCTGGCACGCCTCCCGCGAAACCCACATTCTCAACGTATTGTCCCGCACTACATTCGTAGTGCCCCTGCCCATTATACTCCTTACTCGCGGCGCGTTGCCTATTCCCGTAAGAGTTCGGGCACTGTTTGATACCATCCTATAATCAACCTCCGTCCTGAGACAACAGATGGAGCACTGAAGAACACTGCATTCATGGCGTGTTTCTGAACGTTTGACTTGCACAACCCGTTCTCGCTGCTGCCGACGCCTGTGCGTCAACCGCGACCGTGAGGGCTTTCCCAACAACACAGCATTACTCGCACCTCACCTCCACTTTGCGATCGAAGGCCAGCTGCAGTCTGGTCGTCTCTTTTTTTGCCGGCTGCATGTGGATTTGTTTCATTATCAAGCTCGACGCACGCGCTATTTACATTCGAATAGTTCGACCCCCGCGAATAGCAATCTCACGGCAGGATAACAAAGTCCTGTCGGTTGCCAACGCTGATTGGAGGAACTGGCGTTACGGCGCGGTCTTAAATGCGTATTGGGCGTCTCTGTAGACTCTGCACTTGGATGTGGAAAGGTGAATAAGATGAACCTCGACGGTGGGCGTTTACAATTGTCTTCTCGAGCACAAGGCACAGGATTACAGTGTTTCAACATACAGAATGGCGCTTGTCATTTCTAGTAACTCTTGACAAGCGAATAACAAGGACTCCACGTATTAAGGCACAAATTCATTTCAGTCTGTACCCACGCCTGTTACGTCTTGACAACGTACTGGAAAACGTATGTAGTTTATTTCTTTAAGTTATGGCCAACTAGAGACCAAGTGCCAATTTCTTGTTATTTGCTTGTTTCCGTTCCTCCACGGTCACCCCCCCCCCCCCCCCCCCACCTTCCTCACACGAATTCACACCTGTTGTCTTACTGCTTCTATTTTGGAATACTTCTTGTTCACGTCACTTTCTTTTTGCAGTGACAAAAGGGTCTTATTTTATACAAGATGGCTTGAGAACACCGCTTTCTTTTTTGAAAGATCAGTGAGAAGGAAATCAACCAGGTACACAGTTCCTTAAATGAATGATTTTTCTTAACTACTGTAGGATCTACAGTCTGTTAAGTAAGGTCATTGTCTGGTTAATAAGTAGAAAAATGTATCTGACAACAAAGCAAAACATACATACACTCCTGGAAATGGAAAAAAGAACACATTGACACCGGTGTGTCAGACCCACCATACTTGCTCCGGACACTGCGAGAGGGCTGTACAAGCAATGATCACACGCACGGCACAGCGGACACAAAAGGAACCGCGGTGTTGGCCGTCGAATGGCGCTAGCTGCGCAGCATTTGTGCACCGCCGCCGTCAGTGTCAGCCAGTTTGCCGTGGCATACGGAGCTCCATCGCAGTCTTTAACACTGGTAGCATGCCGCGACAGCGTGGACGTGAACCGTATGTGCAGTTGACGGACTTTGAGCGAGGGCGTATAGTGGGCATGCGGGAGGCCGGGTGGACGTACCGCCGAATTGCTCAACACGTGGGGGCGTGAGGTCTCCCCAGTACATCGATGTTGTCGCCAGTGGTCGGCGGAAGGTGCACGTGCCCGTCGACCTGGGACCGGACCGCAGCGACTCACGGATGCATGCCAAGACCGTAGGATCCTACGCAGTGCCGTAGGGGACCGCACCGCCACTTTCCAGCAAATTAGGGACACTGTTGCTCCTGGGGTATCGGCGAGGACCATTCGCAACCGTCTCCATGAAGCTGGGCTACGGTCCCGCACACCGTTAGGCCGTCTTCCGCTCACGCCCCAACATCGTGCAGCCCGCCTCCAGTGGTGTCGCGACAGGCGTGAATGGAGGGACGAATGGAGACGTGTCGTCTTCAGCGATGAGAGTCGCTTCTGCCTTGGTGCCAATGATGGTCGTATGCGTGTTTGGCGCCGTGCAGGTGAGCGCCACAATCAGGACTGCATACGACCGAGGCACACAGGGCCAACACCCGGCATCGTGGTGTGGGGAGCGATCTCCTACACTGGCCGTACACCACTGGTGAGCGTCGAGGGGACACTGAATAGTGCACGGTACATCCAAACCGTCATCGAACCCATCGTTCTACCATTCCTAGACCGGCAAGGGAAGTTGCTGTTCCAACAGGACAATGCACGTCCGCATGTATCCCGTGCCACCCAACGTGCTCTAGAAGGTGTAAGTCAACTACCCTGGCCAGCAAGATCTCCGGATCTGTCCCCCATTGAGCATGTTTGGGACTGGATGAAGCGTCGTCTCACGCGGTCTGCACGTCCAGCACGAACGCTGGTCCAACTGAGACGCCAGGTGGAAATGGCATGGCAAGCCGTTCCACAGGACTACATCCAGCATCTCTACGATCGTCTCCATGGGAGAATAGCAGCCTGCATTGCTGCGAAAGGTGGATATACACTGTACTAGTGCCGACATTGTGCATGCTCTGTTGCCTGTGTCTATGTGCCTGTGGTTCTGTCAGTGTGATCATGTGATGTATCTGACCCCAGGAATGTGTCAATAAAGTTTCCCCTTCCTGGGACAACGAATTCACGGTGTTCTTATTTCAATTTCCAGGAGTGTACATCATATGCGAACGAAGGAAAAATGCAGTTAGAATTAATAAGACGTCCAGTCACCCGCAGAAAGTTGTATGAGAAATCAGAGCTACGATGTGACGAGGGGCCTAGACCCGGAACTAATTAATTAAAAAACAGTGTGCTTTGTTACAATTACCTTCCTTTATGAACTTCATGATATGTTTTCGTTAGCATATGGTCATGCGTACTGAATGTCGAAAAAATGTCAGTCTTAATTTCCTTAGTGTATTTTTAGAGCTCCGTACCTCAATAGGTCAGAACGGAACCTTTACAGAATCATTTTGTCGTCCGACTGAGTCACACTATTAAGAGTCCTTTTTCTCATGAAAGATAGGGATATCAAGTGGGAAATTTATGTCAGGTGCTAAGGTCTACAGTCCCTTGACGGTATAAAATATTTAAGTTTTTGAGTTAATGTAATCAAAAGATGCGACCATTTAAGCCACATATTTTAATACTGACTGGAACTTTCTCATCAAAACTAAAAGATGAATTATTTATACACGTGTCGGGTCTAGTAGTCTACCGGGAGAGGTCGCATGTTCGAATCTCAATTGGACCACGGATATTTCCGTCTTCCGTTTTAACCTAGCCTTCACCTCTCAATGTGCAGAGTCGCCTGAAACAACACGCGGTTCGAGTACACGTCAAACTGTAGGTCCCCTTTGCCCAGTTGGATAACTGGGATAGGTTAGGGACACTGAAGTCGCCGAAGTGGCGTTCAATAGAAAGACCTGCACTAGGCCACTGAGCCCCACAGAATTATTATTGTTGTTGCTGCTGCTGCTGCTGTCTAAATACAGAATTTTCTGCGGAACTCTCAAAGTGCGACTCTTAGTCGCACTTGTCCGGTATTTTTATGTTTTCGTGTATTTCAGCATTACTTATTAATTTTCAAGTTTCGTGTGGAAGGTTCAATGGATCATCGTTGCTTCGAGGAACAGTCTGTTGTCAGTTACTCATATGTACGTAAATATTTTCTAGACCAACAGATCATCATCATCATCATCATCATCATCATCATCAGAGAGAGAGAGGGAGAGAGGGAGAGAGAGAGAGAGAGAGAGAGAGAGAGAGAGATCGCTGAATTTTTGTTTTTGAGAAGCAGATTTAGCGATTCCCGATAGATTGTAACCTAACTTTACATTTGGAGCTCTGGCTTACTTAGATAACAACAATGAAATCTGTACATTCGAGAAATTCCTCATGTCCTGGCAAAACTTCAAGTACTCAAAGTCTTTAATGAGATTTTCACTCTGCAGCGGAGTGTGCGCTGATATGAAACTTCCTGACAGATTAAAACTGTGTGCCGGACCGAGACTCGAACTCGGGACCTTTGCCTTTCGCGAGGAAGTGCTCTACCAACTGAGCTACCCAAGCACGACTCACGCCCCGTCCTCACAGCTTTACTTCTGCCAGTACTTCGTCTCCTACCTTCCAAACTTTACAGAAGCTCTCCTGCGAACCTTGCAGAAGTAGCACTCCTGAAAGAAAGGATATTGCGGAGACATGGCTTAGCTCAGTTGGTAGAGCGCTTGCCCGCGAAAGGCAAATTTCCCGAGTTCGAGTCTCGGTCCGGCACACAATTTTAATCTGCCAGGAAGTTTCACTCAAAGTCTTATCAATTATGCGTCTAGAAGCGCTTTTGGATGAATAGTTCTACAGGTTGCAAATGAACAGTTGTGGCATTACGTTTAAGTGAAGGACGAGATAAGGCCGGTCGGGTGAGGGCAGCACGAGTTACGATTGGCAACTGCCGCAGGGCGACCCCTCCCCTCCCACACACACTGTGCGCCGACGTTGCAAAACAAGACGTCGCGCAACCCGCGTTACGAGACTTCGCGGTCAGCAGCTTCGTGAGCAGCCTGCTAGACTGCCACACAGCTAGACCGATACGTCACCGACCAACGCGGTCCTGTCGATTGGCCAGCGCACCGTTATTCAATCAATGAAAAAAAAAATCGCACTAATCATCAATAGGAACACACACACACACACACACACACACACATACACACACACGAAATATCCCACCCACTGAAGATGAAATTATTAATATAATTCACAACGGAAGAAAATAGATGTAAATTAAGAACTCTAATTTACACTGAGGTACTTAAACACCCTGAGCTCAGACTGAATAATATTAACTTCTGAACCTGACAAAAATCAGGTCTATTGACACACAGTCAACATTGGTTTAGAAAGCATCGTTCTTGTGAAACACAACTAGCTCTTTATTCCCATGAAGCGTTAAGTGCTATTGACGAGGGATTTCAAATCGATTCCGTAATTCTGGATTTCCGGAAGGCTTTTGACACTGTACCACACAAGCGGCTTGCAGTGAAATTGCGTGCTTAAGGAAGATCGTCTCAGTTACGTGACTGGAATTGAGATTTCTTGTCAGAGAGGTCACAGATCGTAGTGATTGACGGAAAGTCATCGAGTAAAACAGAAGTCATTTCTGGCGTTCCCCAAGGTAGTGTTATAGGCCCTTTGCTGTTCCTTATCTATATAAACGATTTGCGAGACAATCTGAGCAGCCGTCTTAGGCTGTTTGAAGATGACGCTGTCGTTTATCGACTAATTAAGTCATCAGAAGATCAAAACAAATTGCAAAATGATTTAGAAAGAAAATATCTAAATGGTGCGAGAATTGGCAGTTGACCCTAAATAACGAAAAGTGTGAGGTCATCCACATGGGTGCTAAAAGAAATTCGTTTAACTTCGGCTACACGATAAATCAGTCAAATCTAAAGGCCGTAAATTCCACTAAATACTTTGGAATTACAATTACGAACAACTTAAATTGGGAGGTTCAAATGGTTCAAATGGCTCTGAGCACTATGGGACTTTACATCTGAGGTCATCAGTCCCCTAGAACTTAGAACTACTTAAACCTAACTAACCTAAGGACATCACACACAACCATGCCCGAGGCAGGATTCGAACCTGCGACCGTAGGGGTCGCGCGATTCCAGACTGAAGCGCCTAGAACCGCTCGGCCACACCGGCCGGCTAAATTGGGAGGAACACATAAAAAATGTTGTGGGGAAGGCTAACGAAAGACTGCGTTTTACTGTCAGGACACTTAGAAAATGTAACATAGCTACTAAGGAGACTGCCTACACTACGCTTGTTCGTGCTCTTTTAGAATATTGCTGCTCGGTGTTGGATCCTTGCCAGATAGGACTGACGGAGTACACAAAAAAAGTTCAAAGAAAGGCAGCACGTTTAGTATTATCGCGAAATATAGGAGAGAGTGTCACTGAAATGATACAGGACTTGGGCTGGACATCATTAAAAGAAAGGCGTTTTTCGTTGCGACGGAATCTTCTCACGAAACTCCAACTTTCTCCTCCGAATGCAAAAATATTTTGTTGACACCGACCTACATAGGGAGGAACGGTCACAAAGATAAAATAAGGGAAATCACAGCTCGTACGGAACGATGTAGGTGTTCATTCTTTCCGCGCGCTATGCGGGATTGGAATAATAGAGAATTGTGAAGGTTGTTCGATGAACCCTCTGCCAGGCACTTACATGTGATTTGCAGAGTATCCATGTAGATGGACATGTAGGTCAGGTTACGGACACGCGTGGTTTTATGTTATTTATAACAAATTTTTCTATCCGTAATCGCACTACAATATAACAGTAACTAGACAACCAGTTTAGGTTAACCATCTCTATCTTTACAACGCTTTCACCGTAACTGATACATCAGCCGTTAGACAGTGTTTACTACCACAAAGTCAGAGTAACTTCCCAAATTATCATAAATCTGGTCAGTGCATGTCAGTCGGCTAGTAGAACCAAAGGGAGACACAATAAGCTTCAATATCCCCACAAACGTGATCTGGTCAGATTGAGGAAATTCTGACAAGTTACAGTGACGTTTTTGTGGTGGTAAACACTGATCTCTCAGGTATAAATTACAGTGAAAGTGATGTAAAGTTCGTGTAACTACTATTGTATTGTATTGTGATCAAGACTATTAAAGTAGCAATAAGTAATATATACTATTTTCAGAAGTTCAGGTCCTTACCTAGGCCCACGTTAAACATACACCTATAGATAACAAATAAAAACTTCCATTACAATATAGTTACTGTAATTTTCACATGATAATTTTTTCCCATTCAAAATTATCTCCTATATTTAATGTAGAACTATCTTATAAAGGGAAGGGTCTCAGGTACAGCCAACCGATACGGCTCATATTTGACAGATCGCTTGTGTACAACCTAAAACGAAAGATTGATATATTTAGGCTCAACACTCCCCTGTTTTTGAGGTAACCACCCCCAGAGTTAATGAAGCGTTATGGACTCAAAACTGATAAAATCTTAAAACTAATTGAAAACAGAGCATTTTTGTCATATACGAGAAGCTAATTTCCAAAAATAACATACCCAAAAAATTGAAAAATGAGAACAGGTGGCAGCAGCACTTAGAACTATTACCTTCTTATGCCAAAACGTACCATATCCGTCATATACTTGTCCCTAAGACTTGCTGTTCATGATGATGAGTGCCGGATCCAGTCTTATTTCACTTCCAAGACGTACCAGATCCTGGCAGCCAATCGTTGCTCTTCTTGGTAAGGACGTCACACAAGACAGCCAACATTTATTTACATGACACTGAATGTTTTACGGATATGTCTCGTGTTTTTGTGTTCATTGTCAGTTTTTAATTGAATTATGACGTATGATATATCAGATGAATACTTTGAATCATCAACAGAAACTCCAGAACAACAGTTACCAAACTTAACACAATTTTCTGCCGAAAGGTATCAAATCCATTTTTATTTATGCAATAACAATTAAACAGATAAACATTTAACATAAATATTTGGCGTAATGTGTCTCATCTGTCTGAGTATAGTAACAAAGGTACAAAACGTATTCTGATGCTATTGTACTTGTAAAATGATTTTGTTGCTCCTGTTAAATTAGATATTATTAGGGATTTTTACCTTTTGGAAGTGAGCTTCTTATATGGAGTCCACAAACACATATTTTCCTAGAAGGTGAGGAAAGAAACTATTGAAACTACCGCTTATCTACCCATGATATATACGCTGTTCAACTAAAGCGGCGCTGTCGTAACGATCAAGGCATCTCGCTGGACAACAGATAACCTATATTCGATTCCCTGATGTATTCACTACGTTTTCTTCATTTGTATTTTTGTCGCATCGTAGTTGGTTGTAATACGGGGGTTAATTAAATTAGTAAATCAATTAGGAATAATAAAGCAGACAAATTTCGAAACGACTCTCATTTATAAAAGATTAAAATTTGAAGCCTCGTTGTATGAAAACAATTCCGAGTAAGATTAGTGCGATGAGGAGCATTTTAACCTTCTGGAAAACCAGCGAGAATTGCGCAACCGCATGGATGCATAACGATTCACAAAATTATTCACGATCCGCTTTCGGCACAGGCGTACGTGTGGTATGCATCAAAATTAATTCTCGAAATAAAACTATATTTCAATGTAAACGAAGTTTTTTCCGCTGAATCATCTAAAGAAATGATGTAATTGCATGAAGGTGGCATTTATTTGATGTTCTTAGCGCCGCGAGTATATTTGCTTCGCATGTTATAAAAGTATCATCCACGTAGTTGCTCGAAAGAACAGCAGGCCACCTAGAATGAGAGAAAGAGCCTCTCCTAAAGAGACCACAATTAGCTTTTTAATTCCTTACTAATGTAAATCGTTTGAGAAATTTGTCTACCTCGTTGTTATTCCCGATTGGTTTACTTAGCTTATTAATTCTCCCACTACTAGCAATTTCAAAACGCAAAAAATACAAGTAAGAAAACTGCACAATTAATGTGGGAATCTAACACGGTTCTCCGCTCCCCAGTCAGATGCCTTGGTCGCTTCGCCAACGCTGCTTATGACGAATGGCGCTTACTTTACAGTACATAAGCGGCAGTCTTAATACTTTCTTTCCTCGATTCCTCGGAAAACACTGAGTGGTTATAATTAAATTTTAGGCACCCAGTATGTGTGTGGATGCCACATATGATGAAAAATGCTGAATTTTCGATTAACTATCGATACTGTCAATTTTAAGTGTATTGCGCATCATGAACTGTGGGGGGTTGGTCACACACACACACACACACACACACACACACACACACACACACACACACACACCAAAAATGTTTTGCATCACCTCTGTTCCGAGAGTTGCGGAACCTGTACAGAAAACTGGAATAGAGATTAACTTAAACTTTATTTCCGCCTTTTTTATTGCTCATGATACCACACATTGCATGTTGTACCACCATACAGCGAGACCTATAGAGGTGGTGATCCAGCCTGCTGTACACACTGGTACCTCTAATAACCAGTAGCACGTCGTCTTGCATTGATGCATGCCTATATTCGTCCTGGAATACTATCTACAAGTTTATCAATGCACTGTTATTCCATTTAGTCCCACTCCACAACGGCGATTCGGCGTAGATCCCTCAGAGTGGTTGGTGGGTCACGTCGTCTATGAACAGCCCTTTTCAACCTTTCCCAGGCATGGTCAATATGGTTAATGTCTGGAGAACATGTTGGCCACTCTAGTCGGGCAGTGCCGTTATACTGAAGGAAGTCATTCACAAGATGTGCACGATGGGGGTGCGAATTGTCGTCCATGAAGACGAATGCCTCGGCAATATGCTGCCGATATGGTTGCACTATCGGTCGGAGGATGGCATCCACGTATCGTACAGTCGTTACGGCGCCTTCCATGACCACGAGCGGCGTACGCCGGCCTCATTCGCTGGACAGTGTGTTTAAGGCGTTCAACCTGACCGGGTTGCCTCCAAACACATCTCCAACGATTGTCTGGTTGAAGGCATACGCGACACTAATCGGTGAATAGAAGGTGATGCCAGTTCTGAGCGGTCCATTCGGCATGTTGTTGGGCCCATTCTGTACCGCGCTTCATGGTGTCGTGGTTGCAAAGATGGACCTCGGCATAGACGTCGGCAGTGAAGTTCCGCAACATGCAGCCTATTTCACACAGTGAGCCGTAACACGACGTCCTGTAGCTGCACGAAAAGCATTATTCAACATGGTGGCGTTGCTGTCAGGGTTCCTCTGAGCCATAATCCGTAGGTAGCGGTCATCCACTGCATGCCTGAGCGATGGATGTCGTCGACAGTTCCTGCCTCTCTGTATCTTCTCCATGTCCGAATAACATCACTTTGGTTCACTCCGAGACGCCCGGACACATCCCCTGTTGAGAGCCCTTCCTGGCACAAAGCAACAATGCGGACGCGATCGAACCGCGGTATTGATCGTCTAGGCATAGTTAAACTACAGACAACTCGAGCCGTGATCCTCCTTCCTGGTGGAATGACTGGAACTGATCGGCTGTCAGATCCCTACCGTTTAATAGGCGCTACTCATGCATGGCTGTTTACATCTTTGGGCAGGTTTAGTGACGTCTATGCACCGTCAAAGGGACTGTGTCTGTGATACAATATCCACAGTCAACGTCTATCTTCAGGAGTTCTGGGAACCGGGGTGATGCGAAACCTTTTCTGATGTGTGCATATATTTTCTTATAATCTTTCGCTTCGGGCAGTATACGAGCGAGTTGACACAGTATGAGCAGGATCGGTTGGCCGTGTCTGAGACCTTCCCCTTAATAGCTCAAACTCTTTGCGCTCCACACTACTTGCTTACTGCGAAGCGCTTTTATGAAGTGTCAAGCGAACCTATGAGTGCTGTGATCATATCAACACACTGATGAGCACAGGCGGATGCGGGTAATTTAGAAAGTGAGCTTACATGTAGACGAAGGGTCCGAGCTCCTCCAGGATGGGCTTGTCGCCGTTGTTGAGGAAGGCGTCCGCGTTCGTCACGTTGTAGATGTACACGTGCATCACTGGGTCCACGGGCGGCTCGCGCCACCAGTCGAACGTCATCGACCCATTGCGCAGCACGATCTCCTGCAATGGAAAACAATGATACAGGCGCTATAATCATTGTTAAAGACAGTAGTGGGTCTAGGAGAAAGTTTATCTGGAAAAGATAAAGACAGGAAGGAAGGAAGGAAAGAAAGAAAGAAAGAAAGGAAGGAAGGGGCACAGACAGAAAAAAAAATCCATTTATTGACATTTAGCCATCACCATACAGCCACCTAACACATTGCCTCTCTTTCTCAATAGTTGCGCTTCGTTAGTAACTGAGAATCATACCTGCTAGATATACGCCAGCTGGACGTTTTGAAATGTGACACTTATCTGCATCACCACTCATACACTGGAAGCTTAACATATTCTCATCGTCACTTCTCTATCATTAATCTTTACCCCTGATTAATAGCCTATTCGGGTGACATTCTTTTGGCTCACTGGACCAGATCGTTCATTGTCGCAGATCTTACCTTCACAGGGAAATCACAAAGCCCTTAGATCCAGTTTCCGAGCGGTTTTTACGATGATTACAATCCAGAAACTAATTAAATGTTACATGAGTCAAGCATTGTTATTAAATAATAGAGTAGCTATTTAACATGTTTACTCCAGTAAAAAGAACAATGGGGGCACAGGTATACAGGTTGATTCGGCTGACCGTACCGCTGTCGTTTTGTGCAACCCGTAATTTAGCGTATTACATATTAGCAGAGAAGGTCAATTCTGTAGTGCTGAGACTACCGCTGAAATCGTTACCGCACATATCCACTGCGTATGGTCCTGTTGTGTAGTGTCATAACCATACTACAGAGCTGCCTGAAGCAGTGCAGACGCAGATGGCTATTCTCATACTTGCAGATGTGTTGGAATATATTAACTGTATGACATGTGAACGTTGCAAAAATGTGTGTTCCCACTTAGCATTGCAGTACGTCGTAACAAGTAAAAGCTGCAATAGGAAAAAGTATTACATTCTATGTAAGGTAATTTACGATTTTGCATGGTCCAAGTAACTTACCTGCTTCGCTTTTTGTAAGTAAATTTCATTCAATGTGCATTATTTTTGTTTAACCCATTATTTTACCTTATTTTGTCTTCACGAACGGTAAATCTTTGGAAGAAAATGACAATTACAAGTTTATTTAACATAAAGCGCATTCTTTGCTCTTCACGGTCGGCCGAAGTTCAAAATGGCTCTGAGCACTATGGGATTTAACATCTATGGTCATCAGTCCCCTAGAACCTGGAACTACTTAAACCTAACTAACCTAAGGACATCACACAACACCCAGTCATCACGAGACAGAGAAAATCCCTGACCCCGCCGGGAATCGAACCCGGGATCCCGGGCGCGGGAAGCGAGAACGCTACCGCACGACCACGAGCTGCGGACTCGGCCGAAGTTCCGCGACCTTGAGTGAGGATATTTGCGTAGAATTACATAATCACTTCTCGGAATATTACTTGCAGATTGGAGATTGGGTAAGAGGAATCCAGCAGGTAAAAGACAGATGCAGAAATTTTTCTTGTTACATAACCGCTTAAACAGTCACGTCGAAGCAGTAACTGCAACCAAATATGATTTTTAAAATAAGGAGTAGAGGCGAAGCAATTGATACCAGGTGGCAAAATCACTCTACCATGAAACAGTGTATGTTTGTTTAGCTAAAGTTTAGCTACTGCGTCAAATTTCAAATTACCTCGTATCGTTCCTGTATACACAACCGCCTTGGAACACATCATGTTTATTATTATGTACTGTACCAGAACTCGACATACCAAATGGACTGGCATTATGGCTAACGGATAACTCGCGCTGCCATAGCGGTATTACGAGTTCCTGAACAACATTGCTGACGCACTGTCCAGAAAGGCTTGGAAGGTGCCTTCTCTGACTCGACCCGCCCCCCTTATCCTTATCCCCCCCTCCCCCCTCCTGCAGTATGTCCTTGTGGTCCTGGTCTGCCCACTGTAGGAATCCTAGAAGCCAGGGAGATGTGCGCCGTCATGGGTCGACAGTCCATAACGAATATAACAATGCACCCTAGAACAGGGGAATACACTCTGCAGCAAGTGAGAGGAGGAGGAAAGTATGCAGACGAAGAGACCGAGGAACGGACGAAGATTTTATGGTCTGTCAACGCCCTCTGCAGTAGGCCTACTCAGAGTTGTGGCACAGCACCTACAGACTAGGGTGCCGTCCCATGTGGGTAATTTGATGCAAAAACTGCAACGTTGTTAATATCTAACAATTTAGTATGGTACAGATAGACATATTTCTGTGATTATCTGTCAATAATAGTAGAATTAATAGTGGTGAAGAGGGACATACACACACATAATAGTAATGAACACCAATTCCCCCCCACCCCCCCCACCCCCACCTCCCGCCACCGAAAAGATCCCGATTCTTTAATAAATCGAATTCCCAAGCATAAAAGAGCTTCAAATATCTGCTTACTTTACGAATGAGTTAAAGTTTTAAATAACTGCCTTTAATTCCCTAGAATCTTTATAGTTGAAGACATTTTAGTTTTTCACGTATCTCTATGGCTTTTCAAATGGCTCTGAACACTATGGGACTTAACATGTGTGGTCTTCAGTCCCCTAATACTTAGAACTACTTAAACCTAACTGACCTAAGGACATCACACACACCCATGACCGAGGCAGGATTCGAACCTGCGACCGTAGCGGTCACGCGGTTCCAGACTGAAGCGCCTAGAAACGCACGGCCACACCGTCCGGCCCATATCTCTATGTTTATGATGTCATACTTCTTGAATTGTGTGTTCTTATGACACATTTGCAGGTACACTCAGTGGTATGCGTAAATACTGTCTGCAAATGTGTTGCAAATAGAATCAGCAGGAACGAAGTAATAAATTAAAAGTCATCCCTTGTATTCGAGTTTTACTGCATGAACAGCGAAAACATGGTAATCGATAAACTTCCTTTCATTATTTTGTGGCGCGCGTCAGCGAGAAAAACTTTCGAAAAGGTTTGAAATTGTGTGTAAAGCCTTTTGCAAGTCGCTACGTGCTCTGATTCTGAAGTACTGGATGAATACACACTCTTTAATTTGGGCGCCGGGAGTTACGCTACCTCAATATATACTCGTATATGCTGATTCTATCTGTGCACATAAAAGGCAATGTCCTGACTGACGGATTCACTAACCGTCGTCCAGTCCAAACCGCTAAGTACAGAAGCTTGAATTTTGAAGAGGTCTTATACTGTAGTCTTCTTCTAATAAGTGATAGTTCGAAATTCGACCCCTAAGGAAGTAGAAAATGAAAGGTTTTTTGAAAATAAGTTACTATCAAGGCAATTTTGAAGCTGGAACTACGAACATTAGCATTCGGTTTCTCGGTCAAAAATAAAGTATGTGCTTCAGCGTTTTTGGAAATTCAACCACTAATGGTGTAAAATACTGGGTGAAAATGTTTTTGAAAATAAATGGGAGAAACTTTTTGAAAATAAATTATTAATAATTACTTAAAATAAATAATTTGTAAACTACATCAATAAAAATTGGTGTTTGACGTCTAAGTTAAAAATTTAAAAAAAAAAGAGTTTCAGTGTTTTCGGAAATTCAATCCCTGGTGGATAAAATAGGGACTGAAAGTTTTTATGCAACTATTTAATTACGAAATCATTTTCAAAATTATGACTTTGAAAATTTGTATTTGGCTTCAGGGTTAGAAATTTAAAAAATACGTATATTATTGTCTTTTGAAACTTCGTACCCAAATGGAGTGAAATCTAGGACGTAAGTTATGGTGAATATATTTCGTCATCGGTATATTAACACATTTTAAATCAAAATCTATTAAAATTGTTATTTCTAAGGAAGACTGTGTGTGTGTGTGTGTGTGTGTGTGTGTGTGCGTGAGGGGATGGTGTGCGCGTGCGCGTGTGGTAAAACCACAAGAACTCTAAACGCACGGTTAACAAAGACCTCTTATTCCAGCTCACACAATCGTCTTTCGGCCTGAAGTATATTAATTAGCACGAAAAATTTAGACGTTACAATTTTTTAGCAATATAAAAATTCGCTATAGATAAACATAACAATCTGTGCAGACCACACAATCCGCGCAAGCGAAGCAGCGGCGCTAAGGTAGTCTCTAATGCAGCACTTACTGTGTTAAACCTGTAACTTAAGATTAAATCCCTTAATAAGTAGATTATGACAACATTTTATATCTGTATATTCGGTCAGTGTTATGAGAAATACTGACAATCAAATTTCTGTTCCCCTGAAAGACCTTAGGCAGGCAATCTGCAAGTAGTATTGGGTGAACGTCTTCCCCCTTAAATAATATACAGATTCGTAATGGTATCTAAGATAATTTTGTCTCGGGTCTGTAGCGGATTTTATTTCAGTAAGTAATTTTTCACAGCTATAGTTTCTCTCCTTCATATAGTTAGTCACGACTAGTTTCAAGGCCGTAGCCCCATAATCAAACGCTCGTGCTGAAGTCACTCACAAGCTGTCACTGTACTGCTCGGCACACAGACGTGTCATATCGTGATACAACACTCTCAGAGGGTGCAATGTCGATTGTAAAATAAAAGGCTACCTGGTTTTAAGTAAGAGATTAGTTAAAGCCAAGAACTAGGGAGCCTACCAAAAACTGGATTTTAGTTTTGTCTGTTTACTGAAGGCGACGAAGAGAGAAGAACAAGATAACTTTCTTCCTAAGTTAGAGGTACACTATCAAAAGTATCAGGACACTCCTAAGTAATGCATATCACGAGAAGTCGACCCGCTAGTATAAAAAGGCCCAGGGAGTATAGTTTTGTGTTGTCAGTAAATAATCAGTAACAGCAGCATGGGTAGGTCAGCTAAGTTCATTGACTTCTAATGTGGAGTACTCGTTGGATTTTGCCTGAGTAACAGATTCATCATGGATATTTCAGTTTTCCTAAAGCCGCCCAAGTCGGCTGTTGGTGACGTGACTGAAGTGGGAACACGAAGGAAAACCACAGCTGATACAAGGCCAGGCAGACCTCAATTACCACCAGGCGCGGGTAGTCTAGCACTGAAGAGGGCGGTTCTAGAGTCAACGGAAGTAATCACTCGTGAATTCCAAAGTGCTACCAGGAGGCTATGCAGCGTTGGGAATTAAAAAGAATAGGGTGCGATTTTCGAGCAGCTCCTTGTAAGACAATTATTCCTGCAGTTAACTCTAACCGGCGCGTGAGGTGGTATAGAAGACGGCGCCATTGGACATTGGATGGATGGATGGATGGATGGAAACTAGTGACGGATCGTGCTATTCCAAGTGGCAGTCCGATGGAAGGGTCTGGGTATGGCGAAGGCCTTGAGAACGTTAGCTGCCACTAAGTGTAGTGCCAATAGCTAAGTACAGCAGAGGTGGTATTACGGTATGGGGTTGTTTTTCATGGTTAGGGTTTGGTCCCCTCTATATGCGCTTTAGGAAACGCTAAATGCGGAGGGATATGAACACATTTTATGGCATTGTGTAGTGTGTGCAGTAGAGCAACAGTTCGGAGATAATGACTGTATCAGCATGACAATGGAATCTGTCAAAGCAGCGTCTATGAGCCAATGGTTTGTGGACAACATTTCTGAAATGGACTGACCGTCTCAGATTCCCAGCCTGATCCGATTGGAGCACCTTTGGTGTGAGTTAGAAGTCGACTTCACCGCAAACCCTAGCGTGCAATGCCACTATCTTCTCTGGTTTTGGCTCTTGAGGAGGAATGGCTTACCATTGGTCCATCGACATTTAGACCTGAGTGAAAATGTTGCCAGCAGAGTTCAAATCGTTATTAAGGCGAGGGATGGACACACCTCACATTAATGTCTAGTAATCGGTGTCCGTATACGCTATCAGGTCGTATACTTCTCTACACTAATGAAAAAATTATTAAATATTATCACCAAGATGGAGACTTGGATTGTAGGTCCCTCGTAAGCCCACCTTCAGGAGCGGGAATACATCTCCAAGGTGAAATTAACAGTAAAAAGGTCACCTCAGCCTCTCAATCTGACATCCCACCGTTCTCCTATCAGTAACTGTTGCTGAGAACCCAGCTAGGTTTGTCACAAAATTTAGTGCCACTCCGATGACACTATTGGTTTTCTCCAGGATGGAGATTTTACATAGGACCCTGGAAGAACAGCCGCCCTCTCGCTATAGCTAGGCTTCGAAGAAACAACACGCGCTCCTGCGATCGGCATAGCCAGTGACCAAACCATATGCAGCAACAGATTAGGCGCCATGTTGGTAGAAATCGACCCGAGCGTTACAGTGGCAGAAGCTTCTTGTTAGATACTTTTGAATACATCGTGGGAGCAGACAGTGATCAATGTTATTTCTAAAACTTACTATTAAAATCAGTCTTGATCACAAAGCGTTTGCCTATCGATATTACAACAACCTCGTTGGAGAGTAGCCTGCTGCCACATCTTTGGAATGGCGTCTATACTTACCATTGCAACCAGTAGCTTCTAAATGGTTCTCCAACAGGCCCAGAGGGGGCAACCCATGTACTGTCGAAACGATTTTTATTTATCTCATATGTTTAATATTTTTAAATATTTTATCTGACGATAGCTGTTGAACCAGCCAAGTTCCATGTATTTTTATTTTTCATTCTTGTCATTGTTCTTTTAATTACGAAATTTTACGTTGTTATTTGACTTTTAACCCATTGGTTAGCGATGACATCATTCTGGCAAAAGTAGGCGGAGCCTCTAGGATGTAAGTAAGACGTGCACTGCTCTCTCTGGCAGTGATTTACCACCAGAAGGAAGCTCCTGCTCATACAGCATTTTGGTAATTCATTGCTTTATAACTTACTTTTATATAATTTTCTTTAATGTATGTAACCCTCTGATCAGACTTTGTATTTGACTTTTAGGTCTGAAGATGACCACAGGCGTGGTCGAAACCGGTTACCAGAATAAATAAATTTGTGATCAAGGCTGAATTTAATAGTAACTTCTTGTTAGAGCTGCAGCCAGCGACTCTCATAGGACGGGGCTACTCACTCACTCCTACAACCAGCAGCGCAGCAAGAGCGAGCGCATCGCAACGACCCAGAGACGCGCCCTCCTTCGCCACGTCACGTGGTGTGATCCCGTGGACACGTTGTCTCCGGAGCTGAATAAAGCTGCCCGTACAGCGGCAACAAGCCAGTGCCCCCTGAGTCTACATCAATGTATACACAGACTACCCTCTTCTTGGTAACCTATGCTGCGAGCTTGGGCACTCTGGTGTTTGACTGGACTTCTCGTAACAGCATGACAGATTTAGCCTTTATTCACGGCCTTTTAGTGATTCACAGACAGAAGTTTGTGCTCAGTGTCCAACTTTCAACCTGTACCGAACTTTTAAATAGCGTTTTTGTTCAAATAGAGAGAATGAAAGCACTGTTCCACACTTAGGAAAGGTTACCGTTTGAAGAAGCACTCCTTTCAATCGTACTGCCACCACATGAGTCTCGATAACTCGTTGGCTATTAAATTGTCAGTGAGTCACGAGATCCGGGTGATCCCGACTGCACGCAGACTAAGTTTTACCTGATGTTGGAGTGGTCATTTGCGCGCGGAAGATAAAACAAGTCAAATTGGCACTACAGCATTTTTGTTCCTATTCTCAGAGACTTAGGACTCACTCTGATTGTTAAGCGTGACAAGTAATAGGTATCGTTAAAATGCTTGATGAAATGCTTATGCCCATAGTGGGGCATCATCGAGTTAATTAAAAAGACAAGGGAACTATTCCTATTCATTTTCACCTATAGATTTAATGCTCATTAAATCCAACAAAAGCATCCCCAACTTAGTGGGGAGGAAGAAAATCCATACCGAACTCCCAAGTGTAACCATTTACCTATATCGGTGTTGTTACTACTGTAGCTACCTGAATTTTCCTTCACCAGGCCAGCAAAGGGTACGAACTGGCACTCACGGCACAGCACTTTCAGAAAGTGACGAGTGATAACAGTACTACTAACAGTTCAGTGCAAACATACACAAGTAGCAAATAAAATACTAACACCCAGTCTACCTGTTTGCTGAGGCAATGCCGGAACTGCTAGCGCGCTGTTGGGCAAACACAAAACCTTTTCGCGCTCAATAGATACCAGGCCGCGAGATCATCCCTGCTGCCACCCAGCTAGCGTCAGGTCGTGTACTGTCGCTGTATTATTTCTTGGAGACCTCTCTCTGTCTTTCCCGCCTCATTATCTAAGGCTGTTATTTATTTGTGATTCCAATTATGCGAGCAATATCTGCCGGATTTAATTTTGGATTCAAGTCCTATGAAGGAGACACTCTTTCCTGGTTGTGTCAGCTTGTTTTTATTTGTAAGTGCTTCAAGTTTGAGTACGACTTATACGAGTAGGGTTCTAAATTCTCCTCCAGTCCTACAACTACAGGTAGAGCATTAATCATGTCAGCTGTGATCAAGCAGAATGTATGGTTCAGCACTAGAAGTCAGACGAGTCCATGGGAGAGAATTTCGGACATTTCATGCCTACCGCCGGCTTTAAACATGTAATTTTGCTAACACGTCAAAGGTAGATTGAAATAACCAACAACTGTAATTATATGAGAGGGTATCTATTTGAAACAAGACTCAAATTTTGTTTGATCTGCCCTGCACCTGTATCATCTGAGTCAAGTGGACGGTAAATTGAACCAATTATTAATTTATTCTGGTTGTACAGTATAAACTCTATTCATATTAACTCTCAGGTACCAGCTACGTCAATTTCACTACAAGGTAAACTACGTCAATTTCACTACAAGGTAAACTACTACTGACAGCAATTAACACCCCACGACCAACTGTATTCAATCTATCCTTACGGAACACGGTCCTTTGTAAAAACTTCAGCTGAACTTATTTCTGAATTTGAGCTTCAGTACTTTCTGTTCGCGGCTGTTTCTTCACGAATAATTTATAGCTTATGTCACTGAATCGTTGAGATTCAGCTACTTGTTCAGTTATTTCACGTTCATTCGTATCTCTATCATTTACCAGTGCTTGGAACACAAAAATATAACTATTTCTTTAAGTAGAAAAATAATTAAAAACAAAGATTAATCTTACGGCTGGCTTTCTCGCCGCTAGAGTTGCAAGTGTAATTCCAACTGTCAGACTTTAACAATTTTCACAGCAGTGTCGCTACTATACATGTTAGACTGTGGTGTAGATGTAGAAGATTTACGTAAGACCTCTCACCGCCATACTGACTGATGCACTGTGGTACAGGCATGGAACGGTTATATGGAAGATTCACTGTCCAAATCTATGAATTATTGTATTTCTTGCCTGTTCCGCAGTATAGCCGTTACCTAGTATTCTATCACATAAATTATTTCGTGTCTATAGTTATGTCTACATTCACTCAGACTTAAATACCACTGCGGCCAAAAGTAACGCAAAATGTCAGTATTATCGTTGCTTCGCAGATCACCAGTGACGAGATACACATTAGATGTAAAACGTCGGACTCTGCTTTGGTAATATACCTGTCTCAGAAAACTATTTTTAACAATTAGTTAAGGAGCACACTCGAACCGTAAATTTTGGCGAAAACATACTTGACCTATTAGCAACAAACAATTCTGAGCAAATATGGCGCATCATTACGGCCACAGGGATTAGCTATCACAAGGATGTTGTAACGAGACCGTGTACAGTATCATAAAAATCCACCAAAAATAAAAGCGAAGTATATTTAAAAAAGGCAGATAAAATTCGCTTAACGCCTTCCTAAGACACACTCTCCATTCCTTACGGTCTGACTGCGTAAGCGGAGACCATGTGCTTTCAAATCAAAGTAGTAGTATCGACGGCAATTGAGATAGGTATATCAAATAAATTAATAAACGGTGGTACTGATCCCCCATGGTACACAAAACGGGTCAGAACACTGCTGCAGAAGCAACGAAAAATGCATGTCAAATTTAAAAGAACGGAAAACCCACAATATTGCCGAAGTTTTACAGAAGCTCGATATTTAGCGAGAAATTAAATGCGAGACGCTTATAATAGTTTTAACAAGGAAGCGTTGTCTCGAAATCTCGCCGAAAACTCAATGATATTCTGATCATGTGTATTGTACACCAGCAGCAAGACGCAATCAATTTCTTTACTGCGCGATAACAATGGTGATATCACTGATGAAGGTGCAACTAAAGCAGGGTACTAAACATGGTTGTCCGAAACTCCTTCACCGAAGAAGACAAAGAAATATTCTAGAATTTGAATCTAGAACAACTGCCAGCATGAGTAAATTAGAAATAGATATTCTCGGCGTAGCGAAGCAGATTCAGACTTGGCAATCATATACGACCACTCGCTCATCGAAAGATCGGTATCTGAAGACAAGAAAGATGCACAAGTAACACCAATATCCAAGAAAGGAAACAGGCAGGGGTAACCCGCTGAACAACAGACTCTTATCACTGACGTTGATTTGCAGTAGAATTTTTGAATGTATTCTGTGTTCGAACATTACGAATCACCACGAGCTAAACGATTTACTGACAAATAGTCAGCACGGATTCAGAAAATATTGCCCTTGTGAAACACGACTAGCTGTTTCTCATGAAGTAACGAGTGCTGCCGGCTGGTGTGGCCAAGCGGTTCTAGGCGCTGCAGTTTGGAAACGCGAGGCCACTACGGTCGCAGGTTCGAATCCTGCCTCGAGCATGGATGTGTGTGATGTCCTTAGTTTAGTTAGGTTTAAGTAGTTCTAAGCTCTGGGGCACTGATGACCTCAGATGTTGAGTCCCATAGTGCTCTGAGCCATTTTTTTAACAAGTGCTACCGACAGGGGACGTCAAATTGACTATGTTTTAATATTTCCAGAAGGCTGTTGACAATTTCTCTCAGCAGCTTTCTAATGAAATTGCATGCCTACGGAGTATCGCCTCAATTGTGCAACTGGATTCGTGAATTATTGTCAAGGTAGTTACAATTCGTAGTAACTGACGGAAAGTCATCGAGTAAAATAGAAGTAATATCAGGCGTTCCCCAAAGAAGTGTTATAGGCCCTCAGCTGTTCTTGATCTACGTAAACGGCATAGGAGACAATCTGAGCAGCCTTTTCAGATTGTCTCCTGTCATTTACCATCTTACAGTGTCACCAGATGACCAAAAGAAATTGAAAAACGATTTAGTCAAGATATCTGTGACCGGGCCAAATATCTCACGAAATAGGCATCAAACGAAAAAACTACAAATAACTGAACTCGTCTAGCTTGAAGGGGGAAACCAGATGGCGCTATGGTTGGCCCGCTAGATGCCGCTGCCATAGGTCAAACGGATATCTTCTGCGTTTTTTAAAATAGGAACCCCCATTTTTATTACATATTCTGTAGTACGTATGAAATATTAATGTTTTAGTTGGACCACTTTTTTCGCTTTGTGACAGATGGCGCTGTAATAGTCACAAACATACGGCTCACAATTTTAGACGAACAGTTGGTAACCGGTAGGTTTTTTAAATTAAAATACAGAACGTAGGTACGTTTGAACATTTTAGTGCGGTTGCTCCAATGTGATACATGTACCTTTGTAAACTTACCATTTCTGAGAACGCATGCTGTTACAGCGTGATTACCTGTAAATACCACATTAATGCAATAAATGCTCAAAATGATGTCCGTCAACCTCAATGCATTTGGCAATCCGTGTAACGACATTCCTCTCAACAGCAAGTAGTTGTCCTTCCGTAATGTTCGCACATGAACTGACAATGCGCTGACGCATGTTGTCAGGCGTTGTCGGTGGATCACGATAGCAAATATCCTTCAACTTTCCCCACAGAAAGAAATCCGGGGACGTCAGATCCGGTGAACGTGGTGCTTCGACGACCAATCCACCTGTCATGAAATACGCTATTCAATGCCGCTTCAACCGCACGCGAGCTATGTGCCGGACATCCATCATGTTGGAAGTACACCGCCATTCTGTCGTGCAGTGAAACATCGTGTAACATCGGTAGAACATTACGTAGGAAATCAGCATACATTGCACCATTTAGATTGCCATCGATAAAATGGGGGCCAATTATCCTTCCTCCCATAATGCCGCACCATACATTAACCCGCCAAGGTCGCTGATGTTCCACTTGTCGCAGCCATCGTGGATTTTCGGTTGCCCAATAGTGCTATTATGCCGGTTTACGTTACCGCTATTCGTGAATGACGCTTCGTCGCCAAACAGAACGCGTGCAAAAAATCTGTCATCGTCCCGTAATTTCTCTTGTGCCCAGTGGCACAACTGTACACGACGTTCAAAGTCGTCGCCATGCAATTCCTGGTGCACGGAAATATGGTACGGGTGCAATCGATGTTGATGTAGCATTCTCAACACCGACATTTTTGATATTCCCGATTCTCGTGCAGCTTGTCTGCTACTGATGTGCGGATTAGCCGCGAGAGCAGCTGAAACACCTACTTGGACATCATCATTTGTTGTAGGTCGTGGTTGACGTTTTACATGTGGGTGAACACTTCCCGTTTCTTTAGATAACGTAACTATCCGGCGAACGATCCGGACACTTGGATGATGTCGTCCAGGATACCGAGCAGCATACATAGCACACGCCCGTTGGGCATTTTGATCACAATAGCCATACATCAACACGATATCGTCCTTTTCCGCAATTGGTAAACGGTCCATTTTAACACGGGTAATGTATCACGAAGCAAATACCGTCCGCACTGGCGGAATGTTACGTGATACCACATACTTATACGGTTGTGACTATTACACCGCCATCTATCACAAAGCGGAAAAAGTGGTCCAACTAAAACATTCATATTTCCTCAAGTTCTACGCGAATATGTAATAAAAATGGGGGTTCCTGTTAAAAAAAACGCAGTTGATATCCGTTTGACCTATGGCAGCGCCATCTAACGGGCCAACCATAGCGCCATCTGGTTTCCTCCTTCAAGCTAGAAGAGTTTCGTTCTTTGTAGTTTTTTCGTTTGACGCTTATTTCTCGAGGTATTTGGCCCGGTCACGATCAATGGACCACCCTGTATAAAGTTGATTAATAGCCCCGCTACAACCTCACAGCAAGAGTAGTGGGCGCAAGATATACTTGCTACCTCTGCACCGAGACGAGAACATAACTTTAAGACGCGAGGGTGGTGGACATTTTAAGAACTTCAGTGTTTTGTCTTCACGTAACAGGACAACAAGGACATTCCACGTCCTGCTGCTCCAGCACGAACGGGCGACAGTTACGTGCCATCTGTGGTAACTCTGACAAGGGAACCTCCCCATCGCACCCCCCTCAGATTTAGTTGTAACTTGGCACAGTGGATAGGCCTTGATAAACTGAACACAGATCAGTTGAGAAAACAGGAAGAAGTTGTGTGGAATTGTGAAAAAATAAGCAAAATATACAAACTGAGTAGTTCATGGGCCACATAGGCAATATCAAGGAGAAAATGAGCTCAGGAGCGCCGTGGTCCCGTGGTAGAGTGAGCAGCTGCAGAAGGTTCAAGTCTTCCCACGGGTGAAAATTTTACTTTCTTTATTTTTGCATAGTTATTATCTGTCCGTTCGTTCATTGACGTCTCTGTTCACTGTAATAAGTTTAGTGTCTGTGTTTTGCGACCGCATCGCAAAACCGTGCGATTAGTAGACTAAAGGACGTGCCTCTCCAATCGGAACCGAAAACATTTGATCGCAAGGTCACAGGTCAACCGATTCCTCCACAGGAAAACACATCTGATATATTCTATACGACACTGGTGACGGCATGTGCGTCATATGACAGGAATATGTTGTCGACCCACCTAACTTGTACACTTGGCGAATGGGTAAAAAGATTCTTCTACCTTGCCCGATTTAGGTTTTCTTGTGGATGTGATAATCACTCCCAAAAAAGTGATGAAAACATAAGAGTTTGTCACATGAACTGAAAATTAAAAATTAAAGTTTTCACTCGATGGAAGATTTGAACCAAGGACCTTTCATTCCGCAGCTGCTCACGTTACCACGAGACCACGACGCTCCCGCGGTCCTAGTGTCCTTAATGTTGCCTATGTTACCATGAACTACTCAGTTTGTATACTTTGATTATTTTTTCACAGTTCCACACAACTTCTTCCTGTTTTCTCAACTGATCTGTGTTCAGTTTTTCAAGGCCTATCCACTGTGCCAACTTATAACTAAATCTGAGGGGGGTGCGATGGGGAGGTTCCCTTGTGAGTAGGGATTCCCAAAGCTAGTTCACTCTGAAGACTGACTTATGCACATGCAATTGAGAAAGTGGATATTAATATACACACGTTGTAGCGGTGGATGCACACATCAGTATATTGCTATTCGTTAGTGGGTATACGAAACTGAACTGCGCAGATTCAACATGTGTTACTGTACCTCGGTATCTTTAGATGCGTACACCAAGCGATGAGCGGTTTGATACCTCAGACAGCAGACAATGGTAGAGTTTGGGATGAGCGTCACGAAGCAGTGTAGTCCTTAAGGAGCCGCCTAGGGCTGTGGAGGAAGTGGCAGGAACCGATAACGGAACACTGCGCGATTACGCAGTAGCGTCCCGTTTGTGACGCTGTAAATTATTTTTACTGCCTCTGCCACGAGGGGGAAAGGTGTAATGACCGGCCGTTGCGACAGACCTGTGTTACTGAGCGAAATACATCACATAACTACATCGGAGCGTGGAATTTCAGATCCCTTAATCGGGCTGGTAGGTTAGAAAATTTAAAAAGGGAAATGGATAGGTTAAACTTAGATATAGTGGGAATTAGTGAAGTTCGGTGGCAGAAGGAACAAGACTTCTGGTCAGGTGAGTACAGGGTTATAAATACAAAATCAAATAGGGGTAATGCAGGAGTAGGTTTAATAATTAATAAAAAAATAGGAGTGCGGGTAAGCTACTACAAACAGCATAGTGAACGTATTATAGTGGCCAAGATAGACACGAAGCCCATGCCTACTACAGTAGTACAAGTTTATATGCCAACTAGCTCTGCAGATGACGAAGAAATTGAAGAAATGTGTGATGAGATAAAAGAAATTATTCAGGTAGTGAATTGAGACGAAAATTTAATAGTCATGGGTGACTGGAATTCGAGAGTAGCAAAAGGGAGAGAACGAAACATAGTAGGTGAATATGGATTGGGGCTAAGAAATGAAAGAGGAAGCCGTCTGGTAGAATTTTGCACAGAGCATAACTTAATCATAGCTAACACTTGGTTCAAGAATCATAAAAGAAGGTTGTATACATGGAAGAATCCTGGAGATACTAAAAGGTATCAGATAGATTATATAATGCTAAGACAGAGATTTAGGAACCAGGTTTTAAATTGTAGGACATTTCCAGGGGCAGATGTGGACTCTGACCACATTCTATTGGTTATGAACTGTAGATTGAAGCTGAAGAAATTGCAAAAAGGTGGGAATTTAAGAAGATGGGACCTGGATAAACTGACTAAACCAGAGGTTGTACAGAGTTTCAGGGAGAGCATAAGGGAACAATTGACAGGAATGGGGGAAAGAAATACAGTAGAAGACGAATGGGTAGCTCTGAGGGATGAAGCAGTGAAGGCAGCAGAGGATCAAGTAGGTAAAAAGACGAGGGGTAATAGAAATCCTTGAGTAACAGAAGATATATTGAATTGATGAAAGGAGGAAATATAAAAATGAAGTAAATGAAGCAGACAAAAAGGAATACAAACGTCTCAAAAATGAGATCGACAGGAAGTGCAAAATGGCTAAGCAGGCATGGCTAGAGGACAAATGTAAGGATGTAGAGGCTTATCTCACTAGGGGTAAGATAGATACAGCCTACAGGAAAATTAAAGAGACCTCTGGAGAAAAGAGAGCCACTTGTATGAATATCAAGAGCTCAGATGGAAACCCAGTTCTAAGCAAAGAAGGGAAAGCAGAAAGGTGGAAGGAGTATATAGAGGGTCTATACAAGGGCGATGTACTTGAGGACAATATTATGGAAATGGAAGAGGATGTAGATGAAGATGAAATGGGAGGTACGATACTGCGTGAAGTGTTTGACAGAGCACTGAAAGACCTAAGTCGAAACAAGGTCCCGGGAGTAGACAACATTCCATTAGAACTACTGACGGCCTTGGGAGAGCCAGTCCTGACAAAACTCTACCATCTGGTGAGCAAGATGTACGAGACAGGCGAAATACCCTCAGACTTCAAGAAGAATATAATTCCAGTCCCAAAGAAAGCAGGTGTTGACAGATGTGAAAATTACCGAACTATCAGTTTAATAAGTCACGGCTGCAAAATACTAACGCGAATTCTTTACAGACGAATGGAAAAACTGGTAGAAGCCGACCTCGGGGAAGACCAGTTTGGATTCCGTGGAAATGTTGGAACACGTGAGGCAATACTGACCTTAGACTTATCTTAGAAGGAAGATTAAGGAAAGGCAAACCTACGTTTCTAGCATTTGTAGACTTAGAGAAAGCTTTTAACAATGTTGACTGGAATACTCTCTTTCAAATTCTGAAGGTGGCGGGGTAAAATACAGGGAGCGAAAGTCTATTTACAATTTGTACAGAAAGCAGATGGCAGTTATAAGAGTCGAGGGGCGTGAAAGGGAAGCAGTGGTTGGGAAGGGAGTGAGACAGCAGTAAAGCAGTAAAGGAAACAAAAGAAAAATTCGGAGTAGGTATAAAAACTTTGAGGTTCACCGATGACATTGTAATTCTATCAGTGACAGCAAAGGACTTGGAAGAGCAGTTGAACGGAATGGACAGTGTCTTGAAAGGAGGATATAAGATGAACATCAACAAAAGCAAAACGAGGATAATGGAATGTACTCGAATTAAGTCGGGTGATGCTGAGGGAATTAGATTAGGAAATGAGACACTTAAAGTAGTAAATGAGTTTTGCTATTTGGGGAGCAAAATAACTGATGATGGTCGAAGTAGAGAGGATATAAAACGTAGACTGGCAATGGCTAGGAAAGCGTTTCTGAAGAAGAGAAATCTGTTAACATCGAGTATAGATTGAAGTGTCAGGAAAGTATTTGTATGGAGTGTAGCCACGTATGGAAGCGAAACATGGACAATAAATAGTTTGGACAAGAAGAGAGTAGAAGTTTTTGAAATGTGGTGCTACAGAAGAATGTTGAATATTAGGTGGATAGATCACGTAACTAATGAGGAGGTATTGAATAGGGTTGGGGAGGAGAGAAGTTTGTGGCACAACTTGACTAGAAGAAGGGATCGATTGGTAGTACATGTTCTGAGACATCAAGGGATTACAAATTTAGCATTGGAGGGCAGTGTGGAGGGTAAAAATCGTAGAGGGAGACCAAGAGATGAATACACTAAGCAGATTCAGAAGGATGTAGGTTACGGTAGGTACTGGGAGATGAAGGAGCTTGCACATGATAGATTAACATGGAGAGCTGCATCAAATCAGTCTCAGGACTGAAGACCACAACAACAACAACAACAACAACAACAACTAGTACCAATACCTTAGAATACGCTGAAGCAGACTGAATATTCTTCTTAGACGCATCAGTTTCAATGTAGTTCTACCTTTCGATGGAAGGTGTTTTACTTAATGCACTACTGTACTTGTCGCAATTATGACGATCACATGCAAGTACAAAATTGGGAAAAAGGAAAGAAATTAGAGCATAACGTCGATGTCGTCCTGCCCTACGTCAGAATGGACAAAGAATCCAGTATGGCTAGCATGGACTAGCTTAAATATCTCGTGGACAAGGCTCTTTGTGATAGACAAAAATGTCCCGGAGCAGAGTAAAACTTGTGTCTAAGAAACTATTCACTGTCGATAACATGCTGTCAGTCTTGTGCGTGTTACTTTTGTCAGCAGTGACGTGTTACTAAACTGTTATCAAAGGTAAGAGTTTCGTGTTATTACAGATCAATTGGAAAGTTGTTAATGAATAACACCCATGTTTTATGTATGTCTGACTAAGTACTGAAGCGATGTTTAATATTCTTTTGTTTCAAGTTTTTTGTATTTTATCTTTTTGTTGAGGAAACTGCATTTTCTAGCGCTAAATGTAATATCTGTACCGTTTTCTATATTTTTGATACTGCATCTGTGTACCGCGTTACAAATGAGGTTTTCGAATAAAACTAAGTACTGTTTATCATTAAGTAACGGATAGGAAGATAACTATGAGCAATAAAAAGGTTTCTTAGGTTGGCCAGTCCACTATACATCCTTACTCAGTTTTTTTAGATTATTCACCATTTCAGATAGCATTTGCAAAGAAAACAATCTTTCTGAAGGTTACGTCCGACAGGCATGCATCACATGTAATGTTCAGGTAACGTGGTCGTGGCCTTAACCGGCCAAAGCTACTAGGAAAATTACGTTTACATATGGTGGTCTACGGTAGTTTTACAACTCTATTAACATCAATAAGAGTGAAACAACATTAAGGAAATGTAGTCTAAGTAAATCAGGCGATATTGATGGAACTAGTTAGCAAACGACACACTAGGTAGGATGAGTTATGTTATTTGGCAGTAAAATAACTCATGTAGGCTGAAGTAGAGAAAATATAAAATGCAGACAGACAATAGCAAGGAAAGTCTTTCTGAAAAAGATAAATTTTTAACCTCCAATACGAATTTTAGTGTTAGGGAATCTGTTCTGAAGGTAATTGTTTTGAGTATAGCTTTGTGCAGAAGTGATGCGTGGACGATGAGTAGTTCAGACAAGAAGATAACAGAAGCTTATGAAAGGTGGTGCTACAGAAGAATAATGAAGATCAGCCGGGTAGATCAAGTAACTAACGAGGAGGTACTGAATCGAATTGGGGGAGAAGAAATTTATGGTGAAACTTGACTAAAAGAAGGCACCAACAAATGGTTTGGCACTGAAAGATAATGTGGGGTTAAAAATTATAAAGGTGACTAATGCTTGAATACGAAAAGCAGGTTCGAAACGGGCGTAGGTTGCAGTAGTTAGGAGAGATGGAGAGGCTTGCAGAGGATAGACCAGCGTGGGTAACTGCGTCAGACCAGTCATCGATCTGACGACCACTACATCAACCCTTCCAAAAATTGTTATGCCAGTTTTCTTTGCAGTTCCCTGTGCAGCTGACGACTATTATAGCCTTACTTTCATGACTGACGTGGGATGGACAAGCACACAGTCCAGAGCAACGTTTGATTTCAAGTGTACTGTTTCCCACACTCTTGTACGTGTATGTCAATGAACAACCTCGTCCCCAAGGCACAATCTCTCGTGTGTGCTGACAATCGTGCTCTGGTCGCGCAGCCCGAAAAACCAGAAGATATAGAGATGACAGAGGTTGCGACTGTAACTAATGTAAAGACTCTCAGGTGAGACTGAATCCATCAAAACATTCATAGCAACAATCCACAAACCAAAAAGAAGCTGGAAAGAATCCAGTGGATCTACACTGCCGAAAACAAACATAGCAACGTTCCAAGGTCTCAGCGTAGTTAGGTCACTCATCTTCAAAAAGACTGAGAAACTTTGGACAGAAGGTGAAGATGTTTAACAATATGTTTTGTAAATTGTCGGTTCCTGATGGAGGGTACGCTCCACAATTGTGCTGTATACGTCCATTGTGCTATGCTAATCTGAAGCTGGATACGCTTGTTTCAGTGATGCAGAGACCAGGGGAACAAACAGCCTGTTTCTGTGGTTGATGATGGCACAAGTCACAAAATGAACAGCTAGCCGGAAGCGCTGTCCAGAGCGTAACGAAAGTCGTCGGAGACCTGCACAAGTGTCCAGGGAGCGACGCAAATTTAAAAACCTTAACACAGGGAAAGTCTAGCGCACTATCAGTGGCGCGTATCGAATAGTTCAGAGTACAGCGAGAACTGCGGGACAAGTGTGGTGGCTGCAGTATTCATGGCCTGTCGCAATAGTCGATGGGCCCACGTCACATGCTTTCAAAGGCAGCAGTGCTATCTGTGGGTGCAAGCTGTGGTCCTGGTACGCAGCCTGAGTGCGTCTGATTCTTCATCCATGTAGCTGCTTGTGCTGGGCGGCCAGTCCACATCGTTTTCGGGAAACGAACTTGTGAAGTGCGGGTCCCATCACTGCGTACCAAGAAGATACACTGGGGCAAACATTATTTGCATTGTCATCAGCACTTGCCTCAAACTCAGCCCTCCTGACTCGTAGCAGGAATAGCTCAATTCAACATCAAAAGTCCCTACTAACAAGGGAAGTGATCCAGCTCTAACAGCTAAAACCCAATAAAATCTATTAAAGAAAAAAAACTGGGATATGTCTGTCTTAGTACCCACCAAGCCAATTTATCTACGAAGCTCTACATTTCTGTACCACCGATATTTATTCTACCGAAACTATATTAGGGTCAACAGCATCACAAGGACGCACTGCCAACATCTGGATTTGTTTTATTTTTTGGAGACAAAACAAACTCTTATCAGATATGTTAATTGGCAAACCGCAGGTCACATTACATAGTTCATGTTCCAACGTCCACTTTCACTTTATTAGGTACAGTCACCATTCTGTACCGAGACAGACCTGTGTTAACACACGAGTAAGAATGGCAATGATCTGGTTGAGAAGCTGATTGATCATCTACACATAGTATTAATCTTGTGTTATAACGCGGGTTAGAGGGAACACGAAGGGTTAAAGGTCAGTCTACACTTTCCGAGCGGTTAGGAGCAAATGCAGAAAGACAAACTTTTAGTGAAGGCAGGTTGAGTGCATGAATGGGCGCCAATAGGACGCTCGCAAAAGGAAACTCAAGGATACGCAGTGGGAGTCTGATTAACGTGATTTATTTGCGGTCTGCCTATTACACTGAACGCTAATTCTAAATACTAGAAACAGCAAAGAATGCTACTGGCTAAAAGAGAGAAGACAGCCTCTGAGTTCGTTGGATGGGAGCTAGCAGAAATGGCAATCACTAGCTGCGTTGTAAAGCTTGGACATTGAGAGAAGCACTCCACGCGAGAAAAAAAGGCTTCAAACCAAACTATATGTTTCCAGAGAATTTTTAAAATCTCAAACATCCATGATGTATATACGCAGCCTGAACTGACGAATGGAAGTTTATACCAAGGCCAGGATTCGAAAACAGGATCTCCTGCTCACTAAGTAGGTACACTAAACACTACGCCATTCTGGCACAGTGGCTTTGCACAACTGGACAGACTACTTTAGCACACTTCCCTTCTCAATCCAAATTCCCATTCAAGCTTGAGCCCATTTGGTATTCCCCCTAAAATCAAACAGCATTAAAGAGAGACTCCAATTGCACTGGAATAGAAACAGACTTTTCGGACCTTACCCGAGGCTTGCAATGAGCGACATGGAGTTTGCATTCAGAGTTCTGTCAGATCATTAGGGCGCAAAGACATGCGCCGCGCGGGATTAGCCGAGCGGTCTTGGGCGCTGCAGTCATGGACTGTGCGGCTGGTCCCGGCGGAGGTTTGAGTCCTCCCTCGGGCATGGGTGTGTGTGTGTGTGTGTGTTTGTCCTTAGGATAATTTAGGTCAAGTAGTGTGTAAGCTAGGGACTGATGACCTTAGCAGTTAAGTCTCATAAGATTTCACACACATCTGAACTTTTTTTTTGCAAAGGCATGCGTTCTTAAAGGATTGTCGTGGCACACTGTTTCTCCCTTCCTATAGTCGAGGCACCAATCCACCGGCACTTTGCGGGCTTCGGCCAATCTGACGAGTGGCACTGTCCCTCCACGGCCGGCCGGTGTGGCCGAGCGGTTCTAGGCGCTTGAATGGAACCGCGCGACCGCTACGGTCGCAGGTTCAAATCCTGCCTCGGGCATGTATGTGTGTGATGTCCTTAGGTTAGTTAGGTTTAAGTAGATCTAAGTTCTAGGGGACTAATGACCTCAGAAGTTAAGTCACATTGTGCTCAGAGCCATTTGAACCATTTTTGTCCCTCCACGTCACGTCTGTCCAACCAGATTCTGATTCCCTCCCTGTCTCCCACGCGGTAGGTAGGGATGTTTGTGGTCTTTACATCAACAAACTCCTAGTGGCAACAGTCATCAGCTGGAAACTAAACGTCACTGCCATTCCTACTATGGCTAGCATCATGTTTTACGTCACTTGGCTTCACCCAGAAGCCTCTCTTGAGTGGTGACCGTTGTTGTAGCAGTTACCTGTGTAAATTCACTGACGTTGCGGTTCTCATGGGCAAGTATCAAGCTTGATGCCTCGTCTAGGACGTGCCTTTTTGCAAGCGTCATCTACTGTGACGCCTTACAACAGCGTTTGGGCGGCGGATGGAGTTACCAGTTAATTCTCTAAAGTGAAACTTCCCCCTGGGACAACTGCCCAGAGCGCCTACAATTCGCACACCTATACCGTTACTGTTTACCTCTGGCAATCTAAACGCAGTCTCTTTTACTAACTCTCTGCATTGTCTCTCTGATTTCCAATGTTGCAGTGCCCTTGCCAGTTTCCAACAGCCTAAAGCTTTTCTCATGTACTGACGGTGTCATGACAGCTGTGCTTTTCTGTCTGTATGTGAAGGCCAATCTCAGGACCTATTTGAGGGATTGTGATAGGCTGATTCACAAGAAAGGTTTGTGTATACATGTTGTAAAAAGACACAAACTTTAGGGACAGGTTTCTTATACAGAAATAAGTAAAAAATGTCTAGTAAACATGGGGCATAAACTGCACATCTCAAGAGCTATGAGCAATTTTTCGATCTTTGTTACTGTGAAACATCTCGTCTGCTGAACAAGTGCTTATATCTCTTAAGATACGCGCTTTAAAGCCTTTATTTACTAGACATTTTTTCTTGTTTTCTGTAAGGAAGCTCTCCTAAAGTTTTTTTTTCTGGTCTCCCAGACAAACAGCCCAGTCGTGGGTATTTAGTGCTTCCTGTGTTAAGCTAGGACGAGTGCCTACTTAATACTACGATCATTTCAGGTTTTATATTGGAATACTACAGTAGAGATACACCGAAAACCGTATACATGATGCATTCAGTGAGTAATGCAACACATTTTTATTCTGAAAAAAGGTTGGTTTTATTCAGGATTCCAGTACACCATATTATTCCCCACTCTTTTGGCTACAAAACACTTTTTCCAACGTGATCTCAAATTAGCGCATCGGCCTTACGCCACGTTACTGGAGGGGATCTATGCCCGCATGGTACCATTCTGCTGGTCGATGTTGGAGACTACGTCTTGCTGCGTCAGTAACCTCCCCAATATTTATGCACTGCTCCCCGTGGAGTGTATCCTTCATTGGGAAGCGAGCCGGAAGGTGTTAGATCCAGGCTGTGTGGTGTATGGGTAAGGACAGTCGAATGAAGTTTTATGACTTCCTGTCTGTGCAGATACTTGTGTGACGCCTTATGTTGTCACAGAGAAGGACAAGTTCGTTCGCATTTTTGTAGTCACGAACAGGCTGATGTCATTTCTTCAGTTTCCTGAGATAGCGCAGTACACTTCAGAGTTGATCGTCGTGGCATGAGGGATGACATCAAAAAATGTGTGTGTGAGTTCCTAAGGGACCAAACTGCTGAGGTCATCGGTCCCTAGACTTACACACTACTTAAAATAACTTATGCTAAGAACACCACACACACCCATGCCCGATGGAGGACGAACCTCCGGTGGGAGGGGCCGAGCAATCAATGACATGGCGCCTCACTCCGCGCGGCGAGGGAGGACACCAAAACCCCTTTGGGGTCCCAGAAGACTGTCACCATGACTTTACCGGTTGAGGGTGCGGCTCTGAACTTTTTATTCGGAGGAGAGGTGGTGTGCCGCCACTCCATACTGCCGTTTTCTTTCTGGTTCTATATGGTGAACCCAAAACTACTTCAACCGTGTCGATAATTCGCAAAAACTTGTCACTATCAGGCTCGTAACGCGCAATCAGTTCCATATAAAATGTTGTTCGTTGCTCTTTACGGTTTCCGTTAGACGGAAAGGGATCAAGTGGGTGCACACATCTGATTACTTCAACTAGTGGAAGAGAGTGTCTGCACTACCAACAGACATATCCAGTTGTGCAGAAAGGTTTTGGATTGCGATTCGTCGTTCGCCTCGGATGAGAGTGTCCGCACGTTCCAACATTGCAGGAGTCAAAGCTGTGTGCGGCCGGCCGGCGCACGGGAGGTGGAACGGGTTTGCGCGATCTCGTTGCGAGCATGACAGATGTCTCGCCAAACAACTCCCGGTGCTTGTTTTCACTGCAAGGTCTCCACAGACCTCCTGCAAGCGTCTATGAATATCTGAAATACTCTGGTTTTCAATAATTTTTTCATAATGCGGGGCCAGTCATAATATCTTTGTTTACAGTCAGTACCGCCACCATTAGACTGTTGTTTATTTACAGTGTTACATTTACACTTACACAATCATGATTTCGGCTTCAATGTGCCATTATCAAGTGTTATACATTGCCTAAGATGGCGTACTGTCGCATTAAAATACACTATTAGACACATTGTCCAAGAGTCGATGTTTCTGGGAGAGCCTACTTGCTTTGTTTCATGGCCGAGTATACCATCTCGACTGAATGACAGTGGGCCAGAAATATCGTCTCTTAGACAATGTGTCTAATAGTGTATTTTAATGCGACAGTATGACATCATAGGCTATCTACTCTATCGCTTGAGCCCTGTCCCACAGTTACGCAGGGTCAGCCATCGTTAATCAGATTTGGCATGTTAATGTTTAAGGGGTGGCCGGATGCCCTTCCTGCCGCCACCCCGTACCACCCCCCACCACCCCCCTCAGGACGGAATTAGTGTACCCCAACTGTCTGCATCGAGTGTAATCCATGGAATAGTGCGAAAGTGTTCAGATGTCTGCCAGCCGTGTAACTGAGGCGGAACATGAGGACCAACCCGGTATTCATCTACCAGGATGTGGGAAACCGCCTAAAAACCACATCCAGGCTGGCCGGCACATCGGCTCTCGTCGTTAATCCGCCGGGCGGATTCGATCCGAGGCCGGCGCGCCTACCCGAGTCCAGGAAGCAGCGCGTTAGCTCTCTCGGCTACCCTGGCGGGTCATCGTAGCCTATGTATAACGCTTAAAACACTTGATAATGGCACTTTGAAGCCGAAATCATGATTGTGTAAGTGTAAATATAGTACTGTAAATAAAAAACAGTCTAATGGCGGTATTGAGTTTAAAGGAGCTCTGGTTTCCCGCCAAAAGAAACGCAATGGCAGCTGTCTGCAAGGAAGATACTTCCGTTACGGACCCCATTTTGGAAGCTAAGTATAGCGCCGCCACCAGTCGGAACTTCCTGAAACTAAGAGCTGATGCTTTCAGCCGAAACTGGCCGAGAAACAGATGTGTTGCATTACTTATTGAAGAACCCTCGCAGTGCATCCACGTGTTACCTTTGTGAAGTATGCATACTATGATCTGTCGCTGAGTAATAATTCATTAATACTCCACATCTGCACTTCGATGATGAGTAAAGGAAGAATGTACGACAATGCTACTTAATTTTTCAGAAAGTATCACTGTTAGTGGTACACGTGTCAACATACATAGGTTCATGGAAATATTTAGCTTTTCGTCAGATAATACCTCATTTACGACTCTTGCGAGTCTGCTGGTCTAAACTGTCCATTAAACTGTATTACTCCTTCAGCGACATTAGCTTCTATGGTGTTGACGGTCATAAACCTCGAAACATATGTAGTCTTACAAATGAATGACCCTGATGGATAGTGGAACAGCCAGAGTTCAGTACTTTAGAATTATTTTTCTTCGTTTTACCTGTTAGAGCTAGGGTATTTTCCTGTGTAAGTGTCCTTTGCATCAATACATTTAATACAGGTCATGGCGCTGCTGAAGGAGGAGTTTTATGAAGATCGTCTAAACGCTTGCACATTCACTGGAGAAAGCCTGTGTGGATCAATATAAATCCACTGCGTGCAATACGAGTGGGTGGATGAAACCAGGTTCTCCCCGAGGAGACGTCCACAGATTCGTATGGTGTAAACGCATTTCGTTATAGTGGCAATATTATACAAAGGATAGTTGCTCTCACCATATGGTGGAGATGCTCAGTTGCTGATAGGCACAACAACAAGACTGTCAGAAAGTAAACTTTCGGACAACAAAGCCTTCATTGGAAATACACATACATACACTCATGAGCACAGTCTCCAGCTGCTGAGTCCAGACTGCGAGCAGTAGCACATGGTGGGAGAAGAAACTGTGTGGTTGGGGTAAGGAAGACGGATAGCGGTGCAGGGGTTGGAGGGGGGTGGGGGACGGTAAAGTGCTGCTTGCGGGAGCTTACAGGGACGAGGTGGCGAGAGGGTAGGGCGCTAGGTGCAGTTGGGAGGTTAGACGGAGGGGGGGGGGGGGGGGGGAAGAGTCGCAGAAAAGGAGAGAAGCAAAAAGACTGAGTGCGTTGGTGGAACAGAGGACTGTATAGGGCTGGAATGGTAGCAGAGAAGGGGCTAGATGGCTAAGGACAATGACTAACGAAGGTCGAGGTCAGGAGGAACTTAGCTTGTAGATCACATGACTGGTTTCACAGATAGCCCTATCTTTGATGGGATAGGTGATGCTCGTGGCTGGACTGGAATAGGTGGAGGTGGGGGGATGTATCGGACAGGCCTTGCTTCTACGTCTGTTACAAGAGTATGAACCAAGAGGCAATGGGATGCTTTGGAAGATTTGGATCCTCTCGGAGAATTCTGGAAACTCAATGTCGTGTATTTCAATCTAAACTCAAAATCTGCCCTCGTACTATGTAATAGACCTAGTGACACAGCCCTAACCATGGCAGCATACCAACACAAAAAATAATGCTGCTGTTAATAATTCCTCAATCTCTTGTATTGGTTCAAATTGTAAGGCTGGGTTCCACCTGTTTACGTAAATTTCAAACTTTTCTTATGTTACTCTTCTCGCCTGTACGTGCGCAACTAAAGAAGAACTGGTTAGGGTTACGTGCCTCAGTAAAAACTGGATCCGTAGAGGATCGCTTTATTGTCTGTCCGTCCGACAATTAAGAATCTTTTTTTCAGGAAGGGGTAGACGTTTCAAGTTCAAATTTATGTCATATACTAAAGTCTACTGTCCCTTCGCGGCATAAAAATTTTAATCTTCTTAGTCAATGCAGTCAAAAGATACGTTCATCTATGTCAAGTGTTTTGCTACTAGAAAACTCACTCATCGAAACCTATAGAGCACTTCCTGCTGACAAGAATCGTGAATTTGGCAAGAAGCTAGGTTTTACAGTACAAGTAAAGTACGAAATCTGAAACTTGTTAAAATGTAATTGTGTCACATTGCCATTCGAACATACGTTGCGTTCATCACGTGTCAAAAGCATACAGATGGATATTACTGCAGTCAGACATAAAAGGTGATCTGTAGCCATGTTTTAGTAAGTAAATGAAAAATATTTTATTAAATGTTCTCTCTCTACATATATATAAACTTCAATCCCCTGCTCGTTTCTTTTTTTATGTGCAGGCTAGTCAGGGGAACTATTTTAAAGATTTTGATACGGTCTTTGAATTCTCGGGACCAATATCTTACTATTATCGATATCCGGAAAATATCGTTGAGATTCTCGATTCCCATGACGGATGAACTGTATATATATATTACACACACACACATTGTTAAATCTGTACGGCAGCCTCAGTGTGCGAGTCCTCCTCGCATTTGGCCAATTTATTTATTATTCCTTTGTTTTTAATGAACAGGCAGAACTGAATCTTATGATTTGTTCGGCGAACACTGCTGCTAAAAGAGCACAAAAACAGGTGGATAGTTATTAAAAGCTTATGTTCTGTTAAATTAACAAATTGTTTCCTGAATTTATGTAGTGTACTTCTTCTGACAGAAAAAATTAAATGATGTAGACAACCCTTGCAGATTACAGACCGTATACCGTGTACGGACTTTTGTACAAATACTTACGGGATAAAAACCATGACCAAAATCTCAACATTTCGTCTCAATAGCGAAAGCAGACAAGGTATGTCACAGTATTCCTTTTTGTAACTTCATCCTCTATTGACACCTTCTAAGTGGAAAGCAGTTTCTGGAAATTTATCAAGTAGATTCTCCGAAACTTTTAATGCCTCACGGGAGTATCATGTTATCTTTTTCACCGTGTAGCTCACTTGGTAACACGCTGTTATATATTCAATATGCAAGGTTCGAAGTAAGAGTATGATAAAAACCAAGTCTTGTTTCTCGTTATGTAATCGCAGCATAAGCTTTAACTACTCGAAGTTAATGTCTGACGTAATTACAGTTAGCTCTCAATTTTCGTTGTCCACTCAATATTAATTCAAAGTATTCACCTGTGCAATTTTTTAAAAAATCATTTAACGCTACTCATATTTTAATTTTAGTGAGTAACTGACATATATTGTCTTACACTTTTATCATTAGTTTCCAAGGTAATACGTAATTCTTAAGTGTTCTAAATACTAGTCACTCGAAAGAAAAATTCTTAAGCGTATGTTACTATTTGTATGCGAGAGAGATTAGACAAACAGACAGAGATAGATAGACAGAGCAGAGTGACCATAAATAAAACCAAGGGGAATGAACTTACTTTGTGGATGACCATGTTGACCCATGTCATGAAGAAAACGAAGATGACGATTCCGAAAATGAGTAGCAGCACCGAAAATGCGATGACGCACCCTGAAACAACAAGAGGAAACATTACAAATACGCTCTCATGTCATACGAGAATGACGTAAATCCAAGAAATTACAATATTTTAAGCCGAGATTAATTAAATTGTCTTTCACTGCTGCATTTCTGTCCCTCCCTCCATCCCTCTTCTCCCGCCAAATCCGCGTGGAGAATCCTAGAGGCTGCAACGGCATCAGAGGTAATGGTATTGTAATCAAATGGTAATTGGAGACAGTATTATGTCTTCAGCACATTGAGGATCTCTTGAAACCGCGTTTTAGGTACGATTTGTTGTAATAAAATAACAGGTCACTGTATATCGGTAGTTAAAGACTCCCCGTATTTGACGCTTTTAGTGTTATAACTTGTGTGCTATAACGGTATAACGTTTCAGTGCTACTGCCCAATGCTGATATAGCAAACGCGCGTCGTTTTGGGTACAATTTGTCAAATTTAAATATCAAATAATGACATTTTTAGATACAGCCGTTATACAGTGTATACCATACAACTGATGCGCTGCAGCAATGTCGAAACCAAAGCGTAGTTGACGGCGTCGTGAGCGTTACAGTGAAAGATAGCAGGTCCGCATGCAGCTACCTATGAATTTTTTCCTATCTTTTCTTTTCTAGAAGACTGGGTCTTTCATATTAATCTGCAACAGCCGATATTTTCGATACATATTATAAAAATGGATGGATGTGTATGTGTGTGTGTGTGTGTGTGTGTGTGTGTGTGTGTGTGTGTGTACGTGTGTGTTCCACATCATCATCTGAGCCACTGGACAGATTTCAACCAAACTTCGTACACATGTCCCTTACCGTCAGATAAAAATCGCTGTGGGGGTAAGAACCACCATTTGTCTATCATAGTTCGGGAGATATGACGTTATAAACAATTGGATGCGTCAAAAACTGCCGCATCATGCATGACGTATAAATTTATTACTTCTAAGTAATTCTATTCACGTATGCTGCTGAATGTACCTCAAAAATTATATCATGGCATGACACATAGATCAAGAGATATGACGTCAGAAACGAAGGTGCGTGAAAAAACTCTGTACCATCCATGAAGTTTTGATTCGTTTATGCTTTACCACTAAGACACACTTACAGTAGACCCAACTTCAGGAAATCCACGACACCCGGCAGCGCTTTTCATAGTTTTAAATTGCGAAGCGCCAACGGCTACTGGCGGAAACAGCAGCCGTCTACGGAGCTATGAAGAGGTGTTGCTGTACAGACGTTCACAAAACAGACCACGCATCAAATGTGAACGATTTACGTCATTACGATACGTGGTTTTGGTAAAGATTCACATCTCTGTCTTTAGGTATATTTTGTTTTCAGTGCCTTATTTGTGGTTTTATCATCTGACGATAACGATTTTATATTTCCCCTGACATGATGCTGTGAATACTTCGAGTACGTGACATTCCACACTAAGTGTGTGTTGTTAACATTTACAAGTTGCCACACTCGTGACAGTTTAAGGCTGTAATGTTGTGTATGTATTATTTTATTTGATTTATGATGATGCTGATAACGGTCAGACAACAAACTCGACGTATAAATAAATTATTTTACCACCAGCTCAAGACGGTAATATGACATTTTTTTCAAATATACAGAGTGGACAGTAAGAAAACCGAGAAACTGCAGGGAAATAAGTTCCTACGAACATGTGTCCGGTAAAGCATCTTCGCCACGGTAGATGGTCCTGATGAATGAAAGTATGTACGCTGCAGCCTGTGTGAGCGAGGCAGCGTACAGTAAACAGCAGAACGGTCCGGTATACATGGTATACATGTCGGGAACAAGCCGAGCTGGTGTGTGTACGGGCAAGCAGATGGAGACAGTCTGGAGGCAGCACGGCTATCACACAACATTTCCGAGCCTTATGGGGCGTTTGTGTTATGAGCCGCTTCATACGGACGAATGTGCAGGGAGGTGGCAGATTGTGCCTACACCAGATTTGGAGGAACGGGTTCTACAGGATATTGAGACGAACCCTATCACAAATTCCAGGCAAGTGGCCCGCCAACATAGTGTAAGCGGAAGTATGATTTCGTGTATCCTGCATGACAACCGTTACTATACCTATCACATGCAACGAGATCAAAGGTTATCAGAAACGGATTCCTCTCTAGGGGAAGAATTTTGTTCCGGGGCGATCTGTTTGCACGCACGCTGTCAATTTCCAGACACATGTGCAAAGGACCATTTTTCCTCAATTTCCAGTCAGGAATCCGTCCCTAAACTTTGCCGGTTTTATTGACATTCACCCCGTGTAAGAGCTGTAGGGGCACGACTTCCTGAAATTTTTTTTTACATTTTGCCTTTTAGTCAGTGAGCCTCAGAAAAGGCTTTCAGACTTCCTGCTCCCGCTACAATATCTCTGAACAGTACTGCTGACTGCTAGGATCTTCCACGCGATGCTGGAAAGCATTGGCCGATATGGGTAAGTTACACACCTTTAAGCCAGCCTAATATGTCAGTTTAAGAAGTTCAGGGAATGGTATTTTATTGTTTTATTTTGTATTGTGTTGTATGTTAACCGGGGACCTAGAAATGACGGAGAGGCTCCCCCCACGCCGCAGCTTCAGTGGTCCGCAACCCCACGACGACTACCTCAGTCCACTTCACCCCTCCGCCGCTCCACACCGAACCCAGGGATATTGTGCGGTTCGGCCCCGGTGGACACCCCCCCCCCCCCCTCCCAGAGACGTCACACACCGGACTAGTGTAACCCCTATGTTTGCGTGGTAGAGTAATGGTGGTGTACGCGTACGTGGAGAACTTGTTTGGGCAGCAATCGCCTACGTAGTGTAACTGAGGTGGAACAGGGGGAACCAGCCCGCATTTGTCGAGGCAGACGGAAAACCGGCTAAAAACCATCCACAGATTGGCCGGTTCACCAGACCTCGACGCAAATCCGCCGGGCGGATTCGTGCCAGGGATCAGGCGCTCCTTCCCCCCCGGAAAGCCATGCGTTAGACCACACGGCCAACCGGGCGAGCCAGGGAATGATAACCCGCACTCTCAGGCTGCCAGAAATTGGGTGTGGTGTACACAGTGGCGAACACGAAGATCACTCAGGCGAGCGGCCATGAAACGCCATCTCACAGGAGGGAGGGGAAGTTACTGGTTTGCAATGGTGGACCGCAA
This sequence comes from Schistocerca americana, assembly GCF_021461395.2. NCBI lineage: Eukaryota > Metazoa > Arthropoda > Insecta > Orthoptera > Acrididae > Schistocerca > Schistocerca americana. Next base: position 113,650,565 of record NC_060126.1, on the reverse strand, counting down.
AGGCTGCGCTGTTGAGTGGTCGGGCGGAGCACTGGAAGAGCGCGGCGCTGCCGGTGGTCACGGATGTGCGGCCTCCACAAGGTCGCCGGGCCCACACCGCAGCTTCTCGCACACCTGTTCCCCGGCATCCGGCTGCTCCGCGGCTACGGGTCAGCGCCGCACCTCCACTCCCCCTGCGCTCACGTTTGCAAACCGTATTCGTGTCCGTATTCTGAGTCTCACCATCACAACCTAGATTCCGTCTTCCTACACATCCAGAAGGCGTTCGACAATATACCACTTCGTCCACTACTAATCAAGATACGTGATGTGGCTATAAAATAACGGGACTACTGCTATAAAACATTTTACTTCAAAAACATACACTACTGGCCATTAAAATTGCTACACAACGAAGATGATGTGCTACAGACGCGAAATTTAACCGACAGGAAGAAGATGCTGCGATTTGCAAATGATTAGTTTTTCAGAGCATTCACACAAGGTTCGCGCCGGTGCTGATCCCAACAACGTGCTGGCATGAGGAAAGTTTCCAGCCGATTTCTCATACACAAACAGCAGTTGACCGGCGTTGCCTGGTGAAACGTTGTTGTGTAGCCTCGTGTAAGCAGGAGAAATGCGTACCATTACGTTTCCGACTTTGATAAAGGTCGGATTGCAGCCTATTGCGATTGCGGTTTATCGAATCGCGACATTGCTGCTCGCGTTGGTCGAGATCCAATGATTGTTAGCAGAATATGAAATCGGTGGGTGTTCGGATTGCAGCCTATCGCGATTGCAGTTTATCGTATCGCGACATTGCTGCTCGCGTTGGTCGAGATCCAATGATTGTTAACAGAATATGAAATCGGTGGGTTCAGCAGGGTAATACGGAATGCCGTGCTGGATCCCAACGGCCTCGTATCACTAGCAGTCGAGATGACAGGCATCTTATCCGCATGGCTGTAACGGATCGTGCAGCCACGTCTCGATCCCTGAGTCAACAGATGGGGACGTTTGCAAGACAACAACCATCTGCACGAAGATGTCGACGACGTTTGCAGTAGCATGGACTATCAGCTCTGAGACCATGGCTGCGGTTACCCTTAACGCTCCATCACAGACAGGAGCGCCTGAGATGGTGTACTCAACAACGAACCTGGATGCACGAATGGCAAAACATCATTTTTTCCGATGAATCCAGGTTCTGTTTACAGCATCGTGATGGTCGCATCCTTGTTTGGTGACATCGCGGTGAACGCACATTGGAAGCGTGTATTCGTCATCGCCATACTGGCGTATCATCCGGCGTGATGGTATGGAGTGCCATTGGTTACACGTCTAGGTCACCTCTTGTTCGCATTAACGGCACTATGAACAGAGGACGTTACGTTTCGCATGTGTTACGACCCATGGCTCTACCCTTCATTCGATCCCTGCGAAACCCTACATTTCAGCAGGTCCTGTACGGGCCTTTCTGGATACAGAAAATGTTCGACTGCTGCTCTGGCCAGCACATTCTCCAGATCTCTCACCAATTGAAAACGTCTCGTCAATGGTAGCCGAGCAACTGGCTCATCACAATACGCCAGTCACTACTGTTGATGAACTGTGGTATCGTGTTGAAGCTGAATGGGCGGCTGTACTTGTACACGCCATCCAAGCTCTGTTTGATTCAATGCCCAGGCGTATCAAGGCCGTTATTACGGCCAGAGGTGTTGTTCTGGGTACTAATTTCTCAGGATCTATGCACCCAAATTGCGTGAAAATGTAATCACATGTCAGATCTAGTATAATATATTCGTAAAATGAATACGCGTTTATCATCTGCATTTCTTCTTGGTGTAGCATTTTTAATGGCCAGTAGTGTACACATTTACCTGTTGTCACCCTCAGTGCACTCCTATGCGTATTTTCAAATTGATAGAAACAGTGCTGGAAGTTTTCCTCTCTGAGCACTTTCACGACACGTGCCGCTCTTTCTTTCACTGCTTCAACGGACTCAAATCTTATTCCTTTTAATGCAGATTTGACCTCGGTGAATAGGTTAAAGTCAGATGGTACTAGGTCAGGCGAATAGGGTGGGTGGTCTGACACTCTAGTGCTGTACTTCGCTAGGAACCTCGTAACAGACACTGCGATATGATCCGGTGAGTTGTGTGGATGTAGAACCCATGACTTGTTCTTACTGTGTGCCGTATCACGACGAATTTTGCGCACTCAAAACTGTGTTCGATTGCATCCTCGGAATTATAATTTCCACATGTGGCAGATACTTAACTGGATAGAGAAAAGCTTTGAGTTGGTCGCCATTGTCCGGTTTATCTTCGTACCGTCTGGTATATTTTCACTGCTAAACATTTCCTCATAATTTTCCAATGTTACTCCGACAGTCGCAGTTCCCATTCATTAGGAACTGGAATTCGTTTAAAAGCTAAGGTCGTTTTACGAACTTTTCCTTCTTTTAGGACACGTGTTTGTGTGTAACTTTTATTGAGATGATAATTTCGGTCGAACATTAAAGAGTGTGAGAAATTGACAACATTAACTGGCGCCAGCTCTGATGTCGGGGAATATTTGTGAAACTATACAGCAGTTTGTAAGTGTGATCCCTTTTCTATGACGTGTAGTGCCGCGCATTTTATGTCCAAGTCCGCTAGTCCCAGTCCACCGTTATTAAAGCTAACGGTTCAGTTCTGCAGGAAAACAAACATTTCACTCTTCCATATAAACCAATACATCACGTGCTGTGTAGCCCTCTTTTTTTTTTCACCGGTAGCGCCAGAGTAACTACCATCTTTTTGCGTGTATTTGCGTATTTGTTACCTCGTTTCTTTCTGTCTTAGCTATATTTGCCGGCCGCGTGGCCGAGAGGTTCTAGGCGCTACCGTCTGGAACCGCGCGACCGCTACGGTAGCAGGTTCGAATCCTGCCTCGGGCATGGATGTGTGTGATGTCCTTAGGTTAGTTAGGTTTAAGTTCTAGGGGACTGATGACCACAGCAGTTAAGTCCCATAGTGCTCAGAGCCATTTGAACCATTTATTTTTTTAGCTATATTTCTACCAGCTAAGATCTTTTACTACCGCTCTTATTCTACGTTGTTTGGTGCGCCAAGTGAGAGCCTCCATTCTTTGCGGGCTGTTTTTTGTAATGACATCTAATACTTAGTGCTGGTTTCCCTCCACTTTGTGATCACTGAAATAATGCCACATACCCTCTGAACCAGTTAAGTTTCATTTCGTTTCCTCCTCCCCTTATGGGTACTTCATTTTTTGTGTGGATACTGGGAAAGACAGAAACTAAATAGAAGCATCTGAGTTGTACTGAAAGTCGGAGAAATTTGTGTGTTTAGAAACAAAGACGTCCTGCAGTACGTCAAAGTGAAACACTTGCCTAACAAAGACTGAATGTATATTACGACGGTATTCTTCTTGTGAACTATAATTGAAGGGATGGTTGAACGGAAAAAAAATTCACAGGGGATGGGCGTAAATATGAACGTATGTAATGCATGTCGTTTATTTGGCGTGCAGCATTTGTGTTATGACGATAATAGCTGCTACGCGACAGGACTTTATTATGACCTTAGAGCTTATGACCAAAAGAAAGGACAAAGGACGAATATTTGCTGTACGGTAAATACCCTTTATGTGTACTTGAAAAGGGTCTTTGAAAATAACGTCTGTTGAGGAGCGGCAAGTTCTTGATGAATAATTTGAAACTTCAGTAACTCTAACGGACAGAAATGGGGTCTCCATCTTGGCCTCGTCTTAAAGCGAAAGGATGAGAAGTGCTTCGTCATTCGTGGCAAGCGGACGTCGCTAACTGCGCACGCGCAAAACAAATCCAACATTTCCAGCTTTAGTGCTTCGCCAAGTGTAGATGTAAGAGCATTGTGTCGTTATGCTCCGCTGTAAATGATTTTTTTAAAGTCGAACATCAAACGTAATTTAAGATTTAAAACAAAATTACTGGTTTTTGTTTATCAACATTATATAGAAACTGAAAATAGCCACCAAAAATAAAGTAAAACGGAAATTTCAAGCTTAGGTAGCTCTGAGCGTCTCCAGTACATGGGCACAGATTGTATTACGTCACGAGAACGGTACTGAGGTAGTGGAATTACTGTACAACATTTGTCTCAGCGGGCAAAGGCAGCCGAGAGAAAGCTTTGAGCAGAGCGGCAGGAAGCTACCTTTCTTTGGCAGAACGCTCGTCGTGCATATTAAATGCAGGAAACAGGCCGTGATGACGATACTCCCAAGAACACGACGTCGGGCGCGGGAGTGAAAGTGCAAACACACTAAGCTACTCTCTGTGTCTCTCTATTTGTTCATCTCATACTAACGTTATCACGGTATCCGCAAGTCTTTCAGGTGACTATAGAGCTCACTAGTGTTCGAAGCGAGAGAAATCCGTTCTCTTTATGAGGTATCAGGTGCTACCGTAAGATTATTCTATGGTTTCTATACACACAAGTATTCATTACTTGTGGAAAGTTACAGCTGTGTGCCAGGCCGCATTATAAGCGCCTTGTTTGATGTGATTTGTTTCCTTTTTATAATTTTTAGTAAAGGCGAAGAAAAAAATATGTCGGCTTTCATGTCTTAATTTTATAATGTATGCAGTTCAGCAAAAATGTGACCGAATCATTTTAATCTACAGCAAAATCATTAACACAAGTCACATATACACTTTCATGTAAAGCATAATTACGAAATTCTTCTCATGGGCTAAGATGTATTCTGTGACAACTGTTGCAGTTCTGCCGCTTAAATTATGTGATTTACATCTAAAAGCAGTTCAGACTGTAATACAGTCATTTACGTAAGGACAGGTGTTGCAGTCCCTACCACAAAGGAAGAGAGAAATAAAATTAATCCTTTAATTTCGATCACAGGTTCGGACTCCTGATAAAATTTCGAGTAATTTGATACTAAACTCAGACTGGTCAGTTGATTACTTAACAAGTGGCCAAACTTAAATGGAGCGGTTAAAATCAAAGGGAGGTAAATGCCAAATTCACTATTCTGAGAAAATGAGCTTCAAGTCTGCATCAAATTCATTTGTCATACTGTCTACACGAACCATCATGTTGTTGTTGTGGTCTTCAGTCCTGAGACTGGTTTGATGCAGCTCTCCATGCTACTCTATCCTGTGCAAGCTTTTTCATCTCCCAGTACCTACTGCAACCTACATCCTTCTGAATCTGCTTAGTGTATTCATCTCTTGGTCTCCCCCTACGATTTTTACCCTCCACGCTGCCCTCCAATACTAAATTGGTGATCCCTTGATGCCTCAGAACATGTCCTACCAACCGACCCCTTCTTCTGGTCAAGTTGTGCCACAAACTTCTCTTCTCCCCAATCCTATTCAATACTTCCTCATTAGTTATGTGATCTACCCATCTAATCTTCAGCATTCTTCTGTAGCACCACATTTCGAAAGCTTCTATTCTCTTCTTGTCCAAACTATTTATCGTCCATGTTTCACTTCCATACATGGCTACACTCCATACGAATACTTTCAGAAATGACTTCCTGACACTTAAATCAATACTGGATGTTAACAAATTTCTCTTCTTCAGAAACGCTTTCCTTGCCATTGCCAGCCTACATTTTATATCCTCTCTACTTCTACCATCATCAGTTATTTTGCTCCCCAAATAGCAAAACTCCTTTACTACTTTAAGTGCCTCATTTCCTAATATAATGCCCTCAGCATCACCCGACTTAATTAGACTACATTCCATTATCCTTGTTTTGGTTTTGTTGATGTTCATCTTATATCCTCCTTTCAACACACTGTCCATTCCATTCAACTGTTCTTCCAAGTCCTTTGCTGTCTCTGACAGAATTACAATGTCATCGGCGAACCTCAAAGTTTTTATTTCTTCTCCATGATTTTTAATACCTACTCCGAATTTTTCTTTTGTTTCCTTTACTGCTTGCTCAATATACAGATTGAACAACATCGGGGACAGGCTACAACCCTGTCTTACTCCCTTCCCAACCACCGCTTCCCTTTCATGTCCCTCGACTCTTATAACTGCCATCTGGTTTCTGTACAAATTGTAAATAGCCTTTCGCTCCCTGTATTTTACCCCTGCCACCTTTAGAATTTGAAAGAGAGTATTCCAGTCAACATTGTCAAAAGCTTTCTCTAAGTCTACAAATGCTAGAAACGTAGGTTTGCCTTTCCTTAATCTTTCTTCTAAGATAAGTCGTAAGGTCAGTATTGCCTCACGTGTTCCAGTGTTTCTACGGAATCCAAACTGATCTTCCCCGAGGTTGGCTTCTACTAGTTTTTCCATTCGTCTGTAAAGAATTCGTGTTAGTATTTTGCAGCTGTGACTTATTAAGCTGATAGTTCGGTAATTTTCACATCTGTCAACACCTATGCAGCAGTTATTAATCAAGCCACACCCACAACACAAGTGAATTAAACTCCAAAGGTTGTGCTCAGTCAGAACTTACACCCCTGCTCCACGATGGATGTCACATACCTTGACCTCTCATTACTCACAGGCTAGGAATGACCCACAACAATGTAATACAATATTTTGTCCCATTTTCACGTCTTATATTAATCCATACTCATAACTTTTATTCATTGTACATATAATGGAGTGGATAAGGCAAATGAATTAACAATATTACACACAAATTTCCCACGAAGCTCTTACCAGCCACAAAGACCCCCCCCCCCCCCCCCATTTGCTTTTCGCACGGGAAATGTCAATTCAGAGTACCAAATAGCAACATGAGACGGCACCATAGCATCAGCAGATTGTGGCGTGGCCCTTCATTTGCTGGTGATCGCCTATAAGGTTTGGAAACAGGTTTTTGACATGTATGTCCACTCGCATCTCTTTGCATCCAAAGGCAAAACGCTTCTTATTAAGTAGTTATTCAAAAAACCGCTAGGAAGCAGTTTAAGTCACCCGAAACACCTATATGACTTTGCCACCTAATGTAAGATAGATGGGTTATTCCACTACAGTGTAGCGTACGTAGACCTCGAAATATGCGGTTTTGTCACATACACCTCTTTCCTTCTACCCCCTTCATTTATCCTTTTTATTCTGTTAAGCTAATTTTCGCAGGCTAGGAGACACCACTAAAGAGGGCCATCGGTTGGAGCAAGCAGGTGAATTTTAACGTCTCTAGTACCTTTAACAAAGAAAACGCCAGGATGACGAACTCTAGTAAGTTCCCTAGCCGTTATTTAAGATTTAAGTGGAAGCCAAGCGGTGGCATATAACTTACATCTCCCGTTCTGCGAATTCGCCCCAGAACAGGCGTCCCAAACTGGGCGTCAAAGAACGCTGCCGCTCCGCCAAGCTGAGGCCACGGGAACGGTTCTGCCCCAAAACCCTGTTATGTTGGCAACGGGAAGCTACTTGTGCTATTTGTTAACCGCGGACGTAGTCGACTGTGCGGCACGCAGTGTTACACATAGTACTGAGGGCCCCTCCCAAACTCCCCAACCTCCTCGTCTGCGGTCTCTGAACGAGGGTACATAGTGAGAGTAATCGCGCGGCAAATTCCGAAAATGCACCGCGAGATACCGGCACTGCAAATCCACATGTCGTAGGGTAGTAAGTTTGAACGTATGACCCGTGTTTTCTGTGGTAGCATTCGCTACCCATGGCTGGCTTCCTTCATTATCCTGTTTCAGTTTGATTCACTTTCTGCGCTCTCTAAGGGGACTGTTTATTCTGTAGGGCTACCTCGCACTTGTGTGCCAACTTCTGAACATATGATTTCATTAGTAGAAACTGTTAATTATCACTAATCTGTAGATTTCCTGCTGTCCCACTTCGTTTAATTCATTGCTAGGCTACGAAACACCTGTAGCAGGAGACTGAAACCAACGCCTGGCACAGATGATCAGCAAGTGGGTGGTCTGTGAGGGAGCAATGACAGCTAGTAGATCTCCTAAGGCCATTTATTCCATCATTTCCTAGTCAGCGAATAATTGATTGAACAACAGAGAACCTTCACTCCATAAGCAATTTAAATCATTTTTCAAATTATATTCTTGAGGATATAAAATGTACACTGGTGCTGTCACCTATTTTTAAATTTTTTTTAGATTATTTATTTAATGTGAAAAATTCGAAAAATCTGTTGATAGCTGTTAAGCTTCGTATCAATATTTGTAGAACGCTGCAGTTGATTGCATTTCAGCACAATAAAATGCGTTGTTAAGGAAAGTGCGCCTCTGTGGCTTTACTAGTAGATCCGAGAATACAGACAGAGACTGTCAGAGTTCTATATCCAATCAATATTGCGATTCTTTTTTCGCTAACTTGTTTCAGCCTTCATCTTTTGACGCTGATTTGTTCATGTGATAAAAGCCAAGTTGTATTGTAGTTATCAGTCCACGCAAAAGTGTAGGCCCGCTGAAAGTGACTGAGTAGGTCAGTTCAAAGGTTGGAGGAACTTAAAAGTACACCATCTCTAATACGGCCATGCCAAGTAGTAGAAGTAGAAGTAGTAGTAGTAGTAGTAGTAGTAGTACGAGGGAGAAGGAGAAAAAGAGAGAGGAAGAAAGAGAAAAAGAGAGAGGGAGGTGTGTGTGTGTGTAACCAATATACGACTTTCTTTGTCGTATGTATTTTGTTCGTTTGTTTCTTGGTAAACGCCTAGTGTTGGCTGAGAAATTAGGCACAGTCGCGCAAAGCAGAACGACAATATGTGCGTACACATTTATTGTAGGCGTCTAGTTTCTGTACTCTGTGACAGTGCTGGTCAAATTTTTTTGCTCAAGATTGTCGGGCGGAACCTCGGGCAGCATGTGTACCCGTTTCAGAACTAAGTGATAACATACAGAAAATAGTATGTTATGAGGCCCCCGCCACAGACTAGCTGCCACTCTCAGCGACCTCAAACACGAAATGGTCGTGTCTGTGAGTGGATAGTTAATTGATAAATAACAGTAATGACACTGCGTTGTATTACAACAGCCTTAATGTAATTTCATGTTTCTTGCTACAAATGTATGCCGCGTTTGAAGATGGCCATTCTCGAATCCATGTTACTTCCGTTTGAAACTTATGTCACCGCAGCTGATCGGTACGAGTCGATTACGGGGCGAATGCTTGATTCGGGCCGCATGCCGTCCATCGGCTGCAGTTTGACGACCACCGCTCTGTAATGTATACCTTTATATTATACCTTTATATTAACACAGTTTTATTTTAGCCGAAAAGATTTCGCAGAGTAATTCGTTAAACACATTTTAATTGCACATGTCTACCGAAGACACGTACCTAGTAATGCCGAGTAAGGAAAGAAAGAACCAGTAACTACAGCGCTTTAATGAGTGTTGACGATTTAGAAAAATATGTAGCTGTGTATGACGTTTTATAAAAAACCGAAATTTCGAGGAATGACTTTAGGAGACACAAGGGTGTCAGTGGGTACGCGGGATCACTTAGCAACAATGTCTGACCACCTGGTAGCACAGACCTTAGTTCAGTTGCGTCACCAACGATACGCGATAGACAAATGTGCACCGAGGTACGCTTGAGCAACGAGCAGGTTTGTGTCATAGAGGACGCTCCTATTACATGGTGTGCATTGGCTCACAGCTGGAATGCTTAGTAGCTGACATCTGTATCAAAACTGTTTTTAGTTTCTCTACATGCACTACCAGCAAACCAACGAACAGATGTATCGTCACGACAGCACGTCAATTTTTTCATTGTTATTCCATTTTTCCGAGAACTGGAAAACCGCCAATAGCGATGGGGCAAATGCAATAGCCTGATAGGAGTACACTCCAAAAATGCTTCTATCTTGATCAAATTTATTCAGCATTACTCAGTAGTAGAAAATGCACCAGGCAGTTTTGTTAGTATTCCGTCTCTAGTTACAGAAAAATCCATCAAATGTCCCTCTACTAATAGGACAATCGATAATGCAATTGGTTGCGGTGAGATGGGCCACGGAAATGAGCTTGGCAGCTCGCGAACACACATTTCAACAAGTGTCAAGCGACGTTACTTGGTTTTCTGCCACGTATGGTGACGATTAGTAAGGTAGCGTTGATGTGACATGGGAAGAGCCTCAGTAACGAGAAGTCGGTGCTGGCCGATTTATCGAGGTTCGCTTCGAGCTGCTCAGACGCAGACAGCAGCGCCGCGGCTGGTGAAGCTATGGAGCAGTTCTCCTTGGAGGCGACCCCACTCACCTCCGCGCGCCACAGCAATTAGCACTGCAGTGACGTCACATCGATCTCGCCACTCCGGGCGGCCGTCGAACCCGCGACCGCATGTACAAAATTGTGCAGCCGTCGTGCACTATATTACTCTGACACAAAACAGTCAACACTACTCGCATTACTAGCTACGTATTTATCGCTGCGTCTTTGTGCGCAGTTAATTTCGACTTTCACCTGTGATCTTACAAGTCACCCTAGACAATATATTAGTGATCCACTTAAAAGAGCCCATGGTCGTTTGGAGCGCTGGTACCAGGTGGTCATCTGACCCTCCACTGATGAAATCATTCTTGACAGTGAAGTGTGCCGGCCGAAGTGGCCGTGCGGTTAAAGGCGCTGCAGTCTGGAACCGCAAGACCGCTACGGTCGCAGGTTCGAATCCTGCCTCGGGCATGGATGTTTGTGATGTCCTTAGGTTAGTTAGGTTTAACTAGTTCTAAGTTCTAGGGGACTAATGACCTCAGCAGTTGAGTCCCATAGTGCTCAGAGCCATTTGAACCATTTGAACAGTGAAGTGTAACTCGATTGTATGGAACATATCTACATCCGTACTCCACAATCCACCTGACTGTTTGTGGCGGAAAGTACTTCTGGTACCATTACCTGATCCTTCATTCCCTGTTACATTTGCAGATGCCGCGGACGAAGAAAGATTGTCGGTAAATCTCTGTATCAGCGCCAATCTCTCGAAATTTCGTGTAGTGACCATTCCGTGACACGTATGTTGGAGGAATTAATATGTTGCCCGACTGTTCCCGGAATTCAATAGTAACACTCACCGTGATGCACACCGCGTCTCTTTTAGCGATTGCCACTAGAGTTTGTTGAGCATATCTGTAACGCTCTCGCGTCGACTTAACGTTCCACTGAAGAAACGCGCGGCTCTTCGTTGGATCTTGTCTGCCATCTATTAATCCATCCTGGTAAGGGCAATACTCAAAGAATCAGTCAAGCGAGTGTTTTGTAATCCACTTCTTTCGTGGATGAACTACATTTCCTGAATATTCTTCCTACGAATCAGCATGTTTTTCCTACTATTTGTTTTATGTGGGCGTTCCATTTAACGATACTTACTTCTTGGTATTTTACGTTACTTACTGTTCCCAGCAATATGTCACTATTAGTGTTGATTGTATAGTAGTGAATTTATTCTGCTCTGTATGTGCAATACGACTTCACTCCCTGCACCATTCATCAATCTGCTGCATGTAGTCCTGCAGTTCGTCACAGTCTACTGACGTTGCTAGCTTCTTAGTCCAACAGAAAAAATGAACATGAACTTTTTGTAGAAAATTTAATGTAGTTAAATTTTTCCCTGGGATACTGTTTCGCTGGAGGCCACGGTTTTCGATTTAATCAAGAAACACGCGTTTGAAGGTCACTCTTGTATGTTTTTATTGAATAATTCGAAAACTTCGGCCTCTAGTGAAACGCATCCCAGCACAAAATTTACTACATTAAATTTCCTACAGAAAGGTCCTCTTAATTTTTCCTGTAGGACTAATAGTTCGCTTGTAGCGACCAAGAAAATATGAAAATCTTGTACGTGGTATTCGAAAGCGTCGTGGGTTGCATAAAATCTATCAGTAGGGGCACCTGACTCTCCCTGTTTTGTGAACAGTAAAGGCTCTCTAACACTTCCTAGTAATAAAAGAAAATATGGAGATACTTAATCAGCATAAAAATGATCAGCCTATGGAACTCCTTCCCTTCAAACCTGGTAGAACCTGAATCGACACTGTTCAACCTATTGTCCGATCACCTAAGAAAATTAGAGAGATGCTGAGCGCATTAAAAAACTGCTTAGATCTCAGTGTTCCTGGAATTTTTGAAATACCTCGAAAGTAAGGTAGTAGGTAGATTAATTAGCTAATATGAACGATTTCAGAACTCTGCACGTAACACCGTCGCCTTGTGAGATACTGAGATTCAGACGAATCAGCTATTGTCGAACATAGGCTCCTAAACAAACGAACAATTACGTTTGAGGAAACTAGAATCTTATCCTATGTTACCACCTACTGGAAATATGTCAAACAAGCCGGTGAGATCAGAATGTGCAACACCTACTTTAAGGGGATAGCGACTATAATCTTAATGGTACGTGGGCACTGACGTTTGATGCTGAAAAGTGGCGGAAATCAACTGACTTATCCACCATCTAATGGAGTCAGCATAGCTACTAATGTTTCTCCATCATAGACATCGATATAATCTCTGTTAGCATGTGATGAAGTTTCAGGACTTCGTGACGTCTCTGTGGCACAGTTCGGCAGACAAAACACCACAATATCACGTAGCCTATCGCCAAAAGAGGTAACTCGTGACGATGTCACACGAAATCGTCAAAAGCTTGTATGTAACTAAAATTCTGACGCGACAAGAAATTCGTAAAACGTTAGTGTGACAGGGTCAATAAAAATACTGCCAGTTTGTGTTTACCACTAATCTGGTCTGCGCTTAGCCGCACTATTGGCTGGGGCGTGGAGTATACGTAGTTACTTGCATACAGAAATTCTTTAAATTTTCTGAGACGGTTTTCATCTTAAATAGATCGTTCACTTGCGAGGGTCGTGTTAGCACGTTTTCTATACGAGGTCTGTAAGAACAGTTCGGCCGAGTGTATAATCACCGGCCGCTTGCCATTACAGTACCGGCCTATCCCACTTCGTTGCAGCGTCCACCACGGGTGGCGTTAACAGCCGATGTTATCTGCAGCGGCAACTGCCCTTTAAACACGCCGGCCTGGGACCGTGAAGCCGGTGAGAGGTGGGGACTTCTCCCATCCCACTTCTCGTATTAGGAGCCAAACAAACTGAGCGTACAAATTACTACCATCTCCGAGTCTATACCTCAACTTAATAACGATAACAAACGCGCTTTGCGCAGTAAAACTGACCTTGTTTAGAAATAGCGCCGTTAAATAACTTTTATTCCTGACGGGTTTTCCATTGATTATGAAAAAGCATTAGGTTGTTAAGCACCAATTTTTTCTGCAAGCTAAAAGAGCCATAACAACACCTTTTGCGAGTGAGAGCTAGAAACATATAGGATTGATATCACTGAAGCAGAAAACAGAAGCGAAAGATTAATCACTGAACGTTAGTACTAACTAAATATCTTACTGCCACACACACACAGAAATTTCTGGCAATACATCGAAGAGGGAATATTTATGTAGAAATTATCTTCAGCAAGGGCATTTTTAAGAAGAAAACTCTCTATATAGGGTGTTTTAAAAATACTTTTACAAAGTTTGGTGGCAGGTTGCTTACACCAAATCAAGAAAAAAGTCTAATGAACATGGGCTCTGAAATGCATACGTTAAGAGCTATGAGCACTTGCTCAATAGAAGAGATGTGTTTCACAATAGGGAAGATTAACAAGTGCTCATAACTCTTAACGTATGAATTTCAGAGCCAATGTTTACTAGACTTTTTGTTGTTGTTTTGGTCCATACTATCACCTTTGGAAGTTACATACCAGGCAATCTTAGTAACAACAGTAGCAGTACATGTGCTCTACTGCCAGAATATCAGAAGGCTTTTGGCTTACAACCGTCGTTTCCAGACCAGTGACCCTCACCTGAAACTGATACATTTACCGTCGTCTCTCATGTACCATCACGGCATCATCCTGAATGCTGGAGTACCTTCCTCGCCTCATCGTTAACATACATGTACAGATCACAGTAATGCATACTTACGTATCTAACACGTCGACATGCCAATTAATGACAAGATGTCCGACTGAAGGCTTGAACGAGTCAATGAGCCACGTTGAAAGTAAATCACCACTTCGTTCTGAGGCGGAGATGGAGGATGCTGTAATCATTCAAGATTTTTTTCTAGGAAGAAGAAAGTATTACGTTCGTATCTTGTGTCTTTTGCTCTAGGACGCCTGTTACTGACTGCTTAGGTACGCCTTCTAAACCACTTTGCTGTATGTCAGTAAGGAGTCTAATAAAAGAAAAAGAACGAAAGTTGCGTAGAGTGGAAATGACATTTTTAAAGTGATGGATGAGTAATATCGGCATGAGGGTAGTGAAATAATTCAGTGGCGTCAAGTGAACATTTGTCCCGGACCGGGACTAACCCGTATTTCCCCCTTTACGCGAGTGGTTGCGTTAACCACTTCGGCTATTTGGACACGCTTCCCGACCGACCCAAATTCCCAGCCTGTCACGGGCTTCAAAGTCCCAGGCCGGCGTACTTCTGCAGCGTCCTCTATCCACCATCCTCATTGGTCGCAGCATTTAGCACGATTCCCGCAAGAGGTCAGACGTAGGGTGCATCCAAGACATATCGTGAAATGCCAACAAAGGCTATAGACAACATTTACGTGAGGTGTATGTTCTTTGTGACATGTCCGAAAGAACAAACACCACACATGTAACAGTAGTAATGACATTTTTAAGAATGGTGAGCTACACAAGAAAAGAAAGACAGAAACACATGTAACAGTAGTAATGACATTTTTAAGAATGGTGAGCTACACAAGTAAAGAAAGACAGAAATAAGACTAGTTACAAATATAAAGTTTAAGCGAATGTGTTGAGGCCTGTACAGGGTATGTATGATTACTAGCGAAAATACAGTCTTAATTATACAAAAATAGAAGCAAAAATGTTTCAGTTAACATGGATCCGCAAACGAACCGTCTGAGATAACTGCGCTTGTGTTGTTTCGAGCCGTAGCTGATTTTAATGTGAGATATTTTAGTAGTTAATACAAATTCATATGAAATGCCGCACGGATTTCGAAATTTGGGCCCAATGTGTTCGGAAAGTTAACATGTCAAGTTCTAACTAGGGCTGTATTTCAGACCGACTTCATTGATAGCACATAACCAACCATTCGCAACTATCTAGCAAATAGCTTACTCATGGATTCATGTCAACTGGAATGTTTTTGCTTCTATTGTATATTCTCAAACATGTCCTTCATCGCAGTTAATTATGATCCACTATGTGGCTGGAAGATCGCCAGCCGGAGTGGCCGAGCGGTTCTAGGTGCTTCAGTCTGGAACAGCGTGACCGCTACGGTCGCAGGTTCGAATCCTGCCTCGGGCATGGATGTGTGTGATGTCCTTAGGTTAGTTAGGTTTAAGTAGTTCTAAGTTCTAGGGGACTGATCACCTAAGCTGTGAAGTCCCATAGTGCTCAGAGCCATTTGCACCAACTCTCGGATGGAAATGTTCTTTTGTAAATGTTGAATATTGTACGTCAAGAGAAGAGTTTGTTAATTAGTGCATTAATTGGTGCTTTAATAGTCTATTACAGCTGTGAACTTTCAAGCACTCCTGTGGCAAAGGATTCTATTAAGTTAAGTAAATCCTTTCAATATTCATGTAATAAAGCGAACTAATAATTCTTATTTATAGTTCCGATGGGCAATATCCTAGAGGAATCAAAAATCCACAGTTATGGCTGGACGATTGTAGTTTCGTCTGGTGATACACTGTGTACACATGAAACAATGGACAATATCGGAAGCTCTAGCAGGCTGTTTGATGATGATGATGATGATGATGTGTATGGACGCCACAATGCTAGAAAATCTCAAGACCTGTGTAAAATGGTTCTGAGCACTATGGGACTTAACATCTATGGTCATCAGTCCCCTAGAACTTAGAACTACTTAAACCTAACTAACCTAAGGACATCACACAACACCCAGTCATCACGAGGCAGAGAAAATCCCGACCCCGCCGGGAATCGAACCCGGGAACCCGGGCGTGGGAAGCGAGAACGCTACCGCACGACCACGAGCTGCGGACACAAGACCTGTGTAGATCGGTGCTCAGTGCAGATAATGACATGTGACCATTGGAGTAAACAAATGCACGAAAAGAAACGAAAAGATCTATTATTATTTGGCATAACCATCGCCGGTCAATCACTTAAGCGCAATGAAGAGATGTCGAGGAGGTATGCTTCGTGAGTGGTTCAAGATGGAATGGCTGTATAAGACTACGTAACTGCATGAAATACAGGTATCAAACCGACATTCACCGGAACAATATTCTAGAGAAATACAATTCATCTGTGGCGAAGATGGATCAGAAAACACGCTTAACTCCACGGCCTACCGCCCCCACGCCGTTACGGCACGACGCGGCAGCTCTTACTGTTCAGAATGCGTGTTCCGCTAGCGGCGACGCGTGGCTGCAGCTGCCTGCGACACGCGTCACACACCGCCTCCTGCTCGTGAGGTCGAGACGGAGAACACCCACGCGCGGCGACCAGCTACTTTCACTTCGCCATAACTACTGTCGCCAAGGAACGCACGCTGATCGCAAATTGCGAGCTTCCTTTGCAACAGATGTCTCTAGTGAAACTGTTTCCGGTGCGATCGTGGCGGTGCTTTCTACAAGTATGCTGAATGTTACGACTAACAGCACGTGACCGCCAGGCATCACGAGAATTACATTATCACCTAGAGTGAAAACACAAAAAAGAAATACAGGATGGCGCAGTTGAGATTGTTAGCATTCTTCTGTCAGCATTTCAATTTATTTCACCAATGAAGTTGGACGTTTATCTTGGCACTCTGCAAAATGACTTTTTCGGAAGTGGAGCCATGACGACAGAAGGCGCTGAGGACGTCGTCCATAGTCGCATCCGCAAAGCAAATGGTACATTTGTATAACTGTGCCCTGTCTGGAGAAGTAGGAACGTCTCGAAGAAGACCAAACTCCTGCTTTTCAATAGCAATGTGAAGGCTGTTCTGTTGTATTGTTGCGAAACTTGGAAGGTGACTAACCACCTCAAAAACCAGCTCCAAGTTTTTATCAACCACTATCTGCGCCGTATTTTAAATGTGAGATGGCCAGATATAATGACAAATGAAGATCTTTGGAGGGAGACAAATCAGCAATCAATCAATAGACAAATCAAAGAAACAAAATGGACCTGGATCGGCCATACATTGAGGAAACTAGATGGAGTTATTAAGAGGATGGCTTTGAACCCTCAAGGAGCTGGAAAACGTGGTCGTCCCAAACAGACGTGGAAAACGACTATCGAGATAGAAGCTGCAGAGGATGGGAAAACCTGGAGTGAAGTGAAGAGACTTGCTAGAAATCGTACCAGATGGAGAAATTTCGTCACGGCCCTATGTTCCAGAGGGAATGACAGGAACTAAGCAAGAAAGCAAGCAAGCAAGATGGTGGATAAAAACGGGGGGGGGGGGGGGGGGAGGGCTGCTCCAATAACGAAGGTCGGCAAAGTATTTTGTGTTTCAAGAGACAAGAGACAACGTCTCTAAGATTTATACCTCGCACAGGAAAAACATCTCCTAAGTCAGAAGGTGGATGAAAGCGTGTGGTTCAAAATGGTTCAAATGGCTCTGAGCAGTATGGGACTTAATTGCTGTGGTCATCAATCCCATAGTACTAAGAACTACTTAAACCTAACTAACCTAAGGACAACACACACATCCATGCCCTAGGCAGGATTCGAACCTGCGACCGTAGCGGTCGCGCGGTTCCAGACTGTAGCGCCTAGAACCGCTCGGCCACTCCGGCCGGCACGAAAGCGTGTGTTGAGTAATAGTAACAGATGGTCGTTGAAGAGGTATGTGACGACAAATATGAGAACGATAGCTGTAAAAGCCACAGCAGAACTGAATGTTGCACCCTCTAACGCTGTCAGGACCAAAACAACACGAAGGGAGCCGGCCGAAGTGGCCGTGCGGTTAAAGGCGCTGCAGTCTGGAACCGCAAGACCGCTACGGTCGCAGGTTCGAATCCTGCCTCGGGCATGGATGTTTGTGATGTCTTTAGGTTAGTTAGGTTTAACTAGTTCTAAGGTCTAGGGGACTAATGACCTGAGAAGTTGAGTCCCATAGTGCTCAGAGCCATTTGAACCAGCCAACACGAAGGGAACACCGAAGCTGGGAACTGCAGTGCAAGCTGTAATTCCAAAACCACTCATCAGTGATGGAAGTGCCCGTAACAGCAAACCGTACAGTTGAAGCCATAAAACACGGGCTTTGGAGCAATGTAAGAAATTCAGTTTGTCGGATGAATCTTGTTGCACACCATTTTCAACGAGTTTAAGTCCCAACACTAATACATGTCGAGATTTCGATGATTTGGGCAGCCATATTGCGGTATTCCATGGGCCCCACGGTTACTCTGCAAGGTCGTATTACTGCAGAGGATTTAGTTACTATTTTGGCTGATGAGGTCCATCCCATGGTAGAATGCCTGTTCCCCAATGGTGAGTCTGTGTTCCAGGGCCCCCGTTCACACAGTTCGCGTCACCCAGGACTGGGTTTGTGAGCACGAGGATAAATTACCACGTCTCCCTTTCCACGACCGCCACCAGATCTGTTGTTATTGAACCTTTATAGCCTATTTCGGAGAGATGCGTGTGTGATCGCTGTCCACCTCCACCATCGTTTCCTGAAGTTGCCACTATTTTCCACGAAAAATGGTATGAGAGAACCTTGAAAATCGTACGGGAGCAGTCTTTCTCCATTCGGAGACGTCCGAAAGCTGTTTTGAACGCCAGCAAGTTTCCTACGCCGCATTAGGCATGGTAATGTGATGTGTTTTTGTTGTATCCATTTTTTTGTTGGCCCACTGTGTTTCATCTGAATTCACCAATACTACACATCGTCAGGAACATCTAAATTATAATACAGCTTTGCAACCAAAGCTAGTGTATTTCCACGATCATGAAGGAACGTTCTTATTTAGTAAGTAACTGATATGGCGCGCGCCGCTATCCTGTGATCTTGTTTAGAGCGCGCACTATAATCTATTATAGTTCGCTGTCCTGGTGCGGGTGGCGCTCCGGCGGCGATTTGCTATTACGTCGCTGGCGTGTGTTTGCGGTGGCCGGCGGAAAGGGAGAGGGTAGTCGGTTTCCGGGTATTGCACGGACTGTGAAGTTCGCTCTGCCTGACTTGCTGGTGACTAGCGCTATGGTTGTAGTGCCTCGCAATATGAGCAGAGTGGTCTGGGGCGGAGGCGACTCGCCGCTGTGCTGGCCATGCTGTGGTGATTAATTGGAGTCGGCATACTTTTTCTACCTGATGTGGAGGTCCGGTGGGGTGCTGTGATACTCTGGCCCGGAGACAACTAGTTGCTGAATTTTGGAGTCATCTGCCAGGTTAGGGTGTGGGCTCGGTTGGCTCGTCATATTTTCCGCTGGAAGCTCCAGCAGCGGTTTCTGAACTTCATTCTGATGTGGGACGGCGTTGTTGGAAGTTTCTGCTGTGTGTGTGTGTGTGTGTGTGTGTGTGTGTGTGTGTGGCACGTTACGACATTTGTTGGTAGGTGGTTCCTGGTATCTGCCCGGAGTTGCGTTCATGTACGGTATATTTGGCATTTTATTTGTTAGGTAAAGTCTGCCTAAGAAAGGCGGTTTTGGACGGTATATGCATAGTGAATTACTGCTGCTTGGTATATGTTGTGTTCTGGGACCTGAACAACACGATCTCGTCAATTTGGTCGTGTAACAGCATTTAGTGGCATGTTCTGTATTTTTATCTCACTGTGTTATTAACTTGGTGGAATAGTCGCGTTTGGTGTCGTTAAGGCATTTCTAAGACTGTGTTTGACTATTCATGTGCGCTTTGCTTTTATTGTTTTGTTTTAAGAAGCGAGAATTGTTTATTAAGATCTGTGTGTGTTGGCTTCCGGCACTTGTTAAGAGCGCCCGAGTTAACGGCGCCGTGGTTATCATGTGCTGTCGGGATGTTATACTGTTATTTGATTTTTGAGTTTTATTTTGTGTTGATATTATCTGTCGTGTGTTACAGAACATAAACAAGGTGCGTAAGTGATGGGCAGTTGCTGGAGGAATGTCGGGGAGCTCTCGGCGGTTTATTCGGGGGACCGTTTCTAGTTGAGAGCTCGCTCGTCTGTGATTTCGTTGGGAGTTGCCGTTGCCCTTGCCCTTTGATTGTATCAATTTTGTTATTATATTTATTGGTTGTGTGTTGCGCTTCTTTCATTTTATGTTGCCAAGCGCCATTATCTTTCTCAAAGTTTTTTTATATAAATGATCTTAAGTTGTATTGCCAAGTTAGCTTATTATTGGATTTTGTCTCTTGGGTAAACTCTAAAAGCACTATTGTAAAAGGTTCTTATATTTTATGGTGGCAAGCCGCCGTTATTGTTTTAAGGCTCTTTCTTTTAACCATTTGTTAAGTTCTGTAAGTTATATGAATTTGTTGTTATTTAAAAGAGTTTAGTATCGGCAATTTAATGAATTGTGTACAGAGTCTGCTGTTTGAATATTATTGGGTGGAACTCCTTGGACAGCTGTCCTATAAGAATACACATTACAAATACAGGACCGTAAATCCCTCTGAAATGTCATTTCCTCCTGTTTGTCTTTCACTCGGTCGCGACTTGAAATTCCGACAGTTAGCGCTCGAAGGCTGCTTACTACTGCGCACAGTACCTGGCTGGCTATTGCGTCAGTGGAAGTCTCCAGCAACAGTTACCCGCGGTGCGCAGCTATGCAGTACTGTGCTCCTCACACGAGATGTCTGCTGTCCGAGGGGACGACGGCCAAATTGGACTCATTGTTAGGTGGTAAGTGGGTCAGCGTTGGCACCAAGTTGCACCGTTGGCACCAGGTGACGCACCTGCAAGCTGCTACGGCGTCTTTTGACGTGCAAGAATGCTGTGCTAATCGCAGAAAACGAAGTTGCGTAACTACAATGTTGAGAAGTAGATGTCCCTCCAGCACTCAAAAGATGCATGAAAAATTGGGATGAAAGGGATGGAATCGAAGCGAGATGGGAAAGAGACACGGAGGAAATATCGAATTTCAACTGCACAGGGCATTGCGGCAATGCAACGACGAGAGTTGAAAATTTGTGCCGCTCCAGGTCTAACGCGGATGCTCTGCTTCTCTACAACGGTTGCGTTAACCGCCTCGGCCATCAGGACACGCTTTCGCCAGACCCATATTCCCAACTTCCCACTCGCCGCACCGCAACGAACACCGCCCATAGATTTCTGATTTACGTACGAGTTCGCTCGTTGGATGTGCATACGCACTGAAATATTTTTCATTGAGCTGTCGCGTCCATAGAATTAACAGATGTAAGTGGTGTCTGTTCTGTCGAACATGTCAGACAGGACAGGCTGAACTCGTGTCTGTAACACCAGAGACGTATTTGAGCGACCTCCAGGGCGGCACGTGCGCCACTGGCTACCTCGCCGGCCCTTGCTCGGACACTGATACCGGTCGACCTCGAGCGTGTCTGATGGCGCCCGGTCGACCTGACTGTTGCTGCTCCACGTGACTCTAGTGTGCAAACGATTTCTTTTCGCTAATTCTTACAGGATTCACACAAATTACCTGATGATGATGTGGTAATTCGGCCATTTTTGATGGTTATCCGACAGCATCTAGAGAAAAATATTCAGCTATGGAAAGATAGCGGCAGGATATGTTATACCACATAGGCTAACAGGAGGCCGCGCAAATTGGGGGCCGCCATATTCTGGGATGAAATCCATAAAATTTCAGCTAATCTGATCTTTGACAGTATTGACTGACGATGATCTACTGGTCGAAAGCGCGAACACCTTTTACAATCAAGCTATAGGAATCTACGTAGTTCCATAAACATTATATCTAGCATTATCAAAAACTTGGTTTTCTGCCCAAGTTGTTATTGCTTCTGCCTAGTCATCCACATAATGTAGAACCATTACTGTTGTACAGAGCACCTAGGGATCCTTCCAACTCGTTTTTCCAATAGTTTACTAAAAAATCCAGACAATTTTGTGTAGGACTCTAGCACGTAGGGTTTCGTACAAACTTAATTACATGAACAGATAAATCATCTGTCCCGGGAATCTAGAATTTAGACGATTTTTGTCTGTTGTCGATTTTGGCAAGATATCAAAAGATGTGACGTAAATTTGCGTATCTTTTTATTCCTTTGATGTACAAGTTGATGTACATCGAAGGGGACTGGATTTAAGGACGTGACGAATTTCAAATTGATACGCCTACCCGTTTCTGAGAAAAATTAGTCTTAACACAAAGACAATCGGATAACATGACAAAAATTTATTTTCGTGTTCTATAGTTAATTTGTAACTTTTGGATTGTTTGCTTTATTTGTACCGTGTAAAATTTCATGATTCTAGGTGAATGTGATGTCCTTAGGTTAGTTAGGTTTAAGTAGTTCTAAGTTCTAGGGGACTGATGATCTCAGATGTTAAGTCCCATAATGCTCAGAGCCATTTTTTGAACCCGGCACGAATCCGCCCTGCGGATTTGTGTCGAGGTCCGGTGAGTCGGCCAGTCTGTGGATGGTTTTTAGGCGGTTTTCCATCTGCCTCAGCGAATGCGGGCTGGTTCCCCTTGTTCCGCCTCAGTTACGCTATGTCGGCGATCGCTGTGCAAACCAGTTCTCCACGTACACGTACACCACCATTACTCTACCACGCAAACATAGGGGTTGCACTCTGGTGTGAGATGTTCCCTGGGGGGTCCACCGGGGGCCGAACCACACAATAACCCTGGGTTCGGTGTGGGGCGGTAGAGGGGTGAAGTGGAGTGCAGTAGTCGTCGTGGGGTTGCGGACCACCGTGGCTGCGGCGGGGACGGAGCCTCTCCGTCGTTTCTAGGTCCCCGGTTAACATACAAAACAATACAACTGATATAAAAATCCAGGTCCCTTCTGCAATCTTTTCCAAGTTAGTCTTTACTGCATATTATCCTATCCATCTTTCCAACTTTGTCCGGAATGCGGTGCGTTCGGTCTTCAGGAAAGAATGTATCTGCTGTCACGAGCATTTCATCAGTGAGATTTCAGTACTAAACGACCACGGTTTTATTACACTTTTGCCTCCCGCGTCCGTTATCAGAAACACGTGGGGTCGTTACCAGGAACAAGTGAAGTGCTGACTAAGGAAAACGCATCGCAATGTGAATGCTTTCAGGACAGCTGCGCATACACTATAAAGTAGTTGACCGCTTTCTCGCAAAATATTACGATAAAAATCCACGATATGATGACCGAAGTGCCCTCACTCAAAGGTGCAGTAACACCGTGGTCGGCTGATAGCTTCGACTGGCGGCCACAGGGCGCAGTGTGCTGGTCAGCCCGGACTGTCGCAAGGCGAGCGTTGCGACACGCAGCCGCGGGCGTACCTCACGCACCTTGCGTGCTTGTGTGCCTGCGAGTGCGTGCCGGGCCACGGCCGTGCCAGACACAGCAGGCAGCCTTGCACAAGGCGCAGTCTGAGGCAACAGCCGCTCTCACGGCTGTGGGAAACTGGCCACGCAGACCTGCACCGCTGGAAACAGGCGTAAGTGAGGTATCGCACGCCGTCCCACCGTGGTACCCCTAATGTAGGAGCGAGTACACAACCAGAACCAAAACAAAACCGACCACTTCACGTGGCAAAAAGAGCATACAGAGATTCAGCACAAACTTTCTCCGCTCAGGAACTGTGTCTTGTGTTGTTCTTACGTTTATAAGGTCGTAATTTAAATTCCACTGTTGAGACGCAGGATCGGCATGTCTTGAAAGCCAATAAATTAAAAAAAAAAACAGCACAAAGAAGTAGCAAATCAACAAACGGGATACAGCACTTAAGAAGAAGAGAAACCGATAATAATACAGAGACGGAGCACAAACTCGGATTGGCCAAGAATGGGGAAGAAAATCAGCCGTGCACTTTCAGAGGAATCATCCCAGCAATTGTCTCAATCACGGAAAACATAAATCTGGATGGCCAGACGTGGATTTGAGCCGTCGTTCTTCCGAATGCGACTCCAGTGCGCTAACCACAGTGTGCTGACTACAGTGCCAACTCGCTCAGTGTGCGCACACGCCATTACAAAGTGAAAATTCATTCTGAAAATAACCCCTCTCTCTCGCTCCTGATTCTAAATTGGTTCAAATGGCTCTGAGCATTATGGGACTTAACATCTGAGGTCATCAGTCCTCTAGACTTAGAACTACTTAAACTTAACTAACCTAAGGACATCACACACATCCATGCCCGAGGCAGGATTCGAACCTGCGACCGTAGCGGGCGCGCGGTTCCAGACTGAAGCGACTAGAACCGCTCGGCCACACCGGCCGGCCACTGATTCTATAAAGAATCTAAATGCCATGTATAAAACAACTTCTATGATGTCATTTCGATGGCAACTTCGCAGGTACATTCAGTAGCGCATGTAGATGTTTGCAAATTACGTTTGCGCACAGAATTACTAGGGTGACCCGTCACGAAAGTAGACACCTCAAGGTCACACCCACGTCCTGCAGTTCACAGGTGCTAAGCGCTGATTAGCCCGCTCAGTCACTTAGTATTACAGACAGTAATGAAGAAATGCAGTCAACAAATGCCAAACTGTGTTAAGCAGTTTCCCCATTACATTATTGTCAAATGCAATTTAATGGCATCACAGAAACATACGGTATCGGCACAGAAAGAATCAACGGCAGAGAGGCGGTTCACTGCTGCAAAGAGCGAGGAGTAATAGTATGAAAGGTAGACGGAAGAAAACAGAAATAGATAGTGCTGAGAAAAGTATGGACCAGCCTGCATAGGCTGTATTGTATCTGAGTGTAACTCTCCCAGATATAGTGAACATCCGGAAGGTGACAGATCTGAACTTCGTTATGTTTGACGCTCTGTGCCGAAATGAACTCTGGGAAAACCTAGCGGAGATGCTAATTCCTCTGCCAGCAAACACAAAAATGCTAGTGAGTCAGAACAATACCGACATGAATCAATTTACTGCACGTCTCCTGCAAGAATCCGATTAACTATTTCGGTCACGGAGGAGTGTGATAGCGATGGTCTCCACGTACTATTACTTTTCATATGCAAATACTCTGAAGAACAGCAGATTCAGTGGAGCGTACTGTTTCAAGTTATCGCTGCTGGCGAGATGCAGCGCAGGACAAAAACCATTGTCAATGGACCTACTTACAATTAGAGATTTCACAAATGTTCAAATGTGTGTGAAATCTCATGGGCCTTAACTGCTAAGGTCATCAGCTCCTAAGCTTACACACTACTTAACCTAAATTATCCAACCTCCGCCGGGACCAGCAGCACAGTCCATGACTCCAGCGCCCAAGACCGCTCGGCTAATTCCGCGCGGCAGAGATTTCACAACTACAGTACCCACAGCCACGTGCAAATCAATTTGTCTTCGTAGAGAACGTGGGACTAAATTTAGAAAACAAATTTTTATAGAAGACGATACTTTAAATGTTCACCTGTACGGAAGGTGAAGAACTGAAGATAATTTAAAAGCACTAACGGTGGCCGGAAAATTGCTTCAATGTAGCTACTTACAAATTACGCCATGTATTGTGGTGTGTGAAAAATTCTTTTACGTTCATTCCGATAAAACAAAAATTCGTGAAATCAGTGAAATTACAAATACCAGAGCCTACAAAATATTTTCATCGTTTCGCTTCCTATTTACGTTTCTGGATATATAAATATATTCGGCAAAAAAGAAATAGAGTAAAAGTAATACCAGCGCGCCGTCCATCAAGTCGCAAGGCAAACGACGCCATGACCTCAACATGGGCCTGCCATAGTGTCTTCAGTACAGGTTTTCCATTTCGCAGGTGTTTTTACTTGTTGATGACCGTGGCGCAAGGTCACGAAACTGCTTACTAATCCGCATTTCAGCCTGATAACTTGAGGATACTTTGTATATCTGTAGCCACTTCAATAATCACAGGACAGAAGCAGCTAAGTGAAACACGAGTACGTTGTACTGGCGTCCTGCCTCTTACAGGTTGAAATTTATTCTCATTTTACACTGCAGTACTGATGTAGAGATATCCACTACGCCAGTCGTACTGCCAATGGTTATACGAAGGTGTGCATTTGAACTTATTGAGGCAATCGCTAATTCGCGTGATTTAGTTAGAGAAACGGCGTGCCACCAAATTCGATGGAACGGGAATACAGTTAAGCTAGTCTCTACCATCATATCGCGAAAACTGAGTAAAGCAGAACAAAATGGCAGAGAGCACAGTGGGCTTAGACAGCGGAGATGCCGCGCAGACATTTCAGTTTGAGATATTCTATGACATGTAACCTGAGACTGAAGGATGATTTTTAAGATGATTGTATAAAGAGTCAGCACTTCAGAAAAAAGTAACTTATTTTGAGTTTGTTAGCTGCCAGCGCAAGTTCACTATTTATTGCTGTGCAAGGATTTCAACGTGTCCAAGAATATCTACGTGCTGGTGGTCATGGAAGACTGTCAATCATATGTTCAGTATTCTAATTAGCCCTCCCCCAATTAGAGTAGTTAAATACTATTTTACTTTTTGTGTCATTAAAAGGATCGAATTTCAGGGCACTTTTGTCATTTATAAATATTTGATAAGCATAGCCTCACTGATAAAAGAAAAATGTTCGGTAAAATTCCATTGTCACGCCTTGCACTCTTGCGTGAACTATAATTCAGTCATCTTTTTATGCAATGTAATTTACGGACAGATGCATTTTAGATTAATTTAAATAACATTCATTAAAAGTAATCTGCATCAGTAAGTGCATGTTCAAAAGTAGAGTAGCTACGCCGATTCGATATATGAATCTGTAATCGGAAGTTTACAAGTCAGCCTGTTTTCAGATTTTTAGTGAGTAATTTAGTTAATCGCAGCTTCAGTGTATAGCCGACAAATTACAGGCAACTTTCAAAGTTACCAGACTCTCCCTTCAACACCTACGTCTGTGACCCGATAGATTAAAAGAGAGGGGCGTTCACAGAGCGATAGCAAAGATGACTTGTCAACGACGCTCAAGTTAATAAATTCACTACGGAATGTATCTACTGTAACTACAGTTTATGCTGCCATACTACGTTTGATGGAGCACATGGCAACTTTTAGGCAATTACTGCAATTCTTACGTTAGCGCAGTTATTTTACTGCTGAAATTAAGATACGTTGCGGAGTTTCTACGGAACTAAACATCTTTCTATTTACATTTAGAAAAAAAATATTTTAGTTCAACGCCCCATTAAAGGCCAGGACTGTTTCAGCGAGACGACAATATACGAAGGCAATATAAAGCGTGAACCGAAACTCCACCGATAAACATTAAGAAGTCGTAGAATGGACCAAAATACACTCCTGGAAATTGAAATAAGAACACCGTGAATTCATTGTCCCAGGAAGGGGAAACTTTATTGACACATTCCTGGGGTCAGATACATCACATGATCACACTGACAGAACCACAGGCACGTAGACACAGGCAACAGAGCATGCACAATGTCGGCACTAGTCCAGTGTATATCCACCTTTCGCAGCAATGCAGGCTGCTATTCTCCCATGGAGACGATCGTAGAGATGCTGGATGTAGTCCTGTGGAACGGCTTGCCATGCCATTTCCACCTGGCGCCTCAGTTGGACCAGCGTTCGTGCTGGACGTGCAGACCGCGTGAGACGACGCTTCATCCAGTCCCAAACATGCTCAATGGGGGACAGATCCGGAGATCTTGCTGGCCAGGGTAGTTGACTTACACCTTCTAGAGCACGTTGGGTGGCACGGGATACATGCGGACGTGCATTGTCCTGTTGGAACAGCAAGTTCCCTTGCCGGTCTAGGAATGGTAGAACGATGGGTTCGATGACGGTTTGGATGTACTGTGCACTATTCAGTGTCCCCTCGACGATCACCAGTGGTGTACGGCCAGTGTAGGAGATCGCTCCCCACACCATGATGCCGGGTGTTGGCCCTGTGTGCCTCGGTCGTATGCAGTCCTGATTGTGGCGCTCACCTGCACGGCGCCAAACACGCATACGACCATCATTGGCACCAAGGCAGAAGCGACTCTCATCGCTGAAGACGACACGTCTCCATTCGTCCCTCCATTCACGCCTGTCGCGACACCACTGGAGGCGGGCTGCACGATGTTGGGGCGTGAGCGGAAGACGGCCTAACGGTGTGCGGGACCGTAGCCCAGCTTCATGGAGACGGTTGCGAATGGTCCTCGCCGATACCCCAGGAGCAACAGTGTCCCTAATTTGCTGGGAAGTGGCGGTGCGGTCCCCTACGGCACTGCGTAGGATCCTACGGTCTTGGCGTGCATCCGTGCGTCGCTGCGGTCCGGTCCCAGGTCGACGGGCACGTGCACCTTCCGCCGACCACTGGCGACAACATCGATGTACTGTGGAGACCTCACGCCCCACGCGTTGAGCAATTCGGCGGTACGTCCACCCGGCCTCCCGCATGCCCACTGTACGCCCTCGCTCAAAGTCCGTCAACTGCACATACGGTTCACGTCCACGCTGTCGCGGCATGCTACCAGTGTTAAAGACTGCGATGGAGCTCCGTATGCCACGGCAAACTGGCTGACATTGACGGCGGCGGTGCACAAATGCTGCGCAGCTAGCGCCATTCGACGGCCAACACCGCGGTTCCTGGTGTGTCCGCTGTGCCGTGCGTGTGATCATTGCTTGTACAGCCCTCTCGCAGTGTCCGGAGCAAGTATGGTGGGTCTGACACACCGGTGTCAATGTGTTCTTTTTTCCATTTCCAGGAGTGTATGAAGAAAATGTCATGAAACACGGAATCTAAAAAGCTTAAGTTAAGAGCTATGAACACTTTTTCAGCAGAAGGCATGTTTTTCACAGAAACTAAGATGACCAAGTCTTCACAGCTCTTAAGGCATGCATTTTAGAGCCCATGTTTACTGTATATTCTCTCTTCTTTCGGTCCAAACTACCACCTCTACCACCACTTAATGGTTCACCTTGTTTAATCAATCTATCATCCATCAAATATGATTTATGGAAAGCAATGAAGACACATGGCATTTGTCCCTGATGCTTCTGAACGAACGTCGAAGGTCTTTAACATTTCGCCATTATCCTCCTTTGTTACAGTTCTGTATTGAAAATCTTCGGTGTGGCAAAGCTGTGTTTATTGAACGAAAAACATTTCGTACTTCAGTTTCACATAAGCAATTTTGCATATGTAGCAATGCAGAACATATAAACATACATCACAATAGTTAAAGTTTTACAATGTTTATGAATTTTATAACAGTCCCAGATCATTATTTTGAAAACAAGAAATTTCGGTTATCGCACTTTCATTTTATTGTTTTAACACAAAGTAATTTTTAGAACTTACCTTCAAAACTTTTTCTAACCGTTGAAGAAAGTGGATAAAGTCAGCCGAGCTGCTGAAAACTTATTCTGCACGACCTACCAGTGCAAGCACTGCTGATAATGGGAGGAAAGGTATCTTCGACGGGGGAACTCATTTGTACAGATTCACATGAGGCCCAAGGACTGCCATCTCATCAATCCTGGTTACTCTGGATGCGTCACTCCGTGAGTAAATCACGACATTGACTGAAGGTTGATGACGCCGTCCCCAGAGAAGTCAAGCCTTGGTCGGCTTCACTTCCTGGAACCAGCAAGGAAATGAGACCATGACTACCAAAAGCGGAGGCCGACGTCCTATAGTCATGTTGTTTCCCGTTTCCCCAAGGGCACACGCGCAGGTGGTCACCCTTTTGCTTGCATGACATTGCTACCACACGGAGTATTTCGCAACTATGGCCAAGAGCATACTGGGGACCTGAAATAGGATGGCGCCATTCTTATTAGTTTCATGCGTAGTACGTAAGACACTTGGCTTTATTATCCTGCTGTCCTGGCTTTCTTCAAACTGATACCGAAGTTGCACGTCTGTGAGCGTAGCGCGGTAGCCTGTGAGTCTGGCTTCTAAGACCATTATTTTGGGAAAGGGGGGGTAGAAGGGAGGGGGGGGGGGACGGTTGGGACGATCGCTGCACTCCCGCGCGTCTCGTTGGGCGCCTCGGTGTCTGTGGCCGGGAACGGTCGAAGACGCAAGTGTCGAAAATAACTCAAGACTTGATGTAACAGCACGACTGTGGAGATAGTGAATGTGCCAGAGGAGAAATTTCAAGGGAAAAGAGTCATAGGCCTCACATACATTTTATGTGAGTCCCCAAGATTCGGTAACGAAGTTGTCACCATTTAGGGCTTCACGAACGGCTCTATGAAATAAAAGCGCGAACCAAAGCTTTACTTGCTGTTGTTATTAAGTTACTTGCTTGAAAACAGCCTGAATCATGTATTTAGAGACTAAGAAGACAAAAAACCGATAGGTGACACCGGCATTCTAGAATTTGACCACAGCGGTAACCGAGTCTCAACTATCCCACGTGCGTAAAATCAAAGCCATTGTCATTAGGTAATTGGTTTTCAGAAGTGAAATGACTGAAGGGACAGAAGACTTAGTAATGTAAGCCCAGTCTCGATGTACCACGCTATGATTAGTGAAGGTAGCATAGCATAGCATAGCATAGCACTCCAATCCAGCAAATGTAATGTATTGCGAATACATAGAAAAAAGGCTCCATTATTGTATGATTATATGATAGCAGAACAAACACTGGTAGCAGTTATTTCTGTAAAATATCTGGGAGTATGCGTAGAATGATTTGAAGTGGAATCATCATATAAAATTGACTGTTGGTAAGGCGGGTGCCAGGTTGAGATTCATTGGGAGAGTCCTTAGAAAATTTAGTCCATCAAGAAAGGAAGTGGCTTACAAAACACTCGTTCGACCTATACTTGAGTATTGCTCATCATCAGTGTGGGATCCGTACCAGATCGGGTTGACGGAGGAGATAGAGAAGATCCAAAGAAGAGCGGCGCGTTTCGTCACAGGGTTATTTGGTAAGCGTGATAGCGTTACGGAGATGTTTAACAAACTCAAGTGGCAGACTCTGCAAGAGAGGCGCTCTGCATCGCGGTGTAGCTTGCTGTCCAGGTTTCTGGATGAGGTATCGAATATATTGCTTCCCCCTACTTATACCTCCCGAGGAGATCACGAATGTAAAATTAGAGAGATTCGAGCGCGCACGGAGGCTTTCCGGCAGTCGTTCTTCCCACGAACCACACGCAACTGGAGCAGGAAAGGGAGGTAATGACAGTGGCACTTAAAGTGCCCTCCGCCACACCCCGTTGGGTGGCTTGCGGAGTATAAATGTAGATGTAGGGTGACACATTACACTGTAGACCGTGTTGTCTCCAGCCTGGTGAGCAAGACGGGTGTGCGTGACGCAACGCTACGTCGACTGCCGCTTTCTCTGGTCTTCCACTTCCAGGTGGCCCCCCCCGTTCCTGGAGAACACGCCGGCCCTGCCAGTTAACGCACTGAAACTTGCCGGAAGCGTGGGCAGCACCATCCTACTACATGCCAATACGACCCAGCACCACGTCGTAATAAGGTTGCTGGCGAACTGGTATGATAGCGCAACCGCCCTTGTTAGTCTTCCACATTTCTCATCAACTACCGTCCTCGCGTTATTTCTCTTTCCGCAGGCATAAGCACCTATCTCTCTTCGTGGCGGTAAAACGGATTACTTTAATCGATAATACCTTTAGTCACTTAGCAGTATTTTACAGTGCGAAGAACACACACACTGCGGGTGAAAAGTAAGAAGTTTTAGATTTTCTACCTATCGGAGAGAATCTTTAATTACATGCTGGATCATCGCCAGCACTTTAAGCGTAAGTTGGGTCGAACGCCACCACCTTAAATTTATTGTTATTTCACTCGTAAAGGCACACAACGTGAAATACTTGGAGCAATATTCTTATTGCGAAATGAGGTAGAAACAGCGTTAATTGACACCTAAACTTGAAAACCTTTGATTCAGGTAAACATGTTTTGATCGCTCACCTTGGTGCACTTCGGAAAGCAGGTCACGGACGAATCTAATGAGCGAACTCCTCTGCGGTCTAGCGCACGCCGGAGAGAATGACAGCGCAATTTTGTCCGTTCTTTTAGGAGACCCATTAAGTCTTCCACAAAATCAACCAAATTATGCCCATGAAAATATTTCGCTGGTTCTTAAATTAAGACTTCAAGAAACAAACAGATCCAGTTACCTTTGCTTTCTACCGAAAAAGATCCAGGCCTCTGACAGTTGTGTTTCAGCGAAGATAACAGGAGTCACTAGCTTTCACGCTCGCCTCCCATGTTAACAGGAAGCATCATACACAATGTGGTCATTACGCACACAGGAACTCAAGCGCAGGAAACTCAACTGTAATCGTAGGGAAAGCAACTTCATTGCTTTTATCCTGTGTGTCTGGGAGTGCTCTCTCTCATAACCCACTCCCTCCTTTCCCCTTCTCACTACCCCCTCCCACCTCCGAAACATACCTCCAGGAATTTTTTCAAATACGTTGAATATTCCGAGAATGCATTTTCACGCTGCAGCGGAGGTCGCGATGATTTCAAACTTACTGGAAGATTACAAATGTATCTCTGACCGGGAATCGAAACTGGGACTCCCGTGTTTCGCAGGCGAGTGCTCTACCGACTGAGCCTATCCAAGCACGACTCGTGACCAGCCGTCGCAGCTTTACTTCGTCTGGTGCCTCATCTCCTAGCGTCCAAACTTCGCTGAATTTGTGAGGACGGGTCGTGAGTAGAGCTTTGATGTCTCAGTCGGTAGAGCACTTGCTCGCGAAAGGCATGGGTCCCAAGTTCGACTCCGGTCTGGCACACAGTTTTAATCGCGAGGAAGCTTCACGCTCAATACTGGGTATAAATTTTATATATTTAGTGTACATATATTTTCTACACTGGAACTATTATGTATCTCGTAAGATATTTACCAATTTGACCTTACTTCCTCTTAGTACATAAAAGTTAAGCATTAGACATAGAGACAAGAGGGCTATCTCTAAGTTACAATAGGGATATGTTGTAAATTCTCTCTTGAAAATCCACAGCACGTCGAGAGCGCTGTCTCGGTAACGTTTTGAATGAGTATTCGAGGATTTAGTCTATAGGATCTAACACACAAGACCGAGAAGAAAGGAAAAAAAAAGTGTTCCACTTGTCCAAGTCTTTTGGATGAACGATCAGCGATAACCAAGTAATATGACAATTACAAATGCTTACCCCTTACATAGTAGCGCAGTGGAATATCACAGGAATCTGCAATTTTCGAACGCATTTTAGTGCTCAAATATTGTTACCACATTCGTTTATTGTGGGATTTATAAATCCCATATGTTTCATCTGACCATGAGTAGATGTCTTTACTGCAATGAATAGAACTGTCAATGCCAAAAAATTAGAAAGTACCGTTAAAACTACCAAAACAATCAAACGTCGACTAATGATACAACAAAACATAAGACACAAAAAGAGAGAGACAGGGATTCGAGAGTGGAGGTTAAACTACTCCGCCGGTTCAGATCCGTTGTAAGCAGCAAAAAATGGAAACCTCGAGGTTTGTAGAACTCCATTAGGCTCTTCTACTCAATCCTTCTGGAAGCCAGTAGGAGCTGTACGCCGTATCAGCGGCGCCCCAACGCCTCTAATACACGGAAATAATAAGAATTTCACGTTGCAGGCTGTAGTCTAGCTCTTACCTCCCTGAAATGCATGAATCGATATCAACAATTCAAAAAACGAGCCTCGAGGTACAGTGGTTAAGAACATTGCTGGTAACCAAGAAGTTGCGGGATCAAATTCAGTTCGGACCAACGATTTTTTCAGTCTGCCTTTAGCCTGCTATTTTAATAGATACAAAAAGGTGACTTATTTAAATCCGCGTGGAAAATGTTCTAATTCTTCCTGATACTTTACATTCTGTAACATTACTGATGAACATTAAAATATATCTTTGCCGCACGGTCTGTGCTGCTTCCCCCCGTCATCGGCAATCCTCAAAGTTTATATTTCTTCTGTCTCAACTTTAATTCCTATTTCAAATTTTTCTTTTGTTTCCTTTACCTCGTGGTATTACTATTTTTTTCATTATTTACTGTTGCAAATGCTAAGAAGCTTAAAGGCGGAATCATCTCATTTTCCGTCAAAATTTTCTTGAAATGTGTTATCTGTGTAAGTGCCGGGTTACGAATCCAAAGGTCTCGAGTTCGATCCCTAGTCGGTCCTACGATTTTTATCTGTCACCCATCACTTCTTCCACCTCTGGTAAAGTTTGTTGGTGTGAAAAATTCCGCGTTTCACCATAGTTCGTAACCAACGTTGAACTGTAAGTTCCCCTACAACTGACTAGCTGAGTCAGTTGGAAGGTCGGAAGAAGACGATACACCACTTTCAATAGGACCATGACTAGCAAAGCACTCTGGTGTTCAAACTGATCTTCACGTAGATGACGGCTTCAGCTTTTAACTGTGTGGATACTATAGTAGACGACATGTTTAACTACTGAAATTGTATGCATCAGAATAGTGAAGAACTGGAAATGGAGGTGTCACCAAACTTATACCCTTGCCCACAAAATCACTTGACACTAAAACGATATTAGTTCGGGCATATAAAAGTTGACCAAAAGCCCGAAACAGTGGGATGCGATGTCTTTTTCCACAGTGAGAGAGATGACTCAATGGCTAAGGCAATGGACTCGCGTTCGGGGTGATCAAGGTTCAAATCCCTGCTCAGTATCCAGGTTTAAGTAGTCTTTTTCACGTACACTGATAAGAACAAAGGGAGGTATGATTCCTTTGAGAAGGACACTGATTTATTTCAACGTTTTCCTCTTGGACGCTCTGCTCCGTCCCTACGACGTCATCGTTGAGGGG
The DNA here is from genome assembly GCF_021461395.2 of Schistocerca americana. Taxonomy (NCBI): domain Eukaryota; kingdom Metazoa; phylum Arthropoda; class Insecta; order Orthoptera; family Acrididae; genus Schistocerca; species Schistocerca americana. The sequence goes on along the minus strand of NC_060126.1, from coordinate 113,615,762 downwards.
GACGTTAAACGCTGATAGCAAAGAGCTTGCAGTAGAAGCTTAACAAGTGCTCATAGCTTCTAAGAAACTTATTTTACAGTCCGCATACACTGGGCGTTTTTTCTTGTTTTGACCTGTAATACCCTTTCTCAAAATATAGAATACTTTTTGCTTCTCGTCCAGTATATGCCATTACTTCACTGATATTCGAAGTTTAAGAGCGAATTCCTTCGCTGTGCTGAGACTATTTGTCAACGTGTCTCCTTCACCACCGATGAAATTACGATCACGAGAATTGGTCTACAAAAGAATTCCAACGGCATAACAACCAAGCTGCGCGACTGTCTATTTGAGCGTTAGAGACGAGCTCGAAGAAACCACTGATAACGGCTGAATTGCGTCGCGGGCCGGCGACAAGCAGATTACTTCCAGCTCAGAAACTTTGAAATAAGCTGTCATGTCGCCTCGTTAGCCGCCAAGCACAGCAGCTGTGATATCGAGAGACAAGATTGCCACAGTGTTTGAGCAGCCGACGCGCTGAACAGAAATGCTTCGGAGAAAGCAGGTTCTCTTCCTCTGCGCTGTCAGCCGGCAGGCAGCTTTCAGTCACGACCCTTGTTCCGCGAATGCGCGCCAAGTGCTGGGAGGCACCGACAATGTGTCTGAGCTGTTTACATATTAGCAGCCGCAGCTGCTGCGTCACGCACGAAAGTCTTCCACTGCCAGCAGCTCTGGTAATGACACAGTTCCGTCGTGCCCGCTGTCATTTGTGTTCCTCCGATTCTCTACTTCGGGACTGGAAGGCTGTTCTGCTCTCGATCCTAGGACCAGGCTTTATTAATCTGTTGTTGATGTCTTCAGGCCTAGGACTGGTTCGACGATACTCTCTAGGCTACATTACCCTGTGCAAGCCTTTTCATCTCTGCAATACTATGAAGGGCCTTCAATAAGTAATGCAACAACTTATTTTCGCCGGCCGGAGTGCCCGTGCGGTTCTGGGCTCTACAGTCTGGAACCGAGCGACTGCTGCGGTCGCAGGTTCAAATCCTGCCTCGGGCATGGATGTGTGTGATGTCCTTAGGTTAGTTAGGTTTAATTAGTTCTAAGTTCTGAGCGAATGATGACCTCAGAAGTAAAGTCGCATAGTGCTCAGAGCCATTTGAACCATTTGAACAATTTCTTTTCAAATAACAGGTTGGTTTTCTTCAGGATTCCAACACAGCACATCATTCCCCACTCTAATGGATACAAAAGCCCATTTGTCTTCGTTATCTCCGTTCAATGCGCCACATCACGGGGAGGTCCTGTACGCCTGGACGATACCAGACGTCGTTTGAAGATTAGATACAGCCACACCATATATCGGAAGTTAATGAAACTATAGCGTCTGAAGCGCAAATATTCCAGGATGTCCCACAACAAATTACGCACATTTTTAATCTAAATTGGCGAAGAAAAAAGTGTGTTGAGTTACTTACTGAACGCCCCTTGTACTTCAACCTGCACCCATTTGAAACTGCTTACTATATTCATCCCTTTGTCTCCCTCTACAATTTTTCCCTACACGTCGATTACCAAATTCACGGTGCATTGGTGTCTCCCGATGTGTCCTATCAACCGATCCCTTCTTTTAGTCAAGTCGTGCCACAAAGTTCTTCTCTCACCAGTTCTTTTGAATGCCTCCTCGTTAGTTAAGCCAACTACCAATCTTCGGCAGTCTTCTGTTGCAGCACATTTCGAAAGCTTCTACTCTCTTCTTGTCTGAACTACTTACCCGCCACATTTCATGTCCATGCAGGCCTCTAGTGAAGACAAATACCTTCAGACAAGACTTCCAACACTTAAATTGGTATTAGATGTTAAATTTCTCTTTTTCAGAAATGCTGTTTTTGCTATATCCCATAAGTTACTTTGCTGCCAAAATAGCAGAACTCATTAGTTTTAGTGTGTTACTTCCTAATCAAATTCCGTCAGCATCACTCGATTGAATCCAACTATTTATAAACTGTGGTTAACAAATTTAACTGTAGAGAAGGTAAAAAAACATGATGTATTCTTATCACCAGAGGAAATATAAAATAATATATATATTTACAGGTTAAAACTGAGTGGCGAACTGGGAGTCTAACATGGCACTTTGGCCTTTGCCCGATAACTGTTCTATCTTTACTGGCTGTGAGAGTGGGTCGTGTCTCCCGCTGGGATAGCTCAGTCGGCAGAGGTAGAGAGGTCTTGCTTACAAAATGCAAACTAGTTTCAAAGTACCGTATATTACGCCGATAACTTACAATCATTTTGCAAACATCTATACGGACGCAAAGATCAGTTACTACAAGCCAACGGTGAGAAATGCGGCTGAGACGATAGGCAACAAAAAAGTGCGGAACAACTAGAATGGGAAGTAAGCAATATAGTGCCCCTAGACAGATGGGGGAAGATCGATGTGATGCGATTCTAGGCGGCCGCGGTGGCAGAGCCATTCTAGGTGCTTCAGTCCGGACCCGCGCTGCTGCTACGGTCCAGGTTCGAATCCTGCCTCGGGCATGGATGTGTGTGATGTCCTTAGGTTAGTTAGATTTAAGTAGTTCTAAGTTCTAGGGGACTGATGACCACAGATGTTAAGTCCCATAGTGCTTAGAGCCATTTGAACCATTTAATGCGATTCTCGTAATACACTACAGGCCACTAAAATTGCTACACAACGAAGATGACGTGCTACAGACGCAAATTTAACCGACAGGAAGAAGATACTGTGATATGCAAATGATTAGCTTTTCAGAGCATTAACACAATGTTGGCGCCGGTGGCGACACCTACAACGTGCTGACATGAGGAAAGATTCAAACCAATTTCTCATACACGAACAGCAGTTGACCGGCGTTGCCTGGTGAAACGTTGTTGTGATGCCTCGTGTAAGGAGGAGAAATGCGTAGTATCACGTTTCTGATTTTGATAAAGGTCGAATTGTAGCCTATCGTGATTGCGGTTTATCGTATCGCAACATTACTGCTCGCGTTGGTCGAAATCCAATGACTGTTAGCAGAATATGGAATCGGTGGGTTCAGCAGGGTAATACGGAACGCCGTGCTGGATCCCAACGGCCTCGTATCACTAGCAGTCGAGATGACAGGCATCTTATCCGCATGGCTGTAACGGATCGTGCAGCCACGTCTCGATCCCTGAGTCAACAGATGAGGTCGTTTGCAAGACAACAACCATCTGCACGAACAGTTCGACGACGTTTGCAGCAGCTCGGAGACCGTGGCTGCGGTTACCCTTGAAACTGCATCACAGACAGGAGCGCCTGCGATGGTGTGCTCAACGACGAACCTGGGTGCACGAATGGCAAAACGTCATTTTTTCGGATGAATCCAGGTTCTGTTTACAGCATCATGATTGTCGCATCCGTGTTTGGCGACATCGCGGTGAACGCACATTGGAAGCGTGTATTCGTCATCGCCATACTGGCGTATCACCAGGCGTGATGGAATGGGGATCCACTGGTTACACGTCTAGGTCACCTCTTGTTCGCATTGACGGCACTTTGAACAGTGGAAGTTACATTTCAGATGTGTTACGACCCGTGGCTCTACCCTTCATTCGATCCCTGCGAAACCCTACATTTCAGCAAGATAATGCATGACCACATGTTGCAGGTCCTGGATACAGAAAATTTTCGACTGCTGCCCTGGCCAGCACATTCTCCAGATCTCTCACCAACTGGAAACGTCTGGTCAATGGTGGCCGAGCAACTGGCTCGTCACAATATGCCAGTCACTGCTCTTGATGAACTGTGGTATCGTGTTGAAGCTACATGGACAGCTGTACCTGTACACGCCATTCAAGCTCTGTTTGACTCAATGCCCAGGCGTATCAAGGCCGTTATTACGGCCAGAGGTGGTTGTTCTGGGTACCGATTTCTCAGGACCTATGCACCGAAATTGCGTGAACATATAATCACATGTCATCTTAAGTATAATATATTTGTCCAATGAATACCCGTTAATCATCTGCATTTCTTCTTGGTGTAGCAATTTTAATGGGCAGTAGTGTACTACAGTAGTGCTATGGATAATGTCTGTCCTCAAAACGACAAACTTATCTATTAACTTGAAGTCTTGTGCTCGTGGATTATATGCTATCCAGGCATGGGACTTCGGCACAAAATGTCTCGAGATATGCACTCTCGCCAAGTAGAGTCAAATAGATCGTCTCCTGCATTTTAGCGGACCGATCATACGTTCACATTTCGTGCATGATGTATCGCTTGGTGTTCTTTGCCTCCTGTTTTGATATTACAGGTGATAGTCCGAGAGAGAGAGAGAGAGAGAGAGAGAGATAGAGAGACAGACAGAGCGCTTCACGGTCTGGCCGCCACACGTGGCCGCCAACAGCAGTGAAGCGGAGCTGGTCGCACTTTCTATGCTGGAGGTGGCCAGCTGGTGACGTAACAGGCAAGCGTGCGTCTGTGCGAGCCGGCGGATTCCCTTCCCAGGCGTGCCAACACTTGCTATTGTTCTCCCAAACGAGCACACTAACGGTCCCATAGATGAAGCGCCCCTGAGGTCTGACCAGTTGGTCTGTTTTTTTTTTTTTGTTTTTTTTTTTTTGAGAATTTTATGGCTTGCATATCTTACATTACCACCAATCCCGGTCCTAGCCTGATGTATTAATCGACAGCTCATCACCACACGCGTACCATGAAAAAAGGATAATCATTCGTAGATTAAATAAAGAAATCCAAATGGTCGCATCCACTTTCTCTTCTTATTCATCTTGTGTGTGTGTGTGTGTGTGTGTGTTTTCAGATAACACAATCAAAGAGGGGGACGTGACAGTATACTTCGTACAAATGGGCACTTGTGAGATAAGTCCTTGAACACAGGGACAATGACATAACTAAACCAAAAGCCGCAAACAATAACGCAAGAAAATATTCTTCGTTACATGCTGTATTATTCTGATCTGTAGAGAAGGAATACAAATGAATAATTAACAAAACTGTCCGGAGTATACTACATGCTGAAAAGCATATCACAGAGACCGCGCCACGCGGGATTAGCCGAGCGGTCTTAGGCGCTGCAGTCGTGGACTGTGCGGCTTGTCCCGGTGGAGGTTCGAGTCCTCCCTCTGGCGTGTGTGTGTGTGTGTGTGTGTGTGTGTGTGTGTGTGTGTGTGTGTGTGTGGTTTGTCCTTAGCGTAAGTTGGTTGTTTAAGTAGTGTGTAAGTCTAGGGACCGATGACCTCAGTAGTTTGGTCCCTTAGGAATTCACACACATTGGAACATTTTTAGACCAAGGATCTTGATGAGCGCGTATTAATGGTTAGCCTTAACCAGACGTACGCAAACATCGCAGTACCCACATCCTGCGGGACCTCACTTTGGTGAAAACTAACCCTTTTTCAGAGATGGCAGTAGACCTTTTGTGTTGGCCATCATGCTGTTGTGGGCGTGGACAGGCTACACCCCAAGGAAAGATTGATAATGTAGTGTGTGACCGAAGCATGCGAATCGCCTGTTCATGAAAGTAGAAGAAGAAAAAAGAGGAAGAATTGCCACGATAGTTGCTTCGATTACCATGGTGGCTGTGACGTAATAGCCTAATATTTTGAGGTCTGGTACTAATACTGAGACACACTAGTACTAATCTAGCGACTTAAAAGGGTGCAAATTTTAAGCTCGTCATCTACGCTTTTTCTGTGTAAGATTTGGTGTGACATCTGAAGTGTAACTCGACACAGTTACTGCCTGCAGAGTAAAAACAAAGAGCTCAAACGGGCCTCCTGAGCGCCGTCACGTTACCGATGATCGTGACAAATTAATCACTTAAACTACAGCCCCTCAGCATGCGCGTATTACACAGTGGTGCCACTGAACACAGTGTGTCCCCATTTTCTTCACACATCGAGTCACGGAGAGCAAGTCAGATACGCTACACATGCCTAACAAGTCATCGACATTATTCTGCAAAATCATAGCTAAATACACTTATAGCATGTGCTTATAATTAAAGCGCAACTAATCACGGAGGCCCAGTGTGGTCTACAATTATCGTATGACAGTGAAACTTTGTACATATGCTAATACGTTAATGCGGAATCGGTTTGCGCCGAAGGAAAGTAGTTTCAGTTTTGGCCACAAGATGCAAATCTGGCGCGGTACAGCACCTCGTCGACGTCTCTGATGCTCATGTTTAACAAATTGTCTATTCGGCGGTTAGCAATAAAATCAACATTATGCCTTTCTCATTTGGTTGACCTTTTCTGCCCACGTCTCGTTCCAAACCCATTATACATGAAAACTTTTCTGTACGTCTTTCTTGCACTCACAGCGTCAGATTTTCGTGTGGTTACCAAAACTAGAATTAATTTGTTTCCTGCATAAATCACTTCCGCGTTAACGGCTCTAATGCTCTGAGCACTATGGGACTTAACATCTGAGGCCATCAGTCCCCTAGAACTTAGGACTACTTAAACCTAACTAACCTAAGGACATCACACACATTCATGCCCGAGGCAGGATTCGAACCTGCGACCGTAGCGGTTGCGCGGTTCCATACTGAAGCACCTAGAACCGCTCGGCCACAACGGCCGGTCCGCGTTAACGCATTAGAATATCTGCCAAGTTTTGCTCTCATAAGATATAACCCACTCTCCACCTCTGGGAATAGATGCACTATAATTATAACCACTCCGTACTTTCATACATATATACAAACAAGCATAGATGCACCTTGCCTTGCATTTGGCCGAGACATCCTCGACCCCATAGTGACTATTACTAGAACAGCCAACTCTTCATGGAGAATGAAAAGTAGCTCTTCCCGTCAGTCAGAATGTCCCGTTCCTTCGTGTCGCCCTGAAGTTTCCGCATGCTATGCACTGTTCAGCGATTATCTTACACTCCAGGGCACCCCATACCAACAAGGGAGACACTCCAAGGCTGTCGCGTTCCGACAGCTACGAATATATGCTGCTAGATACTTCGAGCCGAGTTTGCTTCTAATCTACGTTCAGCGGTGCAGTGGAGTGTGGACAAATCCGTAAAACATTTATTGCTCTGTGACTGTCAACTGCAGATCGTTGTGCTGATATCTACAGCGTTCGCACTTGCGCAGTGGTTATTATTATTTGAAACTGTTTTCGACGTCGCCCCTTTTGTAGTTTCTGTTCCCAGAGACGGAGGCAGGACTCCATCAGAGGACTCAGAACACCTGCGTGCCGCACCGTTGTGCCACTGTCATTGCGACACGACCAACACACAGACCTGCGGATCAGCGGCAGCTGAGCCCTAGCTCTCCCGAGCTGTCAACTCTGCTTCTTAGTACAGTTCTTTTCGTCACAGCAAACATTTCATGACCTTTCGTTACTATTTCTTCGTCTAGCGACTTCTCCCCAGTTCCACTTGGCCTCTTTCTTCACTGGGATTTAACACTTTTGTGATAAAGGATACACGTTCAAAGTGTTCAAGTGTGTGTCAATTCCTAAGGGACCAAACTGCTGAGGTCATCGGTCTCTAGACATACACACTACTCAATCTAACTTTAAGTTATGCTACGAACAACACACACCCCCATGCCCGAGGACGGGTTCGAAGCTCGGGCGGGAGGGGCCGCGCAATCCGTGACATGGCGCCCCAGACCGCGGGGGTCACTCCGCGCGGCGGCTACATCTTCATCTATTCTCCACAAGGCAACTCATGGTGCGTGGCGCATACCACCGTCACCTTCCCAGTTTTCTGTTCCAGTAGCAAACGTTTCGCGAGAAGGAAAAGTGCTGGTAATTTCCCGTTTGAGCTTAAATCTCTCTCTTTTCACCTTCGTGGTCTTTCCGCTAGATATACGTAAGAGGACTCAATGAGTAGCTAAACGGCTCTTGGAAATTCACCTTCATGGTCTTTTCGCGGATTATACGTAGGAGAAAGCAGTAAATAGCGTGGCTGTTCTAGGGAGGTACACGCTTGGAAACAGTAAATCAGACCGTGGTGCACAAAGTCTCTCTTGTAGCGTCTGCACTGGAAACTACGAGCCTCTCCGCGATCTTTTCGCGATTACTAAACGAACTGTGGAGAAACGCGCTGGTGGTCTTCAGTTCTCTCTTTCCTCTATCAGTCCTATATGGTACGGGTCCCTCAAGGCCGAGCAACATTTATGTATCGGTCGAACGAGATTTTGTAAGTTATCTGCTTCGAAGGTGGCCTACGCTGCCTAACGATTCTTCCGCCGCATATCTCCAACACTCCCGTACTTTTGCGATAAGTTTTTTTTTTTCACTTCAGTCGCTTGGTTCGCATACTCCCACATATCTCATGGTTCTTAATTCTTAAGTGCTTCTAATGAATGTTGGCCAGCTGGACACAGAAAACTGAACAGTGTGCTTTAATCTCTTTCCTGGCGTTCATCCAACCGTATGGAGTCCGCTGTTCTTATGGTTTGGAACAAAATTCAAATTTGTGGCCGTATGCTTTTCCGTCGCCACAGTCGTCAGTTACTTGGAGGGGGGAGCTAAATTCGGAGGTGGGACGGTGGGGGGGGGGGGGGGGGGAGGGGAGGCGGGGAAGATTATGTGATCCGTATGCACGTGAAACGTGTAAACTTTGCATCAGAAAATAGAATACACAAACAGTTGAAGTACGACAGTACACAGAAAAAAAACACTGGGAACCAGCGAAATGTTTGCCCAAACGGGAGGGGAAAACCGCTTGAAAACCATACTCCAGATAACCGGTGTACCAGATCGAGGCTCGTCAGTCATTTGCACGGATTCGATCTGTGTATGGCTCACAAGTCAGCATGCTGTGGCGTTAAGTTACAAGGACTGATCGGCAGAAGGCGTTTTGATTCCGCAGGATAATCCACCCAGCATTTAGCTGAAGCGACTTACCTAAATCGATCTGCACGTGATTGGATTCAGTTTCAAATCTTACTCCTCAAAAAACGGAAACTATCACCTTAATATGTCAGCCAGGCAACGAGGTCATTCCCCCTAAAAAATGTCTGTTAGTATCAAACATTTGGTAAACGAGTTTCTAGAATTATACTTTTGGAGCACTGTATTAAATAGACGTGCATCATGGATTGTTGGAAGACTAGCAGAACAGACTTGAAGCAACTGAGATTATGTGTTATGAACTCATGTTGGAAATTAAGTACATTTAAGTAAGACGGTTCTCTCCAGAACCTGCGGAGAAAGGAATACCTGGAAAGAACTGGTAGGCTCAGGATGATAGGACATCTGTCATGACATCAGAGGATAACTTTCATGGTTCCTAAGGGAGCCACATTCTGAAGAAGGGTAAGGAAAGATTTATTAGAATGTGTAGTACTTAATAATTGATGTCGGGCTTAAATGCTACTCTGAGATGACGAGGTTGGCATAAAAGAGAAATTCGTGGTGGCGGGCCGCAGACAGAAGACGTGACAGGAAACCTCCCTTGTGATTCTGTGTTTCATCTTTCTTTGTGATCTGTGACGTTAGGCTTACTGTGCCTCTGCCTATTTAAAAATTTCTGTGTTTTCATATAACTCAACATTTTCAAATATTATCACCTGGTAATTACTCCTCAGTCGTGTCTTTCACCGGTGACTGTCTACAAATTTCCTCCGACATTAAAAGCAGTCTGACATTTTTCACTTCTTAGACACACATTTCGACATACTTCTGCTACCGAACAGACCGAAAGGAAGGTGTTTTTTCATAATCATAACATGTCCGTGTATTCAGTCTTTCATAGCGCGGCGAGTGGAAGAGGATCATCAGAGCTTACATATGCGGAAGTCTCTCCACATCCAACCATCCTGTAGCTATTGTAATGATTAATGACTGTGTTAAACCTTGACGCAGAACATTATAGATGATTATTACTCTTATATCTTAAAAGAAAAGAAAAACCATTTACAGCTTACTACCGAGCGTTGGCCGAAACGAATAATCCAGGCCACTGGTTCTGTGATCAGCAATAACTGATATCTCACGGATAGAGCATGAGGTTTCATCTTACAGTATCTCACTTCTCTTTCAGACAGTGGCCGTATCATTGACCCATTGGTTGTACTTTAGAAAAATCTGAAAGCATACTGACATTAAATGCGTCGAAATAATTAAATAATAGTTGATAATAGTTTTAGCACTATCGAATGTTATACATACTAACTTCAATAAATTAAATCACCCTACTTGCTGGAGAGAATGCTACATTAAATTATTTTTCTCATTCCATTTTGCATTACCATTTATGATTGCAGCTACAGCTAGAATGCATTCTTTCTTCTCCACATTATACATGTAAAAGTCAGTTCGTTAACCATGGTCAGCAAAAGACGGAAGAAATGCCCACGATTGAAGTGTCAAGAAAGGCCACATCAACTGTTTTAAGTCACACGCAGTTCTGTGCCAACTTACAGCAACCGAAACGAATTGCCAGCGACCATCTTGCTGATAACTAACTACGGCTGTTACGTCATTTTACGAGCTGACAAAGGTAGCCGCCGCAAACAACTACCTCCGCTTGATGAATTCCCCGGTTTGTTGGCCAAGCGCAGCTGTTCACCATTTATGCTGAGGTCAGCAAAGCGTTCCCTTTGCCCTCCCACTGCTAAACGTCGCCCATGTTACAGATATGCAGGTAATAAAGCAACTCGTCTCTCCACTATCCTGTCATATGATTCCAGAGCATCTGAGTAACACTAATGGATTGCAGTCTACATATGATCGGACAGCTTAGACCGCACGAACATGTCATTCTATGCCAGTTATAGAACTGTGGTGCTAACTGCAGCTGTCTTCAGCTCACATTACATTTTGTGCTGGTTTTATTTGCAAAAGACACACAGAAAAAAAGACATTACAGTAAAAACTAAAGAGTCATATGGCATTGTTGGCTGGGGGATCAGAGAAGTTGTTCAGACACCCAGTCGGAAAGCTTTCCTTCCTCCGCGTAGAGAATCCCCTTTCCACAGTGTGTTTCAAGTATACTGACTACTGATGTGTGTACATAGTCGTGTCATGTTACTGTTTTATGACACGCCTCTCTATGAGGCACTGTGAAGAGAACTGAAATTTATTCCACGACAACGGTACAAACGCTAGTGCTGAAAATTTCTTCAGCAAGAACGCAAGGATAGAACAGGAGAACTGATGTAAAGAAAAATCACATACCGCAGCTGCTAACAGAACGCTTCAGAACTCTACGAACATCCTAAGAAAAAGTACATCCTTCACTAAGTTGAAAATCCACTTGCCTCGACGTACTGTAATACCTGTACTATTTATGTAGGTGAAGCTTGAAGGTTTAAGAGAAAAAACAGCCGTGGCAAAAGTATTAACAATCGAAACGAAAACGTGTACGGCAATTACTGGACTTTAAATTGATGAAAATACAAGAGACTGGAAAGAACTGACAGAGCGGTACAAACACCGTAACGTTGTTACTATGGTTAAGATAAGAAGGCCGAATGGGGCCCGGCTTACAGTAAGGGTGTGGGACGATAGGCTACGAAGTATTGCGTTCTCGAAAGAAGTAGATGGCACACGGTTAAGAGAAAGACCAGCGAGTAGATGGAGGAAAACATCTGGAATGACGTAGCTTGGATGACAGTCGGCATCGAAAGGACAAACAACACATTAGGAAGTAATAACAGGTATGTCGACGTGACCTGTGGTCGACGAAACCTTGTGTAAAAGAAATAAATGAAGAATGGCGGTCTTAGGGTGGTTAGCAACTTCAATAGCGAAATACAATACGTTTGCCAGACTAGCGGCTGATATCGTTTGGACAGTTTTTATGGGTGCAAGATTTTTACAGAAACCAGCCTGCAGCTATAAAAGTCTAAGGTCAGTCCACGGAACCAACAGTTGAGAAGGGATTAAGACATGGTCGCAATATTCCCCCGTAATTATTCAATCTGTACTTTGAGAAGGCAATAAGAGAAAACAAAAAGTAATGTGGATTTTAGTTCAGGGAGAAGAAACAATGTTTGAGGTTTGCCGACGACATTGTCATTATGGTAGAGATGATAAAGGACTTTGAAGACTGAATCGATAGTCATGAAAAGAGGTTATAATGTGAACAAATAGAAGTAAAATGTCGGCAAAAGAGTGAAGTCTCATTAATTGCTATTTGGGCAGTAAAATAACTGAGGATGGTCGCACTAAAGAGGGTATAAAATGTAGAATGTCCATGGCAAGAAAGGCGTTTCTAAAGCTATTCGGGTGAAGTGTAGCGTTGAACGGAACTGAACCCTGAACGATAAACAGTTTAGACAAGAAGATGATTGAAGTTTTGGAGATATGATGATGGACAAAAACGCTGAAGATTAGATGGGCAGATCGAATAGCTAACGAGGAGCCACTGAATCGAATTGGGGGGAAAAAAATTTGTCACAAGTAAACGCATGGATCGGTTAATAGGATGTAGCAATTTGGTAATGGAAGGAAGTGTGGCGATTAAAAATCTTAGAGAAAGACTGAGGCCCGTATATGCGAGCCATGTTCAGAAAGTAATTGCACTGCCATCATAACGTGCTGCGGCTTTTTTTTTTTTCCGCGTTGGCACCGATGAGTGGTAGAGGGTGGGTGGGGCTCTGACCAAGAGCGAACATCGCACGAACATGGTAGTGTGTAAACTCACGTTTTGGTGTCCTGTTGCGTGAAAGATGTCGGTAAGACATCCCGTCAAGTGCGAACCATGTGGTGTGATCCGCTTCTTCCTGGCGAAGGAATAACACCTACCGACATTTTTTGCGAATAAAAACGGTTTACGGCAAAGCCGATACGAGAAGAACGGGCGTGGAAGTGGTGTAGGCAGTTTAGTGGAGGACGAACGTTTATGATGGACATAGGGGTGGAAGACCTTCCATTCTGTCTGATAAGTTGGTGCAAAAAATCGAGCAAACTGTTCGTGACTGATCGCCCGTGCATTAGATTTACTGCGATGTTTCCACAACTCTCCAGAACTCTTATAGAAGACACTCACAGAGACGATACGATACCGGCAATATGGGTCCAAAAGCAGCAGAGAGAGCAGCACAAGAAAAAAATCGAGTGAATAGCGCTCTCTAGGACAATATTGTGGGGTGAGGTATCTAAAGCTTGACTACTGATTAGGTGCGAAAACATTCATGACATTAGAGAACAGCGCCGGTTGAGCTCAAAATGACAAAATAAAGTTAAAATCTTCTGGAGTGTTAGGCCGCGACATATTTCCTCTAAAATAATCGACCCCTCTGCTGGAATCTGCTTCAGGATCTTCCTATGTCCACTATTGCTAGCAATAATGTACACCAGAAGATCCCAGCAAAGGGGTCGAAACGTCGATTATTTTAGAGGAAATATGAAGCGGCCTAACACCCCAGAAGAGTTTAACTTTAACGACAACGGCCACGAAAGCCTGCAGACTTACATAATAACAAAGAGTTCTGTGTCGAGGATACTTGGGCGAATATCACTGAAAATTTTAGCGGGAAGAAGGCCAGAATGTCCATAATTCTGAAAACAGAAACAGTATTTCAGTTCAAAAGAAATAGTTATGGCAACAAAACGTGTTTCCTGGAACTGTCAAATTTGCCATTATACAAGGACGATCAAAGCATTAGTGCACTATCCAGTGACAAAAACTCACCAACAGAATATTAAAATAGCAGTTAGGTTCAAAAATGGCTCTGAGCACTATGGGACTTAACATCTGAGGTCATCAGTCCCCTAGAACCTAATACTTCAATCTAACTAACCTAAGGACATCACACACATCCATGCCCGAGGCAGGAGTCGAACCTGCGACCGTAGCGGTCGCGCGGTTCCAGACTGAAGCACCTAGAACCGCTCGGCCACTCCGGCCTGTTAAAATAGCAGTTAGGAATAAAGTAAATGTATGAGAAAATTAAAAAATGCAATGTCATCTCCCAGAACCTAGCACGGAAATCGACTAGCAAATGACAGTAACAATGTGTACGAAAAAAATCCAACATAGTGGAGCACGTGGAATGCATGACGCCAACAGGTTTACAGCTCCTTTAAAAACAATATCATTGGACCCAACAGCACAAAAACAAAATGGATCTTAAGGAATTAGGATCACCAAATTTTACGGGATCAGTGTGCAATCTGAAAACTGCAAATACTAGTTTGTGAGGAAGAAGAGATAGGTATCGAACAACAGACATGGACGAAGCAACGGAAACACCAGGTTGCGCACGAGACAGTGTTGGGCTAAAATCAAGGGCGTTTTCCTAAGCGAAGGAAGAACAACACTTTACATGTGTGTTTGGTGCGGAAAGTATGATAAGTACAAATTGCCTGGTGTCTATGTCACTGGATAATAGAAGCTTCTAAAACGTGCTGCTACAGACGAATGCTGACGATTAGATGGGAAGATCACGTAACTAATGAGGAGGTACTGAATAGAACAGGGTAGAAGAGAAAATTATGGTACAACCTTACTAATAGAAGGGATGGGTTGGTTGCACATATTCCGAGGCGTCAAGGGCTCACCAATTTAGCACTGGAGGGAAGCGTGGGGAGTAAAAATTGTAGAGGGAGACCAAGAGATAAATACGGCAAGCAGATTCAGAGGGATGTGCTTGGCAATGATTACTCGGAGATCTAGAGGCTTGCGCAGGATGGAGTACCATGGAGAGCTGCATCAAACCAGTCTTTGGATCAAAGATCACAATAACAACATGAGTCATTGTTACGTCTTAAAAAAAAAATTAAATAAATAGAGGGAGTAAATGAGATTCAACATTACTGAAAGGATGATATGAAACATTAATTATATTTCGATTACTTCCTTTAATATGTTTCTTCAAAGTGTTAGATTCAGTTTCCTCTGGAAATTGTTTATTCGTACGCGCTCTCCAAATGGAAGCTAGAGGACAGTAACACCCTCAGGGCGAAACGTAACTGATAATTGCAATACGGTTATATTTTCGTTACGGAACCTAGTAACGAATCAAGAGTTTTGATTCTGACTTTTATAGTAAAATATCATGTGACTGGGGCCTCCCATCGGGTAGACCGTTCGCCGGGTGCAAGTCTTTCGATTTGACGCCATTTCGGTTACTTGCGCGTCGCTGGGGATGAAATGACGATGATTAGGACAACACAATACCCAGTTCCTGAGCGGAGAAAATCTCCGACCCAGCCGGGAACTGAAACCGAGCCCTTAGGATTGACATTCTGTTGCGCTGACCACTCAGCTACCGGGGCGGACTCTTTTATAGTGAGCATATGTATTTTGTTTCATTTATCTACTTTCTCTGACTGATTTATGTATTGCCAACTTTAAATGGTTGTCATTAAAATTTGTCACTTTTAGGGCAGCCGCAGTACAATGAACCAGTCGCTTCGAAATTAGTTACCGAAAGATAATTATG